>NW_025063098.1:19602500-20940000 GCF_018153295.1 Drosophila grimshawi
TACTTTTTTATTCGTACACGGAAAAAAATATGGCATGGAATTTAGAAAGCGTCTCACAGTTGCCTTGAAAACCTGAAATTTCTCCAGATAGAACTGATATTCATTTCAGCTGTGTTCACGCCAATTGTTTATTTATTGTAATATTAATTGCAGTTTATAATATAATACTAGAAATTGTCAACTTTTTAACATTATTATTATTATTATTCTATATAATCTTCCAAAAATCTTCCAGGCAGCTTATAAAATATCTCTCATGTATAAATTATATTTATATATATTGTGCTCTATACTCTAATATTTGATATTGTAATTTTTTTTTGTTGATAATTAATTTTTGTATATAATTGAAGAATCTACCATGCAGTTCAGTTCAATGACAACAAATTGTAAGCTGTGCTGTTTAGTTGGCAAAGTACTTACAATTGAAGGGCATCATTTTTTTCTGAGTGCAGGTTGCATGCTGTGTGTTTTGTCAACATGGCAGCCAGGAAAATCCCGTTTCAATTCCAACTCCAACTTACAGTGCCAGCACCAGCATTCAGCTCCAGCTCCTGCATTGTGCGCCTTTTTGTGTGCATTGTTGTTGCCACTGACGGTTGGCGGCAGGCATCAGGCAGCCGCACAGTTGCAGTTAATTGAAAATACTAAATTTCCACTGTCTAGACGGCAAATTATATGACAATTGTTAGAGCGCATGTTTGACTTTCATATTAAAATTAATTACTTGGGCTGGTTTGCATAAAAATGGGCACTGGATAAACATTAGAGATATGTATACAATTCTATTAAAGCTCATGCAAGGCCTTTATTTTTATGCAAAATAATGTAGCGAACGAAAATAAGATTATATGTGCTTGTAATTAAAATTAAAATTTTCTATTGTATTTATTATCAGTTGGATATAACTATGAATTTGATTACAGGAATTTTAGACTCGAATTTTCGTGAAATTTTCACACATTTAATAATGACAGTGGGGATATAATCACAGGTTGCATATAATTTATGCAGTAATTGAAAATGTATTGAGATGAGGAAAATCTCATAAACATGAAGTTTGGTAGGAAACTGAATAAACTGCTCACAGTAAGCAATTACAAACGGAAATCGTGCGAAAGGAAAACACCTTTTACAATTGCCTCAAATATACACACACACACTCAAATTTGGCACTTAATAAACAATGAAATTGAAAATTTAAGACGCTTATCTTACGAGTGGAAGGCAAAGTCGTATGGAAATTTTGACATTACAGTCATGCAAGTAATTACACTCTTCGCCTGAGTGCTTGATAAATGTTATGCACTTCTCAAATACAGCTGAATGTGTGTATGTGTGTGTGTGTGTTTGGTATCTGTGTGTGCAGCAGGAGATTCATTAACTGTCGCTTGCTGTTGCGGCCCTTTTGGCCAGCATCTTGGAAATGAAGCTTGTCTTGGCAACGGCCTCATATGCAAAACATCCACTTCAGCATTGACTTTACTGATTTTGCCTTTCGCATTTTATTACGTGTTTATTATGCTAACAATGCGAGAAAAGTTCAAGACAAAATATGTAAATATATATGTATGTTTGCAGCTCCAACAGTGGAAAATGTAAACAGTGGCGCAGTCCTCCAACGGATGCAAGTTAAACATCATGAAGTTCATATGAAGTACTTGCATACATTTGTTAATTAATATTTAAGTTAAACTGGCTCAAATTTTGTCAAATGGCTAACTGCGGAATTGGTTATAATTGCATCTGTAAGTCTTAAATAGTATTTATAATTGCTTGAAATTTAAGATAGAAGTAATCAAAATAAATAAAAGTAGATGCCGAACATGTATCAATCTAATTTCGACTTTTAAATTACTAAAGTTCTTTTCATTCTCACACAAAAAAAAAGTTATATGATACTCTGTGGCATAGAAATCTGGCACTTGAAATGCCGTTGATTTTGGTATTTGGCAGCAGCTCATGTTTTGATCAATATGTCGGTCCTCAATGTGCTCTCCCAAGTGGCACAAACAACAAATGAGAAATATCTTATAAATATGTATATGCATGTATGTATGTGTGTGTGTGTGTGTGTGTGTGTGTGTGTGTGAATAAATCAACGCCCAGACGATGTCACTGGACCACTCCTTTTAATGACAGCTGCAGCAGCGCACCCCCCAAAAATACTGTAGCCACACAACATATTTTCATTAGAACGTTAAGTTTAAATTCGTTATATGGTTATAGGGCTGGAATCGGTGATGATTTTGTCTATAGTATCTCTACTGTCTGCGCACGACTGCCCACCTGAGCTAAGCCAGATGAATGTGCTGATGGGGGAGGGATTGGGAAATGGCAGCACATATTTCTAGTGGCAGGCAGGCAGTCAGCCATTTGCATTTCATTTTTCAACAAGCAAAATATTTTTGGAAGCGCAGGACGAACTGTCTGCCAGGCCATTATAAATAGTTGGACGACTTCCTTTAGTCTTTTGTTCAAGTGGGTGAAAGACAGAGAGAGAGAGAGAGAGAGAGAGAGAGAGACAATGAGAGAGAGAGAGAGAGAGAGAGAGTCTGTGATTGTATCTGCGCCCCAGCCCCTCTCTATATATCTTTTTGTGTGCGTGTATCTTTAGTCCATCTGTCATTTTAAGTGGCTTATTCATATGCAAGTGGCTTCCGGGGCCAAACATATTCAAGTGTTTTAGTGGCTCGTGTACATGACCGAGCATTATCATTAAGTGCTTATAGGCTGGCTGGACGACCAGTCTGTCTGTCTGATCTGTCTGTCCTGCAGTCTGTGAACAATGATGGCTATTAACACAAATTGAAATACATATAACCCTTGGTCTTGTCTTGTGCCAGGCCATTGCCATTGCATACTTTTGTGGGCGCCGGAAGTGACAGGCATATTATTAAGCATACGCACCGTTACACCCTCACACATACACACACTCACACACACACACACACACACACATAGTTGAAACATAAGTTCGCTTTCACTTTTCATTCATTATGTTATGCTTGAATCCGTTGCAGGCTTCACGTTGCTATGAAGGCAACGGCCAGCAGCAGCAGCAGCAGCGCCGCCAGCAGCAGCAACCATTTGGAGCCACTGGCGGCCGGCAGCAGCAGCACAAGCGCCAGCAGCACCAAGCCGAGACTGGCCAAGGTATCCTTCGCCCCGCTGGATATTGCAACGCCCTCGGCCGCCACGTGATACGCGAATATGCCGCAGCACAACATCGTTTGCGAGTGGCTGCGCACAATTGGCATGCCGCAATATGGCGAAAGCTTCCTGGAAAACGGCTACGATGAGTTGGAGATTTGCAAGCAAATTGGCGAAATCGATCTGGATGCCATTGGCGTCGATAATCTCTCGCATCGCGGCAAGCTGCTGAAGAGCGTACGAACGCTGCGGGAGAAGGGCGCTGCCATTGTCTATGTGCTCATCAATGATCCGAAGGCGCTCAGCAACAGCAATGAGATACTCGCCTCGGACTGTGATACGCCTGTGACAATGAAGGAGCTGGAGGCGGTCATGAAACGCCATCTGGAGGCAGATGGCATTCGACTCACTGCCCATCCCTATTCGACGCCGGTGAGTATTGTCCCCGTTATTAAGTTGGCAGCGGCTTATCTTGGCCATTTTATTTAACGCTTGCAATTTGCATGTGCTCTCCATGGGGGATAAATTGTTGTAGTCCACCTTGTTGTTGCTGTTGTTGCTGCTGTCGTTTTTGTTACTGTTGTAGTTTTTGTGACAGTCGCCGCTAGTTTGTAATGGTCACCGTTTGGGGACCCGGCGCCCGATGCGCTGTGTGCGCTCTAATGTGAAATTAACACGATTTTAATTTAGTTAAGCCAAGTGGCCAACCGCGTGTCTGGTCGGACCTGTTTGGGTCTGGCCCAAGACTGGTTGGCCAGCCGGGTTCCCGCCCATTGACCGCCCACTGAGTTGTACACTTTGGCGCTCAAAAAGTTTATTTTATAATATGTCGGTTTGGTTTAGCCGTGGGAAATGTTTTTGCCTTGCGTTAATTTTGTTTATTTTCGCGAGTGTTTTCTGTTTTTCCTAAATGGTGGCGGCCTTAAACAAATTGGGCCATAAGCGGCACTGGGGAGCAACAGTCGCTAGAGCGAACAACACCGCACTGCCACACTGCGTGCTAACATTTAATGATCTGCCAATACACAAATTTTGCAAAGCTTGCTACATAGCCAAATTGCTGGCACTAGACACGCACGATAAAGCGTTGGTGGCAACAATGTCGCCATAATACCACATTGTTGCAACATGCATGCAAAAAATATCACAATTACACAGTGGACTAAAATTGCATGTAAGCGACATATAAGGTATTTTATAAATATATATATAAGAAGAGTAATAGGAAGAAAAGTTTAAATAATTCACTCAGGTAATAAATCGCACTGAATTTTTGAAATTCTCCATTCTTCTGGCGCCAAGGGAAACTCACTTTATAAATCAAAAAGCATTTTTATAAAAAAGAATGTTGGTTTCTTCTAAAAACAAGGGATTTTCTTCTCTTAATTCCAGAGTAAGTCTGTCTAAAATGTATTCTCGAAACTTATATTATTATTAAACATCATTTTTAAAGATTTCACAAATATAAACATTTTTGATAAATTTAATAAATTGATTTAATTAAATATGAAAAAATAAATTTTAAAGAGGAGATTTTCATAAAAATAAGGGTTTGTATTTGTACTTTGAAGAAATATTTTCTATTATTATATGGTATATTTATAAATTATTTCTAATGACAAGAACAACAGTATAGCTTTCAGGGAGATTTACACTTAAATGGCGATTTTCTAAAACTTTAAGTGTATATGAGTTTAAATAGTAATATTCGGCTGGTACTATAAAAGCAATCCAGAATATTTTGGATGTTAGAAGAGTTTTAAGGATATGTGTGGTTGTTGTGAGCAAATGTAGTGAGTTGCCCACGGTTCTAAATGCATTAAAAATGTGTATTGAAATGTAACGTGTAACATTCTCATCTCATCTATGATGATGAGTTTTGCAAGTGTGTCAAGCGTTGCTTTTTGCCAAGCTGAGCTGCAAATTGCAACCTCAGTTGGCAACCCTAGCATTAAATGTATAGTATTATTGCAGTTTTAAACAACTTTTGTGCAATGGGAACACACACACACACACACACAGAAAACATGTCACTGGTTCAGGGCCGTTTTGCATTTGTTGGAAATGTGGTGCAAATAAATGCTAAATGAGCGTCGCTTTTATTTAAAAATGCCATTTTTAAGGCAGTGGCTGCCACTGTGTCTAAATGGGCGTAACTGTCGGCCTATTGAGCATGCCGAGTGTCGGCAACAGTCTGTGGGTTTATTATGCAAGCACGCATCCCCCTTCGACCCGCTCATCCACTTTCAGAACTTGTCAAAGTGTCAAAGTGTGCAGTTTGATGACGAAGCACGAAACGGAGTGCCTCTCGTGATGTGTTCTGTGTGGCAAGTTTGACATAGACAACATCTACTGTCTTCAGTCGCCGCCTTGCATTTTAATTAGCAATTGTGTGTGTGTATTTTTATTTTTTTTTTTGCGTGAAATTGCTGTTAACATTGTTTGCCCGCTCGAACATAGACAAATATTTACAGTTGTTTCGGCAGCAGTCTCTGGGCAGTGTTTTGTACGTCGGGGCAACGCAACGTATGCGCAATATCACGTTCCGGATACAAATTGAAATGCAACTTAAATGTGGCAATAAAATTATATGAAATGGAAATGCAGTCAGCTGAAAATACACGTGTACATGTGTTTCTGTCTGTGTGTCTGTGTGCGTGTGTGTATGTGTGTGTGTGTTAGCCTGACAGGTGTCTGTGCTCGTGCGAGACTACAAAAGGTGCTAGACTTGTTAGCTTCTGGGTGCTTCCTCTGTCTGGGGCATGTTGATGCGCGCAACTTCAACTAATTGCACTTTGCGCTGATGAGGCAGACATGAATGTGTGTGTGTGTGTGTGTGTATAGCTTTAGGGGTGTGTGTGTGTTTGTGTATGTGTGTCTGTATCATTGACTGACTGACAGTTGCAGACAAGTTGCATTTCAGCACAAATGTTTGCATGCATGCAACTCTAAATGAATTCACCTTGCAGCCACAGCAGCAGCATCATCAGACAACAGTTACACACATACACCCACACACACACACATACACAAACTCACATATGCACACATAGTTAGAATGGCTTAAGAGGATGGACTGCTGCTTCAGTGGACGCTTTGAATGTCAAGCAGAAGCAGAACAGATTTAAGTGGCAGCCTTACACTAATTACCGGAAGATATTAGCACTTGTGTTTGTGGCCCACAAAAAGCAGAGCATTTCACCACTCGACACTTTGTGAGATGAGATAATCGCAATGGATATATATATGTCTATACACATTTGCTTCTTAATTTAAAGCTTGAAAATTTTAATTGAAAGTTGTAATTTGCAAATTGTAATAACAAAAGTCAAATGCAAAATAAAATAATTATATATTTCACAACTATTCTGCATAGCTTTTTTTTTAATCTACTAGCATTAAATTATTTATATGTATTAATAAAATGTAGTTTTATCTTAAATAATGATAAAATTCCAATCCAACAAATATTTTTAATATTCATGCAGTTTATGTATGAGAATCCGAAGCAAATGAAAAGAATTCAACTTGAAATGTATAAAATAATAGCTCTTTCTAAATCTGATTAAAGATATTTAAATAATTTGTAATATTGAATTTTATAAACGAATTACTAAAACATTAAATATGAAAAGTTATTTTTTATCCTATTTAATTGAACTTAGCCTTTTTTTTTTAATTTTCTCACTGTGTTCGCTTCTGCTCTTCTTTCGCAGGAGGGTAAGCGGGGTTATTTGGAAGGCCTGGCTGCGCACTATAGCAAACAGATAAATATGCCGTACGAGGATGTGCTGGATGCCATCGAGCAGGTGCGCCTATCCAAGTGGAAGGAGCGACATGTTCGCATCTCGACAGGACATACGCTGACGCGACGCAGCGCTGGCCCAAGTAGCAGCAGTGGCGGAGGAGGTGGACTGGTTGGCTCCTCGGTAATGCCCACTAGCCACAGTCAGCCGCTTTATGTGCCGGGCAAGTATTTGGTAAGCAAAGTGCACTTTGACTTTTTACGGCGAACGCTTTTTACGAGCTGAAGCTAATCAGGCCGTGCCGCAACGTCGGATCAGTTCTAATTCATTTCGTTTATTATGCATGTGCAGCCGTCGAGCTGCCTCTCGAATCGCGAGGAGAACGAGATATACAGTTACACCCAAAACGATTTGGCCAATCGGATGGCCCGCAATGCCATCGACTCCAAGTCGGCGCTCAATTTAAATGGCATGCAGCACAGTTATCCAGGCGCTCGAACCAACTTCTTTTACGACTTTTCGGCAACAGGTAGGTGGGGGGCATCAAGGGGCGTGGCCGCTGCAATATTTAGTCTGTCTGTGGTTTACCACTTTGTCGGCTGTTTGACTTTTTATGGCTTTTAATTCGATGAAATTGGTTTGCGCTTTAACTTAGCGTTCGTCTCTCCGCTTAGCGGACTGACTGACTGACTATTTGATTGTGGCTTTTAATATTGGTTTGATTTGTTTGTTTTTCTTTGCGCTTTTCTCCTGCCTCTCCACCTTTCTAGAGGGACGCAACAAAAACAAGCAGCGACGCACGGTCTTTGCGCGTTTCCTGCAAGGCTTGCGGCAGAGCGGAGACGAGCTGAATGCAACCGAGGGCATGCAACTGAAGGTGAGTTTCCATTGGACTGTGCAACTAAGAGTTATGTAATGTCAATAAAGTAATTAATTTCCTGCGTTGCCTTTACTTTTCTCTAATTTTGCTCTTACCTATTTTACGACATAATTATTTTCCATTACCATTTTTTATTCATCTTTGTACTAGACGAACTTATTTTCGTCTAGTATATGAACATATTTTGTTTTTTCTTTCATTAAGTAAGTTTGCATATGAAATTTTTATGACATGCACTTCAAAGCATTTGCTGCCCACAACCAAAAAAAAAAAAAGAACAAAAGTTTTTCAACGATTTGTTTAATGTCTAATTTTGGCAATGACAAACTTTTGACCTCAGGAGCTCCTCTTTGCTCCCGACTCGGACCCCCGAGTGCTACTTATAAAATTAAATTAAAATATAAAAACCGCGTAAACCTACAAATAAAAACAACAAGAATAGCAGCTGAAAAGTTGAAAGGGACAGAGGAGCAGTGAGCAAACAAAAAGAAAAAAGTTATCAGGACTAAGCCGATAAAAGGCAATTACCGTTAATTGCGTTGCCTTGTGCGAAGGGCGTTGCACGAGATGACAAAACAGAATTGTAAGAGGGCAGCAAGAGTAAGCATTGATAAGGCATGGGCCAGGGGAGTGTAGCAAGCGTGGCAGGTGGGGGCATGTGCAGCATGCAAATGGCAGAACAACGACTGGCAGCGTCTGAGCAGAGATATGAACTCGTCGAAGCGAGTTGCATGCTGCAAGTGTCAACCGGGTACGATGCAATCTCCGGGGGGAGTCGGTTGGGCTTCGGTGGCTTCTCCGGGTGCGAGTTGTACGGGTTGCCGCACATTTGTGGAACTTGTACGGGTCGGTTCCCACTCATTTGCACCTTTGCGCATTTGCTTTTTGCGGTTTGGCATCCGGTGATTCTCACCCAACACACGATTGTCCTTTTTTTCTTTTCGAGGGGGGGGCTCCAAAACGACATCCAACGACAGCGTCGCATTTGTTTTTATTATTTCAAGCGTGCCAAAAACTGTGTTTTTTTGTTTTTGTTTTTTTTTGTATTCACTAGTCTCTTTTTGTGCTCCGGAGCGAGTTTATAACTTTTCTTGTTTTACGGTTGTTGTCCGGCGTTTCTTTGCCGTATTTGTGTAGCTTGCCTTTTTGGCATCATTGTTGTTGTTTTCGTTGTTGTCTTTTTGTGACTTTTTTGTTGCTGTTCATTTAATATTTAAGCGCAATTTGCTGTCGCCCAGCGCAACAGACTCTCAGAGTCAGTTCTTTGTGTGCTGTGGTCAATTTTGAAAATGACTTGGGCTAAGCACTGGCGACAATTGTGACCCATAGCACCACCGTACCACTCCAAACCACACCACTACTAACTTGTTTTGTGTGCTTGTCCTTTGGCACTCATTACCTTTTTTGTGTGTGTGTGTGTGTGCCCTCAACCGGTGTCCGGGCAACAGCTGCTGGCCAAGGGCAGCCTCTGCGAAGAGGTCAACGCAGACGCGTATGTATAATTCTAAACATTGGAATATGGCTACGGCTATGGCTACGGCTACGGCAATGGTCTCTCATTATGCGGTCTGCTGCGGAAATGTTGCTTTAGGGAAATTTCACTGTTGGTCTTTCATTATATTTCGTTGGCCTGCGCTTTTCATTTGACATTTCACTTTGCACTTTATGTGAGTATGTTTTGTATTTGTTTTTTGTTTCTTGTTTTTTTTTTTGTTTGTTGTTTTTTCTTTTATTGTGGTTTTGTTGTAAGGTGTCGATTTGTTGTGTGCCGTCCGTCTGGTTGGTTTTGGTAAAGTTCTTACTCCGTTTACGTTAATGAAGTAATCATGGGGCAAAATACTTGTTTATTCCATGAATTTATATTTATATTCAACAGACCAATGAGCGTTTGAAAAGCTGCGGCACCATGAAACGACCGGATCCGCCACAGGACTTTGAGAAGACCATACAGCGAGTAAATATAATAACCCATACACTCAGCGAAAAATCAGTAATCTATGCAGTCAATTCTTGTACACACGTTACCTTAATCCAACAAACGAATACAATACAAGAACAAAATTCAAAATTTGAATTTGAACACCTTTTTTTTTGAGAATTGATGTTCATAAATAAATCTAAAATCACAGTGCTTACAATATATATTGTCTACCAGATTCAAGTCCAACGATTCTAGTTTATGCAACATTAATGGTTGACAACAAAAGTAAACAAATTCTATTCCGGTTGTTCTTGCATATAAAACAATGATTTTCTTTGAGTGTACGTAAACACGCACATCTATTACTGATTGGCCGCTTATCCTTTGCTATTTGCATCTAATTAATAATTTTTTTTTATCAATTTTAGCTGAAGACTCAGAAGGCGGCCCAGAAGAAACCAGCGAGTGCACCCATGGACATTGCTCTACATGAACGGAATAAGGAGGTGGCTCACAGCCTGGCCACGGAAATGCCATTGAACAATTATACGAAGCATCCCTAGGACACGGCCATCAGCATCGATGCTGCATAAGATTTACATATTTAAGAGTCATACCTTCATATAGTATGCATAAGGAATCGTAATCTAATTAGTTGGGATCAGGTGATACACACACGTTAAGCGAAGCAATACGAATTTAAGTGCGATTTTTGAGTGCAGTGTAAAGGTGATATTGATCAGTATAAGTGCTAGCCGATAGACAGTTTAAATGAAATGCAATAATCATAATTGCAACTCAATTGAATGCATTTATGCAAATCTACAAAATCCACGCGCGAGTTGGTCTAAAGTTATCTTATCATTTCTAAGCTTAAAGATTCAATTACATTTATCTAGGCATACAGTCTTGAGTCAACTAAGTAAAAGCATCGACACAAATTAATCAAAGCTTCCTCTAGCATACCAATGCAAATGATATTCTCCATATTCGATATTCCGTGAGTGCTGAATTTCAGCAAAATCAGCTTTAGACACCCAAATAACTCTCGGCAAACACAGCGCGCAACTTGGCAAGGAATGTTGACAAAACGCAAAATTCCAACAAGCTTAACGCTGAATCAACACGACCGCATACACATGCACACACACACGTACACACACGCGTACACACACACACACACACACTGACGCACAGCAAACTTGCGCCAACCGCAGACGCTGCATAGACAATCCGCAGCAACTGCAGCTGGTTGAGGTTGTGCCTTGGTCTGGGTCTGGGTCCCGGCTCTGGCATTTCCGTTTCAGCATTAGAGTGCATCGATTTTGGTCTTTGGTTTATTGGGGCTGTCGATGGGAGTGAGAGGGGAGGGGGAGCGGTCATGCTGCACTTGCTGCCGTTGGCTTTTTTGCATTTTAATTGCATGTCGCGCTGGAAAGTATGCAACGAAGTTGACACTGGCCAAAATGTACTCTGTTCGTCGCCAAAACCCGCCAGCAAATGCGATTTGCATATTGCAGACCAAAGCGGCCAAAAGCATTTGAAATTCGCTTATAATTTTGTTTGCACTTTTGCCCGGAAGGTATCTAAAACAACCAAAAAGAAAACAAGAACATAAAAAGTGCTCGATAACTGCCATCCTCAAAATGGCTGTTCCTGTTTTCTGGTGACTGCATCTATTATTAAATGTTTGCTGGCGCCTTATGGCTCTGCCAAAATTGAAACATTCAGCGAGTACGTGAGCTCTGCAAAACTATTTCCATTTAATGCGGGTTGCGTGCCGGCGTTTCCGTTTCCGCTTTTTGGCAGCTAGCGCAGTGATTAGCCAAAGTACTTTGTTGGCAGCCCAAAACTGTTGTCTCGTTATCGTTTGCCAGAGTGAAACGATTTTGTACCCAATTTTGGGGGCGGGAGGGGTTTTGGCTGTTCTGCATTTCAGTTTCACCCCAATATCTCGAATGCCATAATTTGATTGTAAATTATAGTTGCAATTGTTGCAAATTATTTGTGGATAGCAATGTGTATAAAGTGCTTAATTATTCGAGACTTAAGCTTGATTGCGATTTTCATGTTATATGCAGTGCTTTTATTTGCTTTTAATTTTTGTTATCGTGCAATTAAGCTTGGTTCGCCATGTGGGCCTCGTTTGCCTCGTTTTATCATTTAAATTTAATTAAATGCAATGAAAACTCATTCGAAAAATCAACCAGCCATAGTGAAATAGTATAGAGACAAACAAAATGCAAACAGTGAAAAAAAGGTGAAATTAAATATAGGCAATATAGGCAGTCATGTGTAAAATTGTGAGCCATTTTAAATCATACAATACAATACAAACATAATTGCTTAACATATACATATATGTACATACATATATGTATGTATAGTAAATACGATATATATGCCAAATTAGACAGACAACAAAGAAAGAAAGCAGCATGATTACAATAATACAAACAACAATAAAACAAACGATTTTTTCTATTTACATAGAAAGAATAACTTTTCAACTCGTTTATAATTTCTAGTAGACAAATATTAAGCATACGCAGCAGTAACGAAAAAAAAGAAGTTTTTAAATGCATATATTTTAAAATACACATAATGTATACAATAAATATATCAAATATACATATATGTTAATCCATGTTTACAGTTATCATATGCTAAGTGCCAGAAACAATTAATTATGAGATCGAATAAAAATTTATAGGGTAGCACACCATTTAAATGAACTGTTAATAAGTAGACCATAAATATGAATATTCATCATTATACGAGTAGCTATTTAAGTTTACAAACAAGTGTGCGAATCTTTTCGTAGTAATATTTAAGTCAATTGCAAAAGCAATCACATTCTGCTTATGCTAAATGACAGAATTCCAAATTAGCTCAAGCCATTCAAATGTCACTAAAGGAGTCCAAAATAACCAATTTTCAAATGGCTAACAAGGAGATCAATATAAAGTGAAATGAAAAAGGCAAAAATATGAAATGAATGTATATTTACTGGTAGCGCATAAATATTGATGAGATTCACAATATATTTATAGTATATGTATATTTACAATTATTAGTACTAGTGCAAAAACTGAAATCTATATATGTATGTATGCATGCATGGATAGTATGCATTTCAATTTACATTTTTAAGTGTTTAAGCAAAATGCCAAAATGCATTTGAAATGCGTGGCACTAGCCCAAAAGTTGATTGCGAAATGCATAACAAATACTCGTATTTATGAATGTAAGCGAATAAATATGAATACATAGCTTAAGCGCGTATTGAATATATGTATGACTTGCATACACATATGTACACAATATATACATACATACAAACATACATACATATGCAATTTACAATATGTATTTTGAATAGATATTTAGGAAACGTGTATTTTATATGATTGTACGTCAGTTGGTTTACGTCATAGGCTATAGAGAAATTTGCATGTAGCACATGGGGCACTTTTGCAGCAAATTGAATCAAAATTATATTTAAATACATATGAAAATGAATAAAGTGTTTTAATCTGTACGAGCAAGTAATTTAATCCTTCTGCAATAGGATGTGTAGCATGCCTTTGCCCATTAGGCTCTTTTCCATCTTTATTGATTAAAGTTTATGGAATTTTTAATTTACCTTGGTTTCATACACATCTTGTTACATACATACATATTTTATGGTATTTATACATATTTTTATGTTGAATTATATGTTTGTTTACTGCCCAAGTGAAGTTCAGTGATTCACACTTAGGTCATAGCTCAAATCGCTTAAAAGTATTCTGGTTTGAGAGCAAATTGCTTACTTCAGATATTTAAATTGTGTATTGAATTATGCATTTGAGATATTGCGATATTTGTGTATATTTGAAAATGTTTAGAAATGCACAAAAATAACCAGACCGTCTACAAATATCACCATCTAACAGTCAGGAGCTCCATTAATACTAATGAAAGCAATTTGTAAAGAGAGAGAATAAATGGAATGCAGCTCTGCAATTGTATTGCAAATATGCACAGCAAATATGCAGAGTTCGAACATGTCATTGTAAGTTCAAGTGTATCCCGAACGTCAGCAGCAGCAACAGCAGCAGCGCCACCTGAAAGTGGAGCAGGAGCAGGAGCAGCTGACTCAGGCACAAGAATGGCACTGCAGAGACTGATGCTGATGCTGATGCTGGGAACTGATGATTGTGATGGGCACAAAAGCCAACACCTCATGAAAAATGCATGGGCTCTCTCATATGTTTTATGGCTTGTTGAATTTCGTTGCTGTTGTAGTTCAAGTTGTTGTCAAAGGTGGCTCTGTTGCAGCCTGTTAAATTAATAACGTTCCCAAAAAAACCAAGTCCTCGAGCGCATCACTGTGACAGCACATTTTTGTATGCGGCCAAAAGTTAAGGTTTGTTTTACAACGACAGCTGTGCAGGAGACAACGGCCTGGACTGTGTGCGCTGAGGCCCTTCAGCAATATATGCTCTGCAATGATATATTAAATTTTCTTTAAGCATTTGTTCAGACTAAAACTGGGAATTTTAGAACATTTTTTTAGAATGATAGCTGTTGCCGGAAAGCCTGTACATACATGTACATATTTGGGTGGAAGCAGGGTATCTGCTGGTCGGGAAAATCTGAAGTAGCCCTTAGACTATTACGTTAGATCAGAGAGGTTATTCTACAATTCAGGTAGTCTTTATATATCTTTATATAGTGAAGTTTAAGCATGTAATCTAAATACTTTTCAAACAGTTCATCAAGTAAGTTTTAGCTTCCTCCGATGTCCTTATATAATGCAAGATTTGTAGGCCTTCTGATAGGAAAAGACTTAAGTTCAGGATATCTTCTTGTCGAGCCTTCTCAACGTATTTTGTTTCGTATTTTTCTTGTTGTATTTTATGCGCCTAACCAGCGAGTATTTGTTTAACGAACTGTGAATTTTGTTGTTGTTTTCATGTGTGTGTGAGTCGCCTCAGTTGATATGTGTCTGTGTGTGTGTGGAAAAAGGGTTTTTTTTTACATTTTTTTTGAGATATATTTTAATTTCCGTTTGGATTTTGCACGTTTTTCATAATTCATGCTCTCCAAGTAGCGAGATTGATGAGGGCTTTCGCAGTTTGGGCTTTGGCCGCAACTGGCTTACACACACAGGCAAACACTCACACACACACACACACACATTCATACTCTGCATAATCGTGCGGAAATTCCAGGCACACTAAGCTGACCTGGGCCAGTCGCCTGAGTATTACTTATATACACATATACATATATATATATATATATTTATATATATATATATATATACGTGCATGTGTCTACAAGCAAATCACAATGAGTGCAACAGCAGCAAAGTTAAGCCGCCCAACCCAACCACCCCCGAGCCAACCCCGGTCAACCCTTTAGACATTGTCGAACAGCTGCCGTGACTAGCGTTGGCGTTGCATCCCCAAAGGGCCATTGACTAATAGGATTTGAAGAGCGTAAAATTGGTTCGTTGTGAACATGAAATATGCAGTAAATCCTTCTGCCAGCATCCAGAACAATCTACTCCTGCCTCACCAGAGCCCCTCCCCTCCCATTACCACAGCGCATTCTTATTTTCACATGTTTTTCTTTAATATTTGCTGCAGCGTCGCAGCTTAAATATTCTTTGCAGCTTTGCCATACTTTTCGCCACGGCATTGCAACCGGATGCTTGTTGGCTCCCGCGATCCCATTCGCATCCGGGTGCGAGTACCAGGTCCTGGCTCCTGACTTTTGCTATTACCGCTGCCATGGAGGCCAATGTACGCGCAGTTTGTTACAATTTCGCGGTTCGATTTCGCACCAAAGTCGCCATCGTCCTTGTTGTTGTCCTCCTGGGCGCGATGGTGTGTTTTATTATCGCAAATAAAGCGCAATCATTGTTGTTGCATCGCGCAGCAAGGCGAGCGTGCATCGCCCTCACTTCCCACCCATGACAGGATTTTTGTTCATGTGGCAGCTGGTTGCATGAAATATTGCAAATAGTTTTATTCATTCCCCAATTGAATGAAATATGAAGAACTCAACGCAAGAATTTTACAAGCTTTCGCACAATATCAGCAACATACTTTCGTGCTTCTCTGTATCAAAACTAAACAACACAGAAAATATAATAATTCAATTTAATTCACGCTTCGCTTTGCTTTAATTGTAGTTGTAAATGTAAATGTGGGAAGCATTTGTTTTCATTATTGCCGCTGCGCTGCCGTTTCAGAATGAGGGTCATATTTAAAATGGCATTTGGCAGCCAGACAGACACTGATAATTGTGCATAATATTTATGCAGTGAGCCACTGATGATGCTTTAAAGTGCCTGCAAAGCTTCGAATGCCATGGAATATAAGAGGGAGAGAGAGAGAGAGGGGGAGAGAGAGAGAGAGGGAAGGACTTGCCCTATCGTCGTCTTAAGGCTAAGCTGGCTGAAGACATAGTCGCTTGTCGTTCATTCAACTGCAGCTTGGCTGACTTCCGGCGTTGCCTTTTATGATAAATTGAAACAAATAGCCAGCAACATCCACCCACATTCACACCATCGCACATATACACATACATCGAAAATGCAGCGAGGACTTTGGCTTATCAGAAAATTGCGCTCAGCTGTTTATGAAAGCATAACAATGTTAGCTGCTGTTACTGCCATGGCCATTACTGCGAGGGCTGCGAACATCAAGCTGATCATCAAGCTGAATGGCTGCCCCGGCTGGCCGAGACGAAGCGTCGCAGCCCATAATTCACAAGTAGGATAAACAATTTACTTATCACTGCTGCAGGCTGGCAGCGAAAGCCTTCAACTCCGACAACAACTACGACTACGACTTCGTCTGAGTCTCAGCTCTCTGTTTCTCAGCGCTGAGAACTCAACTCTCGACTCGCAGTCTCAGTCTCAGTCTCAGACGCTGCCACATTGGCAAATAAATCATAATAAATAACTTGAAAAACGAAACACCTTGCCGCATAAAAGTTGCACGTTGCTGTTGCTGTTGCCGTTGCTGTTGCCGTTGCTTGCTTGGGCAAACAAGTTTTGCTGCTGCTGTCGAAACTTGCTTTGCATTTGGAGGGTATCAGAACTTGGCAACAAGGTTTGTAACATACGCCGACCAGGGATTTGCCATTGTCTGAAACTTCTAATCCACATATATCTATCATCCTTTGCGTATTTGTCTGCTACAAGTTTTGTTTAAGGTGGAAGAGTTTCTAATTAGTGGAGAGTGCTTCTATAATAGCCACAATATATTGCAATATCTTAGCGAGGAGATAACTAGTGGTATTTAAGAGTAGGTTCGCTTAACAGGAAATAGCTTCCACTTAAGGCCCTGGGTATTTTCAAAATTAGTCTAATATGTTTCTATAGAGTGTTAAGATTCCGTAATATTAACTTTCAAATTTTTTACGTTCATAACAATCGTTGTTATTGTTGGCGGTGTTAGTGTCTGCTTACAGTTTAACACTTTGCCAACTCTTCGCTCCTGTGCGGGTCTTGGGGGTTGGGGAGCAGGCTCATTTTTGCAACTGGTGATAAAAATTGATACATAACTGGCATAAATCAGGCGAGTGGAGCGCATTACGCATACGACGCGTGTGTCTGCCAAGCAATTTATTAAATTAGCCACAGTAGCATCAGCAACACCGACACGCACACTCACACATCCACACATACAGAAAGACAGAGAGAAAGAGAGAGAGAGAGAGAGACGTTTACCTAACCCACCCACATTTACGCCAGGGGCAACGGCAAATGGTATCGCAGGTAATTTGTAAATATCTGACAGATGCGCTGATAAACTCATTGCAGAGATTTCATTCATTCATTCTCGACGGCGCTCGTGTGATTTATATGGGGCTTATTACAGTTGCCAACATAAGTACACCTTCACATGGACAACGAACACAAATTTAAGCATAACAACACTTTATTCTTAATACTTGGGGCGTACTTAATGGTAACATCACAACGGGACCAAACCAAATCAATTGCCAGCTTCAAGGCGCATATGATGGCTGATTCAACTTGGTTAACTCTGGCTCTGGCTCTGGCTTCGGCTCCGGCTTCATTTTCGACTTTATGTCCTGCGCCAACGGCGGTTTTGGCAGACTGAAGAATTTCTGTAAATTAAATTTGTGAAAAATGAAATTAGGCTACGGCTGCTTTGCATAATTTAAATTATAAATTAGATGCTGTCGATAGCTGATGGCAGACTTATGGATAGCCGGTTGCTGTTACTTACATCGTGCCTCCCAAAGTTGTCTGCCTCCTCGATGGTGTCTGGCAACTTCTTGTGCAGCGTCTCGGGTAGAAACAGTGCCCCGATTCCGCCCAGCAGAAACAGGGTGCCCAGTATATAATAAGGCGCTCGAATATTCACAGTCGTCCCCAAGTAAACCAGATACGGTGCAAGGACACCAATCCCATTCGCTAGTATGGATCCCAGTGCGACTCCCGTCTGCCTTATGCAGGTGGGATAGATCTCCAGGCACTGTAAATTGGCCGTGAAGAATGTGAGCGCATTGAGGAACTTAATGAATGTGGCCAGATAGATCATTATCCATTCGAATTTCTCATCCGTTGCGTAGACAATGATGGGCAGGCAGGTGAAGAAGGATATGAGAAAGGATACAGAATTGGTAAACCTACGGCCATATTTGTCGCCTGTCCGAATAGAAACCAAAACACGAACAGATGATTGGCAATCAGTGGTCAGTTTTGTTACATTCATAGCTTACTTGCAATTCGCACACTCACCCACATATCTGCCGACCATGTAGGCGGGTATTTCCACAATACTTTGGTACAAAAAGTTCAAAAACGGATTGCCAGCCATCCGCGAACTGAAGAGGACCAGCGTGAAGTAGGAAACGGCAACCACGCACCTGCAAAATGTCCAAAATCAACCAAAAATGGCTAACAGTTAGAAATGCAAATTGGTTTTTTGGGTTCTCAGCTTTCAGCTGCTTTTCTGCCCACCAGCTAAACCCCATGATGATGGTATTCCGAGCCAGACGCCAGCCGGCGAACAGCGATGCCATTCCATATGTAACCTCATGCCCATCCAGACTATAGATTTCGGTCAGCTCTTTCTCGGTCACATGGAATTCTCGCCCATTAATTTTCGCAATCTTCTTGAACTGCACAATGGCTTCGCGGAAGCGTCGCTTGCTAATCAACCAACGAGGAGATTCGATTGTGTATCTAAACGGAGGAAAAAAATAAGAATTGATAGTTTCGGTAAGCCGTGCTTTTAATGCCCTAGCCAACATACAGAAAATGTACAAATGTTTTGATGCGTCTAATATATTGTTATGTCGATATTACAGATGTTTATCTAAAAAGTTGATGACTTTGTGACAAGGTGGCTCGATATTGTTAGGTTTTGGGATAGATAAGATAGTGTTGTTACAGTATATTCATTGTCAGGAGATGTGTATAATTGCTCAGTGAATAAATAAGCGAATCAAGCTATCTTGAAAATCATTAAAGTAGTTCATAAAAAGCTGAGACAAATACAAATTTGTATTGACGCAACTTAAGAAAACGCTTGTTTAAGTAGAATCAGACAGACGTATCGACATTGTTATAGGAACTCATCTATATTATATTTTTTAATATTATATATGTTAATAGGACATGCCACTAGATGTCAGGAAGAGAATGAAGTAGATAACAGTATTGTTGTTAATGCAATAGCTAGGAAAATGTAAATTAGAGTCGATATAGATTTGGAATAGACAAGTTTCTATATATACACTGGCAGACATCATTATAAGAAGTCAACTGTTCGAGCCAGGTGTATACATTTAAATATTAAAGATGTTTCCTTAAGTGCGTTACAACTTTCAAATAAATTTGTGACATCCTCTGCAAGGGTATACAAATAGAAACATATGCGACTGCGTATTGGTATTGACAGTGGCAACGAGAACAATTGGAGCGTTCATTCAATTGAATTGACTGCGTGACTTACTTGGAGAAAATTAAAACCATTGCCGTTGGCAGCGATGTCAGCCACATAAAGGATTCCCAGTGGCGCAGCCACCAGAAGAGCAAAGGCATCAACGTTGTGCCCACCGACCAGCCAACGCTCTGAAAGAAGGCAATTCGACTGCGATCCTCCCTGGCGAAACACAATTGAAAGCAGTCCCAAGCGAAAGTAAAGTTAGTTAGGAAAAAGTTATTTTCTTTCATTTTCTTTTTGCGTATGCAATGTCAAACTTACTCCCGTGAGATTTCCATGCCAATAATTTGTGGCGATTGAAAGAGACTGTTGACGGTGAGTCCCACAATGCCGGACATGATGAGGAACCATGTGTACGACGATGTGCACATCACGGACCCCAGTCGCCCCACCGAGCAGAAGACGACACTAATGTAGTAGACAATGCTGCGACCAAAGCTGCGTCCAAATAAAAATACAAATTCAATTACCGATGGCCAATTGCGAATTGCTCGCGCTCAGAGCCATAATTTAGTTTTGGAGCCAACTTACGAATCGCCCATTTGTCCAAATATAAATGAGCCAACCACCTCCGTTACGCGACCAATAACGAACACATTCGTTACGAACAAATCCTTGGCACAGATCCAGTCCTGGTCGGTGGGTATTGAGCTGTCGTACCAGGTCCGGTCGTAGCTCCAGCCGTGCTGGCAAACTGGCAATCGTAATGACCATAAAACGTATTAGAGTGCAAAGTTGTAAAAATTTATAAGACAGCCGAGCGACTGCTGCCCAAGTTTTTCCATACGCTTCGATTGCCACAAAGCCAGGCAATCTAATGCGTATGTATGTGCTCATGCATATGTGTACATGGGCGTAGCCAGGATGCCAACCTTTCTATTAAGGGGGTCTTCCTTCCTTCCTTCCTGGCTGCGCCAATGTATCTTTTCTTTTGACTACTCACCTGTAGTCTGATTCTTACTACTGCTCCAGGCAGTGAAATTCGTTAGCTCTGTAAAGTTGGCATCGTACATTTCACAATTGCTGTACGTCTCCTTGTTCCGATTGTCTTTCTGTCTATATAAGTGAAATGTTTAGAGACGGGTTCGATTTTATGCAAAGAACAACTCACTTGGGTAATGTCAAATCACGCCATTCCTCTATTGTGTAGTTTGTGTACTCCCTGCCCGGCACCGTGCACCAGTGTTCGGGTATATTCAGGGCTAATATAATATTCATGTAGATCATGGCACCAGCAAAGGCCAGCCCAGCAACGAACACATAGTTGTAGAGGGTCTGATAGCTTCCATGGTTGCCCGCTTTCTCCATGAGCGCCTGGAAGGGATCGTTTATCTCCGATTCGTCTATATCCATTTCATAAACGCTCGTAGACGCCGCCGTAGATAATTTTCTACTATTCGCCTCCGCCTCTTCTTCTTTATCTTTCATTGTGTTGTATTTGGCTTTGCGATCTGAAACTTCTGTTGCTATCTACATAATCCGTTTAAGAGATGATTAGAGTTTATCTTATTAAAAGGCCCCATGCCCAATGTAAACAGAGCAGATCGTATTACAAAGTGAGTAAAAAGTCTTAACGTTTATGATTTTTACCAAATTTAGTTGTAGACGCCATAGGCGCCAAATGCCTTATTTCTATGACTTGATTGTGGTTAATAAAATTTACATTTTATCAAACAACGCTTATGGTTTTCAATTTGTCCACAAGTTTCGTAAAAATTGTGAATGTGATAACTGTTTTATTTTGTAGTTATCACTAAAACTAAATTGTACTATAAACAATAGGCAGTCAATTAAAACGACGAAGTTATATTTGGAATGAACTTTTTCACACTCAATCAATTTTTTTATTTACTTTACTTTCAATGATGTACTTACTTTTTATTGTAGTTGTTTTTCCATGCGATAATTGTAAACCAATCACTAGAAAAATTTCACTGTAATAAGCTATTCACTTTCTCTTGAGTAGTAAATTAATTTTATGAACTAATGCACTAGAGGAAATCAATATAGTTTAACTTTGTATGTATGCTTTATATTTTGGTTGATAAGATTCGAATTGGTTTTTTTTTATTTGGCGTAACTGCTTTCTAATTGCTTTAATTTGAAATCAAAATTTTGTTGACGAATATTATGTTCACAACATTTAATTAGCTCAATTTGAAGAAAATGTTTTGATAATATTTGAAAACGGTGACTCTTCGATTGCACTTCTCACATCACACATGCAAATTGAATATCTCAAGCACCCGCTGTCTGGTCGGGCAGCTCATCAACCGTCAGCAACACTCGATAGTATTGTTGTGAGTGTCGGCACGGGTGAATGGCGGCGTTAAAAACTGGGCCCTCTGCTGCTTTGTATCAGGTGGCTTATCAGCAGAGACAGAGAGTATAAGCATTATTAAATAATTACTGATAAGTAAGGGTCTTCAGTTTACAATGGTTATTCATTATACAGCACGATTAAAGAAGCACAAGCTCCATGAGCATCATTTGTTTGAGAAAATTCATATTATTTGTTGACGTCAGAATATTTAATTGAATAGGCTCAGATTTGAAATTTTGAGAATATATACTGAGCTTTAAATTGTGTCATTTGTGTGTACAATTTTAATTGAACAATTTTTCACTAATAAATATCTCCATAGACTTCTAAGCCAGGGAATTTCCGAGTCGATTTGATGGAGTGCATTTCAAAGATACTTCGTTCAGAAACAATTGACATGGGACTTTTAGATGGTATAAAGATTAAGATTTTATTTTCGATCTGCATTTTGATTTGGATTAGAAAACGTGTGTTTAAGTTGTGAAATGTCGTTTTTTTTTATGATAGCAATTAGAAATTTTCAGTTTCTTGGGAGTCTAGACCTCAAGCGCGATAAGATATCTACCAGGGGGTAAATGCGTGTTCACAAAAGCATAGGCCAACGTATTTGGAGTCGATGTAGGCCAGGGAATCTTAACTTTTGTCAATTACAGATAACTAATTTTCATTTCAATCAACAATATAAAATGTTCACTCCACTTCTTTTACTTATAAGTATATAATATATATATAAATATATATATATTATGTATATACCACACATAGCCTATTGTCTTTGATAGTTTTTATTAGATTATTGCATTTATTATTAATGCGCGATTTTTCTGACTTTGGCTCTGGCTCTGACTCGGAACGCGCCGCAACTGAAACTGACAGTAAGCGCAAATTGTAGCAGAAAATTAGATAGAGTCCATATGTTTGTACAAATGCAATAATATCAATTTTCATATTTTCATTTTCTTATCCGTATATAGAAAGACAAAAGCAATTTAACAATCTACTAAAGCACTTAAGCGCAAATTTATTTCCCGGTCCAGCTGACTACGTCAAAAATAAAGCAAACGAGACAAACACTATACTAAATTCCATCATAAAATTCGTTACTAGTATGTAGCATGTTGTAAAAATGATCTTAGTTGCAAGTGACAAGTGTAACGGTTATATGAATAAACATTATTATGCATTATTCATGCGTGTGTCCGCCCACCCTCAGATATATCTTTTTCACGATTGTCGTAAATTTAATCAGCATCAGTGCAGATTACGGGAGGCAGTTTCGCCTCATCGACATCAGAGGCAAGCGGCATCCATTCAAGCATTCGTTACTAGTCGTTCACATTGAGATAAATCTGCTTGGCACCCTTTGCCTAGTTCGTATGTTCATGAATTTTGTACACTCACATTTTAGTTTTGCGCGACACCCTATGATATATTATTATACACATTTGCATACGTACTAAACGCACATATGTACTTAAATACATACATACATTTATGTATCAGCTGGCCAGTCATCCGAATTGATGTGAACTAAAGCGTTTATTCAATGCCAGTCAAATTATACGACTGTAGGTGCACAAGTAGATACACTCAACGAAGACGATTTAAGCGGTATTTTTTGTTTGATCATTGTCTTATGTGAATTGCTATTTGTAGACTATTCTTTGACTGCTTCTGCTTCCATCCCAAATTCGCTAGTTGTTTAAATTGTGGCAATCAACAAAAGTCGTTAAACTCTTAAGATGAGGTGATAAACGAAAAAACCAAAACAATTCTTAAGTTTCCATTTAAAGAAAACTATAACAAATATTTAAAAAGAATCTTTAGTACACCACTTTGACGCTTTAAGGAATTATTCAGCACTGGTCGGAACTTCGAAAAACTTGTAAGGTTAACGTTTTGGTTACTTAACCTTTTTGTCCATTAATCACCTGAAAAGCTCACTTGTCGCACCTGTTGATCAACCTTTGCCAGTAAAAAAACTCAGGTGATTACTTTTTAGATATGTTCATTTTTATTTAAGACTTTTACTTGATTTATGCATAAACTTTCATCAGCATGTTGTGCGCTCCTTTTGGATTTTGGTTTTTTATTTATATTATTTTTTCTTGTTGTTGAAAATTTCTTCTAAAATGTATGGAGATGCTCGGGAGATTTAAAGTTCGCTAGCTGCATTTTGTTTGTGTACTAATGAAATGTTAGATTTTACTTTTAACTTTACTTTGCCTGAAACTGCAGTGTGATTCTTTTCTTTGTTGTAATGTTAAACTTTAATATTGCTTACATATTCATTTTAATTACATAATTTTACAGTGATGAATGAAAACTGCTGGCACAAGCTGCATCTTGTCCTTGTGCAATTGTATGTTATTTTTGTTTCTTTTAATTTTAATTATAATTTACAATTGAAACACTTAAATATTATTTGTTAGATAAATAAAAATTCAAAATGCCTACATACGTATATGTTTACTCTCTGGCTTTAACACGTGCGCTATTATTTTAAATGTTTATTTTCCTTTTTTTTTGTTTCTTGACTAACTGTTAATTTTTATTTAAATTTTTGGGATTATGTTTAGATTTTAATTATATGAATATTGATATATTTATATATATATTTATTTGATGCTCATTAAGGGCTAAAAGCATTTTGGAATTTTCTCGATTTGTTTTGTGTCAAATATACATTTAAGTCAAGGTGTATCCGATATTCATATGCTTTATGATAAATGCATTTGTGATTGCTCTTGAATATTTGTATTGATTTAACTAATGGATTAATCTGAAATCAATAAAATCTCCTGCACTGCCTGACTAATTTCATTGTCCTTTCCTTTTGATTATCGCTAAATAATAGCTTGCAAGTCGCTAATAGTTTAAATATATATATATATATTTATATATATAGATGTGTTTATTCTTATGTACTTATGCATATGTTATTTATAATATGTTATTAAATGGCATAAATATACACTCCAGTGACAAAAATTCCTAAATATGTACATATCGCTTGCACGGAGTCTACGTTTTTTCCAATTTATATTGCTTAGCATACAATGTTTTAGCTGGTTTTGCAAATTTACAATTTTGACGGATTATCATGTGTGTGTTTGTTTTGTTTGAGTGTGTGTGTGTGTGATTTGATTTCTGTTTTACAATATTTGCACTTAAGAGTAAACAATTCAAATGAGTTTTCGTAGAATAATTAAGTGTTTAAAATGTACGTTGGCAAGTTGGTGTTTTCTTCTTGTATTTGTTTTTTGTGTAAATATATATTTAAATTTGTTGTTTTTTTTTTCTTTTCCTTTTTTGCTTGTTATAAAATGTTATTGGTCTATTGCTTGCACACGATGTGCTTTAATATAGGAATCAACTTGAGTTATTTATGGGGGCCACTTAGCTGTGACCGCGCACTAAGTAAAATGATGTTAGTTAATTAAAAACGGCAATTCAAGTTGGACGTTTGACAATATCACGTTGCGAAATACACATAGCAATAATAAACAATTGGCAAGTGGCAAATTAAAAAAGTACTTTACAACAGGCTAACTAAAAATAGTTAAACGATTTGAATACAATTACATTACTAAGTATATAGCTCTGTCTCTTTTTTTTTATATAAATATAAATAAATATATATATATATATTTATATATATATATATATATATATATATGTATATCAGTTTATATAAATGCCAACATTATCGGAGGAAGGATTGACTGACTAACTGACTCTTGCTCTGTGTGTGTGTGTGTTCTCTATCTCTTGATCTCTCTTTATCTCTCTCTATCTCTCTTTATCTCTCTTTATCTTTATCTTTCTCTATCTTTCTTTATCTCTCTCAATAACTCTTTCTATCTTACTCTAACTCTATCTCTGGCTCTCTCTCTGTTGCTAGCTATCTGTCCCTATACACTATACATTTGAACTGAAAGACGCGTCTTGGCCTTTTTTTCACTATCGAATCACAGCAATTGAAATACGTACACCTAACTCATAGATCGAATACAGCTTAACCTAAACTACAAACTGTATGTAATAAATGGGTCGTTATTGATCCTTGTCATCGTGCAGCAGCTGGGACGCCGCATTGCCACTCGTATTTTTGCGCAAATGATTGCGCAACATCACCAGATTGCGATTCAGTGGCAGATTGCTGGACAGACCCAGCGGATTGCTTGCTGCTGAGCTGGGGGCATGTGGCAGTGTGTGGCAAATGTTGCCAAGTGGCGCTGTGGCATTCAAACCGCCCACCAGGCTGGCCGAGGCAACTGATGTAGTGGGTGATGTGGCGCCTACGCAACTGCTGCTGCTACTGCCCACTGCGGAAGCGGCGGCGGCAGCAGTAACTTGACCTATGCCCACGCCCAGGAGCAGCTCGTGGGCGAGTATGGTTGGCAAATGTTAAGTGCTGCTCTTCAGCGGACCCGACGATAGCGAACTGCTGCTGACGCCCGAATCGCTCGACTTCTCACTGAGTCCGCCACGTGTGAGCGTATCGTCGCCCATAAGCCCGCCGCCGCCAAGAAAGGACTTCTTGCCCACACGTGCTGGCAGCGTCGCCTTAAAGGGATTATCCTTGCAGCGACGTGCGCTCTCCACACGCTTCATGATCTCGCTGGAACACTTGGACACTACATCGTCCAGACTGTTTGACTCATCGGTCGAGTTCACCGTCTGCGTTGGCGTCTGCGAGCTGGGCAGCGGTGATCCTTCGTAACAGCCCGAGTCACGGGGGAAGTGTCGTCGCCCGAAGGGAGAAGCGCCGTGCTTCTTGTTGATATTATTCAGGCGCGCCTCATCGTTCTCTGAACTGGAGCCGGCAATGTCCACATCGGAGCCTGTACGTGCGAAATTTGAAGCTGTTTTAAGTGTGTTTGTGTGTGTGTGTGTGCGGAGTGTGTTCAGGACGGGGGGGCAGGTGGAATAATATTGATTGTTGCTTGAGCAGTGGGTGTGGTTTAAGGTGGTTCTCTAATGCTTACATTCAATGTCATGCAACAGCTGCACTGCCGTCAACAGCTTGGCTCGATGCTCCTGACTGAGTATGCCCAGGTAATCCAGATCGGCCGGCTCGAGTTCCTTGAACAGTTCCAGATCCTCGTAGCTGCAAATGGAACGATAGGTGAAACAATCCAACAAAAAATTGTTGAGAGTTTTGTTTCATCTACACCACTTACCCGTTGAGCACGAACACCGAGGTGTACTCCTTGAGGCCAATGCGCATCAACAGATCCTCCACAGAAATGGGTCCACTGTTGCCACTCCCATTGTTGCTATTTGCCAATCGAGAGGTTGGCGCCAGGGTTTTACTGCTCGAGTTCTTCATGCGCTGCTCGGGCAGCACTTCCACATTGATGAACTTGAAGTGACCCACACGTCCATGACAGCGGCCCTTCCAAATGCCGGAGGCATTCATAGACAACACATCGATGAGTTCGCCCTTCTGTAATATGAGATGAGGCAATGCATTTATAATTATTCGTATAAATACAGAAATATGTATTTAATTGGACATGTTTAGTGCTTGCTCGAAAATACACTTTAAGGAATTTTAAATATTAAATATTAGTTGTCGATTAGTTGAAGTTTTTGCTTACCTTGAACTTAAGCGCCTCCTTGTCGTAGGGATTGGGCAGGCTGTCGACAAGCGCTTTGGCCTTGCAAATGGTCGCCAGCGAACTGCGATCCTCGGCAGAAATGGAGCTGTGGGGGCTGCCAGGACGTACTAGGGCTTGAGTGCCTGCCAAATGGATGGTTTCAAGTTTAAATATTTGTCTCGACTAAATCCTGATGGAAGTTTGCCCAGAAAATTTTCCAATTAATACGCCCACAGCCAATTAGCCAAGGGCTGAAGAATTTTTGGCAGTACCAAAAATACACACACATACTTACGCACACACACACACAGTTCGTTTGGTTAATTAAAAACTTTTCAAATATTTTTACACACACACACAAAAAAGGAGTAAGAGAGCGACAGAGAGGGAGACAGAGTGAGGCACAGAGGCACAAAGCCCGGTCCGCCCAAAAAATATTCAAATAAGCACTTGAAGTTTTTGGCCAAAGCTTTGGCTAATCCTTGCTTTGTGTTCCAGCCACATAAAAATAAAGTATTTTTTCTTGCACTTTTCAAAGTTGCTCCTCTTCGTAGTAAATCCACCTTTTAGCCCAATCCCTCGGCTTCTGCTCTTGGTTTTTGTTTTGCTTTGCGTTGTTTTTTATTTAGAGTAGAAATTTGCGCATATAGCGAAAACTTTTGTTCATTAAAAAGTGAGCTGCAGCAGCGTCGACGGCTGGCCTTTATTTAACCACGCCCCAGACATTGCACATTGGGCTGCATTGCAAGGCCCCATACCCCGAGCACTTGCCACATTGCCAGTTGCCAGTTTGCCAGTTTGCCGTTACCAGTTGCTAGTTGCCAGTTGCCAGTTGCCACTTGACTGTGAGCAAGTGCATTAAAAATTCATTAAGTTTGCAAAATTTCAAGTTATTGTGCAGCGGTTGCAGAAACAACCGCAACAACAACTACAACTGTTAATAGACCAATATGCAGCTGGTGGATAGCAGGGTGGTTAGGGGTTGGCAGAATGGTTGGCAGTCTGGGAATTTTTATAAACAAACCACCAGAAACGAGGCGAATGCGTCTATCTACCCGAGCAAAAGAAAACCCAAAGGCAAAAGTAGAAACCAAAATCAAAGCTCTAAATTTTAAGCACACACATCAGATACACACACACATCGCACACACCTACATATACCTATGTATAGATATATATATGTATATATATGTATATAGATAGCTAGCATACTTACTCGAACCGGATGCGCTGGGCAAACTTTCGACGGAGCTGGCGGAACATGCAAACGCCTGATCGCTCATGCTGCCACGGTCGGTATTATCTTGGGAATTGCTGAAATCCCTTGATGTATCCTTTGTGGCAACAAAGTTCCGTCCATTCTCATTAAATGCGCCAATTTCCTTTGGCGAGCTACGCATTTCGCTCGACTGCAACACCAGAGCAGTGAAAGTTGTTTAGAGATCGGAGTCATCGTCGTCGTCGTCGTCATCATCATGTTGTGCAATAAATTGCATGTTAAGCGGGGTGAGAGCGGAGCATAGAGAATAGAGCCAAAAGTTTTGTTAGTTAAATCATTAAAAAGTTTAATGCTACCACACAAATTCCTACACACACACACATACACACACACAATCACACACACACACACACAGATACACACACACACACGTGGATAGACTTACAGTCTGTGGAAGACAAACCCTATGCGGTGGCCATGCTTTTTTTAGGTCTTCGGCTGGATTTGGCTGCAATGCTTCCGGTTTGGCTTTGGCATTGGCTTTTTGAGAGTTTGATAGTGAATATTAAGCTGCTTGCCTTGCGCTTGCCACAAAACTTTCCTCATATCTTGTTCAGTCAACAGGCCTAGGCGTCGATTGCAACTTTTGTTGCAACCAACCAAAAAAAAAAAAAACTTTTCTGCATTTTTGTTTTGCAGACGCGGAAAAATCAGTTTTTCAAATTAACAAAAGAAGGTAGAAATCTTTAAGTTGATGCTCTGTGTTTTGATTTCTGGGTTTATATTTTTTTAATACGTTTTTCCATACTTTTCCCTCTTATTTAATGTGTACTGCGAATTTGTCTCCTAAGCTGTTGTCAGAACGCATAAACATTTTGATACCAACTTTGAGTAATGTTTCAAAATTTGAGTATCCCCTATTTTTTTGTTGTTTTATAAGTTGATAAAAAATTGTATTCATTTTGGGACCCCAAACACCAAAATGGCTGGAATTCACTCCTGTGAATTTGAAGTTTTTGGCAAGGTGCAAGGCGTCTACTTTCGTCGCCATGCCGAGATGAAGGCCAAGAATCTGGGGTTGCGTGGCTGGTGCATGAATACTGCAGAAGGTACTGTCAAGGGTTACATTGAGGGTCCACGCACCGAGATGCGCCTGATGAGGGAGTGGCTCAAAAACACTGGCAGTCCCGCCTCTAATATTGCCAAGGCTGAGTTTACACATATTGTTGAGAAAAGGGATTATGGTTTTAAGAACTTTCATATCAGACCCGATGAACCCAAAGATCATTCAAATAAATTGTCTCAGAGATCAAAGACATTGAAAATAAACGGAGTTCCAAACTAAAATAAACAAAATCGAAATCTTGAATATTTTAAGTATTTAAGATCAGCATATTCGCGAATATAATATAATGCAACTTTCAACTTATTAGCAAAGGCAACACAAATTCCCTCTCTGAAGTTTTCTAGTGCATTGGCAACCGCAGCGAAAAGCAATCATGGCCAAAAGCCCAACACATGAAACTGAAAATGAACTTTCACTTTTGCTGTCTGTCCTGAAGGCATTGGGATGCGTTCTCTTGCCTCCTCTTGCCACCACCCCTTTCCGTGTCCGGCATTTTTGGGGCGCGCATAAAAACTCATTTAACTGGCATTTGCATTTAGAGTGCATGTTCAAACGCTGCCCGTTGGCCATGATGCAAAAGTATTTTCGAGTCCTTTTGGGCTTTTTATAGCAATGTTTTCTGAATAGGCCGCAGATAAACTGCAAGTGACTTGAACATACAAAAAGTGAGATAGAGAAAGCGAGAGACAGAGAGAGAGAGAGAGAGAGAGAGAGAAAGAGAGAGCGAGCGAGTGGTCACAAATTCCAATCAGGCGCATATGTAAATGGCCAAGCTAATTACATTTTGCAGCTCACAGAGTTCCGGCGAGTCAATAATCTCAATGTTGGTTGTTGTTGTTGTTGCTGTTACCAAAATGCAATTGCAATCACACACACATAGACACATAGACACACACATACATATGCACACATGCACAGGACACACTCACGTGTTGCTTGGATTGTCGTCAACAGAGATTAATTAACTTACATGATGCACCATGGCCTTCTGACAAATCGTATTCGCCTTGTGGGGCAGCCCGTTCTTTTTGGCCTTTGCTGTGTGCCGCGTGGCGCCAATGTCCTCGTAATCGGATGAAGGACTCGGTGACAGCGATGGCGACTCACCAATTCCGCCACTCAGCGTCCGGTATCTTGCCGTGCAATTGTTGGTGCCAATCTATGGGGAACGGTGGTAAGAAGTTAAATGCGTTAAAAAAGAACTCAAAAAACAACAAAAAAAGAAGAAAAAAATGCAGACAAGCCAAGTCATGTTGGCAAATGAAATGGCCAACAGTCGGTTCTCATTTGGCATTTCGACATCGTTTAGCTGGCTTAAGTGGCGTCGTTGCGACTGCCTAACAAAAAACAGAGAAAACTTTTTGGCTAAAAAGCTTTTCGAGTTTTTATGTTCGCACACGGTGCCGACGTGCATTTGGTTATTCTTCAGCTCATCCTCATCCTGTGTTCCTGCGCAAAGGACGTTTGGCAAAATGCGAACTTTGTTTGTCACTAAGTGCACTTAATCAATTTAGACGACGCATTGAGACGCACACACACGCGTGTGTGTGTGTGTGTGTGTATCCTTGTGTGGAGTCGTAAGTTGAAAGGAGGAGCTACTTAAATGAGCTGGCTTGCTGCTGGCTGGCTGGCTTGCTGTTCATGGGGTCTAATGGGTTTTGGCTCACTCACCGAAACTGTGCTGAGTCTGGAGGTAACACTTTGTAAATCCGAAATGGAGCCCGCATAGTCGCCGCTCTCGCGATCATGGGACCTGCAATGGAACAACAATGGAATGATATGTGCTTAAATGTAAAATGTATTTCACTTAATGCGTATTTACCCAGTTGCTTATGGGTATTTTTGAATTAACTACTAAAGTTTAAAGGTTTAAAACTTGGCTAGCAAAGGGTATTTTATGTCTTTGTCCTGACAATTGAATTCCTTGCCCCATAAAAATCCTACACAAATGCATTTGGATTTACCCGGCATTGTCTGGGCAAAGTGGTTGTCTTTAGAATTTTATCAATTCTAGACGCATTTAAATAAAGCTGTGGAAATAAGAAATCTCGAATGCATATTTTCATCATTTTCTTACATTGATTGTTATAAACATTCTTTTGTCTTTTGAGTTAAATAGTCAACCAATTAAATTCTGCTCTCCGTTCATATTTTGGCAGCTTTCAACTGTACTTTCAATTCACTTGAAGCAGTTGGCTTCTCATTGCTCATATATATATATGCATAAGAACAAACTATTTAAGTTATATGCCAAATATTTGTTCATCTTCACCTTGAGTAGCAGCACCCAAAGAAAGCTGACGATGGCTTAGCTGCCTGGCTGGGGTATGTGTGTATATCCTGTATCCTAGTGTACACTTGAAGAGGCTTTCGGTAACCGTTTTGATTTCAAACCAGACTTGGTTTGCTGCTAAGCAAATATGTATACACAAGGGCAAGAACAGCAACAATAATAACAAGAACAGCAATAATAACACTTGGCACAAAGGACCTGGGTCCAGGGGACAGCAAGCAAATGCTTCAATATATAAATAAATATCTTATACCTTTTTTTCTTCGAATTCTTTTTATTTGTTTGTTGCTGCTGCCATTGCTGTTGCCTGCCTGGTCGTTTGACTTTAACACTGTTGAGATTTTCACTTTTGGCTGTATATCGTAAATGTGTATTTTCGGTTTTTTTTTTCTTTTTCATTTATTTTTATTTTTATTTTTGTTTCTTTTATTTGGCCAAGGAAAGTTTTTTGTTTTGGCCCTAAGGGTACACAGGGCGTATAAGTTATTTCAGCACGTCTTTTGTATAGTTGCCCGGTGCGTACGTGTGGAAAACGGTGCTCCACTGCCAATTGGCAACCGACAACCGACAACTGGCAACTGGCAACTGGCAAACTCGACATTTGTCCTGGCATTTTGGACCTGGCTGATTGACGAGCCGTGTTGTTGTGTGGAACGCTCTGGAGCCGCGTTGAAGTAGCAATAATGCCATTTCATTCAAGTGTCGTCGTCGTCGTCGTCGTTGCTGTCTATGCTTTGGTCCAATATTGCAGACGACGTCGTCCTGGTGGTGTTCCCATTAGTTTCGGGCCCGAATAGAGCTCCACATCCACTTTTGCTGGAGCTGCTGTTGCTCCTGAGTCAATGTTTTATTCTTTGTGGCATGCGTAACAATATGAAATTGATGACTTTCGCTTCAATGCGTTACGATATGTTGCAAGCAGTCAGGCAGTCCAGCAGGCAGACAGACAGGCAGACAGACAGATGGTTGAGTGAGACAGGACATTCAAAGAGCCAGTTTGTCATTCACTTCGTTCACTCGTTCCTTCGTTTGGCTTATTCATTCATGTGGCTGCAAAATGTTGATAACAGCACTAATGAAGTGAGGCTACCTTTTTATTTATTTTTTTACTTTATTTTTTTATTTTGCCCTTCTGCTCGGGTCAATCCTTTTGCGCACCTTTTCACATTGACAAATAAATTCAAGGATTCCATAGGGAAGAGCAGCAGCAGCAGCAGCAGCAGCAGCAGCAATGGCAGCAATAGCAGCAGCAGTAGCAGTTGAGCTGGTTGATTGCTTTGCTTTGCTTTTGGTTCAATTCGATTCGATTCGATTTGTTGCGATTTGGTTTTGGGCTTTTGCGTTTGGGTTTGGGTTTGCGTTTGGTTTGATTCGGTCAGCTATTAGTGTTGGCTTGTTTACAGGGCTAAATGTTTGGCCTTTTCATGCCACACTGCACACATTTGTGGCACATTTTGTACTTCACTGAGTTTCTCGGCCAGCACTTTGAAGTGGTCAAAGGGTTCAAGTTGTGCCAGCAATTGCCAAATATTACAAGATAACTGCTCACCCTCCACGACTTCGATGTGTATATATATCTGTATATATATAAATATATATATAACACATTTTTTGTGTTCTCTTTGGCCTCTTTGTTGCGTTTGTATTATTAATGCGTTGCCCTTGGCCCCCACAGTCATAAACTCAACTGCAAATAATAATGGCAATCAGCAAGGCAGGACTCTGCCGCAAATCCCCATGCCCCATTCCCATATATTCGGGCTACTGTTCGACTGGCCCGTGGCAACAGCGCGCGCACACACACAGACACTCACCTGGCATGCGTTAACGGTATTATTGTCGGCGGATTTGGCGGCTGCTGCGGCACGATAAGCCCTCGTCGCGGCGGACCGCGTTGCGGCAGTGAAATATCTCCGGCGGATCTTAATGAAATTACGCCCGTGCGTTCGCGGTTGTTCGAAAAACGAACTCGGCCACCCTAAGAGAGAGAGAGAGAGAGAGAGAAAGATATATGTATATAGAGATATATAAAGTGGAGTATGAGAAATGTAAGCAAGACATGCGGATTAGCGCTCAAGTAGAATTTGTTGCACAGCAACAACAGCAACAACAACAACAGAAACGAGAAAAGCAACAACAAATTATGAAAAATTAACAAAGTTATAAAAGTTTATGTGCCGCGTGTTGCCGCTGAGTTGCCCGTTGTGGCTATTATTGTTTCAGCTGTTGTTGTTGCTGTTGCTTTTGTTGCCTGTCAGTGATTTTATGTTATTGTTGTTGTTGTTTCTCTTGTTGGGGTTTTTGAGTTTTCATTTTTTTTATTTTTGTTTTTCGCATGGAATTTTAAATTTAGTTTATTTGAACGTAGCGGAAATTGCAAAGTTGTTGCTTTACATTTGGGACACACACACACACACACACAACAACAACAGCAGTACACACACGCATACACACTTCTCAATTACAGCTGCAAGTTTCATGTTTGACGTAATTTGTGGCAACATGTAAATTGCAAAGTTTTGTATCGTGTAGGTTTTGCTGTTGCATACTTCATGAAGTTAGTGGTAGCGTAACAACAACAAAGTTGCAAGATGGGGGCATAGATAATGAATTTGTTGCACATCTATAGTGCCTCAATTATCAAAAGGGCGAACAAACATAGAAAGAGACAGTGAGAGAGAGAGCGAGAGAAAGTAAGAGAGATGTTTGGTCTCAAACTCAAATGCTATGCATTTTGATACTTTTTAAGCTTTTGGGCCCATTAACATTGGCCAGATGCGGTCCACTGAGCAAATCCAACAGCAGAAACAATAATATCAGCTGGGACAGTTGGGCGCTTAACATTTTTATGGACAGGCCGGGTAAAGTGCTGCGCAAACCGCAAAAACTTTTTGCTAAGCAAATTTGGTTTGTTGCTGTTTTTGTTGTTTTTTGCCACATCAAAGCGAAACATGAAATTGAAAGGCCACAAAGGGCGGCTCAAGCATATCGAATCCACTGTTGAGTGATTTCAATTGACTAAGAAAACAAAATTTCAGTGCTCGCTCTGCCAAATTGAAATGGGGTACACACTTTACACCCACAATCCAGTCAGTCTCCACCTTCCACCTTCTACACGCCCACTTCCACATCCCCCAAAGGCGCAGCGACAAAAGCGCAACTTTTGTGAATTTCACAAAGAGTCGAAGAAAGTAAGGAAATAAAATAAAAAAGATGTGTATGGAAAGCCAGAGGAAAGTCTCAAGACGACGTCGTCATCGTCGACGGGTTGAGTCAAGTCAATAAGAATTATGCATTTTTTGACTGTCAATAAAAATAAAGTAAGTTGAAGTTCAAGTCGCAGTCGCAGTCGCAGTCACAGTTCGAGAGTTGTCGAGTCTGGAGTTGAGAGAAAAAATGCCAAAGGACATACAAATCGAAGTTGGAAATCAATGCGCTAGCAAAATATATTCAGCGTATAATTTAATAAAGCAAATAAAAAGAGAATGGCAAATAGAAGGAGCCAGGCACGAAGGTTGGCGAATCCGCAGAGAAATCAAAGTTACAACTCGGAGCGACCAATGAGGCGTGGCACTTGCCTCTGCGCCAGGATTAACAGCGAAGACGAATGTGCTGCATAAATCAAGAAAAAAAGTCTCCAGTTGAGAGTGCCTGACAGGTAAATACCCTGTAACCAGGTCTACAATTCATTTCTAGTTTCCTCATCTTCACATACACAAAACACTTACGTAAATGTGGAGGGACACGACTAGATCGGTAATGCTGATTAGGACTATATATTTATTATATATTATACATTTAGTACACAATTTATGCTACCCCTTTTGCACATTTTAATGGGTGCATCGAATAGAAGAAAGAAATAAGCAGCTGAATTGCCGACGACATTGTCGATGCCAAGAAATTGGCTGATAACTGTGCATGCGACTGCGATGGCGGCTGCCTTGCCAAATATCCTTCTGGTTTGTGGCATTTACTGCTCTAAGGTTCAGCTGCTGCATGCAAGTGCATGCCAATAAGTGGGCGCAAGTGTTTGGTAAACCGCGTTCATAAATCACAGACAAGCAGCTAAATTGTAAGGCTTACAATTGGAGACACACACACACACACACCCACACACACACATAATCACATACATATGGGAAGACTTACCTGAATGGTAGCAGCTGGTCCACAGTTGAGTCCGGCCATAAGGAAGTCATCGGGATCGCTCTCGTACGGCGGCTCATCGTACCAATGACCTTGATGATGCAGTGCACTGACCGCGTAGTGTGCACCACCGCCTAGACCAATGATGCCGCCACCCGCACCAATCGGTCCGGTTCTCAGTGCCTCATCGTACATGTACGTATCATCTGCAAAAGGATAGACTGTTAGTCGGGAAGTCGGTTGCTTCGTTGGTTGGGCAAGGGGTGGCAACATACTAGACCATCGTCATGGTGGCGTGCGGGGTGCCTTAAACTTTTGCAGGCAGGCAGGCAGGCATCCGATATGATGTGCAACGGCTACATGATATTATTATACGCAACGCTGCACACAAAACTTGAAATGCCATTTGCCACATGCGCTGCACAAAAAGTTGCACAAAAAGTTGCACACAGCGTTGCACACATATAGTTGGTACTTGAAATTTTGGTTGCTGTTGTTGCAAAAGGCAACAGGAAACGGACATAAGATTTTATGCTCGCTTATGCATGTGACGCCCGCCAGACGGCGCCACGCCTACTGCCGCAGCAGCAACTCGAGCGCACACAATGTTTGTCTGCTCACATTTTAAAGCACCCAGTCCCAAAGAAAAAACCGCCCCCCTCCCTCCTCAAAAAAAAGCCCATCACATAAAACACTAATGTGGGCCAGGGACGACAAGCAATTTTGTTGGCCATGTAATTGCTGCTGCCCGTTTTTAATTGAAATATTTTTGCCTGGCTTAGAGCTGTCCCAGAAAGCAGACAACTTACCCGTGCGTCCCTCCCCTCGACTCATTTGCAGCAGTCCTTGGCGTATGTCCCGCAAGATCTGCAAAAATTAAATGGAAATATATGAAAATATATATTTTTTACTTATAAATTGGAAATTATACTCAATATTTTCAACAGCTGCATATGCAATAGTTAGTGAATAAATTATCTCTTGAGAGTTCTGAGCTAAGCTAATACTTTTTGCCCAAAGGAAAACACTAAATACACTTCAACTTTAGTATTGAGTTCAGTCTCATCAGCTAAATGCATAAAAAAGTGCACTATATGAACACTAACAAATGCGAGTTGGGGACTTTAAAAAAAAGACAGTCGTCACAGTCAGCACCCGCTTTTTGTATATTTGGAGGCACTTTGTCTACGTAAAGGATACGTGACTGCTGTACACAATAAAAGGGACTCAGCATTGGCAGGCGATGAAGTTTCAGCTTATTCGTCAGTCTGCTTGCTTTTTTTACAGCTGCAGCTGGCTGGCAAAGGCGTTAAAATTACAAAATTCCATTTGAAACTAAAACAATTTTCAGTTCAGAAGCACAACGAAATTGCTGCTGCTTGCTGTTTGGTTGAATGTCCTGCAACATAATAGCGCAATATATGCTGCATACTAATTTAAGAACATGCCGGGGCCATATGTAAGACTATGTATGTGATTCTAAAAAGGATGCCAGGGCAAGGCTGTCGAGAAATAGAAATAGGAGCAGCAACATCAACAGCAGTAACAGCAGCAGCAGAAATGTTGCCAGCGGAAAGTAGTGTAAAAATTAGCTAAAAGCTTTTCGGGGCAGCAGCATTAAAAATGCATTTAAATGGCCACAACAGCAGCAAGCAGCAAACAGCAACGGCAACGGCAACAACAATTGACTCTGTCTGCCATAGCAATTTGCAAATTTATGTGGCAAGAGGCGAACATGTTGCTTAAGGCTAATCACATTGCTCCAGAGCCGTGCTTAATTGACTGCCCGATAGCTGACACAAAATTATTGGCTCGCAAACATTTGTTTTTGGTCAGGTCCGAAATTGTCGCCATGCTCGTTTATAAATATTTCATAAGCATGAACAATTCGCTTGTCTTTTTTCTTTTTTTTTTCTGGTTCTATTAAGTGTTTTTTTTCTGGCTCTTGTTGCCCTTGGCGCAACTGGAAAATGAGTAGCCAGCATCCTGGCCGAGCCAGATGTTCAGTTGGAGGCACTGGCAACAAAAACAGCAATTACAATTAGACAAACATCAAGTTGTTTGCCCAAGTTAAGCAGCAACTACAACAACTGGAATACCACTAGCAGCAGCAGCAGCAGCAACAACAATGACGGCAAAACATTTCATGTATGTATGTGTGTGTGTGGTGTGTGTGTGCTTTTCATTTATGCACAAAAATTATTGCCTTTGCTTAGGCGGACATGTCGTCGACAGGCAAACGGACAAATTGTCGTACAGCAACGCATTTTACCCACATACATACACAGATGAGTGTGTGTGTGTGTGTGTATTTTCAAGAACTGTGTACTTCAGTTTGGCCAGCTGCAACAGCAGGCTGAGGTAGCACTGAGGCAGGCAGGCAACAGAATTGCATAGACTATGGGCTTAGTATGGAAAATTCAAAATTGGCTCATCGTTGCGAGAGCTGATAACTCGGCTTTGTATAATTAACTGTGAATATTCGAAGTACATTTCACAGTTTCGATCCGTTGAAAACGTATGTGTTCAACCAGTGCAATCGTCAGTTGTGATTGAATTTTAAACTGTCAGAAATAAGAGAAAATATCTAATGAGAGCTTTGTGGCTGCATTAACTCAATTGAAACAAGAAAATTGGTTTCCTTTCAAGCTTTGCACATGATATTTATTATCTGTGCTCTGAACTCGCATTGTGGATCAATTTGACTGACATATTCATAGCACACCACACATAATATGATTAAATAATTGCTTAAATAACTAATCAAATTACTTTCCACAGTTTGCTTTAGTTTTGAAAACGATTATTTTATATAAAAACCTATTCGCTTAAAGATTCGTATCTTTAAATGTTGCCACTTTAACATTTAAAGCTTAAAGACATAAATTTCTATTATCATATGGAAAGTCTTAGATAAGAGCTATTCCTTATACCCTATACTTCATATGTTAATTGAGGATGATTTTGAGAAACAGTGGGCTACGACACAATTGACATGCAAATTTATGTCGGTAAATAAAACTCATTTTAGGTGAGCCCGCAAAAGGGATCTTTGTGCAATGCCAAAAAAAAACATTTGCTCAAGTCCAGCCACGCCCATTCATTTAAACTCGACCTTTATAGGTTTATACGTTTATACGTTAACTTTTCGACACGTACTCACACTCAGGCAATTAGTGTGCTACCTTTAGAGCATATATATGCATATTAAATCCTTATGTATGTATGTGTGTGTACATATGTATATCATCTGCCTTGTTCTCCGGTCCGGTGTCGTGTACAATTTTCAAAATGTGCAAAATAATTTTTATGACAGACAAAAAGTTTATCATTTGCCACGTTACACTTCATTGTTTTTGTAGCTGGATGTTGTTGTTTGTCCATTGTGTGAGTGTTAGTACTTAAGTGCGATTACATGTGTGTGTGTGTGTGTCTGTGTGTGTGTGCTGTGTGTGTAAATGAATGTTTGTCTGTGTCTGCTTTGCATGTTTTGTACATTTGTTTTGCTAAACGTTACGTCTCGCCCCGAGCAGTCAACAGCAAAAATAATTGCTATTTTTCATAAGAAATATTTTGATAGCTTTTAAAATGGAAGCTGCGCATTTAAGAGTATACAGCATTTAAATATGCATAATACGGCCAACTGCAAGGGGACGATTGATTAATATTACTAAGTAAGTGCCATAGATTTGAATTTTGCATTTTCCATAGCTGCTAATGTTTATTTTATTTATTTTCACAAGCAAAATGCTGCAAGTGCCTTTTGGTAAACTGAATAGTCGTATAATGTTTTGTACGCTTCACTTACATTTCGTTTGCAATTACTATTTTATTTGCAATACATTTTATCTGACACTGCAACGACTTTCAATTAGTGCAGCTTTAAGGCTTTCTTGTGATCCATTGATTTGATGAAGCAGTAGAAATATTTCAATTTACTTATATGTTTATGTATTGATGTACATACCTCCTCGTGTTCACGTTGAAATTTTTCCTTTTTGCGCATTGCTTCTTGTACTTTTAGCTGGAGGAGACAAAATAATAATAATAGTTAATATTAATGCTATATAATATAATGTTTCTCAAGTGCTGTCTGCTGCTTATGGGAAACAGGGCATATTGAACTCGAGACCTATGCTTACAACTTCAGCAAAGAACACGTAAGAACATCGTGAAGAAGTATTTCAAAGTTTAAAGTTTGCTTTTAGGTGCTTGGTGCTTGGGCAGAAGTTGGCTGGTGTGAAATTCATGCGTGCAATGGCACAACTAGGCGTTGGCTGTATGCATTATGCAGCGATTTGCTGTTGCAGCTGTCGTGTTGCTGCTGCTGCTGCTGCCGCTGCTGCTGTTGTTGTTGCAGCTGTTGTTTTTGCTGTCGGTTTGTTGTCGCCGTTGATTGCATTTTGTTGCTTGTTTTTGGTTGCCGTGCGCGCTGCTCGCGCTGTCATTAATAATGAATGTTGACGGCAATGAACTTTTAAATGTTGCATGCATCTACTTTGTGCCGCAGTTATGCTGTTATGCCGTTGTTGTTTCTACTGCTGCTGCCATTGCAGGTAAACGTGCTCGCGAGCAACGGTTACAGCTTTCGTGTTGAAATTGCATTGCAAATGCAACAGCAGCAGCAGCAGCGGCAGCAGCATGTTTTGGAAGGTGTTTGCGGGTGTGTGGCATAAGTAGGTGTGCAAGTTTCTTATTGTTGTTGCTGCTGTTGTAAACAATTTTGAAGTAATTTTGTTTGCTGTGGCAGCTGTTGCCGCTTACAGCAAATGCGTTACACTGCATAAATATTTATGCTGCTGCCACTGTTGTTGTTGCCGTTGCTCTTGCAGCAAGTGGGTAGCCCATACATATTTATTGCGTATACGCGCCGTGTACTCACCCTATGGATTGTCTCCTCGAAACTCTGCTGCGGCACCCCGGCACCGCCGTTTATCATTTGAAAGTGCCGCAGACGATCGTTAGCCGCCTGCAAGTTGAAAGTGTATCAAAATCAATTACAAAACGTTTCAATTTAAATATTTTCAATTTTTCAACTTTGCGTCTCAAGCAAAAGTTTTGCACTCCTAGCTTATTAACTCGGCGCAAAACTTGAAGCCAGCTGCAAAGCTAGCTGCCCTTAAAATATTCACAACGACCGCCAACGGGCGCTGAAAGCTGTTAGCCAAGAGTTGACCCAATGCAAAGAGACTCATAAATCAGTGTGGCGGGGTTCACGTGCTTTATCGCCATTACGGGACGCCATTTTGTATTTCACACCTTTCAGCTGGGCTTTAATTTTTAATTAATAACAAGCAGGGGCAACGAGGGTCGCGACCCAAGTGTTAAGAGTTGTGTGTAAGCCAAAAAATACAAACAAAAAAATGAATAGCCCCATTCAACCCAATTCAAGGTATTCCTGCATAACTCTATCTGCATCTCATTCGCTCCCTCTCCCAGATGCTGGCCGACTAATGCGTTTGTTTTCTTATCATAAATAGCAAATCAGCTGGGTGTACACAAGTAAATGGCTAAAACACATGGCCACGCGGCCAGGTGAGTGCTGTTTAATTATATTTTGAAAGGCGACTGGGTGAGTAGGTGGGGGTGTGGATGAGGATGCTGCTACTTAGGCGCATATCCTTAGTCATTTCCTGCGCTTATCTGCTGCACGATTCAACCCAATCCCAAGCCCAAGCCCAAGCCCATCCCCAACCCTTATCCATTTCTCCCCACCCTATGTTGCCTTTTTGGCTCGTTCACTTCTCTTTACTCATTCGCTTTATTATTTATTTTTCAGCTGGCAGCTTCTTTTATTTATTCTTTTCTTATTTTTTTTTCGCTCGCTCGTGCGCTCCTTGCTTTTGAAAAATTTATGCATGTCCTTGCTTATTTATGAGCGGCGACGACGACGTCCTGCCACGGCAGCGTTATCTTTGGCCACAGTTTCATTGCCAAAGCCCCTTTTGTTGTGCCCCCACCTCCCTGATTCACTCCATCCACTCCCTCAAGAATAGTGGAAAAAGTCTACAGTACAAACTGATGCTGGTGCTGATGCTCTTTGGCTCCCCAAAGGTGGCTGGGCTCTAATCAAAGGCGCTCAGCCCCTGAATGTGGCCTTTGTGAAAGAGAGTGCTCAGATAAACTCCCGACTACATGCTGGCATAGTACTTTATAGTAGTACAACATTATGCTCGAGCCAAGAAAGAAGAGGCTATAGAGACATGGCCGCCAGGCAATGACAGCGGCAGCAGCAGAAGCAACAGCAGCAGAAGCAACAGCAGCAGAAGCAGAAACAGCAGGAGCAGCGGGAGCACATTTTTAACCTTTTCAGTTGTGAGCGCGAGGCGCGCATAAAAATTTACATGTCCCCGGGGCCAAGATTAAGTACAGCAGCAGTCAAGACGCAGCAGTCACAACAGAAAGTCATAAAACGACGACAAACAGGAGGCTGTGTGGCTGGTGTGGGCAACGAAATATTATGAAATGAACGAAGGGCTATGTGGCGGGAAAAAATAACTTGGCGCAAATAAATTGAAAGAATTACCGCAGTTGATTTAAATGAAAGGCAAAAGGACAAACAATTTGCTTGCGGTCATAAAAGCCAAGCTCGAAAATGAGTTTCACTTGTAGTTGTTCGCAGCGGGGGCAGGGGGATTATATAAGTACAACACAAGTACAAACAAACTTACCCTTGCTTGGGCGCCATTTTGTTGATTGTTGCGATCCCTTCGATTGACAGTTTTTAAGCCTTTCAACAGTCGCGCCAACGTTGTGCGTTTCTTCGTCTCGCGTCCCTCTGTGTGTGTGGCAAGAACGAAAGAAAGCCGAAGAATTGAATTAGCACTGGGAATAATAAGTTGAAAGACTTCAGAGATAAACTCACCTGCAGTCGGTGGAAATTCATAGAAATATGCGGAACGTGGACTCAGGCAGCTGTAAGCAAGAGAAAAAAAAGTATAAAGAAATTCGCTTGATTATCAAATTGTCTGGCAAAAGAATTTCTTAAATGTAGTCAAAATTAAAATTATATTTTTGCTCTCCTTTTCCTTATTTATTATTCGGTCTCTGCGCTACTCACTTTTGTTGCACAAAGTTGAGATGCGCTACATTTGGCGGGAGTGTCTGATGCTGTTGTGGTCCAACTCCGGGCTGTCCTCCACCCGCCTGTTGGCCTGGCACAATTGGTAGTTGTTGTTGCTGCTGCTGCTGTTGCAACTGTTGCTGCTGCTGCTGCTGTATACTCTGCTGCGTTTGCAGCGTCTGCTGTTGCAGCATCTGCTGCTGTTGTGTCAAGCCGCCGCGTGCCACTCGCGGCGCAAAGACGCCATAGCCAAAGCCATAGATCTCATCCTCCTCCTTGTCGGACAAGCAGCTGGAGGGCTGCAAGAAAAAAAAGGCCAATTATTAAATAATCGAATTAATATGTATATTACATATATACAAAGTATTCAATGTGTAAGCGTGCAACATGCGGCAAAAGCAAAAGCAAAACATAAAACAACACAAACTCAACAAATATTTACAAAAATCACTTTATCATTAAATACATTTTATAAGAATTATCTTTGGGTTTTTCTTTTATTTTTGTTATTTTTTTTGTGGTTCTTTTTTGTTTGCCAAATCAACGCCAACATCAATAAAAATGTTCGTTTTTCTGTAAATATTTTTATTTTTTTCTCTTTTTTCATTTTTTTTGTTGGTTTTTTTTGTTGTGCAGCAAATGGGCCCAAGACTGTGTTGTTGTTTGTTGTTGATTGTGCGGGAGGATGGTGGTGGATTCATACATACCGAGTATTTTCCTGGCACATAAATTGGCTGACTATGACTATTGGGCAGGCCGGCGCCGTGCATTGAATGGCCGCGATGGCCATGCTGCTGGCGATGTTGCATAATGCTGACGAGGCCGCTGCCGCCGGCGCTGCCGCTGAGGCCGCTGCCACCGCTGCCGCTGGCGCCGCCGCTGCTGCCACCGGCGGGATGGAGCGGACTGCGCTCCGCCCATGCTGCTTGTCTAGCATTTTCTAAAGCACTTAAAATATCTCCAAAGGGAGCCATTAACAATTCGCAATAGACGGATGCAAGACCCTCTAAATGGCCGCGTTGTCCATCCTGCAAGCAAACAGCAAAACAGCACCAAAATGAAAGTTACATATGTATACGTATCCAACTGGGTCGTGGTGAGGAGGTGGACGGTGGGTGTGGCAGTTACATATGTTTGTATGGAGGAATGCGATTTGGTGCAAGAGTTGAAGGGATTTGTTGATGCACAAGCACTTCAAATTGTCATTTTGCGGATGGGAATTACGATTAGCGATTAACGATAAACGATTAATATGAGCTGGTTAATGATGTTATTGATGTTGGCGTGGGCGTGGTCTAAGGGCGTGCTAGCTAAATAATTGATTAAATTCGGGTTTTAGTAATCATCAAACGGGGTTAGTAACTACAGAGATTACGGTGGTTGCGCTATCAGCTGCAGGCACTGCTTATAGTCATCATTACAGTTTGTACTCAGTGTGTTGTATGTGTGTTTTGTGTGTGTGTGTGTGTGTGTGTGTGTGTGTGTGTGTGTGTGTGTGTGTGTGTGTGTGTGTGTGTGTGTGTGTGTGTGTGTGTGTGTGTGTGTGTGTGTGTGTGTGTATGCTTGTACAATACGCTTAACTCAAATTAGTTTGCCGCTTGACGCCAATTCGCGCAAATTATTAAGTCGACGCCCCCTTAGGGCACTAAAAGCGAACGCCTAATGCACTTAGAGCCAGCCAGAGCCTGCAGGAGCGCACATCGTTTGTCTTCGCATAAATTATGGCACAAAACTTGGCCCTAGCATGAGTGTGTGTGTGTGTGTGTGTGTGCGGTTGTTTGTGTGTATTCTAGTCTCGGCACAGCTGTAAAAAGACCCCCTGCTTGCTGCTATTTGTGTGTGTGTGTGTGTTTGTGTGCAAATATTTACAGCTTGGCAGGCAGTTTGCCTAGTGGCAGTAAATTGCGTAACTCGCCCCCGCTCTCCCCCTCCCACCCATTCACCTACAACATCCCCCGCTCAGACAGCCGAAAACAAGAGAACGATAAAATTGTTAGGCAAGAAGCGAGGCTAAATTACGCAACATGCTCACAATAAACACACACTCTGAAAAATAATAGTGAATTGTAGTCAACTCAAATGAGATTCAAGCATTGCCAGCATTATTCCAGCTAAATTTGAGAGAAATTTAAGACCGAACCAAATCAAGTTAAGAACAAGTTCCATTTTGCAATAAAAAAAAAAAGTTCAACTCACTTAAGATCTATACATTTTAAGAACGTCATAATTCTCTTATGCCGAGCGGGTTTTTCGTCGAGTGTACACATAAGAAGAAAGAAGAAGAGAGGGCGGGAGAACGAGATGAAATGACAAGCAAATGATTTTTATCCAAAGACTTGAAATTGGCCCCACACACTCGAAAATTGCATACCTGCAGGGGCCACTTTTGCATGGCCCGCGACAGTTGGAAGTGGCGCTTGGGGCAATGTTGAACTCTTGACATTGTTGCCAGCGTTGTCAGGCGAAGCCCGGCTCTGCGCAGTGGCATCAATCAAATATGACACACATTAAAATTCTCATGCTGCGACTCATGCGTGTGCTGCACGGAAATTGACAGGCTGCCACATTTATTCGTTTCAACCAACCACCCACCCACCGTAGGCACCCACACCCGCAGTTTGAGTCATTGATGCGACACGCCGCGCATTATAAAATGTCTTCGGCACTGTGTTTTATGCCTTATTTATAGTTGAATTTAATGCCGCTAGCTGCCACCTGGCCAGGTTCCTAGGCATAAACACAGTTCAGTTCTCTCTTTCTGTGTGGGTTAAATGTGTGTATATGTGTATATGTGTGTGTATTGTGCAATTTAGCAGGAAATTGCTGCGTTTAGCGTAATTTTTGCTACTTATTGCCTCTTGGCGCCCGCGTAAAGCCCTTTTTATTTTCTAGGTTTTGCCTCCGCGGAGGTCCTTTCCTTTTCTTAGGTGTTCGTTTTTCTCCTTTCCTTTGATGGGTAATTTTACAATGAGCGCTTTAGGCGTCAAAGGTGTTGGTTGTTGTTATTGCCGGTTGACTGTTTGACTTGTTTTTTTTATTTCTTTTATTAAGGGTGGTCGTTTGTTGGAAAAGTGTCAAGTTCTGATGGGCTAGCAAAGTGTTTTTTCCTGGCTCTTATGCGGCAGTTCAAGGCTCGAGCAGTCGTCGTTTAAAGGAGTGTATTTATTAACAATGTTGCCAGATCGATTTCGAAAGCTGGACACTTGAATTTGACTCACGCATTTATAGGCATGGGTTTAAGTCGAATTTTATTGTTTGGTTATTGCGCTAAAGAGCTTTTCTCTAAACGAGTATTGATTTCAATAGACACATAATTTATATACGAAACGTTCATTATGCATTCTGCACAAATTTATTATGCAATTCATAGTTTATGTGAATCAATTTCAAAGCGACGTCGCCTTATTATGCAAGCGGATATATTTATAAACATATATATATACATATATATATGTAATTGTATATATATATTTGTGTGCCTTTGGTATTTACTCGGCTTGTCAGTTCAGCACGCATTACACAAAATTCATAAAATCATTTGCAATTTGCTGCAAAAGCGAAGGCAATGCGACATGACAGCCAGCTACCAATTTATATGGGTATATATGGTATATATGGTACATATGAGTGTGCTGCTCGACTGATTTCATAAGAGAGGAGAAAACACAACATAAAAAAGCAAGCAAAATAACTGTCGCAATAAAATAATTTATTGAAGTTTTGCAATGCCAGCGACAAATGCAATAAACTGCAAAATTGTGCGCGGCTCACATGACGTATGCGTTATAAATTTATTTTCAATAGTTCGACAGTTCGACAACAGCAAGAGTAGCAGCAGCAGCAGCAGCAGCAGCAGCAGCAGCAGAAAAGAAGCTTGCCAACTCTTGACACACATCCCACTAAAAGAATGTGCGAAAATGTGGCAGACCAAGACACACAGGCACACAGGGAGAGAGAGAGAGACACACAGATACACCACATGGGCGGCAGTTAGTTAGAATGGCTGCCAGATAGGATATAAGGGCTAAAGTGATGTATGAGTTTAACGCCCTCACGTACCGACAGGGACAGCTGCAAAAGTTGTCTACTTATGAGGCAAGAATATGTTGCCACCACCAGGATATATATTGACAGCGAATCGAGCAGTGTAGATATATACACATATATATACATATATTTATATATATATATATATTTATATTAAGCGCATGCTCGTGCTAGGATTTGGCAATGACAGCAGCAGCAGCAGCGAAAACTTTTCTTTTTTGGTTGCGAATTTTTGTTATTGCTGTCGGACCCCTTGAGCTGGCCAAATGACTTTGTTTATTCTATATGTTGTAAGCATTTAGTAATCAGCTTTTTGGCACAACACAAATTATTTGAGCTGAGGCTAATAACTTTTGACATGCGCTTGTAAGTGCCACTAAGCAGTTGAAGCCCGGGGCGTTGAGCGGCGGAGGGAGTGCAATGCGTTAAGGCGTGTCATGTAGATTGGTAAGCCAGCTTCACTTTTGCTCATTAGGTGCCAGCAATGCCACAAAAATTCGCTCATGCCTGTCAATTTTTTGCGCAAACTTGGCACTCAACAGCGGCGGCCAGCTGCTAATTGATGACATTGCTCTTGTTGCGGTCATTGATGTTGTTGCCTCGTTCGTTGTTGTTGGTGTTGTTGTTGGTGTTGTTGTTGTTGTTGTTTCGTTGTTGCCTGCAAGCGTTTAATGAGCAAACAGAACGCACGCAAAATTACAAAGAAGCAATACCGTCTGTCTGCCTGTCTGGTCAGCCCGTATTTACACAAGGCTTCAAGCCGCATGCAAACACCAATTAGAGTGACCACAATGCAAACAAAGGTATCAATTAAGGGCCAGTCAGTCAGTGCTCCTCCCTCCTTAAGCTCTTTCCCCTTAATCTTATATAGCCTGGGTGAGTCTCTTTAAATGGCTTTAAGTATACGCAGCTCGAGGCCAAATGGAATGCAAGTCAATTTGCGCTTGAAGTCACATTCATAACACACACACTCACACTCACACACACATAGATATATTCTGACTATTTTCCTGGGAGCAGAAGTCATAACAATCAGTGGCACTGCATCCTGTTTCCGTTGACAGCGCGTAATCAGCTAAAAGAAATCAAGTTGAAGTGATGCGTTCATTCATTGAAAATGCTGAAAATGTCTATGTCTATGTGTATGTGTCAGGGGCAGAGCAGCACTTAAGGGTTAATTTCATAAATTGTAGATCAAAGCATTTGCCCAGCAGCTAAAATTGCTTGACGGGGGCCCGAGAGCTGGGCTCTGATGCCGGCATTTGCCCTGCAGTTGACAATTTTTGAAAGTCAGTGATTTGTAAATAATCCTTTTATAAGCACAATAGCTGCTCGTTAACGGCAAATGAGTTTTGACATGCCCAGTGCCCAGACACCCGCACCTCACCGCACCGCCCCATCACAAACCACCACCCACTCCACCCACTCTAGCTGTTTATCCATCTGACAATCTGAGAACGAGACTTTGAATAATGCGTGGCCATTAGCATAGCTATCGTCAAAGTCGTTGTAGTTGTAGTTGTAGTTGTTATAGTCGGCAATTTAAGGCAACACACTTTGTGTGTTTGCCACACACAACCCCCCCTTCCCCCCACTGCCACGGACGACACGGTTTATGTTTGTAGTTGTAGCCGTTAGTTTTTCGGTGTTAATATGCGGCATACATGCAAAGTTTTTCAGCTGTTGCGCGTCGAGTCGCGTCGCGTTGCGTCGAGTCGAGTCGCGTCGCGTCCTCACGTCTCCTGGTCTCTTGCCTAATGCCTCACTAAGGAAAAAGGTATTTTGTACAACATATGCGACTATGTTAAGTTGTTAAAAAGCACAAACTTGTGCACTGGCGAAATTCATTAGCACGCCCCTATACAATATGTGATGGGGATGGGCATTCGGGGTTTGGGTTTGGGGTTGGGAAGGGGTGAACGGAAACTGTACAGGTCCTGACTGCTGTTGCTGTTGTTGTTGCCTTTCCTGTTGCTGCCTGAAAGTATTTTCTAATTAAATACTCATGTTTTACAATATGACGCTGAAATTTTGCGGAAATGCCTTTTAATTTTACATTTGAGATGCGAACGCTGCCAACACATGTGCCCAGGCATTTTGCTTTTAACTCATATTAGTTGCTGCTGCTGCTGCTGCTGCTGCGACTGGGGCACATTTCAGTTTAATTTGGCAGAAATGAGTTTTAGTTTTCATTTCAGTTCTTTAGCCCGCTGCTTGTATGTCTGTGTGCCGGCTGCTGTTGCTTTTCACGTTTCTCTTTTGCTGTATCATTTCCGTAGCGCACTTTGAAAACAAGTAACACAAGTGCCCAACCCCACTGACAGTCCACAATGCCCACCCCCCGCATACAACCCGCATACAACCCTTACAAGCGTTCTTGTAGACATTAGCAGCAAATAATTTAATTTCCCATTTTCAGTGTAAAGTAGATGGGCGAAAAATCATTCAAAGAGCGCGTGGGGTGGGGACAAATTAAAAATTACGCATACGCCACGTTTGACACAAAATTGCGCATGCTGATGCGAAGAGTCATCAGAGCAAATATGAAGTCAAATGAGCAAATGACAACTCGAGGCAGTGAGCAAAGCAAGCAATAGCGTCCAACGCGGCATGGGAACCGTGCAACGTCAGCTGGCACCAGACAGCCTTGGGCGATACTGCATTACATTTCAATTTGCAACTCTCCCCGTTTTCGTTTAAGCTCTTTTTTGTTTCTTTCATTTTGCTATTTAAATTTAATTCATTTGCATTGTCTTTTATGATATTGCACGCGACGCATTCTTTGCGCTGTGTGGCAAGTCCTTTGTCTGGCATGGTGTGCAGCACAAATGGAATGAAATCAGTCATAATTAGCATAATATTTCATGCTTAATGTAATTAAAGTTGGCAAAAAAATTAAATGCATGACAAGCTATGTTCGAGTGACAGCCATGCAACAGCAACAACCGCCCAACACTCTCGTCTCATGCCACGCAACGTGGCAGCACAATGCAACAATGCCCCGCAACCGTTGCGACTCGACTCAGGACCAGGTCCAAAAAGGGTTCGCTGCCATTTGACATATGCGGAGGCAAAGTGCACCGTTTGATTGTTGCCACGCTCGATCAGTGCTATTGTGGCTGTCTACTGTCTAGCCTGTGCCTGTCTGTCACTGCTCGATGGATGGCCGCATTCTCTACGTGCAACATGCCGCATGCCACATGCCACATGCTGCGTGAGTCGCTAGCCCCCAGGGCTGCTGTCTTTGGCAATTTATGCGTTTGCTGACGCAATTATGCGAAATTTTCGCACAGCATGAAAGCGCTGGGCGTGGCTAAGCGTTTTAAGTTTTTGTTTCCGCACGATGAAGGGGGGAGGCGGAGTTGGGCTTTTGCTTTTCAGCGTAATTTAATTACATTTCTGTGGCCAGGGGGCAGCAGGGACAGGACAGGACGGGGCAGGGCAGGGCAGGGATAGCCTTTGCTACATTTCATGGCCATTTGTGCGCTTCTTGCCATTTGTGTAGCAATTTAAATTTTGTGGGCGAACTGCTTGAGGTCATATTAGCAGCAAATTAATGTTGTTTTAATTGTAAATGAGTTTGCAATGGGCAACAGACAGCCCAGCCCAGCCACAGCCATACTCCTCAAAAGTTTGGAATGGCACATTGGTTTGGAATTTAAATTTTGTGAAAATACATTTTCAATTATTCAAAACCAGCTATAAATCATTTTTAATTTCTCGTGGTGATTTTTAATTGCAATAACAAACTTTGTAGCTGGAAAAACAAGCAAACCAATTTAAACTATTTAATTGGTTTTATATTTTTCAGTATTTACAAAACTTATATAAAAGTCCGATCAATTATTTGAAATAAAAGTAAATTTCATTAAAGTTAATCCGTCTATTTTCTACCAGTTGCTTAGTAAAATATAACCTTCAAATTACAAGAAAAGCAATTGTACTATGTAATTTATTTTGGAATTTCGCAACTCTTGCAGCTGTCCAAAGTGTAAATTCTAATGAACTACCCTTCACTTAGGTATTCGTAGAATTTCCCATTGAAAAAAGGGTGGCTAATTACGCCTTGTAATTGGCCCAAACGCCCACTTTTGGCGCCTCCCAGCTCAATGATTTATCTTCCCTTTTTGGAAAACATTTGCCATGGCATCTCCGCAAATTGACATTAAATGCACAATCGAACTTGAGAAGACAAGCCTGAAAATAAAACCCTTATACTAATCTGCCACACAGCAGCAATAGAAGCAATAGCAGCAACAGCAGGAATAGCAACAACAGCAACAACGATAACAAGTCACACAAAAAAGCGAAAGAAAACAGAAGAAGACAAGTAGGCGTTACTCTGTGAGCTGACAGCATGAGAAAGTGCCAAAATGACTAACGCACGAGTTTCGTGTGTTTTGGTTTTTGGGGCTGTTACTGCGAATAGATGCGAACGTCAATGGAATGGCCATGACTGGCAGTCAGACAGATTGGGTTTCATTCGCCTGTAACGGACACAATCAAACAACCGAACTCAGTGGCAAACAGAACAGAACAGAACAGAACCCAACAGAAGTGAAGCAAATGCCAAGCGAATGCAGTGCGGCAACAATTTTGGCCAAATTACATTTCAACACGGCCTTTTGCTTGCCCAGTTACAATGTTCTGTTCAGTTTTTTTTTGTTTTTTGTTTTTTTTTTTTGTGTGGCATACCCTTGCTTTATTGGCTATTGTAATTATAGAACGCACTGTGTTAGGCACTGAAAGAGTTAATAACAAAATACAATGTTTAAGCGCTGGATCGAAGTGACAAAGTCCATTTGCCTTGTGTCAAAATGGATCAATATAAATATATTGAAGCGAACGAAACTACGTGTTTCTCTGATAGTCTATCTGAAAGTTGATGTTGTTTGCCTGCAAGGGTATTAAATCTGCGGCATTGTGCAACTTAACTACAATTTCTTATTTCTTTTTTCACTGCTGTACTTTTTGCATTTCTCGGCTGGCCAAAGTAGTGAAAGAGAATTTTCACATTTGGCACATCAATGTCGAATTGAGGCATCGCTCGGACAGGCGGCAGAGTCCTGTCGAATGAGCAGCCAGGAAATTGCCAACAACAACAACAAGAAAAATATGTGCGTGTGCGCACCAGTGTGTGTGTGTGTGTGTGTGTGTGTGCAGCAAAGTAGACATAAAATGAAATGAACAAAAAGATTTCTATCGGGGTTCGGACGCACTCAGCTCACTCGCTGGCCAACGGAATGGCCAAAGTTGCTTAATATGACAGCGCAGTGATGAAAAGGAGCGGCAGTGGGAGCGAGAGAGGGGAGGGGTGGAGTGGGGCCCCAAAACAAATGAGTGTGTAATAAACGTGGCATAGAGCAAAAAGAGCGGGGCCAAAGTTTGACCATAAACTGCAATTGCCAGACAAACTAAGAACGAGCCGCAACTTTTGCACAGCTCGCTAATGGCAAAAGCGATGGGTGGTGGGATTTTGCTTGTTAAGCCGCCAACTTCTTTGTCATTGTTGCTAAGTCCAGGGCCGTGTGCGCGGCGCAGGCTATCAGATTTTACCCCACTCAACGCTTGGCTGACTGGCTGACTGGCTGGCTGGCCTGCCTGCCTACGCTTTGGGCCAAACGTAAGCAGATGCTAATCGGAGCTCTTCGCTCTGGACGCTTAAAACAATTTTCTTTGATGCGGCCCTAAGCCATGAGTCCAGTCCGTCCAGACACACGGCACACAATCCAATTGACTTCATTTGTCAGCCAGCTAAAGAGCAAAAGACTAAATGATAAAGCGCCCGAAGGCATCTGAGTTAAGGTTTGGCTGGACAGAGTCCATTTTCTATATAATGTCCTGGTCGCACCCTCGAGTCATATTTGCAGTTAACCGCACACACAACAATAGGCAGCGTTTTGATGAATTCATCTCTGCATCAACCCAACCCCATTCAGCTGGCTGACATGTGGGCGGGATGTGGGTTCGGGTGTTAGGCATATGAATTGATTTGCTGTCAGCGTTGCCGGCGTCTGAATGCACGACTTGCCTTGGCGACGTCCTCATTATGCCGCACATATGGCCATGTGAACGTTCCCACTGCTGCTGCTGCTGCTGCTGGCACCACCACGTGCCACTTAATATGCGCAGGCATGTGGCAAGATTTGGCTGACTGCCTGGCCTGCAACCACCAGTGTGGTAGCCAGCCAGCCAGCCAGCCTGCCAGCCAGCCAGCAAGCCTGCCAGCAGTTAAGCTCCATGTCCTTGTCTCATGTTCATGCTTAGTATTTGTCATTCTGCCTTTTCTCTTTATTTCCTTTTTATTTACCCAATTTTGCGCATTTGCCTTTCGCAGAGCCGCCCCAGAATGTGGCAGACAATGCGGCCGTTAAGTTGTTTGCTTAATGCGCAAATTATGAATAATAATAGTAGCTGAAAAATATTTAACTATAATGCGACATGCCATCAATGGAATTATCTGATGAAGAGCTTTGTTTATTGATTCGAGGGGAATTGTGTTGCGAGCATAAAACGTTATATTTATCTGAGAACGTTGAATTGTTACTCAACACTTATGTTACAAAGCTATCAATGATTGTTACAAACAATTTGCAAAAAGTTATTTAATTCATAGTTTCTTAAAGCTTAGCGGATATAAAATATACAATTTGTACTATGAACTAGCGGAATAACCGTTTCACCTTATTTAACAGCAAAGTTTGTGATCGATCATCATTCTTTTTGCAACACTAACTCGTTGTACATGCAAGCATAGTGGACAAATTATAAATTAGCAATAGATTTAGCTTGGCGTTGCTACTATGAAGCGTGGGCTATGCATCAATTAGTGTTCGTTGTATCTGGAACTTCAGCAGTCTCAGCTGCTACAGTGTTGCAAGTCAGCAACAAAGTTTTGCTCAGCCAAACAAGCTGTCAACATTTTAATAAAAGTTCGAAGCCAAAACACCAAAAAGAAAAGCGCAAAACTGCCACCAAAATATTTGTACAAAATTAAAAAGGCAAATGACGGCAACGGCGAGCGGCGAGCGGCCAGCTCTCAAGAGTTTGGCCAATAAAAGTTTCTTGATCAAGTCAACAGCTTTTGGGAAAATCGCCGCCTAAAACTATGCTTAATTTTTTATCAACTGCGAAGCTCTGGGAACGAAGGATGAGCTCAGTAATCTCTGGCTGTGTGTGTGTGTGTGTGTGTATATTAACCCAAAGACCAACTTTATTTACTGGCATTTGGCCAAATTACGTAGCTTCGGACTTCATAGGAGGCTTGGCTTAAAGGCTGCTGAGAGCCAAGACGAGACAAGAAATTTTCGTTTGGCAAATGCCAACTGGCAACTGGCTACATTTAGCCTACAAAATTGTGTAGGCAAAACAAAAGCGCGTGCATTGAACTTTTAAGAGAGTCGCGCAAAAAAACAGACATTGCCGCAAACAGCAAGAGCCACAGCAACAACAACCACAACAACAACAACAACAATAAGAATGACAAGAACGACAGCCCCAAGGCGGCAACCGGCACACAAACAAAATGAAAAGTGGGCGTGTGCGCCAACGTAAATAGTTTGTGCAGCTGCAGCAGAAAGTGCAGCAGTTAGCAGGCAGTTGCCACTTTTCAGTCAGCCAGACAGCGAGACGACAAACAGACAGCCGACAAGTGCACATGGCTTGGTTCCTAATGAAGCCAGCCAAAGGCGCTACCCAAACCCAACCCATTCGAGTCCAAAAAGCAGACGACACGGCGACCGCCGAAAAGTGCACAGAGAGTGAGAGATGGTTGGAGATCGAGAAATGTACACTCAGAAAAATGAATACAACAAATCTGAACAAGTCGCCATAGGAGCCATAAATAATATGAATTTGTAATTTCTAATAATCTAAAAATTTATATACTTTTTCTTTTAAGTAACTTACGAATTGCAACTCAGATTTTTAGAAATAGAAATCAAAAAGTCACATTCTCAAAAATAAAGTGAGTGACTTCCTAAGTGGCTCCAAGTGCAACATTTTTTTCTGAGTGTATGTCAGTCAGTCGACACAGGCCGTGCTATTTGCCCCATGTCTCTGTGGCCATCTGTGAGGCGTGCACACTTGTCAGTTGTCTCTAGCTACATTGTTGACAGACAGAATGCCACGCCCACCTGCGAATACCTGTATCTCTGTGTGTGTGTGTGAGTGTGTGCGACGACAGGCAACGTTTACACACAGTTTGCCAGTTGTTTGGCTTTTAGTGCACTTGCCAATTGTCTGACCTAGAAATAAGCCCTGCACCAATCCTCTCGTCCACTTTTATAGTCAATTGTCAGTTTTTAGTGTTCATTTGGTTGTTTTTATCATTGTGTTGTTATTTTTGTTGTCGGCTATTTACGGCGTCGCTTTTGTGCCGTAAATCTGTTAAGCTGTTGAGTGCTGCTCGGCCCTCCCTCCCTAGTTGCCAGCTTTGAGGGTGGTGGTGGTGGGGGTAGCAAATTAATAAAATTTTATGAAACTCTCTCGCGTTTATTATGCTAATATACCAATTGCGATTGGCAACTGCAATTCCCAACTCCCACGACTGGCTGGACTGGGCATGGTTGATTGCAGCTTATCTAAGCCATTGACGCTTTTTGCAATTGCAATTTCATTTTATTTACTGCCGGCATTATAGAATGCAAAAGTGATTATCCCTTATGGCAACAAATACGGGAACAGTGCTCGCTCGGTGAATAGAACATAAGTCTTCAAAAATGAATAGGATAATTGTAATCATCTCAGAAACCGAATCGTTTTATTTATTCTTTTTGTCAAGCGGCCATTGTCGTATGAAATGGCATCGAGATTGTCACGATTGGCAATGGTTGTTATAACCGCTCCATTGGCATTATTGAACTTCAGCAGAAGTGCACTTCGTCCACCAGCTTGATTATATATAATATATAATTAAACAGTAAATTTGATATTAATATTGCAATATAATAACAGTAGATATACTGTTTTAGCGGCTATAAACCTGCAACGCTTTAGCCGCAGACAGACAAAGCCATCATTAAATGTCCACAATGCAAATTAATATAGCATACTTAGCAGCGCCAGTGACCATTGTGGTTTGGCCAAATGCCACGTTTATTTCCCGCCTCTCCCTGTCCTCGTTCCCCGCTCCAGTCGATACTCATCAAAGCAACAGTAGCCACAACACTTGCACATTTGGCCATTTGCCGGTTTGCAACGCCTGCCACTCTTCACTCTCCACTTCCCGCTAACCGATTTAGTCATAACAAATGACAGAGCTGACTGGTTGTATTAGTGGGTGGTTGGGTGGTGTGGTGGTTGCGTGGTGCGTTGGTGGCAAAGTCGCGTCGCTCGCTTTGTTGTTTATCAACGCTGACAAATCTTTATGCGTTCATTTCATTTTGCAATCGCCTGTTCTCTTTCATCCTTTTTGTTTTCTGCTTTTATTATATACCCATTACTCAAAAGGGGTTGCAGGGGTTAAGTCTGGCTGAGATTGTGTCATAGAATGCTTCTTAAGACCTCAAGAGTTATAAATATAATTAAAATATTCAATGAAAATAACAAAATAATAGTTTAATGCATTTTGTATGCATTGAATAGAAGATTTATGTGGATGGAATCAAAGTTGTATGATTAGCAAATCTAGAAAAATATGTATACAACAAAGCAAATAATAGGGTATTACAAAGTCGATGTATTCTTTTTTATATGCCGTGCTCTTGTTATTTTTCATTAGAGCTCGCGTGTGGTTAGCTGCATTGTTGACAAGCGGCTGTGGGTGGCGATTGTGAGAGCGACAGAGAGAGATAGAGAGACACGGAGATAGAGGGAAAGAGAGAGAGAGAGAGAGAGAGAAAGAGAGGGAAAGAAAGAGAGAAACAAAGGAAAGGGTGACAGAAAGGGAACGCGTTGCGTTGTTCTGTGAACCTAAGCCACAATAGCCCGAGGGAAACGGGTTTTTTAATTTATTTAAATGCTTATCACGAAAGGCTTAAATGTTATTTTGCTTGTTGCGGCGGCGGTTTAAAGCGGCTTAAAATCAAAATAAAAGAAAAAATGAAAAATGTAATGCACAAACGCACAATAAAAACGACAGCTTGTGGATTTTATAAATGCCAAAAAAAAAAACACCAACAAAAAAAATGCGACAAGCCCGCAACTGTATAAATACACGTTACAAATATATATCTGCGTTTTTTCTTCCGCTAGTCGTCTCGTATTTACTCATGTTTTGCAATTGCAGAATGGACTTCCGGCGGGCCAGGTCGAAATGTATTGCTTAATTAAACGCAACCAAGATGGAAGGTAGCTGTGCGCCGCAAGACATGACCAGAGCAAACAGGAAACAGCAGCGACAGCAACAGGAGCAAAAGGAGCAGGTGGAGCAGCGGCAGCGACGACAAATGAAGAGATGTTGGATGCTGTTGCTGGCGAGACCCCAAAATGCCAACCGCAACAAGACAAAATCAACAAGGACATGCGGCAAGGGTCGACGTGGCCAACTGCCTGTTCAATTAATTATTCAAGTGAAAATTTTCATATCCTGCGATACATACAAAATAAGTCAGGCAGGTCCTCACCCCACCATTCACCCCCCACCCGCTTCGGCAGCTGTTGACCTTACCTCAAATGACTGGGCATCTCCGGTTTGGGGGATGGGATCGAAGAGAAGTAAAGAAGGGACACAGCTCCTTGTTTGCTGTGGCAAATTTATGGTTGCAAATTGTTTTGCACCCGGCAACAGGGCCAAAAAAGGTTAACACGCGGCGAATGAGTAACATATTTTGAGGCTCGTTGAAAAGTCAACATTTTTGACAGCAGCTGAAGTCGAACTCGAACTTAGAATTGGAGTTAGAGTTGGAGTCAAAGTCAAACTCAGAGCCAGAGTCAGAGTAACAGTAACAGTTACAGTTACAGTTGGAGTTTTCTTTGCTTGGTCAACAATAGCCATGTGCTTTGCTACTACTGCTACTGCTGTTTTTGCTACTTTGCATGCGCACCAGGACAGAACGTTAAGGAGGGTGACGGGTTTTGTGGGCTGGGGGTTGGGGGTTGGGTGTGGAGTCGAAGTTAGGTGGGGAAAAGGTTCAAGGCGCTCGTTCCCGTTGTTGTTGATGATGATGATTGTAATCCGGTTTGTAAGTTATGTGCTGCTTAATTGAGTTCACATGCACATGACCTGAATTCTTGATTGCGAGCCTGTACGCCCCCAACTGGATGCTTAAGGATACTAAAAATCCAACCCAAACCTAAACCTAAACCTTCTACCCCCAGGCTTCAATTTCGGAGTGTGCATGTGTGTGTGTGCGTGTGCGTGTGTGTGTGGTTTGGGGGCCACACCAGGTGTGCTGACTGCTGATGAGCCACAGCACAGATACGAACACACACATCTCCACACTCACACACATGGGAGAGTGAACACGTGCTGGCTGCTATTTGAGGGGGAGTGTGCACAGAGGTGATATTAGAATGGGGTTTGGCAGCAGCGGCGCTTAACCTGCAAGTTGATTTCACTTATCCTTTATCTTTGGCTCTGCTTTACTTTCGCTTTGCTCTTATTATGCAATTCTATAGTTTACGTGTGTGTCGGTCTCTGTGTGTGTTTGTGTGTATGTGTGTGTTGAGAGAAAAACAATCTCTTAATTTTCGTAAATCTGCACCTCATAATTTATTTTAATTGCCCCCAAAGACCCAGATAGCTCAGACATGGCTCATGGCAAACGCTTTGATGCTGGCATTAAAAAATGACCTGGACCAAAGCAATTTATGATGGTGGAGTTGAAGGCATGGCTCTCAACCATATTGTTTATGTTGTCTAGCCATAGAATTTACGTGAGTTTTTCCAACAATTTTCAACAGATCCTGCCCTCGCACAGGCAATTCAAACTTGCTAAATGCACTGCCAACTTTTGTCGGGGTACCATCGAGCGAACTAGAATGGGAGAGAGAGAGAGAGAGAGTGAAGGGTGAAAAACTAATGAAACTAATTTAGTGAACAGCTCAAAATCTAAGCAGGGCCGTTGGCTTCAAATCATTAAGCCGCAAAAGCCCGCATAAAAAGACAAAAACCCGCACGACGACCGCAGGATACGGGTAAAAAATTGCATATATAAAAATATGTAAATATGCACCTGCTGCTGATCCTGCCTGAATGTGGGAAGCATTCGGCTGGCTGCTTTTGCAACTACCGTAACCAAAATACACTTCAACTTTACTAAAGCACACACAGAGAGAGGGAGAGTGGTGGTGGTAAAGTAGCTAGTGTGGGCGTGGCCGCAACAATGTTGTACAACTTTTTGGCCCCGAGAAACTGTTGCTGTTTTGCCAGGCAGCTGAAGCCCCGCAACATTTGATAAATGCCTTCAAAACAGAGGACAGCTCAGCATGTTCTTTGTGCCAATGGTGGCCATGGATGGATGGAGGATGGCGGAGGATGGTGGGGGCGGCATGGGTGGATGGGTATGTGGGGTATGGGTTTGCTCACTGCGATGCCCTGGAGGCCTTTCCATGAGGCTTTTAATAGTTTGATGTATGAGTCGCATATATGGCAGCCACACATATGCAAATTTCACAAGGTCTGTGCAGAAAGGGGGGATGGTTTTGGGATTGGGTTCTTGCTGCCTTGTCAGAATGCCGCCACTAAGCCTTTTTATTACGCATTCGGTTGTGAGTGTGTGTTAGAAAATTAACACAAATGTATTTAGTTTTGCGAGGAAATATTGGCCAAACTAATAGTCTGCCTCGCAAAAGAGGGAAGGGGTTGACAGGCGCACTTTGAAAGGTGCCTAATGGCTCTGTCTTTCTTGTGTGTGTGTGTGTGTGTGTGTGTGTGTGTGTGTGTGTGTGTGTGTGTGTGTGTGTGTGTGTGTGTGAGTAATAGCTTTAGGGCCACAAAACTTTTTAAGCTAATTTCAAATGAAATGTGAATTTAAGGTCTGCCCGCCTGTCTGCCCGCCCCCCATAGTGGCATATTTTAAACATGAAATTTGGTATAAAAAGAGATGCAACAATTCGCAATTTTGTTTGTGCGCCACATTTATCACAATTTCTCGCATTTTCTCGCAGTTTCTCGCGTATTCTCAGATAATGAGCGCAAGTTCAAAGCCAACATAAATAAAATTGTTAACATTTTGCGCTGTGCCACGCCCAGACACGCCCCAACAATTGAATTTGCTTAAAAAGAAGAGAGACGTATAAAACAAAAAAAAAAATAAAATATTGAAGAATATAGATGTGACTGCAAACTACTCTGTTAATTTGATCAAGGATCTAGTCTAGTTTTGCTTTGAAAAAAGTATACAGTAAAGATACATTTAAATTAATAAAAACATTTACTTATTGTTTATATGTATCTGGCTTCGTCAGCGATATTTTTATCTTTGCTAGTTAATATACCTAAAATCGTATCTATAAGATATGTGTCAGAGCTGTTACAGGGTATAACATATAATAACAAAAAAGGAGCTCTGAGTTAAGAACGAGCTAAGAAGAAACTTTTTCCTTTTCGCTGACGCTCAGCAAATGGAATTCGCCGTTTGATGTGCTCACGACTTTTTTTGTTGTGTTGTTATTTTTTTTTGTTTTGGCTCGACTTTCACTTGGGCGTCGCCTTGTGCAATTGTTTGAATTCTTTTTGCAGCGCATTAAATTAGTTTCGTTTGAGTTAACGTGCCGAGCGATACAGAGTCCCAGACAGGGACCGGCTGACGGACGGAGAGACAGACAGACAGACCGAGAGGATGGCAGACAAGCAAGCCACATGCTGTAGACAGAGAAACATAGCGAAAGACACATACAACTTATAATCATGTCAGTCAAAGGCAGCAACAACAGCATTTTTCGGCTAACAAGAAAATGTTACACACACACACACACATAGATACACACGCACGCAGACAAACAGAGAGAAAGGATGTTGTCTGTTCTGCCTGTCAAAAGAAAGTTTTTGGTGCAAGCCAGACAGACTGAGGACTGAGGATTGAGAAAATGGCGGGGGCGCTGAACATGTGGCCCTGAAAGGCAGACACGGCCAAAATGAACAAGCCAGCCAAATTGATGGAAGGGCAATTGACTTTAATATCTAAAGTCAAGCAAGCAGCTTGCTCAATAAAACTGTCGACAGCATCGAACGAGCATATAGCTAATATCACAACCTTAATGCCACGCCAAACAATAAATGCCAAAAATGGTCAATAATGCTCGACAAGCACAGGAGCTGCCAGGATATGTCCTGCTGCTGTTGCTGCAGTCCACAGAACTGCAGTTGACTCGAAATACACAAAAGGCGATTGAGTTGATAATTGTGTAGGCGATAGCCAGTGAAAGACTAGCGTTAACGTCGGTTGACAATATTAAGCAACACTTGTCCTGTCCGGTGTCCTTCACTTGTTAAAAGATATGTCACTGATAAGTCTTGTGTTGGGGTTATTGTTCCCATTTTTGATAATTTACAGTTGCTTTTATTTACTTGGCTCTAATTGAAGTGCCATTTGGGGGTGGGTGCAACCCCTCGGGCATAGAGCACAAAATTATGCAATTTTCATAATGCTCATCATGATTGAGAGAGAAGCAGAGATCATTTGTTAAAGATACCAAATAAATGTAAAAGACGGAACCCCTTACGAAGTTTGCGACACGCGGCAGTGGCAAGCATGTTGTGGTTGGGCAATGGGGCGGCTGCTGAGCAATTTTCATAACTTCATTTGCATGCAGCTATGTATGATTGCAAATGAAAATGGAAGCTAAAATTAAGAACCATTTTTTTGTTTAATCCTTTACTGGTTTTTGGGCCGGGGAAATATCCTCTGTCATGACAACAACGACGCATGTCAACATGAAATAAATCACTAAACGCTGTGACAGTGTCAAATGTCAGTGGCAAGTGGAAGTGGCCGAACCGAAACGTCTGCTCTTGTCTCGCTGCATAGGCGCACAGGACTCAACGGACGCGGGACGCAGGACAATGACCGTTACCGTTAACGTTGACTGCTGCTGCTGTTGCTGCTGCTGCTGTTTCTGTTGCTGCGTCACTTCATTGTTGACATTTAACGTGTTCGTGTTTGGCGTGACAAGTGACATGCTGTGCTATGTGTGTTGTGCAACCCAACGGCGACCAACTGTTGAGGTTGAGGTTGAGTGCAGGCCCAGGTCGAGAGGTGAAGGGGGTTGATTTGCAAAAGCAGCCAAAACAAAAAAGTTCAGAAGGGTTGAGTGCGGCTGAGAGCCGCGAGAGCTGAGAGCTACAAACAAAAAAGAATATAAAAAAATCATAGACGGGGCACAAAAGGTAGCGTATAATTGCATAAATATGCAAATTAGTGTGAGTGTGTGTGTGTGTGTGCCCGCGAGGTGGGTGGGTGTGTGTGGGTAAAAAAGGGGTGCGCCAGCTTGACGCATTGTCGCCCCAATGTCAGCGAGTGTCGCCGGGTGTCGTTGTCACAGGACACGCACAGGATGTGCGAAGCGCTCGAGCTAAAAATCTATAGCATACTTTGCAGCGCGCGCACCCAACTCACAGTCTGTCTGTGTCTGTCTTGTCTGTCTGCCTCACTGCCTGCCACTTCTCACTTGCTTTCACATGCCTGTGCATTGGCATATCAATGGGCAAATAGTCATTGCAGCCTTTGGCATTTTGCATGCATGCAAATGTGTCTAATTTCACTACAAAATAACTTTGACAACCAGCTGCCAGCGAGACAAAGTTGCATTTGTCTTTGAGCAATTGCACTAACAAGCGCACACTTGCACACACACACACAGACACACACACATACAGGCATGAGCAGCTTTCAGGCGAGTGCACAACATTTCCATTGAACATTTCAACAGTTGCTTTTACCTTTTGGCAACGAATTTTCCTTTGCTGAGTGCTCGTGGAAAATCAACAAAGTGTTATTTATTGAAAATTGTTATGGACGTGTGCCGCAGCCAAGAATCTTAATTTGCTTCCAAGTTTCTTAGCTTTTCTTTTCTGCTTTGCTTCTTTTTGTTGTTGTTGTTCCAGCAGGAATTCCTTTGGCGCATTATGACAAAATGTGCATTTAAGTGCAACATTTATGTAAAATGTGCGTCTGGCAAGTTTTGTGCCGCGGCGACGGCAATGCTTTAAAATATGCACCAACACCACTTGCACCATCATCGAAAACATCGACCCGTACTCCTCATAGGAGGACGATGTTGAATAAGCGACCAAGTTGGTGACGAGCATTTTGTAACCGTCGATTGTAGAAAGGGGTGTGAAGGGGATGGAGGTGAGTGTTCGGCAGCGGATGCCATTTGCTTTGCCTTGGCTACGAAAAAGTTCCGAAATTAAGTTTGCTGACAAACGTTTGTACAGGACGCCAGCACAGTAAAAGGGGAAGGAAGTTGAGGCGGAGGTTGAGGTGGCGGTGATGGAGAGAGGTTGAGAGACTATAGAGCTGGCAACTTTTGCCAAGACATTTCTAAACTTAAATAAGCGCAAGTTTGGCGGACCGAGTTGCGGAGCCAGTTGCCGCCTGCCACATGTGCGACTCTGTGCAACTTTTCTAATGCAATTAATTTCTGCACTCAACAACGAGGCAGCAGGAGCAGCAGCAGCAGCAGCAGAAGTGTGAGCTTCTGAGGAGTAGGACTAGGTCTAGGAATGGCGCTAGGAATAGGGACTAGGACGAGGGCAAAGTTTGCAAGCCTGCACAACTCGAGTGGTGGCGTTTTGTTTTTCGCACTTGCAACTTGGGAATGCACAAATTAGTGTGGCAGCATGTGGCCACGACTCGTCCCTGGCCTCCTGGATTTTGGTTATAATGCATGTCATACTTGTAATGGCTGGCAGCATAGGGCCCGCAATTCTGCCGTAAATTTGTCATACGCACAAATTGCTCCTCTATGGGTTGAGGGAACGAGGGGCAATGCCCACTTTCGTGCGCCCCATATTTGATGTAATTTAAATTTTTAATTAAGCACACAAATTGTTTTCGGCGGTTTTCAAAATCTCTGACAGATTTGTGTTGTCAGCGTTGGCATAAAACAAAATGATAATGAAAACGTTTAAATATTTACCACAATTTGCAACAAGACACACAAACACACACACAGACAAATATAACAACAGCTAAACAGACACATAGACAGTTGATGAGTAAGTGAGAAAAACACACATACAAAAAGACGCACATAGACAATACCAAATTCATACATACCAAATTGTACGTGTTAGGTTAGTATTTAAAGCAAAATCAAACTACGGAAAATATAATGATACGAGAACGATGAATGTTGTTGAAGTGCAGAGAAATACATTGATGGAACATCGAACGGATAGTTGGACGTTAAGTGATTGATTTAGAGTTCACATACCTGCAACGAAAAGAAGAACATTTTAAAGAGTTTTTGTGTGATGTATAAATAAGAAAATTTCATTACAATTTTAATGGCTACTTATAAAAACTAAATGCTAATTTTGGAATTTTCCAATTGCCAGGCAAATATTTAATTTTCATGAGTTTCAGCTGTTGCTTAATCAAAAAAAAAAAAAAACGTTACGATGGTTGTTGGATCAGGGGATATCATCAAATCATGTCTCTGATATTTGCTTAAAATTATAAAACAAAACTTTTGCATGCCACAAACTGTGGTTGTTAAATGAAAAACAAGCAAATCACGCCAACAATTGCATGTTGCAAGAGAACAGGGAATGGTTGTCATATGTACGAGCAGCTGTCCATCTGAGTGATCCGCGGCTAGACGAAAATATTTGCCTTGCGTTTTCACAGTATAATTTAAATTTCACCTTTTTTTTTTATTCATTTTGATTGTTGCTGTTGTTGTTGTTTTTTTTTTTTGTATAAAATGTTAAAAATGTTGATGTTGTTGTCAGTGTGTGTGTGTGTGTGTGTTTGCTTGCGTATGTATATCTATGTCTGTCTGCTATTTGTTTGGTTTGCGGTTTGTGCGGCGGCATTTATATCATTTTTGCACTCTGTTTGGCAGTTGCCGGTGAGCGAGGGGGGATAACGATTGGTTTGTTGTGTATGGCGTGTGTGTGAGTATGTGTGTATGTGTGGGTGTGTTATGGGTACAGGAAAATGCGCTCACGGCGATACACAGTTTCAATTCATGAATGTTAATATTTATGTTTTGATTTCAAACAACGCCACCTCTGCAATATTAATGAAATACAAACAAAATGTTAGCACGCGGCACAAATACGTTCACATTGACACACACCCACACACATATATATATATACATATAAATATATATATATATATATATATATATATATATATGTATGTCTGCATGTATGTATGTATGTGAAGAGCAGCTGGCATATGCAGGCAAGCACAGCCATAGTTAAAATGCAAATAACATTGACTGCGAGGCAAACGAAGAAACGGAGCACAAGCACCTGCCCAAAAAAGAAGCCCAAAAAATCAAACACAACTTGCGAATGAGAAGGCAACAGAGTGAGAAAGAGAGAGAGAGAGAGTGAGTAAGAAAGCGACAGACAGCGAAAGAGAGACAGTAGGAGTTTGGGCTTTAAGGCAAGGCAATGTGAAGTTCTTTGTCAATTTGCAAGAGCTTAGAAGTGTGTAGCTAAGTAAAATATATGCAAACACACAACACACACACACCACACACACACACACACACACAGACACATACACACACACACACAGACAAACGAGCACTTGCATGTATTTTGGCAGAAAGTGGAATTTTTTTTGTATGTTGTCTGCTTCGCCTAAAATTTATGCAAAGTCTATGGAAAGTCGCTTTGCGTCAAAGATAATCAAAATGCCGCAAGAGCGCGACTTGCGCTCTAAAGTATGCAACGCATTTTTGGTGGTTGAATTCGGTTTTCGAGAAATCTTTCCATTTGGGTTATTTTTCTGCCCTGGCAAAACAAATACATATTTTATTTCAAGATTAACGCTTGTCAGCGCCCCGACAGTCCGACTAGCTGCTTTAGAAATATGCAAAAAATGCCTCTCTCGACAATTTCAATTCGGTTTGTTGCACTTTGCACCCCTGGCTGGAGGGGCAACAGCTGCCATGTGCCACACCTAAGCCGGCAGTTCGAGTCCTGTATGTGTATCCACTAGAGAAGCAAGGCGACGCGAACAGACAGCCAGACCGGGTAGACAAGCAGACAGACAGACAGGCAAGCGAGTTTAGCTGCAGGCTAAACAAATGACAAAACGGCGTCGTCGGCATCGGAAGCTGCTTGTTCTGGCAGCCGTTGCCCGTGTCGCATCATTGCAAAAAAGTAAAAGTGGCTGTAGCAGAGACAGCGAGAGAGAGAGAGATAGAGATAGAGAGAGTGGTAGTGGGAGTGGGAGAGAGACGCACTTAGCCGCTGCCTCGCACGTTTTATTGATTTTCCTTTCAACGCGGCGGACGATGCCAGTTGCACATGCGTCGACCATCGCCCAAGCTTCGTTTTTTGTTGTTGTTGTTGCCCCTCTGCTGCGGCTCTTAACGCTGCTCCTTTTTCCATTTCATTTTTTTTGATTTCTTTTTTTTTGTGGCGTATTTCCGGCGATTAAGGCGACCGTTGCGCCGTTTGTTTGTAAATTATTTAATGTTGCGCTTAAATTTTCCGGCTCCAGCCCCAATTTTAGTTGCAAGACCCCCCTTGCAACAGTTTTTGGTCCCAGTCTTTGTCTGTGCGCCTCTCTGACTGGGCAGAGCTTTCGGTTTCGTTTTTCGCATTTCGCAATTCGCTGGTCATGTCCTTTGCTGGTGTCCTTTTTACGGCTGCTGTTGCTGCTGCTGATTCTCTCGCTTATGTCTTTTGTTGTTACATGGATTTGCTGCTTCCTTTTTGGCTCTGGCTATGGCTCGAACTGTTGTTGTTGTTGTAGCTGCTGCTACGTCCTCGAGTGGTATTTAACATTATCTGCTTGAGTACATGTTGCGGTATTTGCAGCAGACAACAGGCAGTTCCCAACCACAGCAGCAGCACAGGACAACAAGGACACGCCGGCACTCATACTCACACTGGCGATGGCGTTGGCGTTGGCGATGGAGATGGCACTGGCACTGATGCCAAGCACCCAATTGGGTTGTGCGCCAGTGTTTTCTTTATTTCGTGCTTTGGTGCTTTCTTTCTTTATTTCTTTGGAGCTGCCATTTTTTTCCATGTCTGCGTTTCCGCTTACAGCAACGTTGTCGTTGTCGTTGCCGTTGTCGCCATCTTTTTTGCTTGAGCGCTGCAAGCCGCTTATCTTTGGTTATGTTTTCCTACATTTTTGTTCATTGTTTGCTTTTGATTTGATTGTTGGCAGTGCTTTGCTCCAGCTAACTTTTAACGAAATGTCTACAAAGGATCAAGCATTATGTCTGCCCTCTCTCTCAGTTCTAATTCCGACTGGGTGCGTATGTGTATGTGTGTGTGTGTGTGTGTGTGTGTGTGTGTGTGTGTGTGTGTGTGTGTGTGTGTGTGTGTGTGTGTGTCTATGCGATTGTCTGCCTTGTCAGAATCACGACTCTGCGCTCGAGGATTTTGGCATTCAACTTGGCATTCCTCAGCATCATTTTCCGTTTGACTAAATGCACTCAAACTGCCAACAGACTGCGATGTCTCATCTCCGATGTCCCATCTCCGACAACCGACCGACAGACGGCAGCATTAAAAGCTAATTAATTATGGAGCTCAGCTAGTCAGTGCGGCAGTTAGTCAGCGCTTCGGGACGTCTTGTGATTTATGTATTTACTGCTACCGGACAAACAACAACATTCAGCAGACCCAACAACAGCAGCAGCAGCAGCAGCAGAAGCAGCAACAGTTTGCAGTCGCTGATTGAAAAGTCTGCGCTCAGATTTGCTGTCAAAGTATCCGTTTCAATAAAATATAATTTATGCTGCAAGTCGTCGACGCGTCGCTGCACACAACTTGACACCTTGGCGACGCCAAGGACAGGGGGCCGGTTGGGGACCGGTTTGTGGGCCGGAAGGGGGTGGACATGCACAATAAATCTTCTTGGATTTCATTTAAAATGCAGACAGATTGCTCGCATATTTGATATCAAAGCAAAGCGTACTGCAACATAAGACACGAGTGGTAAAAAAAAAAAATATATATACACATATATATATAATTTAATACGAACAAATAAATAATAAGAACAAATTTGATCCATTTGCGTCTAAGGTTATTCATCTGAATTATTATGTGCAATGCAATATGATTATTTATGCCATAAAATGCATTTAAAGTTGAGAGTGAAAACATTGAAACATTTCTTAAGTGTTATCAACTTTCCTTAAGTGGTGCCTCAGTCTGACAAACGATGTTGCAATTTCTTTATAGGAACGGTAACGGTTACAATGGTTTCATAAAATATTTCGATGCGGTTCGTGCAAAAACTCAAATATTTACCCCGAGAAGCACGCAACATGAAATGCATTCAAAAAATGCCACACATTTTTTTGATCGTTTTGTGCGGAAAATGAGTCAGAAGTGAAAAATCAAATGTCAGTGTTATGTGTCGGCAGCTTAAACATTTTTTAGATATTTTCCCAGGCGTATTTGTTTGTTGTTGTTGTTGGATATATTTATATACATATATATATATTTTTTTTTTTTTGTTCGCTTTTTTCATTACTCTGATTTTGTTCAACGTATTTTTTTCTTTCTTTTATTACTTTATTTGCAGTCGAATAACAAAAGCATAAAAACGGCATAGCACATTTTCATGTCAATTGTCAATAAGCTGCAAATGAAATGAAAATATTATATCTTGATGTAGCTTGTTCCAGTTCGTCGCAAAACATTTGCACTTCCGCAGCATGGAATATTTTTCGACTTTATTCGGTTCTGTCTCTTGTATTTTTTTTTTTTTTTTTGGGACTTTTTTTTTTTTGCGTTTTATGACAGTCAAGACAAAGCCGAAGTCGAAGTTGAAGCAGGAAAAGCATGTTGGAATTTATACATATTTTATGTTTTTGGCGCAAGGAAAAAAGTCACGTAACACGCATACGACATGTGTGACGACAACAATGACGAAGTTCTCAAGCGCGTCTAAGTGAAAGGTGTAACGATGACTGCAACGCAAGCTGCGACGCTGACTGCGACTGCGACGCAAGCAGAGCGGCAAGCATCAAGTGCGTAAGCAAATATCAACAATAAATTATTCGAGTGGCATTTAGTGAGTTGCGCACTGCTGATGAAAGTTGTTTGCAGTTGCTGTTGTTGATGTTGGTGTTGTTGTTGCTCGTATTCTAGTTAAAATAAAAATCAAAACACGCCACACTTGAAGCTCAAGACAAACACACTTCATTTAAACCTGAACAGAAAAGGAGTTATAAAAAACACTTGAAGCACTCAAGTGCCAGACAGCGGCTATAAGAGAACTTGGCTACGAGTTGATGTTGTAGCTTTTGCTTCAGCTTCAGCTGTAGCCGCTTCATGCGCCATTTGGCAGACAGCAGCAGCAACAACAACAACAACAACAAGTAATAACAGCATGACAACTGCTCTTGAGCCGCACATGTTCCAGACGAGCTGCCCAAACCCAGAATCCAAAAATCCCTAAACCAATCCCAGTCTCTGTTCCAGTTGCTGCTTCTGCTGCCACTGCTGCTGCTGCCGCTGCTGCTTTTAGCCATTCATATTGCGTTCGTTGGCTGCTCGCACTAATGAAGTCTCAAAGGCGCGATTAAAAATGTAACTTGTGCTCGCAAGAAAAACTACGCAAAGCGCAGACAAAGATGAGTTTTCTCTCCGCATGCAAAGCGGAGATAAAAGGCAAATATGCCGAGGGACGAAGGACGTGGGACGAGGAACGAGCTCTGCTCGTTGGTGGCGTTGATGCGCTGCCAAAGTGCTGCTTCAACACTTTCAAAAACTAAGCAAGAGCTGGAGCTGATGAACAAGCGTACACTCGCAGAAAAACCAGTATTAAACAAATATTTGGTATAAAATTAAGATAGTAGTAGTAGTAGTAGTAAGCTAAGTGGCAAGTTATAAAGTTTTTAATTTAAGTTACAGCGAAACAAAAACAAAAAACGTTTTAAAATAATATTTGAGATGTTTCTTTAAGCATGTTTGACCTTGAGAACGATGCTCTACATTTTTTTCTAGTGTATTTCGATTGTTGGATAGGGCTGGCATGTGGCTACCCCCTTGCTGGCCAGGCCGAGAGCCAAAGCCAAGTCAAGCCAAACCAAACGAACAACTTCAAATGAAGTAAAGAGACAAAAAGCTGTAGCACATTTATCACAAAGTCGGCAGCAGTCAGCAGTCAAGGCGGGCAGGCAGGAGCTATAGATGTAGAGCTGGAGCCTGGCTTGGGTCTGATTGGAAGTTTGTTTTGCTGTTGGGTGCTTAGCGGTCTGCAGATTGGCAGAATTAAGGGGCGGGCTGGTCGGTTTGCGGGTTGCGGGTGCTGCCCTGTCTGACTGCCATGTGCGATTGCTTTGTAGTTGTTGTCGTTGTTGCCGTTGTTGCCGTTGTTGCCCTTGTTGTTCTTGTTTTATATAGATTGCGCGCACGAGACGTATGACATTGAAAAATTTATTGCACGCTTGTGAGTTGCAAGCTGAACCTGCTCAAGAGCGCATAGAAGGGGGCAATGAAGTGTAAGGGAAGTCAAGCCAACAGGGGTTGTTCAATGCCTAGGGGTTGTGCCAATGTCAATGCTATCCAAAGACCCCCCGATGCTACCGCCGCCGCCGCACATTCGAATCACACTCTACTTACTTTCTCTATCTCTATCTGTGTATGCTGCCACCTCAACTGGAATACAGGTTGCCGACACTAGATGGCGCTGTAGTGCTGGTCCAGGCACTTGGCTGTCATTTGAAATGCAATTAAAAAGCATTTTGAGCACTTGGTCGACTTGACATTCGCCTGATTAATGAGCACAGCGTCCAATGAGTCGTTTAACAGTGTCGACTGACTTTCTCTCTGCTTTCAGTTGCTTTCGTCAGCGCATCTGCTTTTCATTTCTTTTTAAGCGTTTTACATTTAACTTTTTTGTTTCTAGCAAATTACAATTTTTTCTTTTTATTATTATTGTTGCCTTTTAAATGTGCATTGCCTGGGCGAAATTCGCAATCCTTTCGCAACCTCACGACAACACACAGACACACACACATACACACACACATACAGACACAGATACAAACATTCAGATATTTCACGCGCCAACGCAATTTGAAAGCGAAATTCCAGCCCTTGTAGAACATCCCTCGCATCCGTTCCTCGTCCTCTGCTCGACTTTCAGATGCCTCTTTACGTTCGCTTGTCTATTTTTCGGCATTTAAATGTTTTACGGTGTCGTTTCAGTCTGTTTCTGTTGGCAGCCACTGTTGTCTGTTGTTTGCGCCTCTTGAGTGTGTTTTAATTGCGTTTGTATTACACGCACACCCTCATACACACACACACACACACACACACTCGCACGCAGACCTCTAGCATAGCAATGGAAATTTAAAGCCCTTTTTGCCACCATCCCCCTTTTTACAGCTTGGCAGCTCATTCTTTCACCCCTTCACCCCTTCGCCACGCCCTAGCATTTGTCTCGCTGCCTTTCTGCAAAGTTTATTATATTTCATTCGCCTGATTTTTCTGCCTGTGCTGCGCTTTTGCTGGCTGCTTTTCTGTTGTTGCTGCTGTTGTTGTTGGTTGCTTGGCTGCTGCTGCTGCTGATGTTGCTGTTGCTGTTGCTGCTGTTGCCTTTTGCTAAATTAACTTAATTGTTTTTGCATGAAATTAATTTCGACGCATAAATTTCACCTTCGGCCATTCAAATGGTCCGCCATCTCCCCTTCCCTACCGCTTTCCCGCTCTCCCACACCACTCCTCTCATCTCTAGGCAAGTCGCTTGGGTGTCAGCTTTAAGTGTGAATTGCGTCGCCCGCCCGTGCGCATAATTTACGCATTTTTGTAGCCACTTCAGACGCCAAACAATTAATTATGTGCCACTGTGTAAATATTTAAATGCTGAAATTAATGAAAAATACTCGTAGAATTCTTTAAATTGCAAATTTGCCTAAGACGCAGCATAAATATTGTCTTTTCTACTGTCCATGGGTTTTATAATAATGAGTTCATTTATATGCCGCATTGGGAGCGAGAGAGAAAGAGACTTTTATTTGATGGCAGCAATTGCATTTGCCTTGGGGGCCAAATGCCAACTGAAGGACAAGATTGAAACAGAAACAGACAGAAACAAAGCTGCATTTCATTGTGTCCTGACAGTTACTTAATCCCTGCAATGTGGTTTTCAACTCTTTGTCCTTGTTCTGTTGTCTAGATAAGCAGATTGCAAAAGAGCATTAAACGAACCAAAGCTTTCTATATTACTAATTGTAAATTAAAATTAGCCAGATGTCTTAATTTTAAATAAATGTCTATAGCTTTTAAGTGCATTTACTGCTATGTGTTTAAACAGCTGCTAATTTGCATAGATTATAGTCGTGAGGAATGAGGCTTTGAGCCACATCCGATTAAATCCATAAGCCGCTTTTAGCAAACATGCGAATTTACTTGCATATATCGCATTTAAATTCCACGTTTGTTTTGCCTCTAAAATCGCGACATGCAACACAATCAACATAATTTCCGTTTATGTTAAAGCCCACAAAAAAATGAAATGAAAAGAACTCGAATGCTTTTCAATTTGTTTGCTCCTTAGCTGCTGATGACAAAAAACGCTCACGAGCAGGCCTGAATTTAGAAAAATATATATATATTTAGATATATGCGGGTACATGTGCAATGGAGCATACATACATACTTATTTCTATATATACATTTATATATATATATATACTTGTATGGCAATGAATGGGCGCCAAAAACCTGCGCATTTAGACAAGTTAACAAGGATTTAAAAGGTTTCGGCTGTCAAGCACACACACACACACTTCCCAAAAAGCCTCAATAAAAAACGCGCAGCAATGCGGCTGACAATAAAGAAAACAAAAATGAAAAAATATATTGCGTATGACAAAAAGCGGCAAGCATATGGATCGCGCCAAAAATTTGTCAAGCAGACTAAGGCGCACATGATTAAAATGTATAAAAAAAATAATAAAAACATATATAAGGATATAGACATATATATGTGTATATATATGTACATGTATGTGTATGTTTATGCGTGGAAAAAATATGTTTATCACCCACTTTGCTGGCCGTGTCTAACTCACTCTCTTTCGCTCTCTATGCTTTTCCATTTTTTTTTTTTACTTTGTGAGCCGTTTACTAAATTTTCATTTTCCAAATGAAATTTCAGCGTACAACGGCTTCCACTTCAGCCTGCCCCTTAGGCGCTGCTTTCTAGTTTATCTTCGTTTTGCTAATGTTGTTGTTGTTGTTGTTGTCTGCACATGTCCTTGGCAGCTGCTAGACGACACACACTTGCGATATACACACCACTGACAAAGGCAGTTTAATTTCATTTCAATCATGCTAAAAGCAAAACATAATAATTTATATAACTGTCAGAGGCATCACAACAAAAACAAGTCAGCCAGGCATAAAGTGTAAATTAATAAAGCTGCTCAAAGGTGGAGGTTTCAATAAGTACATAAATCAGCTGATGCTTAGCGAGATTTGTTCCCAAAACAAAATATAAAAAAATAGAAAGAATAGAAAAAAACAACTTTAATGCACTTGAGTCTCCTTATAAGTTCAAGTCCACAGACAGTCAGAGGGCACCCCTTCTCCACATGCTTATATGTATTGTGATATGCCTATTGATATGCAAGGATTTAGCTATTGATGCCAAAAAAGGTTTCCAGCGCTGACTCTTCTTGAATTATTAATGAAGACTGTGCACAGCAGCCCCCCAAGCACAGTGTGAAATCAGATGCGACAACAACAACAACAACTTGAAAATAATACATTGTTGCTGGAGCGCTTGAAATTTGACACAGGGGATCAATGCCAAAATGGCCGACAACAGCTACCCATTTTTTAACTCACATAACACACACACACACACAGCTTCCACTCGAGTGTAGCATTTATTTTCCGACTTTAATATGACCTTGAACAAGTACTACAGCAAAATGTTGAATGCTGCACAGAGCCATTTGTAATTATGTTAATTTTCGTCAAGGTGTCATTTTTGCTGAAGCATCTTTTGTGCAGTCAAATGGCCAACAATTTGGCACTTCATAACGCTTATTTTACCGTCCACACACACACATAGGGAATGAGGCAGGACCGCCCAGGCTTTAATTAAATTAACACAACAAACCGCACACACCGATACACCGGCACACCCACACACACACACCGACACACACTCACCCACACTTACTTACCCAAACAGCAAAGTAAGCAATTTTTTCAATTTTTTGCACAGTGCTGTCTGATTTTTATATAATTGCATATATTATTTTCGTTGTTGTTCTTGTTGTTTACTCCTGCTATTATTGTTTTTGTTGCACTCCCGCCTGGTGTGGCCAGAACCTGCTGTGTGCATTAAAAAGCCACTTTGCGGCTTCCTGCAAACACCACCCCATTGCGTGCCATTGTGGGCAGCAAGTGCGCTGGGCGTCACTTTAATCGTTGGCTGGGTTTTAAAAGGGCAGGTAAGTAACTGGCAGGTGGCGGAGTTCTTAATGTGCACATAACTACAAGTGCATAGGCATAAAAATCCAAAGTCAAGCTGGGGTTTTTGGTTCTGGTTTTGGGTTTGGGTTTGAGTTTAATGTTAGTCAAGTTGCTGCTTATCTAATCCTTTGCAGAAACTGTGTTTTGCTACCTGACGACTGCTTAGGATGAAGGCCAGTGCCTGGTCGTTTTTATAGGGCATCGTAAAAACTTCTGTGCCACTCGCTTCCCAAGCAAACAACAGGAGAACTTGCGCCTAGAAATATGCTATGTATACAATTTTAATGCCCAGCCCAAACGGCCGAAAAGCCAAAGTTAAGTTTATACTGTCGACGTTTTTATTGATATCGTAAAATTGCGACGACCAACACGAAACACCGCCTTCCCCACCGTTCGTACCTTCCTTCTGCCTATTTTGCCTGCCTGCCTGCCTGCCTGCTTGCCACACAATTTGCATAGTAAATTTATGAGACAATTACTGAGCATTTTTGATTTAATGACAATTATTGTCATAATTTTCATAAAATTGCCTGCCGTGCGCTCTTTTTTTTTTTTTTTTTTTTTTTTGCTTAGCTGTCTGCTCTCTCTTTCTCTCCTTAGCGCACACACAGCCGCCCGCTTATTCGGCTTAGCTAATACCATGCTTTTTGCCATATTCGTGTCTCAAACAAAAAACAAAAAAAAAACATTTACAAAAATAAAGCCAAAAAGGAACAAAAATAAACCTAAAAGCGAATGGGCAAAAACAAAAACGACGAAAAGTTGGATATTTATGCGTTTTCGTGGCTCATGAATTTCGGAGCATACTTCACTCAGCTGGCGGCCCCAGTTCGCCCCGTCTTGCTTTCTGTATTCTCCTTTTGGGCTTTGCATGCGCTCGTAAAATGTCTGCGCCAGTTTTCTGTAGTCTACTTTTGGGCTGCTTTAAGTGGCTGCCTTGACAGGCTCTTCACTTTTGTTTTTTGTTTTTTGCTCAATACTCTTTATTGGATGTGTCGGTGTGCATAAGGTATGCCAAAAATATCTATCCTTTTAATTTCACAAACTTTGGTCAAATTGAATCTTGATAAATATACTTCAATTTAGAACTCATTTGACTAAATTGTTGGATTTTGTTATGCATTCTCAATTTTGTTATGCATTCTCAATTTAACTATTTATATTGAATCGTAAAAAACAACCGAACATAGTATAACTAAATTTGGAAAGTTATATGATTCAGATAAATCGCAAACAATAAACAATAGCTGGTTGAATTGTGGAGTAGAGTTAATTGATTTTAAGGCTGGGTATCTGTGAGTCTGATATCATTTACATCACTAAAACACTCATTTTTATTTGATTTTACTGCAGTGCGCTCCCATTTCAATTAAGCAGTCACGCAATTTCCTTATAAAGTTGTCAGCCATGCTCACATAAATCATCAACGCCACAAACTATTCAATACAGATATACATATATATATATATATATTCTTCTGCGTATTATGCGCGTTAAATAATTCTTCTAATTCGTTTTCTATTAGTCACTGCGCCTGCCACTGATAACAATCAATTGGTGGTTATTCATAAAAGGGTTTGGAACATTGCCGTAAACTGAAATCGAAATACTAATTCGAAATCAAGCTAACAAAAATCCAACGAAACGTGTTAGTCATGAATTTTGAAGTGGAACAATAATTAACTTATCCATTTGCATTTTATATTTGTAAGCTGCGATGTTAATAGAGTAGCAGGCACCCATTGATGTCAATTTCGCAAAGTGTCAAAAGAGACTGAAATTCCAAACTGGACAGTAATTCGCACTCGGCGCTCTTATTGAACATATTTTTCTGTCTGACTGGCTGTCTGTCTGTCTGTGTGTGTCTATTTACCGTTTTGCGGTTATTTCTTTTTTTGGTGAGTGATGGTGGGGAAAGTGAGTTGGAGGGGTGAACTTTGTGCAGTGGCATCAATAACCCGACATTGCTTATAAAAATGCAAACAAATTTCGATCTATATGCAGCAGCAAAACTCAGACAGACAGACACAGACAGACAGACAAACACTCAGGCGCAGGCACAACACGCAGGTGTTGTTTGTCCAGGCTTTGGGGCACTCAATTTGTCACATTTGAAATACGATGACAAACAAAATAAAACCCAATACTGAACAACACAACACAACAAAACGAAATCAAATTGCATTTTTATTTACAAATGCTTTGCACTTCAACGAGAAACTCGAATGCGAATGCGAATGCGAATGGCGTGCGTTGTTTTAGAAATAATACTCGACCGGGATGAGGATGGGGGATGTCTGGAGCGGGGCGTGTGGCAGGATGTTAGGTGGTTTCTATTTTAGGGTTGACATCGTTTTGTGCAAATGTTCAGCTCTTTCAACTGCATCAAAACCATTGAAATGTTAAATATCCGAGTGAACTGAAGTACTCAAGTATGCGACACACGCAATTCACACACGCACACACTCACACTCACACACTCACACTCACTGTAAGCTTGCCACAGTGCAAATCAATGCGATTTAATGCCATATTACCTCCACACCTCATCTCACTCCGGTACACGCATGGAGCAAACAAGAAAATCAACTTAGAAATTATGAGTCCTTGGTGGGTGCACAGAACGAAAATTAAACATAAGAAACAAAAGCATAAAATCATAAAAAAACATAAAATAAATGTAATAAAAAGTAAACAACAGAGCAACAGCAAAAAGAAAACGGCGAACAATGCAATTTTCGGGGCGTATGTGTAACAGGCCACAAAGGTCATAAAACCATATCAACGCCATTAAATGTACAACGGGGGGTAAGCTCACAACACACTCACAACACACTCGCAACACACTCACACACACCAAGCACTCTTCGACATGTGTGTGCTTGTGTGTGTGTGTTTGGGTGTATAAACACCTATGCGGGGGGAGTGAGGCGAGTAGCTTGCGCAGCTCAACGAAATGCCATAAAAAAGTGCGCAACAAAAAGTTCTTCGGAGAGGGAGGGTATGCCACACATGTGGGGGTTGGGGGTGGCTGGTGTTGAATAAGGTGGCTGATGCTGCTTCTGCTGCTGTTGCTGTTGCTGCCACTGCTGTTACCAAATGAGATCCCGTGCGCTTGTTGGCCGTGCCCGGACGTTTAGACAATGTAAACGCCGCATAACCACAAAAAACTAAACAAACTGAGGCGAACTTACAGTTGGAACACCGATGGGAGAGGGAGGCACGGAGCTTTGTACTTGGTGTCAGGGGTCGTAAGTTGGCTGTTAGCTGTTGCCGCTTTTTTTCCGACCAGTGCGCGACTCAAGTGTGAGCACTGGCGAATTTTTTTACGATGCTGAAGCGTTCCAAACAGAAGAACAGGAGGAAAAATTGTGAGGCAGGCAGCCATGTCTGCATATGTGGGCGCGTCAATGAAATTGGGAAAATTGGGTCGGAAATTGTGAAGGTAGCGACACTAAACTAGGATGCCAGCCACGTTGCGGAGTGACTCAGTCTCACATTTTTTAATGAATGCTAACAGGTGTTGAGCATGGTAAGCTGCACATTAAGTGACGACCCCTTATTTACTTAGTTTTTGGTAAAGCTCAACAATTTATGTTATGTGTTGTGTGCAACGTAACGAGCGTTACGCTTACGTTACGTTACATTACGTTACGTTAACAACAATGGCCAGCAATTAGGTTTTTATAGCGTTTCGTTTTTGGCATTTGCAACTCAATTAACATCAGCCTCAAATTACCAAAAAGTGGAAAGCATTTTGTAATGCTCGCCACACAACAGCAACGACTTTAATGCAGCTTACGTGCTGCTAAATGCAACTAAAAGCAACAAGCAGCACTTAAATGTGTTTTATAAATTGCATGTTTAATCTTTTTAATAAGTGCAATTCCAGTGGAATACACTGAAGTTAGTTGGTATTTTTTAAAATTTAAATGCACGACAAGAAAATACCCGTTAGGAGTTGTGAGTTAACAAAATGTGAAAAACTAAAAATTTATTTTAAACGATTGTGTGAATTATATCGAAATAGGTAACCTATGAAGTACTCTTTAAATCAAATGAGAAATATTCTTCAATATAGTAAACAAATCGGTCAAGCTCAAAGTTCACGGTCATAAAAGTTATCTTTTATTATGTCTGTGTATGTATGTATATGTTCTTCTTGTTAAGCTGGAGATTTATGTTTCAACAAAGTTTAACAAACTGAATTTAAAGGCTGGGAAAATGGAAAAAATACATTTTGCACCTAATAAAAGAAAATACAAAAATTTAATGGCCATCTCACATATAGAGCCAGATGAGCTATAAACGAGACTAAAGTTATGACCATAAGTGGAATTTAATGAATGTGGCGAAAATAACATCAAATCAGCGTAAACTTGTCTGTTTGATCGATAAGAGGAAGATATGCACTTGTAGATTCCAGCCACAAAAAAATACATATAAATAAATAAATGCATAAAAATGTGGTTATTGATGTTGGCTCAAAGCCTAAATCAAAAGCAATAAATTCAAGGCGCAGGCGGAAAAACAAAATACAATTTTATGGACACAACAAAATAAAGAGTAAGAAACAACATCGAAATAACGAAGAAAAGAAAAACAGAAGGCCTAAACTTGAGCCTGGATGGACCAACAGGAAGCATAAAAGCAAAGCGTGAAATATGTCAAAATGGCCAAAAACACCAGAAACATTTTTTTTGCAAGCCATAAAACTGTTGCCAACAGCAGTAGCGGCGACGCGATAAACATCAAAAAAAAAAGAGCAACAGCCGCCAAACTACACTAACAAAAACACAGAATAAATAAAAAATAACGGAAAAGGCGAACATAAGCATAAAAAATATGTTGCAAAGTTTATAAACAATATGTTAAATCAAAGTGGGCCGCAAATGGGCAACGCCTCCAAATGGCTGCTGGCAGCTGGCATTAAACGTTTATTAAAGCGCCAAATGACAGATTACAGGTGTGTGTGCATTTGCTTAACTTGGCTTAAACCGAAACGACCCAGGATAACCCCATACACACACACACACATCTATATATATATATATATATATATAAGAGAGAGAGAAAGAGAAAGAGAGAGAGGTGGTATTGTCAACAAATTGACACATTAAAACAAATGAGGCCACTGCGACCGTTGAGAAAGTCGCCAGCTGTCGAACGCTGGGGCAAACCAAACTAATGGCGCTTGTTAGACGACTTATGCGTAGTTTTTTTTCCCTTTTTTTCCTCTCTCTTTTCTTTTTTGCGCACAGCCAAAACACAAGCAGCTTGTTAAGGGGCACACGTTAGGACTTGAGTTAAAGTGTGGCAATATAGAGGAAGCAAGTTAGTGGCATGAAGGAAATTAACGCCACGCTGCTGTAAATGATTGCCAGTGTGCGAATGAGTTTTTTATGCGACCAAATATATATATTTATATACACATATATATATTTATACATATATATGTGTATATATATTTTGTTGACTCTGTTGGCCTCAAAAGGCAGCCAGGGCACAACACCTGGTAGTCAAGTGGGCGTGGCACTGTGTAGAAGTCTGAAAGTTTTGTCGCCGCACGCATAAATCAAGTTAATCATTTGGCGCCAAAGTTGCACAGACGCTGCGCAAATTGGACATTTATATTTTTCGCTCCCAGCAGCAGCAACACCTACAACAACAAGTATATTAACAACAGCAATCCTGTGGCATGTCCTGGCACATTGCCGCTCTCTTAAATTATGACGCGTCCAAAAGGCAGCCAGTGTGGTTCTGTCGTGTGATTGTATGGGTGTGGGTGTGTGTGTGTGTGTGTGTGTGTCTGTGTGTATTCTAGACTTTTGTTGTGCTTCGTGGCAAGATTTATGATCTTTCGACTTGTACTTGACATTTTCAGCTTTACTCTGGGGCTTGATGGGTGAATTAGTGTAAATTACTGGGCAAGTCAACTTGAAAGTTAGATCATCAAGTTTACGCTCACAACATACGCATATCTATTTGTAAAAAAACGCAAACCTGAGTGACAAGGTTGTTAAGTACTTCTCTTAATATAGCCAAAGCTTACCTGCAACGAGAAGAGAATTAAGAAAATATTATTAATACTAGTAGTCTATTGCATTTCAAGTCACAAATTGTACAATATGCAAAGCAAATGATAATAAAAATAGCAACAACCGCAACAATTGAAACAGAATTTGATTATGTGCAAAGCTAAACAAAAATTGATTATTTCTCGAGAGATTTAAAAAAAGACCAAGACGGATAGAGAGCGAGAGAGAGAGAGAGAGAGAGAGAGAGAGAGAGAGAGAGAGAGGTGGGTGCACAAAACTTGCTCTCGGACAACTTTTTGTCAAAAGAATACGCTGAAAGACTCTAAGAGCAGTTTCTGCTGCATACAAACATATATAAAATTGAAAAGCCACCAACAAAAGTCAAATCAATAAAAGAGCAATAGGTGCATTTGATGCTATGTACATATATGCACAAGTTTTTGTTAACTTTACTGCAGCGCAGCAATCCAGCAGTCCAGCTGCAAAATCAAATCGAAATGTGAGAAAGAGTTACCTGACCTGATGCAACAACAACCGTATCAAAATCAGCTTTAGCAGCAGCAGCAGCAGCTGCTCCACTCTATACTTGCTGGTCAGGCACAAAGCAAGCATCAGGCAATTGCATTTTCACCAAAGAAACTCAAAGGCACACGAGGTGGGTCGAGGAGTAGGTGCAACTGTCGCTCTGATGAGCAAACGAGCTCTCGATGCAAGTGCGTGTCATCAGGCGCAGGAGAGGCGGGACCAGCAGGAACTGGACTTTGTGACAGGGAACAAGCACAAGTACTGGTAATCCTTTGGGTACTACAAGCGCTCGGTCACGCCCAGCACCAGTTCCCAGTAGCCAATGGTAGTCAGCAGACAGACAGAGAGATAGACCGAGGGTACCTGGTAGTAACGAAAATTCAACAAAAATGCTCGACTTGGTTGATCAGTCAAAATGTGGGCAGAGTTGCCACGTTGTCTGTGTCTCTCTTCGTTTGTGTGTGTGTGTGTGTGTATGTGTGTGTGCAATGAGAGTTGCCTGTTACTTTTGGTCAGCAGTTTATGCAAAACTTTACAGCTGCGTGACTTTGCGCTTATTTTTGGCCTGCAGCAGCTCAAGGAGCGTGAGCGGAGACGGGAGCTGGGAATGCAGGCAAACTGGGAGTTCTGCATGCATATTTTTTGTGGTCAGGTGGGTGTTGGTGTTATTGTTGTTGCTGTTGCTGTTGCTGTATGTGTTTTGTTTGCTTCACTTGTTTGCAATTTGCGTGCGTGCAACGTTTTGTTTGTCCGCCTCAAGGTATGCTTCATTATTTTTGCAAAACTTTTTGCTTAAACGAGTGTGTGTGGGTGTGTGAGTGTGTTCTTTAAAATGGTACACGTGTGTGAGTGTGTGGGTGTGTGTGTGTGTGTGTGTGTTTGCTGTCTGGTACAGTTTATTGATAAATTAGACTTGGACACTTGTGGACAGTCGGGTTTTTGGCATTTGAAATGCAATTATTGTTAATAAATGTTCTGTGCACAGAATTCAATTAAAATGTTACACACACACGCACATTGACAATGACCTGTCAATTGCCGTGTCGTGCCGTGCCACAAGCACACACACATACACTTAAAGCCAGGTTGTGGCAATCATTGCACACATAAGCCGCCACTTGAAGTTGTGGCAGGTATTGTATGACAAACTGTCACGCCCACAAAGCTAAAAGCAAAGGCAAATACGGGTTAAAAACAATATATAGAAATCCGCTTAACTCAGCTTTTCCAGCAATTTTACTAAGTGCCAGCGGCGCAGAAGATTTCGCCTCATAGCTGTGTGTGTGTGTGTGTTTATGTATGTGAACTAATTTGGCCCTTGTCTAAGAGTGGGAAATGAAAGCCTTTAGTTATGCTTGCGTGCTGCAGCACTTTTCCAAAACGATAGAAAAGCAATTCACTTTGAAATTTGCACCTGTAAACATTGTCAAGCAAGCAGCGGCGACCTGGGCAACGGACAAAGCAAAATTGCGACGGACAATGAAATAACAGCACTTGAGTGCAGCCCAGGTAGCCACACCTGATGTTTTTACTGTTTGCTGTTATTGTTGTGCCTTGCAAATCGCCTTAGCCGGTAATTGTGTATATGGGCAAGCAGGAGACAAGGCAATGCAGACAAGCCTGGCACAATACCAAGACAAGCCATCGCCAGCCATCGACAAGCAGCAAGCAGCGAGCAGCAAGCAGACAACAACAGACAAAACATTACAGGAGACACGACAAGCCAGGACGATGCAGGGCCAGGCAGGATCAGGTAGGTGGTGCGCCTTCTATTCGTTGCTCGTTAGCAACGCCTTATGCCACAATTTGCTGACTCTGTACTCGGGCATTCTTTTAATGCCATCAGCAGCTCTACGTGAGTTTGACCAGCTGCAACTTGAATGCTAAGTGGCATTGGGGGTGGAGAATGGGAGGGGCTGGCAAGTAAATGCAATCATAAGACGTATCATTATATTAAGCTTACTTTTAGTGAGTGTTCGCCTGCAAGTATGCAACAGTAAGATTTTTTAAAGTGCATGAAACCCGCCATTTATAGCTAAATATAGGTAAACAAAGCTAAATGCCTGGGCGTAGTACACACACATGCACACATGCACACATACACACACACACACACACACACACACACACACACACACACACACACACACATACACACACATGCAATTAAAGTTCAGTTAACTTCGCCAGAGATAAAACGGCAAAAGGTGCGTAACAAAAGTAAAGAAGGAAAAAAAATTAAATTGAAAATCGAAAGTTGTTAAATTTTACGACTGTTTTTCTATTATTTTCTCTTTATCGGTATACATTTCTTTTGATTTCTCTTCTTCGTCCTTTTAAATCGAGAATTTAGCGCATCACAGCGTCTAATGGTTAAAATTGTCAAACGGAAATCGCCGCAGCAGCGACTTCTGCAAATGACCATCATCATCAACATCATGAACATTTCTCTTTTACATTTAGCATATTTACTTTTATTTTTATGTACATACATAGATATATATATATATATACGTATTCTTTTTCCATTTCTTTGCTAGCTTTTTGCTTGGCTTCAAGGCGCTTTGTAATTGATTTTTAACGTTCATTAGCTTTGGCTTTGGCTGCTTTGTGCCAACTGACCTCCAGTGGCACAGGCAAGTAGAGTGCCCCTCTGCTCCATTGTTGTGCATTTTCATTTTCTACAATGGCAAAAATAGGATCATTTCACTCTTGTTTCACTTGCTAAGACCATGCTAAATGTTGCAGAATTTCGCTTTAAATATGTTGCGCTCATTTTTGTTTCTCTTATTTCCAATATATATATATATATTGTTGTATTCACAAAATGTTTGAATTTTTACTTTCGCATGTGCGACTTGATTTCCGTTGCAAATGGCTGCATAAAAAACTCAAAGGATGAGTGGTTGTGTGTTTGGTTGGAGAGTGGAGAGTGGCGCGGTGGTTGTGGGTGGCGTGGCATTATAAGTGATATTGAAAGCGTTGCGTTTATGGGCCATTGTATTGTGTAACGACGACGGAAGGGCAATACCCAATGCCTTTTATTGTTAAATGGTGCGTATGATTTATATTTCGTTTTATTTTTTTTTATTCAATGCCATTTCATGTTCTTAATGTTGATTTTACTTTTTGCGCTGCACGGGAATTGCTTTTGCTTTCTCCACAAAAATTGATTCAAGAAAACAACAACAAATGTAAATACCCTGCAATTAAAGCACTCTGAAATCTGTGCGGCTGGCTAAGCACATTGTAAAAACAAAGTTGAACTACATAAATGGATGTCAGAGCTGCAATCAAAACTGTCAACGGCATGATAGAGTACTAATGCACATAAAATATGTCAGAAATGCTTTAAAAAAAATCAGTTATGTTCTATAACAATAGCAAAATACGAAGACTGGCTGGACAAAGATATGCGACCGAACGGCACAAATGTTTGCATGTCCTGGCCAAATAAACTGAATGAATTTAAATAGATCCGCTACCCAAAAAAAAAAAACAACAACAACAACAAAACATCCAGGCAGACAGTAATAAACCCACAAAGAATGCGACAACGGATATAGAAAATATATATATATAAGTAAAATCAAGTCGCAAACTGCAAAATGCCTCAAAAGCAAAATGTATCCAAGCAAAAAGGGAACAAATTGTTTTGCAGCCAAATGGCATGCCAAGAAAAACAACAGCAGCAACAACAACAGTACCAATAACAGCAATAATATTGTGAGGAGACATGAAAAAAGAGGCGGAACTGTCGCCGTTGCAAAAATAATAATAAAATCTACAAATAGATTTTAAGCAATTTCACTTGTGAGCGAACGCAATAAAAATCAAGAATATTTGCCATGAGTTTTGCCGCAAAGGAAGCCACTTACACACACAAACACATATACACACAAACACACACACACATACACACACACAAACACTTGGCAGGAGTAAAACGGAAAAGTAAATCGGCGGCGTCGATGGCGTCTGCTGATAAAGCGCAGCCATTGAAAGGCACACGAAGGATAACAGCTGAAAGCGTAGAAAGCAGAAAGCGATTAAACTACATTTGTTTTGGCCTCTCTCTTTTATGCTGGGATTTTCAATATATACGTGTATGTACGCGGTGCATGCAAAAAGGTTTCCCAGGATATCTCAATAGAGTCACGATTATTTACACGCCATGCGGCTACCAGGCACTAACATAGTTGGCCATCTACACACATACACATACACATACACGTACAAATATATATGTGTATGTGCGTGCGTGTGTGTATTGCTGTGGAAAATGGGAAATTGAATTTTACGCAGAGCAGAGAAAACAAACCCAATCGAAGAGAACGCAAAAGCAAGAACGGGCCCAGATAAATAATAAAATCATGCTTAAGGGAAATTTACGCCGTCCAACGTTAAAAGTTTAGTGGAGCATCCTCGTCTTAGTGTCGCACGTGCGCCCTGTCGAAATGAAAATCGAAAGCAATAAAAAAGTGAAATAAAATAAGAGTCGAGGCACGGCACGGCACGGCACAACACGGCGTATACGTAATGCGAGCTACGCAACTTGACAATATGCTTGGGACACAAAAGGTTGCATACTTATTGAGGCATGCAGTCGGTGCGACAAGACGACTGTAAAGTACCAATTTTGTTGCTGTGGAAAAATCAAGTAAAAATATCTCGAATATAAGCAAAGCATGGCGACAAACCACAGGCATTTTTCAATTTCTTTACCATTCAAAAGCTCAACAATGATGAAATTCATACGAAATGCGTTGCAAAAAAAAAAAATATTCCTTCGAATAATAACCAAACGAATAAGCAGCTAAGAAACACACGAAATGCCTTAGAAACCAGAATGCTTTCATATCCGAAGTTGGAGTATTATTTGTATATATTATTATATTAGTTTTCTACACGTATATCATAAAGAAAGATGGTATTCTTGTTGTTATTGACAAATATATCATATATCAGTGACGTTCCATAAATGCTTCAGTCAACAGATTTATGTTACAAATATGGAGGCAGTGTAGCTTATGGCTTTATTACATCGGACAATCATAGTTATGTTTTATTTTGTGCCACTACCAATGCTATTGGGTTTCCTTTTACAACTAAATACAAGCAAAAACAAATGCTGAAAACAATTGGCTTGATTTGAAATTTACTATATTATTTATTTTTTTGTTGTTGGCAAAACTTATCTAATTGGTTTTATGTTGAGGAAATTAATTTTGGACAAGCAATAACAACTTAAATTATTTATAAGCAATTGCATAATTTTCTTTTAATTTAAATGATTTTACATTAATGATTTTATTTATGACTTATTGCGTATAATCGATAGCAAAATAAATATGCACAAGCCTAACAACAATAAAAGCCACCATAGACTGTACATAAAGTTGGCTTTAGCGTTCTATGAGTAACAATTGTTGCCAAATTTGGAGGTTTGAGCTGTTTAGCTAGGTAAAAAGCCAAATGTCATTCGAATGGCTCACAAAAATTTGCATTTTTAATTCGGCTTTTTGCCAGTTTTGCATAATGCCACCGACGACGACGTCGACGACGTGTGTCAGTTGTTGTGGCTGCTGATGTCAGCTGCCAGTTTGCCAGTTGCCAGTTTGCCAGTTTGCCCGTTTGCCAGCTACAAAGGGTCCGCACAAGTTTGTTAGAGTAAACCCCAGGAATAGCGAAATTGGCTTGTCAGTTAGCATTTGTCGTTGTCTCGGCTCAACTTTGGCCGCCGGAGCAGACCCCACCCCGCTCTACTCATTCTCCTCTTAAAGTTCGTGTCGTCCAAGTTGCGACTGAATTAATATACAATTGCATAGCTGAAGGCGCATTTAAATAAACAAACTAAACACGTAGCAGGGGCTGTTGGTGAGTAAATGAGGCAGCGGCTATGGGAGGGGGATGGGATTTTGGGGAGCAAGCAAACTTTTGTCGCATTCATAAATATTCATAAATAAGCACTAAGTAAAACATATTTTCTGTTTGATAGCCAGGGCCAAGTTTTGTTTACAGCTCGCGGCCCAACAAATGGCAGTCAATTTTTGTCAAAACTGTCGCCCTGATAAAACTCATTAAAGCGAAACTTCCATCGCACGATATGGGAGTACGAAAAGAAAAAAAAAACACAAGAAAAGACTAAGAAAACACAGAAAAAATGTCAAGCGAATGCTTTGCGCTTCATTACAAGTCAGTTCGGTTTTTGTTATTGCTGTTATTGTCGTTGTTGTTGTTGTTGGTAATGAAGGCGAAAACCCGCCACGCTGATCTCTATCGAAAGTTTTTTTTGGCTTTGATGATGCACCCCCATGAAACACCCGTCCATCCATCCACAAAGTGGGCGTTGGCGGCACAGATGTGCGCAAGCAACAACTAAATTAAAATTTACAGCACTTAAAATGAAAACGTGCCTGTTTTATTAAATACATTTTATGCACCGATAGACAGACAGAGTGAGAGTGAGAGAGATACAGATAGAGAAATGGAAAATGGAAAAAGTGAAATGTAAAATCTTGTTGGTAATAACAAATTTTCTCGCTTGCTCAGTTTGATGCTGCTGCTGTTGCTGCTGAGCAGAAGTAGTAGTTGTTGTTGTTTTGAAATAAATTAGACATTTAATGATGACCGCAGGCTGTTTGGCTGATTGCTCTGCAACTGGTCGTGGACGAGCGGAAGGACTGTAAACTGTGAAACTGGCGCATTTTTATACTGAGATTTATTTTAATTTAATTGAAGTTTTATTGAATGCATCGTTGCGGCACTAAGTCGAGCCAAATGCGAAACACGACAAGCGGTTAAAGTTTGAAAAATAGAAGGATTTTGTTATCCCTTTACAATACCCCCTACAATAAAATAAGTGAGTTTGTGTTTTGCGTAGTCTTAATACTAAACAATACTAAGCAATACTATTATAAGGTCTTCTTTCTAACAAGTTGCATTTATTTTCAATGGTTCTTAGAACTTTTGCCGCCTAAGCTGTCTGACAATGCATTTAACCCAAGGCTCCTTCTCTCTACTCAACTGCATTGCTTAACATTTTGGTAATTGAATTAGAAAACATAAAAAGGAAAAGGGAACTTTTTTTCTCCTGTGCGGCGCGTCGTCGACTCGGGATTACTTTCGCTTGAGTGCACTTCCCAGAGCTTTTCGACACTTGTCTGCAAAGGATATGCAGGCAGGGCCGATCAGCTGGGGACATCAAATGTCCATTGTTGGCTAATGAAAATTAGAAGAAAACTGCGTCCCCAATGCACAAGTAGACAGCTAGTGCAAGAAAGCGAGATGGAGTGAGGGAGGGGCAGAGAGAGAGAGAGAGAGAGGAAAATACAGAGCCAAAGCGCACTTTTGAATATGAATTTCAATTTATGCTCGACGCTGTACATGTCTAAGAGTCACACCCCAAGGACAAAAGCCCCCGCAGACACACACACACACTTACACACATGTACAGTTTAGGGGTCGCCTGCCCGTCTGTGCCAACAAATTGCAGCAGTCAACAACCTTAGCCAAGTTTAAGGTAATAAGCTGGCACAAAACGCAAAAAAAAAAAGATAAGTTGCCAAGACGCTGGTAAAAACTTAACATTAAACATGCACACATATGGGCCTTGCGGCAGTAAGCAGGTTGAGGCTACACTCTAAAAAAATATATCTTAGAACTTAATTTTCAATAGAATATTGAATATTTTTCTAAATAAATAATTTCAAAATTAAGGAAATTAGTTTCATAAAAGCAGAAACGTTTGTCTTGTAAATATTAGAAACACTTTGCATTCTTAAGGAACGATGTTTTGATGGAAGGACAAACTCGAAATTTGAAGAAGAAAAGGTGGGCTAGTTAAGAAAAGGTGGGCTAAGGCATATTTATTTTTTTGAGTGTAAAGTTGTGTACGAGTCGATTCCTTTTCGTTTGCATTTGCACATGCATAAGTTATGCTTGGCAAAGTTCATGCAACTGCCACACACTGTTGCAGCCACTTGGCTTTAATGTGCCGGCTGTGGTGGCACTTTAATTATTTCTGCTCAAGGCGCCAATGTCTGCTTCAAATCATATTAAAACTTTTTTCACTCAGCTGGGGACAAAGCGTCCAAAAAGAGAGAAGGACAGAGGGAGAGATAGAGTAAGAGATGGAAAAAATTAAGAAACTTTGTGTTCACCGCAAAATGAACTGTACAATGTGTCTGGGATGTCTTTGTCTGACTGCGAACTGGCATTAACGGCCCACAACGTCTGCAGGACACCCTCCTAATTATTATGCTATATGCGTGCGGGCAGCAAAACAAACGTAGAAATGGCAACCAGTCCAGTGCCGGCTAAAGCAAAATATAAGAATAATAATAATAATAAGACAGCCAACTCAGTTGGGGAAATTTTGTAGCAGCAGCAGCAGCAACAGCAGCAGCCGCTGAAGCTGAAGCAAGTTTCGAGTATTGTATTGTGGCCAGCTAATGTCTGCCTATCCAACTCTCGGTTTGTCAGTATATATATATGTATATATGTATATAGAGGAATATATGCAGTATTCCCTAGCTGGTAACTACGCATTTTCGATTTCAATTCGGGAGAGAGAGAGCGTAAGGCAGAGAGATATACGAGTCATAAATTGGCAATGGCAGCCGCAAAACTACAGCAACAAGGAAATAACAAAAATGAGGAAAAATAAACTTTTCCTTTCAGTTTGTAGACGTAGCACTTAAGAGCCGCACAGTTGCTTGTGCGCACATGGCCAGAACTGGCAGCAACTTCAAATGCAATTAAGTCTCGACCAGAGAAATCTCTGCCAGAGCCTGGACCAAAGAGTTTGCTCCTCGAGAATGCGGGCCCACAACAATTTCACGCGTTGGCCAGCTCAATAAAAATGGCAAAGAACTTGAGTTAATGCCAGCCACAAAATGCTTTTCTCTCTCTCTTTCTCCGCCTCACACACACACTCTCACCCACCCAGACATTGGCTTTGGCTGCATTGCATTGTACGGCATTAAAAATGGCATTAAAAATAACACACACAAAAAAGAAGAGATAAAATAAAATAGAAAAATCAAAAAAAAAAGAGTGGAAAAAATAAGAAAAATTATTATTTCACATTTAGCACGTAACGCACATAAATCCTTTTAAATAAACGTTTGGCACGTTTTTTGTAATATTTTTGCCAGCGACGAGTCCTGCAGCACCCAGCATCCAGCATGTCCATGTCCATGTCCGTCGCGCTGCGTCCACAACGGCTGCCAGGTAGCATCGGACTCTTAAGTCTTATCCTTGCCAAGGGACACAACAACAGAAAAAATGCGCTTGTACTGCTTTTTTAATTTCTTTGGTTTCCTTAAAAAATTACTTAAAACAGCAGATACCAACAACAACAACAACAAGATGAAGACGAACTGCAGACAGAGCGCAGAGAGATAGAGAGGCAGAGCTGTAGCAAGGACAACGAGCTGGGGATTATCCTGTCACGACTCTCCACGAGCACGAGCAGCGCATGCAAATGGGTTACGAACGATGCGAAAGGCGTTGAAATTAATCACACTGCATTATAGTCAGGGAGGGGGGCGTGGCCGGGGCTGGGACTGGGATTGGACTTGGGCTTGGGCTTGGGCAAAGACATGGCGTTGCAATTGCTGTTTTAAACTTTAATTGAGGGAGCGAGCAGTCGAAGTTTTCTGGCATTAAGCATAGCAAGCTTTTCAGCTGCGCGGACACTTGACATGCATGCGCCGCGACTCGAGTGTCCTGCCACTAATTGCAGGCGCTGCCTTGGCGCATTCATCATGTTGCATAATCGGCCAAGAAAATGCAAACGATATGACCCAAGACGCCAGCCAAACACTCTCCGCTTCAATCGATGCTGCAACCAACTGCTGCGGCATTGCAGATAAAGCCGATTCCATGGCATAACGACAGACACGTGAGAAATGTTTAACACGTACACATTCAAATTTATGAGTTGCATTAATATTAACTACACTCACAAAAAAGTTTGATACTTTTAATCCCAATTTAGTACCGACAAGGTGGAGAGTCCTAGATCAGCGCAGGAAATTTGCAATTTCGACACGGTTTTTAAAAACCCAAAATTCCAAAACGTAAGATTGTTTCTGTAAAAGTTAAGAATGATTGTTCTTATTTTAAAACTATTGGCGTTTTTTTTCCAAAGATATACGGATATTTCATAAATCCATCACTTAAATTATAAATCAAGAATGGCTTATACTCATCACAGAATATTTGTGAACTATTTGCAATTGAAATTTAAAAATTTTAAATAGGAATTTAAATTTTCATTATCCTTGAATTTGTAAACGCCTTTTTCTGCGAGTGCGCATTCTACTTATTTATTATAACTCAGGCTGTCTCTCTCTCTCTCTGTCTTTTCTTTGGCTTGCTCTATCTGTCTAGTTTGTGTGATTTATTTGGCGAGTTGCGGCAACAGAGTTTAATTCTGCCTTGGCCAAAATCACTTGGCAGCTTGCTGCTTGCTACTGCCAGTGTCTGAAGGTGCCACTACGGAGCACGCGATAAGGCCGCACACTTGAGGGCGGTAACCGCAAAAAAAAAAGAAAAAAATGGGAAACCATTGAAAAGAAAAGAAAAAAAAAACACAGCGAAACGTAGTAAAAACTGAAAGCAATGCACAAGGAAATGCAAAAAATGACACGAAATCGTTAAGAGCTCCGCTTCGCTTCTAACAAGGGCAACGGAAATACAGCGGACCCTTTGCAGGTAGGGGCAGGAGGCGGCTCTGTAAGTGTCGCAGCGATAAGCAGCCGTGGCACGCCCCCCTTTTAGCCGTTCCTCCGCTTATGCAAATGTGTGAAAAGCCAAAGGACAACTTCGTGGTGCATGTCGCCATTGGGCGTGACTTGACTCGGTGGGTAAGCGATACGCGATACAAGTTTTACTTGCAACCCTTTTTCGCTACAGGTGCAGCTGCAGCGGTAAGTATAAAGCTACAGATCGGGGCATGTAAACAAATAAAAGCTTTGGCAGCGACTGCATGATTTATGCCTCCGTTTTGGGCTGCTTTAAGTGCCCCTCTCTGTTGCATGTGAAACGGCCATTTAAATTTATGAATTCTGTTGTCTGTTGTCTGCGAAAATCAATAAAAAAAAACGCGCCACGTTTATCGATACGCTGAGTGAAGTAGCAGTATCTGCTAGAGATGACAGCGATATGGCAGGGATAAGCAGCGGATATATACTTGTATATGAGCAAGGACCGCAGGACATCATCGCGTTGCTTCGCACGGTGCGACGCATAAATTTCAATTTTCAATAAAATACTTGTAAAAAATGCGGGTAATTTGCGTTTTTTATTTGCTGGCACTCGCACACACACACACACACAAACACACACACACGCACAACCACAAATATGCAGCAGCTTCAGTCATGTGTAGACATAAAGGCTGCAACGGCATTCTATATGTATATATATCCCATAGATATATGGGAAATGCGATGCTTTTTATGCGGTCGATTTTAAATGTGTCTACTTGGAGTGCTAAAAAAAATTGTCATATGAAAAATGCATAATAAATGTGCTTGATTGGCGAGCAAAGCGGGCTGTGTGTGACTGTGAGAGTGTGTGAGTGTATGTGTGTGTGTGTGTGTGCATGTGAGTGTGCTGTGTGGCATGTTCACATACCCTAAGAGAGTGTAGCAAACATTTACAGCTTTAGGTTCGAGTTTCGGCCTTATACATTTTTATAGATATTGGCGACATTGGCTGATTGATTTTTGGCGCTATTGCTGGGGCGTTATCCACCAGCAAAAAGCGAGGAGCGGAAACGGGGCTGACATCCAACTAGATGAATAGTGCTGAAATAGTAACTGTTGTGGAAATAAAATAGTCGAAAAATACGAAAGGCGAGTCATAAAATGAATGTACGATTGCTATACATATACATATATCAAAAGCCGGGTAATAAAAATGCGAAACAGCTTTGATGTGTCATCAGACTCGGATCATTGCAATGAGAACATGAAGATAATCAAAGTGGGAGCAATGCTCTAATTGACTGAGACAAGATGACATTAAAAATGAATATGCACAAGCAGAAAAGCAAATTGCTTCTTTTGGTTATATTTAAGTGGAATTTTAATATGAATTTCGAGCACAAGTTATGTTAGCTTAACTAAAAAACCAAAACTTAAGCGATTTTTTCAATGTACAATGAACGATGAACGAATTAGCAATATTTTATATGGAATATTTATTGTATGGAAAAATATTATTATTATTATTGTACGAATTTATAAAAGAATATTTTATCAGTCGTCGGTTTGTGTTTATAGATTATTCTATATGATGCCCGAAACAAAAATGTGCAAAAATCAAGCAAATGATAAATGTTTGCAAAACTAAGCTGGTCTGTTTACACATTTAATTAAATTCGTGTTAGTTGTGTTTGCTTTTAGTAATGTTTCATCTATGATGAAGTGGTTCAATCCGTTAATCAGGGATTTTACATGGACATCGGCCAAGTAAACACAAATGTTTACCTAAAGCGACGAAAACAATGTTTATAATTCATGTGCCAGCGTTTTAAATATTTAATGTGTTTCTAATTGTGCGGCAATGTGCACACCCACATCCACACACTCACATACCAACATCCACCCACCCACAGGCATTTGCATATGTATTCCTAAATTATGCAGCCAAACATTTGGTATGGCATTTATCACGGCAAAGAGAAGTCCATAGCCTGGAATTGTGTTGCCAAATGATTTATTGTTTTAAAATTAAAATTGCATGTGTAGTTTTTAGACAATTCTGAATTTGGCTAAGTGCACAGATGATGTCCCCAAACCCCAAAAACCAAAACAGTGGAGCACAAAACATATTTAATACTAATTAAAATTGTAGACAAGCACTTACGCAAACTGTGTGTTGTTAATTGTTGCTGTTGTTTGGAACTAATGTGGTAGTAAGCTTACCTGCAATTAGAAGAACATATGGGAAAAAATTAAATGATATGATTAGCTGCATTGTAAGTTTGTTAGCGGCACTGCAAACCGGGAAGCACCTCAACACCATAGCAACTGAAGTTGATCAGCGGCCACTTTGCGACCCAAGGGGACGGCACAGAGCTGTCAACGCTTCGGGTAGTTGGTTCTCACATGCCACAGGTAATTTGTTGCTCATGACTAATGCACAATGGGCCCAGATTGGACAAGTTCGGTCTCTGGACTTTGTCCACCTAGCAAAAGGAGCGCAATACAAAAAACTAAAAAAAAAAAATAAAAAAAAATATACAAAGACAGACAACAACAAACAGACAAACAACAATCTCATGGCACGTCAACAAAGTCCCAAAGGCACTCACACACACAAACACACACACACACACACACATACACATGCATACCCTAAAATGGATAGAGACAAAGAGCAATTGCTTGCCGTTGTTGCTGCATCTTTCAATTGAACCCTTTTTTCCGTTCGATTCATTTTTGTTGCGTCTATAAAAACTGAAGGCAGGAAAATTGAAATGACATAAAATGAAAATTCCAGTACGTGCGCACAATATATGTATATATAGCCCAATGTCCATTGGGGATCAGCAGCATCTGCGTACTGGGATACTACTGCAATACGGGATGGACATGTGAAAGTACACATAATGAAAAAGTGCCCCAGCAGTAAGTAATCGAGTAGCAGGCGGAAGAGGGGTCCACAAAAACAAAAACGTGGCCAGCATCATTGTCGTTATGGCCCTCTCTCTACTCTCTACCCGCTCTCTCTCTCTCTCTCTCTCTCTCTCTCTCGCGCTCTCTTTCTGCCTTGCCTTGCTATTCTGCTTAGTCATCGTTCAGAACGGTTCACAAATAATCAAGTTAGGGGCCAAAGCAAAAATGTCACAAGTTGTCAAAAGGCCTGTAGCACAGTCCCCCCTCTCTCTCTCTCTCACACACACTGTCTCTCTCTCTCTCTTTCTCACTCTCTCCCTTTGCCTATGTGCCTCGTGCTCTGTGCCTTAAATCCGTTTAGCGCCCGCACGCCAATTACAATGACAATGAGTAATTATTTGTGCAAAGATCAGAGCTCAGAACTGTAGTCGAAAAGGAATTTTAATGGCAGCTGCAGCTGCTGCTGCTACTGCTGCTGCAGAAACGGGGGAAATGCCGCAAATTGCTGGCCAAATTAATTTTTACTCAAATTTTAATTTGAATGCATGCATAAAGACTGAGAGCCATTTTCCATTAACATGGTATTCATGGGCAGGCCTTTGTTTTGCAAATTTTCTTCTGCTTTAGCAATTGAATGGTATTTTTCTAGGTGTTGAATATGCTTTTGTCCTGGGCAAAGCGAATATGCTAATGCAATGCCATTGACAATAATGCTCTCCACAGGGAGGTGCGGAGAGTTTAATTACTTTTCGTCGATAAATGCGACAAATGAAAAATTGATGTGACGCACGTTGCTATTACTGCTGCCAACTTGTTTCGTTTAATTACCAAAAATTTGTGCACATATGCTCAAATTAATACGACAATTGTGCAGACAGCAACAAAATGCTACGCTGTGATAATGATAATGATGCCTCGCATCGAGAACAATGCCAGAAGTGCAATCCGAATGCAACGGATATGGTGTTAGAGCACGTTCACATATAACTAACTCCCCCAACAGGACCACGAACACATCACCCTTAGCCACGCATAGGGTAATGGTCACTAATCCTGATGACAATTTGGACATTAAGTGGGCGACAACGTCTGCGTGCCGAGCTGTGACATTATATCAATTACTCAATACCAACCACCGACACACACACACACACGCACACACTGATAGCGACCATTGCATTTGATGTAATAATTTGGACACACTGACATTTTTGGGCTATTGATGATGTGTTCGACGGTGTTCGATGTAACAAATCGTCCTTCATTTACTGGAGGGGGGCAGTGCCACGCCCACACACTCAACATCACCCATCAACAGCAATAGGAACACCAGATGTGCGGCTGCATATGCAGTTGTGATTTGATTTGGTGCCGCATGTGCGACAATTTTGGCCCCAGGGGAGAAATTATATCAGGCATAATTCGCAGCTAGAGTTGAACATATCTCGTGGCACGGCCACTCACGAAAAATATTTATAAATATATGTGTTTATGTATATAATAATGAAAAAAAAAACTCCTTGCACAGACCATTCAAAAGCTCTTTTATAAATATTTAAGAGAATGATATGTTAAGTATTGCATCCAGTATTGGTAAATCTTTCAACCGACAGAATCGAGTATTTTATACGACACATTAAAAATTTCTCTTAATTTTTTTATTATTTTATGCTTTTTAATTTTTTATTTCATTTTATGATTTATTTATTCTTTTTTTTTTCTTTCTTTTTTTGAGCGCTGTCTATGTTGTACATTAGTTTTTCAGCTATAACTGCTGCTGTTCGCATATTTTGTTTAGACAAGAGCGCATTTTTTACATTTTTGTTGGTTTTTTTTATAAGAGTATAAATGTGTTTGGCTAAAAAAGTGCTTTTGTATAAGAAGTATAAAATGTGCGTGGCATTGGCAGGTGCTAAATTACTGTAAGCTATATATTTTTGTACAATTTTGTATTCCTATGTTTCCGTTTGGCTCGATTTTTTTGTTGTTTTTTTTTGCGTTTCCTTTTGATTTTATATATTTTTTTTACATTTTCAAATTTTATATTTTTTTTAGGCATTTTTTTTTAAATTGTATTGTGGGAAACATGCTTAAGTGATTTATTTTTTTGCAACCACATTTGCTAAGGACTAATTCGCTTCTCCTGAATTAAATCACTTGGGACGGAATGTCAGAAATGTTAGGAATCGAAAGGGCAAGTGTCCAACGTAAAATTTAAATGTCTAACTGCTATCATTTAAATGTGATACACTACCTAATCGGGAGTAAGAGACTAACATCAGCTGCTTAGGTTTAAAGCTGGTGGGGATTTTTACATTTGTTACTTTTTTTTGTGCTTTAAAAATGATTGCAAATCTGTCTATTTGCTGGCATTTGCATTCTGCTTGGCATCCTTATCACCATGCAGTTGCACTGGCTCCTCCATAACGGTAGGCTCCACATTGCGTCGAATATCATTCCACAGTGCTGCGGATGTCATCTCCATCATTTGCCTGGGCGATGTCTGTACACTGTTCGACATGGATGATGCGTTACCTCTTAACTTATGAACCGAATCGTTATCGGAATCATCCGGGTGTTTTATAACGGGTCCCTCGTAGCCATCGAATATGGAGATGAGATTGTGCGTGGACTCCAGTAGATTGTACGAGGTCAGAAAGATGGCACGAATGCGCTTGAAAATTTCCGCATCGTAAACTGATCGAGCCGTGTTTGTGAGATCGAAAGGCTCCTCAATGCACAGCTGATTCCACTGGTGAACATCATTCTTGACCGCCTTTGCGGCGCGGCACGACTCCACGGGCAGCATTCCGCCAATCCTAATTGAAATCGCAAACTTGCCGTAATCAAAGATGCTGTAATACTGCAGAAATCCGAGCAGCAGCTCACCAAGCGACTGACGATTTTCCGATTTGTATGGTGGCATAATCTCATTCATGTCCACATAACCAAAATCATTGGGTTGCAATATGCAAAACTTCTCCGGGTACATTTTGTGCAGGCAGGGCAACACCGGTGGATTAACGCCAGCTTGCAGAAAGTGTATAACCATCAGCATCAAGGAGTAGCTGGATATGGTCATGTTCTTGGCATTATTAATATTATGATGCTGCGCCCACTGCTTAATGGTCAGCGCAATGGGACGGAGGCGCCACTCCAGCTGCGAATAACAGTACAGCAGATGAGTATTCCGTATGCCCACCGAGTTGTTAAAATTAATGTCCACCTCGACGTTATGACGCCGATCCATGAATCGTAAAATGGGCACACGTGCCTCAATCAGATTGAAGTCCTGAAACTGTTCGGTGGCATTCAACATTTCGCGCATCAGTTGCAAGTGGTAAATGGCTTCCGTGCGTGTATCCATGTTGGCATTGGTACAGGCCAGCATGCAAATATCCATGTCGGAGCACTTACAACCAAAAAATGAAATCGATGAGCCTACCAAATAGACACCATAGCGCGGATAAACGGCCTGTACCAGGATATTTAATGCCAATTTATCAGTTAGTTCAAACAAATAACAAATCGGCACAGACCGACTGCACAATACTCTGTTCCCAGTTCGATAACAGTTGAAACTGATGAACGGAAGACTAACCCAAATGTTGGTCACTGTAAATCTTTTCGTCCCTAAAATACCAACTTAGCATTTTCGCTTTGGGAACAGAGTTTAATTACTCATCATTGACCACTTACCATGGTCACCTTGTATATGAAGCGCCAGAGACGCATCTTGGTCTTGAATATGGTACGCGTTTGTTGCGCCTCGCGAAACTTTTGCCAAATGTTCAGCGTGAGTGAGTCCCATTTGTGGCGAATAGACTCGGAGCAGGGCGGACGCTTCATCTCGACGTGTTTGCAACGCGTGAGAAATCGATCCGCTGGCGTATAGCCAAAGAACTCGTGCCAGTAGCGATTCTGCATGGTCAGCGGCTGATCCTCCACAGACGCTTCATCCTAGACGAAATCGATGTGCAATTCAATCGAATCAATTCGAAATTATGTTGATGCATACCTTATCAATGTGTACCTGATTAGAGTTAGCGAGAACCGTATTGCTAGAATGAGCGGAGGGTGAGCAGGATAAGGCTAATGACTCTAAGGAATTATTATCGACGCCATCGCTGCTGTGCAAGGGTTGTGACTTCGGCTCGACGAGCATATCGCCACAGCAGTGCGATGAGCACTTGAATCCATTCCGTATCCTCTGGGGTCCCATGCACTCAGACTCACGCAGATGACGCATGTCCCCGAAGGGTATGAGATTGGGTCCCTTCAGTTTCGGCATTTGGGCACTTGTGGCCAGCGCCAAACAGCTCATTGTTATCTTGCGGACCATGGATTTCAGCGAAGCATCGCTCTGCTCACTCTCCGTGCTATCACTGGACGAAGTGGGAAAACTTTCAAAGGATTGTGTATCGCAATCGCCACCGCGATTCGGTAAACTATTGCTTTGTGCATCTGCATCCGATAAGAGTTCGGCATTAATCGGATTTCCAGCATATTCTCCGTCAGAGGTGCCGCTGCTTGTGGCTGATATGCCCTGTACATCCTGTTCCTGAAGCGCAGCAAGCTGTCCAGCCTCTACATAGTGCAGGGAATAGCCAACAGCATTATCCAATTGTGTAAAATTATAGGAGTGCGCTTGCTGTATCGGATTGGCAAATCTTGGCATGCGATTATCAAATGATGCCAGTTGCTGACCACGTTGCTGTGCATTCAGATTCATATAGCGGGCTCGATTGCGATAACTGCGCGGCTGATGATTGTCGGTGGTGGGGAGAGAGACTCCGGAGCTGGTCTCCGCCCGCTGCTCGAATTTCGTTTTGGAGGACGACGGTGACACCGAATACGATGAATGTGAACTACGCGCTGCTAACAGTTGTTGACTCCTCGAACTTTTTGGCTGTCTGCCCGATTGAAAACCGTTGTGGTTGTTGTTAGGGTTGTTGTTCTGATGGCCACCGCGTCGGCTCATGTTATTATTGCTGACCGGCTGCAAACCTGTGCGTGGATCAAAAGGATGACGAATGCGTGTGCCCGGAGCACCCGATGTCCCATTACTATTGCTATTGTAGAATGTCTTCGATTCGCGGGCAAAGGACATCGGATTGTGAGCATGTCGTCCCGGGCCAAAGCGCTCGCGTTGACGATTGAAGCGATCAGCTTGACCATAGTTGTGGCCAATATTTGTATAACCATCCTGTGGGGCAACAACCTGCTCGGCATTAGCCGATTGCTGTTGTGTCTGTTGCTGCTCGGCGGCAGTTACCTGATTTGATGTGCCACGACGATAATTGCCGCCACGTGACATTGCTGCTGTTGGATTATTATAGTTGTAATTGGGAAACATGAAACGCTGTGCGCCATGCGAATGATGATCGAAGCCCAGCGGCATCATTGGTATGCCATATTGTGAGCCAAAGACCTGATTGTACGGATAACTGCGATCGAATTGCCACACGGCATTTTCCGCATGCCACAAATGTCGTTGCGGACCCGTATACCCAGGGCACAAGAATTGCTGCGGCTGAGTCGAGAGATTTGCATTGATAGCAGCGGATGCCGCTGGAGCCGCCGCTGCAGCAGCTGCTGCGGCGGCAACTGTTGCAGCGCCAAAAGCCGTGCTTGGTGATGCGTTTCCCGAACGTGGCATCAGCGGCAAGACAGGGGGCAGGGGCGGCGGTGGCGATGTGCGCAGCGTACGCGGCGTTATGGATGTGGGCGTGGGTATATCGAGAGTAACGCCAGCCATATGGTTACCAATGCCATAAAGGAAGCCCATCGAGTACTTGTAGCCGCCGGGCGGTCGCGGCAACACATGCGTGATTGTTTTCGGGAGCAGTTTCTTCCTTCTCCTGCTCTCGCCAGGCAGCGGAAACTCGTTTGGATCTAGATAATCCGATTGAAACTCCGAGTTATTTTCCGAGTCAGTATACACATTCAACGCCTGCTGCTCTGACCGCAACTCTTCCTCATCTTCTTCTAGGTGGTGGTGCTGCTGCTGCTGCTGATTTTGGCATTTTGGTCTTTAATCAGTTGGCAATGTTTGACTTAAACTTACACTTGCGCTCGTCTCATTGTTTCCAGTGTAGGATTGCTCCACAAACTGCGGCATGGGCTCCAGCAACATGGTGGCCGTTTTTGTTGGGGTCGTTGCTACTGCTGCTGCTGCTGCTGCTACTGCTACTGCTGTTGCGATCGGTGCTGGCGGTTGTGTTGTGGACGTGCTGGTTGCACTTGCCGCCGCTGCCAGCGCAGTTGACATTGCTACCGAGTGCGGCGCAATTACAAATTAAACGACATATAGTTCAATGCTCACGCAAATACAGAATTTTCCACAAACAAAAATCCTATAGAATCTAATGCGCGGACGTGTGCTTAACCAAATTGCTCTAGACTTGTGTGTTCTTTTTATAATGTTCCTCGAAAATAAGCTAATATTTGACAGCTAACTACACGCCTTTCCACCAGCCACAGGCTGAGAAAGCCCTGTCACTATATATATATATATATAAATATATATTTATATTTATATATAAATAGTGTGTGCTTTAGAAATGACAATTTAACCTCAAGTCGATTCAATTAACCAAAGCATTTTCCAATGCATTTATTGTGTTCCGTTTCACATTTGTCACTTGCTCGCTTAGGTCTCGTTTTTCAATGTTTCTCTTTTAGGTTTTCCAAAATTTTTAGAAAATTACAATATGAATTTCACGTTCACAAAAAGTCAATTGTCAATCGCGTTTTAGGTGCTGTCAGCGAGTTGCCTGCCAGTGTTGAGTAAGTAACAAATAAAAAAGAGCTTGCAGCAGGCAACTCTTCAGTAACAAACACTTTCATAACTTTCAATAGTTTTTTGGCGAATGAATACAGCAGGTTACACTTAACAATATTATTTATGAATATGAATTCGAAATTGTTTATAAACTTAAATTTATGATTTAATAATCGCATATAATATGCGCATCTCTATCTGCAATGTTTAACATAAATTTGTTAAATGTTATATATCGATAATTTGCTTAATGCAACCTGTTAAACTGTCAATTAGCATTATGCTAATTATGCTTTATTAAAACTCAATCACGTCAAACTGCTCGGTAAATAATCAAAAAATAGGTTCCTGGAAATAGGGTCGATTCTATTTGTTCTTAGCCACTGGGTTCAGGGTATCGCGTAGTCGGGCTCTCTCGACTACAACTTGCTGATTTGTTATGTTGTTCAACGTGCGTAACTTTCATTTCTAAATGGAAAATAGCAATATTTATATTATTTGCATATTATATATGCAAATAAGAATTGTAAAGTTTAGTGACTAAGAGCAATAAGTTTTGAGATTATTTCAGGGTATCAAATTTTATGTTGTCTTGGCCTAGGTTCTTAATATCTCTTGATAAATGCGCAACTTATGCTTATGGCTTTTTATGATAAAAGAAAGTAAGCAATTTCATGCACGTCATATGTCTATACTATATTGGCAATTCAGCTTTTTGCTCATTTAAATATCTCTACTTGAGCAAAATATTCTGCGACTCGTGCTACTTTACTATACTATATTTCTGTGCTGATCCAAAGTATATATATGTGTATATGTACTGTACATTCCCTGCAAACCCAACGAAGACACATTTCAAAGCTCGTCTAAAGCATCACTTGAGCCAAATTCTTTGACGCATCGACAACAAAAGACGCACAAAGCACACCGAGTACAACAAAAAGCCAAAGCTGACACAATTTGTGGCAAGGATGTGGAATATAAAAAACTGCTAGCAAATCTACGTCAAACACTCGACATAGTTCCATTCTCAGCTCGTCTTTGCCGGGTGACATAAAAGAGCTTCCAGCATCACCATCACCATCACCCATCACCAGCACCAGCACCAGTTTGGAGCGCCCAAATTCCATTTACAATTTGATTTGCTTATGTAAATTATGAAAATTGCCCGCAGAGAGTAACCGCAAGTAAGATTCGATTTGGCGGCTTAACAAAATGCAGCCAACAAAACGAAAAATCCGAAAAGCACAAGGAACAAAAAAAAAAGAAAGTAACAGAAATAAAAATTGTTCATTGCTTTTTGGCTGTAATTCGAAACAAATCAAATTTATTGCCCAGACGCACAGGCGCCGCCATTGGCAATTTTCTGTTTGCGGATGCGGCCAGATGCGCTGAGCATATGAAATGAGCGCCAGGAGCGAGAGTCATACATATATATATTCAGATACGAGTTTATATTCAGATACGGGGCGGGCGCACACATATTCTAATTAGATTTATAATGCAACAGAAATGTTGTTGTTGCTGCTGCTGTGCCAAGAGATTTTCAAATTTAAAATTTTTGAATTATGCTCGACATGAACAGATGACACACCGAACTAAAAGGGGTGGCTACGGGCAGGGCAGGGCAGGGCAGGACAGGACAGGACTCGGCTTGGCAAGGACCAAAGCCGGATTCAGGCAGCAGATAAGCCAGGCAAAAGAGCAAAAGGGAGTGTGAGAGCCAGAGAGAGCGAGAGAGAGAGAAGCTAAGCTAAAAAATCAGTGAGTCATAGTCATGGCATATTAGTTGGGGTTTCGATTTTGGATTGCGGCTTATGGTCCCTTCGGCCCCTCGTTCCGTTGTTCCCTCTTCCCATGCGGGCTGCAGCAATGCGTGACGCGTGTTTCAGATTTTCGATTTAGCACACACTTTTTTTTTGTTTTTTGCTCTGTGTGTGTGTGTGTGTGTGACTCATTGGCAAACTAAAAATTAGCCAGGAAAAAGAGAAGTGAACTGAAGTAAAGTTTCATATTACATGCAAGCAATTTGCCAAATAAACTGTCAGCAACTGTGGGCTACTGGGACCGGGAGATTTATCCTTGCCCAGAACAAGATGCCATTGGCCTTATCGATTGAGCACTGAATAATTCACCGAGCAAATGGTACAAATATGTATGCAGCTTGCCAGTCAGTTCAGTTCAGTACAGTTCCATTCAGGCAATCCAATCCAATCCAATCCCCTGGGCACGCACAATAATAATCAGCAAAAGGGGCGTCTGCGTGGGCCACAGGGTTGCTACAGTCCAGCTAGAATCTACCTATGCATACTATATATATATATATGCACATCGTAAAGATCTACCCCTCAAGCGGGGGCTGTTGGCAAAAAGAGAAAAACCAAAAACGAAAAGCGAGAAATCGAGGCAGCAGCTGAATTATTTCGAGGCGCATTTAGAGACGAAGTTTTTAGATTTCGTTACGCAACGCAAAATAATATGTGTGACAGGTAATTAGATTAAGCTAATTTTGCTTTTATTAGCAATCAGGCTCGTCAGTTACGCTTTGCGCATTTTGGTTAATAATTTTATTTGGCCTCGCTCCCTTGAGGCACTGTTTCCAGTGTGGCAGTGTTCTTTGCCCCACACACAGCTGTGCAACCCAATTGAACGAAGCGACCGACGTTCAGTGTTGCATGGCGGCTGTCAGAAGTAGCTGATGGTCATTTGGCGCAATGCAACACTAGCCAGCTGTGTGTGTGTGTGTGTGTGTGACGGCCTGTCTATCTATCTGTCGCTTTGCTTGTCTCGCTGTGTGTGAGTGCGAAAAATCAAATAATTAATAATTCATGGCACACGATTGACAGTGCGCCCAGCTGAACCAGAACTCTTTCCTGCACTCACTTCACTGTTTACTTATTTTTTTGCGTGCGCACCGCCTCATAAATTTACAATTACAGATGCGATTGCGAATGCGAGAGGTTGCGCCTTTTGCGTTTTGTTTTATTTATTTTTTTTTTTTAATTTAATAAATTAATAAAACAGCAACGTTACAACACTGGCAACGCCATCAAAGTGGCAAAGTGTTGCCATTTGCATTTTTAATGCACTCGCTGCGTCGCGTAAAAATAATTATCAACTGAATTGATGATGAGTCCACAGAATGCCATGGAAAACGGAATGCCTGAGAGACTCCCGAAAAGAGAGAGAGAGAGAGACAGAGACAGACACATATAGATGATGTGGCACACACATGTGTGTGTGTGTGTGTGCGTGTGTTTGCCGTGTCAACACGGCCGCAGCCACGCCTGGCCTCGCCCCGCCCCATTTCCCATCCCTGGGGTGTTGCCAACAAAAATAAAAGAAAAAACTTTCTCAAATTGAATTTCACAATTTGCGTGTCAACTTTCCTGACTTTTATATACAACATAAAAAAATATCACATAAATATAACAAAATGTTTTAGTTGAGGACGCACAAAATGTATATGTGATTCACTGCAATTTCACTTTCAACTCGCGCTAATTGCAAAGAGCGAATTAAACAAAAAATAAAAGATAAACGAAATGTAAACTGAAGAGCAAAATAAGGAAGTCCAGCGCCAACAATTTATAAGTGCGGCAAAAATTTTACTTTTCCTTTTCAGCACACTTTGGCACAATGGGTGGCAGCGTGCCATGCGCTTCCTGGGTCTTCCTCGCCACGTTTTGTTAACCGGAATTGGGTACGAGCAGGATCTGGGTGGAGTTGGGAGGGGAAATAACTGCACCTGGGCGGTTTCCGCACCTGGCCGTAGTTAACCCCAATTATGCGCACAAAGCCCAAACAGAAACGACCCAGCGAGACAGACACAACTAGTAGGCAGACAGAGGCGGCGACTACGTGTGGTAGTTGAAATATTTAAGCAACAGCGCGCAAGGAAAATGCCATGGAAAATGCTATAAAAAGTTCGTTGGTAAAAAAGTAAGTAAGATGAAATGCAGCCGCAGGCATTCAAATAATAAGGATAAGGAAGCGCTTGTTAACCACGAAACCGCTCAAAAAATATGAATGAAACCCAGTTGCGAGTCAGAGTTCGTATCGCCATTCGAGTCAGAGTCATTGTTGAGCACCGGAGTGAGTCAGTGTGCCGCTGACGGCGTTGCCGGACCGTTCATTTGCAAGAGCCGCGTGTTCATTATGCGCTTCCTGTTTGCTTAAGCTCTGTACAGAGCATACCCAAACCCAAAATCAGACCCATCTCAGTTCCCCTTACCCCCGTTCAGGCCAGCTCCTGCCCGAGGATTCCCTAGCTGTAATTGTTCTGCTGCTTGTTGTTATTGCAGCGGCTATTGGAGAAGAAAAAAAAAATTTATCCAATTTCCATTGTGCAGAGCGTTAAATTTGGAAAGTTTGCCATCGCCGGGGCATGCCCCGTGGGCTATTGACAGAATTTGAGTGAAGCAAAAGTGAAATTGCCAAGACGAGCGTAAAAATAGCAAGAACTTTAATTATGCAACGCAAATAGAGTGGAGTTTAGTAGCGAGTAGCGAGTAGCTAGCCACCTGTCAAACATTTGCCAACACTGGCAATGGTCCGTGCACCACTTCACAATAATATACATACATATTCATATTCGGTGGCCAATCGCATAATTACGAGACTTCAAATGGTTACAGTCTGGCAAATTTTCCATATGAATGAAATTCGCACAATTAACCATAGGTTGGGTAGGGTAGGGTAGGGTATGGTCGGGCTTTGAGGGTGGGACGCCACACATGTCAGCACATGGCAAATGCCGGTTCCCCCGAACAATTTTCCATTTACAATTAATGCTAAAAATACACCAAAGACAGACGTCGTCATCATCATCGTCATCTTCATCGTCGTAGTCGTAGTCGTCGTCATGTTGTGCGTAGAGCTACAATAAAATTTATTGTCAAGTGCAGTCACAACGGCTCAAGATGTGTAACGGACGGGGCGCCTAGGTGTGCACAACAACAATAACAACAACAACAACAGCGTGACGATGTCTTTGGGTGTGGGAACTGTGTGTGCGGCAAGTCTAGGGCTGGGAATCACGCTGTCGCTTACAACGCAGCGTTGCGACTGGCAGCCTGTGACGGGAAGCGCAGAGCAACAAAAACAACAACACCAGCAACAACAACACCAACAACAACAGCAAAAAATCAACAACGCAATCTTAATGAAGGCAATAATTCAAACAAAATGCAAAATTCCCTTAACAAACTGTAGGAAGTCAGCCAAGTCGAGTCAGTCAGTCAGCCAGTCAGTCACTCACTCAGTGACTCTTCGCTTAAGCTCTGGCTCATTCATTTCATTTTTCAGTCAAGACCTCCCGACACAACATTGAGAAATTGCCGCCTAGTGTTGATGTTGTTTTTGTTGCGATTTGTTGTAACACGCTGACAAGAATTCCTTGTTGAAATTAAATTTTTACAAAATCAAATAAAATTCAATGCGTGCCGGGCGTCAGCATCAACAGAACAATGTGGCAATGCGTCAAATGTGGCACTGTGCCACTGTGGCAATATAGCCAACTCCCTCGACATTTTCTCATATTAATTAGTTTGTATTTTTGGCATACGAAATAACAGAAAATTGTTTAACATTTGCCCTGTAGCACATTAAGTGGCCACATTTGTCAATTTGCGTTTTGTGTTGGGTCAACTTTTCCGGCCCCGTCCTCGTCCTCGTCCCCAGCCCGTTTCTCAATACAAATGGCCCAAAAACACTTCAGGCCAATGCTCCATTATGTACACCATGCCCCATGCCCCATGTAGTTAATGGCTGCACATTTGCCTAAATAATGAGCCACCGGTGTATTGCCTTGAATTCGATTTGGCTTGATTAAAAATATATTTCATTGTTGAGCACTCTACGAGCGGTTTGTGGACCTGGGTTGCCGGGGTGTCACTGTCTGTCCTTGATGGACAGAAGACCGATTGCAGTGGCAGCTGAGAAGCTAATCAGTAAAATGTGCCGTTCACAGCTATGGGGCAAAACTCAATTGATTAGCAAGACGACAAGCTGAAGCAGCAGAAACAAGAGATATATTCGTCTTGCTATCAATTAAATACTCTTCCAAGTCGCATTACAAAATATATTATTCAGATGTTACGTACAGCAGTAAAAATATGGATTAGCATATTGGACATATGGACTTTGACTTTATCGACTCAACTTTAATATATTAACTTAATATAATGGATGATGCCAATGCCTCTACACCCTCCAAGCAACATAATTTACGCTTCGAATTACAAAACATCAAGGATTTTATCGCTCAAATAACTTGAAAACTTTCGCATTTATTTGCATTTCGCATAGAAATTTAAATATGCCAAAGTACTTTTGCTGAAATTCTTATAGGAAATTGTCCATTCGCTTTCAGCTGTTAAGCAGCTTACAAGCCATTGGAGAAAAAAACTTTCTCAAACTAAACAAGCTCAAAGCTCAAAGATAGGCAAACGGACAGACAGTGAGACAGACAGTCAGTTGGACTGTCTACAAAAGAGTTACCATTAAGCTACTCATAACCTAAATATTCTACAAAAAAAAAAGAAGAAGAACTTGGGCGCTTCAGGGCTTGTGCGCTACTTAGTCGTGGCTAGCTGGGTGGTTTGGAGAGGGCGGCACTTATGTCAAATGCGTTTGCGATTTGTTTCAATAAACGTTGCAGCAGATGCGGCAAAGAAAGAAATTTCTATTATCTGTGCAAAGTGTGCGCGAAATTGAAAATTGCAACCGTTCGTCAGCGAGCTCTTCAGCCACTCCTAGTCACTCCCCTTCACACATCCCGCATCCTGCAGTTGAAGTCGTACTCGTTGTTGTCCTTGCTCTAGCTCTAACTCTAAATTTTCATAGCGTTGTCAGTTGATAAACTCTAATACGACATTGTGGAGCAGCAGCAGCAGCAGCCTTGGCTTATGCAAGCATTTTGTAAAAATTGCATTTGAGTAGCTTTTGCTGCTGATGCAGCGCATTATGGCACAGTAGTCAGCAAGAGGGGGAGAGGTTTAAGAGTTTGAAGATAGCTAGATAGCTAGATACACATATTTATTTATGTGTGTGTGTGTGTGTGTGCTTATAGAGACATGGCAACAAGTTTACCAACACATTGCGGTTACGCGAAAAAGTCAATTACCATTTTAACAGAAAGAGCGCCGACTGGTGCTGCTGCTGCTGCTGATGATGTTATGGCTCCTCCTCCTGCTGCTGCTGCTGCTGCTCCTCCTCCTACACCTCCTCCACCCACTATTAGATTGAGTCCGCCCCGGCGATCATCCCGTACATACAGTCAATCAGTTGGTAATCGATTTTGTCTGGCTGGTTTGGTGGGTTCGCCAATTCTGGTTCTGTTGCTTGAGGTTAACAAATATGCCAACGCTTTTTACGCACAATTTTCCTTTGGCAAGCAACAGCAGCAGCAGCAGCAGCGAGTTTTGCCAAATGGAATGTAAATATTTATTTTTATTTGCCAGCCGCATTGCCGGGGTAAAATTTGTTTGCAACTTTCCTCGCCATAATTAGACTTCTGTATCTCTGCAACTGTATATGTGTGTGTGTGTGTGTGTGCTTGGGTATATCTGTGTAACCGAATGCAAATGATAGTCATATACTCGAATTGCGAATAGATTTGCAATATTTGCTCATGCAAATTGCCTTAAGCCACAGACTTGGCTTACACTCGTTGATTTTCATTTGGCCCAAAATCAAAAGTTGCAATACCGTTAAAGCGACTTAATGAAAAGGGCGTCAACCTTCCGAGTATTCATAATTGAATTTCCATGTTTGCTGCCGCGCTTATGAGCTCGAGTAGTTTTTCGAAAAAAAAAGAAAAAAATGGGAATGCTTAAAGCGTTGAACACGCAAACAAGAAAATGTTACCAGTATGTTTTCTTTTTTTTCGGTTTCAACTCCTGCGCCTTGTTTTAATAACATAATTGAAAAATGACTGTGTGCAGCAAGAATTGTGAGTGTGTTTTTAGTGTGTGTGCATGGTGCAAATGGAATGCAGTCATGTCCTTTTGCCCACAGCTGGCTCTGATTACGGCTGTTGAATTGAGGGTTGTTCGATCGCGTGCAAAGCCTTGTTAACATGCGTTTGTCCTTTTAATGGCACCCCGTTAAACAGCAGAAGCAACAACAACAGCTACCAGCATAGCCTACCTTATTACCGTAAATCAATAAGCAACAACCACATACATACATACACACACACACACACACATACTGACTTGTAGGCTCGCACATGCGTTTCAATTGAAAACTGTTGCCTGATAATTAACTGCAATTTCCTCAACGAATCGTCGACGGTTCGCTCGGGAATCAATGTCTTTATTTGCTGGCTGTCATTTTATTGTTGCCACTCTCCACTCATTTTCTCTTTCCTCCTCTCTCCCTCTATCTCTCTCTCTCTCTCTATCTCCATATTTTTGTCCTATTTACTAGCTGGCTTGCTGGCTTGCTGGCTGACTGGATGCCCGGATGAGTAATGAGCATTCCGCGCTGGCACAAAATTGAAACTATTTTGCATAGCATTGGAAGCATTTTAATTTGAATTTCTTTGCAAGTGATCAACGTTGAAGATGCGAACTGGGAGTTGCCATCCAGTCTGGCAGTATGTTGGACAGTGGTTAGGGTCCAGTGGGGTGGGGGGGAGTTAAACGCGGAGGGTCGCTACTAATGGCGTCCATAGTTGCTGGCAACATTAAGGATAATTGTTGTAGTTAGCATGTACTTTTGCATTTATAATGTGCCTCATTTATTTCTGCGTTCCTTTTCGCATCTCGCCTTTTCAAATATTTCTTTGCATATCCTCCTCCCCAACGATAAAAATTATAAAAATGCTGATTATGCATTTTATTGCTTTTGGCCGTGGTGTTGATTGCCGCTGATTGCTTTGAGGATAAGTGGGACGGCGATGCAGAGACCATACAGCAGATGGGGCATTTCAAAAGGAATGAGCCATGGCCAGATGTAAGGCTCTAATATCTAAATGCGAAATGTAACACGGCTAAGACTCAAATAACCCAAGTAGAATGGTCAATTTATTTCGCATTTTACAATGCAAAAGATTGCGAATTCTAATTGGTGCGACTTGAAAATAAGATAAGACGAAACAAAAAATTACCATCTGAATGCTAATGATTATAATATATTCTATGAAATAAAATCTTCAAGAGAAAATATAAATATTTTAAGTAATCAATTAAATGAACTATTTTGAATAATTCATTTTTAAAGACCATTCCAATTTGTGCAAAACCACATAAAATTGGTAGTTTAAGATTTTTTCGTTTTATGTTTATTAAGCTTCAATTTGTTCAATATATACTCGGCTATACTTAATTGCTGCATATTAAAACATGAAGTTGCCACTTTTCTAACCGCATTCATATTTCAACTACTTGACTACACTTCAGTTTTAACCTGTTAACAATTTAGATAGAGGCCTATTTGTAGCTGCCTGCCAACTGGTCGCTAATTGCCAGCCATAAACTCATACTGGTATACAGTTATTAGCCGCAACCTGATACGTTTGCTACATATCATAATTTCAAAGCTGAGAGCCAATAGAACCGGACTCAGGGAGGCTGGCAGACAGACAGACAAACAAAATTGACGTGCCGACACGTACTTTATGTCCAAAGAGTGGGTGGGTGGGGCACAAATAGGATGGACAGGAATGAACAACAGCAAATTTGCTAACCACTGCCAAAATGATAGACAAATGCCAAATGCTAGGTGTATGAGTGTGTGTGTGTGCGCGTGTGTGTGTCTGTGGAGAGGTAGTAGACGGGATAACTGGGAAAAATTGCATAAATAAATCATGCTCTAATATTGCACTTGCCCTTGCAGACACAATCTGTCAAAATGTAGCGCACTAAATGAAAGGCTATTGGGTATTGCGCCAAACAATGCGAGAAAGCCGGGCAACATGGCGTGAATGAGCGCTCACAAAATGGCGTTAAAGGCCGTTACAAAACACCAAACGGGCTAACGAACAATGGCGAAAAACCAATCGATGCCCGGCCATAGATAGCGTGCATAGTCATCTAAGCCACGGCCGTGTACGAATATGTGTTTGGTTCTGGGTCTGGGTCTGGGTCTGGGTCTGGGCCTGAGTCCACGTCCGGCATCGGCTCGGGTATTTGTTGCCAGGGCAACAGGCCAACGGCGCATCCTGCACTTGACAATGCGCCTGGGCCACAACTGAAGTGGGCCCGGCCCGTCAGTTGGTTTGGGCCAAGTCTCTCTGACACACTGAATCGCCGGTCTGTTTTGGCGCTTAATTCGTCACTAAATGAGATTTTTGGGTGCCTCTTCTATTTTTGTTGTTTTTCGTTTTTTTTTTTTGTTGTTGTTCAAAATTGTTGCTGCTGCTCCTGCTACTGCTGATGTCGGCATTGTTGTGCGCCGTTTGAAATTGCTATTTTGGAAGTTGGTGCTGCGGCTTTTGGCGCTGAAGTTCGCTCTCGAGTTCTGGGGCAGTTGCAGCCACTTTGCAATAACACAGCGTGAAATTGCAACGGCAAATCGAATCAGTCCGCACGGGAAATTCGATTCTTCTTTTTTTTCTTTCTTTGGTGTGTGTTGTGCTGCCTTTTGCGGGCAATCAGACAGCAACAAATGCCTCACATCCCAGACAGGCAATGTTAGGGAGAGAGGGAGAGAGAGAGAGAGAGAGAGCGAGAGATAGGAACGGAAGCAGGCACCAATGTAATTTAACGCGCGAGTTTTCGACACAAAACATCAACAAATACACTCAACAGCAACAGGAGCAACAAAGAAAAAAAAGATGAGAAGAAAAGAAAAAATTAAGGATAACAGTTCGACATTCTACGTGCTGATCGCTCAGATGCCAAGTGGTGCCCCAAAGCATCGTGGCATTCTGGCATTCAGGCATTCTGGCATCCTTCCCAGCAGCATTCAACAGACCAGTCAGCAGTCAGACAGTTGTTCAGTTGTTCACTCATCGAGTTCGCTTGTCCATCCATCAACAACAAGTTGACTCTAGCATAAGGAAATTAAATTACAAAATGTGTTCCAGTAGCATTGCGGCTGCATTTTTGCATAGTCCGCTGCTTACACATGTTACTCAACTAGCCAGCCAGCCACGCCCATGCCAACACATTGCCGCACACTTTTGTTCAACAAATTGGTTATTTATTATTTAATAGTGTGATTGCTAACAGCATTCGAAATTCACCTACAGAAACAGAATTGCATCCATTGTTCAGTCTGTTGGATTTTCTGATTGAAAACTGGTAAAATTGTTCGGATATCTGCATAAACATACACACCTACATACATTTATAACTATACGTGTACCTATACCTACACCTATTTGTGTAACTGTGTTGGTTGCCTGGTAAACAAAATTCAAATATACCATTTTGCAGTTTGATTTTTGGTTTGCTGAATGAGTTCTTAATTTTGCCAACTGCCTTTTCATGACCAAACACTGCAAAACAATGCAGTGCGCAATGCTGGATAAAGTTTCAAATGAAGTTGAAAATGCTAAATTCGGATAATTGAATTGGATGCGCAATTTTATGCTCAACATAACAAGGCAACAAAAAAAAGGAAGCAGAAAAACGTTGTAATCAAAAACATTTCCCAGTTATGAGTGTGCCAAAATCGACTTGAATATTGCAAAATAATTTTTGAATTTTATTCTTGGCTCTTATATATAAATATATAAAATAAAATCAATTTTATATGCTTTTCAAACAGCTATGAAAATATCTATAAATAAAAAATAAAAAATCCATTTTCCTGTATTTATAATTTTCGATAACTTTGTTAAATGCTTCAATTAGTTTAGGGGCAGGCTCTTTTTATCTCTGGTAATAGTTTCTTTTCAATATCAATTTTTATGCAATTTAATAAAATAAAATTCAAATTTCTTTGCTTTCTGAAAATATCACCATTTTTAAAAATTGCCGCAATTTAATTTAATTATTTTTTGGGATAACTATTTTCTATGCTTCAAAGAGCTTAAGTGTCTTTCCCTTTCTGGTTTTGGTAATAGTTTCCTTTGAGCATCGATTTAAAACGATTTGCATACTGAATTTCAGTGAAATATAACAATGACAACACAATCGACAATGCAATGAGAACAGTTTAGATCATCAGCCAAATGTGTCCCACACACTCGATCGTCCCACTCACTCACTCACACTCACACTGGCTGCCCCTCTATCTCTTTTTGTTTGTGGACTACCAATTTTGGTCATTGTGGCTGACAAGATCGTACATGTGAGTAGCGCGACATAGGCGTCCATCAGCAGTCGGATGCTTGCCAATCAAACCAGAGTCATGGAGAGGAAGACAACTGCTGCGGCAACAGCAATATCAACAAAAACAACAACAACAAAAACAACAACAATAACAACAACTGCATAACGATATGCAAAATATGCAACAGCTGCCAAAGCGGCTGTGTGGCTCCTGTGGCTGCAGCAGCAGCAAAACAGAGGCAGCCTCCTCCTGGTTTGGATTGTGGCAACGTTCGCCTGTCGCTTTGCGCCCAATTACGCCTTCAAATTGAGTGATAAATGTCTTGAAGATGGCAAATAAATAAGCTTGAGTTAAATTTATTACACAACCCACACAAAGACTTCATAAAAATGCAAACTAAATGAACTATTAAGAGGCGGCGGCAAACATGAGAAACAAAGTAAAACCAATAAACAAAACTTCTGCCGCAAAGAACAACAAAAACAACAAAAGCAACAAAGCAAACCAAAGCAAAAGAAATTCGCGAACAGACAATTGAATTGCATTGCGCCTAACAGAGAGAGCAAGCCACAAAAAGAAAAAAACACATAAACAAATAAACAACTTGCGAATGTAGTTGTGGCGGGTAGTTCGGGATGCGGGGGCGGTGGTGGTGGTGGTTGCAGCGCGGGGCGGTGCAGGGAGGGGCAAGCGTGAAAGACAGCAGCGCGACTGCCGTGTGAGAAAATATGCAAATAAATGCGCAAATAAAATGTGCAATCAACTGGAGATGGCGCACTGAGATCTTGCCAACTGGCAACTGGCAACTGGCGACTTGCAACTGGCATCTTGCAACTGCTTGCAACTCCTCTGATTCCCCCCATTTACCATTCCACTTTTTGGCGAAAGGTAAAGTGTGAATGTTGCGCATGCGCAGCAACCGCGTGGAGAACACTGCGCATCAATTAGACCGCCAGGCGGCCAGAAACGGCAGCACGAATTGCCCAGAGAGCGAGAGATAAGGCGAATGCCACAACACGAAGGCAGAAGCCACACACATACAAACACACACACAATCACACACACAATCACACACACACACAGTCATGCACAGCACACACAAATGAATAAAACGTTTAGATAAACAAATACAGAAGAATGCTGAAATGCTGTTAAAAGCTACAAAATGAAGTGGCCATTGGCGGCTTGTGGAATTGGGTAAACGGGCAACGGGCAACGGGCAATGGGCAACTGGAGAATGGGCAACAGTCAAATGGGAAATGGTTACACGGATTTGTACTGGGCATCGCCAAGCAGCAGCAACAACAACAACAACAACAACATCAACAAATTCAATGAACATGCGCGAGCACAGTTGAAGAGCAAACAAATTTATTACGCGCCGTTTGAACAGCGCATAAATTTAAGCAGTGTCCCAACCGTAGCAGCAACAGCAGCAGCAGCAGCAACAGTCCCAGTTGCAACAGTCCGCGCTGCAGACGAAGTCATGCGGACCAAGATTAACATACTCGGCCAAAACGACTGACTGACTCGTACACTCGAAGAAATGTGTGGATCTAAACTCGTTTCCTAACGTTTCCGCATTAAAAATAAATTCTTTCCTTAAAATTGTATATCTTTAAATTATAAAAAGTTGCCACACTAAACCTTCAACCTTATAATGATATAAGCATTGATTCACAAACTTGAGCACTTGAAATTAGAAACAAATATCTTAACTCAAGTTATTAAGTGCTTAATTTAAGAAACATCTAGACTTGTATTAAAAATATAATTGACTTAAATTGAGAACAGTTGTATTTAACTTGTGCCGTACAAGTTTAGATTTATGAATATCGAAATTACAGAAACCTTCTTGAACTAAGAATTATAGTAATCCGGTCTAGTTTTGTCGTTGCTCAAAGCGTTTCTAGTTTGATGTAGTGCAACTATCATATTTTGTTTTGCTGAGTGTAGTTTGGGGTTTGTGGTGTGGGGCTCAAACATTGCCAGTGACCGGCCCAATCGATCGACGCATCGTCGTCGCAGGCGACTCAACGCTTGCGTGCAGCGTGCGTGATTTAAAAACAGCGCCACATTTGGCGAACATTTACGTGGACTTGTCTCAAAACTACGTAAAACGATTTAAAGCTGAACACGAGCAATTTGTGGATAGGCGGCTGAAGCAGGCCGCAAAACTGGAAATGACGCGCCCCAAGACTGGCCGGGACTCGAGTCTGGATTGCCCACCCGCTGGCTGGCCGCAATGAGGCACCGACTGCGAAGACGACGACGACGACGACGACGACGCCGTCGGCGACTGAGAAGTCAACGTCACATTTCTCATGTTGAAATTTATGCGCACATACAATTGATTGTTGAATTTTATGGGGTTTGTTTGATTTTTTTCTTCTTTTTTTTTTGTGTGATTATGTAATTCAATATGTTTTAGTGTCTAATATCGAATGCCGTGAAATTAATATACTAGAAGCGAGTATGTAAATTTGTCAGGCCGATGAGCTGCACTTCCACTGAACTGTCTGCAATGTCATTTACAGTTTTGTATCATACTGGCGAGCTATGGGGCTCGGAGCTCGGAGCTTGGAGCTGCGGGACCCCACACTTATTAAAAAACATGCAGCGCTGTGACATTTCGATTTATTTTTATTGATTCTCAAGAGCAAACGATGCGAAGCGAGGCGGGGTGTGTTGAGGTGAGGTGAAGTGAGGTGTTTGGAGGTGAGGCGATGGGACTCTTTGGGTCTCTGAAATGCAAGTCAGGCGCCGCTGGCACGCAAGTGATCATCACACCTTGATAAGATCCCCGGACCCGGACCCGGACCCGAAACCGAATCCCGAATCACAACTACGCTTGCCCCATGCCCCAAAACGTATCGAATTTTATTGAAATGCAGCGCTGCATGTGTGTGCGTGTGTGTGCGTGCGAGTGTGTGTGTTATCTGAGTGTTGGCTGTGCATTTGTTACTTTTATGCTTGATTTATTGACTTTATTTTATGGCCGCTTGATTGGACACTAAATGAGTTTTTAAACTGCATACGAAACGGGGCGGGCCTTATCAATTTTTTCCCTTGTTGTTGCTGCTGCTGCTGTTGCTGTTGCTGTCCAATGTGAAGTTTGGTTCTGCCTGTTGCAGTTGCAGTTGAATTTGAGCATTTCAAGCCACTTACTTTTACATTTAACCCACGTCAGACAAAACGCTTCGATTTTATTGCGGATATGAAGTTCAACTGGATTCTTGGTTGAAGCCACTTACCTGAAACGAATAAAAAGAAGCCAACAAAGAAATGTTAATTAAATCGTTTTTAAAGCAAATGCTTATTTGTTTACAATTAAATGAAATGGGTTCAGAGATGCGGGCAAGTCAACGAAGTAAGAATAGTTCGTTAGAAAAACATTAAAAATCTATTTTAATGTTAGTCAATACATTTCAATTAAATATTTAAAATGAAATGATTCATCAACTAAATACGATTTACGAATGTGACCATTATGGGAAATACTTAAGATATATTAGAACATTCTTTCTTCATTACATTTGAATATTAAAATGTTTCCGTACACTATAGATTCTTTTATTCTTTAACGACTTGTCGCTTTAAATTTCACATTTTGTTATTCATATTTCTTATATAAAACATTTATACACATTTTTTGATTAACATATTAGTGAAAATTGCTTTAATTTATAATAACATGAAAATCTTGTGAGTATCCCAGCTTTAAATTATGTAGATCTAATAATCACAATTTCCTGCTTTAGGCAAATGGGCTTATGATCATTTTCTCTGGCATCGCTGATGATCTTAGCGCCTGTCAAGTACTTGGGATCTTCAAAGTAAAGCAGAGCCCTGCTCTGATCTCATACAATGTATCGCATGTCTGTCTTTGCCCACAAGAGGCAATTCAATCTCTCTCGCTTTTAGCTGCAACTCATGTCAAGCTGATTTGAATATTGCCCACGCGAACATATTTTCAACTTATTACCAAACGAACATCAAAGTCGTGCACAGGCACATACCACAACACGGGGCCAATACGCACAACTACAGAAATCATGTTAACTATTATTAAATAAAGGCAACAACAACAGCCGCAAACAGCGTGAATAGCACAAATGTCCATCAAAGCAGCTCAGGCAATTGACGCAGAATTCTTTTTAATTAAACATAAAATTACTTTTGCGCTGCCAGACAAGCAGACAGGCAGACAGTCAGACAATCAGACAGACCGACTCTAAGACAGACTGACAGAGAGAAACAGGCACAGACACAACATTTTACTACACACACAGCTGGCGATAAATCATGAAATCTACTTTGCAAACAACTCTTGAGTGTTGGCCATCGTACAAGGGGCAGTGGAGCTGGGTAGAGGGGGGGTGGGGCCTAGTCGGCACGTAATAATCATTTACATGAACACTCGCATAAATGTCACGTTGCTGCGATTACAAAAATAGCTTGAACGAAAAAAAACACACACACAAACTCCAAAACTGAACTCCAACTAATGGAGTCTTGTCCGCGAATGCTGATGCTGATGCTGAGACTGAGAATGCTGAGGCTGAGGCTGAGGCTGTGTTGAGGTTCTTTCCTCGTCTGCCCCGCCGCCGCTGGCAGTCATAAATTAATGAAATTTTATTTGCTTATGCAATGAGAGAAGAATTACATCCCTGCACTGCAGCACTATAGTGCAACCGAACTTGCCTAGCTATCCGTATCTATAATAATGAAAGCATATCCTGCTTAAGAGTGCGCCCGTACCACGCCAGGTGGAAAAATTCAATTTCCAGGCCATACGCCAAACTTGGCGGCATCGGCATCGGCGTTCGCCTCGGAGGTTGGAAAACAAGTTGCATCCGCAATTAAGTCATCAAGTTGCAATTATTGCCATAAAAACGAACAAAACGCAGGCACAAAAAAATGTGGCCACGCATGAACGTGATGCTGTGCGGCGAACAGCAGCTGACGGGGGGAGGACGGTTGTTGGGGGCTGTAGGGGGAAGAGGAGGGGTCAGTCAGTGGGCAGCATGGGGAGTACTCTGCGAGCCGTGACTCTGCGATTGCGATTGCGGCTGTGGCAGTGGCTGGGGTGTTGACGCTCAGCGGGGCAGCCGCCGCCGCAGCAGCAGCGCGTCGTGAGAGACTTAAACAAACAACAGAAAAAAAAACCAAAAAAATATAAAAAATTTCAAAAAAAAGTGGAGAAAAAGGCAAGAAGGAAATCAAGCAACACGAGGCGCGCAGATACATATTGCAGTTACAGATACGGCTAAAGATACAGATACGGCCGCCAGATACAGATACATATATGCTGCTTACGCGCAGATAAATTATTTTTCTTCTTTTTGTTCACTTTTTTTTAGTTGCAAGTCCAAGTCAAAAACACAAAATCTCGAAACGAGGCAGATGGAGCAGGAGGGTGAGGTGGAGGGGCATTAAGCTGTAGCAACCAGTTGCTGTTTGGCTTAATTAAAAGCTGCAACACGCTGGATTGTTACACGGATTGGATGAGATCGCTTTGGGTTTGAGTTTGAGTTCGAATTCGCTTTCGGTTTTCGGCGGCGCATCTCGTTGCATGTTGTTCGTTTTTTGTTTCGTTATTTGTTATTTGCTTTTCATGCTGTGGTCGCTGCTGAAATGACACTACAATGTCTTCAAAATGAAAATAAATACGACAAGAGCGCATTCGGCCACAATGCGAGGCGACGCGACGGGCCGGCAACTTGGCTACATGTTACACATTAAAGCTGCGACGCAGCTCTTTGCCACAGAATGTGGAGCCTTTTGTTTTGTTTGCTTTTCTGATTTCGCAGCCAAGCGCAACGCTGACAATGACTTTGCTCTTTTTGCCTTTTCTTTTTTTTTTTTCTTCTGATAGATATATGTATTCTTTTTTTTATTTTTTTGTGCTGCGTCTGCTCAGTGTTTTATAAATCTCATTTCAAGAGGATTTGTGTGCCTGTCAAAATGTTGATGTTTCACAAAACACTCGCCAAGAGGCACTCGGAGTGTTGTGTTGTGTTCGTGCCTGTGAATGTAAGTGTCTGTGTTTGACTCTGCCTCTGCCTCTGGCTCTGCTCGATTTCAATCATGATCGATTTCAGTTTGTTTTACTTTAGGTTACTTTTGATCTGCGTCGGCTGCCTGGGAATTAAAGTGCAAGATTTATACGATTTCTCGACGCATTGAATTACCGCGTCGAGCGCAACAACTGAATGACTTGTGGTGAAGTGTATCTGTATGTTGTATGCTGTATGCTGTATGCTGTATTCCGTATCTGTATCTGTATCTGTATCTGTATTTGTATCTGTGGCTTCTTGTCGGCCTGTCTGTCTTGCTCTCGCAATCAGTCGCGGTTATGGCCAAATAACAACAATTTGTTTGCCTTATAAAGATAATGCCACAACAAAGGCATTACACACACACACACACACACACAGAGAACAGGCACAACAACAAAACATAATCATCATTATCGAAATGTCATAAAAGCAAATGGGCGTTCATTATTCAATTTTAAACTGCAAACGCAGCAGCTGCCAAACAACTTAATACAAAAGCAAAACAGCAGCTCTTAACGTTCTAAGTGGATAACGGAGGGAAACAGGAGGGGGTAGGGATGTAGGGTGTGCTGGGATCTGCCAAGAATAAAGAAGAAACGCATTCTCGAGTCCGGTAAATAAAAATAAATGTTTCAACTGTTTCCACAAATGCCCTTTCACTGACGCCAGACAGCAAACGAAAAACAGCCCAAAAAATTAAGCATAATTACTGACAGCAATTCGAGGCGGCCACACAGGCGCTCCACTCCGCTCCGGACGGGATAGACGTGCAGACAGGCGGGCAGACTGAACTGGACTGGAAACGATTTCATTAAAATTGCACAGGCACAGTTCGTCTCCCCCTCCACAAACCAAAAAAAAAAAGAAGAGAATAGTGCAATTTGGTCGAGTGAGACAATTATAAGCAAGACAAATGAATTTCGCATTTAAAACGTCTGAGCCGACCAGAAAACTGTCAGTCAATTGCGTGCATCCCGCAAACCAAAGTCCTTGCCCCATGCCCCTCACCCCGTCTGCTCCTTGGTGGCAGCTGTTGTTGCCGGCAGGCACACACCTTCGCCTTTACATTTGACTGTGCGTGCATGTATGAATAATTGCATCAAGATTTTCGTTGTTATTTTTGTTGCCTTTTTATTTTGTTTTTATTGCGGACTTATTTTTTTTTTGCGGACTGTGGTTACTTTTTCTTGTTGTTGTTGTTTTTTTTTTTTTGTTTGCAGCATCAGCTGCCAGCGCCTGCCAGGTTGACTGCATTCAAGGTAAATTTCAGCATAAACCGCACTCAACGTGACATGCGGCGACCACCGGGAGTGCAAAAGCAACAGCAACTACAGCAACTACAACAACAACAAAACTCATTTAACTTTAATTTGTATTTTCAGTGCTTTAAAGGGCGACTGCAACCGCGACGACTTTAATTTTGATGCGATTTGTTGTAATATGCACGTCAGCAATAAGAATGCCAGCACCAACAACAACAATAACAACACGTGCTACTGTTGGAACTTCACTCTGCCCACTAATAAATATCTCAATTTTTTATGCTCAGCCGCAACGATGCGTATACTTGATTTTTTCAATAGCTGTTTTACTTGTCGGTTGAACTCTGTACGGTTCCTGTCCGTGTTGCAACTCACTTATAATATGCTGGGATGTGGTGTTTTTTGTGTTTTTTTTTTTGGGAGTATGTGTTCTGTGTGACGAAACATTCTTTAGCTTTTGGCTTGGTGGGAAACCGAGCTTTTACATAGTTTTGGCTTTTAATGCGGCCAAGAGACACAAAGAGTCAAAGGACGCATTTGAGCGCATATTAACCTTTTTCTTGTTTGCGTGTTTTAAATATGCATTAGGGTGTTTCATTTGAATATATATCCAAACTGCTGAAGTAGTAGTCACCAGACATTGGATTGTAATTTAATTCGTTTGCAACACAAGTTCAACTTGAAGCCCGATTGAAGGACTAACAATTTTGCAACTTCCTTTGTTTAATTTGTAATTTATAATTTTTTGGCGCTTGAATCACCTTAATGCTGATATATATTTTACATCACTACTACACCACACACTGGCAGGCACACGCATATTTTTGCCAGCCACAAAATTTTGCGCCATTACCAACAACAACATGACCAAGAAAAAATAGCTACCCATAAGGGCACAGCACATGAAATTGTTTTCTACATAACGACCTACAGCAAAACAAACATAGCGCAACGGGAAAAATGAGAAAAGCCCCCAAAAAACCAAAGCAACAACAAACATATCTAGAGGGTAGCAGAAATACGAAAATAAAGTCAGACACATAACATAAAAAAATGGCGCACAATTTCAGTTATGCTGAAGGCAGGCAACAAACAAAAACAAGACCAGCACAAAATCCACATAGATGTACACATCAGCTATGTGTGCATGTATGTGCTATGGCCAAGTCCCGACCCCTTCTCTGGACAAACAAAGGATTCTTTTTCGCATGTTTTCTTCCTCTTCTTTTTTTTTTTTTTTTTTGTTCACCCTAGCCAACCGCCAGTTCGACGAATAAAAGTAAAAGCCAAAATGCAGCGGGCTTTACAATTTTGTAAACCAAATTTACAGTAATGTAATGAAAACGCGGCGTTAAAAGGATTAAATTCACATTGCATTTATGGACAGTAACAAAACAAGACAAAAAACAAACAACATTTCGTTGGTAATTTTATTGGCAGTAAGCAAGTGACGCTTTTTGGCCAAATTTTGTTAAATTTTTTATTCGCTGCGCACGTGTTTTTGTGTTTTAATTAACAAAAGGCAAAGGCGGCAGCTAACAATAAAAATGGAATATTAAATGGAGCTATTTCTAAGTGTTCCTGTGTGTGTGTGTGTGTGTGTGTGTGTGTGTGTGTGTGTGTGTGTGTGTGTATGTGATTCTGTGTGTGTGTGTGAGAGAGAGAGCTTTTGGGAGTTGCGTTGCCGCTAAAAGTGCTTCACCTTGGTGCTCATAAAAATGTCTAACAAAATGTTTACCAATTAAGTAAACAAAAAGTACAACAAACTCTGAATTAATTGCGTGGGAACATTTTAGTGCGTTTTTATGCATTACGACAATGAGAATTCCAGATAAGCTGTTTGGTTAGGTCTGTGTGTGTGTGTGACTGCTGTGGGGGGTGTGGCAGTTGGAGCTGGTGCTACTGGTGCACATTAAATGTTAGTTTATAGCAAGGCATATAAAAATGCCAGCAGGGATGAAAACTTTATTTCACTGCAGATTTGACAGGCCGTGCTTATAGTGATTGTGTGTGTGTGTGTGTGTGTGTGTGTGTGTGTATGTGTGTGTGTGTGTAGAATGCCGTTAGTGGCTCATAAATCAAGCCGCGTAGGTGTTGCGTTGTAGACAAGTTAACGGCCAGCACAGCAGCAGCCAACTGCTTTGGCCTTGTTGTGTTGCTGTGTGTGCGTGTGTAGGCAAATTAAAATTCACACAAAGTGTTGCCTACTTTTTGGTTGTCGTCGTTAAACCTCATTAGCAATGTGGTGGGCAGTGTGGAGGTGGAGGCCTGCTGCTAAACCCCCCATGCATAACATAACATAATCTGCTCACAGCCTTTTATCAATGCCAATTGATGGATGGTGTTTGCCAGCCAAGCTACATACGGCTAAGAAATGGCTAACTGTCTAATTCGACTAGAAGATACCCTTAAAGCTGAATAAAACGTAAGTCAATGTTTTTGAATGCTGTTCAAGTTATGTTGTTTGTTTTTTTCTTTTTTTTTTTTTTGGTATATACGTGTAAAATCAAATTCAAAGAACTGAGTGCAGCGAAAAACTTGCTAAGATATCAACCTCAGCTATGCCATGTAAACTTAATATAATATGTAGCTTATTACTGCCAAATGCCGATGAAGAGCATATCCGTGTCAAGTTTAGTTAATGGGTATTCAAGTTTGGCCAAACCATTTATCTTGTTGCTAAATCTTAACACAAGCAATTAACGCAACATAAATGACAGGAGCAGCGTAAGACAAATCAATAAAATTAATTATCAATTAAGCGCTGCTTAAAGTGTGAATAATTGCAGTATTATTTCAATTTCAGTAGTATTTCAATTACTTGGCATAGCTATGTGCTGCATGAGTAACTTTTCCAATTGAACACCGCATTCATTTGCCATTTTAATAATTAATTTTTACGCTTAAGCAATGAGTTAAGTAAGCTAAATAAAGGGACCAAGCCTGCAAGCGATTTTCATATTTCCATGAAGGAAATAAAAAATATTCTGCATTATTTAGCAAGGGATTTTGGCAGAGCTGTTGCTAATAATGCAAGCGATTTTAATGCAAATTTGTGGTCATGCATGCTTAATTACAAACCATTTTCAATAATTATAATTGTTATGCAGCATTTGACAAGAATCAGCAACAAAATCCAAAACATAAAAACCAATCGATAGTTAATTAGCGTGTTATTTTTTTTTTGCCATAGTTAACCGCCAAGCTAAAGTATTTTAATTGCAATTAAAAAATCGTGTTTATGCATGTAGATCTGGGCATTGAATATGTTAGTAATTAAGTGGTATTTTAACTGCACTAAACATTCAACACTTGAACATTTTTAGCTTAACCGAACGCCTTTAAAAGCGACCATTTTGTCGCATGAATTTTATTTCTCTTATGCGCAATTTTTTTGTCCGACAAAATTCCCATTTGCACTGCGAAAGCCAAATCATTTTCAATTAAGCCAAATGCTTCAACTCTAATTGCACTCAAATGCAATACAAAGCAACAAAAAAAAACTGCATAGTACATATTTTAATTGATTTAGAGTAGTTTCTGCTTAAGTGCAACTGTATACCATGTGTAAAAGAGCTAAATCATTTCAATAGATGGATTTAATATACTTATATTAAGTCAAGGCTAGACTGTATGACACATTTTAGCTACTGGTTCTGCTCAATTATCTTTAATTGAGTTGTTGTGCTTAACCACAGACTACTGTACTTGTTGAACAGCAAAACACACACAGCTGGTAGCAAACTCAGCACTTGCCGCAAAAAGCGTCCCTCTGCCTCCCTCCGCCACTTTGGCAGGAGAGAGTCAAACATTTTGCTGCTCGCTTCATTGACGCTCATCATTTTATTTGTTTAGGCCATTGACTGTGTAAATCGATATGAAACTTTGTGCCTTCTCTTTCAGTAATAACGCTTGCGATTTTCAACATATATATATATATATTTTTTTTTTTGTAAATTTTTTTCTTGTGGCTGCCACTCATAATGAAAATGGTTTTTACAAGTGGAAGCCGACAAAAATGAAAAAGCAAAAAGAATGAAAATAAAATTGGCTAAAAACTGAAATAAAATGTTGATATTTGCACACGTAATATGCACCTTAACGCTCAAATACGCTTTCAATTGTCCAAATTTCATTTATTTCTTTTATATTTTATTTTTGGCTTGTCGAGTGCACAGGGGAAGGGGGCCCACTTAAGTGGTTGACGTGCAAACAAAAATTGCTATACAATATAAATAGAAATACAATTTGTTCGTGCGCGCTGCAATTTCAAGTTGTCTGCACAAGTTCTGAAATTTTAATTTGCCTCCGTGAGAGTGAAGCGGGCAAATGCGTTTTTTTTTTTTTTCGGCCCATTGTTTAAGCGATGGGTATGTGGGCTATACAAAAATAAAGGAAGTGAATCTGCCGCTGAAGTTGAATCTGGCTTTGAGCTGCTGCCGCCATCGCCGGTGTTGTTGCTGCGGCAGCGGCTGCTGCTGAGTGGGAGTTTTTTATGCGCCATAATTATGTCATTTAAATGCAACAAGCTCTACAATGAGCCAGTCACTCAGTCAGCCAGCCATTTTGTCAGTCTGTCAGTCTGCACTGATATTCAGTGCAAGCCAAAGAGCACAGCGATAATTCATAATTAAAAAAACATGCAAGTTTGCTGCAGATGAGCAAAACAGCGCATACAAATATATGTGAACGAGGAACGAACGAGGAACGTATATAAAGGAACAAAAAGAGGTAAGATAATAAAGGCAGTTGAATACAAAAAAAAAAAAAAACAGAAAGAAAAAATTGCTTGCCGCGCCCGCCCAAAGATGCAGCACGCCTTCTTGGCCCAGCCTCCTGGCCTTAGGATGTTGCTGCTTGCTGCTGCTGCTGCTGCTGCTCGCTGCTTGCTGCTGATGATGATGCAGCTTGCTGTGGTCTTCACTTCGGCCTGATGTGGCATGGCATGGCTTGGGCTGACTTGGCTTGGCGTGGCGCGCGACTGTTAATTAAATGAGCGCGCAGGCAAACGAGCAAACGACTGATGGACGTATCGCATGGTGCACCCCACTCCTCACTCCCATTCACCCCTCAATTCGCCTGTGCCCCAACTCATCGCTATGCAATGCAAAGGCATTTGCAGTGAGTGGGTGTGCGTCTAAATTGCTAAATGGATACGGGCCAGCTCCTTCGAGCAGAGAACACACACACAGGCACTCACTTCCCAGGAAGCAGGGAGTTATATAGAAAGAGAGCGAGAAGGATAGAAAGAGAGAGAGAGAGAGAGAGAGAGAGAGAGAGCGAGTGTGAAGTAGCAGTCGCATAAGGGGTTAATAGTGCAAACTGCATGGTGCCACTGTGTTGCAAAGTCTAACTAACCTAGGCTTCTAATTAAGCCAGTCGAGAGACAGGCACAGCAGCACACTTACACTCAGAAAATGGAAATATGCCATGAATATTATATTAAATATCATACATATTTCTTTTCTATCTTAAGAAACAGTTTTATCATGTATGAAATTCATAAATTAAAAGTGAAAAGAAAGTATTTTAAGTTATTTGCTGAAATATTTAATACGTATGAGAGAAAGACTAAAAGATATTTGGCATTTGTTATGTTTAAAATTGAGAAAATATCTTTTATGATATTAAAAATTATATTTCTCTCGTTCAGAATAAATTTAATTTAAAATCCTAAATAACTCTTCTGCTTTTGGAAATATAATTCAAAATTAATAAATTAAATAACCATTATTTATACTCCAACAACATTTTTTTAATTCTTCTGCTTATTAAATACAAGCCACCAAAATAAATAGAAATTCTCTACATTCATGCGCAGATTTTTTTGAGAGTGTAGTTGGGGATACAGTTAGTGCCAAGTGTGAATATCTGTCCTGTGTCTGCCACATGCTACTCGCAACCGGCAACTTGCAACTAGCAACTATGTGTCTGGCTCTTTGCATTCTGTCGCTCATTAGTTTATTGCCGAAAAAAAAACACAAAAGCCCGGAGTTCAAGCACCCGATTGCATTGCGAAAGCACAAGGATGTGCATGGCATGTATATATATATATGTGTGTGTGTGTGTGTGTGTGTTGCCTTTTGCTGTGCAAGTGGACAAAAGGCATTTGGCCTAACTAAGTAACTGAGCTTCTGTGATCTGTGTACTGTGAGCGGGTTAATTGCGAGCACCTTTTTGGCCATGCTCAGCCAATTAGCTGCACGCGGAAGTTGCCGCTTGGCTGGCCAAATTAAATTGAAGCTGCCACAGTTTAAGACTGTGTGCCAAATTACGCATACAGACGTCGTGTTGTCTACGCATCGCCATTTGCCAATCAAACGCCGCCTTGTCAGCATAAATCTCTCCACCCCGAACAGGGGGACTGACTGACTGTGTTGTTGACAGCACCGTGGCCAAAAACAAACATGGGGCGTTGATGCACATATGTCACATGATAACAACATGGGGTCCCCGTCTCTGTCTCTGGCTCTGTTTCTGTCTCTATCTCTGTCTCTCAAGTAATATAAATTTCGCAAAAATCAGCAAAGCTGTGTAGGCGGTCGATGGAAAGAAAAGACAGTGCCTGCCACAAACAATGGCAAACAGACAGGGCAGGGCAGGGCCGGGCCGGATAGGACTTGGCTTGACTGAAAGGTGTTGCAAATGTTGCCATGTAATGCGAAGAGCAACGGCGGCGATGGTCAGCCAAAAGCAACTACACAAAGAAAGAAAAAAAAACAACACAGAAGAAAAATGCTGCCTCATACTAGTTGGACATTGCCTGTTTTGGCATGTGTCAAGGCTTGCAACGAGACTCTGAAAGCCGAACGCTGAATGTTGCCAGCAGTCAGCAGTCAGCAGCATGTCCATCAATTGAGGCTGACTATGGCGCCGTTGTCCTCCTCTTGTATGAAGACCATGTGTATTCGTCTCTCTGTGTATTTGTGTGTCTGACTGTTTTGGTTCTTGCAATTATTTTCTAATTAAAGACGTGCCTGGCAAACCCAAAACCCAAAACCCAAACCCAAAGCCAAATTTAGAGTCTACAGTGTGTATAAACCACAGTTCGCTGGACAAAGAGGCATTTAATCAAACCCAACGCATCTGGCTCTTTAAGAGCGGACTAATATGGGTCAAGAGGCGCCACCGAATGTGGCTCGAGGCCCAAACTGAAAATGAAAACTACACAAAAAACTGTTACATGTGCCTTATATATATTCAAAAATACACATACTAGATACAACTGGATGATATACATATGCGGATAATGGGCTGGGAGCTTGGGCATGATTAGCCAGCTTTATTTTGTTTTTTGTTTTTTTTTGTTGGTGGTTTCTCTTCTTTTTTTTTTTGGCACAGCAATGGGAACTACTGCAGCAACACAGGCACTTCATTATATATTTAAATGAGCATCCTGTTTTTTTGTTTGTGCCACGCCACCGCAACAAGCAGCACCTACACAAACATATATACATATAAATGTACTGAGGAGGGGCTCGACGACAACGACTGCATATGCAGATTCATAAGCAGTTAATTAAGGCCGAGCTGGGGTCGTCGCAGCCCAACAACTATGCAACACACACACACAGAGACTCAGATCTACAAGCAGGCAAAAAGTGAAAATCATACAAACAAAAAATGAAGCATGAAGTTTTATCTTTTGAAATTAGCGAAGATTAAATGCCCTTTGCAGCCATATAACTGATCTATATTGGCAAGATTTCAAACTGAGAGTTGTGACCTATATTGTGTCTATAACAACGGCTATAAGTTGTAATTAAGTAAGCATATAATTAATTATATTAAATCTGTATACTCTTCAAAGACACATCAAGAGGCAGCGACCTTTCAGCAAGGGTATTTAAAAAAAAAAAGCCAAATACTTGCAAGCAGCCAAACTGCCCAACAGCCAAGGCATAAAGCCAAAGTCCAGGAATGAGGCTGCAACTGAGACTGAGAAACAGTTTGGCGAGTTAGCTGCTGCTGTTGCTGCACAGTTGGGGCAACATATTTTACACATTTCATTTTTGTTGCTGCACGAATTTATTTGGCAATAAGAGCAACCAGAGCCAGACAGACAGTTGGCAGAGGAATAGGCTGGCAGAGGCAGTCAAGAAAATGGCGCAATGAATACGAATGGTTATAGTCGTGTCTGGCTCTGTCTGTATCTTGTGTGTTTGTGTGCGAGTGTGTGTATCCATGTGTGTGTGTGTGTGTGAGTGCGTGGGGCATGTTGGTAATTTCGTACAAGTGGAATTATTATTTATAATTTTTAGCGACGTCAGTTGGGTGGGCGTAACGGGCGCTGCGCTATGCCGTAAATTATGTCATTTAAGACAAGTGCGACGTGGTGCTGAGGCATTTGCGGGCTGGAGCGGGGCTGGGCGGGGCTGGGCAGTGGGATGGGAAATACGACGGGTCGCAATTCGCTATATTCGTTTTAACATACTGCGGATGCGAATCCCCAAACGACATAAATACATACATAAGTTCGCAATATGCATATGAAATTGGGTTGAGCAGCGACGCGCACTTGTGCGCAAATGGAGCTGGCTTCATGTGAACGGGAACGAACGGAGTGGAGTCGAGCAGTGGAGGACGGGGTCTTGTTGTCAAGGGGGTGTTAAGTTTCATATGCATTTTGTCTCGCTTTGGGTGTAGCTCTACGCCGCCCCGCATCCCCCAAATGAAGTGACCCCTCCAAGCGAAATTAGTAAGCGTTGAGTGCTGGGAATGTTTGACGAGTGACAGAGAGATCGAAAGCAAAACAGAAAGAGATAGCTACCAGAGAAGTGTGACATGGGGTGGACCGAAAAAAGAGGAGCAGCCCACTGGTGCCTGAGAAATTGATATAAATTGTTTGGAGTTACAGATCAGACAGCTGTAAGAACGACAACTCTTTGATGGGGTCGCACAGCTGGAAATGCTTGTGCGACAACTCTGAACATGAGTTAATGTGAATTCCTGTGGCTTGTTAATTGAAATCAAAAATATTATTAATTAAACACAAGCAGCCTCTTCTCTCTGGTAAACTCCCAAACCACTGCCACTACACGATCGAACATGTTCTAATTAAATGTCATTCTTTCTTTCTCTTTATTATTATTTATTTTTCCTTTAGTTAACTTAAATGGTCATCACTTTAGCCATTTTCTGCCAAAGCATTTGCATTTAACGTAATACTGAAATTGATTCGCTTTCCTGCTGATGTGCTCAATGCGTATATTTTCAACTTGTTTTGTAAACGTTTTCGACTCAATTCCGCTGGCTACCTAAAGCTCCTTTGCCATATTATTTGCATAACAATCCGACAGATATGCCTATTAAAGGCAGCTCAGCTGCAGCTGTTGTCTCAATTCTCGCACCTTTTGGCAACAACTTCGTCATATCGCTGACTCCGTCTACAATTTCAGCAAAGCCTAGCCAACAACATGCAGCGCATAAGCAACAACAACAACAACAATAACAGCAGAGACAACAACAAAAAGTAATGTCAACCAATTCATTTCATTGAGTGCAATGCGTTGGCCGGACAACACATTTGGATTGCTTGGAGTGCAATAGCAGCTGAGGCAGCCGAGTATCTGAGTCGAAGTGCTGGCATTTTAAGGCGCGTACATGTTCCAGCCAGCCTTAGCCTTAGCCCCAGGGTCAAGTTCAAGCGAGGTAAGAAGCATCTGCAGCGGCAGCATCGCCAGCAGAAGAAGAAGCTGTAAAGGTAAAGCTGCAAAGCAAAGCCTGCCAAAGGTTTGCATATCGCATATCTAAATGAGGTGATGATGCTGCACATGCACAAGTATCAGACGTAGATACAACAACAGCATACACACACACACACACGGACAAAGAGACAGCAACACGGCTGTAGACACATTGCACATTGGCAATGGCTTAAATATATACATATTTATTTTGTATATATGTACATATATAAAGAGCAAGGCTCAAATGTCCACTCGAGTGGGTAGCATGAACATGAAGTGTTTGCACAACAACAACACACAACACACAACGCACAACTACAACAACTGCAACAACAACAACACCAAGAAGCAAGAGCTTGATGATGAGACGAGAATGTCAGTGCTGCCAGTGCCAATTATGAAAACTGATATGCTTGCGAAAACCCGTTGATGAGCGCGCTTCAAAGGCGCTGACCAGCCGCCAGGCAGAGTGAGATAAAGAGAGAGAGGGAGAGGGAGTGAGAAGGAGGGGCAGTGAAAGAGAGATAAGGAAGTGTGTGTTCATCCGTTTGGGGTCTCTGCTGCAGATACGTTCATCTGGCGCTTAAGCACATTGTGGTTGCAGTTTTGATTGCATACGGATATTGGACACTCACACGTGGCACTTGGAAATTAATTAAGCCTGGCAGTGGCACAGTTCATGCAACTTGCTGCTGCAATCTACAGCATGCAAAACACTCAGTCTAATGAAAATGTAATGCCGGTCATCATCAGCATCAGCAAGTGAGCACACTCAAACTCCGACTCCAACTTTGATTCGAATACATTGCGGGCTTATTTGCAAGTAATTAGATTCAAACAGAATCTTGTCATTGAATATATTGCCCCCCATCCACCTTCCCCTATCCATACACTATCTGCCACTCATTAGCACTGCCTCTGATGATGTATCATCATCATTTGCGTATCTGACCAGCTTGGGGTTGGGGCGTGGCTTGTGGGCGTTTTGGCTTGTCTCATATGCTAGTAATTAAGCACCGCAGGGCGGCATTACAAACCGATATTAAGCCAATATATACGTATATATACATGTGTGTCTATATGTGTCATATAATTCACTTGGAAGCTGCTCCAACGGAGTACAACATGCTGGAAAAATGCCGAAATGTCGCCGTGGCGAAATTTATGACCCAAAACGGCAACAAGCAGCGAAACTCGCAAATGGGGAGCAACAGTCGCAAAACAGTCACAAAGGACGCTGCTGTTGTAAAAGTTTTTTTTATTGTTCTTGTTGTTGTTGCTCTGGCTCTTGTTGCAGCCACAATGTCAATGTGGGGGGAAAGCAAGAGCAGCAATAACAACGACGACGACGATGACGACGACTGCAACTCCGACTGCAACTGCAATTTATGCGCAGAAATATTGTTGAAATTGTTTGACTTTAACAACTAAATTTCCAGTCGTCGCTTTGAGACTGTGTGTTTGTGTATGTATTGGTGGGGGTGTGTGCGTGTGTAGACAAAAGTGCTCCAAATTGGTTTTTGCTTCGACTACACAGTGGCCAGGTGATAAATTTTGCAGGTGTTGGTTGCCTTGCGATTTCTACAACTTCAACTCCTATTCCTACACTCAGAGAAAAATATGACTACTGTTTTGTTCAAGTACAAGTCCTTCTACAATATTTTTAAAGTTAATGTAGTAAAAATAAACACACAAATTCTAGAATAGTGTACAAAAACTGAGTATTTCATTTGCGAATGGTGCCATTATTTTATTTCACTTCTACAATTCTCTTATTTTATTTTTTTTTGTTAGTGTGTTCAGCAAGCTTTCGGCTTAGAGCAATGTCTGTCAGATGATTTGTGTGCTTCTAATGGCCAGAGGTATTTAGTGAGATGGAGGTGTGGCAACAAGCTAAAGTCTGTGCACTATGATTAGCACTGGCCACTGGCCACTGGCGAATGTAACAACTCTCTGGTTCTCGTGGTTTATGGCGATGCGGCGTGTCGTGAGAAAGGTGCCTGCCAGCATTGAGCTGCGCTCATCTGTTAGTCTAGACTGTGGACTGGAGGCCACAAAGACCATCATTACAGTGGGTAACATATTATGCAAATCCTGTTCGCATGCCGGGGCCAACTCAATCACTCAACAACTGAGGCTCGAGGTAAGCGCTCAGCATTTATATCAAATGTCATATGGCTCGAAATTGCCAAATGAATCATAAGAAGTGAGGACCACCATCGAAACAGGAAATAAACACAAATGCGATGTGGATACACCTACCCGAAAAAAAAAATATATATAAGGAAAGAGACAACGCTACGCCTACAGTATTATTGAAGACCCCCAAGACCTACAGTTCCCCCAGCCAGACAGACAGACAGACTGACTGAATCAGTAGATGTATCTGATAGACAGCAGGGCGGGTGTGAGGGAGGTTGGTTGAGTAAAATGTCTGCACATGCAAAAATAAAACAGCACCCACAACCCCAGAGTCCGAGTTGGAATCGGCAACTTCAGGCGGTTGACCAACATAAATGGCGCAAAGTTGAAATGCTGACAGGCGCACATTCGTTATGACGTCGCAACGTAACGTGGCATGAGCTATGTTTCGCATGTGGCATGTGGTATGAGGCATGACGCATGGAGCCCTGAGCCATAAGCTCATGAGCCCATGGGGCATGAGGCCACAAGGCTGCCAGTGAGTAAATCAAGTTGTAGGTAAGTGAGATTTATGCTTATGTCGTTTAGTGTAAGCCAGCAACATCGCCAACTTTGTCTTCTGCTGCTGCCTCTTCGTCTTCAGCCTCATCACCACACAGCACAATACATACCACAACACACACCACACTCGTTGCGGTTGTCGTCTAGCGCATGCAAAATTTGACAACTGTGCCCCCAAAATGGAATCACAAGGAGTCGACTCCAAATATAAAAAGCACAAAGTGCAACTCAATGCAAACCGGCCGAAACTTATTGCGGCATTTACCTTCAGGTAAATGCAACACTTATGTTTTGAGTTGGTTGCACAGCAGTTGCATCCTGTTTGACGGCGCAACTCCCTCAAGTAGCACACTCGCTGGAGAAAGTGAGTGATACGTACCGGAAAGTGTCAAAATATCTTTATTAATAGATGCAGAAATACAAGTTCGCCTATCATCTTTAGCATAGATCTTTAGCTCTTTTTACTTCGTAATAGAATAATCCATTTTGCAGACACAAAAATATATGAACTGTATCACTCTAATAGCATCACTTCAACATATATACTCACATCCCGTAAAAGTTCATCAACGAGAGCAGGCAATGTGACTTTAACGGCATTATGTAAGAATTTGATTTGATAAAAGTAAGCTTTCTTACAGTTTGTCCATTTGCTGTTGCTACAGCTGAGAGTTTGATCAGAGCAATACCAGACCCAAATCAGAAAACTGAAATACTCTGCTCTGTAAGAGCAATATTAGTAACAATAGCTCTGTAGTTGTAGCCGAACTATTAAGCTTTTGCTACTACTATAGTAATCAAATATTGCTGCCACCGGAGCTGCTACCGGAGCTGCTACCTTAGCTGCTTTTACTATTCCGTTAGATCATTTTTTATGACCTTTTTTATAGGTGCCTTTAATTCGTTAAGCATGTCACAACAATATTATAATACGCTCTATCAGGGTATAAATATAAATAACAGCATCGAGTGTTAATTTGCTAATAACATTTGAAGTTTTAATAATTTCCAAGTGATTTATTAACAGTGTCACTTTACCTTATATATGTAATAATAATTTTTGTAACATTTTGTAAAATGTTGCATATAACAAAGACTTTCCATCTTTCCCTTAAGCTTTAATTAACTCGCAAAGTCCAAACGCATTAATCGATTATTCATGTGTTGACCCTTTTTTTTTTTGGTGCGAACTTGTTTCTAATCGCTGCAGCTGCCTGTTAATTACAGCAAACAAGCTGTGTTCTAATCAAACTCAGACCCAAATCCAAACCCGTTTCCCTGCTCCGTCCAGGTCGTCCATCCCGTTAGCTGCTGATGCACTTGTGCAATGTTTGATGTATGCATGTCGTCCCCTTCTAGGATGCTCTAATTAGCTGGCACAGCTAACTGGCTAACTGGCTAGCTGGCAAACTGGCACAGGTCAGGGCAGGCGGCAGCTTTTGAAAAGGCTTCAATGGCTGTTAAAATGTGTCAGTCACAGCAGCAGCAGCATTCTGCCACGAGGAAAATGTAAACAACTTTCACTGGAAGCTGCCTGATGAAAAAAAAAAATGTTAGAGAGTCCAAGAAGTCATTTACTGTGGTGTTGGCATGGCTGCTACTCCAATTGCGGAAGAAGTCAAGAGCAGTAAGCCAAAACGCAACGAAAACGCCCACAACAATAAGGCTGGAAGTGGAAAGTGGGCGTTTTCTAGATGCGGACGCCAATTAAAAGCGAAAACGTTGCAAAAATAGTTGATGACATTAATTGACATTTAGCAGCGACGGGCATATCACAGCGCCGGACAGCACAATCACCCCAAAGGCAAAAGACCAACTGGGGACACGTCGATTGCAGTTGGCAGTTAAGAGTCGACGAGTTAATGGTGGGGGGTAGACAAGAGATATTGAGTCTGTAATAGGTAGTTTGGAATAGACCGCCTTTCACTGCCACTCCACGCAATTGTACAATTGGCAAAATGTCACAAAGCCCAAAGGCAGTTGTCAGCGTTTGTTTGTTTGCTTTGCTGGACGTGGGACTCCCATCATTAGCGTGGCACAATTGTGAGATGTGTAATTGCTGCAACAACAACACAAATAACAACAACAGCAACAACAACAACTTCGATGACAGCAACAACAACAACTTTGAGACATGCAGACGACACATTGACAGCGAGTTATGTCAAGTCGAGCGCGATTTGTTTAGCTCGAAAACTGCCAATGAGAATTTTTGCAACATAAATAAATGTAAGCAACAAATTGAAAGCGAGATAGCAGCTCGCTCCTCCCCTCCCCCTCCCTCTCTCTCGCTCTCTCTCTCTCTCTCTCTCTCTCTCTCTTTCTCGTTTGCGTAGTCTTTAGTAATTGGTTACACGAAACGCACAAGTGAAAACGCTGAAGGAGTCTCGAAACTCTGTGTTCTGCTCGAAGTTGGCAAAGTGCGCGACAAGATTTATAAGCGGCTGTCAACGTAGCTTGCAACGTGGTTGCAGTGGCTATTTTTTTTTTATTTTTTTTTGTTTTTTTGATTTATAAGCAAAATGTTGCCGCATACGGGGCCAGAGAGTATACCAGAGTATAGCAGTATTTATGAAACATTTCAAGGCAACGGACACAGAGGCTACTTGTGTAGGCAGTTGACATAGCCAGCAGCAGTGGTGCAACAGTGTAACAGTGGTGCAGCTGCCAGTCAGTAAGTAGCCGCCATGGCGGCAGTAATTGCGGCGGCATGTGAAATATGAGATAAACTCCAAGTAAGGACCGGCGTGCAACGGCGGCGCAAACTTTCAAGCATGTGGCAAGTTGTTTAGAATCCCAACTAGCTAGCCAACGAGTGAAGAGAGCGCCTGCAGAAGACAGGCGACGACAGCATTTTGGTGCCACTTTGCGGCATGCGAAATAACTTCGCACAATTGAGCATGCCGACAAACTAAAGGCCAGTCAGAATCACAGACACAGATTCACAGTCAGTGTCAGTGTCAGAGTCAGAGTCCGAGTCCGAGTCAGAGAATCGCAGCTAGTTGCAGCAGCAACCAAACTTGGACATTCTATTAAATTAATCGTCAATTATCAATGGGCAACTGGGAGCGAGCGTCTATAAATTGAATGTGCGGTTGCCAGTGCCTCCACACAACCAGCACGTAGTCGTAGCTATCGGCTAAATCAATTTAACTGCATGTCTAATTAAGCCACAATTGCCAAACTACAAGCAATCGAATTTCTCAAACTGTATGTCGAGTGCTGCCAAAAAACTTTGCATGCAATTTGCACGAACGCCTCCTTGAATGTTGCCAATGTGTTTAATTAAATAGCAAGCGTAATTAAATTGCAATTAAATTAATTAAAAAGCACGCAGCCGATTGCCGTTAGCTCAGCTGAAGAGGGTTGCTTCGACGTTTAGTTTAGGGTCTCTCGGTCTCTCTCTCTCTCTCTCTCTCTCTCTCTGTCTCTCTATGTCCCTCGCCCACTCGCGATGGGGCGAGTCAAAAGAAAAACAAAACGTGTATCCGCCCCGTTGGACTAGGGCCACAAAGGACATGAACGTGAACGTGAACGTGAACCAGCCTGAAAGCAAACCCGAAAAGCGAACATGGCTCACTTTTTCACTGCTCTTTGTGTACAATTAGACTTTAATTTTTTATGAGCAATGAATGCTTTCGCAGTTTTACATTTTGCTGTTAAATGCTTGATTAACTTTCATGGCGCTGGTCCTGGCCAGTGTTCGAGGCCATGCACACTTAATGGCCAGCTTTGATGTCGCATACTGGGTGGTGCTTATTGCTTATGTTGTAATTGCCGCAGTGATAATAGGCCAGTTGCAATATTTACCAACATGCGGGCCAAAAGAATGTGTGCCTTAATGTGTACATAATAAATACATAAAAGAGAAATTGGCCAACAAGTTTTTTGGCAGAAATTATGCTTGTATAATTAAGTTCCCTTAACATCTGCAAAAGGGCAAATGAGTAAATATAAAGTCAAAGTCTGTCATTAAATAAAGTTGAGTCATTTGTAATAAGAATTTAGGAAAAGGAAAAAAAAAGGATAATTTATGAAGCGCATATTCTTTATACTGTGTAAATTGCCAGCAAATCGCCAATTATTGTAAATAATTAAAATCATTGACTTGGCAAAGTAATCGTCTTCTGCTTGCACAAATATGATATTAAAAGATGCCCTCGGCTAAAGCTAATTTGTGAGCGCAGGAACAACAATAATAAAGCCACATTACACGTAGCCAACGTGAGCAAATTGAATTGCGGCAATTACTTGCCACGATACGCAGAAAATGCTCAAAACGAACAAACGAACGACGAAGAAGATGAAGAACAAGATGATGATGTGGAAGAAGTACGAGTGAGGAGCATAAGATGTTTGCCGACATTGTGGGCAGGCGGACTGAAATCAAAATGGAAAATGCACAAAAGTCAAGTTCATAAAAATGAAATCATGCCACAGCTCAGGCAGAAGATCAAAGAGGACAAATCAATAAAGCCCAAGCGCAGAAATAACTTAAACTCAGCCGAAGTCAGGCGAACCGAAGGCAACAGCTAAAGTCCAGCCGAGTCGAGTCCAGTTGAGTTGAGCTGACTTGAGTTGAGCTGCGTTGCGTTGAGTTGAGGGCAATCTAGGCACAGTTCGACCCCAAAAACAACTTGACCTGGTCAAGGCTGCAAGCACATAAAATAAAATTATACAACAAATCAGAGAAAGAGAGAGAGAGAGAACACACAGAGAATTAAGGCAAAGAAAGAAAGAAAAAATAAATAAAACTACTAAAGCAAACTGTCTTTTGATCTATGGCAGAGGCAATGCGATGCCACTGCTGCTGCTGATGACTATGATGAGATGATGATGATGATGATTATAATGATGATTGGGCTCAATATGGAGCAGATTCTAGAGTCGAGAGTCCAGAGTCAAGAGCCGCTATGGCCGAGAGTAAATTGGCATAAGAAATCAGAAATCACAGAAGGTTGCTGTCCACGTTTCAAGTCGCAAGCGCACTCTGAGATAAATGGCATCGCCAGACTGGACGATGGCCAACAAACACACACAAACTACACAGCCAGAAAAAAACAAAACAAAATAAGTCTTACTAGAATCAATTTTCAAATTCTAGAAATTAATCAAAACATTTATAGCTCTTAATAATAAATTAAAAAAAGATAATTATCGACTTAAAGATTGTACCTAAAGCGAGTAGTTAATAAGCCAACAATCAAAAGACAACATATTTCGATTATTTGGATTCCTTTTCGCTTTTCTTTATATAAAATCTACCCCCAGGGTGACAATTATGAAATTATGCAACAATCTATTAATAGTATTCATTTATAATTCTGATTGAGATTGAGATCTGGAATCAGCAGAAATTTTTGAACAATAATTAACATATATGGTAACTCATTGCTGTTGATTGGTTATATAGGATTTCTACAGGCAAGCTCCAGCATCACAAGTCTATTCTATGATACAGTTGCAAAGTGTATCATACGCATTTATCGATTTTTCTTTCGGTGTACGCATACTACACACAATCGCACAGTGCACAGACCATTGCAATATTAAGTAAATATACAAAACGTTGTCGGCGCGGCGCACAAAACTAATGATGTCGATGCTGCTGCTGCTGCTGCTGCTGGTCAGAGTCGGAGTCCGAGTCCCAGTCGTAGTCGAAGGATGCTGTGGCTGCCACAGACGAGGCTGGGGCTAAGGTTGAGGCTGATAATGATGCGGCAGCAAAAGTTTAGGACGTTGTCTGTTTGGCTGACTGGCACTGGCGATATACACACGCCAGGTAATAAATTTCATTTCTCAGCTGATATGGGCAATTAAGGAACAATTTTGCAGCTGAATGAGTAATAAATAAAAATTGTATGCCAGAGCGATACGCAGATACAAAACTGCAAGAAGTCGTCAGGCAGCCAAGATAGTTTTCGGATAAAAATACACAAAACGAGCGAACGAACGAACGAGCGAGCGAGCAAGCGAATGAATGAATGAATGAATGAGGCATCGAGTTGGCAACTTGAGACTTGTGCTACAGTCTCGAACTCATCAGCAACCAAAACTTGTTGCATTGAAGAACTGAGCAAGTGAGCAACTGAACAACTGAACAACTGAACAGTTGGCCAGAACTGAGAAGCTGCATGCTTGCCCTTTTGATGAAAACAACTCAATGACGTGATTTGTGCGGCATCGCATCGCATCGCCGCCAACGAAGTCGAAGTTGAAGTTGAAGTCGAAACATTATTGGGGCAGGATGTTGTATAAGATTCCTGTCTCATATATAAATCACATTTTGCAACAGATTGACGTGCAAATTCCATGAGAGTTTGCTCAACACAGTGTGCAGAGTTATGCTGGATATTTATATTTGGCTGTCAGGCGGCGGGTCAGTTTATAATTTGAGCTCTTTGCATAATAAATCACATTGGGCTTAAAGTCACTTTGGGGACGCCTTCTTAAGCGGCTGAATCACTCAGCCGTCAGCGGATAGGATTCGCATCAACTGTGTCCGCATTTTTAATTTTGTTGTAGTTTTATTTTGCAACTTGTCTGCTGTTTGGGCATTACTTTAATTACACAAAGCTAAAAGGCAGAGACACAGTAACTGGCAGAGTCAGAGACAGAGGAAAAGGCATTTTTTAAATGCTGCCGAAAAACGTTTCAAGAGCTTTGGCTCCACAATTGCTGGCCAAAAACAAACGAAGCGACGCGTCGGTGCCTTTTGGTACATATAATGGCACATGATATGTCCTCTACCTGAGAGTCCCACAAAGGCTACAAGCCCGCCCCAGCAACAGTAAAACAATGGAGCTACATCATGACACTCGAGACGGCACCAAAGCACCAAAAGCTGCATACAAAAGCCGTCCGTTCGGCAGGGCCACAAACATGTTGGCCGGCAATGAGCGACCGCCGGCAAGCAGCAAGCATAGGGGGCTGCCGTTTAAATGTGCTCCATTTTACTGTCAAGTGTGCAGAAACCGGGGTTGACATTTGAAAACGGTGCCATGCAATTCAGCAGCAGCAGCAGCAGCACCAGCAGCAGTAACTGCACTACGATCTAACTCTCTTCGTTTAAAAAGAAGAGTTTGAGTTTGATCGAATATTGCAGAATATTCTTTCAGAAATTCTAACTGCATAGAAGTATAATAATAACAATAGAATAATTCAATGAATTAAAGTTCGATTAAGTAGTAACTTAATATTCATTTTGAAAAAGAAAACAGAAGACTCGATAATTTGAAATAAAATATAACGCGATTTTGAAGTGTTAAGCGAAGCAAAGTATGAATCTTTTGTGGTGACTAGAGTATTTCTTAGTCGTACATATTTGATTAGAGCACTCTGGTCTCTTTCTCATTTACTATTTGCCGTCGCCTGTGTCGCCCACTTGGCTTGTCGGAGAATTTTAATTTAAGTATGTAAACTGACATTGAATGGTTTTCGACCCCTTCTTTTTCATCGGTCTACCTTTTGTTGTGGGTGGCTAGAAACTGAATTCGGATAAACTAAAACTAAAACTCAACTGAACTAAACTAAACTAAACTGAACTGAATAGAACAGAATAGAATAGTTGAGGGGGCACCTGAGCGCAATTTAAAACAATTTTAAGTTTTTCCCATTTTTGGTTGCAATTGGATTCTGTATTATAAAAAGCTCAGCTCAAGCTGCCAGGAAAATGGAGTTTGAATAGGTTTTCCTGCCAAAGGGGGCCGGGCCTGTGCGGGGCAACATTTAATGAAAACTGAGCATTGTACGACGACAAGTCGAGAGTGTGAGCTTGTTAGCTTGATGAGGACTAGGCGCTGTCTGACAGCCCATGTCTAATCAATGCAGTTGACAGCTTGGTGGGCTCGACGGGTGGTGGCACCACACCACACCACACCACAACAACAGGAGCACCACCACAGCAACGACAACAACCAGCTCTAATCAACAGGCCGACTGGCTGGTAGGCAGTTAAGCCCCCAATGCCCATTTTAAATTGGTATTCAGTACTCACCGGTGTTGAATATGGATGCGCTGTCAGACGCACTCCGTCCGTCTCCAGCTGTTCGGCCAGCACCATTTCCAGTTCATTGCTGGGCGGTGTCTCGCACAGGATCTCCATGCTGCCCGACAACGAGTTCGGATCGTTTAACATGAAGTACACAGAGGCAGCACCCTTCTCGCGCAGCGAACGTATACTCTTCAGCAGCTTATGCCGATGGGCCGGATTGTCAACGCCAATGGCATCCAAATCGGGATCACCGACTTGCTTGCATATCTCCAAGTCATCGTAGCCATTGTCCAGAAAACTTTCCGCATACTGTGCCAGACCAAGGGCGCGCAGCCACTCGCAAACAATGTTGCTAACGGCCATTTTGCCACCTTCGTTGACAAAGAGTGCACTCTCAAGTTGAAGAACTTTAAACTCTGGGTGTACAGTGAACAGTGTTCTGTGAATGCTGACGTGTGTGCCACCAATTACCGTTGCAAAATGAGCGTCTATTAGCGTGGCGTCGCGTCACGTGCTAAGCTATTATTGTTGTTGCTGCTCTTAGTTGTTGGCAATTTCCTTTTGCCCGTTTTTTTTTAAACACTGTTTGCGTATTGTTTTAAATGTGAACTCGTTAAAATTCAATGCCTCGTGCCACACACACATTAAAGTTGATTTCACATTTTTGCACTTTCACATGCCCCGTCTTGCTATTTGTATGTCCTGCAATCGTTGCTGCTGCTGCTGTTGTTGTTGCTGCGGCTCCTTCTGCTGCTGCTGTTGCTGTTGCCGCCGCTGCCGTTTGCATTGTGTTTGGTGTTGGCCTGCTGCTGCAAATATAGAAGGAAAAGTCAAGATGTTTAGTATTGTTGGTGTGTTAATGAAAACGATAGAATTGCATAAATTTCAATTAAATGTGCCCGCATAGTTGACTTGAAGCGATTTCCCACAAGTTTCTTGGCATAGGGCATGCACTTGCCCCTGCCCCTCTTGGCACAAATCAATAGCTGCTGTTCAGATTCAAATCAAATTCAGAATTCTACAAAATTAATTAAACCGATGGCAGCTGATGTGGTTTCCATTTGCCACAAACACACACAAATCTCATGTTCTCACAACGCCTTATCAGTCATTCAGGCAGCAAAACAGGGCACACCACAGCGAATAATGCGTGCCACACACACACACATACACACACACACATGCACACACTGTATATCACTTTATCATAGACACAGTGACGTCTCCCATGTGGGCCGCATTTCTCTCCCCCATTCTGCCCAACGGCAACTGTGCGCTTTAGAGAATCTATGAGGCGTTAAACGCAAACTAAAAGCTTAGAGCAACCAATCAACAGCAGTAGCAACAACAACAACAAGAAGAAGAACAACAACAACAATATCTACATCGAGTGCAGTTTTGGGCGTGTGCCGTCGCTTATTGATAAATGATTGATTATCAGCGTGTGGGTGCGCTGCGGTTTTCTTTGCTTAGCACAAGAGTTTAGTGTTTGCTTTTAGTTTATCTTTAATGGATTATTTTAGCGGTTGGCAGCGAGGCTAAAATAACAAAAATCATTGCCATAATCCACGTTGTCTTGCCACGCCACGTCACGCAGCGCCCTGCCACGCCCCACATTGCAAAGGGAGTCATCATATAAGTAATTTATATGTGTATGTGCCGCTGTTCCTGCCTCTGTGATTAAGCTGCACCCTCTCCCTCTCACTCTCTCACTCTCTCTCTCTCTCTCTCTCTCTCTCTCTTTGTTCTTTGTCTGGCAGCTGTTTTATTTCCATTTTCCTTGGCATTGAATAGATCAATCATGGCAGGTCGACATGCCGTACAAATTGTTTAGTGATACGCAATTATTCACCAATAAAACTGTCGACCAAATGTCAAGAGTTGAGCTTTTGTATACAAAATTCAACTCAAGTCTAAATGTACGTTCATTTTGCTTAAATATTCTCAATTATTATAAACAACTCTGCTAGCATAATATTTAAAGCGAAATCTTTATTATGAATTGCTCTAAGTGGCTTTTCTTCAAAATAATAATTCTCTACGTTCCATTTGTGAATTGCATTAAAGAGCAAAAACAGTAATAATCCTTTTCCAGTTGCATGAAAATAAATAAAATATATCAAAAGTGAAAACAGATTAAATAACAAAATTCATCCACAAGAAAACCGACGTTAAATTTTGTAGCTATAAGAAAAATAATAGAAACCAATTAATTGTTGAACAAACTGCAATTGAAGTTCAACATATCGCGCATTCTTTGTATTGTTCATTTAGAAAAACACCCATATTATAACCGTAATCATTATTTTGGGCGCGCCCCTTGTAAATGCTTAAATTGTATGGCAACAAAATGCCACAAAATTGTGGCGCTGTCAGCGCTAACAACAGCATGAAGCACCTCAGTGCACAGGGCCCCAAAAATAAATAAAAACCCTTTCACTTCCGACCTATTACCTATGCATTTTATTTTTTTTGGGTCAAAGTTTGTTAGAGTTAGCTTGATTGTTGCTGTTGCTTTGGTCGTCTTCCACCAAAAATTCAACGCCAACGCAGAACAGCTTAGCGCAGCAGGGGCAACAAATTTAATGCAACATCATCGACAGCGACCGCAAAACAGGCAACAACAATAAATTGTTGACTTGTTGCAGTTGTTTGCTTCATTCACAATGCCTTCAAAATACGTTTTCGTGGGCGTCGTCCCAACGCATTATGTTTCCAGTCGACTCTATATACAAATGTATTTTGTTATTATTGTTGTTGTTGCCGTATTGTGGCAAGTTTAATTTGTTTATAGCACGTCCGTTTGTTTTAAACGGTGTCATTTGAGCAATTCAAAGAGATTAAAGAAGAAAAAAAATAACAACAACAGCGAACCCTACGCTGATCGTGTTGACTTTTGGCCTCCGAGCAAGAAACAATTGTGAGAGGTGGACAGGCGAGACCAAATCAAATTGAGCGTCAATAAAACGGGTAAGCAAATTCGAGATGTTGTTGCTGTTGCTGTAGCGGTTGGTGTTGCTGTTATAGGTAACGATTATTGCAACACGTTGCGGTGCGGCCAACAGCTGTCACCTGGCACTTTTGGTACGCTTTATCGGAAATCTGCACGCCGTATGCACACGCGGCGTATGCGCGATTGCCATTTAATTAAAATTGTTTGCACAGCTTCGCCAATTGCTTGGCTACATTGATTTTTTCTTCATTTTTTTATGCCTCATTTTTTCTTGCCTGCCTGCTTTTTATTATTTAATTTTTTTGTGCAGGTGCGCAACGGAAACAGCAACAACAAAAATATTCACACGCTATGGGCCGCTGGCTAATTAATATGCATAACTCGAGCTCAACGCACTTGAGCATTTAATTATTGTCATTAGCTGAGCAAACACAAAACCGGAGAAGAGCAATTTTCGAAGCGTTTCGTTTTTGTTGTTTTTGTTTTCCTTTTTTTTTTTGCGCCATAGGAAGCGGGCCAACTGGGGCAGTAATAAACATTAAATAAACAAATCAAATTAAAAAGTATAAAAAAAAGTCAAGAACAAGGCGTCTTCATTAATGATAGGAAGTAGGAGGAAGGAGAGAGACAGACAGGAGGCAGTCACAGCCAAATAAAAGTCAAATACACTTGACAAAAGCAGCATTTTTTGGATTCAGCCAACTGTTCGGGGCGCCTTGGTCGCATTAATACCAATGGCTAATTAACTTGTTGTCGAGCTCGTAAAATAGTTTGGCCGCTCATCAAGATAATAAAGGCCAACGAATAAGTTTTGTTTGCTTTGTTTTTATCCACTGTTCGCTGTTGGTTTTTCGGCCGCCTTTAATTGCGTCTAAAAAAAAAACAATACAAAAGCGGGTACGTAAGTAACTGAACGACGTCAGCTGCAAGTCGAGCAGGTCACATATCGCGAGCGACTACTGTCTGAGCAGCGGACCCCGGGGGAGATGGTGGAAACGTTGAAATTGCTGAATTCATTGGGCAGGCTAGACGGTCAGACAGACTAAACGCCACTGCAGTCACTTTTGGTAATTAGATTTTCGAATACAGATAATGAACGGACACATTAAAATTTTAAAACCGCCAACTGATTGTGGCACACAAAAAATTGAAAGTATTTAATAAATTAACTTGAAAGCCAACTTAAATGTCAAGCCAGTCTTCTAAGGGGCGGCCTTCTCAGTGTTTCGGCCATTTTGACAGCACATAATAATAATGAATGTGCCAGTATTTGTATTGGGCTCACTTTAATTAAAACCACAATTGTGCAATAAATTAAAAGCCATTTTCCGTCTACAAATGTAGTTGGTAGACTCTCTAGGCAAATTGTCAGCAACACGACTATTTCTCAGCAATTTGATCATTCGCCAATAATTGCACTTGATGTTAACTGCCATTGGGCCAACAAATGTCAACAGGCAAAATGCTTAATGCCATAAGTTGTCGAATTCCATTTGCATTAAACTATTTGGTCAATTTGGCCTCTGCATAATCAGAAATGTGATTTATTAGGCAATCTGTTCACATATAACATTCGTAGCCCTTAAGCGCGCAATTAAACCAAATGTTTATAAGCCGTATTCACATATCGCTTAATATGGTCATTAATAATAGCTTAATTATAAATTGTAATATGGGAAATAAGTAATCTATATTGAAATGAGTTGAAGAATCGCTTATTTTATTTTAATTTGTAATATCCGCTTTTTTGCTGTACACAATAATAATATGTGTAATCTGACGGAAATGATTCGCTTACAAAAGATGAATGTAGAATTTTAAATCTAATGCGTAACTGGTTTTTTATTTACAACATCATTTTTAATCAATTTTCACATTATAATTTTTATTTCGCCATTAATAGTACAAAAAAAAAAAAAAACATTTATGTTGCGTTCATATTTTTCAATATATTGAATTATATCAATCAGCCATTAATGCCGTACAAAGTGAACCAGAAATTTATACAAATTTTACGAGCAATTGAAACTAATTGAAGTCACGCCCAAATCCAATTGATTGATGTTGTTGCCTTAGTTATAGTTTAATTAGAATACATCTGCATGGGCAGCTAAAAAGTGTTTTATGTATATATTTTTTGGGTGTGCACTCAAAAACCGAACCCAAAGTGTTGCAATTTTGAACGCCTTCCCAGCGATGGAGCTGAGATCTGCCAAAGCAAAAGTTTCATGCTGCGCACACACTGACGACCTTTTGGCATTCACAAACACACATACAAACATACATATATGTGCATATGTGTGTATGAATAGTGTACATGAATATTGGCAAGGCCTGGAGCTGTGCAAAAGTCAAGTCAAAAATTTATAAATTTATATCATTTATTTTTTCTTATTTTTGTCGTTCGTTTTCTTTTTCTCTTGTCTTTTTTTTATTTATTTTTTTTTTTGTTTAGCTTTTTGTTTTGTTTTTGTCTGCTGGCTAAGAGCAGCGGGTGGTCAGAGAGCGCAGGTGGCTTCAGAGTTGTCTTGGTGCTTTAAGCGTGTTTTCTGCTTAATGTTTAATGCCCGATAATTTAACATTTGTGTTGTTGTATTTTCTACAATTTGTTATGCAAACAAACGGGGCCACAGTTTACTTAACAGCCGCTTATAAATCATCATCATCAACAGGAACAACAGCCACAATAAAAACAACAACACCAACAACACCAACAACAACTACAACATTCGAAACGAACGCACAGCGAACCCATCGATAATATCGCCATTGTTTAAACAATGAAAAATGTGCGATATGCCCCCATAATATTTATTTGGCAGCCTACAGTAACTACACATCATCATCATCATCACCATGAACATTATCATTATTGAGTTCATCAAGCAATGTGGGCATTGATTTTCGACTCTTTTTCTTGTCGCTCAAGGCAAGAACCTTATATACATATGTTTCGTCTTTATTGATTGGTATTGCCCCCAAAAAAAAAATATATACATATATATATATAAATATATTTCTTACTTGAGGCTCATTACCGACAGTTCCCATTCCAATTGCCCATTCTCGTACCCGGTTCCCAATTCGAGTCCCATGGCCAATCCCAAACAGAATCCCAGTGCCAATGAAATGCAATAAATTCACATTAAGCCGCTCACATAAAACGCCTGATTGCACACAGCGCGCTGTGGCGGCAAAAGCTGAAGTTCTCCCGGGGAACGAAGCGCTGAAGCCAACATCCTGTTGACAGTCGACTGTTGCAGCAGCAGCAGCAGCAGCAGCTATCAATATTAAAAGCGCTTATTTGACAGAAATATGACAAATGCCTGACAGCCAAGCTGAAAATAAGCACGGGCACAGGTTGCAGCCACATTCAGTGGCGCAACGGTTTGGATTGGATTGGTTTGGTTTCGTTTGGATCCTTCGATGTCCTGTTGTGCGACGCAAAGTGCCAAGTCATTAGTAACAGGCGAGAGCAAATGTCAGATATGCTTTTTGGATTAGTCAATTCAAATTGCGTGCGAGTATTGAACTGCCAGACAGCTGCTGCTGCAGCGGGGGCGAAATGATTTTGGCTGCTGCTGCTGCTGCCAGCTTTCAGCTCTTGGTTTGCTAACTTGGTCCTGTTGCCCCGCATTGATAATAATAATGGTGATGCGAACCAACTTGCCTCATGCTGTGACCAGGCATTCAATTCGCGGCTATGCGGCCATTGACAACGCAGCACACGACACGTGCAACACTCACGCAATTTCAGCTGGCGGGCAAAGCACCCGCGCCTGTTTGTTAAATTAAATAAGTAAGCATCGAAAATGCGTTCAACTGTCAAAGTGGTGCACCACCACCACCGACATTCGTGTGAGTGTGTGTGTAGAATTTAGCCATCCATTCGTATTCCACCTTTATGCTTGGCATGCAATGAAGCGTGCCGCAGCTACAATGCAATCACAGCCAAAATGGGGCACTGCTAAATTGTAGGATAGCTTATCAGTGTGTGAGAGTCTCTGTGTGTGTGCCTTAGTGTGAGTGTGTGTGTGTATGTGTGTGGGCCCGACTCTTTGGTTTTTCAACTGGAAATTGAATTGAGCCACAGCCACAGCCACAGCGCAATGAGTCAGTGCTAATGAAAACCAAACGGATGGAAGGAAGTGTGTGCAACCAGCAACATCAAGATTTATCAAGCGAAATTGCGCTAAAATATGTCAAGGACTTCATTGGAAACTGCAAAGCATTTTATATCAGAGCATGTAATTCTCAAGTATGTTTATATGTTATGAGCCAATTCTTTGACATATTCGTTATTCAACTTTTATAACAATGAGATGATATATTTTCAAAGTTAGAAAATAATACAAGTTGAATAAATGCTTTAGGAGGCTATCAAAGAATATATTTTATAAGTAATGAAAGTATTCTTCAATTATAACTTAAAAGATGTTATGCAATTGGTAGAATACTTTAGAAATTATATATTTAAAAACTTCAACAAAAAGAGATGTTATTAACAGTTAGATGTTATATTTAAAACATCAACTTTGAAATTTGTAGAGCAATTGGATAATATGTTTAAAGCTCAAAATCAAAAATGATAAGCACAGAAGCAATACACAAAATCAAAGTGAACTATAAATGTATTCACTGTTTGCACTCAACTCAAACAAATCAAATGCACATTAAACTTAACAGATATTTGCGTTAAGTGTTCTTGTCGATTGGGGGCATCTATCTTTATAGTATCTGGTCCGCAGAAGTGCACAGTTATTTTGCGCATTATCAGTGAGATATTTCGCATAATTTTCGCGTTATTTTAAAATGCAGCACAACAGGCAAATAAACACGACGTTTTGCGCCAATTTCATAAATATTTTTATGGCGTTTAATAAAATTTTATTGGCGTGGAGCTGCATGTTTTATGAACGTCTGCTTCGCTTGCCTCAGTGCCTGCCCATGCCCCTGCTTCTGCCACTGGCTGCTTCTCCTACTGTTGCTGCAATTCTGCGCTCTGTTCGCGGCTACTCCAATTTGTCGCTGCGCTGCGCTGAAGTTGATCAACTGCCTGCCACAATCCTGTGCCGCCTCAGCCCCAGCACCTCTCGGCCGTCTGTCTACCACGGCAGCTGGGCTGCATGCAATTTTTTGCGTATTTTAACGCTTCATTGTCAATGCAACTGACAGGCACTTGCCGCCGCTTGCCACTGGAGATGGTGATGCTGATGGCCGATGGGCGATGGCCGATGGCGATGGAGATGCACCAGCTATGCAACGCGACGTTGTCATCAGTTGCAACAATTACTTAAATGCAGCCATAATTTTTATGCAGACCGTTGGGCAATTTACTGGGCCATCCAGCCAAACAGCCAGTCAGCCAGTCGAGCGCTCATGGCTATTTTCACAATTTTATTTTTATTATTATGAGAGCCCAACTATTATTATTATTACAGCCATTGACGATAATGCTGATGCGTTGCATGCTTCAAAAACACAGCAGCGACATCAAACATATACATTCGTATATTTATATTTAAATGCCAACTGGCTGTGTTCAAAATAATTGCATTATTGCTTTTCAGGCCCAGTGTCAATAGTCAACGGTTGGCAATTTAAAACATATTTGTGCTTCACATACAAAACTCTACCCCCCCTGAGCATTTATTAAATTCTTTAGCATTTATCACATTACTTTTTTGCACTCAATTAACGTTAAAAGTAAAATATTTTAAGCGTTACATTTAAATAAAGGCAGCTTCACATAGTGTATGCCTTCTCTTGGGCCATTCATTAATTAAACTTTGGCTAACAACTTGCCCATAAATATTAATTTGGCATTCAATTAAGCATGTCACAGACAGCGCTGTTAGCCAAACTTACAATAAAATCATCATTTCAAATACCCTGCAGCTATAAAATTTAAAAATAGATTTCCAAAATATTATTATTATAAGACAGAGTTGATTTTATTTCAGATTGAATTGAGGTGCACGAAAACTATGGATAATCAGTTGTGGCTAGAATATAGTTTTTCCCTTCATAGATTACCTATGGCATTAATGCTCCCTAATTATCTCTGATTCAATCTTTGTCCTGCAAACCTTCCTTTGCTTGACATCAGTTATTACTCTATTTACTTTGTCTCGCTTTATTTTTCTCTTAAGTCATTAAAGTTTCCAGCCAGTTTTGTTATTTATGTGCAGGGTATTTAAGTGACTCAACGAAAACTTTCATTGATCAATTTGGGTATTTAGCATTTTGTCAATGTGTCATATATTGCCTTTCATAGCTTTCATTTGGTCTTCTTCTGGTTGCCCTTTTCAATTTGCCGCGACTCATAAATCACAGCGCACAGTCGGCAGGCAAATAAAACATTTTTTACAGCATCTCTTTTTTGGCATTGGCTCTGATTGCCGCACAATGGCAATTAACCCATAAAATGAAAATGCCCACATTTAATCGTAACTCAACCCCAGCCCCCAGTTCTGAAGTTCGAATTGAGCGAGTCCAATTAATTGAAATTCAAAGCTTTTGCTTTGAATTTGTCTCAGTTTTATGAGTGTAGCTGGGCTGCTTTGTTTTTTTGTTTTTTTTTTGCCGGTTTTCTGTTTAATTTCACTTTGCTGTACAGAACACGGCTATATAATCATTGCCAACCTCCTCATCATTGTCGTCATCATCGTCGTTGACTTGTGTTTCCAATGAATAATAAAGTAGAGTGGAGTACAGCGAGTCGAGCGGAGCCGACAGTGCCACAGATATAAATCAATTCCAGAGAAGCGACAAAATTTACATTCCGTTTTGCGTGTGTGTGTTGCCAGACGGGGAATTGGGAATGGGGAGCTGGGGAATTTGAGAGCTGCCGATGGAATTGAAGAGCTGGGGGAATATAGGCGGGAATCGGCCATTTGGCTTATTGAGATTTCATCGGAAGTTTTGTGCGCATTGTGTCACAGGCGCATGCGTATTGAAAATTTATGGGAACGGTAAAGTCAAACGGCATTGTATTAATAAATAAAAAAAAAACAACAAAAAATCGAAAAACTAAAAACAACAAAAAATAATAATAAATAAATCGTTATCGTTTAAATCGTGCGAGGCGATACAATTCGTAAGCGTTTAGCTTTAAGTGGGCCTTGATTAATGATATCGAAGTGCGTTGCGGCCGACAACGCACCACAGGAGGCTGGCAGCTGGTCTAAAAAGCTACAGCAGGGGGCAATGGAATCCAGTCCAATAGAATCTCGTTTACAATAGGCGTTGGCCTTGAATAAGCTCAGCTCAGCTTGACTATAACTCATATACACACAGCTATAACACATCCAAACTCTATGCACTATCAGTAGACTCTCGCAGCGATCTGCAAAAAAAATTGATACACTTTTTTAATGGTTGTCTTTGGCTGTTGTCGCAATTCAAATGATTTGACAACCTTTCAGACAACATCTTTTGCCCTCCCAATATCTATTTACCTGTCAGAGCCCTTATGCGCTGAGAACATGTCCAATCAATGCCAGCCCCATTACTTAAAAACCCATCAAAACAATGGCCACTCGACCTCGACAAAAGCAGAGTAGCTCAAATTTCACATAAAACCTCACAAACACACACATTAGGCAAACAGAGAGGAAAAAAAATCAAATTGAAATTTCATCATTCTGATTAGGTTGTCGCCAACAGCAACCAGAGCTCTGGCTGTCGTCTAGAATTTATGCTTGCGGCATATGCCATAAAAATAAAAGACAAACTCCAAACAGGCCATTAATGAAAAATTACGAACCATCTTCGAGCGGGGCATAAAAATTTTCCAACTGACTGCAAACGACGCACGATCAGATAAAATATAAAAATAAAAAAAAACCAAAATCTATATATATTTATATATATATATATACATATATATATAAGGTTGAGAATGTCATGTCAAATTGTGGCGCTGCCCTGAGCAACAATATGACAGCGTTGATCATAGAGAACTAAAGAGAGAGACAGAGAGAGGGGGAGAGAATTTGTGGCAGGACAAGGTAATAGCAGCCAAAATGTGCCGACCCACACGACTGTCCGGCTCTGACTGTAAACCGATCCTCTGCACGCGGCACAATGAAATTTCAGTTGAAATGAAAAATTGACAACCTCAGAAATAAAAAAAGAAATAACAACAACAGAAAAAGGAAAGTGAAGCCGGTACCAAAAAGACGGATGAACGTGGATAAGGACGACGACAACAATTACACAAATAAAATGCACAATATTAAACGAAATTATACTCTATATATTGTATACTTGTGTTTGTCAGTGTGTATGTATTTATATATATAATATATGTGTATGGGTATTACTTCCCCTGCCCGGCTCAACTGGCAGACGCAGGCGACACAACAAAGGCCAACGGCGGCATAAAACAAAAGGGCCCAAAGGCATAAGGCTGACAAGGCAGCTGCCTGTCCCCTGTATCCAGTCTCTCTCTGTCTGTCGCTCTCACTCGCTCACGCACTCTCTGTCTTTCACTGTTCCTGTGCCTATTCCTGTCTCTCTCGCATCTTGCCGCTGTGACAGTACATTGCCTGCCTGCCTGCCTGGCTGTTTGCCTGCCCGACTTGAGAGCCTGCAGGCGAGTTTTGTGTATCATTTTTCATGACAGCCAGCTACTCAAATGCACACACACACACACACACGCACACACTCTTGCACACACGTACATATAAGCATTGATATGTCCAATGGTTTGACAGTCGCACAGTTGGCAGGCACTTCAAAAAGTGCAATTGCTGCAGCTAATTACTAGTAAATATGTTTCTTACCTAACTCTCAAAGCCTCATTCTCTCTCTCTCTCTCTCTCATTCTCTCTCTCTCTCTCTCTCTCTCTCTCTCTCTCTCGCTCTCATTTTTTCTGTCTATCAATGTCACACTCCCTCTCTCTGTAAAATTTGTTGTACACTTAGACGCACATTAATCAACACGTGGCGAATGCTAATGAAGACGCATCTCAACGTTGCACACAACTCACTTAAAATTTTGATTTAAGGCAGCCACCCAAAAATTGTTGCTGTGCCCCCCAAAAATACCATATATCATTATTTGGAATCAGGCAGACAGCACGAGTTCATATAACTGCAAGTATGTGTGTGAGTGTGTGTGACTTCATCATTTAACGATTATTTCTAGCAATTTCAATGCACTCACTCAGAGCGAGACCCCCAAAAGCAGTTCAACTCTGGCAGAGGGCTTCGACAGTTTTCCCCCAGCCGGCCGCTCTTCCTGCCGTCTTTTTACTTGCTGCAACATTGCGAAAATTTACGATGCCTGTGACACAGTTAACTCATGCTCGACACCAAAACATATATCAAATGTGTGGCACGACTTGAAACGGCAGAGGCACCACACCATACACACACACACACACAGCGAAAGACAAAACCTTATAGCCACAAGCTCAGGCCTGAAGGGTAAAGGCTGAGTTACCTGCTGCTCCTGCTGCTGGCACCCAATACCGATCCTTCCCCTCTCCGATCCCATTCCCATCACGGTCGCAGTTTCAGTTTCAGCCTGGCAAACAATAACTTGAAATATGTGCGGCGTTTTGCAATTCATACGCAAAAATGGATGAGCGGCGTATTTGAATCGCAATGCGGATGGCTCGTTGGCTTGCCTGGCTTGGTCTGGCCTGGAGGGCAACGGTAGCCGCCACGTAGCTTTGTGGCTATGTGGGTTGTAGCATCAAGGACACACACACACACACACACACACATACACGCATATGAGCACACAATAACAATAACACATTGTATGGCAATGGTAAAAACATAAAATTAAAGTGTCGCCGTTGTCGTCGATGGCGGCCCCAACTGAAGTGTCTGCAACGGCCAGGCCAGGACGTTTGGGGAGGGGTGTGGGGGGGGGTGGTAGGAAGAGCGGGTGTTGGCTAGCATTTAATCTTCCAATTGAGTGCGTGGTGTTGTGGTGCGCTGACATAGATAAACTGGCATATCCTGACTGTCTACAGTTACTATTTTTTTTTTCTTTTTTACTACATGCATTGCGAGCATTTTTGCTTTTAAAAAACAATTAATCTTTATTAGCCGGCAATGTCCGTTGCCAACTTTGTCGATGGCTCAAAAGCCAATTAAAAGTGTTTTGCCTGTGCAACAATCAAACAAGCGGCACCCAAAAAAAATGCTAGAGTGCTCGAGCAACGACAACAACAATAACAAGAACAAGAACAACCAAAACAGCGCCTCACGCCCCGCTTTTTTATTCAGCGCCTTGTGTAATTAATCATTTTTACTGATTTTATATTACATTACTTATGCTCTCTCTCATTCTCTATCTATCTCTCTCTCTCTCTCCCTGTCTCTGTCTATGTTAAAAGTCAACGCTTTCGTCCCTCATGGGCTAAAAGGGAATTGTGCAATATCCGTAAAATGCGCAAAAGTTGCCATCAATATGCTACGCTCGGATACGTCCATCAGAAATGCACTGAAGCGTAGATCCTTTCGTGTTACCGTTCATTTCTCTCTTCTTGTTGTTGTTGTACTTGCTGCCGCTTCGACAAAGGATTCGTTACGGATTTATTGGCAACTTGATGCGGCCCTCGGCCCTAACCCCGGTCCCAGTCTCGGTCCCGGCCTTTTGGCTTTGTGACTTTTCCTCCTCTTGGACTCGTGCTATAAATTGACTTTTTTAGTTTTGATTTGCTGAAACGCAACTCCGTCGAACTCCAAAAAGAAGTTCAATTGTTTTTTGTTGTAAATAAAATTAAAAAATATTTTAGGCCTGCCCGAAAAAATTTCGCTTGTGGTCAGTTAAGCAACAGAGCAAATAAATAAGGTATCTAAATGTTGTAGGGTTGCCGAATTAATCCATAGACAAATCATTAAAGGCCAAAGCGTTATTATTGCGAGCCTAAAGAGGTCTTTGCGCGTTGGCAGCGCACTTGAAAGGGATTAGTTGACGAGGGCTGAAACAATAACGACGCACAACAGCCAAATAAGTATCGAAAGTTTAACAAATTTCGAAAAATTCGAAGAAAAAATACACTTTCCTAAAGAAATGCAAATGTTAACCCAAATTGAAGTGAAAAATATAAAAATGTGAATATCTTTTATATACTTATGAGAAATATTATCCTTTAAATATTATTCACAAATTTTAATGGGTCTTCTTGTATTATATTTTCAAATAAAATTGAAATAAAATACACTCTCGTAACTAAAATAAAATATTAAGAATAAACGAAAAGTGATTCAAATTAAATTATTGTGAATATTCTTTATAATAGAAAGTAATACATTTATTGTTTTATAATAATATTTTTCAAAAATATCTTCGTCTTTTTTAAATGTTCAAATAATTTAAAAAATAGGTATCCTAATACCTAGTCATAAATATAACACGATTATAACAAAGCCGAAAAGCATGTCTTGATTTGTTTCCTCAGCATTACAAACGCCGCGACAAATGGCTAATAACTATTTGGCAAGGGTATATGCGCACAATAAATTGTTAATCATCCACTCTCCCCTGCACCCCTACCCTTTTGGTATAATTTTGGGGTGTGCAAAACTGGAATCGAGCAATACGAACAATGCATGGAAATCCCTAAATGTTGTTAAACAGAAAATAAATGAAGTCGACGAGAAACGCGGGGTGCAAAAGGATTTGTGCATTAGCGCCGCAGACAAGTATTGATGGCTTGGACACGGCCACAGCAGCTGGACAGAAAGACGCACAGACAAACATTGGGTATTGAAAATCAGTTGCACGTACTATTTATTTCACTAGGGGTAGTCCGTAGTAGGCAAAAGAGGGAGTGCTAAGAAGATATTACAAATTTCAACAATTCGGTGGTTGCTGTGTTTCTGCTGCGTACACCAAAAAGAAGAATTCATGTTTGGTGTCAACATTTGCAGTTGTTGTTTATTTACATATTGTTGTTGTTTCGTTGTTGTTGTTGTTGTTTCTTTACTTTGTCATAGAAAATTAGCAGCACCCCAAACGTGTCTTCAAATCAGTTTATCAAAAATATTTGCACAAATGCTTAGTCTGAACACACATTCCGAATTGTTGACACTTTCCACAATGTTTGTTTAGGTCTCTTCACTGGCTTTGATTGGGTTGGCTGCTGCTAATTTGAGGCACTGGCGACAAAGTGCATTTTTCGATTATATTTTCGTTTAAAACACATAACTATTCAGCACAGCTTGCCAAAAAAAAACCGCATGTTGCACATGTAAAAGCATGCAACATAAAAACGAAACCTTTTTGTTGTATGAGAACTTTTAAGCTAAGCTGCACAGTAGGAATCAGGTCAACTGGATGTATGCAAATAGCATGTACAACTATTGTACAACATGTAGCACAACAATGCGCACAACTTGTTAAAGTGTTTTTACGTTTTTTTCTGTTTTTTGTTTGTTGGTTTGCCGCTTTTAATATATATCGCTGCAACAAGCGCGCACACAGGCAACACGCAGCTTGCAACAGCGCAACATGGTATTGGTCAAAAGGCGGCTGCACCAAAAGCAACGCCAAGTGCAACTGCAACTACGTCGACTGCGGTGGCGGCTGGCTGCTGCCGGCTGGCAAAGACAATGCCAACGGACAGACTGTTGCACCAGTCAGCCAACTCCATAAAGCCCACAAGCAGTTTGTGGCACGAAGGCAGAATAACGATTGTCATCCTTGTTTCTTTGGCATCATATTTTTACTGCAGTTTCAAATCCACGATTTTTGAACTTCGCTTGCCTTTGTGTCATGGGGGCATAGCGATTAAGTTGACCAGGCTGTGCTACCAACTTTGAACAGAATTAAGAGGTTATCTAAACTAATTAAGTCAATTTAATGGTTTTGATAAAATTCAAAAATATGTTTTTCGGTTTTATATTTTTTGTGGTGTCTATGTGAATAGAGAAGCGAAGTATTGTCAGCAGTTTTGATAAAGTAGCTGTTTCTGAACAAATTCTGCGTCAGTTTAAATAAGTTTAATATTGTATAATTTGAATAAGCGCCAATTGCACAGCATACAATTTATGCCAAGCTTCTTATCTATGCATCTAATAATATCAAATCAATTTCAATTATCTGTCTCATCTCAAGTTGAGTCAAGCTGCGCTTACCAACTTTGCCATTTGAGCATCGACTAATCTTAGTTTATGCTGCACTACAATTATTTCGGTGTATTTGGCACCACCTCCGCCCTGGAGGAGCATGCTGTGCAAAAAAAAAAAATAAAATGAAAAACAAAGTTTATTCAAGCAATATTTTTCTTCCATTTTTTGCAAGTTTACATTTTACATTTGCTGTAAGCCTTTTTTCGATTTGCAGAGTGCGGGCCTGCATAAAAAACCAGTTGCAGTTGCAAGTTGAAAGGGGCATAGAGAAAAAGAAGAAAAGAAAACACAACTGCGGCAACCAAACTACAACAAATAATGGAGTTTTTCTCTCTTTCCCAGTGCAAAGTGCATTGAGGCATGTGCCTGCAAGGGATGGCCGCCATTTGTTTACAAATAGCCAAATGCGAAATACAAAATCTGAAAATGCAAGAGAGAGAGAGAGAGAGTGGGAGAGAGAGGGATAAACCGAGAGAGAGAGATAGACTGAGAACTTTTGGATGCATAATACATAACTGTGTATAACTATTTTTCTTTTACTACTACATATTTAGTTGTTTGTATTCATGCCGACCGCCCAACTGTGAAATTGTGTCAAAATCGGATGCTGCAGGCAGTCGTTGCACGTTGCAGTTAACTTTAAAGGCTTCAGAGGCAGGTTTACTTCTTTTTTTTCGCCCAAACATTTATAGACTGACTGAACAATTTTCCAACGTACCTGGCAATTTAACGGTATATTGTAAGTTTCATTTAATATGACAGCACAGCTCGGATGCCTGCTGTTAATAAAGTTGCGCTCAGTTCAGAGCCAACTAATTAGACGCGGCCCAGATCCCAAATTCGCAATGCAGCCAGAAACTTACCTAAAACGAGAAGTAAGAAGAGAGAGAGAGGGTAAGTAAGTAAAATGAGTAAGAAATATAATTTAATAAGCAATTAAATTATTTTAATACCGCCACCGACGAGCGCAGCAAACGAACTGCACACAAATTGCAATTTTCCAGCAAATTTATAACAACGAATAGATTATACAAAAACAGGCCGCAGGCGTTTGGCAACACAAACTGGCATTAAACAAAAATTAAGGACGGCTTCACGAAGACTCTCAAGCAAAAAATTAGCAAAAACTTAAACACAAAGTGGAAGATGTAACGAAAAAAAAGAAAGAAAAAGGAAAAAATAAAAAATAAATAAATAGAAAAACTGGGCAAAACCCAAGACTCAACAGCTGCCAGGCCAAGTAGTCATCATCAGCTGAGATAGCAAGAACTCAAGTGGTAGTGGCAAGTGGTGGGAAACGGCGGGAAACGGGGACATAGCTCATCGCACAAGCAAGTAGCAAGCAGAAGGCAACATCCCAACTAATGCCATCAAGCTGATGCATATAGTGATTAGAGTGGACGCACTACTGACTCTCTTCGGTTGCAGATGACGATGATGATAAGTGTTTGCAGTTTACAATGTAATAGAAAAGTTGCCATCACACACAGATACTCACACAGGCCATATGTGTGTGTGTGTGTATGTTACTGATGATAATGATAGATAAGTGTGCGCCAGTATACTACGTAACTTTAGTCTAACTTCAAAAGCTATCAGCAGTTAAATCGAAATGCAGTAACCAAGACAAGCCAGCCAGAGACTGAGCCAAGACCGACCCTGAGCCTGAGCCTCAGCCAACGGGCAGCAACTGTAAACGTGGCGCAGCTTAATGACAAGAGAGCGCCAAGAATACAGCTGCAGCAGAGACTCGCAGCAAACTTGCAGTTTTCAGCTGCGCGTACACTGACAAAAAAAAATGCAAGCATTTTCTGTCCAAAGATCGAGACTCATATTTTATGTCGATTTTTTTTTTGCTTTAAAAATTCCTCAATTTTAGACTTTTTGATGTAAGTTAAGTAAGTCACAACTTAAAGCGCGTCCAGCGATTATGTGCTTGCTTCAGGAGCATGGAATATGTCATTCGCTGGTTCCAGCTCGATACTTTTTGTACTTATAATTTTCGCAAGAAATCGATGATAATTCTATGCCAGACATACTTTTATTCAAGAGCGTACACCGATTTTTGTGAGGAAAAGTCGTAATAGAATTTTCGCAGAAATTTTAATCTAGGCCACATTGTGTCTAATGCAAAGTTTGGACGGGGCAGCTGCATGCCATGCGTACGCCCTCGCTTTTTGTTATAGATACGTTTTTCGCTCAGTGCACCCTTGACTTGATGCTGCTGCATCATTAGCAATTGTGGGCTGGCCAAGGCGGGCGTGGGCCTGGGCATGGGAAATATTTGCTATAAATGCATGCAACATTAAGTAGAACGCATTTTTGCCACAACAGCAGCAGAAGCAGCAACCTGATGATGACGCGGCTGCTGCTGCCGCTAACGCCACACGCCACTTCACTTGACTGCAGCTCCTTGTCGTAGCTGTTGCTGCTGCTGTTATTGCTGTTGCTGTTATTGTTGTGCCTTTTCACAGCTCAACGCTTGCGCGCTTTTGGAGCAGGCTGTGGCTGTGGCTGAGGCCGAGGCCGAGGCTGAGCCTGCGAAAGGGTTTTCGTTTTTGCCACGCCGCATGCTTTATATTATTTCCAAGAATCTTACCGGCTATTAAGAAAGCATCCAAGGCAGGAAGCAGACAGAGTCTGTGGTGTGTGTGGGGAGATTGGGGATGTAGTAAAATAAAATTATTATTTTCTTTTCGTGCTCATAATTTCAGTTTTTCCTAACTGTTTTTCCTGCGTCTTTCAGTATTTTCTCGTTGCTTTTGGCCCCAATTAGTAAAACTCTTTTCCTTATTACGTTTAGCGTTGGCTTTTAGCTCTTCTGATAGATATCTTTTGGCAAGCATTTTCTGATTAAATTCAAGAACACAACACTATTACTATAAAAATAAGATCAAAAACTTTGAACTTACAGATTTAAATCGAAACGAAATATGTTTCAATCTAGAGGATAAACTATGATCAAAAAATCACTGTTTTCGACTGTCATTCTTTAAGAGCATGAATCTTGCTTTGACATTTCAGAGTATTAAGCATTCGAACTATTTATTTAAGTGATTCATTTCAACATGCAAGTTTTATTGCATGGGTTTTGGCTTAAGTGCAAGCCAAAACGCCCTCACTCACATCGCTTTTTATTTATTGACTATTATTTATTTTATATAACTGCATCTCCACATCAACCGCGAAACATTTGAGGCAATTTAATTTGCGATAAAAGCGCAAAATTTATGCAGGCTAAAATCTTTTTTTATGCACACAAACAAAATGCAACAGCAAAATGGGAAGATGAAGAAGATTGGGAAATAAAGAGCGCATACTCGTATAATAAAATATAACAAAAATTCTATTTTCTCGGGCAATAAAAATGTCAACAGCGTCGCCACAAGCGGACACAACCAATTGCAACTGGGCTGCTTGCTGTGGGTCGACTTCTCTGGCTGATTTATGCATTTCGCATGCAAAACGCTAATCAGTGTGCGACCCGAGCCACTCCCCTTCTTCTGACTTCTCCGTCTGCCCGTACCATAGCATTCCCTTTGCGTTGCAAACTCGACGGGCGGCCCAATAAAAACTCAAGCAAAGCTGGCGGGAAAGGGAGTCTGTAATACAAAACTCAAATAGCGTTTAGCCAAAGATGACTAATAGCACGTTGCAGCATGTTGTTGCGAGTGGTCAAGTGGGTTGACTGGGCTGCATGTGGAGGCAGTTAAATGAATGTTAACAGAGCAACTGCAACAACAGCAAAAACAGCAACAACAACAACAACTTGCTGATCATCTCTGGCCGACTTGTGCTGCATTATTATATGAAGCGAAATTCCATAAATTTGCATGGCATTTGTGGCAAGTGTGCAGATTGACATGCAACGCGTCGCAGCCCAGACATATGTAAGTATGTGTATCTGTGTGTGTATATATGTATGTGCATATGCTTGGCCGGTGATGGTGCTCAATTAATTTTCCTTTTTACGCACTGACTGATGAAGAGAAGCCAAAGCCGATTTCTGTTACAGTTGTTGTTGTTATTGTTGATGTTGTTGCAGCTTGTTGAATATTTTGCGCCTCAATAAGTTTTAACCCCAATTGAATTGAACGTATTTCAGTCAGAACTGGGGTGGCTTGCAATTACATGCCTGCTGCAGCTGTAGTTGTAGTTGTTTTGCGTATTGGAAAAGTTACTAAAATGTACGCATATGTCTTGCATAATTACAAGATTTTCAAGCGAATTTTGTTAAATTTTGTAACTTGTGAAGTGCTTTAATAAATAATAAGAGCTTCCTGCTCTAAGTGGAGCTCAACATTTCGGCCTGATTTTGTGCCCATAACAAGGGTTGACTACATCTATATATATATATATATATACACAAAAGCAATGATTTTAAAATTCATTACATAAAATGTTTACGACAAATCTATATAAGCGCATTAAATATGTATTGTTGAAAAGATGTTTGAAATTCACTTAAAACTCATCGAGCGTAAAATAATCAGGATTAGCTCAGCATATTTTCTTTATCGGGTTTTAATTCTAAAGTTTTAAGAGTGGGATTTAGGTCAAAATGAAAAAGATAAAAACTATCTTTAACCACAACAACTTGTATACAAATAATAAAGAGTTTTATTAAGAACATTTCAGTTTCAATAAAAATGAAAAGCTTGCTAAAGTAAAAGTAAATATGACTGAATTTAAACGCAAAATGGTATCCAAAAGATACAAATTCTCAAATGCGTTACGTATACTGATTAAAATTGATTATATTTTGTAAAAATGACATTTCAGGAATTATTAGTATTAAATATTGGCAGTGCGAACCAAAGAAACAAAACTTTAATTTACATAACTTTTCCCCCGTTGATTAAATCGACGCAATTTCTTTAATTGGAAATATTAGGACATAATCTCGGCTTTTAAATTGTTATGAAAAGCATGGTGTTCCAGGTGTTGCAAATGGTGCACAATTGTGTTGCAATCAAATTTAACTGAATTACAATAGAGGCATGCAGGTGAAAATTTGATGCTACTTGCCACAAGCCACATGTTTGTGATTTACATACACATCTACATACATGACAAATCTAAATTTATGTGCACATATACTTATATATATATATATAAATATATGATGGGATTGATGTGCAGGCAATTGGCCAGCACTTGACCGGAAAATTAATTAACTAAAATATATACAGATATTTGCACAACAGAAGCACACTCGACTGCCAAAAATCCAAACGACATGCACACACGCACAACAACAACAACACACACACACACACACATGCACATAACAAATAAGTACATGGCTGCCTGGGCACTTAAACAGAGTTATCTAAAACCAAGAAATATGAGTCGCATATGTAGCCTGCCTGGGGGATTTGAGGGGGCGTGCAACAACTGCGGCAAATGTCACTTAAGCGGTCATGTCCTATGCTCTAACTAGCGACTATTTGCAGTTGTCTATGTGTGTGTGTATGTCTACAACATATGGGCTTAGTTATTGTGCATAGGCAATGCTCATGTCCTGCTGCCACAATTAACTAAAAGCGCGCATCAAATTACAAACAAACAGCAGCAGCAGCAGCAACAACAAGGATGCCACAACAGACAGAGAGTGACAACGACATGAAGCGGAAGTAACAACTGTGCATATATATATATATGTGTGTGTGTGTGTGTAGTAAACGTGTGTGTGTATGTGTGTGTATTGAGTGTATTATTGTTATTTCACTCGAACGCTTGTAGATTTGTCGCCAACAGCTGTGCAACTTTTGTGGGCTCAGCCAGACGGCCATTTTGTCAAAGCGCTTTGCATGTGTATCTATATGGTATATAGATATACCTATATATATATATATATAGATATATATATTTCTATCTGTAGCTGTGTTTGAATCTTTGGCCCCGTGCACGGCTGCAATTTATGTATCTTTTGGCTTACAAGGATAGATGGTCATTTGTAGCTTGTAGCCAAGTTGTTACTGCTGTTGTTGTTGTTGTTTATTGTCGTTGTTGTTGTTTCCGACCTCAATCATGGCCTCTGGCAAAAAGGCTGGACAAGCCAAGCGAATGAACGTTGCTCATTGTAAGCTACTTAAGATTTTGCACCGATTATATTATATATGCTAAAATAGACGCGCAAATTGAGTGTGAGTTTGCCGTAGATAATCTTTACAAGCAATTTAAAGCTAGACAAGTGCTAATATAACAATGCCAACAGCAGCAGCAGGGGCATCAGCAGCAGCTACATCTGAAGCAGGTAAAGATACAACACAGATCTTAACAACAATGGCAAGCAAATTAAAGGCTTAAGTACTTGCTGCACAGAGATAGAGAGAGAGAGAGAGAGAGAGAGACAGAGAGCAAAAGGCAAGGCAGGTCGAACAGGTCGGTCATATCACGTGCGATCAACTAATTAAAGCAAAAACCGTAAAAACAGGAAGCCGCACATTAGGCAACAACAAAGCGGCAAAAGCCGAGAGAAAAATCAGAGAGTGAGCGAGTGAGAGACAGGGAAAAGTTTTAGTTGAATGATTACCACGGCTAGAGTTGAGTTTTTCCCCACTGCAACATTAATGAGGCCAACAAGCAGCAGAAGTAAAGCAGGGAGCAGCAGCCTCTTTTGCTTCCTGGCCGCACTTGCCATATTCAATTATGAATGAGCACCTTGAATTACAGTTACTGAGCGAGTTGGCAACTTTACAACAATGCTTAAGCCTATTGAGCTCTGACTTGGCTGCCTGCTTACGACAGCATCATGTGGCCATAATAAACACGAAGCCAACTTCAAACCAAATCAGATGCCAAACGTATAGCAAAGCAGGGGCGTGGCTGCCACCAATTCAAGCCGCGTTCGTTGACAGCCAGCCCAAAAGGAAACGCCAAGCCAAGTAGCACACTGAGAAAAAACACAAATCACACTGAAAACGAAAACGAAAACTCGTTTTTAATGCATATTTAACAAATAATTTCTATAAATTTCTTTTAAGTTGAAAATACAGACCTTAATCCTCTTGTTGAGAAATTATCTTTCAAAACGTTCGAACAATTCTTAACTACAATATTAATTTTTTTATTATTCTAAATAAATTTTTAAATGAGAATTTTTTAATGGGAACTTATATTTCTCTTTTTTACATTTCTTAAAAAGATTTAAATTGAGTTTATAAATCTTGTAAATATCTATTAATATGTCTATTTTTCAATGTGAGCAATATTTGCTTTGAGTGTAGTAGTTGACGCAAGCAACATCAGGAAAAATGTGGCAAAAAGAGGAAAAGAAAGGCAGGGAGAGAAAGAAAGAGAGAGAAAGACACTGAAAATCCATGGGTGCCTGGTATGCGTTGATAAATGGAATTGAATGGAACGCCACTGATTGGTCTCTCTGCTGGCAGCATCTTAGACTTGTCGCCACAGCTCCAGCTACAGAAGCTATATCTATCCGCATTCAATGTCGGCCTGTCAGTTGGCTTCAGTGTTTGGCGCTTTCACAATTTTCAATTATGGTTAATCATGCAAATGTTTGTCGCCTGTGAAAATGTTTTACATAATGCAAAGTGAAATGATGCCGCCGATGTTGATGTTGCCACACTACGAATCGGAAAGTTCGGCAGCATTGCAGCCTTGTTGCATATATGAATAATTGTGTCTTTTGTGTGCCCCCTGGACTTGCTTAGAGCTGCTGCTGGCCACAGGTAGTAGCACAAACAATTTTTGCCACATCATTTCTCACAAACAGAGAGAGAGAGCACAAAGAATAGAATGGACATTCCTCAAACCTACCTAGCCACAATCGATTGTGCGTACGTATGTGTGTGTTTGCCTGTGTGTATGTGTGTGTTGCTGTGTACCTTTTGGGATTAGAAACAACCCCGAAACGTGTCGCATTATGCGTGCGTAGACTACAGCCGGCGTAAGAACTAGATTGCCATGCCCTTCGGACAGGCAACTACGGATTTAAAGGGTGTCCCGTATTCCTCAAACTCAGACCATGCAAAATACCTGTGAGCCAAGTTTGGCACAGCGGAAGAATCCATATATTCTTGTGCAGGTAACGAAATGGTAATGAACCCATAATGAAAATGTCTCAAATGGTTTCAAAATAAACTGAGATTGCCAGAGGAGATTATAAAACACATAGAGATTATAAGGGAAACCCGAATTTCGATTGCTATTTAATTCCGGTCGATTTTTATTGGTCCGGTAAGGTCGAACAAAGATTACATGTCCTTGTACAGAGAGAGTCAAATTTCTAACATCTAAATTTCACTATAAATTTAAAAACCTACAGATTATTCGTATGAAGAACGCAAATATGTAGATTTTGTTCGAAATATCTTCAAAACTAAGGAACTAGTTTGGATAGAAACAAACCGAGAGACGGACAAGGCTATATTGACTCGGCTAATTATGCTGATGAGGATTATATAATATCATTATATATTAGAAAAGTATAAACATAGGAAATTGATTTTAATTAAAGCCGTATTTTTCGTGTACTCATTCAAACATTTGGCATGCGTTTAGTCATGCAAAACTGTGCAATTCATCAACGTATTAAACAGAGAGGTACCATTATAATATATGGTTTATTCTCATGGCATTACGACTGTGTGTAATGTGTTTGTTGCCCATATATATATATATATATATATATATATATATATTTATCTGTGTGTGTGCAATTCCCCCATTTCAGTTACGCACCCTATAGCAGCTACCCACACACGCTCTGCATCAATTCCCATGCGTAAACCAGACTATTTATGTCTCAGTGTGTGTGTGTTTGTGTGTGTGTGTGTGTGTGTGTGTGTGTGTGTGTGTGTATGTTTGTGCCATTTGGTCATAAATTCAAAAAGCTGTCCAGCTTAAATTTTGGTTTTTCAATTTTTGAATGTTAGACCTCCAGCATAAACTCTCAATCTCACCCCTCATTTACCCCTCACCCACACATAAACACACACACCTACATGCACACACACATAGAGGCTCGCATAGTTGTGCGTGTTACTGTACAACGTGTAAGGAGTCAACGCACGGACCGAAATGTTCAGCGTCCGAAAGGACGAGCGTCACAAAAACCATGAGATTTCATTTAATTAAAGCATTTCTGTTTTTTTCCTCTTTTTTTTTTTTGTTTGTTGGCAAGGGGCTGCCGGGGAGAATCGGGGGTGTCCAGAAACCTAACCTAACGAAATCCTTGGCTCGCATGCATGTTGAATTTTTGACGCCATATGTGCGTGGAATATATTAAATATACAAACAAGCCTTTAAAAAGGATCAGCGAACGCTTGAAATATATTTGTAGTTTTAGTCGTTTTTCTCTCTACTTTTTTTTTACGTTTTTGTTTTTGCGTTTTGCAGCTCCTAAACAAATATGAATGTGAATGTCACCCACAAAAACGGTTTGCCTTTGGATTATGTGTTATTAGCCAACCCCCACTAGTCTCCCACTTGGCATGCAAAATATGAAATCGATGTTGTGGGGAGCAAGGGTCGCCAAAAAGGTTAAACAAAGGTTAAGCTGGGCCCCTCAAGAATTTTGGTTGCTAGCTTAGGCAGTCATCAGAGCTATTTAGTTAAAATTAGTGCTGTCGAGGATGTCCTTTCAATAAAGCAAAGCAAACAGGCGACAGACACCACAGCAAAGTGCGCTCCAGGCGCTGGCAAAGGATAACAGCGAAGGATGTTGCTGCCACTTGCTGCTGACAATGTCAAAGACCGAGCAGGTAGCTTTGAGGCAACTTCTTTGCAAAGAAAACGCTCAGCTGGAAAATGATGCTGACCACCCGTCAGTGCCAGCAGCAGCACAAACTGAACCCAAGCCAAATCATGAAATAAACTCTTTAATTACGCCTCACGACCAGTAGCAAGCAGTTGGAAGCTGGCAGGCGGGGCACGCAACAAGCTAAATGGAAAATTATGCAAAATACAGCTGCAGCAGCAACAACAGCAGCAGCAGCTCCCGAAAATGTAAGTAAAAATTATAAAATCTTTGGCACGACATTGGTCGCAAAACGCTGGCAACGACAAAACTGCAAATTACCAAATTATAAACAAAAAGCAATGATGATGATGACGATGACGACGACAACGACAACATTGCTGGCACAGCCATAAAGCCCCGAGGATGCAGCAGGCGACTCCGACCGCACACAGCATGCAGTCCCAGCCATGGCAAACCAACCAGTTCCCCATAACTCTACCGCCAACCCCTCTCCACTGCTGCCTTAAACGCATTTAAACAACTTGAGTGCCCCCCTCTCCCGCCACTCTTCCGCTCCTGTCGCCTGCGTCGTGGCCTGGCCCGTCAACCTGCAACGTTTGGCACCCACTCGATTATCACCGAAAAACGATTGACCTCACGAATTCGTAATTAATTTTCACAAAAGTTTTCCATTCGAAGACAAACTTCAAACAAAAGGCTTGCACACACAATGTGAACAAACGTGGCCAAAGCCGAACCGAACCGAGCCGAGTAATATCAAGTTTGAGTTTTTCGTTTATTTCGGATTGGTTTTGTCTGCGTCAGTGTCTGTGTATGCAACTGGGACTGTGGACTACAATGTTTAAGCATTTGAGCAGCGGCGCTGTGGCGCTGTGGAACTGTGGCGCTGTGGGGGGCGCATTTGGTGAGCAAGTGACTCTCCAATCTTGCGCTCGCTCGTTCGCTCGCTCGTTCGTTCGTTCGTTGGCTGGTTGGTTTGGTGGTTCACTCGCTCGCTAGTTGGGCGCATGATGTCGCTTAAGTGCTGAAACAATGTTTCAAGTTGTAAGAGCAACGACAACAACATCAATTGCAACAACAGCAACAACAACAACAACAGCAGCAGCAGCAACTTGCCAATCGTTGCACCAAAAATAAAGTGTGTAAAAATGAGCAACTTTTTCAGCTGAGGAGCAACTATGTGCGCCAGCAAGCAGTACACGGAGAAACAAGCAAAAAAAAAGTATTACTCCATATACTCGAGCAAAAGTGATTATAATCTGTTCTGTTTTCTCCAGCTCAAACTCAAAACTCTATTCCAAACTTATAAATTTTAATCCCATGATTTTACCAATATGTATTTTATTTATTATTATATTGTAATTATTCATTTATAATGTCATTAAAAAATAAATAAATAAAAAGCCTTAAGCCTTAAGGAAAGTTGGTCAAATTATTCCACTTTTAAATGCATTGTTTTTCTCTCAGTGTACATACACACACTCGCACACACACTTCGCTAGGCGTCGCAGAGACAACGGCAACAACAACAACCACACGCTCGTTGATGACGCTGACTAGCAGATACTTGCAGTGCCGCCTTGCCACACCACAAACTGGCAAAAGATACAATTTCGCAGCGGCTCAAACTGAAACAATATGTGAGAGTGTGTGCGTTTGTGTTTGTGTGAGTTTGTTTGTTTAGGTGTGTGTGTGTGTGTGTGTGTGTAGACACAATTTTCAACTGGCAAACGTAAAGTGCACAAATTGCAATTGCAGCTGAGCGCGGGAATCAGGACAAGCGAAGGATGGAAAGCAGCTACAGCTAAGCAGTGTATATTATAGAGTTTAATGCAGTGGATGACATTGATAAAAGCAGAAGTTGATCCACAGTTAAATTGATAATATAGATGCACTTACTTTAATGCATACGGAGGGTATGCCCACAAAGTTTGTCAAGTCTAACTGAAGAATTTCATTCATTCCTTAACAAGCATTTCTAAATATATATTGAAAATATTATACAAGTAATTTTAAAGGAATCTAGCACTTAATACCAGCATTTAAGAGCATGAAGCTTGCCTTTGAACTAAATCAAAATATGACTTTTAAATTATATGATTTATTTTTGGCAGATAAGATATTTTTAGCTTTATCTTCTTTATATGTTTCTTTAATTTGAATAATGGATATTTTACCAAGAATTTATTTATATGTGCATACAAAAACAGACAATTAAATCATCTTTTAATATCGATTGTGAATTGTCCAATGTGTGGTCTGACACCGTCAGTACTCGTAAGTGTTCTGGTAAAGATTAACGCTATCTTTACTTGTTCTACAGCTCCCTATCCACACCCACACCCACCACACATACACATATACTGCTACACCATTGACAATATGGTGCAATGCTTTCCGTCTGGCCAAAATGCAAAGTGCATCTGTGGAATGCAACGTGCTGAAGAAGACTATGAAGAAGAAGAGGCACTGACCACAACACAAGCTGCCAACTGATAGTTTGCTGGCATTAGACACTGCCAGGGTGCACAATCGAGACTCCTCTCGCACGCACATTGACACTTTGATATGATTTCAGGCCACATGCCTGGGCGGCATGATCTGCGGTCTACTGGTCGGCAGCAGAAACAGCAGCAGCAGCAGCAGCAGTGGCAGCTGGGGCAGCTTCTACTACACCTACTTCAGTTTTCAGACTGCTGACCAGCTGGCCAGCTGTGCCTGCCAAACTTTAGTGTAGGCCCCCATTTTGTGTGGCATTTTTGGCATGATTGCACTACAGTTTGCAACTTCTGTGCCTTGTGGTCTCTTTTGTGGCAGGCAACCAATGACGCTGCACAAAATTGCTATGGCTGGTACATCAATTTGAGCCTGTTGCAAAAGACTCGCAACTGATGTCAAAATGCGGCTGGGCAAAGTGTAAATAAAATCGAACCACAAGAAAGATGCAAAAACTTAAATTGGAGCAACTGACAGAAAAGTTCAACGCCAGGCAAAATATGGAGAGTAAATTCTGGGTATATTTGTGTGTATACATATTTGTGTGTGTGTGTGTGTGTGTATAAGAAGAAGAGGTAGAAAAAACACGACAAATTTCGCAGAATTTCGCATAAAGTATCTGAAAGTTGAGACAGACTTTGTGCTCAAGTTTATAGCGTTTTTCTCACTTGTTTCTTGATATTGAAATTAATTTTGGGTGCTGTTGGCGACAACAGAACAACAGCTGTTACCAGGCCCCCTCTCGCCCTTCCACCGCCCCATCTTCTGAATTACAACCCCCACACAACCAGCCTCTTGCCTGCTTTCTTGTGTGACTTGTAACTTTTGTAAAGCGTTTTTTTCGGCGCTCAAGTTTAATTTCAACGCTTAACTTGGCCAACTTTCGCGAGTGACAGTCGACGCTTTAAGTCGCAGGCATCCGAGGCAGCCTTTTAGACGGCACAAATTACTTCAAGTTTTTGGCATTCAAGTGCTTAAATGTCTCACGAGTTTGCTTTGCCAGCCGTTTTACACGTCATTTGAGTGCACGCTCTCGAAAAACTACGAGCTACACTCCACAAAAACTGTGGCCAACTATGTACTAAATTGCCTGAACATTGAAATTGCCCGGAAAAACTAAAAAAAAGCGTTGTATGTTAAAAAAAAAGAAAGAAGAATGATTGCTTTGAAGTAGAAACTTTTGCCACAAAATACTTTACCTATTTTGATATTTAAAAACAATTTCAATTTATATATCTAAAGAATAAATTATAAGCTTTGCTAAATTTTGTAAAATTGACAATAAGTTCCATAGAAGATAACGAATAATATGATATTCTGATATTCAGATATTGCTACATTTGTACATAAAATATAACATGAATTTATAAACATAAATTCTAAATTTATCATTTAATTGGCCATATTTTTTTGCAAAGTGTAACGCCATGAATTAATCAAAAGGCAGCTGCAGTACTTTTGGCATTGAGTACATATTTAGCTGCACAGTGAGACAGAACGATTGCGAGAGAGAGAGAGAGAGAGAGAGAGAGTGAGAGAGAGGGGGATGGGAGGGGTTAACCGCAAATAATGCGCGATTTTAGCGCTAGAGACAAGTTCAACTTAATCAATTTAAAGTGCTTACCGCAGAGTCAACAGCTCAAGCTAACCGCAAGGCGGCAAACACTCACCCACACCCAAACACACACACACACAAACACAGCTAGAGTTGCCCTCCCTGTCATTGGTCTGGGGGTTATTAGGCGAATTGCCTCACATAGATACTCAGCAGGTTGTCGTTTGGCTGACCAACAAGTGACCAGTGCCCAGTCAAGAGTCGTCACCGGATGGTGGATGGTGGACAGTGGACAGTGTGCCTAGTGCCCAGTTGCCTACACCCCATTGTACTGGGCATGTAAAGTATCCTTTTCACTGTTCGCCTTTTGTTTTTGTTTTCAGGTTGTTGTTTTTTTTTTCTTTTTCTTTCAAGCACGCTGCGACGCTGTCAACGTTAGCCCTCTTTTTGCCTTGTGGCTTGTTTGCCTGCGTGTATTTATATTTACTCTGTTGTCAACATTGGGAAATTATGAAAATTAATATGAAAATTGTTGCTATTATGAATCCCCCTCCTTTTGCTATACCCATGCCAGCTCTTATGTGCGTGCGTGTGTGTGTGTGTTTTGCTTGCCCTTTTTGTTTGCGTAGTCAATTGTTAGTTTTAGATTTAATTACTTGCCTCAACTTGAACGTTAATTTGATTGAGTATCACGAGTTTAAAGCGCACTTAACCCAAACAAAAGGCGGAAAAAAAGGGTCTGCCATTTTCCCAGCCAATGGCATTCATCAAAAGAAAACCCCGGCTTTGCTGTCTCGAGCAAATCAATTGGGCGAACGCATTCTGCACTCTCAACTCTCCACTCTCGACATTTGCAGCTGCTCATTGTTGTTGTTTTCCAATTTGCATACGCATTATGCAATCAGCTCACATACAGCACAAGCTCACTTATAAGGGGCTTATAAAATATGTAGAAATATAAAAAGGGTAGCCAAGTCAACGGAGCTGCAAGCATATGCAAAAATGCAAAGGCATCTAAGCCAAGCAAAATAAATTCCAGCTCAATTTGAAAATTCGATACATTTGCTGTACTTGTGATAATCATAAGCGAGATAAACTGAAGGCTTAATTTGCGTTTATATTTGATTTGGATAGAGAGAAACGCCTGCTTATAGCGACATTTTTATCATTTAATATTTTAACGATTAGAATTTCATATAAATTGCTGTTCGCTTTAAAAAATAGTTAAATTAAAGTCATATAAAATACTCATAAGATCTTTTGACTATTAGTAAAATTGCTGACGCAAGTTTAATGAAACCATAAAATACTCTAAGCGTTACTGACATAATTGCATTACATAATGTATTTCTCGTTATTTAGCCATCAATAGCTAATCTAATAATAATGGCACAAAGCCAATTAATGCTCATACTCGTTGAGCAAAGTCACTTTTGTATCAATTAGCAAGCAATTAAAATTACAAAAACAAAAAATAAATAAAAGAAAATAATAACAAAAACACTGCGCTAAGCCTTACCAAATGCAAATGCCATAAAATGCTGAATTACAAATGTCTAATGAAAATGAAAATAGACGCTTGCCTATAAAGTGAAATTGCCCAAATTAAGCAGCTGTTTAAAAAGCCTTTTGTTTGACTTCCGCGCCCCCTCCAACACCGTCCCTCTTGTCTTTCGTCCACATGCTCCATAATTCATATGCATTTTAACGAGTTGAGCGGTGGACACGAGGGGTAAACAGCAGCAGGGGGGAGGGCGCTGTTAGCGGCAGCCATGACAGTTTTTATGACACTTTTATTTCCTGTAGGCAAATAAAGCAAGCACAACTCGTGCAGTTAAAACTTCAACTTCATTATCATGATGGCTGCACAGTAAATGCATTTTATTTATTATTATTATTTACAAATGCATTAAACACCATATTTAATTGCATCATAAAAACTCGACGAGTCGACGCAGCGGACAATGTGGAATGCCAGTCCAACTGTCTGCCAACCAAATGCAATTGGACGCGCCGAATATGTAACTCTATACACTCAGAAAAAAGTCGTCGTGAATTTTAGAAAATCGCAATATATTTCAAATCACCGTGAAATGTTGAACAATTTTCGTTTTTTAAGCAATAATTTCCAGGTATACGAAAAAACATTTTTTGAAATGGGAAAGAATGCTTTTCTTTTTTCCAGAATTATAATTCATAATAAGAAAAACATGGTGTTAAGAAAAGAAAATTCTGCTTTTTCTGTGTAATAATAAGTGTAACGCTTTCCGCCAAAAGTAAGGAGAGTTTCTAAAATTCGGGACAACTGTTTTTTCCGAGTGAATACACAAATATATTTATATATAAATGTATCTATACATATATCTATATATATATAAATATATATACACATAAATGTATTTGTGCATGTGTATCTGTATCTGTATCTGTTTATTTAGTCGCATTGCTTATCGCAAATGCTTTTCCAATAACGTACGCTTATGCGTGTGATATTTTTATGGATTTTCACTCGCACACTCAAACACTCAAACTCACACTCACACTTCAATAACTGATAGACAAGTTACGATTTGGGCTGCTGTTGTTCTTCTTTGGTGTTGATGTTGTTGTATTTGTTGTTGTTTTTGTTATGTGCTGTTCACAGTTTTTCGTTATTATTTACACAATTGACCCTTTCACACCAAAAACTCATTGAACTTCGACAGCAGCAACTCACGTACCGAGAGCCAGTTCTTTAGTCTTAGCTAGCTGTGTGTGTGTGTGTGTGTATGCTATGTGTGTGTGTGTGTGTGTGTGTGTGTGTTTGTTGTGGGCACCTCCTCATCGCTCTCAACTGTAAATAGTCATAAATGTTTTGTTTATGTTTACAATTTAGCTGCTGTTGTAGTTGCTGTTGTGTTGTGCCGTGTTGCAGTTCGTGACTCCTCCAATGTAGTCGACGTGGTTGTTGCTGCATGTTTTTGTTGTTGTTGTTGTTGCATGCTGCTGCTGCTGCTGCTGCTGTTCGAGCCAAGATTTCTGAATTGGTAATGGAGCATGTGCAGTTCAGCAGAGGTGAGCGAGCTGCATTTTATTGCTATCTAAATCGCTGACCGGGCCATTTACGTATGCCACTTGGCTTGTCTCTTGGCTTTTATTTGATTTTAATTTGACTCTTAACTCGACTCAACAACGGGACTTAAATGTTAGAGCGCTTAACTCTAATCTACATATGGCCTGTAGCAATAATCTACTCCCCTCCCCATCATCTACCCCAAACTACATATATTTCAGTGGGTTTTTTTGCCATGCATATGCATATCATTAATGCATTCAATTTACTATACCCAACAACTAAACCCATTATGTATTTTACACAAATTAAGCTAAATAGCCCAAAGCTATGAAAATAATGTGGTTTTTGTTATTCTTGTTTTTGTTATTGCTATTACTGTCAACAATAATTGTAACTCTAGTCGTATTAAATAATTACCAATTTCAAAAAGCAAAAAACCAAATAATAATAATAATTGTATACAAAGCCCTAAATCGCTGTAAAAGCTTTGTTTTACCAGCTATTTGAGTTGGCCTAATGAAGAGCCCGGCCCAAAAGAATAGCAAAATGTTCACATAAATAATTAACAAAGCTTTTGGCATGAAAACGACCTTAAATAAATGAACAAATAATTTAGTTAAATGGATTAAAAATAGACCTAATTTTAGTCTACTTACCAAACAAAATGTATTCAGCGAGCTTATTGCCAGCCATATATTATTTAAATCGATTTTTATTAACTCAAAGCGAATTTTATTATGCTTGCCAAGCTAAAAACGGGTTGCTTACATTTAGGCTAATAATCAGTTGAATACAATAACTAAATTATATGACGGTAAATTGATTTGTTTGTCAAAAATAAAACAAAATAAATGTCAGTTTCAACAATCGCCGAAAAACAATAATGTGTACAGCATTAATTATGCTAAAGAGAGAAGCCAGCAGCACAAAAAACACGAACAATAACAACAACTAAATCATTCAGTTGTCTTTTGTTTAGAGCATTTTAAACTCCATTTATCATTGGGTCTGATGAGCCGCGACAACCAGCAAATAAGTGGCAAGAGTGCTCGATTCAAAGATACCCTGTACGCGGCTACAAAATTACTAATTCAATTCAAGAATTTGTTTAATAAATTTTAATATTACGCAACTAGCTTTTAGTCCTAATACAAAAAAATAGTTATTTTTACTGCACATCCGGAATCAAGATAACATAATATGTGGGATAAGTTGCGCACCACACAATAACACATACACCTTTGTGTCACACATCAAATATAGCCAGGGTATATGCTAAAAACCAGATGAGTGATGGCAAACTTATTGCGGGCAATCAATAAAATGGAATATCGCACAATTTAGCATAAATTATGCAAAACATATAATTAAATAATAATACAATCGTATGTGAAATACGAAATTAACTTAAATTATTTAATTTATGTGCGTGCCAACCCAAAATAATAATATAAAAAAAAAACTACAAAGCCAATGGAATCTCGTAATGTGTGTTCGAATGAATTTCGAAACTGCAATTAAAAATGCGCATAAATTACAATTAGCAAAAAAAAAAGCCAGCAGCAACAATGCGACAATATTAGCTTTTAATTGCTATATAAATTATAAATAAATGAGCCTGTTCCAGCAACAACTAGAACTACAACTCCTATGCACAAATTTTGCATAAATTAATGAGAGCAAAAGAAAGAAACGCCAGCGAGATATTAAACAATAAAAATTAATTAAAATATTCATAAGGCAACTACACAGCGTGGGAGTCATAAAACTGACGATTAAATGTCAAATACAAGCCAAAGAAAAGCAGAAATTCCAAGTTTTTCGCACAAGTGTTGAGGTTCACATAAACTTGCACAACTTTTATACTACATACACTTAAGTACACAACTATAAAAGTTGCTTCTTTTTTTTTAAAGGTAAATAGAGTGCACAACTGTTTTTACTTATTGAGTGCGAAAGTTGTTAATTGTGTTTTCTTTTTCTCTTGTGTTTAATTTAAGTCCTTCAGTTTCCTTGATTCATTTGAAACGAGGCTTAAAAGCAAAGTTGTAATATAATTAAGGTTTTTGATTGTTTTTGTGGCTTTCAATTAATAATTAGGGATTTTTTCTCAAGAGTCTGAAGGATGAATAATGAAATACTTCAATGATTACTAGTAGGAATGCTTGCCAAGTATTTATATATTTAAATTGATTCTCAATATACAAATTATCGCATAATAATTCAAATTAGCATTATTATATACCAAAAAGTAGATTAAGTCTTTTTGGAAAGCATTTATATTCAGCGTGGGCGCAATGTGTGAAATTTTGTTGATTTTCTGTGTCTTCTCTAATTAATGCTGCTGTCGAATAAGTAAAATAACTTCAAGAAAAAATACCTTGAGCAAGGGTTCAGGGCTCTTGAAGGTGCTGTTGTTGCTGGTGTTGTTTTGGCATTTCCTGTAATTTGTCGAGCGAGAAAATTGGTAGCTCTCGCCGGGCTAGCAGTGTTGGTTCAGCGTATTTGAGTCGCTTGCATATTAATTTAAATATAATTATGATAATTTTTATTGTCAAGCCACATGTTGTATGGGATGTTGGAACCCTTTTGGCCCTGGGCAAACAACCCTTGCCATCATCGTCCTTTACCATCCAAATGGATTAGTTATTAAGTTATTTTAAACTAAAAGCAACGAGCCAACGAACAACAACAGCAACTGACGAGCCTCAGTGAATCAGCTAGCAGTGCTGGCCAGCAAACAACATCTTGTGACTGACATTTGTGCGTCAAATTAAGTGAACTCTTTTTTATTTTTTTTCGTGTGTTGCAAGCAAGGAGGCAGCAGCAGCACCAACAGCAGCAGCAGCAGCAGAGTCAGTGGCACATGGTCAGCAGCAATGTAGCTTCCTGCCTGCCTGGCCTGCCTGGTAGTCTGCCCGACTGACTGACAGACTGAGTGACTGTTATTGTTGTTGTCTTCGGCCTGTCCCCTGCATTGCGTAAACTATAATTAATAACAAAACATGTTATGGTTATGGCTTTTGCCGTCTCTCTGAAAATTGTTTCTTGTGACCGCGCCTGCGGCTCAGAAAAGCGGTCTCCATTCCCCCATCCCCAGCAACGTCACAGTCTCCGATCTCTGTGTGTCTTGCCTGGCTCTGGTTCTGGGTCTGGGTCTGGGTTTGATCTGCTTCTGTTGCTGCCTCAATATTCTGATATACGTTAACCTCTCCACTCGGCTGGGGACTGTGCAACATATGTTATGCATTTTTTAGCTGTCTTCGGCATTCGAAAAATTATGTAGCATTTAATTAGCGCATAATTGCAGCGACCTCAGCTCACTCGTTATTACTGACAAAGACAAAGCTTTTGGACTTAATCCCGTTGCTACTTAGCGAAAGAAAGCAGCAGAAGCAGCAGCAGCCCCACAAATGTCAACGTATGTCAAAATGTCTGCCAAGACCCCTCTCCCTCTCCCTCATACCCCATCACTTATCCCCCATTCCTTGCCGGCATGTAACGCTAGTATTTCCCTGTTTTTCTTATCTATTATTGTGTTCCTTTGTATACCCTGAAAATTTGCATAATGAAGCTGTGACAAAGGTTCTACAGTGCAAGTCCCAAGTATATATTCTTGATCGTCGATTCAGCCAAGTCCGTGTGGCCGATGTGAGAGATTGTAATAGATAGATAACTCTAATTTGTAATATAAGTACTCGTATATAATAAGCAGATCAATATTGTTCACTTTAACGATCAGAATCGCTCACCGATAGTGCACAAATGCTACCATTTTTGTGGTAAATGTTTCCAATCGGATTTGTATTTACCTTGACTTAATATTGAACATCTGTGAAAATTACATAAGACTTTTTTGAGCAACACGCAACAAAATCGGTTTTTCATATCTACAAACAAAGGCAAGCATTTTCTGTATGCATGTACACACACATACACACAAAAACACACCTACACACAATGAGTGTAAGCGCATTCGGTGTTTTTATCTGATTATCTAAGATGTGTACGGCTTATTGATTGGGAAATGCTTGGAATGTAGGGTACTTGCTAGTCAAGCTCGCTCGACACGAGGATTCTCAGTTGTTTTCTTGAGTCTAAGGATGCGACACGCGCACACATTTACAGACAAGTTCAAAAGCAGTCAACAGCTTCAGCTTGGGAAAACTCAGCGACGACGCGTCGTCATCCATTCTCAGCGATTTTCATGGCTCGTCGTTGTTACCTCCATGGCGACGCTGCTGCTGTGTTGCCAGTTTGCAACTTGCCGGGGCTCCTTGTGGCTTCGCAAATACTCAACAAACCATGAAAGTAAATAAATGTTTTGCAACGTTGCAGAAATAAAATGCAATTTAAGTCCCACCAAAACGACTAAAAAACAAAATATACAAAAAAATACGAAATAAAAAATATCTAGAACATTGCAGCCGACTCCTGAAGCTTGTCTAGGCTGCATGCCGCATATTTCTCGATTTTGTTTTTGTTTTTGCGTTAGAATTGCCTTTTTGTGAACTTTTCGAAAGGATTTATTTTTTTTTTAGTTATTTTTTTGGAGTGGGCATCGGTACAAAAGAAAGTGAAATGCAAGTTGGAAAAATATCTGTATGGAATTTATGAAATTGCAATTGCCAAGCCACAACAACAAGAACAACAATCAGTACTGGGAGAATGGCTTGTTATGGCAATCAAATTAGAAGCAACAAAAGTAAAAAACATATAAATATTATAATGGAAGTATTTCAGAAGAGAAAGTGTAGCTAAAATACAAAAATATTCATTTATATTGAGCTGTACTCTGAACTGAAACCAGCTAAAATTTAAAGCATTTTATTTTTTTGGCAACATTGCAAATTTATGTAGTCTGATTATTTTTTTCTTAAATAGTAATTTAAAAAAAAACACATACTGTTACAAAATGTAAGATCATAAAAAAATTCATTCAGCTACCTTTTTTCAAAGTAGGAATTTTGATTTTATCTTTGAATAAAAAAATGTATTTAGTTCTTTATTTATTATATTCTTAACATTAAGAGTTTTCCGAAAGTGATTTTCTTAGTTTTTCATCTTTTAATGTTGAATGTTTTTACATTGTAATATTATAAAGCTCTTCACCTAATAACTATTGTGAATGATTTCAATAATTTATTGCGCGTATTGAAAAAGATAAAACTGAAACCAATTGAAAAACATAATAAGACAAATGGAAATTCACACACACACACACAAGCACACAGATACAAAGTGCTGCAAATGACAGACGAAACGGAACAATAATTAAAGCGAAATCAACAGCAATAACAAGAAGAAAAGAACAAAATGAGGACACAACAAGAAGGAAACAACATGGCAAAAATGCAGCAGCTCCTCAAACTTTGAATGGATGATATGCGTCTGATGGACGGACGGATGGGTGGACGGATGGATGGATACCCCTTGCAACAAAATCATGTCGTTCCAGTTGTCGTTTGTTGTTCTTGCTCTTGTTGTTGTTGTTGTTTGCCATTGATGCCGCTGCGTTGACTTGTTGTTTTTGCTGATGAGCCAAGGCAGCAGCAGCAAAAAAAAAAAATAAATCAGAGCAAAAGTTGAGTACAAGCCACGGCAAGAATCCTCCAGAACCCGTCAACTGGTTGGGTGTCGCTGTAGACTACTTGAACGAAAAAAATAAGCAAAGACAGACTGCAACAGAAGTGGAATCTGCCCCCCCAAATGTTGCTGAGCTAGCGGCCCCTCAATTGACAGTCACATCATTTTAGCCAGCGGAACACACACGCAGTTTTGGCCAAACAGTTTTCCCAGACAAGCAGGTGGCAAAGGCTGCAAGCAACACAGCAACACAGCAACAACAACAATTGCTTACAACAACAGCAATTGATGTGCCCCGCAGTAGCAGCGGTAATTGCTGAACGGTCTACGTCCATGCAAATTTTGCCTTTGCGTGTCTAGGCCTCCTTTATACACATACATCCATATATTTCTTAAAACTGACTGTCTAGCCCCCATTCGCCCCTCCCCCTTTCCTCCTCTCACATCAGCATTTCAGTTTGAGTTTTCGAATTATGTTGTACTCTTTCAGAATTTAGTTGTTTTCACATTCGCTGCTCGTAAACTTAAATCAGGTATATGGGGATTACTCGTAAATGATTTTGAATCTGTTTTTTTAATATCTTTTAATTAATTTTAATTGCGTTATATTTTAGAAATATATTGATATCTACGCTTATTATACATATTTATTATTTAATATTATAGAGTTAATATATTAACAGTAAGGCTTTTGAATTAAGGCTTGGAGTAAATCATGTTTCATTAATATTAAGTACTTTGCTAAGATTTTATACAATAATATCAGTTCCGGTTTAAGACCGCATGCTTATAGCGGTTCCGTGTCTGATTCTAGTTTGACAACCTGATTTATTCTTGGCTAAAAAAAAACTGTTTTCGTCAAATTTAATTTATTCCAAAGATCAAAATGAATAATAAAAAAATATGTATTAGCATTCTTTTTTAAAGTTTTGGCTATGATCATAGAATATGATTTATTGGAGTAAAAAAACGTTGCTACGAATATATAATTCATTTTGAAGAGATTTTGAGAAATCTCTACAAGATGATGCCAGAAAGGCGGCCAAGGATGGAGCTCATTAAGTATGATCCAATCTGACTGAATCCGAGAAGCCGATAACATCCGGTAAGGAGTACAAGAAGAAGGTAACCTGTCCATCAAAACAGCGTTTCCTCCTCCTAAGGTTCAAAGATGCCATAAATTATAATATAATTAGCTATAAATATATGCTAGCTATGTTTCACCCAGCTTAATCCAAAATGATGTAAACTTATTGCCAGTACAATCTCTTAAGAGAGTGGCGCTCTTGAACAGAGTATCGCTCGGTCGACTGCAATATGCACTGACTGTTGTTGTTTGTTGCTGCTTAGGGCTTGGCTTCAGTTGAGATGATTTCAATTAGTGATAAATCAGCAAATCCCCAAGAGATAAACAGAGCGAACGAGAGCCGGGCGGTAGAGCAGAGGGAGGCAAGGGTTTAGATAGAGAGCATTGCTTTGGAATTATAGCATTAACAAATTTATTTATAACACAAATTAAATAATCCAATTCGCGAGTCACCGTTTGGGGCAAGAACAGCAACAACAGCAGCAACAGCAACAACAGCAACAACGAATGCAATTTGCAGATTTACTAAGCGCACACAAAACTCATCTGCCAAGTGGCCAACTGAGCTGGCTAGCTGGCTGATTTGGCCAACTGGACGGTTGTTGTTGTTGTTGTGTTTGGCTGTGGCTTTGGCCAAATTGCAATTGCAATTACTGATGGCCGTGGCGCAGCAGCGTGGCATAAAACAACTAAACAACGCCCAAGCGACGACAGTTTGACTTGCAGCATCATCTGGACCTGGACCTGAAACGTCGACGTGGTTGTGGATTGGAACTGGGATGGCCTGGGCTGGCCTGGTGTGGAGTGGAGTGGAGCAGAGTGGACTACCCGTATCCATTACTGCACGAGCTCGAGCTCAAAATGGGATATGGGCCGCGTTGAAGAGCAGGCCGAAAAATGCGCGCGTTTCGAGCCCTGCGGCTGCCTTGCCTCGTCTGTCCCCTTGTGCCACGCTGCCCCTGTGTTCTGGCCAAGTTTTTGCGAGAAAATCGATTTCTGCTGCTGCTGCACGCTTTGGGTTTCGCAGCCGCAGTGAGTTGCGCTTACCCCGATTTCTCCCCTGGCTGCTTGGTTGCCAGGCAGGACCTGTATGTCTGTTTGTTTGTTTGTCGCTTTTAATGTTCGCAGCGCGGAGGCGACTCTTGACTGATTTTTATGCTTTTGGCCCAATTGCCCCGCAGTAGCCCAGTCGGCTGAGGCACTGGCGACCGGTTTCGCGGAGCAAGCTGATCTCTCAGCGCCTCTGCCTCCCTCTTGCCTGCCTCCTTACCACCCTCCCATTAGCGGCTCTTTGTTTGCGTTGCAGTTTTGCAATGCATAAGGTCATTCCCTTTGCTCTTGTTACTCCCGGTTCTTGTTGTTGTTGCTGTTGTTGCAAGTTGTTACTCCTTGTTGCTGTTGCCGCGCCTGCACGCTTTTCGTTTCGTTTGATGGCCGCGCGCACGCGGTCTTTTGTTAGTTTTTCCGAGGCACATTTTCATTATTATTGCTATTTTTATTATTTATTTGTACATACACACACACATACAACCCCACATGTATATATACCCTTCGCAAATGTGGCCCAATTACTTTAATATTACACTTGCAGTTAAGTCATTTACTTTAAACGCTAATTTATATTCTCTTTGCAGCTGGTTGCTGTATAATATAAATATAAATATTTACACTTGAATCTTATTATATATAAAAATATACAAGATATAAATAACATGTTTTTTATAATTTGTTTCAAAACTTTTCGATTTGGGCTTTATTGAACTTTAGGCTTTAAAAGCGATTATTTTAATAACCATGGTAAATGAAGTGAAAGAATTTTCTTATAATCTGTTTTAATACCCTTACAAAATTTGTACCATAATAATATAGAAACTTTTGAGTAAATTTCAAGCGCATGCAAAATGCACATTAAATAATTTGAGACACAAAATGCACAAAATTTGCAAAGGGTATTCAAAGTTGATCAATTGTTTGCTTCCAGCATTTGCTAAATATTTGAGTTTAGTATTTTTATTTGTATTCATTGCACTCACAATTTTATGCTCGCTGGCTTGCGAGAAGTATTTGTTGAGACTTTAACTTCTTGACTTGCTTTTTGTTGTTTTGTTTTTTATTTTGTGTAGGCCATGGTTAAAGTGCGCCCCGAGTTGGCCGAAAGGCAGGCGACTGCTTATCGCATAATTGGTAGCAATGTTTGCTGCCACTTTTTGCCGCAGATGCTGCTGCTGTTGCAGACGCATTCCGGACATGCCGGCAAAACACTTGTCAGCGACTTAAATGGCGCGCAGCTGTGCGGCATTAGCTTGGCCAAGAAGCCAACCAGCCAAGAAGCCAAGAGGCCAGGGAGGAGCCACCGCATCCAGTGGATGCCACGTCCATTGAGGACACACCTCCAGCTACATTGTGTGTGCCACTGGAAAAGGTGTTGCCACTGATGTTGCTGCCGATGCGGTTAGTGAGACATTTGATGTGATTATTGAGTTATGCCCAACGGGGGCAGCTTCTTCGCATATTTCTCTTAATTTTTTCATCAAATTGTTCTGTATTTGTTTTTTTCTTTTTCGAGAAATATGAGCTCGTTTTCTCACAATATTTATGTGTCAGCAGCAACAAATCAAAAAAAAAAGTGATAAGATGCCTGGAATTTGAAATTCCCATTTTTTTCCCCCCAATTTTAATAAAAAATTCGAAGGTTTCAAAATATGTATCTGATTATTTTCTGTTAACCAAAAAATTTAGTACATATTGAATTAAATATTCAAACTTTGATTTGACAAAAACTAGCTTTTATAAATTAGAATTAGAAAATATAACTAAAAATAACAATTTGCTTCTTACATTTAAAATTGTGGTGCATTTGAAACTCTTATTTGAATTAATTGTTTCTTCAAAATCTATAAAATATTTTATTTTTGTGTAAACTATAATTAGAGGCCAATTCTCGTGTTGTTCACTACAACTATCTTGATATGTATTAGATGAGGCTTATCAGCGCTTTAAGCCGGCAAATTCAGCCAACAAAACGATGGCAGCTGATAAAAATAACATGGAATGACAAAACTCGGAAAAGCAAAGTCAGCAACTGAGCAGCGCAGCAGGCGCACAACAACAACAACAGCAACAACTCCAAATGAGTAGTGGCTAAAGAAGAAGTAAAAACATAAAAAACAAAAAACAAAAAAGGGCAACACAGATTGCCAGCAGCACTAACAACAACAACAGGACACACACACACGCACGAACACCGAGCACTCCAGCTGTGCTGGCTGCAATCAATAAAACGGATTAGGAATATCCTTAAATGCGCCGCTCTCAAGAATGCTGCGAGCGCAATAGAGTGAGTGTGAGAGAGTAGAGAGTGAGAATGAGGCGAACAGTTGAAGATTGGGAGAGAGAAAGAGAGAGATAGGCAGACGCAGAGCATTAGGCAGCGTTGAAGGTGGGACTGCAAAACATTTACAATAACAACAACTAATGCGAATGGGCATCAAAGGCAAAAGGGAAATAAAAGTAACGGCACTTACATTCGATTTTTGTAGCTCCAACTGCTGATGCTGCTGCTGCTGCTTCTCCTTCTTCTCCTGCTGTTTCTCCTTCTGCTTACTGCTGCTGCTGCTACTGCTGATTGCTGTTGTTGTCGTTGTTGATTGTTAACACAAAAAAACTTTGAAACACTCGCGCGTATTGAGGATTTACCGTTTGATGGCGCGACAAAAGTCGTAAAGCTTGCAAAAACACTTGCACCAAAAAATTCGTACACACTCTCTATCTATCCATCTATCCCTGTCTCGCTCTGGCGAGTGTGACCTTAACGCCAACGACCTTTGGGGCGGCGTCTGCCGGCAAACACACACACACACAAATTGTAAACGCTGCTGTTGTTGTTGCTGTTATTTATGTATGCAAAAAGAACTGTGTACATTAATTGCATGCAAGGAAAGCCAACAGCTTCTGCCTGCGTCGCTGCTGCTGCTGTTGTTGTTATTGTTGTTGCTGTCTACCTTTCATTTAAAACGTCGCTGTTGCTAACATAATTGCAGGCAGCGCCGGCAGCAGCGCCGTCGACGCAACGAAAATTGCTCGTTTGTTTTTGTTGCTACTACTGCGTTCTGATGATGCTGCTGCTGTTGATGCTCAGATGCTGCTCCTGCTGCTGTGGGGAACACACACGATGTTAACGGCGATTTTTCAGCGTGCACACGACAAGAACAACAACAAGACAAAATACTTTTGCTGTTGTTGTTTTTACTTCTTCTTCTTCGTCTTCTGCTTATGATGCTGTATGTGTGTGTTTGTGTGTGTTATCACGATTTCATTTAATATGCTGCACGGGAAGCTCTCAAGCTTGTCATATTATAATTATTTGATTGTCGTTGCCTCTTCTTCTGCTTCTGATTCTGCTTTTCTTTTGTTTTTATTATCATTTAACACACGCGCGCACCGTTAAATTAGTTGTTGCTGGCTTCAATTGCATTTTCAACATTTTTAACTGAACCCAAAAATTTGAAACCGAGCTGAACGAAAAAAAGATGCACCACAAAAGATTTAAAAGGATGACCGATTTTTATCACTTCTTATTAAATGCAACGCAATAACCAAAACAACTCGTCCGTTCTAAGAAAGTATTGAATTGATATTGAGAGAGATGTATTTATTTATAATTTGTTTTATCCAGCGTTGGCGAGTTTTGTATTTTATCGCCTGTTTTTAGTTTCGTTGCCGTTGCGAGAAAACACACGTCCGCTCTCATCAAGAGTTGCTCGGCAACAGCAACGCAACTTGAAACAGCCGTGAAACAAACCCCAAACAGATGAAAGAAATGAAACGAGACGCAACGAAACGAACGGCATGGAACTGAACAAAACCAGGGGATAAATTGAGCCAAACGAAACAAAAGAGAGCCGAAGAGTAAGACCAAAGCGAACTGAGCGCGCAGGCAAACTGAACGAAACACAGTGAATTGAAACTAAGAGAAAACTCAACGAAGCCAAAAATATGCAAACACTGAACGAAATATTTCACACAGGTGATTTAAGACACAAATGTTTTAATCTCAGACCGATAAATTTGATCACCTGTTGTCACAATTAATTACACTGATCATAACTCATTCATATGTAATAAAATTAAAATTTATACTAATAAACTGAACTGAATTAAGAAAAGAAAACTTAACTGACTTGGAAAGGAATTCATTTAATAATCATAGATTGTATTTTAACTTTTGAACGATTTGGTTTCAAAATTATTCTTTCCCTTTTTTCACTCATAAATTGAATAAATACTATTTTAATTAAGTACTCATGATATATAATAACAAACGGACTGCTCAAGTTAAAATAAATAAAATTTTGAATATTTCCATTTGGGCAACAAATATAATAAATAAAAATATAATAAAAAAAAGACAGAAAGTCTTTCCAGACAGACTAAAATTAAGAAAATTAAAATTTAACATGCAGTAATTTTTACTTTCTTCTCTTGCTCTTAGACAAATGAGTTTTCAAGACACTTTTTTAATCAGAAAAGACGAGAGAGCCGGACTAGGAGATACCCTGGAGATATTTTTTATTCAATCTTAATGTGATTTCTACAGTTAATCAATAATGTATATTATGGAATATTGATACCTAGTTGTATGTATTTTCATGGCATTGGTAATCGATTTTTATCGATATATGACAAACCGAGCAAAGTTATTAGTAACATTAAAAATTTAAATCGCTGGCTCTTGAAGTGCCTTAAATTGGGTAATTTCAGAGGGATTGATATGGCTATAATCGTACTTGATAAAAGAATTTTGGCTTTATCTACTTTAAAGAAGATGGAAGATTTTTACCTCTTACACAACTTCATCGTATTCTTTTTAGCCATTTTTTTTAAGTTCGATGTAGGAATAACTGCAAACAGTTAAGAAAAATTAATTTTCTCTTTAGTTACAACAATTTTTTCTAACTGTATTTATCTGCATATATCTAAATTTGACAATTATTTTAGAGTAGAAATTAATGAAAGTGTAAAATGGCAATTCTCCTGAATGCAGTTCGTCATTGAACTTGGAGCATAGCAGATAGCCATAAGTCCGCATATTCTTGGCCGGTTGTTTTTAAGGTTGTAAAGAAGGGGGGGTTAAATTGCCTGCTGAAGGACATCAATTTGATTGGAACACCAACTCTGGGTCTCGACGAGGACACCAACATATCCCTGAAGGAGCTACACAATAACGAGGTCCTGGCTTTATTTTATATAGCAGAGTTCTACGATTCCTAACTGGTTTGCAATCATGTGAAAGGCGTCGAAATCTTTCCACGAATCTGGCAGAATTTTCAGAACAAAAAAAGCGTTAACAAAATTTGGCAGTTATTTGACCACCAACCAGCTAACAGGTCAACAGTCCTTGGGATGGCCATGTGAATAAACTGGATAATCCTGCAAATGGTTTCGAATGGTGAAATGGATTTGCCGATGCATATTCGAATTGCCACAAATCACTTTGAATACTCTCCGTTCTGTGTGGCATGTGTTGCCCTGTGGCAAGTAAATGAGTATCGGTGATGTTTTTGCAGTGGCCCAAAAAACTATTACTGATATCATCATTATTATCATTTTAATAGTTTCAAATGATTGGTTTAGGCCTTGTCGAAGGATGAGTAAATTTATGCAACTAAATAAATAGATAAAGATTCTAAAGAATCTGTTCAGATCAGTCGACTTTGGATTTTATTTAGCATAAAAAAACACAGTTTAACGTTTTGTTAATAATATTTACATTTATTTCGTTCTTATTTGTTAATTTTCATTGCATTTGTTTTACAATTTATAAGCTTAGTTTTTTTTTTTAGGTGTTTTGCATGTGTTTTGAAAACTCTCAATAAAAAAAAACTCAGTTTAAAACTTCGTTAAAAATATTTACATTTATTTCGTTCTTATTTTTTTAATTTTGCTTAGACGGTTTTATAAACCAATTACATTGCATGTGTTTTACAATTTTTATGTATTTAGTTTTTTCTTCTTTTTTTAGGTGTCTCAATCAATGTTGCAATAAAAGGACAAAAGATCAGCTGAGCAGTTGCGGCAAAGTATTCAACTCAGCTCGTCAGCTGCCTCGAGCCTGATTTTGTTAGATAGAAATAAGAAAACAGCCAGATCGTAGATCTCTAGGAGAAGATCCGTAATTGTGGAGCTCACACAGTGGAGATCATGTGGGCATCGTCCTCGTTGATGCGATCCTTGTTGCATTTGCCGTTGACCTCAATTGTGTGATTCGATTCGGTATCGCTGGGCTCCTGTTCGCCCTGCTCCCCCTCCTCCGCATCCTCCTCGGTATCGTCCTGACTGGATGAGGCTGAGCTCGAACCGTGCTCGGGCGATTCGCGCTCCTCGTTCTCCTCGTAGATGACATCACAGCTGGTGGCTATCGCTTTGGGCGGTGGCTTCTTCACGGTCTTGTTCCGTGGCGCTCCATCGCCATTCTGCTGCAGCTCGGACATTTGGATTTGCATCTCGCGCAGCCGATCGGTGAGCACAAACAGATCCCGCTCCTGGCTATCACAGCGCGTCCGCAGCTCCGAAATCTCACGCAAATCCTCGGCACGCGGATCACGTCGCTCATAGCGCATTCTCATCTCCTCGAAACTGTAAGTGGAGTTTTCGAGAGGGTTTTGATTAGTTGAAAGCAACTCAGAACTGGCACAAAGCTTAGCGAACAACATTTACAACATGGCTAAGCAACGACAGGATATATTTTGGGATTAGATAAATCTCAGATTGGGGTAGATAGATTATACACTCAGAGAGAAACGCTCTTCTAAAGGCAAGTACCAGCGGCAAAGAATACAATTTATAAATGAATTCAAAATTATATAAATTAATAACAATTGAGCAAGAATTTGTTAACTCAAATGCTTAACTTCAAAGAGATCTTAACATGATATCGGAATTCATTGAGTATATCTTACTTCAAGCACTTGAACTATTAATTTAAAAATTTCTTCAACATCTTTGAGATGCATCGTATCTTAATTGATGCCATCTCACATCATGGTTGGTCAATAAATTCGATGCTGGATGCTGTATTTCTGCCAGTGCACTTGCCTTGAATGCGAAATTCTCTACTGTTTTTGTTGTTGTGGTTGTTGTTGTGGTTGTTGTGGTTGAGTGTAATGGACTTACAGATTGGTCAGGCAGCGGCATTTGCGATGCAGTTGCTCGATCTCGTTGGCATTGCTAATGTCGCGTTTGTCCAGCGCCGCCTTCTCGGCATCGTAGGCCGCCTTCAGATCCTTCAGGTGGCGCTGATGCCGAAGCTCTACATCGCTGTTGATTGATTTGGGTGTTAGGGTTGGGTTGAGGTTGTACACAAGCACAGACATACAAATACATATATAGAGAAAGAGAGATTGCGTAGGTATATAGCGAAAAAGAGAAAGTAAGTATAAGATATATATATATATATAACTATATATTGTTGGTAGCAAAGCAGGCATTGATTGTTTGTTTGTTTGATTGATTGATTGATTGATTAACACATTGCTATATTTTGATAAAACTTAAGTCTACTGTAAATGATTCACTCAATCGCGCAACAGATGACGATATTTGATATAGAGCACAGCGATAATATTGAACACTAAACATGCTAATGCAATCAGTGGCGACATTGTCAGATATAGCACATATAGTGTGGGCATATACGGACACGCCCCCTTCGCAAGCACACACAAGGCGGTGGTAAATAGAGGCGTTGTCCTCGAACCAACTAAACCAATGCAGCTGAACGTAATAATATATAGAAAAGAGAACAAAATACAAGTAAATGAAGTGAATCGATGCAGGCAATATATGAATGAAATGAGGTGGCATTCAACAACAACAAGAGGACAACTCTAGGCTCTACACTCGGCTAAAAACATGCCCTCAAACTCAGAAAATCTTTTCAAAATATTCATTTCTAAACAGCTTCAGTTTGTCCTAAAAATCAGATTTATTTGAGGTATTTTGTCTTAAGCTGTTGAAGTTAATTTAGCAATAAAGTTATTTCTTAGAATTTTTCTAATTTTACTGTTTTTTTTTAATTTTTTGGGTTTCTAATTTCCAGAAAAATATTACTCAAAAATTGGAACTTTTTAAATTTGAAAAAATATGTTGCCCATCTTTAAATGTTTACTTATTATCAGATTTAATTGTTTGTTTTCAAATACAATTTTCATCACTTTTAAACATTTTTAAAAATTTCAACTAATTTTGAAGAATTTTAAAAATATTTAAGTTTGCTACTATTATTTTGCGAGATTTCGATTATCGATTAGCGTCAAGTTTATCGATATGCAAGAAATGTTTTTGTTTAATTTAGGATGCAAATTAAAATCGTAAAAATTTCAAGTAATGGAAAGATGAGAAAGATATTTTATGAAAAAAAATTGAAAATATATTTTTAAATGAAAAATTGATAATGACGCTTGAAGTTTTAGGGCGATTTTCTGAATTTGGTATGAAGGGCATATTTTAATTAGAGCTTGCGAACAGGCACTACATAAAAATGATTAGCTTTATTACAGTTGGCTATGGTTGAGGTAAACAGGTACAGGTACAGGTACAGTTACAGGGTGCAGGCATTATTTAGAGCCACTCACTTGATTTGTTCCTCGGCAGCAGCCATTTTGGCGCGATGTCGCTCGACCAGCTCCTGGAGAGCTTCCTCCTTTTCGGATTGCAGCTTCGCCTTCTGGATTTCTATAAGCAAATCAAATTGTGAGCTTATTGTTTCTTTTATAGATGTATCTCTATCTCTCTCTCTCTCTCTCTCTTTCTGTCTTTGTTTCGCCTACCCATGTCCTTGCGATGCGTCTCTACCATTTCTTGCGTGGACAATTGCAGCTCCTTGGCAAACTCCTCCTTGACTTGACCCAAACGCTCACAGAATTTCTCCTCCATTTCCTGTTTCTCTTCCTCAAACTCTTGTTTGTATTTCGTCTCCAGCTCCAAGCGACGATCCTCCTCGCGGCACATCGCATTCTGATACTCCCGATCTGCCCGATCCAGATGCATTCGCGTCTGCAGCAGCGCATTGTCGGAGCGTTCGCGCAGCGTTAGAAAGTCCTGTTTCTTTAGCTCCAGATTCTCAGTCAGCTCCTCGATCTGCAATTTCAATGAGTGTTAATGGAGCTTTAACAAACATATATATATATATATATATATATATTGTGGACAACCTCGGCACGCAGCTCCTCCTCGTTGGCCGTGTAGCGATTGGTCAGCGCACGCAACTCCTCAATGTGCTCCGCCTGCAGCTTATCTAGAGCATCGCGACGCTCATCCACATAAACGGATTCCAGTTCATTAGTCAGTCTTGTCATCTCTGTGCTGTGAATATAATAAATGGGAATGTCAATATGTATTATAGCTGAGTTAACATTTTGTATTTATTTCTCATAATCTTAGCAATCAGTTGTCGACTTATTTTGCTCTAGTAAAAATTGTACTTTTCTAATAAATATAATAATAATAATAATAATAATAATAATAATAATAATAATAATAATAATAATAATAATAATAATAATAATAATAATATAAATAATAATAATAATAATAATGATAATAATAATAATAATAATAATAATAATAATAATAATAATAATAATAATAATAATAATAATAATAATAATAATAATAATAATAATAATAATAATAATAATAATAATAATAATAATAATAATAATAATAATAATAATAATAATAATAATAATAATGATAATAATAATAATAATAATAATAACAATAATAATAAATAAAAAAATTTCTTAAAATTAGAAAGACTTCTTTTCTATTTTTTATATATCTATTTATTAATAATAGAAAATATTTCTAAAAGTAAAAAATTCAGCAAATAGGAATGACTACTGTGAAAGTGTTTAGCTTTTGTCTGTTGACTTTCCATGTTTCTAGAAATTCACTTTAAACTTTCATAACTTCATTAAAACTTTGTCAAATCGAATTTACCAAAGTTCAATAATTATAGCAAGGAAAACTTTTGTTTGCATCTATATAAAGATGTGCATATATTGATAAATAGATATAGAATATTCCAAATTCAAACGGTTTGCATATATTTTTAAGTATATATTCTCTCATTCTAAATGTTTATCACTTACTAAAGTTTATTCTCCCAAAAGGCGGCAGCTTCGTTGCGCACCTCATCGATGCGATAGATCATTTGACGCTCCTTATCATAAATGGCGCTGCAATTGGCATTTGAGAACCGTTCGAATTCAATCGAAATATATAACAAAATAAAGTTGTGACACTTACTTATCACACTGATATTTAATCTTGTGCACAGCCTCGATCTGGGTCTCCAGATTGCTGTTGGCCGTTTCGAGCTCACTTTTCAGATTATCGATGCGTTGCATCAGCGTTTCTATGGAGCGCTCCTGTTCGCTGACAACACCACTCAAGGACTTCACCTGTGCCTGGCAAATGCGCAAGCTTTCTGCCTCCTTGCGTCGCGACTGCAGCTCCAGATCCAGTTCCTCAGCCTTGGCCGATGCCTGTTTGCGTTCGTAATTGGATTTGTCAAGTTTGTCCTTGCACTGGCGCTGCATTTGACGCATCTGCCACTCGCAGTCCATCATCAAGTTGTCCTCGCGTTCTGTCAATCAAAACAGATGAACGGATGTGTTTATGTGTTTTCTATTACAATGTGTGTGTGCATCTGTGTGTGTGTGTGTGTGTGTGTGTCTGTGTGTGTAGGTTGCACTCACCTCGATTTTGGGTGCGCAGCATTTCAAACTCCTTCTGCCATTTATCCTCGCAGATTTTTCGCTCCGCTTCCGAATTGTCGAACGCATTCTTGAGGATGCGTACTTGCTCCTCCAGTTCAGCGCGTATCGTGGTCACCTCCTTGCGCCACGCCTCCGCCTCAATCTGAGCATCTGCCACCTGAGTGTGCAGGTGGCTTGCCAAACTCTGTGTCTCTTTGTACTTTTCGGTTAGTTCGGTGTACTCCGCCTCCAGTCCGTCTGAAAAGAGTTGTTTTCATTTTGACTGAATGGCCAAGTAGAAGCTCGGAGAACTCACTGTATTTGCGTCGGAATTCATCCTCATCGTCGCTGTATTTGTGACGTAAATTTATTTTTTCATCCTCGAGCAGCTTCAGCCTTTTGCGCACAAACTCATCATCCTTTTGGGCCGCCGTCAGTTCACCTTGGAGTCCTAGAATTCAAAAATATAAAGTGAACATTTTTGACGCTTGTCTTCACATCTCTTCACGTCACTTACTATCCACATTCCATTGTTTAACCGATAGTTCCTTTTCCAGATTTTGTATCTTTACCTGCATATCACTCGCTTTGGCCTCCAGACTTTGAAGATTTTTGTGCGCATTCTCGAGCTGTGTATTGAAACGCGTCTTTTGCAGCTTGAGCTCTTTTCTGTAATTTATATTTAAAACAAATTGTAGTTCGTTATTAATCATTTTGTGAAGCCATAGCTCTTCGGATATTAAGAGACAAGACACAAAAATATTCTATACATTTCAGAGCATATACACACACATGTATATAGTATATAATTGGACAACAAATCTTTTTAGAAAACAAAATGACTCAGCGACGAGAGCAGGCGTGAGCAGACGTGAGCAGCACACGCACTGATGTCTTATGCTAGATTTCTTGTACTAAGCTACAACATAAATAAATAAATAAATAGAGAAAAAAATAATAAACAAGTGTGGCAAGTGGGACAGATACCCTGTACACTAGTCTCGAAAGGCTTAGCGGCGGAAAGTGGGAAAACACAAAGACAGATTTACTCAAAAAATAATGGTAAATGATTTGGTGAAAAATTGAGCATATCTATCAATAAACTGATCAAGAATCGTTTCTTAATTATGAAATAATATTTTTTAATGCGATAAATGTGACTTTTTCATCTGTTAATTGCAATATAACAGAGAAAACAATGAAATTCAAGTCACGTTTAAAATTTAATTTAGACTTGCTTATATTTTGGAACCATCAAATAGATAAAGTGTGACTTTTATAATTGCAGTGCTCTTTGTTTTATTTTACACAGAATTTTATAGTTTAAGTATCTAGTAATTTTTAAGATATTTCTGACTACAAATTCATATTAATCGATTTTTGAAACAGAAATGATCTTTGAATTTGATCTCATTCGAGAAATACACTTAAATCGATTTGGGAAAGTATTAAAAAAAAGCAACAATAGAGTTGGATCTGCGATAGAATATTTAACAAATATAAATGATATTCTGAGCACAAATAGATGAACAGACAGGAAGACAGAGTGACGAGCATAGTTCGATCGATTGTCCTTTTGATGTTGAGGAGGATATTGAAGAATATGCAGAGATGCCTGTTCACTTTCAGTTATGAGCTGCTTGTCAATCACTTTCAATTGATATAGCGTATTTGAATTGAACAACACACCTATCCAAAGCAGACATTCACACAAATACTATGTAAACACATATATATTTATATATATTTGTATATATGCAAACGGTTTGACGCACTTGAATCGAAAGACTCGTAAAATGAAAATGAGGTGCAAGAAAATGCCAAAACTGAAAAAGAGCATGCTGGGAATGTCTTCCTCATGCCATAATTCGCTGGCGACGTAGTCAAAGACATGCGCACTTATTTAATATTTGCTTTTGTTTAAACGCAAAATAAAATACGCTTTAATTGAATGTAACTCATTTTGATTTTGTTGCCCAGCTATTTTTAAATGAGAAACGCTGGGCACTTTTGGCAAGTGTTAAAGATACTCGACACTGGCGACAATCAGCGACAGATTTATCAAAATTCGGACACGCGATTCTTCGTTGTCAGTTACAATATACAAAGATACACACACACACACACACACACATAGAAAAATGTATCTTGCAAAGTTATTTCAATTATTTTGGCATAAGTTTGTTGCTGGGCGCAGAATGCTTTTTTAGTGTGCTGCGTTTGTTTATGCTCAAGTTGTTCATGAATTTAGTTAACTAAACAACACACATAAGTTATATGCACATTAAAGAGATTACGCATACGCCCCATTGTGCTGAGCAAAGTGTAAACATTTGAAGATTGCCAAGCAATTGATGGGCCAAAATAATGTTTACTTGGCCATATTTCCATGCGCCAATCTGTTAACTCAAGTGCAGCCACAACAAAAGTGCTTCGACATGTCTAATTTTGAAACTTTTGCATTTTGGCGTCCGGTGGCAAAGGCAAAAAAAAAAAATAATGATAATACAGCTAAAATAAACCGGAAAAAGTAGAGCAGAGTCGGTTCGTGTTCTATGCATATTTTTGAAAACGACGTGAATATATGAAAACATGAAACTTATTGAAAAACTGGCGTGGGAAAAATGCGAACGAACATGTTGCCAAGAAATGACGATTGCGAATTTATTTTCAGATGATTTACGTGCATCGTGAAAATGACCAAAATGGAAATGTTTCTGCCAGGCCACTGAATGGCGTTCAATTGGATTGCTTGTTAAATGTTAAATAACTGTATATAAATATGTCTGTGAATAATTAGTGGCCGGATAAATATGTAAATATTTATATATATATATATAGATATACATATATAGTTGGGGCGGAGACACTTGTCGACCGGCTGTCACAATCCATCATCATTTTTGAAGGCCAAACAATGGTCAAGTGGTATTTGGTATATGGTATTTGATACATACAATGTGTATACACAAATACAAATACATTGCTTAAATGTTGCGTATGCATAATGAGTGCATTTAAAATACAAATAATTATATATGCAAAAAAAAAAAAAGAAAAGAACAAAAGTGATTGAAGAGCGAGCATAGTGAAAGTTGAACAGAATGTGTGCTTAGTATTTAGATAAATGATTCTAGTATTTTGGATGACTGACAGAGAAAATACACAAAAAACTTAAGTACTTAGGTAAAGAATTGCTTAAAGGAGGGAAGACAAGTGAGTAAATACCAAAAGAAAACAAATAAGTGCCTAAATATTGGTTCATGGCCAGCTTTCAATTCACAAAATTAGACTACAGTATAAAGTTCAATTAGTAAATTAAAAATATACTTTCAAGTAACAAGCGAAAATACATAAGAAAATAAAAAACAATTGCTAAATGCTTCCATATGAATATTTTTGATAAGTTTTTTGTAGCTTGTAGTTGTCAATATTTATGCACTTTTAACATATGCTGAGCATAATTTCAAGGCTTGATTTCCATGTATAATATTCTGTGTATGAAATTTTGATTGGCATATGAAAATGCAAAAAAAAAATAAAGAAAATAAAAAGGAAAATTTTAATGAGCAATACATATTTGCAGATGAAATACAAGCTATAAAAAATGTGGTTTTCTTTCTGTTAAAAATAGGCGCCTTCGCTGGAATAATGCCACAAAATGTACACATAAAATGTATAAATGAGTGAGGGATAAAATGGAAAAAAAGACAAAAGATTTAAATGAATGAACGAAGAAAATGACATGGAAAATTGTGTGGCCAAACGGATTAATTAAGCGAATGCGTTGCACAAAGGAGAAAACTTCAATTGCAACAATACACACAAATATTGCGCCACACACAATAAACAATAAACAAAAGAGGCCAAAGCTGGTTGAGCAGTTGAGTCAGACAAAAAAAAAGAATCTAAATCAGGCATTAGATCATCGCTTTTGTTTAGCTGCTGGATTGCGGGGCATATGTGGCGTATACGTTACTTGAGCTCCAGCGTCGCCTCGTCGCGATCCTGTGCAGCCGCATTATTCAATACACTGCCATCCTCAACAATTTCGACGTTGCGCCCCAAACAGCTATCGTCCTGACTGCGCTGCTTGGGACTGCTGCTGCGACTGCGCGGCGAGCCAGCTCCCTCTATGTGAATGGGTATAAAATGCACATTGCCCAAGGAATTGCCTGAGGCGCCATTTTGTATATTGATATTGAGATGTCCATCATCGTTGTTGTTGCTGTTGTTGTTGTTGTTACTGTTGGCAGTTCCACTGTTGCTGGCATTTATTGCCGCTGTTGTTGTTGCCGTTGTCGCGGACGTTGACTCGACAACAACATCGGGCAGGCTAATGCTCTCGATGCACACCAAACGCTGCTCACTAAAAAGCTGATGATGATCATCGAGTTCGTCGCACTGAAGCAGCAACAACTCATCTCCGTCGCAGTCGCAGTCCGTTGACGTTGACTTGCCATCACGGATGAAGGGCGAGCGCAACGGAACCGTTGATGAGCAGCGCATCGTTTGCTGTTGTTGTTGTTGTTGCTGTTGTTGTTGCTGTTGCTGTTGTCCCATTCCCATGCTCATTCCAATGCCGGAATCCGCATAGCTGCTGCTTAAATTGGAATCGCTTTTCAGAGCGCTGCGCTCGCTGCTCGCCGATTGCCGCGAATCGTGCAGCTCATCATGATCCAAATCCAATGCCTCATCCAGTTCATCATCTTCCGGTTCGGGTTCGGCGTCCTCATCCTCATCCTCATTCTCCTCCTCGCCCTCCTCCTCCTCCTCCTCCTCCTCCAGCACATTCTCCAGCTTGACATTGGTTAGACGTGTCCAAGGTCGGCCGCCAATTCCGGCATTTGCCTGCTGATAGACAGTTGTGGGTATATCCGCAGCAAACACCTCATCCTCGAGTGTCTCCACATGCGCCTCATTCAATTCCTCAATATTCAACTCGTTGCTCTCGTAGAATATCTCCGCTTGATCTGGACTCCGACTGCGACTTTGCTCAAGGCTGCAGTCTACGACTGTAATTTTGGGCAACTGTTGCTGTTGCTGCTGCTGCTGTTGCTGCTGCTGTTGTTGCTGTTGTTGTTGTTGCTGTTGTTGTTGTTGCTGCTGTTGCTGCTGCTGTTGTTGCTGTTTCTGTTGTCGTGGCGGCGCTATGGGCACACTTTGCTCTTCCGGCTCGCTCACGACTGACTCACGAAAATCACGCGGCGTGCTGGCTCGTGAGCTGTCCGCCGATTGCGAGCATTCGTTGGGTTTGGCGCTCGTTTGGCCCATGCTGATTGCTGTTGTTCTTGTTGTTGTTGTTGTTGCTGCTGCTGTTGTTATGTTGTTGGTTATGTCACCAGTGTTGCTGTTGTTGTTGCTGCTGCTGTTGTTGTGGCTGTTGCGCTGCAGAGTTGCATCGCTTTGCTGATCTGCCGCGACAGTGCACAGTTCGACGTTTGCCGCTTGAATAAAATTGGCACTCGCTGCTGCTGTTGCTGCTCTGTTGTTCATCTGCTCATCTTCTCGTCGCACATCTCTCTCACTCTCTGGCTGATGCTGATGTTGCTGTTGCTCCTGCTGACGCATTGCTCCAGCTGAATTACTGCTGCTGCGGCTACTGCTGCTATTGCTCCTCTCTCGATCGCGTTCGCTCTCTCGCTCTTTACTCTGTGCGCTATTATTAGACATCGTCATTTGATAACTATTTGTGGACGCGGTCGCGGCGGGGTCGGAGTTCGTTTCAAGGTGTGCGGATGCCAGCGCCGCTGGTCGTGCTGCCAGCGCCTGTCCAACACTGATTACGTTAACGTCGTTAGCGTTTTTCGATTTTAACTGTTGTTGCTGTTGCTGCTGCTGTTGATGGCGGTGTTGCTGCTGCTGCTGCTGCTGATGTTGCTGTTGATTCCGTTGATGATGATTACGTCCACGCGCCATGAAAATTTCACTCAAAAAATCGCGACTCTTTTGCAGTGTTTTACGCTTCTTGGACGACACGACAGACTCCTCGGACTCTGCGGTTGCAGTCGTCTCGGCACCGCCTTCCCGATTGCCACCCAAATGCAGCGCTAAATTGCCAAGCGATAGACGCGATTGTCGTTTCTGTTCGTTCGATTGCTTCGATTGCTGGCGATAAGTCACCTTATTATCCGTTTCTACATTAATTACCGTGCCAGCGTTTTGTGTTTGTTGTTGCCTGAGCTGTTGAGCATTGCCATCGATATTGTTGTTGTCGCAATTCGTTTGGCCTCTGCTGCTATTGCTGCTATTGCTGCCGTTGCTATTGCTGCTGCCAATTAGCCAATGACCGCCTCCGTTGTTTGCCTCGTTTTGACTGCCCGCCACAGAAAGATGCCCAGCAGCCGCCGTCCCACTAACAACAGTCGTCGTTGTCCTCCCTGTCGCTGTCGCCCCATTGCCTGCGCCCATGTTATTTATATTCAACATATTCTCCGACCGCCAACAGATTGCTGAATGGCCATTAGCAGCAGCAGCAACAGTCGGAGCACTCTGAGCAGTCGGAGCAACAGCAGCTGTTTTTGCTAAATTTACACATTGCCACTCTTCGTCTAGTTCGCTGGCGTCGCTGCCAAAGTCCTCCAACTCTTCGATGACAGCGCGTCGCGGCAAGCGATCAGCTCTCCTCAGTTGCTCACAATCTCTTTGGCACTGGTCGCTGTTCGCTCTGGCGCTGAATACGCAACGGTTCTCATTGTTGCTATTACTGCTGCCCGTACTCGGAGCGCTCCTTGAAATTGTTGCTGTTGCTGTTGGTGTTGCTGTTGCTGTTGCTGTCGTCTTCTCCTTCTCCTCATCGTCACTCACATCGTAGTTTCTGTTTTTATGCGCTTTTCTCTGTCGCGTGCGTCGCAGCAAATTAAACATTTTTCTTAATTTCTTTTCGATGTTTTAGTTATACACACATATGCAGTATATATTTAATTTTATATATCATCTGTTTGCATATGCATCTTTGTTGTTGCTGCTGCTGTTGCTGCTGCTGTTGCTGTTGCTGCTGTTGCTGCTGTTGCTGTTGCTGTCAGCTCTTAATGTTTTTACAGCTTTTCACTTTTGCTCTGTTTCGTTTGTTTTTCGTTTATAAACAAATCGTTTTTATCGCTTATTTCAGTGTTAACACATCTGATCGCATTTAACCTGTTGATAAATACACAATATAATCATTTAGTTTGCATCTACATATGACATTTGCCGATGATGACAGAGTTCATGTTCAGCTATATATAGCTAATTAGCATTATTATTTTTAGTTTACTTACAGCCACTAATCTTCGACGAGCTCAGTGCTGCGATCGGGCTGACGGCTGGCCTGGAACTGGAACTGGAAATGCGATTGCTCCGATGCGATGACAAAACACTGGACAAATATGAGCAACACTCGCTAACTACACTTGACAAAAAGACACATGGCATAATTAATTTTAATTGTGATTCTATTGTTCAGATACATATCTAGGCACATACACATATATATATATATATATGTATCTATACATATATATTGCTGATGGTAAGCCGGCCAGCGGTTTAGATTAAGCGCTTCTCAAATGCATGTCTGTGTGTGTGTGTGTGTGTGTGTGTGTGTCTGCTTATGAATATTAATTGATGTGTGGCAGGCCATTATGTGTCATCAGAACATCAGCGACAATTGCTTCAGCTTTACTCATTGCCCATTTAGCTATGCATATTTCACTTGTGTTCGCAATTGATAAACTGAAGACGATTCAATTTGGAAAGTAAAAGTTGACTCGACACAAAGGCCACTTAGTAGTCAAGCAAATAAGTATAGCAACTACAAATTTAATAATTTTCAGAATAGTTTATATTTATTTAATATCTAATATAAAATAGAATATATATATTATATATAAATATGCACCAATGAAAGATTAAGGATTACTTTACTCTTTTTCTCCTATCTCTAACAATACTTAATCAGAGTATAATTATTAATTTTTTATTTTGCAACTCGCTGATAGTAAAAGCTATATTTTTATGCATTTTTCTACAATAAGTATGTAAATTTGACGACCTGAACTTCAAAATACAATAATGTATTACGCTTTTTCTCACAACTTAAATATATATAATATATTATTATTATTATTATCAGAAAAAGACGATTTTAATAATTAACTATAATACAATAATATTCTCTACGCTTTAACACTGTCTATTTCTATGAATTGATTTAAAGTGCCTGTTAAATTTCTACTCTTTATATATGTTAATAGAAAACTACTCGATTACAGGCAATTGCTTGATATTTTTTCCAGTGCACTGAGTCAGCTGGCACTTGAACACTCCGCCAAAAGTTCAAATTGCAGCAGCATAACAAAAATAAACTAATCAGTGTGCCCTGATGTACAACATCATAATTCCAGAAAAAACAACTACAGCACTCATGCTCTCAGGCATAGGAAAGAGTTAACTCCAATCCAACTCGAATGTGGCCACAACATTAAAGAGTTTCAAGTTCAGGGCGCGAAAGCCTCTGCACATAAACAGACCAATTATAGGCAGCAATGAAAATGGCAACGTTCCTCCAAGGAAAGACAGAGAATATATCGCTAAAATTAGAGCCAGATTCGAGAATACGAATTGTATTTTGTAGGGCCCATTACTCAAGGGGAAACACATTGACGTCACCATAAATGATGCGAAACGGCAGCGTGCGCGTGTTATAAGTAGATACAACAACAATAACAATAACAACAACAACAATAACAACAACAAGCAGGAGGCAGACAAGATGTGTCCAGACCCGTTGCATTTGATTGTGCCCCTAATTGATGGGGCCTGTGAATTTTCGCGAACTTTGCGGCGCAATTTACGTCTTCCATTGAATTTTATTTATTTTGAAAATAGATAAATGCTAAAAATACTCATTGCACGTAATTTGCGCAAAATTTGGAAAACGTCAAACGGCCGACAACAAGTAAAAGACATGAAGAGGTAAAAGGAGAATGGGATTTTATTTAATTTTTTTTTTTGGCTAGGTTTTTGGCATTAAATTGAAGATAAGCAAAGCCGACAACCGGAAATGATGCAGCAACAATATAATAGCAATCTGTTCGGATTAGAAGATCTAAAGATATGTATACAATATACAAATATGTAAATAATTTAAGAATTATGGATGTGCAGCTGTGGCTTATGGAATCCAACGATAGTCCAAGCAACCGCTGACCCACATTTTAAAGACGTTCAAGTTTACAGCCTTCGGCAGATGCCATCAACATAATTTGTAGTGAATAAATAAGTTTTATTTACAAAAGAAGACAGTAAATCAATGCCAATTGTTGCACAATTCCAAAAAGATTTCATAAGTATTTACGAGTGAATACAAAAAAAACGTCCAATATATTAATGGAGCAATAAATTTTGCACTTCGTTCAATGCCATACCAGCCTAAGTAGGCATAAGTATTTAAAAAATGTGATAAAGAAGAGAAATTATTAAAAATAATTATTAAAATAAAAGATGAAATATAGCTTGAGAAATATTTGTTGCTCAACATATGTTTTCAATATCAGCAGAGTATATTCATCTGCCATAATTGTGGCCTGCCACTTGATACTCGTACTTGACACATGGAAAAACAGACAAAACCCAAAAAAAAAAAGAAAAACAATTGAAAATTGCTTGGAAAAGTTCTTTTTTTTCTAGTTGCGTTGAGCAACTTTGCCGTTACTATGTAGCGCATCTAAAAATTTCCACTTCACTCCTCATCCACACGGCTGCAGTCCATGGTCCATGTCGTCGCACACTTTCCCTTTTATTTGTCTATGTACGCCCCCGCCGATTTGGCAGCGGGCCAACTGACATTGACTGATGCCAGACTCAACCGAGACCCGTTAGCCAGCAAAACAGCCAAACAGCCAAATAGCCAAGTCAGGCAGGCATCTAGTCAGGCAGAATTCTATGAGTTCTTCGAGTTCCATCAGATGATCTGATGTTTGGCGGCATGTGTGGGTTAATGTTATTCTGTTGACTTTTGTTAAGCTCTTAGCGCTTAGCATATTGTGATTTTATAAACAATTTCGGTGCGCTTTCCAGCTTTACATATCATTTGTAGCTAAATAAAGATGAAGATGGCCCCACAAAGGTAATCAAAAATTGTCGTCTGAATTATGAATGCGTAGCAAACAGATTTGTAAAGCATGACGGGGACCGGTGAAGAGCAGGCAGGCATTGTGACTGGCATAAATTGTTGGAAAAATTAGTGAAACACATTTGAGACTATTAAAGCGTGTGACAGCATCTAAATTATTGCGACATGCGGCATTAAACTGCTTTAAAGGTGTTGAGTAAATTAATTAATAGAGCATTCGACTGAAGCGCAGACAAAGACAAATTAATTGCCCTAGGCAAAGTATTTAAAAACAATAATCAACCTGTAAGGAGCACAACGAACGTTGGATAGTTTTAGTCACCAATAATAATTAACACACACTTTCAGCATTGATTTGCTTAAATACAACACATATTATTTATTTTACAATTTTATTTTGATAATACATATTATTCAAATATTTGTCATTTCTGTTAGCATTTTAGGCGCGCACATCTGGGCTGCCCTTTACAATTTGATACATTTATCAACTGTCACTAGACACGAAAACACTTGTTAAACGCTCAGAAAACACTCGGCGCATGCGGCGTATGCGCAACGAACGAATAAACGTCGAAAAACCATTTTTACCACACAATAAAAGCGCACGGCGCTCGTTCCAAGCGGCGCAACAAACTTTTCACGACTGAAAAGCCAGCTGCTCAGCGCTGTCGACGTCGCGACGTGAAAATTTGTCGTGCAAGTGAAATTCGGTGGCACAACAATCGCATATCGATAGGCACAAAGACGAAACCCGAATGGACCGCAATAGACTCCATTTAATAGCATGATAGTCTTGGGGTAATCAAAATCGTTGGAATACTTTTATGGCGCCAACACATCAAACATTTTTTTAATGCTTCGTTTAGGAATTTATTCTGAGCATTTTATTTGTTGTTCCTATTATGACGTAAAGCACAAACTTCTCCGATTACTTAGTTTTATTACATCACATAAGTGATTTGTTATTCAAGTAATGATGTTAAATATATGTATATGTGTGATCATTCGAGTATATATATTGAACTTATAAGTTTCCTGAAATTCCCACTAAGCTTTAAGATACGGCGAGTGATCTTCATTTCATTTTGTTGTTAATAAACTTTTGTGTTATTAGTTAATAGTTATTTAACGAATTATTTAATTATACATTTGAGATAATATAAGTATATATATATTGTACTCTTAAGTCGTCTATTGAGGCTTTAACCTTAGCACTCACCAGGTGATCTCCACATTTTAATTATTATTTTTGGATGTCAAACTGACTGCATGATTCTTTTGTTACATCGTTTTAGATTAATCCGTACAATAGATGTCAAAGCCAAAGCTCTTAGTCAAATGAATAAATCCTGTAAAGTCTCTCTACACATTGAATTTTTATTTAAGATAAGCCCTATTTGAGTCCTACTTGACAGTATTAATCCGAGACTTACAAACTTACGAAACTTCTGATAAATGTCCACGATTTTCCACAAATTCGGCAATGATTGAGAAGCAGTACTAGTATATATCATATTCATATATTTCTCATCTGACACAAATTCAGCATTTGCTGAATGTCCGAATTCATTATCTAATTTAAGCAACTAAGGAAACAAAACCTTTAATTCACTATAACGTAACTCCTCAAAATTTCAAATCTGTCTATTCTGAGGATTTGAGGGGGAATATATTAAATAAAGTCTACGTTGAAAAATCCAATTAGTCGAAGCTACAATTAAAGTTTCAATAACTACGAAAATCAAATATGCTTCCAAAACTATCGTAGAATAGGTTCCTAAGCCCGTGAACACATCTCCGAAGCTCATTTCCCTTCAAGCGGGAACAAGAACAAAGCCATAAGACCATTCAATAAAAAATTATAGTTTATATGTGTACTCAAATACCTCCACCTATTTGGGAAAGGTTGGCTAGATATGTCAATCACTCCATTTTCTGTCAATCTTAAAAGTTCATCAATTTTCCAGTTCAGTTCATTTAATGATCGCAGCCAACGTAATCAAATATTGTGTTCCTTTGCCAACTCGAAGTTAAATACGTCAGAGGAACTATATAGCTTTTTGCTCTCCCTTCCCACGAAACTCCGAGGTGACACCAAATCTGGTAAAACAATCGGCGTCTTTCCTCTTTCCTCTAATAATGTTGGATAGGCCTCCCTGAAACTGGGAAAAGAGAAGCAGAAGCAGGCGAAGATGGCTGACTAACTGAGCTCTAGTTTGGCCATATCATTAATTAATCTTATTAATTTTAACATTCCTTTAAATGAGCTCCCTAACATTTGACTGCTGGTGATAAGTGCACTTGATAATTTTATGATTATATTGATTATTTGTGATGGAGCTTCATCAAGATATATTTTAAATTAATTAGTTTTCACTAATTGCTCTGTTAAATGTTAATACGTTGTTAGATTTAGATACTTGTTAGCGTTTATTTATGTGTTCTTATAACTCCTACAGTATTTACGCAAGTATACTAATATATATATAAAAAAAAATTAAATTAATAATTGTTATTTTCTTTATTATAATTATAAGTCTTAAATATTCATTGAATTTTGAATTTTTTTTTAATATGATATGCATGATAGTTATGTGCTCGAAGGCATTTGCTATTTGTTATTTAAAATGTTAATTGTTTAAAAAACAAATAATTAATTCACACAGCTGGAGCGGCAACTGATCCGTAAAAACATGCATCTAATTTATAAACAATGTGTTTTAATGACCAGTTGAATTCCACGAAAATGCTTTTGTTTTGCCAAAGCCAAAACTGAAACGAATTGCGAAAACAACCAAATATATATCATGTTGATTAATCTTAACAAGCGGCGCCGATTTTCAATATAAATTTAGCAAGTTTTTTTTAATGCATTTTCAATCCCCCATGCGCTTGTGTAAATAATCATAGATGATATGCCGTTGTTGTTTTAGATATTTTGTACCTCAAGACAATTACAAGACTCATGCCAAGTCCTAACGATGCTAATTTGATTAATTTGCAATGCCCACAGCCGCACACACTAACAGTCACACGTGTCGGATGTGTAATGTATGTAATACGCGCGCTTCAGCTGTTTATTAAACCTTAATTAAAGCTTGTTATTGTCGTCAAGCCAAGTTAATTGAACAAGCACGTCCTTTTCATTATGCTGATTGAGCGTGCCATCAATTGCGGAATGTCGTTACGACCCTAGAGATGAGGACATCTTGAAGGCGAATGCCTGCTCGAGCGATTTTCATGGCATACATTGCATAAATATTAAAGCAGTAATTTCAAATTTAAATATGACCTAAGCAAATTAAAATTGCTAAGTGCCGTACTCAATTTCAATGCATTTAAATCCATGGCTTTCAAATTTATCGAGTATATTTATATATTGTTTAGGTTGAAAACAACTTGCAATACTCACCGGTCTTTTGGGGTTACAAATCTGAACTATTTATAATCAATGGCAGGTATACTCAAAGCACTGCAGAGTGGATTGTGCCACCTTGGCCAGAAGATGATACAGTATCCTGACTTAAGCTCAGATGACATTGAAATCCTTAACCCGACAAAAATTTGCGCATTATTCGCGCTTTTTTGAACTCAATATGAGAATTTCTTATCCGATCTGGATTACATCTTTACAGTTGATCCATAGTATATAATGATATATTATATATAATTCGGAAACCTGTTAACATAAAATTGTGGATTTTATTATTATCGGACATCGGTATATATCGATATTTGGGAAATAGGAGCAAATGTCGAAAAAAATACATAAACTTGATCGGCGCGGGGTATACGAGAACTTATAATCCAAATTTGAAGACTGTTGCTCCTATAGTATCTGAAATCCGTGAGATTTTACAAACGGCCAGACCGATTACAGAAAATGAATGATTGAAATGCGCATTTCTTTATCTACTGGATATGTTCCCCATTGCATCGATATCACATTTAGCGTCATTTATAGTAAATTTAAATTCAAAATAACTTTAATGACCTACTTGGATTATATTCAAATCCGCTTAGCTTACTAAACAAAAACATATAGCTTCTTTTGGCTTCCCAAAATACCTATTAAAACAAAACTCTTATTCAGTTGCTTTTAAATAGATACAAATAGCAATACAGAAGGCATAAATCTTCTTTTTTTTTAATTTCACTTATTTTATATAAGCCACGATGCTCAGCTAAGCTCTTTGTTTATTAACCATGTGGATTAATTTACTGCTGGACATTTTAGAGGCACTGGATAACTGCCAAGTATATCTTAAAATCAAAAACCACAAATTTAATTTCAAATCTGATTATGCGTCAGATGCACACAACATACATTCCAATAGCATATATGTATGTGGCACTATTTTCAATCCACAAACCACAAATATTGGTTTTGCAACCAGCTTTTGTCCTCCAATAGTCATATACAGAAGTTTATATATATATATATATATATATATATATATGTGTATATATTTCTCAATATTCATTTTTTCCAATTTCCATTGCTGACAGTTGCAAAACTCCCATGCGCTAAATGGTATTTATAATAGAATTTATGCCTATAACCAAACTGAACCAAAGCATCCATGGACCAATGCAAATGGCAGCCTGTCGCTAGCGCTCTCATTTTTTTTCCATTTTTTTTAACGTTTTTGTGGGTGCGTGTGTGGCACGATGGCAACCGCAGAATTCAACAACAGTCATGGCGGCGGCGTTATAATAAACCATTTTGTGGCTAAAATAACGCTCTTAAAAATCCCCAAAACATTGCCCCAAAAATAGGCAAATAAATGCATAAAAGGCAGGCAAAAGTTCTTGCGCTATATGAGGAATTCATTATTGGTTATGAAATTGAATTTGGCAGTGTGCAAACCATGTTTGACATCATATTAAAATGTTGTCATAAGCTATTTGGAGTTCGAATGCGTCCAATGCTATTTTGCATTACCTGTGCCCATTTTGTGCGCTCAAGTGTTAAAAATGCACATATCAATGGCATCTATCTCTTTCTCACTTCCTCACTTCTTATATATTATATATATATATGTATATCTCTTTTATAATTTCTGCACTTTTGCTGTTTTGCGGGCTATGAAATGGCCGCTGGCGGAATATGTCAACAGCTGTTTGCGCACTCGCATGTGTTGCATATTTTTTGGTATTTGAGTTTCCACTGTGAACAACAAAAGGCCAAACATGGAAAAGTCAATTTAATTACAAACAGCGTATTTAAATTTAAATCAACTGGTCAAATGTGTGCGTGTGTGCGTGTGTGGTGTGTGTGTGTGTGGGCGGGTGTGTGTGATTTACAATGTCAGTTGCCGCTACGCATATACTCGTGCCGCATGAAATAAAAGCTTTAAATGCCTTTAAAAATGGCATGCGACTTTGTGTTTGTGTGTGCATGTGCATGTAAATAGTTCACACGGCCAACTAAACGGAAACCGCGATACCCATACACACACATACACACTCCCACACACACACACACACACTCACACACACACTGCCATGCGCTGTGTGTTAGTGTGCCAATGCATGCGGCTGTTGCCGCAAAGTATGCTACTGGAAATTTTCAGTTTCATGCGCCCAGCAGCTTTACATTTATTGCACACTGTCCTTGTCACGTCCCCGAAAATGTTTCGCCCCTTGCGCCCTAGTGCTGGCCAGCAAGAAAAATAGAATTGTTTATTTGCCTTCGCCTTTCTTATTTAAAACTATTTTATGTGCCGCCTGCTCCAACGTAAACTTTTGCAAGAATTGCAACAGCCAAAAGGATTGAAGGCAGTGGCGAGAGGGGATATGCAACGAGCTGAGGTGCTGGGTGGGTAAATAGAGCAATTGGAGTGTGAAACGTTTTCACTTCCGTGTGTTGGCAGTAGCTACTGCTGCATGGCTGCTGTTTTCCAGCACTTTTCCTAACATGCACATAAAGTTTAGTCGATTTTGTACAATTTTTGTTGCTACTTTTTTCCTTCTTCCTGATGCTGTTCTTGTTGTTGATGTTGTTGTTGTCGCTGTTGTTGCTGTTGCTGTTGCTGTTGCTACTGTTAGCCCAAAATCCCATTTGGCACTGAATTGTGTGCACACATTGAATATTTGTAGCAAGCTTAAGAACCCAGCTAGATATATATGAGCATTAATAGATATTTTGTGTGCGATGCTGCTGATACTATTATTTCCAACCTCTTCTTCTTCTTCTTCATCTTCTTATTTTGTTTTTTTTTTTTTGCGTACTCGGTAATTGAATCGTGAATGTTGCATATATACAATCGGCTGCACTTGAACGCATTGCTAACAGTTTGTGACGTGTTTATTTGCGGCCCAATTTCAACACATTTGCAACACATTCACGCCACATGCTGTGACAGTTATGTGACCAACGAATTGCACTGGTCAACACTCGAGTGTCTTGTCTATGAGTTATGCCTTTTCAAGCACCACCAGCAGCAGCAGCAGCAGCAGTTGACACATTTAAATCTACATCTATGACAAATGAAACACATCAGGCAAGGGCACAGAAGAGCTGCTGCTGCTCCAAACTTTAGCCTTAAGTCTTTCAATAAAAGTCATAAAAATACACACAACTTTTATTTATTTTCACAACACATAATTTTAAGATTTGATTATGAATTCATTGCAGTACAAATACATTTAGATTTAACATTGGGATCACAAAATGACAAGGATCACAAAATGACAAGGCATCGTCGATCAAATAGAAGCAAATTCGTGAGTAATTTATGATAGATTTTTAGCAGTAAATTAATAAATATTTAAAAACGATTCATACATTTGGATAGATTTTCCTATTAAATCGTTTACGTTGCAAGTATGCTACACATTTTTCCACCATGAAAACCAAACCTGCTAAACTATAGCAAACACCAAGCAATTTCCATAGCCATTTTAAATCCTCAATATTTAATGGTGTGATTTTTGATTCTTGATTGTTTGGTGTAGTTTCCTTGGCGAAAGCCAAATGAATCATAATTTCCTTTGCCTGCTCTATCCAGTAATTGATAAGTCCGTAGCTCCAAGTTAAATTAATAAAATCATCGAATGCCTGGCGAAAAATGGAATTTTTCTTCAACACGTAAGCCGTTGGAATATTTTTAGATACGTGTAGGCCACTAGATGTACAAAGAACATTTTGTTGACGATACCTCTGATATTTGTCAATGACATTCCATGCAGTTGTAAATGTTTGATAGCCGTAGCTAGAATTTAAAGTGAAAAGTAGTTTTCGAAATTCTTTGTTCGACAGATATTCAGAATTGGGTAAAACATTTTTTAAAAACTCAGCATTGATTGCATTTTCCATATTCATTTTCGCACTCTTATCAGTTTTAATTGGTAGTCCACTATCCCTCAGCTCTTTTAAGTTCTGAATCTGTTTATTCTGAGGATGTTTTGTTAATAAAGTGCTCAAATTGGCATTAAAAAAACAGGAGAAAACTAAACTAAATATGCTCATAATGATTACGATCTGTTGTAGTGATAAACTGGTTCTATTCCTTCTTGGAGGCATTGGTAATCCCAAGACCCCAGCAAATGCTCGCATGTTCAAAACTAAGGGGGAATATATTAAATAAGGTCTACGTCGAAAAATCCAATTAATCGAAGCTACAATTAAGGTTTCAATTACCGCAAAGATAAAATATGCTCCCAGAACTATTATGGAATAGGTCTTCAGGCCTGTGTAGACATCTCTTATGCTCATTTCTTGACCACATGGAACTAAAATTAAAACATCTACAAACCCTGTAAAATGTGTAGGTTCGACTTTTGAGGATATTTCCTTTATCGAAAGTGTATATGGTTTGGGGGATATGTCAATTTTGCCACTTGATGTCAAGTTAAGGATCTCAGTATTATCAATTTTCGTCAAATTTTCCAATGGCCTCAGAAATTGTAGCTGAATATTACGTGCTTTTACAAACTCAAGGATCAGTCTGTCAGAGGAGCCACAAAGCTTTTGCTCTCCAGTACGTGGATCAGTTGCCAACATACTGCGAGGCATAGAAAGATCTGGTAAAAACAATGCCGTTTTCCCCTTAAAATTTAACCACATCTTGGGAAATATGTGTCCGTCACTTATATTTCGGATGCGCTCTAAAGTTGGACTCGGAAATGGTTGCAATCGATATGTTACAATCGATTCTTCGATACGGTTCGACGTTAAGTGTAGAACAATTAAATGGATGAAGTTATAGTTCGCAGTAGTTTCACAAATTATTTGCAGGTCCTTTGTTAGATTTGACGCCACACTATTTAACAAGATTATAATTGGAGTCTCTCTCATCCGATGAAGATTATCTGCCAGGGCACTCAGCAGTCTGGTATCTGGTAGCTCAGATAAACAAACTAAAGCGAGTATTTTTCTATTGAAGTGCCTCTTTATGGTTATATTGCGTTCTTCATCCAGGCGTAGAGTTGGTAGCTCCAACGGATTGATATCTCTTAAGGGACAATTGATGTCCTGGCGTCGATTCATTACCAACAGCATCTCGATGACTCTTTCCTTGTGAACTTTCTTAATGATATCATTGACAACGATTATTTGTGAAGGTCCAGCCTCTTGTGGTGTTGGTGTTAGATAAGTGTCCAATTGGAAACCAACTGGTAGCAGAGACAGCAAAACCAGAATCGAATAGAAGGCCAACATTGTGAGCCAAGTGTAGAAGACTGACTGAACTGTAGCTTTGCCATTTTGTACTCTTATTAATTTGTACATTATTCTAATTGCGCTAATGCGTATCTATATCGTGGTTTGCAATCTAAATACTATGCAGGTGTCGACTGTTAATGTACTGATGAAATATTTCATAAAGTGTTGACATTCCCATTAGATTTAAAAGAAAATTAGAATTGAAGAACGAACAGTATAAAATTGACAACTTCAAGAATATTAAAGCTTTTCTAATAACTGAGGTTTGTGAGATATGATTAAGTCCATGAATTCATCTGTTTCTTCTTGTTAACATTCATTGAGAGAGCACAACGACAATATATAATGCTTATGCAACGTTTTAGATATAATGTTCACGAATTAAGTGTAACTTTTTTATATATTTATTAATACAGTCATCGCATTACGCTGCTTTAAAAACTCAAGAATAAAACTGTCAGATAAGCAATATAGATTTTATAAATCTGGTAAACTATCAGCCATCTTTCCATTAAACTTAAGTCACATCTTGGGAAAGATTTCTCATTCATTCAAATTTGCATCAGATATGGCTGTAGACGATATACAAAAATCGAATCTTTGAAATGCGATGTTGAGTGAAAAACCAATATATTGGCAATGTTATTGGTGCCTGCTTTCTCTTTGACTATTCAGAGATGCTCTCCAAGTTTTGATGGTGCACTGTGCAACCAGATTATGATGAATATTGGTGTATATAAATAAGTAGTTAGGAGCAGCAGCAGCAGAAGTCAGGTATAGGAGCATTGTCGGTCAAGTGTGGATAACTTGCTTAACTGTAGCTTTGCCAGTATTTTACACTCAGATCAATTTGTACATTAATCTAATCGAAATTACAAGCAGTTTCCAGTCTAAACTTTACGCGTTCCTTGTTGTGGTCTGACGCCATTGCATTGGTTTGATGAAGTTGTAACAGTGACTTCCAAGTCTGCAAACAAAATAGAACGAATTGCTTTTAATTGCAAGTTAGTTCCTCAAAAGAGCCTGTACTAATTTATATTTAAATATAATTTTATTTATATTGAAATATTTTCAAAATGTTGCAGCCCCAATTACAGAATTCAAAATATTTTTGGATATTCATTAAAAATAATAATATAAATAAATAATATAATAATAATAAAAAATAAAAAATAGTCTGTATTGAAATTCGTTTTATAATAAAGAATGTGAATAATACAATTTTTGGTAGCAACAACTAGAAAATTCGTGTACATTTCATAAAAGAATACAAATTATAATAAATGAATAACTGAAGCAAAGCAGTTTAGTTTTGACAACATATTCTGTATTGAAATCTGATTAATATTAAATAATCTCAAAGAATGATAAGAGAAATGAACATTTTGGTTGGTAATACTTTATTTCATGATTTTTGATTGCAATAACTTAGAAAATTATTAAAGAAAGTCCCAATCAAAGTCTTTGCTCATATAAATGGCTCTCAGCTAAATGAAATGAATTGCAATAAAATAACAACTTAACACCTTCGGGGCAAATAAACAGAATGGGGAGGAGCTAAAGAAAAAGCTAAAGAGAGGGAGTTAGAGAGAGAGAGAGAGAGAGAGAGAGTGGGAAAGGGGAAAGAGAAAGAGACGATAGGGGGGAACTAGTATGCTCGCACATACAAATGCGCAGGCAATGCAAAAAGCAAACCGTAAGCGTACACTAAGCCGATTATAGCACGAATATAACGAAAGTAAGTGTTGGAGAGGGGTGAGGCGAGGCAGTAGTCGAGCCGGTCAGAGGATGGCTGGCTGTCTGGCAGGAAGTGCGTGGCAGGCAGAAAACATTGAAGAAGGAGAAGGAGCCGAAGAAACAGAAACAGAAGCAGAAGCAAGCAATGAATTATCGCAGTAGCAGCGCCGCTGTAGCCGAGACAAACGTGTTGTAAAAAATGTAGTACTATTAATTTTCTTGCATATCTTATAGTATCTTCATAAACAGACACGCACACACCAAGCCAACCACCCACCCACCCACACATACAGACACACAGACATACACACACACACACACCTACACACACACACACACACACTAAGAATGAGACAACCCCTGTGGGACCGACTGTCTCAGCAAATGCTTTGGCATTGGCTTAGTGCTAAGAGATTTCTAATTCAGTTGAGCAGAAATAAATTACTTACCGTAATTGTTCACCATATAAAACTGTAGTGAAGGCGTTGAGCGTAAATCGAGACAGTTGTTTCTGTGCTTTGTGTTGTGATTGTTGTTGTTGTTCTTGTTGTTGTTGATGTTGTTGCTGTAGCTATTTTTGTTGTTTTGGCAGTTCTTATAGCTTTTTGTACATTTTCGGTTTTGCCAGCTGTCGCAATGCAAAAAAAGAATTTCACTTTTTTTTCGCACTGCGCACAACTAAAACTTTAAATGTACTTTAAAAATGAGCTTGCGCATATTTTTTTTACTTATTTTATATTTTAATTTATCTACTGTACACTTATAGTTGACACGAGCAAATTATTGCCGTTTAATTTTGTGCTTTATGTCGGCATAAATAATTGCGCAAAGGCAGGCACAAATTGTACGTCGATGTAAAGTTTTTAATTATTTTTTAATGAAGTACAAGCATAAAAAAAATGTTTAAAAAAAAGAGACAATGCCTCTCACTATGAATTTATGCGTGTTTCAAGTGAATTTATTGCATGTGTAATACGCATAATAATGTCTCTCCGCCACAAGTCAGGACATTTGATATGCTTTCAGCCAACAGCGTACAATTAATATTTTCCCTTTCAGCTTACTATTTCCAATTTGTAAATACAAACAATAATAATAGCTGCTCAAATTAAGGTACAAAATTTACAGGATTGAATAATGATTGTGGTGATTAGAGCCGTGAAAGCAAAGAATTTAATGCCAGTATAGTTAAAGCCAATACGAATTTCAGTTACGATTCTGGTAAAGAATTCCGATATTTTTCCAAGCTTTTTTACGGTATTCGGTTACGTATCAACATTGAACAAATACTTAGATTATAAAACTTGGTCGATTGCTTGGTTTTATAATGAAATTAAAGTGACTCTGGTCTGCAAGTGTTCTTCTTTTTATATTCAAAACCCATTGAAAATTAATTAATAGGGCATTCTGATATAATCTTGTTGAAGAAAGCATTTCAAATCCCTTTTCGGTATTTTTCGATTTTAAGAAAATTTTAAATGTAGCTTCTAATATCGATTCCGATTCTGAATTCCGATTAAACACATTATTATAAACGCAATATGAATTAAGATGGTGTTTCATACTTTTAAATATTTAAAGCAACAGAGAAAGAAACAGAGTAAAGCATTTCTGTTAAATCAGAAATTGCCAATCAACAATTTTCTCGTTTTTAACATGAGATACCTTCAATGTTATTCATGTTTCATATCACAAGCTGCTCAAATGCATTATCTCGTTGACAAGCTTGTACTGCTTTAATGTCAGTTGCTTTCTACTTTTATATCAGCTGCTTTCTGTTGGGTTTTAGATATTCTGTGAATGCAACGCAAATGGTTCTGCAAGCCACGTGTGTGTTGCAGCATCGCCGCCAGGCGTTTGGCTCGTTAAAACTCCAAAAATCACGCATTAGCTGCCAGTTTGCACTTAAAGTCATAAATTTATTCAAATAAATGGGGGAAGAGCCCTTTACAATAAATGTTTATGTATAAGTCGCACACGTACAGACATATATATATATGTGTGTGTGTGTGTGTATGCGATGGGCGGCGCTGTAAAGTAAAATTTATATTAACTTCATTTTGTGCTGGCTGCCACGCAGTCGTGGCATAACTCACACGCACCGTGTGCAACCGCAGCGGTAAGGACTCACGCAGGAGTCTCGGCGCGTGTCGGCAGCACCAAGTTTCCAACAGGCATATGACTGACGCCGACCAAAGAAAGGTAATGTGGCAGTACGGGGCGGGGCATGCGGGATTGGCTCGTCCACGGTCCAAATGGCAGCGAAGAGAATTTTAAATTACGCTTTTAAGTGGCGATGCGAGTGGCATCGATGCCGAAATGCAGCAGCAGCAGCTGCAGCTGCTGTTGCAGTTGCATTTGCAGTTTCTGTATGTTGGCTTTTTATCATGCATTTAATTGCAAATGAAGCAGCAACAACAACAACAACAAAACACTACTCACAGACATCTCGGAACTCGAATTCCAAATCTCAGCTGATGCATGCGGCAGCTGTAAATGACGTTTAATCAAAGTTGTTGAAATTGATAGCATTGTTTACTTGCCGCATATATTGCGTGCTGCATTTTAAAGTGCGCAAAATTGTGTTAATTAAGGCTCAATGTCCTTTTCTCACACATACACACACACACACACAGGCGTGTGTTGTTATTAGAAATAATTATTTTGCCATTCCCAGGGGAAAAGCCATAAATATATAAATAAGCTGGAGTTGTAGCAGGCGCTGCAAGTGCAACAGCTTTGCATTAGCCAATCTGTGGCAAGTGTAGAAGGTGTAGAGCAAAAGGTAAACGTTGCCATGGCTGTTGCTTGCCACACAGCGCACATTGCAACTTAGTTGTGTCAGGCAATAAAATAAAGTCTAAGCTCCCAGTTCACAGAACTTGCCACATTTAATTTGTTGTGCAACAAATTAGCATTTATTTTCATTAGAGTTTCAGCTTGCCAGTTTTTTTTTTCTTCATCCTTTTGTGTGCAATACATGGTTCAATTTTTGCCCTTAATTACAAGAAAAGATATGTTTACATCCTTGGAAACCCATTTAAACTCTCAAAATATTTTGAATCTGTTGCAAACGATTTGAAATTAACCAGAAACTATATTTTTGATGACATGTCTTAAACTATATCCGCTATTTAATTAAATTGATTGATCTTTACCCAAATCCCGTCAAATATCTTCGACTGTTCAAAATAATTTAAATTGGCTATTGATTTTCTAGAAGCAAAATCTTTGAGACAACTTTATATACATCAACTACAAGAAGTCTTTCGATGGGACAGTTTAATTAAGGACTTATTTAAATAGAGTCAATTACAAAATATTTACTTTAAATGTCAACTATTGCATTCTGTTTAAAATAAAAGTCATTCATATTATTGCATTTATTGCATATTGAATATGAATGAAAAGTTTTTCTATTTTCTTGTTACGAACTTTTTTGCACTCTTTTAAATTCAATTTAGCACTAATTCAGTTAAAACATGTTATTTTAAACGTTTTTCTTGCTGCCTTTAATACTGTATTGTAAAGTGTAATCAATGGGCTAAAAGCTTAAGGCCTTTAAATGTCATAAAAAGAAATATGAAAAATATAGTATACAATTCTGCGTTGCATTTTTTTTTTTTTTTTTTGTGTTTTTGCATTCAATTATTATGCGTGTAGAAGGAATCGCCAGTGCGTCGTTGTGGACCACGGTCAGCATGCGCATCAGCTTCATCGCCATTATGATGTCGATTTTTGTAGCGCTGCTCATAATCACCATTATCAAAGTCATCATCATCACCATCATCGACATGCCTGGACCGCGCATTATCCGTGTAAGAGCTCACGCCCGACTGAGCGCCCAACGAAGCTGAAGATGAGTAACGTTTGTTGCCAGCTGCATACGACTCTCGATGCAGATTTGAATGTGGATGTGGATGTGACTCTGACTGTGAATGCAAGTTACCATACGCCCAACCAGGTTCGACGTTACTGCCGCTGTCCATGTAATGATGACGATGATGTCGCTTCCTTTCTGGGTAGTACTGATGCTGATAATAGTAGTCCGAGTCGCTGCCAACCGACTGCGACTGGTCAATGTGTGTGCGATTAGGATAGAAATCAGGGTGTGATGAGGGGTCGCGTTGCCCATTATAATAATCACCATCATCGTCAGCATCATTGTGCTGGTGATGGTGATGGTGATGCTGATGATGTGGCGTCTGTGACGGCTGATACGACTGGACATGCGAGGCTGGCTTATTAGTCACCAATCCACTGCTATATGGCGTATGCAAAGTCACAGATGGCGTAACAATAACGGGAACTACGGCGGTACTGGGTGCTGGCACCAATGATGCCTGCTGCCAAGATGCTGCTGCTGCTGCTGCTGCAGCTGCGGCTGCTGCGGCTGCTGCCGTTGCTTGTGACTCGGATGTTGTTGTAGAGGTTTGTTCACGTGAGTTCATTTCAGCTAATTTATTGAAGCGATTGCGACTGCCGACCGCCGTAAGCACCATCACGGTGGGGTTCATGTCAGAGATGTGCTCCTTGATGCAGCTCTGCAGCATGTTTACGAAAAAGAAGAACGAGAGCAGCGTCAGCGCCGACATGACGGAGCCACTGCTCTTTTTCTTCTTCGGTGCTGGCTTTGTGGGTGGCGGCTTGGGCGCATGATATTGGGGCGGATGCTGAGGCTGAGTTTGAGGATGTGGGGGATGCGGTGGATAGGCGGGCGCACTGCCACCACTCGGATGATACGAGGAATAGCTGCCAGACGATGGCGTCTCGTACTCCATCGATGGATCCATGCTGTTAATTTAAAGTTGCATTAGCGTTGGTCAACAGAATGGATGGCTGGATTGGTTTAGATTTTGAACTTACCCATACCCGGAGTGACCGCTGCTGGCGCTGGCATAAGCACCGTTGTGGTTGCTCGCAACGCCCATCAGTGGTCGTTCATAATGCAGATAGGGATTCTGGTGTAGCTGATGCTGCCATGGGTAATGGGCTCTCTGCGTTTCACTCCTGGAATTCAAATCACAGCCGAGAGCAGAGTGTGAGTAAGTGCAACAAACAACAAGGACTAGGCCAAAGTGCCAGCCAGGTAAATACATAGTTAGAGAGGTATCGGGTATGAGGCAAGAGGCATGAGTCTCTTTGCTTTTGTTGTGTCGCATAAATCTCGCGCTGTCATTTTGCTTACGCATAATTATTTCCGGAAATGGCTGACAGCAGCGGATGTTGTTGTTGTTGCTCCGCCTCCGTCTGCTGCTGCGGCTGTTGCTGCTGCTGCTGCTGCTGCGGCTGCTGATATTGCATATTCCCAAAGGACATTGCGATGTTTGATTTGCAATTTTATTGCGCTAATTGATTTCCGGCGCACACTCACGCCTATTGCTGCAAATGCAATGTTTTTCGCTTTCAACCATCATAAGCTGAGACACCGAAAAGTCAACGCCAACTGCCTGCCGCAAGACCAGCAAGAGCAGTAGCAGCCAACCAACCAGTCAACCGGCTTCGGGCTGCAACCGCAAGTGACAGAGTTGCTTAGGCAACTGCAAAAGCGTTTGTCAGTTACTAAATGGACCCATTCACTGACCCCACCCACCCCCCTTGGCACCCTTACCCGCTACTTGTCACTGTCAGCTGTTAAGTGTGCAACGCAACACGGGGCAAACTGACAATTGCCTGTGCAAAGTGTTTTGCGGTGTTGGGGCGACCAACTGACACACACCTGAATTGGAGCATTGCATGCAATGCACATTTTGGCCACACAGCCACACAATTAGTGCACGACAAAGGCTGACTATCAAACGCCTCCTCTCCACACCCACTTTATCCCATTCCCCTTGGCTGTCAGTGTTAATGACTATGTTGCAGCCGCTGGTTTATTGCATTAAAAGCGTCGTTCAACGTTATGCATCAGAAATTGTCATAATTGTGGCATGTCTGGGCGTGCATGTGGTTACAGTTCTTCTTCTACTTCATCTTCTATTTGTTGTTTATGTTGTTATTGTTGTTGTTGCTATTGCTGGTGGCTGCATTCAACAACTGCTGCGGCTCGCTTTATTGTGCGTACAGATTTCATATCGCCAACGTTAGAGATTTATGGCAGCCAGCTAATAGTTTTCAATGCCAACAACATTTTTGTCTTAGACCAACAGGAAGACATTTGACTGCAATAACAAATATTTAACATTTCCGCAGCAAGTAGCAAGCAGCAGGCAGCAGCAGGCAGCAGCAGGCAGCAGCAGCAAGCGACAAGTCAAAAGCACATAATAAATTGTCAAATGCTGCACTGCCATGTTGCGTGTCCTTTGTTACGCTTTGATTTGTCGCCCTCGCCCCTCAGGAAATAAAAAAAGCAACAAACATACAGAATATTACAAACTGAAAAAGAAACTAAAGCCAAAGAGCAAAACTTTTGCTGATTTGCTCAAAAATAAGCAAAAAAAAAAAAAAAAAGAAAGCGCAAGGCAAGTCAAGAACTCAAATGCCGCGAGGGGTTGAACAGAGAAAAAATCATGGCTAAAGTCAAGTTACTTAAGCAGGCAGGGGGCATATTGCTGGTAGGGGGCAGAGCTTGGGCTGCTGTACGTCTGCTGGCGCCATTGTCAACATATTTCAAGCCGCCTGAGACTCAATAATAAGCTGTGTGAATCTTGACTACATATTGTAGTTTTCGACCATCGAAACTATATATACAAATATATATATATAAGCTCGTATGGCGCCCCCAAATTGGTCAGCGGGCACAAACCAAAATTTAATGACTGGAAAATGAGGCATTTAAGCTGAGTGCCAGCCAACTTTTGCCCCAAGCCACTAGACGAACGTGCCCAGCCAGCATTTGGATATTTATGGTTGTCTGTCTCTGACTCCAACCCCACTTCAAACAGTGTCTTTGATTGCATCTGTATATGTATCTGAATCTGTATTTGCAGCTATCTATGTCGAGGAACATGGCAGCTCGCCAGGTCGTTCATTAATGGCTATGATTAACACGTAGACACATTAAATTATAAAACAAGCCAAGGCCTAGAAGCGCATTTTAGCCACATCAATTAACGTATATGAAAAGCGTGCATTCTTCTCCAGTAAAATATCGAAGTTTGAATACTCTTTGCAGCAAAGATTTCGAAGAAATAAATATAATTTGTTGATCGTCTCGTGGTTTGATCTATTCGATTTCGACTACTTAAATGTGATCTGTTCGATTTCGGCTACTTGTAATAAAATGAGGAACTTGGAATACAAGTTTCATCAAGGCAAGTTAACATTGAATTAGAGCACTTCTAAATCAACTAGATTATTAATGTGGATCATGTGAAAGCCTATTTAAGCGATCATCCCTTATTAAGTGCGTTGCAAACTTCGCGACAAAATTACAAAACCTCATAAAATGTTGTAAAAATATTGCAGCATTTTAGGCGGCATCTGTATTCATTAGCTGAATTTACGCAAACATGTGGGAGTGTGTGTGTGTGTGTGTGTGTGAGTGCGGGCGTACATAAATCATTTGGCTACATTTAGCGCAAAACTTTTGGGGGCCAGCACTGGCAAACAAAAATAAAAACTCGTTAATACAGCAAGTCGTGCTGCTTCTGCTTTGCTCCTGCTTTGGACTCAATGGTGACTACGTGCTTGGACTTTGGCCACTGCTGCTGACTCGCTGGCTGGCTGTCTTGGCTGCTTGGCTGCCTTGACTGGCTTGGCTGGCCACTACACAGTGTCAAGTGTAAAGAAGAACTACTAATCAGCAGTTAATTCTTATCTTTAATTAAGTGCACGTTCCCACTACGCAAGCAAAGGCGAAGGCAATGCCAAAGACGATGATGGCAAAGGCAAAGGAGCAGCTGCTGCTGTCCGTTTATGGCAGACGTCTAGTTCGGGGCTCCTTAGTTTCAACACTTTTGTGTGTCTTCATTGTTCGGCACAAAGGCCAAGCGCTCAACCCGCCTTTTGTCGCCCCGCTCAATTTAATGAAATAATCTAAGCAAACACTCGCTAAAATTAAGCAGTTTTTTTTCATTTTTTTTTTTGCGTGTTTGTGTATTTATTTTGCTTTGTTTTTGGGCTGCTTGAAATTAAAAATGTAATGCGTTCTCTTCTATTTTTTTTTTATTTTTTTTTTTTGCACATAATTAAATGCGAATTTTTGGTAGCTGCGGAAGCTGGCCAATTAAAAAGGCCACGCAACAATGGCCAAGGCGACCGTCCATGCATGGCTTAGCAGTAGCTCAACGATTCGGCGACTTAGCCACAAAATACAACAACAATAGAAAAAAGGGTTCATAATGAGCCACATCTGTTATGCTCTAAGATGCTCGCCAAGTGCCAAAAAAAAGAAAATGCTGCTGCGTTAAACTCTTGTGGGCGCAGTCAACTCAAGTCCCCTTCCAACAGGTAGCCATAAGTCATTACCCCCATTTTGGAGCCGGCATTTTGCAGTGGTTGAGGTAGCGTCAAGTCGTTTGAGCAACAATACCGAAACCCACACACACACACAAGGACACACAGTAGGCATTGCTGGCAGGGGCGTGGTAGCGTTTGGCTGCACTCAAGCGTGCCTGTCACATTTTTGCACTTTTTGTCTTTTATGTGGCCAAGTTCCCCGTGGCGCCCAAAAGTTACATCAGATACATGAAAACATTTTTTTCAAAAGCTCCACTAAAAATAAAATAAAGAAAATTTTATTGAAGTGCCAAGGTGGCTGTCAAAGTAAATGGGGAGTACGGGGCATCCCGGCCACACAGATTAATTATGCATCGCAAAATGCTAAGCCAGCTAGCACCAGCATCAGCAGCAACACCACCAGCACCACCACTGCGCCTAAAAAAAAGGGGCACACACACGCGACTGCGGATGTCTGTGCATATAAAAGCCAAGTACAAGCCACATAAAAATAAAATAAAATAAAATAAAATGGAATAAAGTGGAGTGAAATAAAAAACAAAAAGTGATATTCATTTCACAAGCATAGCACATTTGTATACTCTATGTATGTGATTACAAAATGGGTAAAACGTATCTGTTAAAATTTCAAAACCAAAATATAGTTAAATAGATAAAGATACAGATCGCATAACTACAGGCCTTTGCATAAGCTCTAAGATCATAATTCACTTTCAACCATCAGCGTTCCAAGTTTCGGTTCAACTCCGAAACCAATTAGTTAGTGCCTACTCGTACGGGCTAGCCCAGCCTAATCTTATAGTAATCTGAATAATATACTCTGTGCACAGATAACCAGCATGAATTTGTAGGGTATATTTGAAATATGTGAATCTGTCTCCATTTATATTGCCAGCTACATGCATTTGAAACTCGATTCAATTTAGACTATAAATCGGCAGTAATCGGATTATTTGAGGCAAAGAGATAAATTATCTCCATGTATTTTAAGTCTGTTTGTCAATCATTTCAAAACTAGTTGGAATATTTTACAAAAGCACTCAAAACTTTAAAGTCAAAACAAATATCTAATATTTGACTATGTGTAAAGTTGTAGTTAAAAATGATTCACCATCAGCATGCTTCACATTCATGTTAGAGCCCTCCAAGTTGAAAAGATCCAAGTAATTTCAAAACTGAGGATAAACTAATTTAAAAATGTTGTTATGCTTAAATGAATACTAGCAAACTATCATCAAATTACTGCACTCGATATTTGTGATTATTGGCAAGGAGATTATGGAAAACTGACGTGTCACAAACACTCCAATAAAATTAATATATTCTTGCCGCATAGCTATCAAAAAATGTGCATATTAAAAATGAAAATAAAAATTAAAAGCTGCTGCTAAAAATCAAGCGCCAAACTCGACGTCAGCGTCAGCGTCAAAAGCCAAAATGCGCGACGTTGTCGGTCGCTGTCGCCGTGTCACTGCACCCAACAACGTGTGCTTGTTGGCACACATGAGGTGTTTTGTACCATACACACACACACACACACACACACATGTAAACACGCCCACTGGAGAGACACACACATAGGAATGACTACGACGATGGCGACGACATCGCAGTACCCACTTGAAACGCTTTTTAACAAAAATTCTTTTAATTTTTTGAGCTTGTTTTTTGTTTTTTTTTTTTTGGGCAGTAGCAGAGAAAAAAAAGCAACGAGAGAAAAATTAAAGAAAAATCCAGGAGTTGCCTGCTGAAAGCTGTCGTCGTTATTATTGTTGTTGTTGTTGATGCTGTTGATGCTGTTGCTTGTATATTTGCGCAACCCTCACTGGAAATGAAATTTTCCTGCAAGACGATAGCGTCAGCGACGTCAGCGCCGCATTGTTGATGAACATGAACAAGCGGCACGCTAACAAGTCGACAGCATTCTCCACTTGCCCCGTGCCACTTGCCCCCCTATTCGGCAGCACCTTGCGAACTGATGCACCTTTCAGCGTTGGTGTTGGTACGTGGGCGCGTACATTGTTGTTGTTGTCCTTCTTGTTGTCCTTGTTGCTGTTGTTGTTGTTGTTGTTGTTGTCGTTGCTGCTGGTGCTACGGATGCACATGCCACGCCCCACCTTGCCTCAGGCGCAGCTAGAAATTATGATGTTTGAGTTGTCCCTTGTTTGCAGCCTGAGCTCTCATTTTAATTTCCATTTCTATTTTTTAGTCTTTTTTCGGCCTTCAAAAATTACAATAAACAAAAAAAAATAAAATAAAAATGCAAAAAGGGAACGATTAAAACAGTTTTGGAAAATAGAAAAATTCAAGTACAAATTTCCACTTCACTTTACGGTGCATTCACATTTCCGTTGCATTGCACTGCAGTTAACCGTTTGCCGGCAACTGTGGGGGATTTTGTTTGCAATTTGTCGTTGATGCGATGTTTTTGGCTATGTAGCCTGCGGAGGGGTATGGGGCTTGCTGGCCTTTGTTCTGGCACCCCGACTGCTTAAAGGTTGCTTTTACCTATAGCAAATCTTTTTTTCTTTTTTGTTTTTGTCATTGTCATCATTTTGTTGGTGGGGTCAGTCTGCCGTTTGCCGTTTGCTTTGCTACCTTCTGCGTTGCACGTTGCGCGTTGCACGTTGCCGGCTTTTAGGCGTTTTTGCAAGAGTTGCACTTTTTAGCGGCAGCAGCCGTCATGCTGCATACTATTTGTTGTTGCTTAATTTTTTATAAAATTGGCATGAAAAGTGCATTTCCCCTTGCATTCTTATTTTAACCTTTATTTCCAGATTGTTTTTTTTTTTATTTTGGCATATTTTTTTTATTTATTTTAATTTCCTTAATTAGTTGCCTTTGTGGTAGCTTGAGCGAACATCTTTGGGAGCGCAGGAGGAGCAGCTGCAATTGCAATTGCGGGGGATGGGGGGGAGGGGGAAGTTTGTCATAAGGGTTGCAAAACAGATTAAAGCAATGCGCAGAAAGCATTTCAAATTAGTCAAATTGAAATGGTTTGCCATTAGATATTTGATCCATGCCAACGCAATCAAGCTAAAAAAGAAAAAAACTATTTAAAATCTAATTTGCATCTCAACTTTGAACGCACACAAAAACATTTCAGCAGTTTTCTTGCGGATATCTAAAGAGCAAGCTCGGCACGCATAATCACAAAAATCTGTCACAAAACTTTTGACAGACAGAAAAAGTTGTGGATGTTTCTGGTTTGGCAAAAACTCTATTAGCCAAAAATCAAATAATAAGACAGCTGGCAAACAAGCCAAGTTAATGTGTCTTATTTATGCTTGGCATGATGCATGTCGATTTTTCTTCACTTCCACATTTTTGATTTTGAAATGATTTCTGATTTATGCATTACAGTCCCCAACAACCCCCCGTACACACTCCAAGCCCATCCAATTCAACAGCACTTTTTGGTTGAGTCTCAAACTTTTTAATTACCCTCATCAGCGAAATGCAATGTGCACTTCACAGCAGAGCTGGCAAAGAGCTAGAAGTGTAAGGGTGGATGTTTTCGGTAGTAGTTTGGTGTTGGCTTTGAGTTTTGTGGTCGCCAAGCTGAAAGTTGATGCTGTCGTTTCAGGCCACACAGCAGCGAACATGGCTGAAATTCACAAGCAGTTTTGTTTAGTTTATGTTAATTGTATTTAATAACTGTGTACATCAACTAATTAATATGAATGTGTTTGCTTGCTCGAGTTCAACGACTGCACCTTGAGCCTTGCACTTCCTGTTTTCGAACCTTAGGGATCTCTGGTCAATAGATGCAAAAAAAAAAAAAAACAGAGAGAGAGAGAGACGAAAATTATGACGCAAATTTGAGAGCTATCTGCGAATTGTGATCAAAGTGTGTCAGTGTACAACACAAACGGAAAGCGAAACTCAATGCAATGCAGCCTAATGATGGCTATCTGCATAGCTTAGAGTGTGAAAAGCGAAATTCTTAAGACAGTTGGCAAACAGAGCCAGCGAGCCGCCCGAACTGAAATGAGTCGATCTTATCTGTAATTGCTTTTTGGCACAAAACAAGCGACAAATATGCTTTCTCAAGGGGCTGTCGGCTGGCATCTTTGCCCGTTGCTGCTGCACTTTAAGGAAATGACCCAAATTAGGCTTGGCTTGGCTTGGCTTGGCTAAAAACTTTTTGCATTAGCATGCGGCAAGTTCTGTTTCTGTCACTTTGCCTTTAGTTTTTGTGGCAAACTTCAAGAAATCGACATTTATTTCAGTTTTGGTATTTCTTGTCAAGCAATCACGTAGCTGCAGCCACACCCAGGTGCGTGCGTGTGTATGTGTGTGTATGCAGCATATTTTTCTTGTACATGCTATCTGCAACCATATCTCTCTCTCACACACACACACACATACACATGTCAAACACAAACATATGCAGTTGAATTTGTACTTCCGCTTCTTTGGCAGCGCCGGAGGCCAGCAAATAATTTTTTTCCTTTCTTCTCATCTTTTTTTTTTTTTGTCTCCGCTGCTGATTTGTCGTACGAGTTGAATTTATGATTATGCCGCATCGGGGCATGAAAATGTGTAAAAAAAAAAGAAATTTATGGTTATCAAAATACAAATTCAAATTCTCATTTAAGTGGCATTAATTATGCGTAAATGAGCTTAATGCATCAATTAATCAAATCAAAGGCGTTGACTGCAATACAACAGGAGCTCCCTCCCCCTTCTGCCAATGCCCACAGCCCACAGCCCACATTCCTCGGACGGCGCATGCAGTTTTGCAGCCTTTGTAGTGTCACACAAAAGCGCCAACTCGCTAGTCCTACGAATCCAACTCTCGACAACAACTCTGCCAGTTGGCTTAGCGGGTCGGTCACTTTCCGTCAATTTGTGGTGGGTCATGGGCCATGTATGAAATGGTCTGCTTTGCTAAACAAAATATGTCTGCCGTCTAAAAAAAAACGCTCATACCTGTTTTTATTTAGAATGAACAAAATTAGCGCCAAAGAGCAGCGTGTGCTGTCGACACCTAGCGTCTACTCTGTTAAGCGTACTGCCAGGTTTGGGTATTGACTACATTTAGTTGTTCTGGATTCCAGAGTCCCGATTCAACGAAGTGCACTCCACACTTAACGAAAGTACCTAAAGTGAGTGCATGTACCATAAGTTAACGAATTCTATTTCAAGTTTTATGTAAGCTGCTCCTCAACTTAGCAAAGACACTTTCAATAAACTATATACATACACGTACGTGATATGATTGTTAATTATAATTACTATTCCTTACTTTCAATTGTGTTAAGGAAAAACTTTCAATAATGTAAATTCAACTTATTTATGTGGAATAACTGAGTGTATCGAATCTTTTATAAAATCAATACAACAAATATAATAACAATTTCAACATTTATATATGTATTCCAATTATGAAACAAATTTCATAAAGGTCGGCAAAGAAACATATATTTTACATGACTAAATATCCGACCAATTCGACCAATATTATGATATATAATAATTTATGACGGGTATTAGAAATTACGACTACATTTACAGTACATACAGTAAATTTCCATTTCAAAACTGAATTAAATGTATAATTTGATTGTTAAAATAATTAATAGCATGCTTTTCTATAAAATTCGCAATTACATTCTGAGTAGTCAATTAAAGACTAAACTTCAAACTCATTTAGTGAAAAGCTATCGAAACGAAAGTTTTGCTTGTTGCCTGGCAGACAAAGTTGTTAAAAGTCCATTATTAAACTATGCATGGCATAAGAGTCCTTCCACTAGCACCCTGAACCACAAACCACCTGCAGCTTTCTCCGCTTTCTCCGAACAGAGTATAGCGAATGCCAAAATACAGAATGCCCAACCACTAACAAGAACACTCAAAGCCACGAGGCATTGGCATTGACCATATTGTATACATAAGGAGCCTACACCAATGCAAACAGAAACACGAACAGCCCAACGCAAGATGGTTCAAGGGTGCTCCGTTTAAAGTGAAATTATGTGCGAAAGACTAATTGCGTGATTATTGACGTCATACATTAAAGACTCTGTTCACCAATAAACCGCACAAGTCCAGCAAACAACCAGAGCCTTTTGCGGCGCACAAATATATGCAATGTTATTGAATGTACTGCCTCCTTTGGATGTGTAGCACTGTGCGCTTTCACCGGAATTGGCAGACTTATCGATTAGAGGACCACGTTAGTATGTTAATAAGAGGCAGCCAGAAAAAGCGGGCTGTCATCAAACATTGCCTTGTTTTGACAGGAAACGAATATAAATTCGCAGACGGTTTATTAACAACCCCCGAATGACAGATTAAATTACTCTTCTTCCTCATTTTTTAAATATTTACACTTGCCTGCACATCATTAAAGTTCAAATTGAAAAGTGTATTGGTTGTATCCGATTCTCTATTTGTATTTAAGTTAAACACACAACTCTCATCTTATTTAAGCTCCATAGTCAAAGGATTTACAGATAATTTGTTGTGCTATAAATACAAGTTTACAAAGGACTGCAATTAATGTTTGTTTATTCGATGCGAGTAAAGTACTCGCAACTTAAATAATTAAGTGGAATTCATAAACAAAATCAGCTAAAATGAATCACGTTTTTTCTCTACACACATTTCAGCCAGACCTGCCAAAGGTTAACTGAAAACTGTGCCAGGCAAGCACATTAAAGTGCACTTTGATTAACTTTTTGAGCTCAGCGGAAGCATAATATTCCCAGACATCGAGTTCACTCATTTCACATTCACACAGGCTGGCAAGAAACTGGTAAACTTCATTAGTAAGGTTGGCTTGTGTGCGCCAACATTGCTTCAACATCCCAAAGGAGGATGAGAGTCCCTTTCCGTACACTAATAATATTAACATAATAACACTGACAATTGCTGGCGATACGGCTCGTTTTTTATGTGTGTTGTCTATGCACCTGTGCAAAATAGATTGCATGGTATTCTAAACGTAATCAACATATTGCAAACGGTCCTGTTTCCATTTGTTTTATAGCTCTAACAAATTAATGATATATGCATGCCTGCTTTCACATATCAAAAGAGCTTCTCTGCGCAACATATGCGCCACAACAACCCACAAGTGGAGTGCGAGTTAAAGTGTTGAAGCAATAAACATTTTAACCTACACTCGAACAAATACCATCTCAGTGGTAGACGAATCGAAGCTGACAACGAAAATCGAGTTGTCTAAATATATTGGGATAGAGTCACGAAAATCAGTTGGGTTGTGACAAAGTTAAGGCAGTGGAAAATGCAAGCAAACATATTTCTCCGGGTGTAAGTACGTATAGATAACTAAGTACACCTACATATATGGCTCTGCGTAATGTGGCACATGGCAGTGGTAAGCCAGAGATTTATAAATAAATATATAGACATCGTATAGCGCAATACACATGAGCATGATTACTGACTTGGCGACCATAAAGAGGTAAAACGGTTGACGTTTTAATTTCGTTGACTGGCTGTTAAATGTAACAGTAAGTGAAGCATATCAAAAGTCTGTCCGATGCCATACATTCAACTAGCTACGACCAACTAAATATGCAGCACTTTATCTCCTAGACCTGGTAATAACTTAAAATGCACTGTCAAAAGTTGGATGGTGGAGCAAACTGGTTAGCAAAAGTTATTTCAGAAATTGTTTGCACTCAAGATGTTAAAGTTAAGTAGTTGATAACACGAAACTTGAATTCAATTTTAAGTTAAGTTTTTTAATACTTAAGAACCTGCAGTTGGCAACTAACTGAAGCAGGTGGCTTTCTATGTCTTCAGCATTCCTCGCTTTGAATAGAAGCTTCTTCTTTTTGGCCGTAGACTATATTTTGGTCAATCAGAGCACTTACACGTTTTGCCTTTTGTAGCCATGATATAAACACAATACACACAAAATAAAGCAAAGCACGTACAGACATCTATCTCCTGGGCACACCTGTTAAATCAATTGAATCTATTGATTTCATTCACCCTGTCACAACAGAAGTTCAACTCAAGTCCACTGACTGGATATTCAGTCTCGCATTAAATGTTAATTAATCAAATAAAACACTCATATGGTCAACATAACAAATTGATTTATATTCGCATCATTTGATTCTGAATCACATAGACAATTATGAATTAGCTGCTTTTGCTTTGAAATGAGTGTCTGCCCCAGTTTGCTGTCAGGCTATTAATTGTAAAACAAATGCGTCTGCCAATGTGATGCAGATAGGAACAGGGCAGGTCATTGGCAGCAGGTTAAAGCCCACAACTTGGCATCACATACAGACACAAGCACACTCTCAACATCACACACACACACTGTTCATTGACATTAGGGAAATAATTGAATAACTTTGACACAGGTCGCGCACAGGTCTCATCACAACTGTCCATATTTTTGTTATTTGTAAGCAGCGAGCAGTGACTGAAAACGAAAACTAATTAAAAACAGAAGCAGGCATAAGGAGTAAGTATTGTTGTGTGACAATATATGTATGCAAAATCATTTAATAGCCATATTAGCGCAAAGACACCAGCAACCAGCATGTCCATGTGCTTCATAAATAACTAGAAAACATAATAATTAAGTAGATGGACTTAATAGACTGCTGCTCTTGACACAGATTGATTGCAGATTGTATTCTGCGCGTTAGAGTCGCCACAATCATCTTGGTAATTACATATTGAACAGAAGACAGAGAAAACTGTATCATGGACAGCTAATTTGATACTCACTTAAGGCCACATTATTAATTCTTAATCATCAGAATGCAGTCACTTAAATTATGCATACCCGCATTGTACGCGACCAATAGAAAATGAATCTTAAGTACATATAAGCATTATTTAACAAATTTAATGCTTAATGTTAAATAGATTGGCAAGGGATTTCAGGTAAGAAATGTTTTTGCTTTGAGATTATATTTCGGTACATAAATTGACAAATTAACCAAACACTTAAACATGACACGGAAATACTATAGTCACTAAATTCTGTCGTTAAGTGTTAGAATGTCCTTCTTCGCAGCAGTGATTACACTTCACAAAAGACCAACAGGACATGGCCAGAAGCAATGTGAGGAGGGCTTAGGCGCTCGTACAGAATGTTGAGATGGCGAATTCTTTTAGCGTTGATAAAATAAAATAAGGTAGATGAAAAGCCACTCAAGTTGAACAAAATTTAATGAGCTAAGAATTTTACGTTGCGATGACTCTTAAAATGATTCTTGACTTTCATATGGTCTAGCGAAATTGTAAGTCTATTTTAAAGTAACTTTTACGTCATTGATCGAAAGTCAATTTAGAAGCATTAAAACTTTACAGCAGACATTCGATACAGCACCAAACCAAAATTTAATTTATTTTAAGAAATTATTCACTCTGATTGTTTAATCAAAGAGCTTTAAATACTTGTATAAATAAATTTCTGGCTATTATTTTTGCCAACGATTTATTTAATTAGACCTCGACGCTGTTGTGTAGGAAGAAAGGGACTTAGCTTAAGGCTTTCCGCGAAACTTAAGAGATAAACACATAGCAAAATACATCAAATGCCTTCGTTAATGAAGTACGCTACAAATGGTTTGGTTAAAAGAAGTAAAGCCAAAGGGCAACCACAGCTTCCAAGCCAAGTGTGCACTCCATAGTTCCCAAAGCAACTCGTCAACATTTGTAACCAACCAGAAAACAAATAATTCCCAATGCTAAAAGCTGCAGGGAAATAATTGAAAATGAAAATATTTGTTTGTTTTAAATACATTATTATTATTTCTTATTGCAATCCAAAATTTATAAATAAATAAAAAAAAATAAACAAAAATTGGGGTCGGTGACGTTTTCTTCAGGTTTTTTTTTTTTTTATTGTCTCTGTAACATGAATAGTGAAAATTGTTGTCCTTGTCTAAGCTTACATAAATCTCATTTGCATTGTGTCGCTCATATTGTGGGTAAAACAATTGCTCATCAAGGCCAGTTCATGACCTGCCAACTAGTTTTACATATTCCTTTACATTTCAGTTGTATTGTGACCTTAACTAATAATGTGCTGAATTTAGTTTAGATATAAAGGAAAAACATTCATTCATATATCCCAAAGCAATAAGCAGGAAAAGATTTATCAAATTACAGTATCGTATTTTGTAGGAAATTAGTATTTTCACGTCTCCTGTTTAAATTGTCTTTCACATGAAATGATTTTTGTGGTGAGATTTTTTATCAACCCGAGACATGTATGAACCATTTTTCAGAAACCACAGAAATCAAAGAAAGTTATTTTAATATATATATACATATATAGAAAAATGTAACCACGTTTTATTGACATGCTGTCATCTGCATTTTAATTGTACTTTGCACAAGCCCTTTAAACAACTTTAATACGAATACTTGAAATCAACGAATGGCAATAAATTAATCATGCTCATACCAACTGTGTTCTGCTATTAAATTAAATTGAGTTCACAGTAGGACAAGGATATCAAAATCGTGACTGTATTAGCATTAACCTTACCCACACTTTATTCAAAATGAATTAACGACAGTAAATCAGAGTATACTTTCAGTTGAATTCGGCAAAGCCAACAAAAAATCCAACCCCCAATGTTGCCACAGCGCAATTTAAATACCAAACAAATTATATATATAAAAAAAAGAGAAACCTTTACATGACATGAAATTCTAACATCCAAGCTGTGTTGGCCCAAGCCCAAATAAATGTGTAAATTAACTAATAATTGCAAATGAAATCAAGAGCAAAATAATTATAATTAAACTGTATTTGTGTTTTTTTGACAACCAAATTAAGACACAAATATTATGTGCGCAATAAATATCAAAGTTGCACCAAGGAATTTCAAATTTAAAATTTACCAAACAACATGTTTACCAACTAATAATTGCAATGTTCGTATATGTACGTACATATGATCAGCTGCATGCATAATTAAACATACGCACATGATTGCCTGCTAACGGTACGTACGTATGTACATATGTCTGCATGTCTGTGTGTATATGCGTACGTGTGACTAGTACCAAAATATATTATCCAGCTTTTACTTTTCAGCAGTATCCGGTTACCTTTGACTCTTGTATTGTTACAAAGGTATTGCGTTGCGACACTTTTAAAATATCAAACCAATTTCTTCAATGGGCTCCTTTCGTTGCGATTTTTTTATTTTATTACCTTGTCAATATTTGTATTATTTATTTTATAGCTTGTTGTGTGTGTATGCTCTGTACCCAAAGTGAAATAAAGTATATTTTTTTTAATTTTATTTTTTCTGAAATCCTTAAATATCCAAATTATATTTATTTAGTTTTCTGTTTCTGAGAAAATCATAGAAATTTGCTTAAAGTTTTCACAATGCGAAAACTAAATTTACCCAATTTACTTGATGTTTGCCACTACTAATCAATATCATTATAGATGAAGATAAAGATTTTTGTATTATTATTATTGCTAATATAATCGGCAAGTAAAGTTCGTTTCATTTAAAAACTATTGACTATTGCTGTATGGGACCAACAACACTGTGAATCGTATTTATAACAATATACTTTGAGCTGCTCCGGGAACAGAGTATAGAGCAGTCATCTGCTCTCGACGGCAGCATTTTTATTTCTCCTCAAATAACGATGTCAGTTGAATTTCCGCAAAATCAAATACAAAGGCATCCGGTTCAACTGGAAAACCTACTTCAACAAAACAAAAAAAAAACCCAAACCCGCCATTGTTATTCGCTTAAAATGCAATTTTTGGCCACAAAAACAATTTGTGCAAATCGATGTAGACAAAACTGAAATGTGTGATAGGATATCTGTGTTGGTATTTGTTGTTGGTATATGATGGGTAAAAAAACATGTGTACATCTTGAATATTTTATTGACTTAAATATTTCACTGTGTTTTCTTGGGTTTATTTGTATTTACTTGTGTTTATTTGAGTTTACAGGCACTGGAAACTAGTTGAGAGATCTGTCAAAGCTTTTTAAGTGGAACAGCATTTGTTAACTTTTGTTAGTGCTTTCATGAATATTTTTTTTTAGATATAATTAATGCATTCTGAAACGCTGCTAGAGCACTTTATTGAAAATTAAGTCGATACTTAAACATCCACATTGCATATCTCACAGTTGCCGTTGACGATAGTGCTACCACCTCGCCTTATAATCGTACCACGTCCGTTATTATAGCCCGGACGAGTGACAACGACGTTACCGTTGGAACCTGAACCTGAACCTGAAAAACTGCGGTATTCCTGGCCATTTATGTACACCGGTTCCCCGTTTGGATTGGGACCTATTGGAGCGTTTCATGAGTGCATTAAGACTAACGGCAAGAATGCATCTGATACTTACAAGTCAAACATACGCCATTCACCACAACAGTGCTGGGGTAAGCTGTAAATTGAGCACACTCAATGCGGTTAATTAGGTTTAATCAGAAAGTAATCGCTGTAAAGGCTAACCGCTGATCAACATCGGCAACAATCCGAACAAGAGCAATGCACACGTCAAGTACTTCATCTCAGCTGCAGTGAACTATAAAAGCATTCAACGCTTAAACAGATTTTATATATGCCATATAAATCAAAAACAATTTGCATATATAGTATGTACTAAATGTTATCGCTAACGGTTCAATAGGTGCGCATTTCAGTCATGATAACAATGCACCGGCTATAAAATGCGCTACTGAGACTTTAATATTAGATGACTAGCTATTTATTGTTAAATTTAAAACCTGAATATAGTATTGTTCGTAGAGAATCAAGCATATGTATTTGGCCGTATATTAAACTTAGTAGAGTGCGCATTAGGAAAACCCCACACATTGATAACTATATAATCAAACACTAATGAAAATAATCCAAAATGGTATACTCGTATGTTGATTTATGACAACAACGACGACTCTCCCACAAATAAAAGTGAATGACAAACAAGTCTATAAAATTCAACTGAAAAGTGAATCTACATAATTAATACTCGAAATCGTTGTTTATGAACATGAATGATTATTGTAATTCCAACGAAGTCACAGTTTCCCATTCTAAAGTTAAAATAAAAAGGCAGGCAAATCACTTTCGAGTCAATTGTCGTGACTGTCAAAACATTCACACAACTCTCGACGTAGTGCAAATCACCACCAACAATGAACACTTCACATACAGAGTAGGTTTTTGCTTGGTTATACATATATATATGTTTGAGGCTGGGTATTTCCCCACTTTGATTAATTCCTGACGCTTATGTACATATAGTACATATAGTATATGCGTATAGCACTATCTGTATATGAGTTTGAGAGAGATGATGATCATGGAATGGCAGAGACAGCAACAGACATCGAACAATCGATGTATAAAAGTCGCAACAGGCTGAAGCAACAAGCCATTCCAGTTTTGCACCTTAACACGCCAACAACTAAACTGAACGTCGAACAATAACAACAGGAATAGCAATAGCAACATGGCAAATTTTAGTGTGGCTTTTGCGGTTTTCATGCTAAGCGCGTTGGCAATATCACAGGCGGCTGTATATATTGGCGGCGGATGTTATGACTGTAAGAGATTCGAACGCAAATAAGATGCTCGATGCAAAATAATAACAAATAACTAACGGCATTCACAGGTAATCCGCCCGGTGGTCAAGCACGAGGAGTGTATACAGGCCTTAACGGCGGTGGCGGTGGCAGATTAGCAGGAGGAGGAGGAGGAGGAGGAGGAGGAGGCGGAAGCTATTATAATGGAGGCGGGGGCGGACGTCCGGTCTACTCAGGAAACTTTGGACCAAATGGCTATAGTGGAGGTGGCGGTAGACGAGGTGGCGGTGGCTACCGTGGCGGTGGCTACGGTGGCGGTGGCGGTGCGGATTATGATACTGGGCTCACGCAAATCATAAGCGGCTAATCGTCGTTTAGTTGTCAAAAACAAAAACAAAAAGTAAATAAATACAAAAAAAAAATATAAAAACAAAGTAACACAAATAACATGAGTTTTAAGTACGCTCTCAAAGTGAAGTATATACATTGCTCATTCGCATCGCAACTAGAACTTTTGCGACTACAACATTGACCTTGAAAAGCATTACAAAGTGTTTGCTCCATGAACTACACTTGTAAGCAAAAAAAAAAAAAAAACAACAAAACAAAATAGTGACCAACGCAAAATTTCAACAGCTTTGTTTTGTTTTCTTTACATAAGGTGGGGCTTTTACCCCTGAGGTTAATTGTTGTCTACCATTTTAATCTACGTTCTCTCATACATACTCGGAATGTCGCAATTAAGCTTTTTGATATAAGAGATAAGTAAATGCACTTTCAATACCCTGTGATCATAAGCATATTTGTATTAATTTGAGCCTATTATATGGGGAAATATGTAAATACAAATATTCACAGAAACAATGGAAGGGAAATGGCTATCTCGAGTCGACTATTGACGCTGATCAAGAATATAGAAACTTTGTGGATGCCTCATTCAATGCGTTACACATTTCGCGTTAAAATATAGTATAGCTTCGGCATTTAGATTAGATTTGTGTAGAGGGCATTTCATACACGAATTTGTTCTCAGTGAGCTCAGCTTGCCAATAGTTTTGTTTAATATTATTATATTAAAACCCCCTTGATATTATAGCTATACATGTGGTCCTCTCAATAATACCCTTTTCTTAACTGAATTTCCAATCTATTTTTTATTTAGTGCAACTGCACCTCATTGCTTTAGGTTCATGAAACTTTCATTGAAAGACGGAAAATATTGTTTTGGTATTGTTATGAATGGTGGTATCTTTTCTATAAGCTGCTTTCGATTTATAAAATTCGTTCGGCATTGAAGATGCTCATACTTCAATTAACAAATTTAATGGCAACTATCTGGCTAGTCTACACATTTCGAACAAGGCATTGTCAAGCGTTTGAGTTTCAATGAAAACTAATATTCGTTAGCAAATTTCAATGAGCAATGAGAAATGCATAAGCCTCGTTGTGCAGTTATGCAACTCGCTTATGAATGCAAATAAACTTGGGTTACTTCAAAATAAATCGTGTGTTCCAAAAATAGCACAACATATTTATTTCCATGCATTCATAGTATGAGGAGCATCAAGACTATGTCCAATTAAATTCAGACTTGAAGAGCAAGCGGATTATTGAGATTATTAAGTCACCAAACATACATGGAACTCTTTTAATTATGGAACTTGGGCATTTAATTGATTGAACTTAAAACGATAGTATATACAAACACAATTTAACAAAATGAATTTGTAATTGGCTACTGTATTCGTATTTAATTAAAGTATTTACATTTAACTTTACCTTTAAATTGTTGTTATAATTTCATTACACTTTTTTTAATGCAATTAAATAAACATTAAAAATTCTGGTGTACATATTATGTTTCCAATCTGCTATAGATACCAATGATTTTTATGCTCGTAAGCCTTATTTTCAATGGAAATTTTGTGTTTTCAGCAGCATTTAATTTGCTTTTGCAGTTCAATCATCCGGCAACTGGCATGTTAACAATATATGTGGTGATTTTGTATTTCACGGCAAACAATATAATGGATTAAATTTTACCTTTGAAGTTGAATTTAAATGAACTTTGGGATCGGTGAAAGAAATAATATAAAGCCTATATTTAGGGCAATTTCGCATAAATATATTGCATACTTGTTGGAGAAATTTGAAATTGTAAGGGGCACCTTTATTGAATTTTCGCCTAACTCATGAACAATTCAAGTAAATGCCTAAGATGGCATTTCTGTAAGGGAAAGGTTAAATAAGTTTTAAATTTGCGCTCTCTTGCAAAATGACTATTATGTGGAGTGCAGCTCAAATTTGCCTTTGTTATATTCAAGGCAAAATTAATTTGTCTTAAATTGCATTAAAAGCGAGCCAACAAAATAAATATTGATCTATATTGAAAGAAAAAATATGGAAAAATAAACAAGAAGCATTTACCGCATGAAAGTTTAGTTAAGTTTACTTGGTATAAACTTTTTTATACGAGATATTTAAGAGGACACTTATAAAGCATTTATGTATGCACGTGTTATTTGTTATGTATGTGCAAACATTCACTGGCTTAAGCTTCTCATCTGGCAAACACACAGCTTGTTAAGCGAAAAGTTTGCCGTCAGACTTCAAATGGAATGTAAAAAGAAACAAAAACCAAACAAAATTCTTGGGAAAAAAGCATCTGGAAAACTTATAAATTCAAAGTTTTTGCACACGAGACGAGACTTACCTTTTCTTATTTATAGCATTCATTCATAATGTGTACATATATGGGTTATGTTTCGCGTGCCAATTTAACGAATATTGCACAACTACAGTTAAGTTTATTAAAAACACAAATATACATAGAAATTTATTATATTCAACTTAAAGTCTAGCAAGTGTCGCTGTCCGACCCAGTACCCACCCGAAAGAGAATCACACGCCCATACGGAAAGCTCAATGCTATGCATTTTCAATTGGACATCCAAACCACACAACCTACCAAGGTCGGTGCAATTTCACGGTCTAACGATATACCGCAAAAATCGCAGTCCCAGCACCGCAGCCAAGGGAAGCAAACTGCTTCGCATCCAGACAATGCGCACCGAGTTCGCACATATATGTTCCAGATGTCGGCAGTTGCTGAAGTGCTTCTCATCTGATAGCATTTTCGCTGTTTCCCGTGCAAATTCTGCCGAGTGTTTGTAGCATTTGTACCGTGCGCTATTGTAGATGCAGTTCTCATATGCATACCTTGCGCTGCAACCAATTGGCAAGGAAAATTTAAAAATTAATTTTTTATTTAAATCCACCCAGCTGAAAAGAAGCTTACCAACAAAATTCCATGAATTTATCGCTCACATTGCGCGTGCTATCGTGCAAGTCATCTGTGAGTATGTTTTCGAAGTAAGTCGTACAGCTAATCCAATCTTCCTGTATATATGTGAAGCAATCCTTGTGACGCAGATAATCTAAAATGGATACGTGCCATAATAATAAGATAATCTGCCTTAAGTCCAAAAAGTAGAGCACAGTGGAACACTCAGATCTAAAAATCATATATTTGTTAAGCTCTCTTTAGTGTTTTTGAAACTTTAATTTGAATATTTAATTTCGAGTACATAAATTTTAATGTAAATAATTAGTAAAGAGAGAGTAAATAATTTTAAATATCTACCACGTTAGCGGATACAACTTTTTGTTTGATTGCCATTAAAACTTGATGCAGATTACATAACAGATTATGAGCTTGGGTACACGAAATATGAGTTGAAAATGTAACTTAATCCATCGTTAATTAATGTTTTTATGTATATTTACTTATTTTAATTAGGAAGAAAATATTTATTAAAGCTTGTTTTTAAATTATGCAACTCTAGGAAGTTAGCCTGAAAACAATTTAATTAACGAGGACCATGCTATGATGAATACCAGGCACTCAACCGTTTAACAGGAATTTCAAAACTATTTTGCTGTCATACATTTTATTTTGCCATTTTATTTGTATTTTTTAAGTCTTTCGTCATTTCGATTCTCTCTTACCTCGTTGAAAATCCTCATCGGCACAAAACTTTTTGAAAAATTTGCGAGCGCCGTCCACATTATTTTTAAACATGCCAAGCTTTCGGTTTTGTAGACAACGAGCTGAGTAGGCATCAAAGCATCGCATTCCGCGATTGAAAACACTAAAAAAATTATATTGGTAAATAAGGCACATAGCAAGCAAGCACAGACAACAAAAAAATGTTCAGGTATTTTTATTAAATTAAGAAAAAACGCCTTTGATGGTCTTTTTTTACTATCACCATATCAATTTCACTGACAATTTTTATTTCTACTAACTAACTTTGTGGACTTTCAAAGATTCGCAATAACAGATTTAACTTTTAATTGGTTATCAAATTACGCAGTATTGGAGGAGAATAATGCGAAAGGTATATATACGAATGTATATATAAGTAAAAAGTTTCTGTTTACTTTGCACTTTTTTGTTTAATTTAACGCAATTTGATGATTGAGAAAACTCTTTGAAAAAAAGGCAGAAAACTTTGTTTTTAGCACTTAAGCCCAATAAAGAGAAAACGCAGACACTTATTAATTATGAACTCTAAGCATCCCAAAGGTGACGCCAGTCTGTATCCATGCCATGATTGATGGATGGGTAATCAATAATGTATACAACTTCTTAGTTGGCATTTAATGCCCAGGTGTTTTATTTATAGCAACGGCATTCACGCGATGTGATGCATGATTTAGCTTGAGATCTAGAAGAGACTTACTTGCACTTGGCTATGATGTCCTGCTTGCTTATCACAATCTTGGTGCTCTGTAAAAACTCCATTAGATGTGGCGGTAAATCCTTAAAACATTCGTCCACCATCTTTTCGGTGCTGCCGCATTTATCCATATGAGCCAAAGATGGCGGTGGCAGCTGCTCGGATTCATTTCGTGAATCAACCATGGCAACAAGTAACGCACAAAAGCAGCACACAGACAGAAATATTTTTGCCGTACACATTTTCAACTGTTTAACTTAGATACACTTGTTGCTACGAAGCCGTATTCAATCGCACAATCGACTTCGATTCTCGCACACTTTTAATCCTTGCAAGTCGCCTGTTACCAAAGAACTGAACTGGTTTCGGCAATGTTTACTGCTTTTATTGCTGCCTAACAGCGGGCTGTTAAATCGCTTTTAGTTACTGCACATGCGCCTTGACGCCAACTGCACGTGTACTTCGCTTTGCTTATAAGGTTGACGGAAGGCCATGGTCCTTTTTGCGAAGTGAAGTATATTCATATTCATTAATATACTCCTAGAATTGTAGGATTAGCATTTAATTAACTTATACACCAAATGCACTAAAATAACCTGAGATTCTAACCTCAAACTTAATTTGCACAACTTTAAAGACTACCCATGCAATCTTATATAAGTACAAATATTATAAATAAAGTCCACCAGCATTCATTAGTCGTTTTCGACTTTTATTCAACGTAGCTTTGCTATGAACCTTTGGAGAAATGCTTTGTTCTACCAACATATTTTGTCAATGAAGTCAACATTATTGTATTATTTCATTTTCATTATGCATTCATTGCAGATTATGATTTCCAAGAAACCCGGATAAAGCTGCATAGATACGTAATTAACAGCAAGTCCTTGTTCCTCATCCACAAGTGGCTTTGGATTTGTTATTCGTATACACATCCATTGTTACAAGCATACAGATCTGTAACACGATGGAAGCAGTACATCTGCCATCAATTGTCTTTTTTTTTTTAATAATGAATATATTTAGCTATTCATGTTTTCAATGCTGTGTATGGGTACATGTTATGTACGCCTCTGCTTAGATAAATTAAATAAAGATTATATGATTGAAACATTTAATTTTTGGTTTTATATAAACATTTATTTTATGCAAAAACTTGTACATAATTTAGTTTGATTTTTTTTACAGTTGCGTATATATTTTATATTTGAACATATGTGGATAGACTTGCAAGAATTCAACGAATCTGCAATTATATTTTATATATGATGTTGAATGAACGAATATTGTTTGAAATAAATGTTTCCCATTAACACAATACATACAACATTCAATATTTGCCATGTGCTTAAGCTAATTACTATGCACTACATGTTAAATAGTGTTTTTTTTTACGTTACTCACAATCATCAATTGAATTGAATTTCGAAATTGAACACGAAATCAATTATCATCAAAAAGTATTATTTTTCAGGCAGCACACCAAAAGATTTGAAAATTTTGGCGGTGCTCATTGCTACGATTGCACGATTGCCGTTTCTATCATAAATATTATTTAAAATATTATAATCATTTAATAGATAATTTAATTATATAATTTGTTGTAGGTATGAGTATGATTTATATTATAATTTCAAACTGTACTGGCTGCTGCCTAGTTAATGCTTAATTCCTTAGCTTGGTCTCCAATGATTTTGGAAATTTCAATATTTTTCTTCTTTTTCTTTTTTTTGATTTGTGCCGTTATAAATTAATTTAACATTTAACTTAGATGCAATGTTTGAAAGGCACACTAATAACATATTAGTTTCAATTGGTTTATCGTAAGCATAATTTATTGATAGCTTTATATAAAGCTCAGCTGCATTAAGGAAAATTCTTTAATTTAAAATAATGTAGCGGTTTTTCTTTTGTACCATAATTTAAATGCAATTTTTATTCGATTTTACATTTACTGTATTTATTATATGCATTTCGTTGAAATATCATACATATATGATAGATAGCTGCTAATTGGTAAAAAACAAAATGTATAAGCGAGTTTTTTTTCGTATGATTTCGTGTTAAAACAAAAAGTATAAAAATTATACACAATCCTGCGTTCTATAACTTGAAACATTTATTTTAAATTAAAGAATTTTATTTCAGTTTTAGTTTGATAATTTTGTCAAATATTTGTGTGTTCAAACATCTTTTAATTCGTGTTTTTTTTCAATTTAATTTTTTTTTTATTTTATTTGTGTATAATACATTGTGCATGAGCTCAATATTAAAATTAATTATTAAAATTATTTATGTTTAGCTTGTACATTATTAATGCATGATATTCGTTAGTTTTCATTAACTAAATATGGCTGTTACTTGTATTTTGTATTATTTTTAAGAATATCGTTTATTTAGCACACGCGTTTTTTGCGTTAACTCACAATCTGCACGAAAACGCGTCGCGATTTCTATATACTTAATATTGATGTGTGTGTGTGCGGTGTGTGATTGTGGGTTCTTTTGAGTGTATACAGTATATAACATAATCATAATCGAAATACTTCATTAACAAGAATTTTCGTCAATTTAACAAAATAATATATATATATATATACTCGTATGATGAATATTTTGCTTTAAACTAAAAACATTTGCAGATTGCTGCATAATGAGGGGATGTGTTTGTGTGTGTGTGTGGGCGTGTGTGTATATATGCCTACGCTTTTGTTATTACACAGTTGAAACAATTGTTTAAGCTTACAAACTACAAAAAGATTCATCTTTGCATTGGAGAAAAAATATAATGTGATTAAAATATTTAGCAGTTTCTGGATGAGATTCTAAAAAATATGATATTCTTTCGTTCTGATTTCATGTTTTTATTTTTTTTTCCTTTTTGTCGTTGTTTTGCAAAAAAAAAAATAATAAAAATATAAACTAATGGCTCTCACGGCATATGTAGAGAAACTGATATGCATATGATTTGTATGCAAGCCGCTGAATTTGAATTAAGTAATGTTTGTTCGCTGAACTTTTTACTATGCTCTATAACTTAAAAGTGCGTAATAATTATGTTTTAATTTAATTTAGAAACTATGTTTGATTTGTTATTGTAATTGTTTGTTTTGTTTTGTTTGCTGGCTGGCAAAACGCAACAGAGATGGCCACAAAATTCAATACATTATTTTCTTCATGTTTGTTTGTTTTTTTTTTTTATGTTGCAGGCTGCAGTGCATAAATTGCACTCGCTGTTTGATGCATTGATGAGAATTGCAGGCACACAGTTAACAGGCCATAAACGTGGTGTGTAAGTGTGTGTGTAAGAGACAGTGGTGTGTGTGAGATATATTTGTTGTGGTTTTAGTAGTTGTCAGTGACAAGTGTTGGTGGTTTGGTTGCTTTACTTGCTACTATTAACAATCATTTCACAGTTTTCACATTCCGCTCAAAGTGGCGCATAATGCACGTCTATTGCCACTGCCACACTGCTCCGACTCCTGTTGCCGCTGCTGTTGTTGGTGTTGCAGTCATGCTGCTGTTGCGGCTGCTACTGCACGGGGAGCTCTGAACATCATATGCGAATCTCTTTCTGCTGTTTCCTGGCTGTGTCCCAAATTCATGGTCTTCTACCGTAACGCAGTCGGTAAACGGGCAAGCGTTGGTTAAAGGATTTATTGTGGAGTTTGTGGTTGTTTTGAAATGCATTTTTGATGTGTATTTGAGATGTGTTGTTGGAAGATTTTTTTTAGATTTTATATTTTGTTTTTTGTTTTTTTAGGTTAGCATGTAAATAAAAAAGAGTCATAGAAATGGAAATTGAGTTTTATTAAAAGGTTAGAAGTTAGTTATTTATTTTTCTTGTTTCATTTCATTTTGAATACCTAGCAGTAACACTGAAGTTTTAATATGCGATTTATGAGCACAAAAAGTTACTAAATGAAAGCGGGCATATATAATATATGTATGTACTTATTTATGTATGCAATGTGAACACAATCAATAAATAGTTATGAGCAGGGCACACGACATGCAGGCCAAGATTTCAATAGCTCACAGACTTTTAGTAACTTTTCTTTTTCGAATATACAAAAAAAAACTATCCAAAAATTTGGCAAATTTGACAAAAATGAAGAAAATAAATTTTAATAAAAAAAAATATAAAATGAAAAGAAAAAAAGCGTTTGTACTTAATTACAACATTTGAGTTGAAAATTACAAACACATACGTAATAAAAATCGTAGATAGTGCAAATCTAAGTATATGTATATTAAATGTTTATAGATTTGTATATGTCAAACTGTTTAATACGTTATTAAAGAAACATTTATTGGTTATTGAAATCATTTCAGGAATTTTTCGAGTAATTTACAAAATGTAAAAAAAATTGATTATTTAATTACTAGTTTTGCTTGTTTTCTTTTTTTGGTTTTGTTTTGTTTTTACTTTTGTTTCTTTGTTTAGTTAACTTGGCCTTTGGTTAGTTAAAATTAGCAATAATATTACATCACATATCATTTGATATTTATATGGTTTTTATACATATGTAAATGCTATAGAGTATCAAATTTCGAGATTAGAGAAAATATAAAAAAATAAAATTGCAAGTGCATTGGCTGTCAATTGTTTAAATAATAACTTTACGAAAATGCCAAGGTAAAGCGTTATTTACATTGTTTCTGTTTACATACAAATTGTGTATTTGTTTTTTAGCATGAGCCAAAGGGATTTTTTTTTTGTGCATATCACGAGTTAAATTTTAATATCAAAATCAGACATTCTTCAGCATGGCATTAGAATCAATTTAGTAATTGTATTTGTATAAGTCTGTTTACGAGTGGATTGTAAATGTATTGATGTATTCGTTTCTTTGTAAATGTGTGTGTGTGTGTGTGTATATATTTGGTTGTGTATGTATTGTAGTGTGCGCGTAAGTATTACAGGAGTTGTAAGCAAATGCAAATGCAATTTTATAGAACATTACACAAGTATTTATCTTACTAGGCTAGAGAGATATTAAACATATGTATTACTGATACCAGAACCAATAAGCTTAAGGAGTAAGTCTGTTAAATACACATCAAGATTTGTTTTTTTTTTTAGGTATAAATATGTATACGTGGTAAGTAGGTGGTTTTGATATATTCTCATTTGATGATGTAACTGTTTTGGACGCGACAAGGCATTATTATCAATTAAAATACTATTAAAATATTGTTTTGTTGGTGTTTGTGTATTATGTACGAGTATTGGGTGGTGGGTGAAACAGACGTTAAGCATAGAGTTATGCCCCGGACTTAGGTGTGGTAGTGGCTGTGGTTTGGTGGTGGTTTTTGGTAGTAGTAGTGGTAGTGGTAGTAGTAGTAGTAGTACATCAGGCCCCACGTTGGCTACGAGTGTGTGCGTACACAGAGCTTAGAACTAACGTTAAATTCTTAAATTAAGAGTTGCAAACAAAAGTTAAGTGTTTTTTTCGTTTTTTTTTTTTTTTATATTATATAATATGTATTTATTGTTTTTTTTTTTTCTCTGAGGTGATCAATGAGTTATGTGAGACGTAGGAGAAGTTTTGGGTTAAATTCAGAAAGCGTTAGGTTCAAACGACTGAAAGAAGTTGAAAGATGTCGAATGTCCAACGCATTCGCACATACTTTTGAAGTTTAATCATAAGACTTGGTATGCTGTTTGTTGGTTTTTGTTTTCTGTGTTTGGATTGCACTTCAACAAAAGTCATTGATCTTTATTCTGGTACACTTTCGGTTCAATTGCAACATACATTTATATGATATACAAGGTAAACGTTACAGACTAACAGGGCCTTAAGTTCTAAATACACATATAAAATTCATATTTCATAATTCATAGATAATAATGTATAATAATAATAATTAAATGGCTTAAGAAAAAGTAATACAAAAAGTACTAAATTGCTTTTGCTTTCGAGTTTGCAGTAGAAATTGATTATCGAATTTCTTACCTATTTTTTTTTTGTAATTTTTTTAATGTTTTTTTTTTTGTATGTTTTTGTAAAACATTAAAGGCACAAGTCAACGTCTTCAACAAAGAAATAAAATAAACGAACAAAAAATATATAAAAACAAGTTGATTTTTTTTTAAATTAAGCAGCTTTAAGCGGCTTTTCTGTTTCTATTGCACTAGTATTTTGCAGCATGTGTCTGTCAGTGTTGATGTATTTTTAAATTTTCATTTTATTTTCTCTTTTCTTCTTTTTTTTTTTTGTGAGTGTTGGTCAATTAACCAAAATTCACAAATGGAATGCAGCTACCATTTATTGTGATTGAAATTGCAGCTGCACTTCATGTGAAACAAATAAAAGTAATAAAAAAAAAAAAGGAAATTTATAGATGAGTAGAAACACAACTAACCTGTGAGGCGCTTGATTTATATATTGGACTGAGTTAACTGAGTTACGGAGCTGCACAGACCGGCCTGGCCAACTGGACTGGCAGGGTTTCATTGTATACACAGCAGCGGCAATTGGTACAAGACGTTTTAAACAAGTATAGAATGAAATAAATTTTATATAGAATGCAAAACAAATAAATACAAAATCGTTAGCATAATTGAACTAAATTGAATAATCCACATAATTGTGTGTGCAAGATAAACGATAACGATCATCGTTCTCTCTAATTTTTTTTTTTTTAACATTTTGAAAAAAATTGAATAATTTGCTTTAGATAGATAAATAAAATGATGTTGTTGGGTAAACGTTCTGTTTCTTAGGGAAACGAAATTCATGTCGCATGTGGCATTTACTGTATCTCAATGAAACCCGCCGGCTTGGCTGGCACTCCGACCGTTGTACGCTGATATGGGTGTTCTCTGTTAGCCGCCAAACGACGTTGCTGCTTAAGGGCGCCTACTAAAATATACGATACGATACATGTAGATATGTGCATATAAAGTTGAAGTATATATATATGTATTGGTATATAGATTATATATTCAAGGCAATAAATATACACATATATATGCATATATAGATAAGTGTATATATACATATATGTGTATTGTCTACAATACTTATATGCTAATAAAATGAAATATATATTTATGCTTGCTCTTTTGCTTTTGTTGTAGTAAACAATACACAATTTTTTTTACTGCTGTTGGAACACTGACACTGTTTTCGCTAATTACCAATTTCATTATATATATATGTATATTTAAAAAATATAAAATGTTAATAATTAATTGCGATTGCATGTTGATTTACATTTAAATTCTGTTTCTTTGGAATGAGTCGTATATATGATTGCTTATTGATTGGTACTGGAGGATGCCGTTGTCGAAATAAGTGATCTTTAAGCAGCTCAAACTAGCCTAACATTTAATTTAAACAACTATGTTTGTTTAAATGTATAATGGTATATAAGTATGTAAATATGCTTTTTCATAACTTTAGTGTAGTAGTAGTTCTTTAGCATTCTTCCAGCTGTCTGTCTCAGTGTCTGTCTGGTCTGTCTGTCAAACATTTGATGTTCGCTTCTGCTGACTAGTTGTGCAAGAAATTGTTGGACGGCTGCCTGAACCTCAACTAACTTAGGTCTACAAATGTTTTAAGCACCAACTCGATTCAAGGCTCCATCTAATTATAATAAGATACTATATATTTTATTATTTTATTAAAATGCTACAAAAAGTGAGGCGATTGCTAATTGCTCAAAAATGGCACTGGCTGGAAAAAAAATCAAACGGTACGGAAATCAAATGAACTTGTCGTAAGGTACATTTGTGCATAAATACTGCGCTTAACTGCTACACAAAACTAATTAGCTATCAGCTAAACATTGCACTTAAATAGAATAAACACAACAAAAAAATACACTCTAAATAAAATAAACAGCGACCCACACCATAATGAAATAAAATAAAATAAATAACACAAGTTATTTAAGTTCCTAAGCGTAGAGTATTTGTATAAATATAGAAAACTAGAAAACATAGACAAAGTAAATACACTACTATAACTTGCTAGATAACTCCACAACTATGTTGAAGGCTTTAAGTAATATGTATGTATTTATTTATGTAAGTAGAATACTCATCGTTCCCAAACAACAACCAACAAATTGCCCAGGCAGTTGCTGTCATTGTTGTCTCCGCTGTATTGTTGTTGTTGTCAACTAGAATATACTCATGTTCAAAAGTAGAAAATTTGCAATTGGTTAAAAAGCTCAAAACACACCCGAAAAATAAAATTAAATAAAATTGTAAACACGAATTTGCGTCCAAACGCCTAAGAATCACTTATTTGAAACGGTTACGACCAGTTTTCCAGTTTGTAGAAATGTTTGCGACCTATGAACTAACAAAAACTTTGACGAGCAATAATTATTTTTAATTATGTATTTTTTGTTTATCATTTGTTTAGCTTTCAAAAGCTGCAGTTTTGTATTTGAGTATTTGTTGTTGCTGTTCTTTTTGTTGTTGTTGTGCCATTTTGCATTTGTTGTTGCTAAATAAATATATATCTATATATATATATATATATGTTTTTTTGTTTTATGTATGTATCTATAATTAAATATGTTTAAGATTGTTCTGTGTTGTGCACTGTCAACGGCAGACTGCATTTAACTGGAACTAAAACTAACAATTTATGGACTTCAATAAATTCTTGGTGCACTCAAACAAAAAAAAGTTCAAAAGACGGAGCCGGCATGCAAATATCGACCAACTGGAAATATTTGTTTATATATGAGATTTCAGATAAAATTATTTGTAAAAAAAGACAAAGAAAATTTAAGAAATATATATTTTTATGAAACAATACAGTAAGTGTTAAGAATTTATCGTTAGCTGTGAATGGCATGGAGAAAAATTAAGCATGCGAGGCCAGTCAAGGGTTAAAAGCGTGCATTAATCAAATTTGTGTTGCATACTTTATGGCACTGCAGAAATAATAATCAAATCAAAACAGAAAGCGCTTTCTTCGGCATGCCGATGAGAAGAATACCCTTACAGGTTTATACAGTTTTCTTATTTTCATCAAAATCTAACATACTCGAAACCGGTCCAGCAAACTTTGGGGTATACAGATCCGGTTCGATCTAATGAAAGAAAAGATTGGTAACGATTTATACAGGTTAAAAAACCGAGAAACAGACAAATGACCGGAAATTGACTCGACTAGTTTTAGCAGGAAAATGCTTTTATGACCCTCTGCAAGGGTATATAAAATAAATGCGCATGTGTGGTTAATAAGCTTGGAATTGAATTATAACACAAAACTAAATTATTTTTAAGCAAAATACTACGTAAATTATTCAAAGTGCTGTCGCAAATATAATAGGTATAACTAAAGTGGTTTTTTTTTCAATCAGGTGTCTTAACGTTGAGAAAAATACCTCCTATATAATGTAGGTAAGACATTAAAATTGTTTTTTAACCGTTAAGGGACCTATTAAAAAGAAAAACCCAAAATGTATGTTGTAAGTGTTTGTAAGTAGTGTTCCTAAGTATTATTGCTCGTAATTTGGCACGCCAACAAAAGTAAAAAAAAAATGGCTAACCAGAACTCAACTGATCGATAACTCGCCTCATAAACTGGCTTATTATATACTGATATTTAGCTTGTTTGTTTTTTTTTTTTGTTTGGTGTAATTTCAGAACGTGAAACGATATTGAGATGGTGTGTGTGTGTGTGTGTATGTGCATGTGTTTTGCTTGTGTCAACAGTTATGGCGCATATATAGTTAAAGAGTATATCGAATCGAATCAATATTTAGCTGATCGAAAATCATAGTTTGTAGTTATATAGATTATAGATTATAGATTGTACGTATGTATGTTTAAATATTTTGGTTTGTATATGCATTATGTATGTAAGTAAGTTTATCTAGCAAACAACCCACCGCTATGATCAGCATAATCCTGCAGCAGAGGATTGGCCAGTGCTGCATAATTCGCGTAGTCTCCATACGGCGCAAAGATCATGCCATGTGCAGTCTGATCGAAGGCAGCTGTCGGCGCTGCCTGGGCGGACAGTATACTGGCCGCTGTTGTGGGCACGGTCATGCGTGGATTAAGTATCAAGGGGGCGCCCAGTGGTGCGTTGGCGGATGTGCGTATCTGGGACAGTCCGGACAGTGTCGGCGTCAGCAGGCGATTATCCGATGCAGCAACCAAACGGCGCCAGTCCTCTTCGCACACTGCGGGATACAGAACAGAAGCAGAAGGAGAACCAACGCATGAGAAAGCTGTCCGTATAGAAAATCCATGTAAATTCAAAGAAAACATTCATTATATCATTATTGGTTAGATGTATTAGATCTTGAATTGCTTTCGTTTTTATTTTTTTTTTTTGCTTTTGCTTTTGCTTTCAGAGCCGGGTGATTTTAGTCAGTACTGGGATTAGCTGTTGGTTTAGACAAATATTTTGGTATATTTTTTCTGTGTTGTTTATGAGTTGAGTAAAAATGAATTTATTGAATTTAGATAGGTAGAGAGCTTTATAGACATACCTGCGACTGATTTCGCTGTTGTGTCCCTATAAGTGCCGTTAATAATGGCTAATTCCATAAGTTGACGTTTCTTTAGTTCATCTTCGCCTTCGGCTTGCTGTTAGTACGAGTACGCACACGCATGTGTGTGTGTGTGTGTGTATGTGTGTGTGTTGTTTGTGTAGTAGTAGTAGTACAGTTTTTGTTCAATGTATTAAACAAAACACATTAAAGCATATTAGATTGGTAAGAGAAATGAAAGTAATATAAAGAAAATCATTATTAATATTGAGGTTAACAATTTTAGCAATGCGATTTGTATTTTACATATTTTAAACAGATATAGATATAGATACAGCAAACGCATCTTTTCGCACACATTTTTGTTTAATTGTGATTGTTTAATATTCATAAAGGTGGTAAATTGGCATTTAATGCGAGTCGAAATTGCTATTTCTTTTTCTCACACGTTTTACTGCTCTCGTCGATGATGCAGTGATGAGTTTTTGATTGTGTTTGTATATTTTTTGGCATTAATACAATAATTTTTTATTTAAAGTAGGGATTGAAACGCATTTAAGGGACTGACAGACTATCATACATATATGTATATTATTGCGAAAACGTATTGTTGACTTACCGGCACAAGCAACTTTTGCACTTCGGCAACAGCCTGGGCCAGTTTGACTTTGGCGCGATTCTCAGTATCCTCGACAGTGATCAGGACATGCAGATCATCCGACAAGTGCTCCCAGTTTGGTTTGCCACGATTAGCATCCTCCTGTGGATGACAATAGAAATATAAATATACTATTATTAGATGAGGTTAGACATAGACGAAGGGATAAGTAAGTGCAACTTGTACCAATATTCAAGGTTTCAAGGTGTGCTTTAAGTAATTTCATTTTCTTCTCCGTATACATATGACTTACACAAGTATTTAAATACGGTACATATTTCATGACTGCAACATTTTATTGATGATGCGCGTAATAACAGAGCCAACCAAACGTGAATGCCAATAAAATTGCGCACTACCCTATATTCACTTCACCCCAGTCCTTCTTCTTCTTTCATTTCGCCATTGGGAGGCTATAAAAATAAGGGGCAGCAAAATGCTTAGGAATGCAAGTTGTAAGACGACATTTCATTGCGCGTGTTTGCTAATGGCCGCAAACAATTAAATGTGGGCGTTTTGCTGCAACACGGAATGCACTTTTGTAATTTCAGAATTCCGCTTTAGCTGTTACTTTTTTGACCACACCAAAAACCCGAAAGCACTTTTGGCTGTCACGCTCGATGAAAATATGGGAAAATACTTAATATTTATGGAGGCCCAAGGCTGTGTGAGTCAAGTGCTGTGGGGGCGGTCAACGCATTAACTTTTGACCCAAAAAAACAAACAAAACATTTATATATATATATATATATATATATTTATTTTAACGTTTAAATATAATTTCGTTGAATTTGCTAATCAATTAAGCTAAAAGTGGCAGAAGAACTGTCAGTTTCGTTGGCTTTTGAAGTTGCCTCGTCAGCGTCCAAATTGGCTAATTCCGAGACACCACTTGTCAAATTAAGAACTGTCAACCAGGCAGTGAGCCATGTAGTGTAAATAGCTCTGTGTGCCCACTGCATGGACCCCAACGGCACTAATAAGGTTCTTTCTAGCAACTATGACTAACATATACATATTTTTGTCTCAATATAATTATCTGTTGCTTGCCTGGCCTGCATGCAAGTAAACATTTACGTTTGGTTGTGCTCTGGTCTTACGCTTGTCATTTGCTTCAGCAACAAAAGCAAAAATCTTATGAAATGACTCACGACATTTATGGCTGACGTTATTCCAGAGCACCTGAGTGGGTGTCGGGTCTTTGTAGCACGGCTACTAAATTATCATAATATTGCAACGCTATAAAAGTGAACATTTTTATATGTCTTGTTTGTCTGTCATGCTGCCGTTCAAATGTTCGCTACACTTTTGGCAATTTACGAAAATACACTTAATCATCTTAGCTCTGCTTTTTGTTTGTTTGCCTCACGCCAAATTAAATGATCATGAGTGTTGGAGTGCCAAGATTTTGATATATCATATATGTAGTCATACTGATGTATATAACCAAAATATATATAAAACATAAATCCAATATAAATCAGAAGCTTATTCTGGCATGCCGAATACTAAACACTCTTGCAGCCAATCAACTATATTAATCGGATTACCCATATAATAGAAAGATCTAAAGATATTACCAAAATATATTAAGAAGTGACGATTCATCTTGTCAAATATATACAAAATGGATTCAGGCGACTTAAATACAAAACATTATACGACAAAACTTTTTGTGACGTTTAAATATGAATTTAAATTACCCTCTTTAATTGACAATAATTTTCATGTTGACAGGGCAATCGAATGTCAACCGACACTTTAGTTTAACGTAAAAGCTTTTAGTAAATTGGATACCAAATAGTTTGCGGTTTAGTTTTTGTCTAGTTAAATGTAAGTGGCGTCAGTATGTGTGTGTGTGTGTTTTGGGTGTGTGGTTGTTCTTGTTTTTTGGGGGCTCTTAGCATGGAATGCAAAGTATGCAGAGCATTGGAATGACGACTGCTGATTGGTATTTGATGTGCTAATGAAACAAAATTGTTGATATGCTTGAAAATGGTTTTGTGATTTGCGCAGCTTTCCTAGCCAAATGGATTTAATTTCATTTACATATACATATTTATTATATTATATATAAGCATTACTTACCTTCTTCTTGTCACGCATAGAGCCCTTGCCGCGTACCATTATCTTACAGCCAGTCTCTTGTTCTAATTGTTTGGCAGTCATGCCGCGTGGTCCCAAAATGCGACCAACAAAGTTGAACTGAAATGGATATGTCGAAGAAATCACAGGAAATGAGCAACAATTATTATTAAATAACATAGCAAATTAAGTAAAATCTTAATGCCAAAGTTGATTTGATGAAAATTTAAATCGCATTAATGCCAAACAAATGAGAAGGTTGACTCATGGACCAAATCATTCAATGCACAAAACATTCTTTCAAAGTCAAAATTATTATATTGTTGGGACCCCTCCCCCTCCCCCTCTCATCGTAGTTTTCAAATCACAATAGCGAGTGCACAACCGGACAGAAACGTAATATGACCTAAGGCGACACGCCTGAATTTGGCACGATAAACCAATCAGCCAGATACTCAAGCAGATTGCCAACTGCAGCAGCCAGCCGTCAACCGGCGGCGACAGTCAAAGCCATTTGCAATACATTCAAAACTGTTATTATTATTATTTTTTTTTGTTTTTGGTGGAGGGGATGCAGAGGGGGATGCCTAATAGCAAGTCAGTGATAGCACAGTGATGGAAGCTGACCAGTTGGCCAACAGTTTTGTAATTGATGGGGTGACCAATTACCATATATTGCTGCCATTTTTTTTTTTAACTACGCCCGCCCTCAAGCGTAATTCGCTGCTCATAAATTAGCTGATAAAATTGTAGATTTATGGGGCACATATCAAAACAATTTTTCCCCTGAATTATATGTATCTTATATTGTAAATGACTGTGCAAACTAGTTCGACGCTTGTCCAGAGGCGACCACCCACCAGCTTGTCTTTTTGTTTTTTCCGGGCTGGAGGGGTGGTAAGAGAAAAAATAGGAAAAATTCTATTCAAAACCGATGATGTGATTGTGTTGTTGTTGTTGCGGCAGCAGCAACTACAACAGCAGCACTCCTTGTTGTTGGCATCTACGTAACAATCTCTATTTTTATCTATATCTATATCTGTACCTATATATGTTAGGGTTTGAGCTTCGTTTAGATTTCTCGGTAATTAAAAATTGTTGCAGATGCCCACATGCAGTTAGTTGTTTAATGGCTGCCGAAGAATTTTAATTAAATTTTGATAAAACCAAAAAATAATAATAATTCCTTAGATGGTTTCCAAATGAAGCCAAGCCAATAGTGGCTATTGCAGTTTATGACAAAAGCTTGTACGCATCCAGTTCTCAATTTATGCTTCTTGAAAAGTGTTCTCAACTGAAAACTATTTGCATTTATTGATCTTTGGTCAGAGAATATTAATTAAAAGCAGCCCAAGCTCACTTAATGTCACCAAACATATATACATGTATGTGTGAGTGTGTGTGTGTTTCTGCAACGGAAATGGAATTCACAGACCACATTGTGGCACGCATAAATATTTAATGATGGCAAATAAAGATGGGTAGTCAAATCGTTTATAAATGATTTTCATTTCAAAATGTTGGTTTATTTTTTATCATTATTGGAATTCAATTTTGAAGTGTTTGCCGCAGCAATTATGCGAGTCAAGTGGAACGCGTGCCATTAAAGACAGACCCCGCAATGCCGCAACGATGATAAAAAGTAAACAATTTGTTTATTGTTGTTGTTGTTTACAGGCAGCTGCTGCACTTGAGCAAAATTTGCTGTTAACATACAAAAGACGAGGCCAGAGAAATGAGAGGATAGAAATGGAAGCTACAACTAGCTACTTGTGTTGGGGCTGCTGGCTTATATTACAGATTGTGAGCAGCGATAAGAACGCACTCGCACACTACAAAATTAGCTCATGTACTTTACATATATCAATTTGTAAGTATTTTTCTTTAACAACAAAAAGGCAGAAGCGATTGATAAGCCAGCTGAAGTCAAACAAAAGGCAGTTTAAAAGTCAGAAGGCCTCAAAGACAGGAAGAATAACCCATATCATAAGTTGTTGATGAAAAATTCAATGGAAATTGGTTACCATGCCAAAAAGCCGCTTATGAACACGTGGCGATTTTTCATTGCAAAGATTTTAGACATAAAAGTCAAGCTACTGCAGAGGTACTGTCTACCATCATTACAGTACATATTTTATTTCAAAGATAACTGGTGGCAATGAACACAAAATTGTACACATAGTTTTTAACAGCAGAACATCTTTTCATATTAGCCGCCAGTTAAGTAGAAAAATGCAAAACTAAGCAACAGTCGGCGCAGATCAAATAGATTACAGATATGTACATTCAATATACTCATGCATACATCCCGTACACATATACATACATATACATCTTATATATATATATATATATACATATCTGTATCTGTATTATGTGTATGTATGTAGTTACGGGCAAATGAAACACAAAAAGTGTGTCTATTTCGCGGAAAAATAAATCACAATTTGACATTTTACACAAAAAAGCAAACAGTCATTCGCAGTTGTTTTTGTTTTTTACAGCACTTATTAAATAACTCAATAGACAAAATGAGCATTTTAGCTGCACGTAATTAGCATTTTATGTTCATGACCGATTCGCTGCAGTTCTCAGATTAATTGCCACTTTATTTATGACACACACAACACATAAAATGTGCAAAATGTTGCGACAAGTGGAGGTATTCTCCGTTGTTGTTGTTGTTGCTTTTGTAGTTCAAAACAATTTAGCATAAGTATTTCAGCAGTTAGTATTGTTCAACGCCAATGGACTCCAATATTGAAGGCCCCTCTAACAGGCTGTTAAAGCGCTGTTCTGCTTTGTACATTTTTTGTGCGATTGGTGTTAGTGTTTTAAAATTGCTGATTTATATAATATTATATTATTTATATAATAATAAATTACAACTACTAAGCAGGTTTTTAAATTCTAAATAAAAATTGCACATTTGAAAGTACTCAGTTTCAAATATTTTAAGATCCACATTCATAATGAGTATTTCGTAATCTAAACACGATCGAAGTGACACATAAGCGGTTCTATAAACTTTTGATCTACATTCATCCTCTTATACATTACTTAATCACAGCAGCTAGGTAATTTGTGTTTAACCAATCAATTCATCTGTGTAATAATCCAACTTTGTATGGTATTTAGGTAAGAGCTATGAATGAATTACTTTTGTACCTATTTCAAACAACTATTAGAAATAGCCAACAAAAATGAGAACAATTACGCAATTGTTTCATATTTGATCTATTGATACAAATTAAAAACAAATATCAATAGATTACTCGGAGTTCAGTCCAGTGGGTCAAATGCGCAACATGTGTGATGCTCACACCACAGGGCGTATGAGCAATGTGTCAACAACAAGCAACAATAAAAGAGACACAAAGATAGATTATGAGAGGCAGACAAATATCTGTTTGAAATGAACATTGTGGCAATGCTGCTGGGCAGCTAAATGAAGCTACGCGAGTTAATAGTTGCACAGTAATTAATAGTTAACTGTTAAGTGATATTGTTGTTGTGTCAGTTTCTGCAACAGATGTTGACTTTAATTAAGTTGTATTTATGTTTTGGACACAGCAACAACAACCACATCAGCAACAGCCAAAACAACAACAGCAACTAGCTGCAATTGAGCGCATTTAAAGGCTGCGTTTGTGGTCTTGAAGCCATGCGATGCGTTGCGTTGCATTGCAATACACTTTCCCCTCTAACTGACGTCTCCCCTTCCTCCCTGTCTCTCTACCCATAGCTCCATACCCAGTGTTGACAAATTGTTGTCTATTTACATGGCATGGTTGTCAGCCAGCTGACAAATCATTATTTACACTGTTGAATATGGTATAAATAATGTACTGCTATTATACATTTTGTCTAATGCTGTTGCTGTTGCTGCGTCAGAGTCAGATTCAGAGTCAAATCGGCTATAATGCCTGGGATATTAATGGCCAATGACGAGGCTGCTCAAAAGGCACCAGCAAACATAAATCGGTGGATTTATACGCATATATATATTTATATATATATTTTGTGTATAAGTATCTTGTGAACAATAAACATTGTGCAAACTGGTTGCATTTTCTTGCGTACGCTTGCCGATTTGAAACGCAATTTGTCTTACTTATAACCATTTGGCTTTTGCCATACGGCATGAAAATGTCAGAAATGCTCGGCGATTTTTCGTGTTTGCTATCGAGCTAGAAATATTGCAATTAAATGAAATGATTTATTGTCATGATGAAAACGCCCGCGCGCTCGAAAAGAAAAGCAGCGAAACCCGAATCATTTTTCTCACGAATAAAAATAGCCCAAATACTCAGAACACCTGAAATATCAAAAGCCAACAACAAAATTAAAAAAAATAAAAATAATTAAATAAAAATATTCTCGATGTATTTGTTTTGAAACAACTATAAAAACCTTACCCTATGGTCGTAAATCTTAACTGTTCGGTGGCAATTTCCATTTGGAAATCATCCGAAAGAACAGCAGCAAAATCAAAATCAGATTTGTCTCAGTTTGTGCTCTGTTTCAGAGTCAAATTATTTTCATTTTAGTTTATGACGCAACTCTTTTAGATTCATTTCGCTTTGCTCTTTGCAGGAGAGGGAGTCAAACATTTGACAAGCGCAGCCTTAATAAATTCAAACTTTATGCTAATGCTCCTCCGCATAGCTGCTTCGACTTTCTGGCTCAGCGTTTAAGACTTATGCAATGCTATAGTAGTTATTAATTAGCTGAATGACGTTGATGACCAATTTTGTAGCTTGTTTTATAACTAATTCGTATATCGTATATTATCAAAGGCAAATATAGAGCTTGTCTAAAAATTTGTTGTATTAAATTCCAATTTAATGTTATGATTTGCATTTACAGGGTATTGCATAGTCCAGTTATTGACATCAAATGCCTACTGATTCTGTTCCCTAGGTAGAAATTGCCACAAATCTATGCGAGCTCAGCTAATTAGCTTCTAGTGAATTTGCATATTAAGAGCCCAAAGTGATAGCAAAGCTTGGTCCAAGGCAATAAATACTTAAATGGAATGAAAGTTGAAAAAACTTCACCAATTTAAATTGGAGTTTTGATCATTAAAAAAAATATAACAAATGTCATCTTGTCACCGCAAATAGCTGGCGCCATTTGCCAAGCCAAAATATTTGAACAGCTGTGCTGCAACTGCTTTCATCTTAGCCCCAATGCATTTAAATTTATGCATTTAACTGGAGCACTCAATCCCTAATGTGTATATATATATATAAGTATATATATATCAAATGCGAGAGGGAGCGACATAAACGTTAATTGTGTCAAGCAATGAAATAAGTTTGCTGTCAGCGATAAATAAGGCCAAACAACGCCTAAACATTTAAAAAAAAAGAGCAGAAACTTGAAAAATAAAAACACAAAAAAAAGATAATAGTGAAAATCCAAATTTTAAATTGCATAAAATTAAATGAAATTCTAATTTGCCATGGCGTTTGGCTAGGCGGCAAAACAAAACGCCTACAACAACGCAACGACGACAACGTCAAGCGACTTCCTAAAACGCTTCACTGATTTTGTCTAACCCATATAATATATATACGGGTATATGTATGTGTATCGCTAAGATCGAGGGGCAGCGCAGACGCAATAGCAGCAGCAGCAACTGGTACGCATTTTGCATTTGGCAAGTCTTAAGGCGAGCCCCGTTTCTGAAGCATTTGCCATGTCTTTTCGACAACTTAACAGCCGACTGATTCCATCAGCTGTCTAAAGGTGTGTTACACTATCTATATGTAAGTGTGTTGCCTAACCGCCCATTTGTTGCAGCAGCAGCAGCAGCAGCAACAGAAACAGTGCCTCGTATTCTTTGCGGGCTGTTAGAGGGCGCACCTTAAAGCGATTTCCGGTGTACCAGTTGCTCATTGGGGCTCATTGGGCAGGCCGTGCTGTCAATTCTAATTAGCGGAAGCGCTTCAAATGTGCTTCGATTCATAAATTAGATCATCGGCAATTTATTACATACATAACATACATCTATCGATCTATCTATATGTACTTACATCTGGATGCTCGCGCACTGGCACATAAACCTTCTCATTCAGCGTAACCATGGCGCCTTCTGGCTCGGGCAGCGTTAGCGGCTCCTTCTTAACGCCATTGATTTGGAACAGGGAGGCGCGCACTCGTGCAATTTCTGTAAGCATACAATTATCAAAATAAATAAATATTATTAATGCATTAAAATAATATATAATTACCAAAAATAATAAGAGTAAAAAAAAATAATTAAAAAATATATAACAATAAACTCTTCTAAATTTATGATTATTGCAGGCGATATATACAATTCGACCTAATTTGATCTATTGGATCCCCTTCTGAGTCAAGCTTCTGTTAAAATAAAACAGTCAAGAAGAAAAACTAAAATGGTATTGATTCGTCTTGGCATAAAAATATCCATTTAAATTGAAAGTATGCTCCAAAAAATACAATTAGTTGGAGATTTTAAGTCTCACGTTATCTAATCAAATGCAAATAATTGTATTTCATATATTGATAACAATAATGCAATCCTGGATCTATTTTAAATGCTGTTGTCAAGTGGCGCCTCCGATAATCATCAATCTCGGCCGCAATTGCAAGCTGTTATTTGGTTAAATTACATTTCATTTGACTCGTAACTCCGGCTAATGGCGGCAACAATTGTGCTAGCATATGCCATTAAAAGCATGTGAATATTTACTTTAAATAAATGCCGCTAATTTATTAAATGCAAAAAAAAAAACTCGACAGGTTGGTTATTCGTGAGGCCTCCCAACGCTTTTTCCACCTAATGAAATCATTTGGTTTATATATAAACGAATTATGGCATGCTTTTGCCAGGAGAGAGGGCAGGAACGAGGAGCTGTGCGCTGTATGTGGTATGTACATATGTGCAATAAAGCAATGCCAAACTGCTCATACGCCTCATTGTCGGTCATAATTCACACATTTGCCGTTTGGACTACCGCGTAGACAACTGCAACTAACTGTCTCTCCCCAGCTGTGCCAGTTGACAGCGCCTTTACAATTGATATGATCAACATTTTGTTGCTGTTGTTGTTGGTTGTTGGATTCTTTGTTTTTTTTTTTTCGCTTTGTTGAATTGCATTGTTTGCCTTTTGAAATGTGCCCGTCTAGCTGCCTCACACAATGGCTGCCGATAATTTGTCACCAGAATGATAGGGAGATGTGATATATATGAAAATTGGTATATCTGTGGGAGTGTGCTAGGCACATGTCATTCGAATGACTTAAGAAACTGCTACTGTTGTGCACATCTCGTCAGTCAGTGGAGGCTATGTCATCAATTTGAGCTGAGTTGCCTGCCTAGCAAACATTATTGTATAGATTCGTACGTTGTTCTTCTACCAAATGCAATATTTTCATTTACTTATATTTGATTCTAAGAATTGAATTTTCTGTTTCCTCATAATAAACACTTGAAGCGTGTGCATTTCAAACGCATATTTCGGAGAATAAACGGAATTGAAAGTGAAGGTAGGATGTTGCATAAAGTTACTGAAAAGCTATGGAAACTTTCTAAGAAATTTAACATTGAATAGCAAGCTATTAAATACACTTGTGTTTAATTGAGACTTAAATTTGCATAATTTTTCAGCCTCGAGCTCAACTTATAGCGCCAGCCATTATCTGTTGCCACAGCTTCCTTTAAACTTGTTGGCCCACTTGTCCCTTGTGGACGGCCCGTCGCTGGCTGGCAAATGTGAAATCCCTGCCAAATACAAAATCGCAATGCATAAAATTTGACAATTTATTGACGCTCTGTTGCTGCCCATAAAGTGCAGCAACGCTGCAAAAGTACACAAATCTAAATTTAAAATGTTGCACGGACAGTGAACGGCAACTGAACGTAAACCTAGAGGGGCATAAAGCCGTCAAATTATGTGCGCAAAGTGTTAGATATATAAGTAGTCAAAAAGGCAGGCGGTTTGTCTCTATTTCTATGATGTTGTGCAGGCGGCAACCATCTGCCTAACATGCAAAAACTTTATGAGACAGAGGCACAAAAAACAAACACAAACCCATCACAAAAATGTGACAAATCCCTTGAAAGTCGACCCTGTCAGAGAGTATTCATAAGATTTGTTGACTTTTGGGGTTATCTTATATCGACAAGCTCAACTGTTCTAAGTTGTTTTAAAACCCAATAAGCAAAAGCACTTAAGTCCAGCACGCGGGGGTTGGCTATAAAATTTTACAAAATATGTATATATATATACGTATATAATAATAATCGTACAGTGTGCGTGCCCACACACGCAAGAGCACGTCAAGTTCTTTGTTGCAAAAAAGTTCTTGACGCCAAATTTGGCAGCAGTGCTTGTGCCATATTTAGAAGTTCGCATATTTGAATTTCTTAGATAAAGTCATAAGCATACACATGTAAATTATGACTAAAACTTGACTTGCATTAACTGAGGCGGCATTTGAATGAATGAGCGTTACACACACACACACAAAAGTAAAACTGACTGACTGCCTTATAAGCACAAGATACCGAGAACTTGTTAATGAATAAAAAAGATCTTTCATTGATAATTATTAGATTGGCAAAAGCCGCGCTCAACGCTGCTCGCCACCTACATAATAGATAGACGAGCCTCGCTCAACCTGCCCGCCAACTCAGCGAATACCCTTAAATGGTCAGCTGGCAACGGACATGGGGTTTAATTATATATAGAAGATTGACGCAGCACATATATACTAAATACTGAATACAAAATGGATATAGATGTAGATACAGATATGTAGATGTGAAGAGAAAGACAGATAGACAAAACAGGCTAGCTATTAATTAAGCCGCCTGCGCATTTGGCTGGCTTAATTATTGTAATTTATCTAAATGCTCCTATCAATTTAGAGTTGTGCCAGTGACTAATCCGATTCGATGATGATGATGTTGATGATAATAGCCACGCCTTGAGCCAACTATGGCTTCGTCATATGCAAATGCAACACAATTTTCCACAAATTCGGCTCGGCTTATTCATCTAATCTGCCTCAATCGTCGTGTGGCGCACATCAGTCACGTTGCCAGTCCGCTTGACATTTGACCGATTAAAATTGACAGCTGTCATGATTGCATTTATGCTCGAAAAGATCTGAAGCGCAGATTTCATGATTGCAATTGAGGTCAAAGAATTTTCAGTTGCATGCCCCAAGCTATTTTTTTTTGATTTTGCGACTAAATGAAAAGCTTTTCGCCGAACTGCCCTTAATTTCGTCTTGAACATCTATTAAAATCAACGCACAAGAAGCACATTGAAGCAAACACAAATTGCCACCTCATATTTTGTGCTTGTTTATTGCGACAATTTCCATGCTGTATTCAATATTTCAGTTTTCACTCGCGTCGCCTCTTAATGAGTTCTTTGGCCGACTCTTGATGTGCTTGGACAGCTCGAACAAGCCATGTTATGTTGTCTTGTTGTTTGTTTCGCTTAATTTTTTCTTGCTTCTTCTTAGCAGCAAAAATAGCTTGCTTTTTTTCTCCGCTGCCAGGCAAATTAAAATATGTGCAACATTTTAAAAGACTCGCAAGACTTTTCACTTCATTTCGGCTGCTTTTTTGTTGGGAAATTAACGTATGATTTTTCTGCATGCAATTTATATAGGCGCTGATGACAAAGGCGTTGCTCAGATGAACATAAAGTTCAATTAAGTAAAATGTCAAAAATACAAAATACTTAGAAATTGTATTTGAAATTGGCTTGATTTTAAATAGAGCACGTTCCTATACATTTGTAAAGATTGTGTTGAGTTGTGTAGCTCATATTCTACATATAAAATTTAATTTGTGTTTTCTTAAAGATTCGGGTGCATTTGATTAATGTGGAAACACGTTATTTGCTGCTTCCACAAAACCGCAGACAACCTTGTTCACGCCAAATATCTAATCTGAGCTTGTCAATCTTATAAGCAGCAGCAGGCAATCAGGTAGGCCAGTTGACACTTTTACCAAATGAATAACAAGCTCAGTTCAGCTCACATCTTGGCTAATGCGGGAAGCTCAAGCTCAAACTCAGCTGATTGATTGCTGCGATGGGGCGCAGTAATTTGCATTGGATCACGACTCGGTTTCAACTGCGCTACATAAAATGTGTAAGTATGTGGCAGCTAATTTATGAATGCAAAGGCATTCATGACACGAATTAGATGACTCGCTGTGAGTTCCGACGGAGGCTCGGTGGCGTGGGTGTTGTCAGCGTTTTGGCCTTAACAATGCCAAAAAGCTGATCGTGTGGGTGACAAGAGCCGAGTTTAACAAATTGTCACACCAATGACAAATGCTAAAAAAAAAAAAAAAAATCGCTTAAAGCTTAGCTCGAATGTTGGTTGTTTGGTATCCACAGCCATTGCAATTAAGTCGTTCGCCTCCGGCAATAAACCAAATGCAAGCACATTTGGCATGAACTCCACAAATGCCTTGGCCGGCCTTGAGAATTCGTACTAAATCACTTTGCGTTCTGTTTTGTATATATGTATATATATATGCATATATATTCATTCAAATAAGTTCATTTACTTGTTTAAATTTTGCATATGTATTCTGCGGTCAGCCAGCCGCATTGATATGAAAATAAAATAAATATGTTATATGTATTTTGTCAGTGCTTGCTTTCTTTACCGCATACCAAATAAAGACTGCTTAATATGACGCTTGAATTTATTTGATAAAATATTCTCATATCATAACGCTGTCATTAACATGTTATTTCACACGCTTCACAGCAATAATAATATCAGCATGTTTATTTAAGATATAAAAGTGCTTAACATAATAATGGCAATCAACACACACACTATTCTATATGTATATGATAAAGAAAAATATGCGTTAAATGTTACTGCTCGTTTTACGAAATATGCACTTCAAAATATGCAAGCGCAGGCGACTTTCTTTTTTTGTACCCACTAAAAAAGTTAAATTCAGTTAAGAGTGCAAGACGAGGCGATTCCGCGTAAACAGCTTTTGAGTGAAATCAACAAGCTGCTTGTATTAATAAGCTGATTCTTTTCTCTACTACACAAAAAGTTTCCTAAAAATGTTGTACAAAAGGAATCTATTCTCACATGTTATAAAATACATATTTATATTTGGGAAGATATTATTATTGGGATATTATTCTGGTCAACTTTGTTATATACCCGTATATATAGTATATATATGCGAACATATGGATTCACATTAATTCATAAATTTGGGTCAGAACAAGCCTGAAGCAATACAAGTGAAAAACTCGAAAATTATTACTGACTCAAAAGTAATAACAAGCAAAACTTCTGCTACCGATAGTGATCGACTAGGAGCTACTGTGTAGCACATTTTAGTAGATTGAAATCATATTACAATACTAAACTGCTTATTGCCCGTATTAAGTACAAATTTCGGGGCTTAGAGTCCATTAGCGAATTAAAACCTATATTGCCTAATTGTTACCAGCCATGGGCATAACACATAAGAGCTGTTATTTGCATATGGAATGTATTAATATATTTGTTCATTTGAATAAGATATATAAATTCAACTTGCTGCAAATCACAGCTACGTGCCCATAATCAAAAGGTAAAAAAAAAAACACGCAATAATGAAACACACCTGGCACGCTGTCTGCCTTCTTTCACTGGGCTGCCGTATAAACAACTGTATAAATGCTACAAATGTGCATACTAAGCGTAGAATAACACAGAATAATCTATTTTGTGTGAGTTAAACAAACACAACTTTCCACTTTTTGCAGCAAATTTTGCATTACCGGAAAAAATAATAGAAACAAAATAATCCAAACAATCATATTGCGTTTGCCAGAAAATGCTGCATAGTTTCAAATTAATTAAATGTGCACAATAAATAGATGTACAGAATGACAGATCAATGCAACTATGCCATAATTTGTATAATTTTCTCATTAAAAGCATGCAAATATGTACACAGATATTCATTAAGTGGTAATATCTCTTTTGACGCATATCAATTTATAGATGAAGTAATATGTTTTATTATTAGACTACCCGTCAAGTTGAAATAATAAAAATTAGTCATTCACAGATGCTTCAATAAATTTTAAATTATATTAAAACTGACAGAAACTCAAGCTTAGAGGCAAGAGTATTTTAATGAAAAACTGTCGGCGATAACAAGCAAATGATACTCGTTAATTTGACAATAAAATGTATTTCAATTAAATTAAATTTGTTGCAAATTAAATAAGCAAACACGTTGTTGTACAAGCCAAATTATAAATCGCTGTACTTTGTCCCTCACTCAAATAGCCCCCCTTGAAAATCGTGACTAATTTCGTTTCGGTTCTTAGCACATTTTATTGTCATTTTTATTAGCCGATTTCAGTTAATAAGCCACAAAAAATATTACAAGCGGTGGTCAACAAAAAAAATTATGTATTAAAACGTTAATGAGATAATTTTAAGGGACGCCCAGCACCACCAGAAGATTGCTTAGCAACTCAGTCAGCTTTATTTTCTGACGAATGACCCGCCGAACAACAAAACAAAGGCATATTAAACTCATGCCACACACCAGCTGTTTGCGATTCAACTGGCAACAAGAATATGCCAGTGGGTCAAAAATCTCACAAAATAGCAAATGAAAATGTGTCAACGTTGGTGAGAAAACAATGCGACACAAATGTGGATACATATATTATTTTTCACATACTATATCCAAACACTCTCGCAGAAGTACATAAAGTGAAGGTGGTCGACACGCCAGAATGCCTTCGCAAAACAAAAAGGCAGCTACACATGAATCTTATTTGATCTTGACGCTGGCTGGCTTATTGTCTTAAGGGCGTTGAAGAAAGGAAGTGAAATGTGGAAGGCAACGCGGCGTGAATTTGTTAAACTTTCAGTTTCAACAATGGCCAAAATGGAAAGCCAGCCACGCTAGTTGCTGCCAACAAGTGGCACACCGAGAGCTCGAAGCATCTAAAAGACAAATAAAATTACAAAAACACACACATTGAGACCACAAATGAAATGAAAATGCAAATGATGTTTTAATGTGACATGTTTTGCGTGTGGGTGGCAGCAACAAAAACAACCACAGCAGCAATGGCATTAACAGCATTACGACAATTTTTCACACGCACACAATAAAAACAAATAACTGTATAACCATATGCAGCACAGTCTCAGACCTTGCAACTTGACATTAAGCTTTCAGATTAGAAAAACAACAACAATAACAACATAATAGCAACGACTCCAACGGGAGCCGACGCAACCACAAAGCTCGATGGAGGCGCGTCAATTTGCGTGGCTTAACAAGCCACATCAAAATAACAACAAATTACTGTCAGAGCGACAGTAATGCAAGCAATTAACAAGTAACAAGATATACTTTTTGGAAATGCTACAGCTCTACCCTTGGAATTTTGGCTCGTACTTGACCAATATTTGAGTCTCTTTTGCGGCTGCTGAAATTTGAGAATATTTCTCAGTTTAAAAATAGAAAAATGACAAACGAGCAATTGTCTCATTAAATAAATATTCGATTTCGCTTTTCGATATTCGTCTGCAAACTTTGAACTCTCGAATGTATGTATAATTGAATTACATCCGACACTTCGATTTTATAAATATATTCACACACTCATTAAGGATAGCCACTTATAATATATATATAATGAAAATAAGTACTGAGCGAAATGACAAATCGTTGTTTTCTATAGCCAAAGGTAAAAACTGGCTATAATTACACACAAAAAGCAAACGAAACATGTTTGAAAATTGCAAACAAGTTCGTAAATTGTAAGCCAATTTTTCCAAAAAAAAAAGTTTTTCGCAACATGTCATTGCCAAAAATCGTTGCAAATGTCGTTGTACACAGTTTAACAGTTGTTGTAGTTGCTTCTGCTACTGTTGTTGTTGTTTTTGTTGTCGCTGTGGGCAAAGTGGCGCAAGGCATCGAGCCAAACAAAATTGGCCGCAAATCAAACAGTTCCCATGTGCGCAATTTCGCACAAAATGCCAACGCACTAAGAAAAAATCGGCAAGAAAAACCCAAACCCAAAACGTCAACTAACGCATTTAATGCTTACATTTTGTGAAATTGTGGAAAATCTTGGACGAACGCGCAGACAAACAAAAAGTGCTCCTAATGAGTCTAAAAACAATGGCAAGATGAAAGGCAGGAAGCCACACCCCAAACCACCGAACCGACTGAAACCTAACTGAGCCAAAACAAACTTCAACAAAATAATAATAACAAAACAAGAGAAAAAAAAAAACCGTCACGACGCGTCGCGACGCCTCGTTTTGCGTATTATGTCAATACTTCAAAATTAATTAAGATTCACACAATGAAGCTAGTAGAGGATCTAACGGCGGCGCAGGGGCGCAATGGGAGCGAAGGGTCCCATTGAAAACAAGGAAAATGCATAAATTGTTAGCTTTGGGCCACCGTATTTAGAATCGTTCAGTGAGTCAATCAGGCCGTTAGCCAGTTGGGTCAGTCAGACACTGAGTAACTGAGCTTATTTTATAGCCCACCTAAATAAACTGAACGCTCGACTCTATCGATGAGACGCCTTTCTCACTCTATGGCTCTCTCTCTCTCTCTCTCTCTCTCTCCCTCGCTCTCTCTATATTTCCCTCTCTGATATGCTCTCTTGGCGTGCTGTTTAATTTGTTAAGTGCTCTGTGCTCAGTTTTCAGTTTATAGCGATGGCTGCTTAAGCCAATTAAAAATTAACATCATATATAGTATAGCTAATAGACAATTAGTGTACTCAGCCAATCAGGTTACTTTGGCCCAGCAGCGCCGACGGCATTTTGTGCAACAGTATTCAACAGTTGTCGGCATTACCAATGGACAGCAGCTACCGTTTTATCGCTATCGCATTACTGATAACCTCTTGGGCAAACACTCACCTGAAACAAGAGCAAGACAGGTAGAAAAGATAAGATTACTTGAAAATACAAATGATTCGGTTTGTTTTGGTTCGTTTCGTTTGAATTCGTTTACGTTCTCGAATTAAACGTATTGTAATTTATGAACAGCAAGTTCAAATTGGACAAAAGGCATAAGAAAAATACCCAGATCTTTAGCTCGTGCAATCTTCAGTCAAGTTTAGATAACCAGTTTTTAAAATATACAAAAGATAAAGTTCTAGCAACACTAAAATTGATAAACGTGCATAAATATGTGGACCATAATATAAATAACAGTACAGCGAAGGCGAGCGACAGAAATAAAGACTTTCAGAAATTATAATAATCCAGAAATTAAAATCGTAATTTATAAAGAATATAAGCGTCAATTATTCTTGTTTTTGACATTTCGTTACAAAACTGAATATTTAGTAATATTTTTTTCTTTCCCGGTGCTAAAAGCTTTAAAATTGCAAATAATTTTAATTTCTGCAAAAATTTGCTGTTTAGAATGAGTTATTTTTGATCGATTCAATTAGTTACTATCAGTCGATTTCATCGGAAACTTGTATAAAGACTTCTCGTAAGAATTGACTGCAGCTGTGCAATGGAATTAGAAATGGAATAATTTTTGTTTTTCAAATAGAAACTTGAAAGACTCATTGCTCACACATACTTGATTTCAGAGCAGCTCAATCAACACGTGTGGGGCCAAACCTTGCATTCTCTGCGGCGGTTCTCTTTTATAACTGAAAAGCGGCTTGCACCAGCATTCAATATTTGAGGGTTTATATATTTTAGTTTTCTCTAATTTTTTTAGGTTATCTTTTTTTTGTGCCCGCTAGCTATTTTTAAACAAATCCAAAAGATACAATTTCTGTCAGGCCCCAGCAGCAGCAGAAGCAGCAAACGTCGGGAAGGCAATGCTGTTGTTGCCACGCTGCCAGTGAGCGAACGCTTGTTTATTTCTGGAGTAGCCGAATGACTTTTCCGGAGCCCCTGCTACGTGTGTGGAACATAAACAGACGCTGCCCGGCCACGACGACCAAACAACAACAACAACAAGAAAAACAACAACTAAAAAGCAGAAGACCAAATCCCACAAATCACGCACCAAATTGAATACAGTGCGGTGAGACGGTGTCTGTGCGGAGAGGAGAGGAGAGCCAAACGAACCGCAAGGTTCATGACCTTTAGCGTTCTTTTATTTCCTAGTTAAATTTCAGCGATGCCTCGATACTGTTCGAGTTCTATCTGGATCCATATCAAAATATCTATATATATTGTATATCGTTAGCTTAAATGGCTTTCAAATATGACGCGCAAAAAGATATGGTGTTGAAATTTTGTAAATATATCGTATTAAAATTGTTTTGGTCGATGAGATTGCGAAAGTTTGCTTAAGCTGTAAACAAATTTACTCTAAAGCCTGTGCTTCATCAGACGCCTTAGCATTGTTTCCATTTAAGAAAAATATATTCTTATTTTTGTTTGAAATCTTACAGCTGTTATTAGTTTCGAGAATGGTGCGCGTGGTCTAGCGGAAATTAAAAATACTTCTATATGCATAAGTACACTTATGTACACCTTTCTGTGTACAGCATTTTGGTTTCAAATGCCTAAACAAACAATTAAATATTGTTTTTATTTTCGGTATGTTATGTGTGCTTGTAGCTGGGAGAAAGTTGCATTTGCCAGAGTTGGGAACATCCTCGACTAGCAAGAGTTGTTGTCGCTTATGTCACATGTTTTTACTATAATTAGCTAAAATATCAAGATACTCGTAACGTCTCTATTTGGCTATATAATGTTAATTTAATAGCGAACAAATCGCAGCGACATACAAAAAAGGCTAACGAAATTCATTACCAACATAGATTTCGAAATAACATAAATACACACACACACACATCTTTATATGTATATATTTGTATGTGTGAGAGAAGGTAATATGTATGTGAGCTGTGGGCGTCTTAAGCGCTTTAAATGGGCCATGCATTATTTGTAGGTACGCAGCAGCATGTCACTTGATCGTGTTGCCTTTTACTTGGCGTATAATTAATGTTTTTATCGCACATACGCAACGTGACGCACTTCGTACAGGGCCCCCACATACATTTGTGTGGCAGCAACAGGGCGCAAAACAAAGACAAACCAAACCAAAGCAAAGCCAAAGCCAAAGACAATACATGAAGAGCTCTCGCTGCTATAAATTATTACCAGAGCCCGTCTTGGCTTAACTGCCTACCACTTACTTGTCCACCTACCCACTACTGTCACCGTCTATATATCTTTTGTTACCAAAACTACGACGCAAATACATACGTTTTTGTTTATGTACATATTCATTTATGTATGTACGCAGAGTACATGCGCACTTTTAACGTATCTGCATAATTATACATATATATATGTAGCGTAATATGCTTGACCAAAACCAAAACCAAAACCAAGACTGAAGTGTCCAATACAACAACTCGTTTTCAAACAAAAGTCGAGGAGTTACCGCTTTTGCTTTTCCAATTGTACTCTGTGTGTGTGTGTGCGTGTGTCAATAAGCTCAAGGGTGTTTGACGTTGATAACACATTTGACATAACTTTTAAATGTTATTACTTTAACATTCCGTATTTGAGTAGCAGGCATGCAAATTGGCTAAGCAAATACGATTGACTTATAGCCAAGTAATTCGCCAGTTGAGTTAATGACATTATTTAAATGCGTCATAATTTGTAAAGCTCATTTTAATCTTAGAAATTGTCAAATAAATAGAGACACTGGGTAACTCAGTGTCGACTATTGCCGCCTGCACGAGTATTTATTAGTATTTATTTTTATATATTACAAGTATCTTGTGCAACTTGTTCTTAACACCTTTGGGCGCCCACATATTTCGTTTATTTTTAGTGAAAAGGCGGCAGGCAGCAACAACTGGCACCAACTGGCAACAGCGATCTGTCTCTCGCTCCCACCTTGTTTCTACCTTTAGCTGTCTCTTTGTTGTTGTCGCTTTGTATGACAAAATACAAGAAATTTGTTTTTGGTGTGGGCTTGTGCGTGGAAAACCGGAAAAGCCTACGTCTATATGAGCTGACCGAAAGCTGTTCGGCTGTCCAACTGGCTTTTTAGAAAATGCAAGTGCACTCGTTTATATGGCCATCGCCTATGCCAATGACATTCATCCAACTGTCACTCCATCTGATAAGCCGCAAGATGTCCTTGAGATGCAATGAGCTCTCACAGCGAGTGGGAAGCTAGCTGACTATTCGAAAGTGAAGCGGAATTTAAATGGCATTGCTAAATGTAAATAGATGCTGTGCATAATGATATTGTTGCTGTAGTTCGTTTTAAACGTGAAACTATCAAAAACAGACATATTTGATGTTCCATAGCGATATATTTTTATTATTTACTTTTGAAATGATCAAATAGAATATATGCTTTTGAATGGGGTTTGTAGCATCGAATGTTAACAGTGTTAACAGAATGTTAACAGCCTTAGCCGAATGTTAACAGTGTTAACAGAATGTTAACAATTTTGAGCTTACATCGCCTTAGCCAGAAGAATAAATTATTGTATCTTAGGGAAACATGTTATCAACTGCAAAGAAGTAGAAACCCTCAAGCCGACGAAAATTCTTGAAGTCGTGCAAGATTGATGATGATGGTGATTAATTGATTGATTTATTTGGCTCAGGTTCAGAAAGAAGCGCCATAAATCAAAATAAGTCCGACTGTATGAAGCTCCATAAAAATAATATATTTTACTGAATTTCGGAAGCAATATTTGTAATAAGATTTCATTTTAACAGATCTAAGGGCTTGTATATTTAACTAAAATGCAAATAAATACTTAGCAGACAATACAAGACGTCAAATTGACAAAAAGTTCATTATGTTTTTTCTGTGGCCTATTATGCCCAGAAAGCAACGCGTCTAAAATGTTGCAGATAATGTCAGCTTAGTTGTATTAGAATAAATTCTACCCTTCTCTGAAATCAACTAAATTTGTATTAAACTATTTTCAAATGGATTTAAATGAAAAACGCAGTATTTTAAGCTTAGCTTGCATAATATATCCTGTTACTGTTTATTTGGCTTGCTAATCATTTGTTGCCGCATATGGCAATTTGCTGCCACCCACGCACTTAACGATTGGAGCGACCATAACAACAAAACAAAACAAAAAATTGCCATTTAACCCAAATCCGCAGATGAACAAAATATAAAACGTGTCCGCACGAAATTCAATTTGTATGTCAATTCAAAAAAGTGCCATAATGAATATAAACAACATAAGCCAAAGACAAAAGCAACATGCAACAGACAAACAAACACACGCACAGCCGCCTGAAGCGCAACAGCTGATGGCAAATGCAATAATTACGGCGTCAATGGGGCGTATTTGCTGCCAAATTTTAGGCAATACTAAAGACTTTCAATCGAAACAGTTGAACGAGAAGAAAGTGCGTGAAATTCGCTGCAGCCGAAATGCGAAAATAGCGCAAAACTCAAACGGCTGGCGACCAATACCAAAATGCCAACTCACACGCACACACACACACATTGTAAAACGACGTGACAACGACGTCGACTTCGACGTTGACGCTGACGACGACAACAACATTCATTCATGCTGCACAAGTAAATACGCGTCATTCGCTTACATTTCTCAATTGCAGACAGATAAAAGATACAAAAGCTATAAAAGCAGCCAGCTGAGAGCTGTTGGTAGTTGGTGGATATGTAATGTTATGTTTATGCCACGTTTTAATTATCAGCTGCTGACATTAGTACTCGCCGTATATGCCTCGCACGATCTATTATGTTCACTCATTTGTATCTGTTAGATAAATATCATAGCTTACATAGCTGTTTATCGTTCTAAATGACAGCGACAAATAAATAACTACAACAAAATTAAGAGAAGAAAAAAATCAGTGGCTGCTTGGAATCTGAAAACTGTCCAGATTTGGGAACTGTCAATGAAAATTTTCAAGAATTATGTGGTTATATCGTCTGGCATTGCCAGAGTAATCCAATGATATAGTAAACAAACAGCCAGCTTAATGCATCGATTGCGTACTAAATAAATAAATATTCTGACTCCGCAGCTGACTGAATCTCTTCCTAACGACGAATCAAAAAACAAAATACAAAAAGCCAGAAGAAACCTATTTAATTTCAATCGAAATTTAATGGAGAATAATAATTAAAATCGGTGTATCTCAAATGAAGCATTTAAACTTTTTGGCAGCGCTTTTAAATTGATTGTGCGTTGCATAAATGACGCGTCTGTGTATTATATTTATTATGCATCTGCGGCACATTCGTTCAAGTTTATTTTCAATGTGGCAGCCAGCCGACATCCCTCATCTGCCACCCAGTTCTATAGGTATCTATAATAATGATCTACCAATTAAATTGCAATGGTTCTAGGGGTGTCTACCTCCCTCTCTCTTCTCTCTCTCTCTCTCTACCTCTCTTTCATTTTCTCTGTTCGGCCCGCATTTCACACGAGAGTTAGACTTAGTTTTCTTGTTTTTCACTTTTCAGTCTCACGCACAGTTTTTGGCGCTTGGCAATTGAAAAATACAATTGATCAGCCACGAAAATCGATATCGTTGCATTGCACAATAAAAGTGATTCACTTGCCACAGCTTGCCTCAAGTGCCATCGGCTGCCTGCCAGCCAGTCAGCCTGCCCATATATAGAGAACTCAAACACAATCAGGCAGTTCGAGTTAAAGTTTAAGTTAAAGTTGCGAGCCGACGACCGACCATATGGCACAAACTTCAAAGCGAAATTTATTGCCTTTTGCATCTCTCGCACTCTCAAGTATTGCGCTTTGTTATCAAATTGTTCAATTTGTGCGGCAACAACTGTCTGCTGGCTGGCATATTAAAGCAATTGTCTAATGCCACATGGCTGTCGCTGTTGCTGCTGCTGCTGCTGCTGCTGCTGCTTGTTGCTGTTGAGATCCGAAGCGAGAAGCGGCTGCTGCTGGTGGTCGCGTGCCATGGCATGGAAGCATGGAGGCTGGGGAATGGGGACTCAACAGAATGAATGTGTGTGTGTGTGCGCGCGTTGAATATGAGCACGCGAAACATGTTTTAATTACAAGCATTTTGTTCAGCATTTTTCGCTATTTTTGTCAAAATTTCTGTGTGTTTTGTTTTTGTGTTCTCTTCAACAATATTGTTGCAGCCTGTGTCTGTATCAAATGTCAAATGACGCAATCTAAAATTTTAGACGGCAGCGTCGAAGGGGGCAAGGGAAATTGAAGTCACTGGAATGGCACTTGAAAATGCTAATTGAAGGCTGAAGATACAAACACGCACACACACACATGGCTTTTTGTATCTCTGGGATTGCCATGTGCTGAGTCATTCCTGCCTCGTTGGGCGATATCAAGTTTGGCAGTCGAGATGAGCGCATTTCTATGAAATCTCCTCCGGTCGGTTGGTTGAAAGTTGGTTGAAACAACAACAAAACAAAAACGTGCTAATTGATGGCCTAGTCTCTAAAAACATTTGGCTAAAAGGTTCACAAATGTTTGCACACAAGAAATGTGGCAGTATTCAAAGTACATTGCAGAGTATGAGTTCTCAATTTGTAATTGTAGCAAAATTGGTCAGCACATATGCATATTTGCTCTAAATTTATATTTGCTTAATATACATATATTTAGTTGATTTCTTATTATACATCCGTCTTTTTACAGCAGGTAGAAACCGTTTAGACTTACTAGAATCGAAATTTCAAGTGTCGGGATTGTGACTTCGGGTTTAAAGGGATTTCTTCTTATTTTTTATTTTTCTACTTCTATTTTATTTACTGTTTTTATATAAAGTTAATTGTATTTTGATTACTTTACCTTATGAGCTAAGATTTATGATCAATAAATAGTCAAGTTATAAAAATGCATCAAGGGTAATAAATATAGCCCTTTGCCTTATAATTTACGATAATTAGCAACAATTGACCATCCCCACTTTCCATGCTGGCTAACCATCGAGACAAAACCAATCAAAGTTTAGTTTGCAACTTTCGCCTGTCAGCGATTAGCGATCAACGATAGACCAGCGACCAACGACGATCAATGCCCTTTTTCAATTGTTTGATTGAATGAGGAATTGCTTCATTTGCTGCACAATTATTCAATAGCCAATAATGCACACGCAGGCAAGCAGTTAGCAGTTAGCCAGCTCCTGGCCATGGTCAACATGTGCCGATGGTGGCCAACGCTTGGCTGCTTCTTTTTTTGGGTAGCGCCCATAATTCAAGTTAGCCAACATCATATAAAACGCATGGGCATGAACAACAACAACAGCAGCAGAAACAACAGCAACAAATCAAAACAGCAAAATGGTTTGCCATGACAAAAGATTTTAATTGAATTTGAAAAACGCAATGGAACGTGTAGATAGGTTTCCTCCCCCTCCCCTTACCCTATCCCCTTGCAGAGGGTTTGCCAGCTGTGCCCACGCGTTCCGCATAACAATTGTCAACAAATTTATGAGCACGACGTCAATTCAACTACTAAAAACATTGCCTCTGTGCTCCGGGTTGGAAACTGGGTACTGGGAACTGGCCGGACTTGCGCCTGAGCACTAATATGAAATTGAAATTCAAAAGCGCTCATTGCGCACTGTTGTTGTTGTTGATTTTTAATTTAAAATTAAATTGGTTTGCAAATGAACGATCGATGAAGCGTCCGATATATGTGTGTATGCATTTTAGGATTGCTTTGCTTGTTTTGTGCGCACGAAAGCCAAGTCTAAATCTATAAGCAAACAACGCCCCAAAAACGGTCAAATAGAGAGCAGAAATTCCACAGGCGGGCGCACTCAGGCCGAAAAACCATTTCCAATCATCTAAATTTAGACGAAATGAAACACATTTCAAATTTTTCATGAAAAAAGAAACAAAATAAATAAATGTCGAGCGTTGAAAATTTTGCTGCGTGTATGTATCCAAGAGTAATGCCAAGTATATATACATATAAACATAGATATCTACATATATATGGCCCCCCAATACATATACATGCATAAAAGTTTCTTATATATAGCCGGGTGACTACATAAACATTTGCGCGATATATTCCGTAGCGGGTGTAGTCCGAAGCGTAATTTGATTTTTTAAATGCACAACGCAAGATACACACACAACAGTTCGTGTATCTAGAAGATCGCGCTGCTGCGTTGCGTGCCACAGCACAGATACAACGAAACAGAGGAACAAACGAAACTTTGATATTAGAATTGTTGTTTTTTGTTGTTGTTGCTGTGTTTATTTCGGCCAATGCGTGGGCATAAATACACCTTTAAATAATAATTTGATTAGAGGTGGTGCGTTGTTGCCGTCTGCTTTGATGTAGACATCAGATGCAGAAACAGATACAAATACACATACAAATAAAGATGAAGAAACTTTTACAGGTGCAGGTACATCAGATATAGCTGAACATGAAGATACATTTACAGATGCAGGTATCAAGAGATACAAATCTAGCCGTTGAACGTCAGACGTCATACGGAAGATCATCTCGGGTTATATATTTGTATTTCAACTATATGTATCTCGCAGATATAAAGTACGTGAAGTTATGCTTGGACTGCGTCGCCGTAATCCGAGCACACAGCGTCTTCTTGACGTAGTCGTCGTTGCCGACGTCTTTCCACAGTCTAGGCACACTTCAACTGTGCAAATTGCTCAGCATGCATCAAGATACAAAAAAAAAAAAAAAAAAACATCGCTAGAAACGTGCTCGGACGGCATGTGTCATATGTATCTAACAGATACAATAAACGCTGTTGCTGCTGCTGTTGATAATACGCACAATATCTTCTTCTGAATTTTTGCTGCTTAATTTCATTATTTCGTCTTTCTTTCTTTCTTTTTTTTTTAGACATGAGTCACTAGCCCCAACAACAAAAATCAAAAAGAAAAAAAAGAAGAAACTAAATTTATGTCAGCAGTGCCAAAAGCGACGGGCGAATAGAGACAATAAAAACAAGCGGCAAATAAATAAATACGAAATTCTAAATGAGAAAGAGGCAAACGTACAGAAAATAACAAAAGCCGTGAAAAATACTCATACGCTATTAGTATTGGTATGCTTTGCATGTTGGCATGTATTTTTTATTTGTATTTGTGGTGTGTTGGAGGCACGAGTACGTTGTACACATTTATGCAATACAAATGAACGTCCAACAGGTTGCAACAGCGATGAGCTCAAAGTATATTCCCATCTGTAGCGATGTGCTAGGGAATCGTGCTCTGTAGCACGAAAAAACATTTTACGATAAACCAAAATCAACTGGTTCAAAATGGCATTTAATGGCATGACAAATCAAATAAATAATAAATAGATTTTGTTCATTGGAATGAATTCTATTTTATTTTTTATCTCAAGTTTGCCAAATCCTATTTTTTTAATTGGCTCACAGAGTCAACCCAAAAAGCTAATTGTAAATGTTAATAATATGCCGAACATAAATATGCATATATATGCAATGCATTTTGTGTGCTACAAAGCCACATATAAAAAAGGCCATAAAATATTAAGAACGTGGGGCTCTTCAACACTGGGAAGTTGGCCAGCAGACCGCATGTAAAAAGCCGACACTCTACCGCCATAACAAAAAAGCAATTGAAAAGAGAAAGTTGCAAATGCGACAAAAACAAAAACCAAAAAACTTCTAGCAAGTTGAGCGCAGTCGAAAGCCGTCAACAACTCAACCCACAAACCCTGCTGCTGCTGCTGCGACTCAGAGTTACAGTTAGATTTAGAGTTCGAGTGTAAAAAAGAGAGCTAAGCTGATCTTTGCATTTACACTGAACATGTGTATCTAGTATATGTTTCAACCTCCTCCGCCGTCTCCTCAACGCCCACATCTACTGATAACGTTGCGGGTGGGTGTGTGTGTTGCGTGTGTGGTGGCAAAAGGCGGTTAGAAAAAAAAAACAACACATTCACACAGATTTTTCTTGTAGCTGGTCGAACGAGTTTTACAAATTGTCAACGCTTTTGCTTTGCTTTTGGCAAATACGATTTGTAGACAAAAAACTAGTTTGCAGTTAGCTACGTTAATGTACGTTGCTCTGAGTTGTATCTAAGTATCTACCGAGCTGTGCAACATAATTTTGTCATTACCCGAGCAGCAGCAGGGCGTCACATACGACACAGACACCGATACAGATTCATGCATATATGCATATGGCCAACAGATGTTAAGTAAACAACAACAACGTGAATCAAAGCGAGCGCGTCTGACTTCGAGCTGTGTGCTACGAGCTATGAACTGTTTGCTGCGTCCAGGTAGTCGTAGTCAGCTCTCTTTGCTGATCCTGCACCACGCCCCCCGCTCTGTTGACTGCTGCGTGCTGATTTTTCGGCTCTTTTTCAAATTTTGTGTGAAGTGTTTGCCTTTTTCTAAGGCGGCATACGGGCGTGGGCAGGCGGAAAGGAGGAACTAGGGCAATGCGGGGCGGGACGGTGCTGGCAGGCAGGCAGACAGGCAATATGACTGAATGAATGCGTCTCATTTAAATTCTGTTTTTTACTGTGAACGGATTTTGGAAGAGCGCTGCGACAATAGACTGGATTCTAAACTGTGCAATAATAATTATTTGTAAGCCAAATTATAAATGATCATATAGAAGATCTTCTGTGTCCTGCTTAATCAGATTATGAATATTAAAAAATTATGTTAAGCTATATTTAATATTTAATGCATTCATCAAATAGTATGACAAAAAATTTACCAATGTTCTTAACAAAAATCGTTAAACTGCAATTGATCCAGTGAACAATAAAACATAAGAAACCCGAAAAAACACATGCGTGGGGGTCCCGTTGTTAGCAGTAGAAGACAAAGCGGAGCGTGAATTGTAAAGTAACATAACAACAACAATATAGCAGCAACAGGCAAAACACAAGTTTAAGCGCTCCTCCTCAATGACAGAAAGAGAGGCAGAGAAGACGAAGTGGCACACAAAAAGGAAGTAACTAAAAATAACAAACAACTGACGTCGACAGCGACGCTGGCAGTGCTGACTTTGGGCTCTCTCGCTCTCTCTCTGTGCAAGGTGGAATGAACTCAAGATCAAGTAGAGAAGCGACTTTAAATATAGAAAGAAAAACAACATCAGCAAAGAGAGCAACAAAGTAACGATTATTGGGGGAGCGAAAGAGAGAGAGATGCACGCACCTCCTACACACAACACAAGAGGGTCGTAATTTGAGAAAAAATACATATTTTTTTCTTTTTATATTTGTAATTATGACTTACCTTCGTCCAGCAGGCGTTCGACATGCGTAAAAACATTTGGGAAGGCGGCCAACTGCTTGCGATCCTTTAGCAATTGTGCCAAATAGTCGGCGATGCTTTGTGTGCTCTGCTGTTGTTGTTGGGGCGTCATGTGCTGTGGCTGTGGCACCACTTGCGGGGGCTGTTGTTGTTGCTGCTGTTGCTGTTGTTGTTGCTGTTGTTGCTGCTGCTGCTGCTGAACAGCAGCGACTGCGGCAGCCGCAACGGCAGCGGCCGCTTGTTGTTGCAACTGCTGTTGCACAACGGTCTTATTCTCACATATACTCATGTTGTTGTGTGTATGTATGTATGTGTTTTTTTAATTTTACTTTTTTTTTGTTTTTTTTTAAGCTTTAACAATTGTTTACTTTGTTTCACAATGTTTTTGTTGTTGTTGAGATTCTTTTTTACGTTGCGTATTTAACTTTTTCGACTGTTTATCTGTTCTGTTTTTTTTTATTTTACGTATTGCACAATTGCTACACACAAAAGGCTATAGTTGTTGTTGTTGTTTTTGTATAGTTTATAGTTACTGCAAAATGAAAGCAGAATATTGTTTTCGTTACGAGCGGAATTCTCTATAAAAATCGTAGGCGAGAGCGCAATACAGAAAAACCGATTGAAAACAACTCCACCCAAAAAAAAATAATTTAGAGAAGAAACGAAACGAAAAACACAACAACAACAAAAGCAAAACCAATGAGAGAGTAAATTGAAAATGAAGACTGAAAAAATTCCTCAGCGCAGCAAACGGCTGCTTCTGATCGGGGCAAGAGGAAGAGCAGACAGACGGCGCAGTCGCTGTCAACGTTTTGCCATATATACACACGCACACAGCGACAGTTTATTTGTACTTGTGTGTGAGTGTGTCTGTGTGTGTGTGTGTGGCTGGGAGCGTAATCGTGAGCAACGGAGATGAATGAAAGCAGAATGTCAAAATAGCTGCTCATTCGATCGTTCGTTCATTTGCTCTCTCTCTCTTTCTGGTTCCCTCTGTGTGGCTGCTGCTGCTGCAGCCCCAAGAAGTACAACAAAAAAGAAAGAAATTAATTTTAATATGCAAATTAACATATTTCTTATTTGCAGCGAAATTAATGCGAATCGCTTGAGCATTACGTTAAATATATTTTGGAATTCAACTTGCTCAGTGCCACAACTAAATAGCTGCAGCAGCCATTGCAAAACGTTGAAAAATTCGCATGAAATAAATATGCACAATTTACTGTTGTCGCTGATTATATTTTATTTGTTGTTGTTGCTATACTTTTTGAGCGGGGTTTATTGCTTTCAGTTAGGTTTTCACATTGAGAGCGTTTTAAAATTTTGCATACATTTGCATTTGTTGCACACTGCATTTGATAACTATTTGGGAATTCCTTTTTTTTTGTTTTGTTTAAAATTTGTATTCGAGTCGGGTAAAAGGAAAACGCACGGATCTCGCCTCTACTTGAACGATTCTTTCTACTTCTAAAACTGAACCGCACGCAAAGACAGAGAAAAAGAAACTGATCGCAAAGCGAACTGACGAAAGAAAAAGAAAAGAAGAGAGCCAGCATGCCATTTTGAGTATAACAGTGCATTAACAGCGTTAAAGATCAGTTAACAGCGTTGCCACACTTAAGCTATGGCGCAGCTGTTTGGCATATCATAGATTTTTAGCTTAAAAGTTGAGTTTTTCCGTGAATAGTTCAGTATACATAACGATATTTGTTGAATATAACAAGTTTTGGTTTAGTTTGGCACTTTTAATGCGTAGAAAATGTGTGATTAATACTTACACAAAATATTTGAGGCTATGTGGCAGCACTAAGTCTGTCAATCATGCGCTGCCCACAGAAGCCATCTCCCTTGCACTCGTTTGTCTAAGCATATTTGGCGCGTTGGCGTCAATTTAAATTATGGAACTCAGCGCGGAGGCATTTATTACGTACGGAAATTGTTAGCAGGCAACCAATGCGAATGCGAATTCGAATACGATTAGAACCAAATATATGTACTGTGTGTTGTTGTGTTAGATATGTGGGCATTTGGCCAAAAGCCTATGCAAATTGCGCCCGTACTAACCGGGCACTGCTCACCGAGATGGAAATGTGCGGCCAAAAGCCACCAAATGTTGGTGTTAAACTCGCCTTCAAATACCTGGCACTCAAAAATGTATGTGGGAAAATTGGCATTCGCATTCGTATTCGTATTCACATTGCGCACCATATAAGCTGCCCTGGACAGCAACAACTTTTACTTTCCATTGCAAATGCGTTTCATTTGTACTACACTCAGGAAAACTTATATGTCCTTGAATGAGGAAAAATTACCTTAAATCAAAGTCGGTGTCAACAACAGAAACAATTATTTTAAATTTTGTGATATACATTTTTAATGTTCAGTAGATTTCTTAGATTTCAATTCACCACATTTTGTAACATTTTCTCAAAAGTAGAAATATAAGTTTTTCTTAGAGCTTTAAGTTCAAATTTTTTTAAACTCCTAAGTAATATATAATGCCCTAAGATAAACACTTTGTTTTACAACATAACAAAAGGTATATGTTTATTTTTGAAAATAAAGTCAACATTAATTTTTGCAAATTTAAAACAAACGCGTTTTTTTTTTTGCCAAGTGTAGTTTTCTGCTTTGGGCTTCCTTGTATGCCACAAAACGGCATCGCCAGCAAAGACCGCTATACACTTACAGCACCCGCATGCACCTAAAAAAAAAAGTCGTGAAAGTTTTCAATCACAGCCACAGTGGAAAGCAGGCGCCCACCGACCTGACCAGCAACTTCACTCTACACCTTGGGTGTGTATGAGTGTGTGTGTGTGTGTGTGTGTGAGTGGGCCGAAGCCGGCATAACTATAAAGTCACATTATGTACATTTTATTACCATTGGAAATATATGCGGAATATGTGTCACAGATTTAGACATTGTATTATGATTATGGCTTTTCGATTTACAGCCAGTGTAAAGCCTATTTCGATGTTGACACCTACACAAGAGCTACACACAATAAACACTGGATAAAGAGACACATCATCATTCAGCCGTGGGCCGCTAATCTTTAGGGCACAATTTTGTGTATTTGGTCCATTTGGGTAGCACTTTCAGTTTTCAAATTATGGAAACGCTTCACAGCCGATTGCAAAACAAAATTAAAAAGTTAGCACTTTAAACACCAACCATCCACCACTCACTATTTGGTGGTGTAGCTGAAATTTAATGCAATGAATTGAAGGACCGAAATTGGACCAACGACTTATTATTCATTTGTCTAGGCATAATATTGACAAAAAAAAGTAAAAACTCATATTAAATCGAGGTAACCCTTGGAAATCATAGACGGACTACTTAGTTATTTATTTCGACAAATTGGGTAGCCAAAGAGCAAGACCTAGACGAAAGGTGCATTGATAATAAATAAATACCCAGCAACAGAGAGATTGTCAATTTTGTCCCAATACAAGTGATTCAAAATACATACAAATACAATAATAGAAAGGTATTCTTTACAATTTAAAAAAGAAAAAATAGAGAATAAAACCAAATTGAAAAGGGTAAAATGTTTACTTTTCTGGTGACCAATACAAAAATAGATTTAAGCCAATGAAAATGTTTAAGGATACTAAAATGTTTAGGCTTATATTAAAAAATAATATTAATCTCCTGTGTTTATTCAATTCAATATTTTTACGAATCTTAACAAGCACTATTCTTTCTCAATTTTAATCATTTTTCACTTGGTTTCTCGTTTTTGCAACTGCTATCAGTTGTCCATAGAATCATTATTTTACGCTCGATTTTAGTCCGGCAAAATCCAAATCCAATTTTGTATACAAATTTCCAGAGAGGGGCATCATTGATGGCATCAATTTTGGGTTTGACGATAACCGACAAATTATGCACTTGCTGTGCAATTGACACACAAATTGTGCACTTCGTGTGTTTGGCCCCTTTGTATAATTAGCGGCGACATGTTGGTTAAAAGCCAACTTGTTAGCCATTAAACCGACGACTTGCAGTGGCTTTCATTACGCATGCAACTGTTGCGTAGGCGAAGACAAATGCTATGAGCCAAATAAAACCAGATTCACACACGCCCACACACACACACACACACATCTCTCCTCAGCTCTGGACAGGTAGTCGTATTTCTACATGAATGAATATTCAATACTCATATGCATACTCATACCCATACACATGCTTAAATATTGCTGGTTGAATAACACTCGTAGAATAGTCGGTATATTTTTAGTTATTTGAAGCGTTATTTTTGCTTGTTGACGAAATTGTTTACTAACTCAAAATGACGTTTCCTGAGCCAATTACTTATCTTCTCTATAATTTTAGAATTATTCATTTGTATACTCAGTCGCTAGAATTTTATTGATATAATGATTATTTAAAAGAATGCATCTATTACTCAGCATTTATTTTTGTTTTTATATGCAGTGGGCTTCGTGAAAGGGAAAAACAATTTCAACAAAATTAAATTGCAATGACGATATAAGAAATATAAAGAAATCTTATAACTTGATCAAAAATCATTTAGCAATTAATGAGTGAAAATACTTTATTATAACATATTGCAAAGTATATATGAATTATATTATCAGAACAAAACATGACTGCTTGAAGGTCTTAATATTAAAATCCTCAAGGTGGTAGTCGTCTTTCCATTTCACCAAACTAAAACTTTAATAGTCAAGGCGAGTAAAATATGAATGAATAACCATCAGCATTTGTTAATTATCTATATATATTCATATATATACATATTATATGTATTTATACTTTATACCTTGCACAATAAAAATTTAAAAAATGTAATTTTGGAAACTGAAATTCGCAAATTCCCACAACTTCTTCTAAATCGTATAAATCTGTTTTACAGGCTTTCCACCAAAATTTTGCGGAAATATATATTGAAGAGAGTCACAAACTTTTCCTCCGCTTCAATTTCCATTCAAGAAAAATGTGTATTTTCACATGCACGAACTCATTATACACATGACGGCAGTCATGCATTTATGAATAGCGACGCATGAATGAAAATGAATCTGGTTTAATATTAGCAACGACTTTGATTTCATTCACAAGCATTGGATTCGCTGGATTGATTGGATACGTCGTAACAAGTGCTGCAACTAGTAATGCCAGTGGGCGTGTTTGAGTATTTTTCGGCACTTTGCTCGCCTACCCACATATTATAAGCCACTATTAATTTGTTGCTATCCAGCCCAGCATGGTTGGCTGGTTTGATTAGGCTGCGCATTAATTTCTTGATGCCTGCCTTTGGCTGTTGCGTTGGCCCAGCCAAAAGAAAAAACTAACTGCGCGTTGTGGGTGTCGTGGCTTAAACGAGTTTTATTAGAAAATTGTTTACAGGCCGTTTCAATGTTGTTTCAATTTACTGCAAACATTATTAGTGGGCGCCAATAATAAGTCACTGTGATCATTACTCAATTGAGTTCAATTTTTGGGCAGCGCACACTTCTCAAACTGTAGCCACAGTTTTGCTGGCATTGCCAAATCACATGACCGCCAACAAACTGGAACAATAAAATGAATAACAAAAAAAATAAATGTATATTTGGCCAAAAAACAAAAAAACACACATTTTCCATATTGGGCAAGCCTCGCTAAATACTCATTAAAAAAAAAGAAAATAAGTCGGCGATAAATATTTGAAGCAAACAACAGACGAATAAGGCAGGCCGACATCCGTGTGGGCGGATGGAACCTCTTATGGGATGGGGATGACGAGTCGAATCCAAAGAGTTGAACTAAATTTGTGAAATGAAGAGACTTATGTACACATTTGCTACATGTAAACACATATATAGTGGTTTATATATAGAAGAATACATGGCTTAAAGTAAAAGAATTAACGCATAAATTTCTTGGCCTGATCGCGATTGATCTGCTTGAACACGCGCTGCTTGGAGCTGTTGTCGTTCATTTGCTTGTAGTAACCGAAACCGCCGCCGCCCACACGCTTCTCGGGGCGCTCTCGCTTGGCAGCACCAACCTTGAGGTCAACAACGGGCGGCACCAGAAACCCAAAACTCTTGGACACCGCCTGCAGATCGAGCGTGTTCACATTGAAGATCTGTTTCAACTGATGCGAATCGTAGGCGCGCACATACGACTTAAACGCCTCCTTGGCCGACTGATTGAGGAAATAGTTTTTCGCTATCAATTTCTCCAGCTGCTCGGGAGAGAAAGATAAATGTTAAATCTCGGTTTATATATATATTCTCTCAATGCACACACCTGCAGCTGTATATCGGCAATCTTTTGCCACGAGAACTCGAATTCGTTGAGCGGCACTTTGGCTGCTTTTAGGTAGCGCAAGAAACCCAACTCCTCTGGACGCAGCATGAGTAGCGCATGACCCGAAGTGCCCGAGCCGCGGGCCGTACGACCAACACGATGTATATACTCGCGTGGATCATCTGGCGGATCGTACTGCACAATCCAATCCACTTGGGGTATATCCAAGCCACGAGCCGCGACATCTGTGCAGAGTAGAATGCCAGACTCGGCATTGCAAAATTGGAAGAATGTTGTTGTGCGTTTCGTTTGCTTCTGTTTGCCATGGATGGAAGTCACGGGCAGATCGATGTAGTTGAAGAGCTCGTGATGATACTTGACCGACATGCACGACGAGAAGAAGACCATCACCTTCTTCTTGCGATTCTTCTTGAGGAACGTGAAGAGGACCAGCAAACGCTTCTCCGATGGACACACAATATAACCCTGCTCCAATCCATCAACGGTCGCCGTCTCCTGACTATCATGCACACCCACATAGATGGGTTCCTTCTTTAGCGCCAGCTTCGACAGAGCATCGATGCGGTCCGTTTGTGTGGCCGAGAATAACATGGTCTGGCGGCGTTCTAAACGAATAAAGGTGATAATATATTACCATGCTGTATCCAAAAGAAATCGTAGAGAAGTCTTACTTGGCAACAGATTAATGATTTGCTTGAGCTCCTCCTCGAAACCGATTTCCAGTATGCGATCCACTTCGTCAATAATCAGACACTGCAAGTTCTTGTAGAGGAAATCTGGCGAGTTCTGTAGATGATCCAAGAGACGTCCTGGCGTCGCCACCAGAATGTTGATGCCCCTGCCCAGTTTCTCGCTCTCCACCTGACGATTGGAGCCGCCCATAACCAAGCCGTAGGTGTGATGATGATGCGCCATCAGCTCCTTGAGCACACCAAACGTTTGCATCGACAACTCCCGCGTGGGCGAGATGATAATGACGCCGGTGCCGTTGCGTGGCATAAAATGCAGCTTATTGATTAGCTCCACGGCAGGAATGAGGAAGGCAAGCGTTTTGCCTGAACCCGTTTGAGCAGCGCCCACCAGATCCCGACCCTTTAGCAAGGGCGTCAACGATTTCGACTGAATTTCGGTCATCTCGCTGAAGCCCATTTCGGCGATTGCACGCAAGGTTGCCTCCGAAACGGCGCCCTTTAATGAGGCAAAGCTGCGATCATCCGAATCCCGTTGATCCAATGCCGACAACGAAGATTCCAGTGAAAATGCTGTTTCAACGTCATTTGCCGAATTTCCATTTGTTGCTGCAGCCTTTTTCGCTGCTTTTGTCTTTTGCAGTTTGGATTTCTTGGCGGGCGCTGGTTCATCATCCTCGACATCTTCCTCCGATTCGGGTGAATCTGCAGCTGCAAAATGTTTTAAATATATTAAAAAGGAATTCTACAAATTAAACAAATGAAAGCAACACTTTGGGATTCAGTTATTTGTTTAGATTGATCTCATTTCTGCACGAAGCAACATTAACGCGTTGCACGAGTGAACATCAAATTCGCCTTTAAATCATCATTCAGCAAGTGAAGTTTACTGGGTTATGCTCGACTAGTTTATGCCCTGTATAAAAGTGAGCACACGCATCTTATCACAATTGTGCACAAACCTTCACTATCGATCTCTTCATCGTCCTCTTGATCATCCTCCTCAGCTTCGCTGTCCATCTCTTCTTCGTTTAAGTCTTCTTCATCTTCATCGGAATCTGAATCCGAATTTGCCACCTGAATTTGTGGCTTCTTTTTCTTTTGCTTTTGCTGTTGCTTTGTTTTCAGTTGCGGCTGTTGCTGGAAATCATCATCCAGATCATCTGCTAATCATATTATATATTTAGTTTTTTAGAAGTTATTATTAATTCATGAACATACCTTCTTCATCCAGAACAGGTCGCTTTGCTGGCTGCTTTTTCGGATTCATCCCTTTGCTTTGGCCTGCTTTTCTTGGTGGCTCCGGCTGAGGGGCTGTATATTTGCCTTTGCCCTTCTTCTGCGAGAGTTCCTTCTTCATCTTTTCGCGCTTCACTATTTTCTTCATCAGCAATTTCTCGCGTATTGACATTTTAAGCTATTGCACTCCTTAAACAGATATAAAACAAAAATGTACAAAAATGTATAGTAAAAGAAGCTCGCACGTGTTGAAGTCCACGATATTGCCATTCACATCGAAAAGGCGACAAATGCAAAACAGCTGTGCGTGCAAATATTCACATATTCAGCTGTGAGTGCAAATATCGATAACGTTCACACATTCGATAACTGTACAAAGACATAATTGACGACAGTTGGCATGCCCATTGATTTGCCAGTCACAACGAACTGGTAATTTCGCATCAAACGCCAACTTGATGGAAATTTCTATAGACGTTCTCATTTTCATTTTTTACACATTTTTGATTCTTTATTTGCAACACTTTGTCAACAGATACGCGGAGTTTGTGCGCATGTTCGAGTAAGCATGCTGGGACTGCAATCCTACGCCAGCTCCTCCGACTCCGACGCCTCGGACAACGAGCAAAACCCAAATGCGGAGCAAACTTTGCATCTGCAGCCGCTGGACAAAACCCATTCGTTGTCCAAATCCCTGGCGATTGTTGCGGCGCCCGATGTAGTGCCGATGGGCGCCGCAGCCGTTGAGCGATCACTCGACCCAACGCTCAAGGAAGTCGCCTACAATCCACGCTACGAAGAGATGTACGCACCCGTCCTAGGACCGGAGCATCCCAATCTGACGATGCAGCAGCGGGCGCCGAGAAACACCCTCGCCGGCTATGTGGAGAAGGCGCACATCAATGCCTTCGAGTTTGAGAATCAACGTCGCACATTTCACACCTACGGATATGCCCTGGATCCCACTGTGGATGCTACAGCCGATGGGCAATCTTATGTGGGTGATCTCCAGTCCGCCTACGATGACAATGGGAAAACGGTTTTCGAGGCGCCCAAGCCGAAGAAATTGCGCAAGCAGGATAAAAACGATAATCCCGAGGATGTGGAGGGCTTCCTCGGACCATGGGGCAGATTCGAAAACGAGATAACCGTCGCCAAGCCAAATGAACAGGAACGCGCCGAGCTGGATGAGCTGCTCTCCAAGCGACACAAGCGCGGACGCATTCCCGAGGATAAGCCACTGGAGGAAAAATCCACTTTGCACAGTAAGCATAAAAAACTATTAAATTGTTAGCAGATAAATTAAGAATGAACTTTTAAATTGCAGTCAAGGATGCCTACGATTATCAGGGCCGATCTTATTTGCATGCTCCGCACGATCTGGGCGTGAATTTGCGCTCGAATGCGCCGCCACCAAAGTGTTTTCTGCCCAAGGCGCACATACACACGTGGACGGGTCACAACAAGGGCATCTCCTCGATACGCTGGTTTCCTAAGACGGCACATCTGCTGCTCTCCGGCTCGATGGATTGCCGTGTTAAGCTGTGGGAGGTTTATGGCGATCGGCGCTGTGTGCGCACCTTCTCTGGCCATCGGCAGGCCATCAAGGATATTGCGTGGAACAATAAGGGAACACATTTTCTCTCCGCCTCCTATGATCGCTACATAAAACTGTGGGATGCGGAGACGGGCGATGTTGTCTCTCGGTTCACCACTCGCAAAATGCCCTTCTGCGTCAAGTTCCATCCGGATAACAGCAAGCAGCATCTCTTTGTCGCCGGCACCTCCGACAAGAAGATCATTTGTGTAAGTTGTGCATTTGAATTTGTGGACTTTTACTAAAGCTTTATCTGATCCACAGTGGGACACTCGCAGTGGAGATATTGTACAGGAATATGATCGTCATTTGGGTTCAGTTAGCACCATCACTTTTGTGGATGACAATCGGAGATTTGTGACGACTTCGGATGACAAATCGATGCGCATCTGGGAGTGGGACATACCCGTCGATATGAAGTACATTGCGGATCCAACGATGCATTCCATGCCGGCCGTTACTCTGGCACCCAATGGCAAGTGGATGGCCTGCCAGTCGCTGGACAACAAAATCGTCATATTCTCCGCCCTCAATCGTTTCAAGATGAACCGCAAGAAGACCTTCACCGGGCACATGGTCTCCGGCTATGCCTGCCAGCTGGATTTCTCGCCGGACATGAGTTACCTGGTGTCGGGCGATGGCGATGGCAAGTGCTACATTTGGGACTGGAAGACGACGAAAATGTACAAGAAGTGGCAGGCGCACGAGGGCGTTTGCATCAGTGCCCTATGGCATCCACATGAGGCCAGTAAACTGGTCACCGCCGGCTGGGATGGCCAGATTAAATATTGGGATTGAGAATGCCTACCAAAATAGAGATATATTGATATATTAGGTTTTTAAGCAGTACATGTACGATGTAGTGTAATCAATTGACGAGCAACAACAACAAGAACGTTTAATCCTTTACTCCTTTCTACAACATATATCCACACAATCTGTCTTTGTTTACATTCGGGTTGCTGTTTGTTGGTTGCTGATAAGAATGGAGCATGCGCAGTGGCCGCCAAACTGTACAATATGGGTCCACCACCAAATTGGGCGCAAAACATATGCGATTGCCAGCTAAAATCAATACTTTTTCACAAGACCAGCCAAACAACGCAGTAACTGTGTATGTTCATTAAAAACTCAAAAACAATTGCACAAAACTTAATTTAAGCCGATGCAAATAGATGCAAATTGCAGCCTACAGTTTAGATGCCATTGGAATAATGCGTAAAGCGCAATTTTAAGCAAAAGATTATTTAACCAACAACAAGAAGAGCAGCTAGCAGAGACGAACACTTTCAATTTAGAAAGAGAGCACCATGTCCAAGCCACCGACGGACACCTCGGGCTTGGGCTATGCTTACCATCTGCCATCCGGGGGCCTTTTGTTGCGCCTCAAGAATTCGTTATCGCAGTTTAGCGACTTATTCAGCGAGTTCAACAAATACATTTCACCTGCCTTCTTTCACGACCGCTGCGAGCGATCCGTCCACATGCGCATGTATTCCATGCACAAGCGCGAATTCGTGATGGTCTTCCTCGGCTTCTTTACCTGCTTCGGTTTGGGCATTATTATCGGTCTAACTGGGCCGCCAATAACCACAACAGATGCTCTGACCGCCCAACAGATTCTGGCCAATACAACGCTGGCAATGAGTAAAACGGTGCTGGCCACCGGTCCCTTTGCCATGAAATCCCCCCTGATGACGACTTATTCGCAGCAGATGTGGCTAATTGCCAAGCTGGTCACCGACAACAATGATGGTTAGTACGAATCGCTTCTCCATTTAAAGACCATTGCTCAGTGTTCTTTCCCGTCCAGATGAGCGCTATGACAAGAGTTTCCAAATTAGCGTCACCATCGATGGCATCAACGAGCAGCACAAACCGCTGACTGTGCTGGGAGCCAGCACGGCTCACAATCGGACGAGGCACTTGCTCTGCGTGCGCAACGATTGCGAGGAGTTTACTGTGATGCATTTGGGCTTCCTGGACTATGCCCACTACATCATCACGGTGCGTTTCATGGGCCTCGAATCGTTCCATCAGAAGTACAATATCAGGGCCATAACCTTTTATGTGAGTAACTTTTTGTAACTTTATTAAATTATTATTAAACTTTGAAGCTAGTTGGGATTTTACATAAAACAATTTAATTTAATATTATTCAAGTATTTTTTTATTTTTTATCTTAATTCAAACTTTAAGGTAAAACGTTTTAATGTGCAATTTACTTAAACTAACACTTTCTTTTAGTTCAAGACATATAGTCCGGAATTTACACAGATTGAGATCTGGTTTCGGTTCATCTTTCTGCTCTTCACCTTTATCGTTATAGTAAGTTTAAGTTTTTTAAATTAACATTCACATTAACATTGCTCCTTGGTGCTTTATAGTGCTGGTATGCACACACTCTGCGCAAGTATCCTGTCTACGACTGGTCCATTGAGCAGAGATGGATATCCTTGCTGCTGCCCCTTCTGCTGCTCTACGATAGTGAGTATCATTTAAATCTACTATATGTGAATGAATTACTCTGATATATGAGCATTCTGCAGATCCGTTCTTTCCGTTGATCTTCCTGATGAACTCGTGGCTGCCTGGCATGCTGGATGCGGTGCTGCAGGCGACATTCCTTTGCGCCCTGCTCATGTTCTGGCTGTGCATCTATCACGGCTTACGACAGAATGAGCGACGCTTCGTTAGCTTCTATCTGGTCAAGATCATTGTCGTCCTGCCCATTTGGCTGTGCGCCATTGTGCTCGCCACCTGGGAGAAGTGCAACGAGCTGCGTGATCCCACATACAGTCACTTTGTGGACACTAAGAACTACAATGTGAGTGCAGTTGAAATGCGTACTTTGCATGCTCATCCTAATCATATCATCAATCCTTTGCAGGGCCTCAAGATGTTCTTCTACATTGCCTGCTGCATGTATGTGATTTATCTGGGCCTGCTGCTGCTACGTGCCTACACAGAACTCCGTTCCATGCCCTACTTTGGTAAGCTTTTGCAGATTTCTAATACATTTCTGTACAGCATTATCTGTATAATAATATAAAAACTGTTTTTAAATATTTATCATAATTGAAAGCTTTGTTTTTCTCTGGCTCCCATCGTGATTCGAAATATATTGGAGTATAAACATATTTAAATTATAAATAGAGATCACCAAGCATTGATCGCCATGAGAAACAATTTGCTGACCTTCCCTTTAAATACAAATATTTAATAACCCACTGATTCTGATCTATATAAATCATAAATTATAGAAAGTAGAGTTGTATATTTGATCTTGATTGAAATATGGGTTTCGAGAACAAAACATGTCAAAATTCTATTAATTATTATTAAAGTAAATCAGATATTAATATTCAGGCATAACCATGACCAATACACCATTGTTGTTGAAAATTGGTTTACTTTTGTTTAAGTTATGGCAGTTGAAAGTTTTGGACCATTCGAAAAAGCAACTTTTTGGAATAGAAATCAAGGGGCTTTATTTATGTAGAAATCCATTCCATCCATTCCATCCCCTTTTATGTTACTCCTCCAGACTATAAACCCACATTTTTTACTCTTTCAGACATACGGTTAAAGTTTCTCACGCTGCTGATGCTCTTTGTGTTGTCCATTTCGATAACGGTGACAACTTCTCGCTTTGGCTTTGGCATACTGGAGGATAACTTTGTGGCCACACTGAACACCACTTATCGGAGTTCGGCCCAGTTTATGTGTTTCTACGGGCTATTAAATTTCTATCTGTACACCATGGCGTATGTGTATTCGCCCGATGGTCGCTTTGCCCAGGCTGATTTGGCTGTAACCAAGGATAATCCGGCCATTTCAATGATTGACGATTCCGATGAGGATGTTGTCTACGGCTCCGACGAGGAGTCGCGACGTCCCCTCACCTCTGTGGGTGGCGCTGGCAAAAATGACTACGACAGCGATTAACAACAATTGTTTGAACGTATCGTAATTTAAGCGTTAATGTTCCACAGGTGGCGAAACCCAAACAACAACGCTACATTACTGAACAAATTACTTATTCTACAAGTATAGCATTGAACCCAGCGTTTTCAATTTCCCCTTACCTACATATATTTGAAGTAAACTTAATTGGTAAACTATCTGTTTGTGTTTTGTAAAATATAATTATGTCTACACTTGACTCTTCATAATTGCAGAATGGAACACATTCTCCACTTAAAATACTTTTCGAATATGAAGTAGATTCAGGAAAAGCCAAGATCAAAAAGTTAACTTTTAACAAAAGTTCATTTTCCACAATTTAATTAATTTCCAAACTAAGATGACAAGATGATCGTTATTTTTCTAGATTGTTTATTACACAATTAACACATTTTGCCAGTTGAATTATAATGCGAACAAATGGCCCGTCTAGAAGACCTCGTTAATGCCCATCTTGTTTTTGGTCAACAGACCGCTGTCACCCACATCTGCGTTGTAGCCGGGACGAAACTTCATGCCGGGCGCCTTTAAAATACGAATACGATTTATAAGATTGGGTATTGGATTAAGTGTTAACAGTGGACTCACATTGAACCAGACGTCACGCCAGACTTTGCTGTCGTCGGCGCTGCGCAGCAGCTCGGGCACATCGTAACGTGGCACATTGAAGTAATTCATTAGATCGGGCTTCTCGTGGCAGTACTTAATGCGCGCCTCGCACCACTCGGTCTCGAGCGGGAAGCGCCAGTCGAGCTGTTTCTTGTTGTGAGGATCTGATTCGTGCTGCTGGAAATCGATGCGTTCGATATCCTCAACGACGACCTCAGTTTCGCCACCGGCAGTCCAGTCGTAGATGAGCAACTCTGCATGTCCGACGATATCTTTGAGATACTGCTGCTTGTACAGCGACTCCAAATCCCGCAAATATGCCTCGCTGAACACTTTCGATTTGACTTCGTGTTCCAAGTTGCGCGTCTTGATTTGCCGCTGGACGGCCTCGATGGGCTGGTCCAGGTAGATGACCAAATGCGGTTTCAGCAGCTCACCAATGGTGTTCTGGCGCAGTTCGTTGTACACGGAACGAGCACCGCGCGAGATATACCCCTGACGGAACATGGCCTCCATGAAGACAAAATCGGAGTAGGGACTGCGCTCGAGGACAACGCCCTGCCCGGTGGACAGAATGTGCTGGAGAGCATCGACATACTGCGAGTAGCGCAGCATGTACATGCGTATCTGGAACAGAGCAGCCAGATCATGATTGGGATTCTTGCAGAAATCGCGAACGTCATAGCTGCGGCAGCTGGGCGGCAACTCCGGATCTAATTTGCGCATATCATAGCCATACGGATTGATGTAAATAAGATCCAGGTCAACGGCCGGATAGTACTGCATATCCAGTTCAGCAGCCAGTTCTTGAGCGAACTTCGTTTTGCCCGCCGCAATCGGACCCTCAACGCAAATTACTTTCGAGTTCTCATCGAAGCGCTTGGAGGTCTTGTCAAAGACGGCGCTGAACCAGTTGTACTTCTTCGTCTTGTACGGATATGGAGCTACTTTGGGTACGCGTGGACCTCCACGCATCGTCTTTCCGGAGATGTTGCATTTTTGCATGAAGGCGGCGGGCAAAGCATTCGTCTGCGCCTGCAGCAGAGTGGCGGGCGCAGTGGCGCCGCGGCTGGCTAGCCGCACCAGGCCAACACGAAACACGGCAGTCATGCTGCAATCACACAGAAAACACCACACAATCAATAAACATAAAAATAAATATTAATTATTAATTTGCTCGAGTATTGTCGGGAAATGTTGTTACATCACACGAGCTATGCAAGCGATTCTGCATTTTGCATTTACAATTGTCCAGCAAAGCGACATTAAAAGCCCGACTGCATTTAATTATCTATATTGTATACTAAACATTTACTAAATGTGTTAAATCGTTGAATTTGCCAGTTGATTTACTCACTTTTAAAGCAAAAACCTAATATTTAGCCAATAACAACTTCGGCCTATGCGTTTGGTGTTGGTAAGCGATCAACGTTTGCGGCGTCACCCAACACTAAGAACTGAGTTGACATGCTCTCTGAATAATTATCGTTTAATTTTATAATTTTTGGAAATATTCCCTATAGTAAAAGTGTCCCTTGCATAATTTTTCAATTTTGTACATTATTATTGAATTCGATATAATGTCAATCATTTGGATCTGCAAATTTAGTTTAGTTATTTATGAGATGCTGTGACAGCCCTGTGCTTAACCTCGCTGCACTTGAAGAATTATCTGCTCGCAACTGGAGCTCGCAATGAAATGTAAAAGCATCAATTAAAATATTTTGCTTACTTGTAATTTAAAAACGCATCATTTTGTAACGCAATCGAATCAAAAATACAAGTAAGTTGCACATGGACCACATCCTTCGGTTGCAAACACTCGCAATTTTTGAGCAGTTACGCAACTGAAACAATTTTACGCGTGACACAAATTTTTATTATCCTTGTTTGTTTGTTTGCTTTTGTAGCAATAGTTGAAGAATGGGCAACTCGGCGTATTCCAAAGTCCACATGGAGGCTGCTAAAGCTATGCCAGCTGACCATGCCAAATATATGACAAATGCTGGAGCAGCAGCACCACCACCAGAATGTCCCATGCACCAGAAGCAGGGCGATAATCAGTCGTCCGCATCTGCTGTGCCCCCACATCCAAAGATGCAGGCCTCCGAGTGCCCTGTGAAGCATGACAGCGCCGATGTCAATCCATTGAATATGATGCCGCCGGCTAATCAGAACCCGGCGCCGGATCAACCGTTTCCACTGCCCACAGATCGTCAGACATCGTCCATACCCAAGGTGACCGAGGATGGCAGCGCTCAGTTCTGGCAATATCCCAGTCAACAAATGTTCTGGAACGCCATGTTGCGTAAGGGCTGGCGCTGGAAGAATGAGGACATCTCCCAGAAGGATATGGGCGACATAATCCGCATTCACAATGCCAACAATGAACAGGCCTGGCAGGAGGTCCTCAAATGGGAGGCGCTCCACGCCAAGGAGTGCGGCAATCCACGTCTCAAGAGCTTTGGCGGCAAGGCCAAGGATTTCAGTCCGCGAGCCCGTTTTCGCAGCTGGCTGGGGTAAGTTTTTAGTTATAAAAAATATATATATATATTTAAACAGTAATCGATCGATCCAAAAAGTAAAAACGTGGTACATATTTTGTTTGCTTTCTATATCTATTAAATCGTCTTAAATCGCATATTTTTTAATTTGTAAATTGTTTTTTAATTATTATTGATTATTTTGTTAACGATTATTAATAGATTGAATATTTTATCATGTGCTGAAAGTCGAAATTTACAATTCCCTCTTAATCTTTTAAATGTGAAAAAATATTTCTTTAAGAATGTGGGATCTTTAAGAAATTAAAATTCTTTTTGGTAAATCTTTTTATATTATTTTCCGCCTTTTAATATTTTAAAAAATATAAATTTATATAAAAGTTCTACAATTTAAGTATAAATGTGATTTGAACGTTTATTTTTCAAACGATTGCTGTTTATAATATAATATTATTTATAATATAATATTAATTCTTATTTCATTTTTGCAGCTATGAGCTGCCCTTCGACAGACACGACTGGATTGTGGATCGCTGTGGCAAGGATGTGCGCTATGTGATTGACTACTACGACGGCGGCGTTATTGACAAGGATTACCGATTTGCGTTGCTGGATGTGCGTCCAGCTATGGATTCTGTGGACAATGTTTGGGATCGTATGCGAGTCGCGTATATGCGCTGGAGATTCGAAATAACAGAGAAGCTGGGCGTCAACAGCAAAGTGACTGCTGGCAGCGAATAGCACTTCTATCGGCCATTGTACAAAATCTGTTTTAAGTTATTATCGAAAGCGACAAAACAAAGATATACAGTTTGAGTTGCATTGTTGCCATTAAAGTGCTGCAATTAACACATTATTTCGTGTTTAAATTAATATTAATGATGAATACTGTTTATTTATTAAAGACTCGTGCTGCTCAGTTTGGGCAATGTCTGCGATTACTCCTATTTAATGATCAAATAAATGAAAAGCAACTCATAATTCTACATGAGAAAAACACTGGCCAAGGGTTTGATTGCCACTGGAATTCGCTAACGTGTCGCTGATAATTCCTAGCAAATTTCGTGCCTCCACCTATCGAACAGATCTGTAATTGCTTAATTCGCATAAAAATGAATACATACATACAATGCACAAACAAATAATATTAAATATATTTTAGCATTACAGTTCAGCAAAGTGTTGTAGGTTTTGTGCTGAAACAAATTCAAATTTCAAATGGGCGCACACCGCGTGTCAAGCACGAAATGTGTCCATCTCTAACGTGATTGCCCCTCTGGAGAAAAATTCCATTCAGAGCGTGCCAAACTGTAATATGACAGTGTTGGTCAGATTTTGTCTCCATTTATTGGCGCATTTACGTCACGTAACATCATCACTGACAATTACGCTAAAGCCTTAGGTGGATCAGTTTGCCGATCGATCAGTAATAAATGTTGGCTGCAAGAATGCGTTTCGTGCAATATTTGCGTAAGGGCGATCTCGCCAAGCGTCTCGGCCTGCTGGTCGACGATCAGAAGTCCGTGGTTGAGCTGAGCGGTGTCGAGGGTGTGCCAAGTGACTTGAAAACTTTGATAGCGCAGAATCCCAATTTGGAGGAGCTTGCGCAAAAGGCTCAAAAGCAGCCGAAGCTGGCCTTGAACGATGACATCACACTGCTGCCTCCACTCAGCGAGCCGGGCAAGATCATTTGCATAGGCCTCAACTATAAGGATCACTGCGACGAGCAGAACAAGCCGGCGCCGAAAGAGCCCATGTTCTTCAGCAAGTACAACAATACTTTGGTCGGTCCCCACGACAATGTGATAGCTCACAAGGCCACCAAGGTATGACTCAGCTAAATACATTATTCACAGAGATCAAGAGCCAATTCTCGTCTCTCCTTAGAAACTCGACTGGGAGGTAGAATTGGTTGTGGTTATTGGCAAGGTTGCTCGCCATGTGGCCAAGGAGGAGGCGTTCGACTATGTCTTTGGTTACAGCGTTGCCCAGGACATTTCGGCACGCGACTGGCAAAAGGAGCGCAATGGTGGCCAATTCTTGCTGGGCAAATCAATGGACACCTTTTGTCCACTGGGTCCAGCTGTAGTGCACAAGAGCCTGATCAAGGATGTCTACGATCTGCCGCTCAAGACATGGATAAATGGCGTTGAGAAGCAAAATGGCAATACGAGCAATATGATCTATAAAATTGATGATGTCATCAACAGGCTGACAGAGTGAGTTACAAGTCCCACGTAAATTTTACATTTGATTCTAACTTCATCTTCATTTTCAGGACAATAACTCTGCTGCCGGGCGACATCATCTTGACGGGCACACCCAAGGGCGTGGGCATGCATCGCAGTCCGCCGGAGTTTCTGAAGGCCGGCGATGTGATCAAGACGGAGATTGTTGGCCTGGGCACAATGATCAACAATGTTATTGCACCCTAAGCAATGCATTCAAAAAATTGTTATCCATGTTATTTTTGAAGTAAACGCAAAAACGTTTCGCATTTAATTAGACTTTGAACGTCTTCGATTTGGTGGCAAAGTACTCGTCGCGTTTGTGGTAAGGAGCATAGGGATCATCGATATAGTGCTTGGGGCGACGCCAGTAGCTGGTGACCATCTTGTCCAGCAGCCAGCTCTGTGTGGCATTTGTGAAGACGTGTTGACGCAGACGGCGGCGCAACTCGGCGGACTTCTTAAACAGTTTCTTCTGCCGGCCTGAATGTGTGCGAATCCAGGCGCCCCAATCCAGGCGTTTGAAACGCTTCAGCACCGCCTTGACGGATTTGCGTTTGCCTTTGATTAGCGAGAACTTGGTGACGCTGCGAGCGGAGCATTGTGCTGTTGTAGCTGGTAGCTGTAAGAGTTTCGGTGTCGGCATCGGCGTCAGGCTGTTGGCGGGTAAAAGATTTATCTGGCGCTGGGCAGGAGCAGATGCGGAAATCAAATGGCCAAAAAATGCACGTTGAGTTTGTTGTACGCTGAATGCCGGCTGCACACGGCACACACTGCGTAGCGCTGTCAAAAATACGTATTTAGAAATATTATATATTTACATAGGTATTTAAGGCTTACCATTATTCACTAGCGTACGCAGCATATTATTATTATTAGTTTTAATAAACCACAATGATATCAAAACTTTTATTCAGTCGCGTAACAGCGGAGATCAGCTGTTTGACATTAACACATGCTCTGAGATGCCATTCCCATTTTACGGCGACAGTGTGCGCACATTTTAAAAACACAATTTATAAACTTCATGAATTTTTATTTTTACCACTAGATTTGTAAATATTATAAAATTGTCTCAAATGAATGTTGGAAATTTATGTTGATTTAATATTAAGCACACATTTCATTTATCTGTCGTAGCCACTTACTGCACGAATGGGAGAAGCTGCCAGCAATCGATTGCCATTCGTTTGTGAACGTACAAATAACGTCGACGGCCAGCGACGAACAAACAGCAGCCAGTATTTGTCGTTGGAGAGAAATTGGGCAGGAAAACTATTCTCGCCGCCGGTTCAAATCTGCAGCAGGCACCATCAAGTTAAATTATCAAAATTCTGTGGCTACATCATGTATCGGCTAGCAGCTTTCGAGTGCAAAAGTGCGATGCAGGTATTAAATACGAAACGTGTGTGCGGCAATCGTCGCGTGAAAATCAATTGTGTGTCGGTGACGTCGCTCGCCCCGCACGCGCCCACAAACAAAACCAAGTGCAAAAAACAGAGCGCTTGTGTGTTATGTCATCTAGCAAATGCAGTTAATAAGCAAAAAAATGATCCAAAATTCCAGTCAGACACTGGGAATGCCTTCCCATTTCCAATTAGAATCCTCTCGATTGTCTCTTTCTAGCGCACACTGCCTCCAACGAGCAGCAGACAGTACAGCAGCAGTAACAATAACAACAGAAGCAACAACAACGGAAATGGTGGAAAGCAACAACGAGAACAACATTGGCAAAAAAGTAGCCTGCCTCCACCGCCGAACATGCGAGAAGCTGGCTTTGGCAAAGTGATGGTCCTGCTGACACCACTGGCTGCAGTCGGCGGCGTTATTACCTATTCCAAGTAAGTCACTGGCAGGCAGTTGAAGTTCTCCACACTCCTGACCAGTATCATAGGTGCCCACTATTTTATGTATCTGCCAATTATCTATTTCCTTGTGTATACTTTGCTTCGATTTGCAGATACAACAAAGATTTCCGTCAAATGGTTGAGAAGAATGTGCCCGGTGCTGAATCGATCATTAAGGTTGCGCTGCAAGAGGAAGCACCTTTCCAGGGTATAACCAAAAATGTGAACGATCAATTCGACAAAGTCAAATCGACATTCAACAGCGTTTCCGACTCGGTGAGCTCAGTCACCAGCACAGTGACAGGCTTCTTCGGCGGCAACAGCGCGCCCGATGTAAAACCCTCTGGTGCAGCCAAACCAATCGAAGTCAAGGAACCCAAGCAATCGGAAGCCGCTAAGACCAAACCCACCACTGCCGCCGTTGCGAAGAGTGAACAGAAAACTGCCACCAAATTGGCCACAGCAGCGCCGTCGGCACCAAAACCACCACCGAAGGTGGAACCATTGCCAAAAGAGGTTGTGGACCTGGAGAAGGCAATAGAGTTGTCGGCGCAGCTGGCGATCAAGGAATACAATGCAGCTATTGCCATTTTAAAGGGGTGCCTAATAATAATAGATATATTCCATCAATATTTCGATATTTACACACACCTTTCATAATACAGTTTCAATGAAGATGTGCGACGAGTTGTGGACAAGGCTGTCGAGCATGGCGAGAACTCGCTCTGGGCAACGCTGAAGAATCGGGCGAGTGCACGCGACTCAGCCGTTGCGACGGCAGAGCGTGCCGCACGTGAAGCACAGGAGAAGATCGGTTAGTCCTCTTCATCAGAGATCATCATTCCTTTTAATGGTCATTCCAATCCCTACATTTTGATTGCAGAGCGCTGTGAAGTTGCATTAAGCAAAGCGGCCACAGCGAAAAACCATGAACAGGTGGAGGAGTTGCGCAACAAAATTAAGAAGATGGTTTCGCATATTAGCCAAGTCAAGGATGATCTGTATAGACATAAGGATACGGCGAGTGTATCCGATAAATATTGGCGCAGTGTTGAGCAGGCACGCAACTATTTCATCGATGAAATCGAGTCCATCTTTCCTGGCATCAATCTTTCTGAAAAGAAATTGAGCCTATCCAAAGAGGATCTGGATTTGTTCATACTGCACGCCTACTCGCACGTTGTCGCCTACCAAAAGGAGCTGCAGCGCCTGCAAACCGACGGCGAGCTGCGTCTGAAGCGTGCCATCGATTCATTGCGTGGCGACAATAGCTCCGAAGCGCTTCGCGCCCAACTAGACTTTCATTTGGAGGCGGAGAAGCGCAAGCTGGCCGTGGAAAATCAGAAAAGGATATTCCAAATCCATGCCGAAGCCGACAAGCAATTGCGCTTGCAGCTCAAAAAGCAGGCCGAAGCTCACGTCGACCACATCAAGGATGTTGTGGCGCAGCGGGAAACGGAACTGACGCGCTCCTTCAAGCGCGAGTTGGACGACAAGTTGGCCGCCGAGAAGGCCAACTACAAACTTCAGCTGGCTGCTATGCTGGGCAAGCTACGCGGCATGGATGCTGCACTGGCTGGTAAGTGAATTACATTTTCTATGGACTTCATTTTTATTTAGTTGACAACGACACGAGTAGCTGGAAAACTATCAGTAGAATCTTTTAATGTTTATTAATAATATTGGATTGCTTAAAGTCTCAGATTTTCTATGATTCCGATTACGATGCACAAATCGTTCGTAATAATTTTACTCATATAAAATGTATGAAACTGACACACTTCTATATTTAAAATAGAATAGCATTTTAACATTTGAAGGGCACCGATCGTTTTCCAGCTATAAAAATAGATACTTAGTACTCTGGCTAGTATTTAAATATTATAAACACCCAAATTGCTTTCCTATGCTGCTTGCTTAGAAATAGAGGACAAGTTTCAAGGTATAACCCGAGCTTTTAATACTCTGTTCAAGCATCATTTAACTGTTATTTAACCAATATTTTGTTTAACCCTTCATAGAGCGGGCCGAAACGGAGCGCACGGCCAACCAGGCACAGGCCTTGTGGGCTGCCTGCCAGGCTCTTTGGGCATCGGTACGCACAGCCACGCCCGGTGTGCACTACAAGGATAAGTTGCGACCCCTCAAGAATGAGATAAAAGCCATCGCTAAGGTTGCTGGTGAGTTGCAACTGAAATTGATAGCGTGTTTAATTAATGCTAATATTTGTGATTGTTTTGTGCAGAGGGCGACGAACTGGTTATCGCGGTCTTGGAAAACATGCCCAAAGAGGCCCAGGAGCGTGGTGTCTTTCCTGAAGATGCATTGCGTGAACGTTTTTTGAATGTGGAACGCATTGCTCGTCGTTTGGCGATGGTACCCGAAAATGGTGGCAGCCTGCCCATTTATTTCCTTTCATTTCTGCAATCGATTTTCATCATGCGACCGGATAGTCCCGTCTCCAAGGATGAACTAGAAAACAAGCCTTTCGACTATAGCAAATTGGACACCTATGATATTTTGAATAGAGCCAGGTACGCGCACTGAGCAGTTATTATATGAAATTTGTGAATGCAAGACGGGATTTTGGTTTTGGTTTTTGTCAGGTACCATGTGGATCGTGCTGATTTCCTCCAAGCGCTAAAATACTTAAACCTACTACAAGGTGCGCCTCGTGAAGTTGCCAGCGACTGGATGAAGGAGGCTCGTCTAATGCTGGAGACACAACAGGCGGCCAACACGCTGATGGCTCATGCCGCAGCTAGCGGCTTAATGTATTTGTAAATTATGTCTCCCATTGTGTCCCCGGTTTAGTTTTCAACAGTTTGTTTTTGATTTTACCCGCTGAGAGTCAATCACGAGAACTTACTTAAAAAAGGGCATTGATTGTGAAATTTTGTTTTAGAAGCAATTATACAAATTACAAATATAGAGGTCTGAAACGGCAATGAAAGTACTTTTACGCATAAGGATTTACGACTTTATTTCTCAACTTGCCTAATTTTTGTATTTCACTTTCGACAAGATCGCCGGGCTTAAGATAACTTGATGGATGGCGATAGGCGCCAGTGCCAGCTGGAGTTCCAGTTAAAATTATATCTCCCGGGCAAAGAGTCATGAATCTGAGTTAAATATATGATCATTAAATGAGAATGAAAATTGTAACTATGCAATACACTTACTGAGAGAGTCGATTTATTAAGTAGTCTATTTTGAAGATCATATTTTCTGTGTTGCCGCTTTGGCGCTCTTCACCATTAACGATCGTCGTAATCCACAAGTTATCCACATCTGGCACATGGCATTTGTGTACAAGGACCGGTCCTAAAGGACAGAACGTATCCAGAGACTTTCCCAATAAAGTCTGCCCGCCGAGCAGGACATTCCAGTCGCGTGCGGTAATATCCTGAGCAATCATATAACCAAACACACAGCTCATTGCCGCTTCCCGAGAGACGTGGCGACATTTCTTGCCAATTACCACGGCCAACTCGCAGCCGTAATCAATGCGCTGCCCATGTGTATACATGCATATATACATATATATATAAATATATAATTATAATATATTGGATTCGTGGTGGTTACCTTGGCTATTTGATGGGCACGTATATTATCCATAGCACCTGTGATGGCAGTATTAAATTTGACAAAAAAAACGGGCTCCTTGGGTACACATTCGCGTCGCTCCGAACAGCTGTCATAGTAATTGCAACTGACACCAATAATCTTGCCCGGCGAATGTATTGGAGGTAGTAGTATTAGATCCGGACTCACATTGTCCACATCCATAAATTGAATGCTGTCGAGCAGACTACTCATGCAGTACCTTTGCTGTATAAACTGGACCATATCAGGAGAGGCACAGGTTCTACTCGACAGTTCAATCATTTTGGAACCGTTTTCCGAGACCATACCAAGACGTTTGGTGGCATTGCCCGACCGCATGTACTGTATAAAGCGACCTTTTGGAATATCAAATTCGTCCAGCCCGGATGAGATAATTGATTCGGAAGCATTGATTTTCAACTGATCCCACGGTAAAGCTTTCGCATGCATTCGCGCAGATCCGAAGCGGTTACGCAGCAAAGATACTGCCGCTCTCATTATTTGGTTTCATGTAATGTGTCTTGAATTTTGAAATTAATTAATTGCGCAAACTTTGTAAAATGAAAATTTTGAATTCACACTTTTTGCTGTATTGCCTGCCAAACTTATTTCTAAACATTCTATGTATTGAAATTTAAATCAACGTTGTGTTATCCAAAAATTAAGCTTTTGCAGATTTGATTTTTGGCGGTCGCATTGGATATATCGATTGTCAGACTGTCTGTTAGTATATCGATAGCTATTGATATAAATGGAATACATTTTGTTTTCAGCTATTAACGATATTAAACGAATTCATGAGAATTTTTGACAAACATTTCGGTCGTTATAATACAGCAAAATTTAATTTGAAACAAAAACTATTTTTCTCTGTTATCGGGACTAGAGACATTGTTCAATTCGATAAGTTGACAACAACCCTAGTCAGCTGTTACTGTTGGTTCCCGATTAAAATTTCGCAAAAGTAAAATTGAAAATTTAAACGCTTATACATTTAAGGTCTCTTTTATTTTCATTAATAAATAAAATAGTCTAACGTAGGATCAACATGTCGATGCTGGCTAGAACCCTAGGACGCAGCCTTTTGCAGGTAAACGACACGAGACACAAATGGCACAGTGCTTACATAAACGTCTCACAAGTTCTGTGCAGCAGCCGCTGTCGTCGCACTTGTGGCCAAAACCAGCACAGATGCAAAGTTTTTGAGGTTAACATCCTCGCAAGAAAATACTAATTATGCATTTTCTCCATTAACAGCAGGCAGCCGCAGTGCGTCAACTTCATCTCTCAGCAGCACTCAACGCTGAGGTGTGTATTTAGTTTAAAAGATATAAATGCGTGCAAATATTTAAATTACACATTGCTGGTTTTAGGGCGCCTATAATGCTAATAGAACCACCTGCACTCTGATACCTGGCGATGGTGTCGGCCCCGAGCTGGTCTATTCGCTTCAGGAGGTTTTCAAGGTGAGCTATCTATTTGTCAACATATATTATTTAGTTGATATATGCAAATTCAAATACGTTTAGGCAGCGAATGTGCCCGTTGACTTTGAAGCATACTTTTTGTCGGAAATCAATCAAGTGTTGAGCGCCAAGCTGGAGGATGTCGTGGCTTCCATCCAAAAGAACAAAGTTTGCATTAAGGTAAATACAACTTTGATATGATTTATAAACATGGCAACTTCTTCAATAACATACATAATAACTTCTGTATTTTGCTTACTTAAACAGGGTATTTTGGCCACACCTGATTATAGTAATGAGGGTGAACTGCAAACGCTTAACATGAAACTCCGCAATGAGCTGGATTTGTATGCGAACGTAGTGCATGTGCGCAGTTTGCCTGGTGTTAAGACACGCCACACCAACATTGATACGGTCATCATTCGTGAACAAACCGAAGGTGAATACTCTGCTCTGGAGCATGAGTCGGTGCCTGGTATTGTCGAGTGCCTGAAGATCGTCACTGCCAAGAAGTCGATGCGTATTGCCAAGTTCGCCTTCGATTATGCCACCAAAAATAACCGCAAGAAGGTCACAGCGGTGCACAAGGCTAATATCATGAAACTGGGCGATGGCCTGTTTCTGAGGTCGTGCGAGGAAATTTCCAAGCTGTATCCCCGCATTGAGTTCGATAAGATGATTGTGGACAACACGACCATGCAAATGGTATCCAATCCAAATCAATTTGATGTGATGGTCACACCCAATCTGTATGGTGCTATTGTCGATAATCTGGCCTCTGGCTTGGTCGGCGGCGCTGGCGTCGTTGCAGGTGCTTCTTACTCGGCAGATGCGGTTGTGTTTGAACCGGTAATCACTTGCATTTGTGATCTCTCGCATAAACATTCATATATTATTGTGATCTTTGTTTTTTTCAGGGTGCACGTCATACCTTCGCCCAGGCTGTCGGCAAGAATCTTGCTAATCCAACAGCCATGCTATTGTGCGGCACAAAGTTGCTGCGCCACATCAATTTGCCTACGTACAGTGAGGTTATACAAAACGCCATTAACCAGGTGCTTAAGGACGGCAAGGTGCGCACCAAGGATTTAGGTGGCCAATCCACCACGCAGGACTTTACGCGTGCCGTCATTGCCAATCTGCACTAGGCAAAGAATCGAATTCAGCAGCTGAAATGGACACAAGAATAGCTGCCCAGGGTTTATGCCTACTTAGACAATTTACTGTTGTTATTGCCTACCAAAATTGAATTGTTAAATACGCTTCACATATTTAGTTTGCCTTTCATCTTTCAGTATGATTTCCCCCCCGCCCCCCCCATATTTTAATGCAATCTTTGAGTATTATTTCTGGCGAATATTTAAGTTTAGTGCAAATACCTCGCCCCCCACCACAAAAAAAAAAAAATTTTAGTTTTACGAATTGGCCGTATTGATTATTATTTTATGATTATCATTATTTTTTTGTGCAAAATTCAAATTGCATTCGAATTTTGTCACCAAATTTAAGTTAATGACAAGGAAGTGCAAAAGAAAAACAATAAGAAAAATCAATTACTGTAAACCAACTCAAAGTGTAGCGAGAACTGTAATGGAAAAAATAAAAAATAACTCAATCATCAAAGCCATGTGAATTGTTTTGAGAATTGTAGTTTCAGCTGTCCTAACAGAGTTTGGGATACAGTAAAAACTCTTGGAAAACATTTCACGTTTTATTTTATAAAGTGAGAGCGAGGAAGGGACCAAAATACGTAATACCAAACAAGTCAACTACATGTACAATGTTTAGGTCGAGCCTTTGGGCTTGGCCAATTCTATAAGCCGCGGCGAGGCTTTGGCCTTGAGTGCCGCCGGTGAAATGGCAAAAGGATTCTCGCGTATATGAGTATTTTCGAACTCCTTTGGCTCGGCTAGCTCCTTCATACGCGCCGATGTCTTGTATTTGAGAGCGTTTGGTGATATGGCAAACGGATCGTCCTTCAAATCGCCTGGCCCCAAATTGGCCTCGTGCTTCGCCAGCGGTTGCGACATCTCCTTGATGCGCGCGCTCGCTGTGTATAGCTCAATGATGACACACAGCATTGATTAATATTGGATTTACTCACGTTTGTACTTCAGAGCAGTGGGAGAGATCTTTTCCGGATTCACATTAGTGTGCACATTTGGGCGTTCCACTGGCTTGGCCAAGATCTTAACACGATCCGTCGCCTTGTACTTACGCATACCGGGTGTGATCTCCCACTCTGGCTTGATGTCCTCTAGGTATGTCTTGGGACTCGATAGTTTCTTGAGACGGCGCTGATCTATCTCGCCCGCTTTCCGTTCCTGTACGACATTATTAAATTATTATTTAGTGATGGATTCAGCCAACGAGCGCATATCTTTTTTACTTACCGGTTTTGGTGGCTTGATGGGAACTTTCGGCTTCGCCAGTTTCTTGATATATTTATTGTGTTTCTTCAATTGTTTATCGGTAAGCTTCTTTTTTTCTACCCTGTTAGGAAGTTTGTCGAAATAATTTAATAGCTCATAAGCACAATTTTGATTGTAATTTGCAACTTACGGCTTCTGTAACGGCTGCAAGTTGGCCAATCGACTGTACAGTGAAAGGTAACTGCTGCGTAGCCATCGATTTAAAATACTCTCGCCAATTTTATCACCGATACGAATTGCCTCTTTTAAACGACAGAGCAACCGTCGGACCGTTGGCAAAGCGAGTTGCTCGGTCCGGGTGTGCATGGGCATTTGGGCTGGAATGATCTCAATTGTTTTCGTGAAGGGACAGGCACATTTTGGTATAAAACGGCACAGGGGCCTTCTGGGTACTGCCAATTCCAAAATACGCATTCGCTTTGTGAAACTTTTCTCATGCCGTTGATAGAGATTCTTTAGCTCCTTGCAGATATCCCTGACAAAACATTCGGCATCGTATGGTATACGCTCCCGAATGGTACAGCAATCGGGACGGACACTGTCGGCAAGTCTTAAGCAGGTTGTAAGCTCTGGACTAAGATCACATTTTAATCGTTTCATTACCATTTTTTTTATTTTTATTTTTTAACTTTTCACTAAGAATTTGCTGCCATTTGCTTTGTAAATTAATGTTTAAATTAAATGGGCGCCCACAAAGCCTACTACTCAGATTATTAGATACATTTTATTTTATAAGCGAAATAAAAACGATGGGATTTCTTTAAATTTTATTAAATTTTTATTGACAGTATTCATCAAAATACTGAGAGCTCCATGTTCACATCATTACAAGTTAATAGTTGTGTTTTTCTCATTTGTAAGTATGTATGTTTTTAGTTGATCTTGCCATAATACCTCTGTTTTTTTCACATACATTTACACAAATCTAATCTTTATTTCTTTCCAATTTTGGTTTTCCATTTTTACATTGATTTTGACAACATTGTTTCCATTTTTTGTTTGTTTGTTGTTAATATTTTTTGGTTGGCATTCAATTTGTAGTAAGAACAAAAGAACTTTTGTAAATTAATATCCATAATGATGATAATAATAATAATGGTTTTTTCGTACATAGAATTTTAGCATACATACACAAATATATATACTATAAATTTGAATTTATCATTTACTAAGTTGACATAAATTTTGCTAATTTAATTGTTTAGATTTGTTTGACTTTATGTTTTATTTTTTTCATTTTTGACTGCTATTTAATTTATTTATTTACACCAAAATTACACCAAATAATAATTTGATTTTTAACTAAATTGTGTTTAGTTTTGCAATTTTATGACTCCTCTGTTTTGTTAAACATACATTTCCAGCCAAATTCTTAGTACTTTAAGATTAATGAAATGGTTTTATAATTTAGTTTACTTGCATATCGTATACAAATTTACTTACATTTAGAATTTTTCATTATCCGGTTCTGACGTTTATGAAATCTTTTTTGTCTTTCACATATTTTTTTTTTATTATTACCAAAGGGGATTGATATGTACACAAGTACATACAATTTGTATTTAAATTCCATTCACATGCATACTTATACTTTTGTATTATTTATTCAAAATGTTTCCCTAGACGTTCCTTAGACTTGATTTTGTAGATTACAAATGAATATTTAATTATGGCATATTGGTGTCATTATCTGCGATACTTAAATATGCTTTATGAGTCAAATTTTTGCTTTAATTTTGATGTACATATATATATATTTTTTGAAATGATTACCAGTTATTCATTAAATTTTTTGTTTGGTCCCTGAAGCTGTTGAGTTTAGATTTACGATAGCATTATTCGTATATGATAGTTTTGCCTTCATAACCAGGTCTAGAACATTGTACTAGTACATAAGTATCTTATTTCCAAAGTGTTTAGTGTTTTGAACTAAATTAAATATTGAAAAACTTTGAGAAAAATGAGGTTAATTAATTAAGGGAAAACATTTTTTTTAATGGTTAATCAAATGCGGCTCACCTTTACCTTTATTTATGTTGCCAATTTTTTTGTTTTGTTTTGTTTTATTTTCTATTTGATTTTGCAAAATGTGAAAATGGAGCAAATATTGACGGTGTTGGGATATTGTTTGCTCCAGGTAACCCCATCACGGTCAATATTTACTTTGGGCTATTGGTTAGTATATAATAACTATACTATTCATAGATTACTATGGCATTTAATAATAATACTTTTAGCATTTGTATGTGTGTAGATATGTGAGTAGCATATCATTTAATCATTTAGCTGTTTCTCCTGTTTGGTGAAAGATTAAAATAAAAGCCTCTGTGTGTTTTAAAATATCGAAATAAAAATTAAAACTGCAGTTGTTTAACTAAAATATTTGTTTTTATTAATAAACATTTTCAGCGTAAATATATGATATATATAAATATATAAATCTTTTTTTTTGTGTTTAAAACATAATAAGTAAATAATAAGAATAACGAAAATCATAAACTTAATCATAATTATAAGTGTATATATAACAATTATGCACGCTGAACAAATTTAAATTTAATTAAAAGTTTACATTTAACTTATGTCCATCCTATTTTTTCCGTATATTTTTAACCAAATTACGCATTTTTGTTGTTATGAATTACTTAAGAAAATGATTTCCTTTGATTTTTTTTACTTAAGAAAGTTGCTTTTCCCATTTGCTTTTGTAAAAATAATATACACTCATATACATAGATATAACATTTTCGCTGTAAAGAAAATATCAAATAATCAAGAAATAATTTCAAAGTATTACCTCTATGGAATTTGACATTCAAATAATTGGTTTTTGAAATTCTTGCTTAAGTTTTTATCTTTGCTATTTTGTTGTTGATGTTTCCTGGTTTTAATGCTAAATACATATGTTACTTATGTACTTATGGGCTATTGCTAATCATAATGCATTTATATGTAGTTATGCTTATTGGCTGTGAAACAATTTCTTTATTTTCTTGTTTTTGTTTTGCACAATAAAAAGTTCATAAAATTATTTGCTGTAATTGATAAATGCAAAAAAAAAAAAAAATTCTTTTGCTCAGTTTACTGTGTTGTTGTTTGCTTTATAATGTACTTTTTTTTTGTATTGTACTTGCATCAGTTTAAACGCATCTAGGGCGTCATCTTTGTTGTAGTAAAAATAATCTAAATGTATGCTGCTAAAAACGAGAAACTGTTTTTTTTTAGTGTTTTAAAAAGGCTTGAAATCGTAGCATACAAATTGTAACAAACAGTTCAATAAGAAGAGTATTACTTTTTGCTTGAGATGCAAACGATTTGGTTTTCTGTTTACGGTTGCCTTTTTATTTGTTTGCCAATTACTTAGAACTATTGCTGTGTTTTTTTATTTTGTATTTTTAGTGGTTAATATGATAAGTATTTCTTTCTAGGGCTATTGTTTTGTTTTAACTGTATCTATGTGGAGTGAGTGGTTGAATCAATAATTGAAATAAAAATTGTTTCATTTACTTATGACAAACGCACAATGCTGCGTATACGTAATGCGGCAAAATGCTCAGCACTCTCTTCGATCTTGTTCTGCTTCTTTTTTCTCTTGCTTGTCTATTGTATGCTTGGCTATGATCGTTAATTATGTGGCTATTGTATTGGTTATTGCTATAAATTGAAGTTTGTTTAAAAATCATTTGTTTCTGGTTTATGTGTGTGTTGTGTGGGTGTTTTTGTGTGTAATTGTGGATGTGTGTTTCTTTTGCGTTTTGGTTGTTGGATTTAAAGTTAATTGTTGTGGCTATGGCTATTTCTATTACTGTGGCTATTTTAGTTTGTAGTAAGAGAGTAGTACTATTGTTTAATAAAATTGTTCGGTAATTGCTTGTAGAAAAAAGAAAAGTACAATCGACGTCAGGCTTTGTGTTTTGTTGTCTGATTAATTTATTATATGGTACATCAAATATGTACTCGTATACAATATTTTGATATTGTATATCGTTCTTGAATATTTCTCAATTTTTAGTTCAATTATTTTGGGCTATTGTTGTTTGTTTTTATCCGTTTGTTGTTGTTGGTTGTCTTTGCTGGGCTGTTTTGGGCTATTGTTTCTTGTTGTTTGCTCGTGTTCTTTGCTTTTTCTTGTTGTAGGTCGCTTACCGCTCAAGTAAAACATAAAAAAAAATGTGTTCTGAATTGGATTTGTTGGCACAACTTAACATTGAATTATTTTTAATGGTTCCTCGTTTTTATAACTGCTTTTGAAGTAACAATAAATTTCTGTGATGTTTGGTTCATGACTGCAAATTCTTTACAGTTTTTTCTAGCAAAATTAAAACTGACTTTGACTTTAGTTACGTGTATATAATTGGAGAACCTAGGCATATTTTTAATGTCTATAAAAGTTATGTGCACTTATATTTGATTTTTGATTTTCAATTAAAGGTTTTTCTTTGTTAAATAATAATGGTTGCTGTTTAGATATACATACTTATATCAGTTGTTATTAACATATATTTGTTTGTCGTTTATTTGTTTGTTTGAAACAATTGCACTATAAGTCAAATGTGTTGCCCGTTCGTAATAATATTATAAAAATTGATTAAAGAGAATAGCTTATAATGTGGTCTAATATATACAAAACACAAATCAATGCTAACAACAGTGGCAACACGCCAGTCTGCTACACGCTGGTAATAATATACATTCACACATATATATGAACATAGGTATGCATGTATTAATTATAATATTTATAAACAAGAAAAATATATTTAGGTAATAATAAGTAAAATTTTGATTTGTCTATTTTGCGTAGACTGCGCGTACAGATAATTAGAATAATTGTAATAATATATGCACTAATTCAGATATACATACATAAATTATAGAGACAGAAAATAAACACTAAGTATATGCACTTATATTCAGCAAATTTTGATTCATGTTGAACAAATTATACTTTATACACAAAGGTGAGCAATCCTTTAAGCATACTAAAAAACTTTAAACAATTACATAATTATCAATAAGTATATCGATTTAATTTTTATACAATTATTAACTATTAATTTGTAGTAAACAAAGAATAAGTAATGTATGGGTAATCAATCTTTTTTCTCTCCGAAAAATAAAACACGTACCTGAGCGTTTTTGCACGCTCACCTGCCTAGCCTTGGCTATATCCGGAAGGCCAAATTGTTGCTGTCAACTTTTGGGCATGCGAATTGCAGCGGCCAGAGGTAAGCATGCAAAACTTCTATACAATTCAACATTCTCAAGCTGTTACTCATTACACTCGACATTTAAACCTACCATTAGGTTGACATTTCAGTATCTCAGGCCCTTACATTCGGCTTGGTTGTTATCAGTTTTCAGTTTTCTATTGTATATACTCGTAAGAATGCCATTGTTTGTGTGTATTGTTGGGTATTTCTTTTAAATTTTTATTTTAATTTGATTCATAGTACGTTTGGCTTGTGCAATGTTTTCTGGTTAACTCAGACACAAAGCACAAGACAACGAGCCCATCCCTGGTGGCTAGGCTGGCATGTTTGTTTGTTTTTTTTTTATATATTTTTTTATAAACATTTCAAATAATTGTTTGCTTAAGCAAACCGGCCTTGAAATTGCTCTGAACATGTATCGAAATATTTGCTAAATTTCGTAAATTTTTAACGTTTGCTTCTTAATATAAACCGTATAATTGCACTTTATTTTTACTTCTCATTATTTTTAGTTTGATTTTTGTTTATCATCTTTTTACATATAATTGTTTTTGTTTGCGTTTTATAAACAAAATAAATATAATGCAATTGCATATATTTTTATTGTAATTGATTTTATTTTTTTTTTATAATTTTTTTGTTTGTTTTGTTTTGTATAATTTTGGTTTTATAAAATGTTTTCACTTCATTTTTTCAAAGCTGTTTTTATTTTATAATTTTGTTTATAGACTGTTTTTCTGCATTTCGTGTAAGTTTTGAGTAAAAAATTTTCCAAAATATATGTACAACTATATATGCTCTGAACTGTCTGTTTTTAGTGATGTGCTGTAGTTGTTGCCTTGTTATTTAACCGTTTGAAAAGTAAATAGGCTTTCATACTGTTGTCCTACTTTGCTCTTATATTCAGTTGTTAAAACCAACTTGTGGCTACAGTAAGAATTCCCATTGCTTCACAAACTTTATTGTTTTGCTTGTGCTCTGTTAAGTTATTGTTGTTAATTATTTGTATCCGATCCATTTACAATTTGTTTATAGCTTTTTCTATATGTTTCAATATTATAATAGATTTGCATTGTTATAATTTTTTCTCGTTAAGATTGTGTTTTTTATGTATGCCTAACCAACATTAGTCAGAAAAAGTTTCTTCAAAATTTTGGATTATTAATCACAGATAGTGTGTCTAATATATATGTATATATGTATGTATAATAAATATTTATGTATACTTCAAATATAATTAAATTAGCAATAAATACTTTTTTGTTTTGATTTTTCTTCTCGTATAATAAACAATTTTTTTGTTGGTTTGATACGCACACATTTCGCATGCCGTGATGCAAATAATTTACTAAATTTTACATTTTTTCTTATGTTTTTTTTTTATACACCAAATGCTTGTTTTTATTTATAAGTATGCCTCAATTTAAATTTTTCTCATACAGATATTTTTTACTAAACCACAACATTTATGCACATCAAATGTATTTTTAAAGATTAGCCAATAAATATCCCTTAAACTTTCCATGCTTAAATAATATGTATATTTTTGTTCAACTTTAAATGCTTTTAAATGATTTTCTTTATATTTTTCCACATCATTATTTGAATAGAATTTAATTTTTCTTTTGTCATATGTGTTTTAATTACAATTTACTAAACATTTCGACATATTTACCGACTTTAAAAATACATATGTTGTATATATAATTTTGTTATTTTGTTTTTTGTTTGTTTATATGTTTATATCTTTCTGACACTTACTAGCTAGCACACAAAATATGTTCTTTAGGTACATTTAAATATATTTTTTATTTATTTTTTATTTACGCATACATTTAGTAACCCATCAATAATTTTGAAATGTTTCTCAAATCAAGAGACATCAAAAGGGCGTGTGTGACTCAATGTTGGCCAAAAGGTGTTACAAGTGTGTACTGTTAGGAGAGGTTATTACTTTTTACGGTGTAAATATGTTAGACGTTCCATTTTTGTTTGTTGTATATTGTGTAAAGAGTGTATAGAGTGTATAAGTACATTTAAATATATATAGTTGCTCAAAATGATCATGTGTTTTGTTTGAGGTATACGCGTAGTGATGAAGACACACATACATTATATATATAAATATATAATTTATATATATTTATATAGATAGATATAGAGTTATTTTATTTTCATTTTGTGTCTTTATTAGGCAGCATATAAGTTTTGAAATATTTTTATTACATGCCTCCTTAATATTTGCCAAATTATTCAGTTGCCAATTTTGAATTTTTTTTTGTTTTTGTTTTATTTAATGCCTAAACACATGTACATGAATACATTTTATATTTGATTTAAACACCGAAACATCAAATTTTTGCTTTTATACATATTAATATGTATAAAGTAACTTTTTTTTCTCCTATATATATTTTTATGTAATTTTGATAAATATGTGTGGCTGGATAAGATCAAATATCAATTTTGATTATCAAATGATATATTTAAGCAATTCATTTTGGTTTGTTTTGTGTATTTGATGGGTGTCGCTTGGGCATTTTGTTGGTGGTTTTAGTTGTTGAAAATTTAGTTTTGCGTATATTTCAATTTATTGTTATTATCATTTTGTGTGCTTCTACATAACGTTTCTCGTTTCTCGTTTCTCTTATCAATTTATTTAATTTGTAAATGTGAAGGCAGCTTTGTTTATTGATTTCCGTTTTTTGTATGCTTCTTTTTCTTTAAGGTTTCTGGGTTGTAAGTTTCTTTAAGTTTTTTTTGTTTCTTTCAAATTAATGGAATTACAAATGAATCGTTAAGTTGATATTAATTTATAAATGAATTAAACGATAATTTGTTTATAGTTTTTGAATTTTGCTTTGCTATTTCGTTTTTGTATGTTTTGTTGTATTGTGTTGTATTGTTATTGTTATTATTGCTTTTTGGCTATTAAGTATGTTGTTGTTATTGATCGGATATTGTAGCTGTTGTTATTGTTGTTGGTATTTCTAGTTATGGTCATTGCTGTAGTTATTGTAGTTGGGTTTTTCAGTAGTTATGTATCTGGCGTCTGCATTGCGATTGCGAAAGTCCGTAAAGAATCACATTTGAAGTATTGAAGTCAAGTGTTGAAAAGTGTTGATTGAAGTAAAAAAGTCTGGAATGTGAAAAGTTTTCTAATGTATTTTGGACACAATTCGCTTGCAGATGCTGCATAGGTTGGCTGTTCATTGCTTGTAACTGCTTTGCTGATTTTTATTGCATTGTGGGCTGTTGTTTTATTAATTTTCTAATTTAAAAAATATATTTTTATATATAACAACTTTCTAGCTGTAGATTTTTTTTCTTTTTGGCTACTAAACGGAATTGTTAATGCAAATTAAATGTTTCTTATTTTTTTTTTTTTTAAGTTTGGTCTTAACAAATTTTTGTCGCTTATATTCTTGATGTTGTTGATATTTATTTGTAAGGTTTTCTTTTTATTTGGTTTTTTGTTTGTTTGTTTGTTATTTAGAAAGTTTGTACAAGAGAATGCCTATTTGTCGATTGTCAAAAACTAAACAATAAATATACATAAATACGTCGGTTATTTATGTATGTTTTGTTTTGTTGTTGTTGTTGTTGTTGCTGTTTTGTTGCTGTTCTTGTGTATTTCAGATGTGTGCATACATTTTGAAATATGTTGTTTGTTGTGTTAATTACATCTTAACTAACAATAAGAGCCACGACGCTCAGCATAATTCAAATTGGGCTCTTTACTTTTGCTATGTATACATATACATATATCATATATACTTAAAAAATTTGGTTTGCTTCCATCTTATATATGATTTCTAGACACATACTCAATCTGTACAAATACAACTATACTAGACTCGGTTCTCATTTAACCGCTGCCCAACCTAGAAGCTATAGTAGTGTGTGGCCAGCGGTGGCCACACAAATGTTGGTGCCACCAGTTGCTGTTGCTGCTGCTGTTGCTGTTGCTGCTGCGGACAGTCGCCGATGTGCCACCTGCTCTATAACTGCTCCTCGGTGGTTGCCGAATGCACTTCGGACTGCTCGGCCTTGATCTTCGCCAGCTTTTCGTGCAATATGGAGTTACTGGGCGAGATCTGCGCTGCTTGCTGCTCCGACTCGAATTTGACACTGTTGCTGCCATTGAGATCCATCATTTTGTTTTTGTTGCTGCTTGCATTGGCGAGTTGTGCTGCCGCCGAGGAGCTGTGCGAATGTTCGCTCTTCAGGCTACTGGCGTCCGTTTCCGAGTCGCGTGATGTCATCCGGCTGCGGCCATTTCCATTGTTGCTGCTACTGCCGTTGTTGTTGTTGTTGCTGCTGCTCTTGTTGTTCTTGTTGTGCGCCAGGTCGCTGTTGTTGTTATTGTTGTTGTTGGAATGCTCATGATCGTCATCACTGCTAGCACTATCCGCACTGCGCATGGGACTGAGACGCTCACGTTTAATATCCGTATAGGCGCCCATCGGACTGCCGGCACGTTTATTGCTCTCGGAGGTGGAACAGGCGGCGCCGAGGTAGTCATTGCTGCGGTTATTGGTGAACGGCAGTGGCGTCTTCTTTACCAGCAACTGATCCAGCAGTGCATTGCCATTGCCGCTGGTGCTCACATCGCCATCGTTCTTCAGCGTCTTCCGGATGATGCCGTCGTACATGTTCTCGGCAAAGTCAAGAGCACTTTTCATATGCCCGCCACCATGACCATGATGATTGGTAGCCACGCCCAGTTGACTGTTGCGCATCACCTCGGCCAGATGTGACTTGATGAATTCGGGATTGCGATTGAAGTCCAGAGCATAGTTGGCGCCGGCATTCGTCTGTGGCCAGAACATGTTCGGCTGAAAGGACAGCTGCGGTGCTGCATCATATATGGGCAGCTTAATGCCATTGGGCACCGACGCCGCTGCACTTGCCGCACTGCTACTGCTGCTCTTTAGTGCATTGCTTAGCTTGGAGCCGGAACTGCTGGTGGCATTGCTGCTGCTGCCGCTGGCAGCCTTGAGTTTGTCTAGATTATTGAGTGCAGTCAAACTAATCTTATTCGCTGCCCCCGTCAGCCCCACGAGATCCGGTTGCGGTTTGGGCTCCCGCTTGCGCGGTCGCATCAAATGTCGCTCCTTCACTTTGTACTCCAGCGTTGAGTGCGGCACACCATAATAGCTACCGGCACGATGCACAGACATCTCACCCCGCTGCACGGCCTTGACTGCCTCGACCAGGCTGTCCCTGTCGTAGTTGCGGTACTTACCACGCTTCGGTCGCGTCCCCTTGCCAGCTGCCAACGCCGCCGCATCCTGGGCACTGAGCTGCTGATGCTGATGTGAATGCGAATGCGGATGCGGATGCGTATGCTGCTGCTGGTGGGCATGATGTGCGGGTGGCAGATGGCTGTGATGTTGCTGCGCGAGCAGATTAGGTGAGGCGCCAAAGCGTGAGGTGTCTGTGCCGCCAATCATTTTGGCCACCGATATGCTTGGCTTCCTGCTCGCGCTGCTGTTCCCACCGCCTCCACTGCTGCTGCATTCGCTGCCGCTGGTGTTGCCATTGTTGCGCAGACTATCCTGGCTACTCTGCTCGTTGATCTTGCGCTGTATGGTGTTGGCCATCATCTTCTGTATTGATGTCGGCGATGGCGACAACAGATTGTTGCCGGTGTTGCTGCTGCCGCTATGCCTGTAACTGTTGCTGGCCGCTGCGGCAGCAACTGCTGCTGCCAGCATTGGTGAGGCAGAATGTGGGCTATGATCGCCGCTGCCGTTGCGGTTGCTGCTGCTGTGTGTTGTTGAGTTGTTGTTATTGTTGTTGTTCATGCTGCTGCTGCTGCTGTTGTTGCAGCGCAACGTGGGTGAGACGCTCGGTGCGCCGCTGATCTTGAAGGACGGAATCTTCAGTATGGGATCCTCACATGCCTCATTGGCATCCAGCGAGGAGCTCGTCTCAGGCGTTTCAGACTTTGGTAGATGACGGCGATAGGCGGCAACTGCATTTAGATCCTGCAACTGTTGTTGCTGTTGCTGTTGCAGCCGGCACTGATCGAGCAGTGAGGCACTGCCATTGCTCTCGTGTCCAGATGCAGCAGCATTAACCACCGCCTCATTAATCATGCCGCCACTTTTGGCCATTAGCAGCGATTTGAGCAGATCACCCAGCGTCTGCGTCTCGTCCAGCTTGGGTATAACACCAAAGCCGGCAGCCAGGAACAGCGTATTCAACAGAACAGTGGGATCGATGGGCATTGGCATTCCGGTGGCATTGGTGCCACCACCGGCTGCTGCTGCTGCTGCCGCTGCAGCTTGCATATCCGTTGGAGTGCCGTCTCTCTGTGGCGTCCGCGACGACTTTGGCGACAGAACGGGATCGAGATCGTCGCCCAGTTCGCTGCCATTGTGCTCGGACATGGTGCTCAGCTTGTGCAGATGCTCGGTGGACACAATACGTTGGGCAATTTCCTGATAGCCCAGCGCTGGCGTTGAGGCATTGCTGTCGCCATCACCATCACCAGCCTCCTCCTCGGACTCGTCCTGCTCGCCCAGATAGCGCTGCTGCTGCTGCTGCTGCAGCTCTGGCGTCGCTTGCGCATTCGGTCGTTTCGCATCCAAGGACATTTTGCACAGCTTGTTGCGCAGCGCGGAGCGCGGCACATGATACTCCTTGGCTGCTTTGCGGGTACCCAGTTTATTGACCAGCACATCCTGCAGCGCACTGTTCAGATCCTCGTGACTGTAGCTGTGTCGTGCTGCTGAAATGGGCGTGGCACAGTCAGACAGAGCTCTGCAAATAATCAGTGAAAGAATTGTGTAAGTATTGTTTCTGTTAATTGATTTAAAAGGGTTGGTTTTAAATGTGCTCAAGTAGCTTATTGATTGTATATTACTTTTTATTATTTTTTATCGCATTGTTTGCCAAAAATGTATATTTTTCATGTCATCTTAGTTTTAAATAGTTTGCGTATAAGCTGTGTAATCCATAGACAATATTGTAATATAAAATGTGTCTGATAAAATTGTTTCATTATATTTTAGACCTAGTTGCTTTGTAGTTAAAATATGTCTTTATAAATAGTAAACATTTTTACTCTTGAACATAGTTTTATTCTATTTCAACTTCAACTTTCATTCTCTCACTTTGACAAAACTAAAACGATTTTGAAAGCAATTGAATTGCTCTCGAAGTGAACAATGCATTGAAGATAGAAATTTATTGATTAATATGCATATTAAACTTGTTTTATTTTTATTGAACAATTTCAGTTGCACTATTTAAATTAGGACCTATTCAAGATGTGTTTTAAGCTGGTGTTTATGTACTTTTGATCAAACTTATTTTATATGCTGCTAAAATGATATATGTATAAACAAAAATTCGAGAGCATAAGTAACCGAATTCAATTTATTTGATATCGGGTATTGACTGTAAGGGTAATTGACCAGTCAAACAGGTTTTATTCCCTTGAAGTTTTGCGAGCGCTTCATACTCTTTTGGTACTTTGTATGACTGACTTCAGTTCAAAGCGGAATACGAAAGCTGACAAAATATTATTTTCAATCCTGTCACTTCCTTTTTGCCCAGCAAATATACATTTTTTCGGTACTCATGCATTGGGCACTCACACACCCACATCCACATCCAAACACACACACACTCAAAAGTACTGACAATGAGCGCTTCTTAAATGTCTGGAGCAGGAAAAGGCGACGTTGTCCTTGTCAAAGGCAATAGCAAGGATGTAGCATAGAAAAATTTGTGACTGTTTTTTTTTTGCTTTTTTTTTTTTGATTTTGGTTGCTGCAGAGACAAAAGATGACACGCCAGGGTTGAGTGATGCTCGAGTAGCAAAGTGAGAAGGGTGGGTGAGACGAAGAAGATGTCAGCCTGCCAGCCAAGCCAGGGACAAACATGTTTTTGAAGTTCATTAGACGAATTTCAAAAAAAGTATTTTTCACTTAATGCCAAGCCCGAGCCAAGCCGCACCACTTGGCGCTTTGGTGGTGCCTCCAGCCACTCTACTAAGCCGAGGTGGAGCGTGGGATGGAGCGCACTTTTGGTAGCCCATTTCAAAAGGCAACTTTTGTGTAACACAAAAAACAACAACAACAACTGCAGCAGCAGCAGAAGCAGCAGCAGCATCAGCAGTAGCAACAACATCAGTGAAAACCGTACGAAATTTTTCTTTTCTTTATGCGCAGCCAGCAGGGAGACGCGATTCGAGACGAGAGGAGACGTGACGCGACGCAACGGGACGGGACGGGTCGGGACAGGACGAGACGAGTTGAGACCAAGACCCTTTTGGCAACACTGTGGTATGGGCAAAAGCTAGAATGAATGGGTGGTTGGGCGGCTCTCTGTCCGCGGCTGTACTGCAGTACATTGCACTGGCTGTCGCCAGGCAGCGGAAACGCACAGCTTCTTGCCCTCGCTGTGGGCTGTGGGCCAACCCAGGAAAGTTGGCGGAAAAGTTGTCGCTTTTTTATGTTGCTGTTGCTGTTGTTGTTGTTGTTGCAACTTTTGTTTTTATTTTTTTTTTAAAGATCGGGCGAGCGGGCGTCTGGAAAATGTCTGAAAATTGAGCAGACAACAAAAGTGTGCGGCTGCTGCAACAGCAGGTGGCGAATGGCAATGACTGACCGAAAAAAAGAAAACCGAAACGGGAATGGGCGATATCATTACCAACAGCGATAGTTTTTTGAAGCTCCTGTACATATATAAATCTCTATATATATATGAATATAATGTGACCGAAATATTAAATATGAAAATGTTCATAACTGCGATCCAGCCGAGCCAATGCAATTTTCAGCTGCCAAGGTGCGACTGCAACAAAAAATATAAAAAAAAATAATTGTAAAAAAAGGATTTGCGAAAAATAAATGAAAAATGTCATTTCAATGTCGTTTTTGATTTTTGTTGTTTTTGTTATTTTTGTTGGTGTCGTTTACCTTTTGGCTGCACTTCAATTGCAATTTGCCGTTGCAACAGCCGCTGCTGGCGCCGACGCTGGCAGCATTGTCGTGCCATGAATTTTGTTGCTGTTCCTGTTGTTTTTGTTGCACGCATGTAGCCAGGATTCATTTGCGCTGCAACCGTTATTTTTTTTTCGTTTCGTTTTTAATTTTTGTTTTTTTTTTTTGTGTGTTGTTTGTTAATGTCGTTCACTGTTTTTTGCTCGCAATTTTCGCTTTTTTCGTTTTTCTGACATTTTGTTTTAATTTGTGGCAGCAACGGCAACAGCCACGCAAAAAAGGGTTGATTTTTTGCATTATTTTTGTTGCATTTTTTCGTCGTCGTTGTTGTTGTTGTAATTTTGACGCTTACTGCAATTGCATCGGCAACTGCTGCTGCAATTGTTGTTGTTGTTGCTGACATTTTTATGCGCATATCGCATTTTTGTCGGTTCATCCCACACCTTTTGTGTACACAACCATACACACATACACTCATACACTTATACTCACACACACACAACCTTACACACCCATAGCTCCCCCTACATACACGTTATGCACAATGCAACCAATGCGTTGGTAATAATTTTTGGTTTTAACGGGTGCGGGAGGGTTAAAGTTAAGTACACATATAATTACGGCTGAGTCTCTGCCTTAATGCGACGCGCGATAAAATAGTAAAATGGACTTAAAACCGAAACCGATTGAAATATTGGAAAACAAATTAAAGTTCTGCGGCTTTAAACATACAAATAAAGGTGTAGAATCTTTAAGAATCGAATATATAACTTCAACGAATTATGTTCACCGACTATTTAACTATCAAATTGTGTAATTTATAATTGATATTTATGATTGAACAAAGAGTATTTATATATCTGTAATACTATTAAGTGTAATTTAAGTGAGAACAAGATATTGAATTGGATTTCATATAGATTCCTAGTACTTCTTAACTCAATTTAATCAATGATATGGTCGATATTTCAGTCCGTTGTTTCAAGCGCATTACACTTTGTATACAGTTTTATGTTTATAGGGTATAATAGTAGTATTAACGTTGGAGTTCCGTACAAGTTACGCATAAATTTCTTGTTTTATTCAGGTAATTACTTGGTTCCCTCTAAAGCGCGCATGTAATTAATTTAATTTTTTTCTGTTCTGTTCTGTTGTCTTTTCATTTTGCTGCTTACATCGTGGCCGCTAAATTTGTCAGAGGCGTTGAGGGGCGAATGGAGGCGTGGCATGCTGTGAACAATGTCCCGTTCCATGACGTTCATTGTACAAGTATGTGTGTGTGTGTGTGTGCGTATCTGTGTGACTGAGGACGCCGAATGCAATTTTGTTAAAAAATGCATTAAGTGCATGTGTGCGACTGCATGTGTGTGTGTGTGTGTGTTTGTGTATGTGTGAATGTGAGAGTATGTGTTTTGTATTTGTGTATGAATGCAATTGCATGTTTGTTTTTGTTGCCAATCCAGGCGCCCCAACCACGTTGCCCTCCCTCTACCACCCACGCTTCTCTCCCTGCACTGCCTGCGCAGCAAACAACCACCTACACACACACATTTGCTTGCATGCATATGCAGTTGCATTTTTTCGGAAGATATGCACTCATTTTTGTTTTTACGGCCAGCGCTGTCGACGTTGCCGTCGGCGCTGCTGTTGCAGCTGCTGCAGCTTTTTTTTATACTTTTTTTTCTATCTCGCTCATTTAAGCGACATTTCATTCACGCACGCACATAGTAGCTGCACATAACGGCAATCAGGCTGGCAGCCAACCAGGCCGACCCACCTGACCATCCAACGGTCATTGAAATGACAAAAATATGGCAAAAACGAGCGAGGGCGAATCAAGGGGGCGACGCGGCATGCGTCGAAAAAAACAGTTAAAAAATTGCTGGCCTGCAGCGACAACAACAACAACAACAAAATACAAACTGCCAGCTACAACAACGATTGCAACAATAGCAAGTGCACGCATTAAGCTTCTTTTTATTTTTTTTTTTTGTTGTAGTATTTTTTGGGGCCAAATGGGGAAAGCGACGTCGCTGTCGCTGTCGCCGTCGCCGTCGCTGCTGGCGTCTCGCTGCCGACGCCAACGCCATCAGTCTATGCCAGTTATTACGCTCGCAATCTTTTTTCGGTGCATTTATGTGTGTTTGTGTATGTGTGTGTGTGTGTGTGTTGGCGATTGTGTGGGTGTATACGGAGAATTTTTCGTAAACGAAAAATAATGAATACATATATACACAGCGACAACACTCTGCCGCCTGACCCCCTTGTGCACCCCTTTGGCACATTGCATAGAAAAAAGTAGCAAGAAGAAAGACCAAAAAAAAAAAAATACATAAAAAAATAAAAGCGTAAAAAATGTAAAACGCAGTGGGGAAAAAAAGCGATCGATATGATGCACTTATTTTCTGTCTGCTGCGCCCGGTACCGACGACGACGGCAACGGCGCTGTCGCTGCTGCAGCGTCGACATCTCGACGCTTGACTTGGAGTGGCGATGTCGCCGCCTCATCATCAGCCACAGCCACAGCCATAGTCGTAGCAGCAGCAGCAGCAGGCGCAGCCGCAGCAGTAGCAGTAGCAGTATATAAAAAATCCGTAATAATAAACGCTCGAAAAAAGCCAAAAATTGCAGCGTCAGTAGCTATTGTACTTCAAGTGTTTGGCTGAGTCCTTGGGGAGGAGGGCATGAAGATGCAATTTTCCAACTTTGTCTGTGTATGTGGCTGTGACTCTTATCATTCGTATAGCGGACACTGGACACGTTTGGCACAGCACATTGAACACTTGTCGATCTGCGGCTTTTAACTCCTCTAGCCTGCTGCAGTTCCTGCCAACTTACTTCCTGTGGTTTTGCGGCTATTGTTTTTGTTTTGTTTTTGTGTGTTGTTCACACATTTTTCGTTGCTTTTTATTACAACAATTAAAATAGGTGTACGATGATGCAAGGCAGCAGCAGTACAAGGAGCAACAGAAGCAGCAGTTGCTGCTAACAAACACTTGGCCATGCTTTAGACAATAGACAAGGACTTGTGTTTTGCGGCTCAAGTGGCAGCCGCAGTAGCAGAGCCAGCAGCAGCAGCCGTTGCCGGCGTTGCCACAGTTGCCACAAAAAAATAACCAAAAAAAGTAATGACGAAAATTGTGGAAGTGTTGGAAAATTATGCACACGTCGTCGACACCCCTGACGTTTGTCTCTGTGGTCTGAAGTGCATACACACATACATACAGACACATACACATATAAAACATAAATAATAGGCTAGGTGGCTCTGAACATTTTAGAGTAATTAAAAAAATGGCGAGTAAAATATAAAGGAGTTAAGATGCAGCATGAAATACATAAAATTTGTATTCTCTACATTCTCCTTTTATTTCTTTCTCAATGGGTTTTTTCTCTTCTCTTTTTTGGCTGCTCAAATTTGATGCAAATTTATGCGGCAGCAGTGTTCTCGCCCCTGCCAGCGTCAGTAATTAAGCGTGGCCAACGCAGTGCTGACTGCGTGCTATGGGGCGTATGTGTAATTTTCGGCATCGTTTCATAAACCGCACTCAAACCACACACCATACTACATAGACACACACATCACACACTTATGTGCACACATGCATCCACACACACACACACACACACATACGTGCATGTGTAATTGCACGATTTTTACATAGGCTCACAACAATAAAGCTTCCCGAGTACCACCCAGCCGGCCAGCCCTGTTAAGTATGCTACAATAAATGCAGTGTCAGAGGCGGGCCAGTGCCTAAAGTGCAATTATCTCATGTATTGTCTGCTGGAACACCATATATTTTTTGTATTTTTCTTCTTTCTTTTTTTTTTTTTTTAGTTAAAGTTGGGCATCATGAATTTATTATGCTGTTTGTTCGTCTAACCAAATCTCAACAGCCCTAATTAGTGGGTTGATAAATGTTCCATCTGACAGGCTTCCTACACAAGTGTGTGCATATAGACTATTAAAAAGTTTTGTAAGAGGGAAACTATTCGATGTGGCTGTAGAGTAATGAGGAGCACAAGGAGTTTTGGCTTTCCAAATTTAAACCACGCAAATTATGACCACATGCGGTTAAATTCTCACATTTATAATTGTACTAAGGATTTCCAACTTTAAATGCAGTATTGTTGTGATTAAAAACTTTAAAAACACATCGAATAATTTTTAGAATTGGGATAGGTGAATATTTGTCTTCAGGGTATATCGTAGTATAACTTTTGAAATATTTGATTATATGAGACTGTCACGAAATTGGTGAATTTAAATTTATTAAATTAAAAAAAAATGGTAATTAAATACAAAACTAATTACCTCAAATACAATTTTCACATGGCAGTGCATTTAAGGTTCGTATCCTTAAACATATTTTGTTTGTATTTTTTCATTTATATAATTTTATATAGTGCATTGATAATGTCTCTTTTTTTTACGTTTGCGCACTGCCAGATTTAAATGTGTATCAATTAAAAAAATATATATATACAACAAAAATGCAAGTGAATGCATCTGTTAAAATACAAGTATATAAGAATTATGTTGTTGTGTCTGTGTGTGTGGGTGCTTACCTGGCTGTCTTTATATCGCCGCTAATCGATGAATTTGGCGATGGTTTGCTGCTTAGATCCAGAGGCGCATCCGCACTGGGACTGGGCGTATCTTTGAGTGCGGGACTGGCGGCGGCGGCAGATACTTCAGAGGTAGTTGGTGTTACCGAGTTAGTATGTTGTTGATTGGCCAGCGTGCTCATCAGATTGAAATCGGCCATCATTGAGAACTGTGCCAGCTTGGCGGCCATTGATTCCATCGATGTCATTTCTACTGCTTGCTGGGTGAGCAGCTTCTGAAGTTCTATTGTACTTGCTGATGACGATGTTGTAGCGTTGTTTGCGGCGTTGCGTACTCTATGCTTGTTGCAACTGTTGCTGTTACTGTTGTTGTTGTTGTTGTTGGTATTTCTGCTACTATTGTGCAGTGATGCGCTTGAGCTGCTGTCGCTATCGTGCTGCATGGAAAAGTTGCGTTAAATGTACGATAATTTAATGTCATATAAATAGAATAATATAGAAAGAGAGTACGGATGAAAGAGATAGTGAGAGAGGGAAAGGGAGAGAGAGAGAGAGAGAGAGAGAGGGCAATAGGTTACCTGCTGCTCAGCTGTGCCGTTGTTGTTGTTGCTGTTGCTGCTACAATTAAGGCTAGACGCGGTTGCCGTTGTTTCGACCACCAATTCGCCTTTGGCGTTCACCGTTAACAAGCGACCGTTAACACAGAAATTGCACTTATCAAACGGTGTCCAATCGTTGGGTTCTGACGGTGGTGATGGTGAGCCGGAGCTACTACGTGATGTTCCACTTGAGTCGTGGTCGTGTGATGTGTGGTTCTTCTCTGCAATAAGCACATGAAAACAATTGAGTCCAACTTTCGATTAAACCAAACACTTCAAACTGATCGATGGAACTGAGTCCCGGATTGTCGTATTATATTGGCTATTTCGGTCTCAAATCTTTAATCTTTCCTATCCAATTTTTAAAAATATAATACAAATGTTACAAAGATCAGAACGACTTAAATGAACTGATGCAAATAGGTCTTGGAAAAAAAAAACTATAAATACTTCGAGTAAGGACTCAGGTAATCGACTGAAATATATCAGAACTCAACTGATAAATAGATTGTTTGGTAAACATTTATTTAAAAGCCCTAACCAATCTGTTAGGTGTGAAATTGACTTACCAAAATCTCTTTCAAATTGCAGTGCGCCGTTGTTATTGTTATTGTTGCAATGTTGGCCGTTGGGCTGCGCTAAACGGTGGTTCAGTGGCTTCTGATAGATGCTGTCTTCTGTTGTAGATATGGGCTGTTGCTCGGCGATATTCAATGGGTTGAACGTCAGTTGATCTTGATAATGTTTCCATTTCCTGCGACCCATGAATTCCTCAGCGACACGTTCTAGACCTAAAATGGAGCAATCGAAAAAAAGCAATTCATTGTATATGAGAATTCAAGAAGGTGCCACATCAAATATGCATAAGGGAAATAGGTTATTAAGCTTTATTATTTTTCTTTTTTAATTTCTGTATAATTTGCGTATAGTAGTATTTATTCGATTTTTTTTTCATTTTCTAGCTTGGGAATTTGTACAGACAGAAATGACTTAATTGAAATGCAAATAAAGGAAAGAAATAAAAAGAAATAAAAAGAAATGAGCCAATGGTAAACACACACACACACACACATACACACACACCCTGCGTATGCGTATTATTATTAGGTGTACACTTGGCAAGGCATATGACTGAGTAGGTTGGGCTTGCGAGCGGAAAATTGATAGATTTGAGCTCGATGTTTGCATATGAGAACTGTGTTTCCCTGCGTTTCCTTGCGAATGGCGCGTCTAATTGCCACAAAAGTTATGCAATTTAATGTAAAATGCATAGGCCGCACAAGGCAACTGAGGCCACTCCAGTTGTCGTGCATGCGTGCCGCAAAAGCGAAAACTTTTGTGCTTATATGGCAAAAAAAAAAAGGTTACGCGTCAACTCACACGAAATGCGATTTAAATATCGAGGCAGTTAGAAGAACAGAGTGTGCTGCCACACCAGGCGACTAGCAACTCGCATAGCTGCGAATTTGGTGGCAATGTAACATTAATTTGTAGCCACTTTGTTGCCAGCATTTGAATTTACAAAACTCCTCACACATTTGCTATATTTATTGTTATTATTATTTTGTGTGTTGTTTTTTTCTTTTTTTTTTTTGTATATTATTAAAGCGGAAGCTTGGCGAAATTTTCGCGCCCCCTAAGTCAACCATGAGCTGTGGCCACTGAATGCCTTGCCGCTGTGCTGCTGTGTCCTGATTGCGCAAAAGTGCGTGCAGTGCGTATGGAGTTCGTATGGGGTGCGTGCGTTGGCTACTGTTAGCTGGCACCTCAAGTGTGCCATAGGCGCCAGCGGTAGCAGCTGCTTTTTTCTACTACTACTACTGCTACTGCTCATTCCAGCGCATAACTGGAGCGCCATGTTCAAAACTTTTTAGCGTTCAAATTGTATTGCAACTGCAGTTGGTTGCAGTCGCTGCAGCCGCTGTTGTTGTTGCTGTTGTTGTTGCTCTTGTTGGTGTTGTTATTCTTTCTACCCGTTGCATTTTTGAGGCGCTCAAATAAACAGGGTCGTCGTCGTCACCGTCATCGTGGCCGCTGTTACCTCGGGGGTTGCTGATGTTGCCGTTGCCGTCGTTGAAGTCGCACGCACAAAAAAACGTCGAAAAAAAACGAGGTGAATGCACGCGCGGGACTTACGAAACTCCAACTTTAAAGTGCAGCCAACAAACACACATAAACACACACACACACATTACGCACACTTGCATATATATAAGTAAAATTCCGAGGGTTGCTCTATGCCAGCGTCGCTGTCGCAGCGGTTGCATACAATGCGGTGCACGCACGCACGCACAAAATGTCTACCTAGCCATAGGCATGTGGATACATATATATTGCTGTGTGTGTGTGGTTGCGCGTGTTTGGGTGGCAAAGCGACACACATTGCGTATTATGACGACGTCGGCCGCAAGGTGGGATTTCAATACAGGTGCTGCAGCTGCTGCTGCTGCTGCTTCTGCTTCGTCGTCGTCTGCTTAGATTATGCCAAGCAAGCGCCTGAATGTATGCTAAATAGATTTTTCAGTTGCGCATAGAAAGGTGCATGTCGTCAGCTTTAGACATTGTCGATAGGCATACATATACATAAATATATATACATATACGCACACATACAGTATCCATGCAAGGCGACATGTCAGCTGGGTCGACAGACATCTGCCCGGTCTACTGACTACCTTCTGCCCTCTGTTTGCCAATCTGTCGTCTGTCTGTCTATCTGGCTGTTTGTTTGGTGGTTTGCTTTGTGGGCGCCCTAAAACTAACAGCGAATCAAAAACGAAAGTGCGTTTTATCACAGTTAGACGCAAACTTAAATGCCTGCTTGTGTTGTCCTTTAAACGGGGCGTATGATTAATATGCAGTTTTTTGAGGTAAGTTGGGGAAGAGCAACTAAAAAAATAATAAAATAAAAATAAAAAAAACCAATTAAACACGCAAACTCATTTAAAAAGCGGAACACCAACACACATGCACACACACATACATACGAACACAGGGAAATGCCATGTGCCATGAGAGACAAGCAGTCAACCCATGAAAAAAGGCAAAAGAAATACACGAAAAAAATGCAATTATCGATTAATGTACACATTATATGGCTCATACTCGCATATATACGTATATTCACATATATACATGTGTCTGTATGTCTTTGGTAGATAACCCCTTATGTACGTGTATGTAATTTAAATATGTACATACATATCTACATATATCATATGCACATATATAGTCGCTACCTTTTCGCGTTTGTATAGTAGGCATATATAAATGTAATACGCATGCAAAAAAAAATAAAAAATCACATTGTTTTTTGTACTTTTTTTTGCTCATCTTTTAATTTCATTGTGGTTCGGGTGTTGGGGCTTTTTCATGTCATTTACGCACGTTATATAAGCAAATTTCAGTAATTATATACATATATATATATATACATATATATATATATATATCTATATATAATGTAATGCCCATCGATACAAAATGGCTCGTCTCTTGTTGCTGCTGCCGTCATGTGCATTATTCTTGTGGCATGCAACGTGCCAGGTGCCCCAATGTGCGGGCACACAACAAGCCTCCTAGGGGACAGCGTCAACTTTTAGCCACGCTGACATGTCGACAACAACAACAACGACAACCTGACATTTTTTTAAGGCCCTTACGTTATTTTGGTTTTAGCTTTGGCTTTCCACTGAATTTGCTCTGGTTTCTGATGTAGTTTTGGTAACTAGAGTGCGTGCCGTAATGAAATGTCAAATGGTGGCGGATATAGATTATCAGACTTGCAAGACATTAGAGTGTATATGCATAAGTAGCATGATGACGCAAACGCTGCATGGCGCACACTCAAATGTACGTCTGCCACAAAAGTCTTGAATTCTTAGCACGTGCGTACAACTGACAAGTGGATAGAGTATCAAAAGTACTAAATACGAAACCGGCGACACCTGCAACGCGTGCACAAAATATGAACTTCATATGATCAGTTTCTTTTACATGTACCAAATACAATTAGATTAACCAATTGCTAATGCCATTAAAAAGAAATATTATTGAAATTGTTATTAAACTAAATGAAATGACTTAAGATTAAATTTATAGTCACTTAATCAACTTAAAGTGAATCAATAAATGATTAATTCACCTGAATATAATGGAAATGGAAAAAAATGATTTATTTTTCAGTATGATGATAATTGTTTTATAAGCAATTTTAATTTTATAGCTCATTAGCTGCTAATTATTTCTCAATTATTTGTTCGTAAGAACAGTAAAAATATTTATTGAGCTTCAGGTTGGTCAACTATTGAACGAAATGCTAAAATTAAAGCTATTTTCTGTGTATTCATAAATATAATATAAAAATGTCATAATTAAACTAAAAACTTGACATTAAAAACAGTTGGAGTGCATTGTTGCTGTTGGTTCAACACACGCCATTGCATTTTGCATAGCATTTTGAGTAATGTCGAATGTCAACGTACTTGCAACTCCATTTGTGGGTGGACTGAGTCGGAGGCGGTTGCTAGTTAGTTAAAGGACACCGCCATGTTCCTTTTAATGTTCGCTGCTTTCAGTCAATTATGTTGTTGTTGTTGTTGTGGCTGTGTTTGGCGTCACATGTCCTGCCGCAACAACAAATTGGTTAGAATGTATGAGAGAGAGAGATAAAGAGAAAGAGAAGGGGAGAGAGCGACAAAATAAAAACAGCCAAGTTTGAAAAGCCGAAAGTGAAGCAAAGAAATGAGTTTCGTTAAAATAGGAAAAACAACTACAACAAACACTGGGCCAAAAGAACGGAGCGGTACAAAAGCAACCAAACGAGGAGCGGAAAACGGTGAACTGCGAACGGCGCGTGGTTCGCTTGTGCGTTTTTAGGGGCTTGTTAAATGTTCTGTGCAATGAAAAGGACATGCGACTTGCCGCACAGGGCCCTATCAATGCATGTGTGTGTGTGTGTTTATGCATGTGCAAATAAGTAAGTGTGTGTGTGTGTGTGTGTGTATTGAAACTTGACAAGTTTGCTTGTGTGTGTGTATGTAAAACGCTTTCGGCAGAATTGTGCACCTTGTATAGCAATGCAAAGCGCCAGCGTTGAAATGTAAATGAATTGCACAAAATGCAAGGACATACGCAGGTAGAGCAATACACACACACACACATACACAGATACACACACACCCAAAAACAACTGGGATGCCTCCAGTGCTGTCAGTGTATGCGGCCCCAAGGACCCCATAAGCCACCCTTTCGGCTGCTAAACTAAAAGCTACCCCAAATTAAAAAAAACTTGGCAATTTACATACTGACAACATCAATACCCAGGCACTCACATACACAGATGCACTGATGTGTATGCAAGTGTGTGTGTGTGTGTGAGTGTATTTTTTTTTGTGCTTAGCACTTTTTGTGTGTCACTTTGGCATAGAAATTGTCGTCGTCATCGTTGTTGCCGTTGTGGGCATATGGAAAATTAGAAGCAGCAAATAAATTCGATTGCCCTGCTCTTCGGTGCGCTTCGTCTTCGCCTCGTCTGACATCGGCTCGGCTGACATGTTGCTGCTGTTGTTGCTGTTGCTTTTGGTGTGGGAGTCCCTCGTTTTGAAAATGTATGTTTCGGTGCTATCGTTGTCTCACTCTAATGCGCTTTCGTATGCACTTTTGGGTCTGCATGCAATTTGATTGGCTGGCCATACACATTTCGGCCAAATTTGAAAACTTTTTTTTTTTGAGTCTTGTTGTTCGATTGCATTTGATTGCATGTTTGTTCAGCACTTGAAGTGACTGTGCTGCAATTGGTGGGTTCTGTGCTCGACTCGTTTACAATAGGAAATTGCTTGAAATTGGTTACCTGTGAACGGGGCCAAAAATTAAACTAGCCGTAATTGATGTGTGTTATGCTCACCTAATGTACAATTGTATGCAGTTAACCGACAGTCTGTCCTGCATTAATTACAAGTGTGAGATTGGTGATTGATGGGTAATTAGTCTTTACAAATTCTACATACTTAACTGGCACTTATCCCATCAATGTTGAACTTAAAAATGTTATAGTTAGGTCTAATAACTGCACTTAGCTTCACATAAGTCTAATATATTTGATTTTTTATTATGCTGCCACTTAAAATATAATTTATGTATCAGCTTTACTATTTTTCTATGTGCTTCTGAGGGCCTTGTATTTTCTAAAAACTATTTAGTTTTAGGTGTAACAAAAACTAATGCCTAACTAAGCAGTTCATACAATAGTTTATGTATCTACCGATTTTTCCTATCAAAGCTTATGTTAAAGTGATCTAAATACTCTGGCAAATTCATCAAAAATGTATTGAAGATTAAATTGTTTTTTTTTTTTTGGTAATTGGCAGGTGAAGTTTGATTTCATTCACCAATGTGAGAATTTTGACTTGGGAAGCTTCAATTAAAATATATTCATAACTACATCATTTATTTGTTATTTCAGTTCAGTGATCCCGAGAATTGTTGCCGGATATTTAATTTATTTATACCCCGTTCAGTTATTTTTCTTTAACTTCATTCAATTTTAATATCATCATCACTTTTCTGGTTTTTTGTATGGAGTTCAGTGGCACCCAATTTAACGGCCCCATAAACCAACAAGAGAGTTAAATAAATTTCCTCCAAAAATAAATAAAAAACGACAATGGCCAAAACACTTTTTAATATCGTAAATAGAGTCATACCGACACGCCAACCAAAAAAAATAAAAAATAGATAAATAAAACAGCTACGCAGGAGCAGCTTGAAAATTTATTGAAATGCAAAATTCAGAGAAATGCAATTTCCGCAGGAGCACAAACTGCAGCAAAGCAATAAAGTGAATAATAAAAGCAAAAAAGTAGACAATTGCCAAGAGCAAAAACCCAAATAGAAGAACGAGCCGGCAGCATCGAAATGGCGACACGACAGGACATTAAATTGGCAGCTGCAACAGGCAGTTCATGACGCCTTAAATTCAGACATTTATATATACATTTATCTATATGTGAAACAATGCATATATAACAAACACACACACAGACACACGCGCGTAGAGTCTATATTCGGTTTCTAGTGAAAAGTGAAGCTGCACGCAACAGGTGGCCTGAAAGTATGCAATATGAAAAGCATGCCACAGCCGAGGACTAAATAACTAAACAAAACCTAAACCAATTCGTGCGCTCATTCATTCATTGAATTCGGAAATTCAATTTGGCTAGAGCGAGAAGCAAGTAAATGCGAGCGAAAGAGATGGAGCGAGAGAGCACGCGCATTTGACGATTGTTAGCTGCATAAAGTGCTGCAATAAAACCGAACCATGGCAACAGATGAGCAATCCGAACAACTCCAGCACACAGCGGAAGGAAGGAAGGCAAACGATGCTGGCATCAAAATTTTATTCATGGATTTAGTTGAATTTACAATGAATGGGTTTTTGGCTTAGTCCGTATGCCACTGCGCCACTAAACGCCAAATGGCACGAACAACGAGCAAATGATGACATATTTACAACAAAAACAACAACAACAACAATAACAGTCGCAACAACAACAAGAAATGCTGGTATTTCAATTTAAATGCTGGCACCAGCGCTCAGGGAAGCCAACAAGTGGCAGTAAACTATTTTTCATGAGCGCACATTTAAATTTGCCGCACTCCCCGCACCCGCTTCTTGCTCCATAGTTAAGGAGTTGTTGTTGCTGTTGTTGCTGCTGCTGCTGCCGTTGTTGTTATAGTCTGGCACACTCAACAGTTGTGCACTCGACACGGACATGAATGGGGCCGTCGTCAGTGAGTGAATGAAGCTGCAGCCACAGGAAAACAGACAGACATACACACATACACATCTAGTTAGAGACGCGTTGGACAGATGGGCAGACTGGTAGCCAGTTTGGTTAGTTGATTGGCAGTTAGTAGTAGGTGCCTTGTTTTTGACAGCCCAGCACAAACCGAAACTGAGCAACTGTGTTACCCAAAACTGGCAGGCAGCTTCATTTGATGATGGGCGAGTGTGAAACCAATTAGGGCCACTTAAGTGCGCACTTCAAATGGACACGTAGCGCTTCCCGCACCGACACACCCACACAATTACATACACACACAAGCACCCACAGCTCTTAGCCAAAAAGTGCTGCAACAAAAACAGAAACTTCATAAAAATGATTTCCATATGAGTGGGGAGCAAGCGTTACGTATACGCAGCGTTAACAATGAGCACAACAAAAGCCAAGTGCAGACCAGACACTGTTGCTGTTGGGCCTGGACACATATAACCAAAAGTCAAATGGCCAAAAAAAATGGCGCCAACAAAAAAGTGTTGAGTGATGCAACTAATTGCTGGAGGCATCCTACAGCGAACGGCGACAGTAGCAGCAGCAGCAGTCGTACCAGCAGCAGCAACAGCGGGCTCCCGCCCCAATCCAATGAAAGGATAATTGCGCGGATTGCGCGCAGATCGCCTTAATCCTTTTAGGCGTGGCATGACATGGACTACAGTCTGCCTGAGCGTTGCAGCTGCACAGGCTCGACGCGCAAACAGCCAGCAACCAGAGTTGGCTGCGTTTTTTCTCGTTTAATGCAACGTCCACTTGATTGCATTGGAGGCAGGCAACACACCAAAAGAAAAAAAAACAATAAAAACTGGGCTGGCAAGGACAGGCACCAGCCAATTTGTACGCGGTTGCTGTTTGCACACATCTGCCACAATACGGCAACACCTCGCAGCATGTGTGTGAGTGTGTTATCCTGAAACGGCAGGCACTCGGCTCTGTCTACATTTTTTTACGCTGCCTGTTTGATTTCTGTTTTTTTTCTTGTGTGGCTCTTCTCGTTTGTCGAGGGTTTCAGTAACTGACTGCTGCTGTGATTGCTTGTGATTTGTGGAAGCACCATGCACGGAGTTAAGGAGCTAGACAATTGGGAGCTGTCAAATGTTTGCATTTTTGGCTCTGTCGCTGAACATCAAATCGAGTCAAGCATTTTACACACATTGGAATTTGAGCATATTCCATACGTTTTTTATCTTTTCAAATAAATTGTAATTTTGTTTATATATTATATATAAAATGAGAACGTTAAATTATGCAGCAATCAAATAAGGCAAATAAGGAAAGCAGACTAGCAATTGACGATGTTGATAAACAAGTTTTAAGCTGTAATCTAAACTGATTTTAATTACAATGCACTGACTTTAAGACACTTTGAAGTCAGTAGCTAATCATAATAAAATTGGATGTGTGAACAACAACAAGTAAGATATAGGTACAAGCTTGAGGCGTAAAAAGCTATCAATATTTTATAGAATTAATATTTTATACTATGAAAAATATCTTTAAGCTTTACTAATATTAAAAGATCAATCATTAAAAATACACCAAGTAAATATATTTATTTCAATTTGGTGTCTATCGATCAAAAGTGAATTTTGTGTGCTGGCATTCAGTTGAAGTTTATGTCGCCAGAATTTTCAATTACTTAAGAATGCATTTCTTGTCGCTTTAAACGAAAGCGCACGATTCACATACGTGAATATTGTATACAGTTGAGCATGTTGTGTAAACAGCTCTGTCACTTTACAAAAAGTAAAAAGAGAAATAAAATCAAATCAAAAGCCGCTACACAAAACCTTGAATCAATTGATACGAAATGTAAAATGCAAGCAAGAAAAACCGGACAGTTCGACAAAGCGTCTCAGTAAATTAGAATTAGAATTGAACTTGTTGTGCCATATTTGGTTACAATTTCAGTGCTTAATTCCGCAAACGTCAAACGAGGCGGGACGCTGGGTGAAATCGCAGGGGGGCTTGGGGTGTTGGGGTGGTCGCAGTGCAGGCGTGGCCTGGGTGTGTTCGGGTGCGGGGCTAGGCTTGGCAACGTGTCGCACTCGACTTATAAATTTCTAGCTAAATATTTCATTTATTTACTTTTCCGACTCGCACAAATAATAATTACCGAGCAATATTTATTCAAATTGCAGCTCATTCAGTCTCCTCGTTGCGGCTTTAACCGAAATGTGCTTATTAATTAATACCGATCAATTTATGCCTAATTGGCGTGTGCAAAAGTTCTTAAAAAGTTTCCCTCTTTTTCATTGTACACTAATTTCGACGAACCATCAATGCTCAATTAGTTAAGCTTAGTTTTACACCGATTCAAATATTAATGAACTACAACAAGTCCAGGTTTTGATGAACTGGCAGTTTCGATTTTGCTATAGTCACTCCTCCTGTGCTTTGAATACATTATTTAGTTAATACTTTGACTTGGGCAAATAATGTCTTCTTTTCGAGCAACACAAATGATAGTTATTGTTTAGTAATTATTTTAATTAATCAATTATTTTGATCGATTTATCAGTCAGATTTAAAAATCACACTGATGAAAAATAATACAAAAAATATGTAATTACTGCTTGTGCTGTACTATTTCACATACATATCTATTGCATCTTGTACTGTGGATGTTATTAAAGTATATATTTCATGGAGCACAACTGATATTTGGTTGGATTATGTCATGCATCGCAATTCGACTTGCATTGATCTTGAACTTATCGCGCCGTTCTATAGAAAACTAAATCAGATGCATATGATGAGTACGAAAATTAACGAATGCAGTGCAAAGCGCAATGAGTGTAATTTGGTATTACGGTTACAGCTGCAGCCATATCAATGTGTGTGTGGTTGTGTGTGTATTTGTGTGTGTGTGTGTGTATTTGCTTGTGTGACTTAGGCATGCATGAAAGTCAATTGGGTGTGCGAACGGCAAGCGTAGCTTTTAAATGCAAGTATAACAAAAAATGGCATTAACAATTTGGGTATAATTTGCAGTTTCAAGTTCAAGTAAAAGTCCAAAAGTAATTATAATTTGAGAAAAGGTAATTTCTCCAATTAACAAATAATTAAATCATGTAATTACTGCCGTGTATATTTAAATTTTACTCCTCTCCATGGAGCCCCATATCGGACAACTAGGCCTTTTAGCCAGAGGGCCTCTTCTGAGCCACAATCGCATATTTAATTACACATGCGCCTCTTTTGACAGATTTTCACTAAGTCGCTGTTGCTGTTGTTTTTTAGCCTCCGCATTGCTTCCACATTTGCTATGTTTGTTTGTCTGTTTGTTAAGTGTGTAGGCCTTCTTTTTTTTCGTTGCTTATTGACGTTTCTACTTATTTAGTGTATTTTGCGCATTTTCGTATATACTGAAAATTCTCTAATTCTTTTTGCAAGACTTGTTTTTTGTACTTTTTGAGCAGCTTGTGCATTTGCATGCAGTCAAGCCGCCTGCCAGCTTGAGTGATAGTCAGTCAGCCAGTCTGTCTATCTGTCTGCGACCGCTTGGCTTTGTTGCTTATTTTCATTAACAAGCCTCTATGTGTACATGAAACTTTGTACAACAGTAACTCTCTATGTATAGGGATGCATGTGTATGTATGCATGATGTCTGTGGCAAAATTCGCTAAACAAACAAATTTTACTGTTAACGAAAAAAAAACCATGTAAACTTGTATGCATTTGGGGTGTTAATTGTGTTGCACTTTGCCAGCTAGCCAGCTAAGCTAAGCTAAGCGATACAGAAACAAATTGTTGTTGATTTTGTGCAGTTTAAACTAAGGCGTGCGTTGTATTTTATTTCATTTATTATTGTAATTTGTTGTAAATTTAGTTATACCAAATTTGGCGCCGCCAAAATCGCCCACGTTCGTGTCGCTGTCTCAGTTTGGATCTTTGGAGTGTTGGCGAGTTGTGGGAACGGGTAATTGGGGAAATGAGGAAGAGGGGTAGCTAAAAGTTGACATCAGCTGCCATTTGGATAGGTTAATGCAATTTGGAGTGCTATAATCAATTAGTTGGTTAGTTGTTGGCATCAATCGCATCACGCTGCCAACTGTCAAAGGCAAATGCCTAATTAATAAAAAGCCTGACAAGCACAGGCCAATTGTCGAGGCATTTCATAATTTATGTCAATGCAATAAGCCAAAAAGAAAAAAGCTTACAAACAAGGCTCAACATATGGCCACTTAGACCCTAATGAATCAATTTATAAGAAATAAGACCAAAGAGAGCACTTGACAGCGAGAGAGGGAAAGAGTTGCGGGGAAACACGAACGCACTTAACCAAATCAAATTTCCTATTTAACAAATGCAGCCTACCTGCAACCCCTAACCAACTTCATAACTAACTGACTAACCTATCGCACAGCTAGAAACCAGCACATAAATAAAAAAAAAAAACAATACAAAAGAAAATGAAAGAATAATGTTAAAGGCAAGAAGATATAATAATGCGGTTGGAACATGCGTGGCTTGACGGTGTTGCGGCAGATGGGTCTCTCTATGTAGGCCTCTGTAATATAATTATATGCGAGTGCGCAGTAAAAAAGAAATATTAAAGAAGCTCAAAGCATAAACAGCTAAAACAGCAAAGATGCCCAGCAGATTGTGCAGAGCCAACTCGCTTAGGCCGCCAGGCAGGCAGGCAGGCAGGCCGACAGAGAGACAGCCAGAGAGACAGAGAGACAGACAGAAAAAGAGATAGGGCCAGCGAGAATATGTGTATATATAATGAAATTCACTTCTCTATTAAGCGATGCAATTATATTCATACCATGGTTTCCATGTTTTGTGTAAATTGGCCTATGTCGACGCGTTTTAAAATGAAATTAATTTACAATGCACTACCACAAATTGCTTTAATTTTACTTTAGAGAGGTACTCGAATTAAAGTACAAGAACTCCAAGTAAATTGACAACGTTTGCGAATGAAAAAAAAGTAAGAAATACTAATGTGTATCTAATAGATACAAAAAGTTTTAACAAGCGGCGGCGTAAAATAAATTCACAACAAAATATAATTGCTGTTGAGTTTTCAAGGTTTTCCAGTTCATGGTTTTTAGCGTCTTGACGATGTGTGTGTGTATGTCTGTGTGTGTGTGTGTGTGTGTGTCTGTGTGTGTGTCTGTGTGTGCGTGCGGGGCAAGGCGATGGCCGCGCACCTCAACATCAGAGCTGATCTCTGCTGGCGTCGGCTGTTAGACACCAGTTGTTGTTGACGGCTGCTGTACTTGTTGTTGTTAGCCGACTGTGGTTCTTGTTGTTGTTATTGTTGTTGCATCTGGGCGCTCCCGCATACTCTGGATCTTAGGTACTGATTTTGTAGTTTTCATTATAAACCATTTGAATTTATTTGATTTGCGGAAATTATGCAAATGTTGTATAGCTAAAAAACCGGTTGAATATGAAATAAGTGAATTTTATAAAAAAAAAGATTCGATGGTTGATTTCTTTATGATACAACAAGAACTTATCGAAATACAAGCTGGCACAAAAGTTACAGCTGCCGATTGAGTATTATTTTCAATTTTGAAGAATTTTTTCTTTGTGTCTGTCATTGAGCAATAGTTAAATACTTTCCCACTTTGTCTGGCACGGCACGCGGCTTTCTTGGCCAGACAATCGAAATCGCAAATAAAATATATGCAATTTCTCATATTTACTTTTATTATTCCTTAGTTATACTCGCATTTCAATGGGTATTGTTGTTGTTGCTGTTGCTGTTGCCGTTGCCAAGCAGTCGAAGGTTACACGACGTCTGTGACGGACTAAACTGTTTGTCTGACCGGTCTATCTATATCTGTATCAGTATTCCTATCTATGTATATCTGTGCACGGTGGTGCGTCATTTCTGCTCGAAAGTGGGCAAAAAACTTATGGATTGCAATGGCTGACTGGCATTTTCCTCACCATTAGCAAAATGCCATTGAGAATACTCGTAAGTAATGCGCAAAGATGAAAGCAACTGAGACAGGATATTGCAAGGCGCGTGCAAATAAACGTCTTCCAGCCTGGATTGTGTTCTGGCTGGATTTGTTGTTGCTGCAGCAAATATAGATGTATGCATAGGAGCAGTGAATACTTTTAACCTAGACAATATTGCAACTGAAAATTAAATTATATATGTACAATATAAGTAAGCTTAGGCAACTTTTTGAATATGAAAACTTTTCACGTAAGACCAGCGATTTTGAAGCGTTCCCATAAACTTGCAGCCGCAGTTGCTTCAGGCTGCATTGCTGCAAAGTTGTATATTCCAAATACGTTTAAGTTATGTTAAATACTTGGCACGACTCAGGGGAGCATGACTCAATATGCCGACTTGAAATTGATTCTAAAAAGGTGTCTGTGTTTTTTAACCCATCATTATGAAGTACTTAAGCAAGCAAAATAGTTTAAATAATATTCTAGCTATATTTTAAAAAAATCCATCATCTGTATTAGGTATACAAGAACTTTTCTCTAGGTGCTCAAACTAAATTCAGTTAGTAAAGTTGTATTGACCGATAAGTTGATAACGCTGTTAATGCTGATCAAACATTCTTATGAACATTTTAATCGAATAACCTTGTGCCTTTCATATACTTATAACAATACATTATTTCTATATATGTAAGACTTGTATAGATAATCTTTGTATTGCAGCCAAATATAAAAATTGCTGAGTTTTTAACAAACAATGCAATTTAAATAAACAAACCTATTAAAACTATCTGTGGCTGTGTGTAACGTTCGTTTGACACAAAAGTGCTAAGTGTTTTTTTTTTGTTTTTGTAATGAAATTCAATCTGAAGTATAGCCTTCAATTTTTCCGCTTTTTTTTGGGTGTTTTCTATATAGCTGTCGCATAGTTGTGTGCACAATTTGATTGTTGTTGTCGCTTCGTGTTTGAATATGGAAATTCATTTGCGTTGGTTTAGCACATTTTCTACGCGAATGCTTGCAAAGCGGCATGGAATCGATTGGATTGGATTATATCGACTGGACTTGGCACCGACCTGCCTGGAAACCTGGCTGGCCCGGCCTGACCATGTTAATGTGTCAAAAGTTTTTGTTGTTGCCAATTTCATTTGTTTGCTTGAGCGTTTTTGCGATAAGCGTGACAAATATCATTACAAGTGCAATCGTTTTGAGCAGCTCACCCATTACTCATACGTCCCGTATGCCATGGCATTTCTCAAAAAATGGGTGGCAATTCGTGTAATTAAACAACGCGAAGCATTTGATAAGCGTCAGCAATTAGAGTTATTGAGATGGCCGAACGTCGCTTAGCTTATCATCCAAGTCAGCTTAGCGAAAATATGACAATAAAGTGCCACCAGTCCAGCGAGTCGCCAAAGCGAGCAAGTACACTGCGACCACGCTAGAGTGAACAGGGCCACAGGTAGGTCCGCAGTCTGCAGCTGCTTATTGGTAGCCGGCGCTCTGGGTAAATGTTTACCAATGCGCGCCACGGGAAACTCAATATGCTCGTGTGTACTACCTGCCCCACAAAATGGCCACGCGCTGCGTTTGAGTTATATTTCTTCTACTCTGTTTTGTTAAATATACAGAGGGTAATGTAATTTTCTTTTCAAGTTTGCTACACATTGACGGAGACGCCTACGTATCCATAAAGTCTGTTTATTCTTGATATGTATCACTGGCCTAGTCGATATAGCCATGTTCGCCTGTCTGTCCCTCATATAGTCTTATATGGGCAAAACTCCAACAGTTTTGAAGCTGTCTTGTTCGTCTTTTGGCTTCGGTCCCTCACTACGTCGAGGACTATCGGATCGTACCATTATACACTATCAGAGGAAAAATCGGTAAAGATATTTGCTCAGGTAAATATATAAAATATATCTTGTTACCAAGATATACTGACAAAACTCTCAATATATTCAACTGCTCCTGAAAGGTAAATAAAATATTCATCATCATAGGACCACAATTTCATACAGCTACCATAAAAAGATTGGTCGAAATATTTCAATTGTCACAACAACATAAATAACACCCTTTCTGATACAATATACACATGTTTGAAATATTCAGTTAATAATTAGATCTGTAGCAAGTATCATACAAAATATATTTGTTTAAAACAATATTTATTTGAACAATTCAACTAACTTTAGATGTCTGCTGATTAACTCCAACCTAAAAGGGTATGTAATCTTCGGTGTACTTAAGATAACCGTTCTTTCTTCTGTTTTTTTTTTTTTTTTGTGTAGTTGTTGCTGTTTTCGCACAAAAATTATTTTTATTTTGTTTTTGTTTTTGCCTTGGTCGTTTGTTTTATTTTCGCTGGCATTGTTGTTTGTTATGGCTGGCTTTTGTTGCAGTCAGGCTTGCAGCGCGAGCTGAACTATGAATGCAATTTCGTAAATTATTTTCCTTTTAAGTAATTATTAAGGTGTGGTCCGGTTCGTTTGCTACGCTTCTCCCAGCCGTTGTCGTAGTCAGTCGTTGTCTTCTTCTTCTTATTCTGCGACGTCAGTCAGTTTAACAGTTTGCCAAACACAAAAGCACGCGGTTTGCCATTGCTTCTGTCGTTCTCGTTGTTGTTGGTATTACTGCTGCTGTTGTTGTTGTTGTTGTTGTTGTTATTGTTAATACTTATTGTTTTGTTGACTATTTTTGTTACCGACCATTGTATATTTCGAGTTATTCACCCATTATATGCCATTTAACTAATAACAGGGACAGAACGATATCCATGACTCCCATGCGTTATTTTCTATTTGCCATCAGTCATCTGCTCGTCACTCAGTCACTCAGTCAGTCACTCAGTCAGTCAGTCAGTTGGTTAGTTAGTTAGTAAGTTTAGTCGTTTATTAAGTCATTTGAGTCATTCGTTTGCTGCGCGCGCGCACCTTTCGCACATCCTTTCCATCAAAGTCATAATAAATTTTGTATTTGTGGATGCTTCCCACAGCGGCAGTACTCAAGCCGTAATGGTTTTTAATGCCACAATACCGTTAATTAGTCGCAATTGTGACAAACTGCGGCAGCTAAAAATGTGGAAATATGAACGTAACTGTTATGAGGCGATGCTTGGGGGCGTGATTGGTGCTGATCGACTGTTTAATATTTGTAAATTGGCAGTTGGCTACTTGTTTTTGGGCTCGCACAAATGATAGGTTTCCTTTAAGCCGAGGTAGTGTTTCAGCCACAGCATCCAGCCAAGCCATCGAAACAACTGGCACACGACAGCAACACCTTCATAACAAATTGATCGGCATTAACTGAGCTGATTTCTAACAACAACAAACGGCAATCGCCACCTCGGGGCCGTCAACATGAATGGCAAATTACAAACAGTTAAGTAGCTAACGTAGCAACAACAGCAACAATCAAAGCGTACACAATTTGCTGTAATACAACAACAATTACATTAAAACGCGACCATAAACGTGCCAGCCGAGAACAACAGCAACAACAGCAGCAACAACAACAACAACAGCAACAATAACAACAGCAGAAGCAACAACAACAACAAAAATAACATCAACTGCATCAACTACAGCTCAACTTGTAGTTGGACTCGGCTTAGCCAAAATGAAGCCGCAAAGTTTTGACGATGTTGCAGCACCAACAGCGGAGGCAGCAGAAGCGGCAGGCGCTACCAAAGTCATTCCACACCTTGTAAAATCCACAAAAAGGCAGCCAAGAAGCAGCCGCTTACACACACACACACACACACACTCACACACACACACTCAGTTGTGCACACTAACACAACCAAATAGAGGCAGAGATGCAGGCGTGCAATTTGCGGCCGCAGCCTAGAAAAATAATTGCATGTGGATGCAGGGAAGGGAACAGTGCTCAATGGCTAAAAAGGGGCATGGGAGATGGGGGCATGCGGCAGGTGGGGGTATGGTGGAATGGGTCTAAGCCGCGTCATTCATGACGACGACGCGGCATTTGCTGCAAGTGCAAGTGCAGCTGTAACATTAACATGCAACCGACGGCGACGGCGGCGCTGCTGAGATGCAGATGCATTCAACGTCATTGCTGTTGGTGGTGTTGTTGTTGTTGTTGTTAGTAGTTACTGCCAGGTAGTAGGCAGCAGGCAGCAGGTGAATTGCACGATTTTCAATGCAAAAGTCAAGAGCGCCAACGGAAAAAAGTCGTTAGCCAAGTTTTCTGCATAGCCCAGTCAGTTGTAACTATTTTGTTTTTGTTGATGTTGCTTTTATGGCTAGAACTGTAGCAGCAGCAGCAGCAGGCGCATGTGGCAAACTCAAAACTTGCCAGCATTAAATTTGCTGCAAGTTTGACCAGCCAAACAGCCGGCTGCATTTTGGAGAGTACAGCGCGAGGAGTGTTTGGTAGCAGCTTCCTTTTGGCAGCTGCTTGACGTTCTCATACAGGCTGCACTTGTAGCTCGCAGCGATCTAGCTCCTAGCTCCCTTATCCTCAACATCTAAGGCATAGATCTGCATGCCATGGCTGAGACAGCTGTTTCCGTTTGTAAAATGTTTGGTAGCCCAATGATTGGCAAGCGATTACCAAGCGGCCGAGACATTGATGTTTCGGCCCGTACATTTTGCCTGGCATTTAGTGTCTGGCATTTGGGCTTGTTTGCTAATTACATTACATTTACTTACAGCAGTCGTCGTCGTGTGTGGCCAGCGCCAGCGCCAGCGGTTAGGCCATGCATTTGCTAGCCAGCATTTAAGCCATGTGAGCAGTTTGCATTTAGTATTCCGCTTTGTAGCCAGTTTTATTTGCAGCCCTCTGTTTTTTGGTTTTTTATATTTGTTTTTTAATGTATTTAATGTTCACACAGTGTCACGTTGTTGTTTCAGTTTGTTTATCATGCATTGCACTTATTTACAGTTAACACATTTTGCTGTCGCTGCATTTTATCTTTTGTCCCAAATGGTAAACACTTTGGGAGTTATCTATTTCGTATGGCGAAAACAGCTGCAGTGCATTCGACAAAACGAAATTCGATCAGTATTACTATTGACACATTTGTTTCGTTTTAAATTTCAATTAAATAATAATCACACTAATAGTTGCTGCTTTGCATGCGCACTTAAATTCGAATGAAATGAAATTATGATTTTTCGGCTGTGTGTAACTTTAAATAAAAGCAATTCCAAGAAATATAAACCAATCAATTACATGACAAATTATAAATCATCATCAGCAATGTTGAGTCATGATTTTATATGTGGTTTTTGTGTTTTAATTTTGCTGTGATTGAAGCTCCATAATAAATTAAGAAGTAATCTGGAGAAAAAGTTTCCCATAGACAATTCTACAGGAAAATTCTTAACTCTATTTGTATTTTGATTATATGAATGCAATTGTTTGTGCCTCTAAATCAAAATAAACTATTGAGAAATAATTAAATTTATGACATAGTGTAAATATAAGTATAGAATTCGTTTGCGCTCGCTGTTATCAGCGTAGCTTTTGTGGAAATATTATACGTTTGTACTTGCGGCTAATATATATATATATATATATATATATATATATATACATATAATAAAAATTTAATTGCGATAATTTGAACTATGCGCGTCAATTTGCACAATAGTGCGGACTGTAAGCGATCGTTATAGTTGCAGCTGCACAAATTTCGTAAATAAAATACTCAATTTATTACATAAAAACAGCTATGTAAACAAGATTAGTACATTAAAAAAAAATAAAATTTCGTTCGTTGCGAAAATTTTTGCAACAAAATAAAATCAATTTTTTGCGCCAGATAAGAATGAGCAAAATATTTCCGCTTTGGGCGTTTTCTTTTCTTTTTTCTTTTTGAGTGCTGCTCGCAATACATAAACCTATATATATCAAATTTGGATGTACATATATGCAAGTATATATATATTTTCATATTTTCTTTGCGCGATTATCAGACAGCAACGCCTCAGAAATAAAATTTTTTTTTATTCAATAATTTGTTGCTTAATTTTTTTTGTCGAGATTTCACATGTAGCTGCCGTATCAGCGAGGCGAGCCAGAATGGCCTCCGCCTCGGCCTGTTGTGTTGTCAGACTTGTCGTTTTTTTTTCGCAATTTGGGTCAGAATCGGCTGCGTCAGGCCACCTGATAAGAAACGTGCACACTTCACACACACACACACTTGTAAGTGTATCTGATGCATTTGGTGTGAGTGTTGAGCATTCGCAGATTGCGCACATTGTGAATTAAAACTATCTTTTGCTCAGCTACTGCATTTCGCATTTCGCATTTCGCGTTGTTCACTTTTAGATAACTGGCTTAAGCTGGCAATTTGACGATGCTTCCGCTCTGGCAAATTGATTATGCTGAGGTGTTGTGAATGAACTGGCGATATTTATCATACAGTTGTTATACCATATAAGTAGTTCTGTCTGGCATTTATAGCTGTATCTGTGTGTGTGTATCTGTATCTGTATCTGTCTCTGTATGTGTCTCTGTATGTGTATAGCTGGGCGAATGCACTTTTGCAGTTGCTTCAACTCGTGTCCTTAAGCCCGCGTATCTTTTTGTGTGCAGTTCACGCTGATCATCGCTTTATGTGCATAAAGTAAGAGTAACGCATGTGTGTGTATCTGATATGCAGTCTCATTGTGTATCTTTGTTTACACATTTCGCTTCTTTTTTTTCGCTTTCATTGTGTTGACATATTTCATTTATGTATATATATATATATATATATATATATATATATATTCTTTTTTTTTGCATTGAAGGACAATGTCGTTGAGGCATTGCTGAAATTCGTATAATTTATTGATAAGCGATCGTAGAACCCAGTCAGAAAGTGACTGAAGTGAAAGGAGTTGCGCAAGGTTATTGATAATTCAATTAAAACATTCTTATTACAAACAAAGTGAAGGGTGAAAGTAAACAAAGAATTACGTATTTCATTAACCTGCAAATGCAATAACCTATCAAAATCTCAAAAGGCGCAAAAAATTGTACTAAAATTTGAGGCTTAGCTATAAATCACATTGTAAATAAATTCATAAATAAATTGTAAGTATGTTTTAGCCAAGAGATACGTACATAATTCATAGCTGCTGATGTGCATAGCATCACATATATTTTTCTTAAATTATTTTTGCCCAATAGCCAAATTGATGTGGATGCTGTCGATGCTGTCGCTGCTGCTCACGCTGACTGCGCAGTCGATGTGAAAAACGCAACAAAAAAAAATTTACAGCCGCACTGGACGTGGCACGGTACTCAGCGTTGGGTTGTCGGAGTTGTTGGGGCGCTCTGCAGTAATTGTGCCTCGACGGCTGTTGCTGCTGCTGCTGCTGCTGCTGTTGATGATGATGCTGTTGTTGTAGTTGTTGTTGCAGCGCATACAATACATTTATATAGTGTATATATGAGCATATAATTTTTTATATGTTGTGCCTATATACATTATAAATTCTTTTTTTTTCGGTGCGCGCACAAAAGGCCAAATGCAGGCAATTATTAATGTTATTGTTGTTGTTGTTGCTGGAGATTTTTTGATGCTATGTATTTTTTGGACTGCTGGTTGGTTGGTATTTTGCCTTCTTTTTATTCTTTTTTTTATTTTTATTATGTGGCGCACAAAGTAAATAATATTCACCGTAAAAATGAAACGGTTTCCGATTTTCTTTTTGTTGTTGTTGTTGTTGTTGCTGTTATTATTTTTGCATTTGTATTTCTCTTTATGTTCAATTTACAGACAGCGGCAATTGTGTGATATTTTTTGTAGTTATTGGAATTTTGACAGTTGCCCGTTTGTAATTGTTGTTGTTTGTTATTATAATTATATATTTTTGTTGTTGTTGTTGTTGTATTTGGTGATATGTTTCAACATAATATTTTACATTTATGCAGCATTTAAAATAATTCAAAAGTAATTGTTACTTTTTTAATTATTCTCGCTAGTTTTTGTTGTTGTTGTTGTTGTTAGTTTAACGTTTATTTTAATGGATTGCACTTTTACTTATTTTATTTCGTTTTTGCATATGTTTTGTATTTAACTCAACATAAATTTAATAACAAAAATGTTTTTGTTGTTGCTGTTGTATTTGTGGTTGTTGTTGTTGTTGTTGCTGCTGTTTATTTTCTAGAATGGCAAGCAGAATGGCTAAGCAACGGCTTTTGGGATACGTGTGAAAAGTGATGAAAATCGCGATCATAATCACTGCAATCTGTATCTTTCCGATGCATTTAATCAATATTCTAAAAAAATGCCAGTAAATTCGCACATTTTGCTTAATCTGTTTTATGTACTTCAGTTTAATAATTCGACTCGGTGCTCACGTTTTGCCACAGAAGAGAATTTTTTCAATGGACTGCTGATAAGATGGGGCTTGCAATTTTTTCATAATTTATCACAATTAATTACATTACTGTTGAAGGTACAATAAACAAAAAAATATATATTTAATAAGAAAAAAGAACGCAATAAACTGCAATTTTTTCGGGAGGCAAATTCAAGTTGGGGGCAGTGAAAAATTTGCACAAAAATATTCACCAGCAAAGTTTCAGCTGGGCGGAAGAGGAAAAAAGGTAACAAAAACAACAAAAAAACAACTGAAAAACCATTGTAAATAGTAATTTAAGTTTTGGGCAAAAAGGATATGCCAAAAAAAATGGAAGAAACTAAAAAAGAAAAATATCACGTAAAAATAAAGTAAATGCCAACGAACGGAAGGTAAGCCAAGGAAATGCGAAAATCAAGTGCTGCGCTGCTTTCAGTTTTGGCCAGCTGCTCGACTGCAGCATCTCATCTATGCGGGGCGCACATGGGTTAAGGTCTAGCATGGCATTTCAATTGCTGCGCAGCTGCAGCGCATGGCCAATTCGCTGCTAACCGGGCAGACCAGCCAGCAATTTTTTTCGGCTATTTAATTTGCCATTTTTTCTAGCATATATCTGTGAGTACGTTTTTTTCTTATTTTTTTTTGTTTTATTTATTTTTTTTTATTTTGGTTCTCGTTCATTATGCTGTTCTGTAAACCCCGACGGCAAAGTAAATGCCTGAGCACCCGGAGAGACCTCGCCATTGTCATGGTGTAGAGCTGCTTAGGTTTGGGGCGCTGCTGTTGCTGGAGCGACTGGTTAAGTTGGTAGCGTCTCGTCTGTCTCGTCTGTCACGTCTGTCTGGCTGACGAAAATTGAAACTGACAAAAATTTGTTACATTTTGCCTGCACATAAAGTTCGCCACCCGTTGGGCAGCCACCCAACCACGCTTTATTACGGCACTTGCTGTTACTTCTACTTAGTTTTTTTTGTTTTTTTTTTTTTTTTTGACTGCTTTGTTTGTTTTGTTTTAGTGCTGCTGCTGCTGCTGCTGCTGCTACTGAAGTTTGTTGCAGTTCATTTGTATGCTGAAGTACTTTTTTCTTCTTTGATAATTTCTATTTTTTTATTTGTAGTTATTTTTTTTTAATATTTTTTTTTTCGTTTAACAAATTTGGCACGACAAATGCATTTTTTGCGCTTTGTTTTCTTTGGAACGTAACAGAAGTGCAGTGAAAATGTAGCGACATCGAATATGAGATGCGGTGCGTGATGTATTTAATTGGCAATGAATTTATTTGTTATGGACATGAGTGTTTAATAAGTTTTGTTCATTTATAATTTGATTATGAGCATTTGAACATTTGTACGTCTTGAATTATTCTCTTATAATATTCACTGATTTCATTTTAATTTTTGTGTTATAATTTTTTATTATTTATTTTGATTTCTTTTGAAATTTAATACACAATTCTTTTGAACGGCATGTTCAGCACTTTTGTCAAATTTGCGTTAGCGATATTAATTATACAATTTTATTATAAAATAAAATTAATGCATTAGCGCACAAGCACGCACACATTGTGGCACCACTCACACTCACACACAGCGGCACACGCACACCACGGGGCAGTGCAACTATTCAACCAAAAGACCGAAATAAAAATGCATTCTATAAAATTTTTGCGAGTGCGCGAAAAAAAGTTTTCCGCGTTTTGCATGCCAGCGACAGCGGCGACTGCGACGGTGACTGCAATGACGACTGCGGCGGCAGCGACTGCAGCAGCCAGCGACCGCAGTTAAAACGCACACATAAACACACACACACACACATACGCTCTCAGAAACAAGCACACACACACACACACGCACACAGAAGCGGGCAGCGACTGCAGCTTCGCTATTGTTGTTGTTATTGTTATTGCTGTTGCTGTTGATGTTGCTGTTGTTGTCATTTGTCAGTCAAGAACAACCGAAATAAAAGCAACGTGCGGGCGACGACTCAGTGGAAAGCCAAGTGCGTACATTGCCCAAAGGGCAGACGCTGCGTATACGCAATGTGCCACAGCTGCCACTGTTGTTGATGTTGCCAAATGCTATCAAATGGACTATTATGCATGTGTGTGTGTGCGTGTGTGTATGCATAGGGTATCTAATGTAATATTATCTCACTGACACTGCACTTCACTCTACATATTTATTCATAGTTATTGCCTTTGTTTTTTCATTTTTTTAAAATTAATTTGAAATTATTTGACACTTTTTTCAATTTTTGGTGACAGTTTTCTGGTTGTGGTTTTTAGAACTTTTTGGGTTTGTCTGCGAGTGATTGGAATGATGGAAATGTGAAATGCGCTTAATGCTTTACGATTGATATACGCGATCGTCGGACGCTACACCTCGGAACGACTCGGGCCGCGTCCGAAAATGCGTTCCGTTGCATATCGGATGCGTTGTGTTTATGCGACTGCCGAAGCCGACTGCAAAATTATATCACAACAACACGAAGACAGCGCTGACGACGACGACAGCGACGTCAAAATTGCATACAAGCGCATTCATGCTTGCAAAAAAAAAACAGAAATAAAAAAATAAAAAACGCCACAACTAGAATGCTGAGAGAGAGAGAGAGAGAGAGAGAGAGAACTCAACAGCAGGCAAACAGCACAGCAGGAAGAGAGCGAGAGACAGAGAGAGACGGGGACACACAGAGAGAGAGAGAGAGAGACAGAGAGAGAGAGAGGGAGAGAGAGAAGAGAGAAAGAGCGCACGTTGAGTCATTGAGTGGGAAAGGCGCGCAAACGCGAGAACTTTAGGAGTAACAGCAAACGGGGTAAGCCCGCACACACACATACACACACACACACTCAAAGGCCACTGACATGATGAACATCAAGCCGACTCGACCAGAATGAGCGACCGAATGAGCGAGAGAGAGAACACAGAGCAAGAGCGAATGAGAGCGCCAAATGCAGTGTAATGCAATTCTCGACAACTCAACAACTGCATACTAAGCTGCGGCTGCGGCTGCGACTGCGACGCCAGCGCGCGTTGATAAAAAGCCAGCCGACTGCGCCGCACTGCGCTGCCAAAATAGCCGGTGCCGGAGTCAGTTGAGTAGTTGCCAGTAGTTGGCCAGTCCCAAGTAGAGTCCAACTCAGCGCTCAGCTGTCCCTGGCCTGACATTGTTGACAATTACTATAAGAAACGAGCTTACAATTAACACACACTCACACACACACACAGAGACAACTACTGCTGCGACTGAGGGCCTGGCAGCAAAAAAAAATAGAAAAAGAATCACTCAAATTTGTTGGCCATTCGCTCACAAATACTTTGCAAAAATAAAGTTAAACAATGCAAACACACACACACACAGATAGAGAGACTAGCACACACACACACACACACACACTCACACACATCATCTCAAATTTTAGTATTCACCACATTTTTTGTGTCGCTTTTTTATTTCGCACACGCACACAGCTGCCTAATAAGCAGCTACTCACACACTCACATACATGCATAGTTATATATGTATCTGTATATTCACAAACACTTGTAAAGAAAATGCATCGCAGCTGCTGCGCTGTCGCTTCGTTGTCATGGCAATTAGCTGGACTTTTTTTTCCTCTTTTTTTTTTTTGTCAAAGGGGGTGGGGGTGTCACTTGAGCTTTGGCTGGTTTTTTGTTTTAAATATTTGATAAATATGCGTATACTATTATTACGCTTAACTTTTACATTATTTATAGCAATAAATATTTTCCAAATGATTAAGTAGCTTAATCGTCGTAATATAATCAATAATTAAATTGTATAAAGAAATTCCCAATAGAGCTGACAACTATATTTAGGGAATTCCCAATAAATAATTCTTAAATGTTTCAAACTTGTCACTGAACTCTTTATTATATACAGAACACTAATCAACCTTTGTTAAGTCCCAAATATATATGTATATATATAAAATCATATATCATACTATATATATAAGTATGTATCGATGTATGTGTGTGTGTCAATTTGAGCAATATGCAGGCTTTTCACAACAACAAAATACGCTCAAAAATTAACCAAGAACAACAACAAAACTCGCTCACTCATACACAGATTAATGAGAGCGTGCTGCGAGAATTCACCAGTGCCGCTTAACCAGCTCTCCACAACACACACACACACACACACATACAAGAACTGCATTTCCTGCTCATTAATGACGACGCGTGGTGAGTTGTTGCCCCGTTTCTCCAGCCATTCAGTCACTCAATTCGCGTGCGCTTGACTCAAGAACTCTGCTCAGCAAAATCCACTCATAAGCACTGAGCAATGCAACATGTAAATGAGCTTGACTGTCTCTTTCGGCATTTTTCTTTTTTTCTTTTTTGTTTTTTGTTTGGCTTTTGTCTTGTTTTGGGTTTGAGTTGTGTGCTTATATTGGACTTTGGGTCGCCTGGTGCACGACAACTGATAAATGCATTGAAAACTTAAATTCACATATTAATTGTTGATGAGTGCCTAAATTGCGCAGTTGGCTTTATCAAATTGTGAAACGTGCTGAACAAATTTAGGTAGTTTCTCGATTGTTTCTTTACAGAAAAAAAACTAGTTCTGTACAATGAACAGAGATAATATGTCGTATGGAAAGTGACTAATGCTGATAACCAGAGATAATCTGGAGCTGTTCATCACGAATACTAAATTAACCTTTAATTTCACTTGCACCACTTTCGATGTTAACTGCAGTTCAGTATAATCGCAGTATCAATAACAGTAACACTAACATTGACAGCAGCCACAGTAACAACAATAATAATAACAGCAGCAACAACAACAACAGACATGTGCTATGTGGCGTTGGCGGCAGTTAAACGACAACGACAACGACCTGACTGACGCACGTTCAAGGTATTATCTCATAAATGCATACACACAGCACACACACAACACACACACACACACATTCACTTACACTTGCATTGCAAACATGCATATGAATGTGTGAAGAGCCCTTGCTCGCCGCTATAAAAACAACAGCAAGAACAACAACAGCAACAACAACAATAGCAGCAGCAATAGCAACAATAACAGCAGCAAAGCGCAACAGTTGTGAATACAGCCACAATGCAGCGCAGTTGCCGTTTTGTCACCCTTCGAGATTTAGATTTGTGCCTCTGTATGTTCATTGATTTATCATTGTTGTAATAAACAATAAAACAAAAATGTAAAAAATACAACATCTCAAATAAAAAAAATACTTCGTGAACGATAAGAATATATGTGTACATAGGCACACACACACACACTAACAGATTGCACTTGTGGAAGTAGACTCAGATTGATTCCCTTATCAGCAGGGGACGAAGAGAATGCATTTAGTATTGCATCAACATCGAATCGCTATTGAGAAATTCGATTTGCAAAACATAATCGACTTACGAAATCAATTTGTGCTTCCTTTTCTTTTTGCTGATAAGTTTTTAATCAACTCTTGCTCGATTTCGTATTATTTGCTTTTTCTTATTGGAATCGCTTGAAAACATACCGCATTCGTTCTGAATTTGATATTGCTATTTGTTGAACGCTGCTTATCGGGTTTAAGTTGCAACTTGCTAGCTTAACTAATGCAATACCATATGACTCTCATTGTGAGCTGTTGCAAGCTACAATTGCTTTATATATACATGACAAAGTGCGCACTAATATTTCAAAAATTGCATTGCGATTAAGTTAATTCATTGGAAGCAACGAATAAGAGTTGTTTACTTTGCTAACTGATTTAAATTATATGTCAATTCTTAGCAAAAAAACTTGTATAAAATTGAAGAAGGAAGTCGACAAATACTAGTACAGAAAGCTTAAAAAATAGATTATAGTTTCATTTGGATGCAGATTCTTTTAAGAAAGAATTTTATATACATTATCAGCGCAGAATATGCTTCAAATTATAATTGCACTGGACTTTGGATGGAGGAGGTTTCTGTATATTCGAGTTCTTTTTTATCGAAGTGAAATCTCTACAATTGAGACATAGCAATGCTCGATATTTCCTTCGTTCATTTGAATTACATTAAATAGAATTAAACTACCCAATTCTCTGAAATTCTTGAACAGAAATAAACTTTTGCTAAAAAGTTACTTTCGCAAGTTCGCTGATGTCATTCTTGAATTGTAGATTATAAATGAAAGCGCTTACAATTGCAAGCAGATTATTAATATGGCTCAATAAACGCCTTAGAATTAACTATATCTTGCTTTTTCTCAGATAACATTTTGGCTGGCAAGCATTCACAGTTCCATCGCTCTGATCTCCATGATTAGATGTCGCTGCGTACGTAACATTTGGCATATCACGTATACGCCGCATAGCTGAAGTCATACGCACACACACACACACACAGGCAGATACACACAAATTCAGATAGATACACATGCACACACGTGCTGCTTTGACTTTTTGCTTCCGTGTAAATGTCGCGCAACAAGTTAGTGGCAAAAGTTTAGCTGTTTAGCAGTTAGCCGCCGGCTTTACCGTTGCAGCGCCATTTTGGTCAGCTCTCAAGGTGAACCTGTCTGATTTGAGGCATGTTTATGCTCGTAAGTAATTTCGTTACGTTTGATTAGTGGCCGGCAAATGGCAATTGACTCGAGTCGAACGGAGTCGACTCGATTGCGAGTCGAGCGCGTTTTGATTGCTGCGCTGCTAGCGACTAACTGGATTTTATTATATTTCGCATTGTCAACCTTGAAAGCGTATAGAAATTGTGCACTTTGATTGCCTGTCAGGAGACTTGGTCATTTTAAGATTTATAGCACACGATTAATGCATTAGTGCAGCTACTTTTCACGCTTTTAATTGAACAAAAAAAAATATAATTTTAAATATAAAACGCAATCTTGAAACAAAAGCCCAAACATAACGTTACGAAGCAAATTGAGTAGAAAACTGAATAAGACACCCACTATTGAAATTCATGCCGTAATGCAGCTTCTAATGCATTTTCAATGTATTTTTACAAACTGTGTGCTGAATATTTATCGATTCGATTTCCACATTATTATTGTTGTTGCTGTTGCTGCTGTTGCTGTTGCTGCTGTTGTACTTGTGGCTGTCAACGTCTCGGCGCTCCGGCTGTGAAACAAAGATGCTGCCAGGCTGCAGAAAAAACGGAAGTACAGTTTGTACTGTCCACACAAAGGCAATAACTAGCTAACATAACGCCAGCAAATTGAGCGACAAAGCAAAAACAAAAACAAAAACAAAAAACAAATTGAGAAAATGCTGTGAACTTTGTTAAAAGAGGCAGAAAAAGTACCAGCTAGATTCGCATTTTTTTTTTGTTCATTTTTATTTTTTTGGTAGACAGGCAGAAGAGGTAGTTTGGCTAAAAGCAATATCAACTTGAAATGATTTTGATGGTACTTCAGTTGCGACTGGTGCTAATGGAGTTTTTGGGTGTGGCCTTCGGCAAGAATTCTACATTGATTTCTTTGTTAACACCATGTGCTTGTTACCTGTGATTGGAATATACATGTGTTGCATTTCCCTCCCTCCCTCCCCTCGGTCAGTCCAATGACTTTGCCAGCCGCAAACAACAACAAGTTGCCGACAATTGACAACTGTTGCTGCTGGAATGGGGAAGCATATGTATGTTTGTATGTATGTATGTGCAGCTCGAGGCAGCGTGTTCGTCGAAAATCGCCGAAAGTGCTGCGAAGGCAACAAGCAACAGCATCTGCATCCTGTTTGCCGTCGGCGTTGGCAGTGGCGTCGACGTCGCCGTCGCTGTCGCCGTCGACGTTGTCGGTGGCGTTGTCGTCTGCGTTGTTAGAATGTGTGAATTCGCAAGTCTTTGCATACTTTTGTGCGTCGCCATTGCCACTTGTTGGTGCTGGGCGCACTGCGTGTGTCTGTGTATGTGTGTGTGTGCGTGTGTGTGTGAGTGTATGTAGGTGACTTATGCAACAAGTGAAATAGTTTCTTATTGTTGCTGCTGCTGTTGTTGTTGTTATTATGTAACGATGTTACAAAGTCAAATACAAACGTCTACATCGTTGCTGCCATCGTCAGCGTCATCGTCATCGCTGCAGGTTGGGGGTAAGCGCGGCACATTCGCTGCGGGAGGACAAATGTCTGATACGGCTGCTCCTTTGGCGTATTGTTGGCTTTTGTTGTTTACCTCATGCTACTGCCACCAACCAGCCAGCCTGCCTGCCTGCCTGCTGCATGCCACCTGCCTGTTGCCTCACTTGTGTTGTAGTTCATGTGTAGCTCGCTATGTTGTCTATTTGCAAAAGTTTTCTTCAAAGAATTTTCATATAAGCATAAAATTCTTGTTACACATTTGCCTTTCAGCTTTTTGCAGCTGAGAAAGCGAGTCGGGCGATCTTGTTGTTCTTGTTGTTATAACTGCTGTAGTTGTCGAGTTTTGGGCCCCTTGTATACAATATATTTTATGAGCGTAAACGTGCAGTTTGTGCAAGTGTTTTGGAATCTGTCAACAGAGCTGTTCGACTTTTTGGCTTTAATAGTTTGCAAAGTGTTCCATTTTTGTTTGACTTACGGGTATTAGGGGTAATTGTTGTGTAAATTTTGATGCTACCTTTTACAGTTTGCATAGATGAAAAATATGAATTTAGCAAGCTTGACTCCTAAACTTTTTAACTTATGGTCTTACATAATGAAGTGAAAAGTGTCACTGTGCAGTTGGAAATGCTAACGCTGCAAAAATAAGCATATGGTTGAATTGTTTTCTATTTGAGATCATTATGCCAACATTTGAATTTAGCAAGGTATTTATAAAAGTATTTTTATTAGCTATCAATTATGTGCACAATTTCATGGATAAAATTTTATTGACTCCAAAAGTGAAATAACTTAAATGCAAACAAAATTCATTGTATTTATGGTATTCGAAGAACTGGTAAATAAAATATTTTAAAATTATCCATAAAAGATGGGTTATTGTTCTACTATTAACTTTTGGCACATTTTACATTTAACCAGTCATGCATTCATCGGTTGTGTACATTTTTGAAAGTATTCTTAAAGTTATTAGAGATTGAATTTTTTACTGCATTTTTTATTTTCACCAAACAACACACAAAACCTTTAAAAGTGTTAATATTATAAAAGCGAAAATAATAATATTTACTTGTTTTTTACAAATAGTAAAATTATTTATTTAGGTTGCGTATTAAGGTATTCTAAGTATTTAAATTGCTTTCGATAACTAAAATATTTAAACTTTTTCTTTTCAAGTTTTGAAGTAAGATTATATTTGAAATCACAACAATCTTGAATTTAATTACTAAGTGAAAATATCACTCACCCGCGCATCATGCTTCCTGTATTGAATCGCAGCCAAAATTAAGTTAGTAAACTAATCAATTCAATTAAGCATTTACAACGCTCGTGCAAAGTCAAGTTCAACATATGCCAAGCGGCAGACAATTATCTAGAAGTCTCTATCTTAGTTTGTTGATGTCTATGTAAATGAGTGTGTGATCGCTTTAATTAAATGCCTACACATAAATTATCGCAATGTGGCTGCGACAACGTCTTTAATTAAATTTTCATCTACTCTGAAGTACACACAAAGAGACACACGTACACACACACACATACACACACACACACACACACACTGATGGCGGTTTGAGGTGAAAGCGGAAGTGCGGCGCACAAAAGCACACAACACTTTTGTTGAATGTAACGCGACACGGCGAAAGTCAAACGTCAAACAGTTGGGTGCAACAGTTGGCGCCAATTGTTGCTTCAATCAACACTCGAATAAGCGTGCCACAATGCCACACAACTGGCAACAGGCAGCTGGTAGCTGGCTGCTGTTGGCTCAGCCTCCTTGGCTGAAACGATTTGATTCAGTTGAGGCCACAATTGCTGCCACTTTGGTTGCCCATTCAAATTTACACAATTAACTGGCAAACGGACAAAATGACGAGTGTCTGGTATTTATTTTTATTTTTATTTTTATTTTTTTTCTTTGGGATTTTTGGGCTGTTGCTGCCGAAAACTAGTTGTCGTCCTGCTGGTGGCTGCTGCCAAACTCACTTGTTGCACAATGCGCACCAAACGCCTCAGCACAAAAATAGTTATGCTGTCGCCGTTGACGCTGGCGTGCCGTCGGCGCCAGCATCGCAGTCAACTACTACTACAACTACTGCAAATTCGACAAAAATGTCAGGAGACACCCACCAAACTACAAGGCGTACCCGCCCAACTTGCCACCGCCGGCCCGCACGCCACGTCCAGGCACAGAGCACAACCAACCAACCGAATGCAGCCAAATGTAGCTGCAAAACTCAAACCCAGTGAAATGCCTTGCTCACACACACACACACACACACACACACGACAGAACGGAATGGGGTTAGTTACCCCCCATTCCCCCCCTTTCCACACACAGCCCTCACCTTACCACTCCGAGAGTCCTCCATTCGTTTCCCTTGCAGCAAAAACTACCAAAAGCGCACGACGCCAACAACGACGTCAACGAAGCGACGAAACTTTTTTCGAGCACACGAAACTTTTTCAGCACAAAATAAAATGCAGCGACGTTGGCAGCGACAGCAACAGCAACAGCAACGGCAACGGCGACAGCGACGGCTACGACGAAGTCAAACCCAAAACGCCCAACCACCCATACAACGTGCTGCATTTTTTTTTAGTGGCCTTTTTGCTCCATTTTGTTTTTGTGTGTTTTGCCGTTTGCTTGTACCACATTCACCCACTAACTTGCACACACATACACACACCCGCACACTCGCACTCCCGCACACTCGCACACTCGCACATCCAATCACCCACACATAGCTAAAACATTTGCCCTCCACCCTTATACACGCACAGAATGTGCATTTTTTTCTTGCACTGCATTTTGCCCAATGTTCTTAGCGCCATATTGCTCGATCCTTGTCGTCTATAGACGACGAACGACCCAAACGCCCAAACACCCAACACCCAACACCCAAAACACTCACGGCACTCAATCGCCTAACAGTGCCACCCGCAACCCACCCAATCCACAGCCAACGCGTTAACTTTGTGCTTTTTCGTGCTTCCGCTTCATTTTTTCTATACGCACACACACACCAAAAAATAAGGCGAAACTGGGAGAGTGCAAAATAAAAAATAAAATAAATATATAGAAGAAAAACAGAATGCAACAAATATGCCAAAGAAAGGTTGGCAACGTCTCTCGCTGAGGACATCGTCCCAGCCTCGTTTGGCTGGCTTCCTGAGGCGCACATTGTTCTGGCTCTTACCTTGGGCCAAAGCAAATGCACACAAAGCCCCACCAAACCACAGTGAATCGCCACCATTACCACCACCCATTTACCCAAAGTCAAGCTGACTTCCTGGCCTGGCCTTTTCTGGTCAGCCGGCCGGTCTGACCGACACACCTGCCCACTCCATCGTATTAAAAAAAAAACCACAAAAAACAAAAAAATAAAACAAGACCGAAAAGAAAAAAATGCCAAACGATATATAAGAGCAAAAAAAAAAAAGGCCAAAGGCAACCAACCAAAAAATCTATTTTCCAATTTCAGTGCATGCACGAAACTAACCCGCCAGCCTGGCCACAACCTCATCCCCATCCCCATGCCCATCCACCCACTTGTGGCGCTTCCACACAAATACACAAACACATCCATACACACACCCACACACACACACCCACACACATATACACTGTAACACAGATACACTTTAACTAAGGAGCGCATGAATTTGGTTGCGTCTTTGCTGATGCAGGCGCCGTCGACTCGCACGAAGACCGATTCCGGGCAGCGATTCCTTCGTAACTCTCAGCGTGCTCGTCGTGGCCACAGAATAACAACAATTGCAACAACAACGGCGCGAAATACTCGTATAGTGGAAGCGTAAAACTCGTAAAAATGTAACCTAAAAACCGTCAGAAAAAATGCTACGCGCAACAACAACAGCAACAACACCAACCAGAACAACAACTATGCAGCATGCAAGGAGGCAGGAAAAAAGAAAGGAAAAATATATGTATAAAAAAAGAACACTGTGACTGGCTGGAAAGTGGGTAGAGAGTACCCATTGCGTAGTGCATGAAGTCCTGTGTAGGATTTGGCTGGCATGTGGAGCAGGCGTACCAAAAGCATGAGGTAACTCTGCGGTCGAGCTCGCTCACCCGCCCACGCACACAGCTGTTGGCTGGCTGACTTGCTGCCTGCCTGCCTGCCTGGCTGTTGGCGTCCTCGTCGCTTGTTGTCTCCTTCCTTGCAGGCGTAGCGCATAAAAATGCCTTCTTACAACGACAACAAGAATGCGAAATACTATAGGAATAAGTCGAGGACGAGGACGAGGACGAATTTCCATCCAAGCTCTCTCCCAATGCTGTTGTTGTTGTTGTTGTTGCTGTAATCGAAAGATGCGTTCACACTGCGCCCAATATACGAATACTGAGGACGCCGCACTAACTACAAGTATACTATATAAAGAGAACCCAAATAGTGTTTGCACTAGTGTGAGTCGAGTATGGCCCACAATATTACCCAGCACCTGCTGATTACTTTTTCTTGATACACACAAACAAACACACACACACACACACTCACACACCAACACACACACATACACTGCACAACACAATGCTCTGACACTTTCGCTCTGCTCTCTAACGAGCATTTGTTTTTCTCTCTCACTTACACAAACGCGAAAGCCGCTTAGATGTTGAAAACAATTTTTTTTTTTGTATTTTGTTGTTATTTCTGTTGTTGCATTTGCCCGTATTTTTTCATTTGCTTTTTGGATTTATTTTTAATATATAAGCAATAGTTGTGGTTCTTTTTAATGCTTTCATGGGCTGTGGTCCTGGGGGTTGAACCAACTATCCTAATGGAAAATATAATTTAATTTTGTACATCAAATTATTGCCCAAAACCCAACTTTCAAAAATATAAATTAATCATCACTTCTAAAGACTTAAAAATATGTTGAAGATTCCAAATTATTTTTAATATTATTTCAACCTTAATTTTATTGAAAAAATCTTTTAATTTAATAAAAATATTTGCAATATCCACTGGTTAAAGGATCAGAATTAGACACAAAACTTATTTTTAATTAGTTATTTAAATTATATTTTATTTAATTTTAATTATGTTTTTCAAAAATGTTTTATATATAATTATTTCTTGGAGGATATATTGGTTTAATTTATTGAGATGGCTATAATCTAAATCATTAACCTCATTTCTTTTTCAAATCGAATACAGACCGCATCCCATTATACAAAACTAGATTTTATACAACGCCCCTCAGCACACAAGTGAATTTTTGCGTGTTGAATCTACAAGTGGTATATCCCATTACAATCAAATATAACGCCACCACTGATTGAGCCATTGCCAACGGTACGCCATGCACAGAGTCAGCCGGTTTGAACCCACCGATGCAACAGGCGAGAACCACCCACCCCAGTTCACAAACTGCCTTGTTGCTGACATCTTCTTCGATCTACCAAAAACCCGAACGTCGTTGTCTGGGCGAAAAAAGAAAAAATTCGTCGCTCGTTGAAAATCCAACTCCCATTTTGGTGATGGCGACTATGGGTGCAGGGTGCTGGCGACAGCGACGTCAACGCCGTCGGAAATCGGCCACAAAAACAGCAACGCCAGCAATGTAGCCGACGAGGACGTTGATAACGGCGTTGGCGATGGCGATGGCATTGCTTGCTCCTCGTTGGCTCGCCTTTCGGCGCCAGCATTCGGGTGTAGTAGGTGTCTTTTCGGCTTATGGCACAGCAACAGGCGTGGGGTGGGATTGCAGTTAGGCGAGCATTGCTTGATTGTGGGATGGGCAAGGAGTTGCGTCGCATTCGGCAGTCGTCGTCTGCATTTTTATATTGTGCAATATATTTCGTAGGGATACGTCGTCGTCGTCCTCGTTCTCGTCCTCCAGCTGTGTGCGTGCGCTTAAGTGTGCTTCGTTATCTCGTATAGCACTTCGTTTTGGGCACACACACACACACACACACACACACACACACACACACACACACACACACACACACACACACACACAGCGGCACACACACTCAGAGAGAAAGAGAGAGGGAGAGAGAGAGAGAGAGAGAGAGAGAGACTGACTCACACCCATACACATAAAATGATGCAGCTAAAAACTAACCCAAACCAAAGCCAACCCTAAAGCTGCACCAGCTGAAAGCCAGACAACGATTTTTTGCAGCTTCGTGCGACAGCGACGCCGAAACCTGCAACCACCCCACCCAATCCTATTTACTGGCCCACCCGCTTAGCCGCCCGACTGCCCGTCGAGTGGCAACAAAAATTGTCGCTGGAAAAATGCGCTACGGGCTTGGGGTTTTTGGGTTAGGGGTAGCAGGACGGCATTGGAAGTGTGGCTGGCTGTGCGGGAATGTCAACTAGAAACAAGGACGATAAGCATTATGGAGCGCATTGAGGAAGTAATTGAGTGCACGGGACACGGACGCGGGCAAGGACGAGCCCCAAAGCTGCCTGGCGTTGGGTGGTAGTGGGTTGACGCAACAAGAAAAAAAGATATTTAAAAAAAAGGGAGGAAAAAATACATGGCAACGACAAGAACAACAACAACAACAACAACAACAAAAGGCATTTAACATTTTAATGCAGGTGGCTGCTGGTCGTTTGGGGCGTTGAGGGTTAAGGGTTGGGAGTGGAGAATTTGCCGGCAACGTGCTAAACGTGCTCAAAACCCGAAATGAGAGTGTTCCAGAGGACGAAGGATAAGGCCGGTAGAGACGCTGCTGTGCCCAGCAAGAAATGCAATAAGCACAGCAGCAAAAAAAGAAAAAAAGAAAAAATAAATAAAAAAAAATGCAATTTATGTTAATTTTTCTTGGTGTTTGCTTTAGTCTGAAAGTCGTTGCTGTTGGTGTTGGTATCTATATCCACAATGTGTATGTGTGTATGTGTGTGTGTCCAACTGTTTCTGTATATTGTGATGATGGCGCCTGAACGCCTGAGCGCTTGGGCAGAGCTTTGCATTTTGTTTATTTTACTTTCGTATATCCTTCGTGCTATGTATTCACAGCTGAAACATATGGTAAGCTGAGCCCTGTCCCAACTTATGTTGATTAGGGTGGACTAAAGACAATTTCCATGTCGAACTTTTTTAGCCACCACACATTTAATTTACCGCTTAAAGCAAATCCCATTTGCGGCCTTAATATGAGAGACGATCACCTACCCCAACACCATTGGCACTTTCCCATTGCTCAATTTAGGTGGCAGGCACGTATGTATGTACACAGCAAGTCCCTGGCTTAGGCAATAAAAATCCCACACTAAAACTAATGCAAGTTGCCTGTATGTGCAGTAAGAAATTGCTGGAAGATGACGCAGTCGCCGCTGGAAATGTTGGTCCAAACGAAAAGCGAAAAAAAACGTGATTGTGGGCGTGCAACAAGCAAATTATTGAGATTCACTTCTATAACGAGTGGCTTGGAGCGATTTTTCCATGTATTTTTTTCTAATTAAATTGCACGTGGGGGTGAAGGGCGTAAGGAGAATCATTTTGGCCACTCACCGACAATGTGCAGCATATCCTTGGACCACTTCATTAGCTCGCGCTTGATGAGACGGCGCTCCTGCTGGCATCTGGTAAATGAGCAGTCGGCCATTTTATAGCAATGTATGTACGAATGTTTGTATGTGTGTGTGTAACGGCTTAATGCGGAAATTACTTTGGCGCAACTATACCTGCAAATTGGATAGAGAGTAAGAGAATGAGAGAAAGAGAGAGAGAGAGAGAGAGAGAGAGACAAAAAATTAAATGCGATTATCACAAAAATTTTCCAATGCAAGTCAGTTGAAATTATTAAATATATAATGCGCCATTTAACGCTTCATATGTCGACTGCTGTTGTTGTTGTTCTTCTCGTCGTTTTTGTTGTTTTCACAGCATTTTTGAGTCGCCTGAGAAATGATTAAACAAGTTTTATTTCAAGGTTAGCGCGAAAACACACACACTCAAAACCTGTTGCATTTTTTTTTTATTTTTATTATTTCATATGCTGAAAATATTTAAGTTTTTTTTTGTGTTGTTTTTTATTTTTGCTGTTGTTTTAGTTGCATTCTTGCCAAGCAGCAAGTTGTAGTAGTTTTTTTTTTGTTGTTGTTTTTTTTTTGTAATATATAGATATATATTTATTGCTTGAATTGTAATTGTGGGGCTTTTACTATTCGGGCAACTACCAGTTTTTGATATTTCCTAGTTACACACAACCGTACAGCTTTTTGTTGTGGTTATTGTCGCTGTTGTTTAATCTGTCTATTACACTAATTTATTCAAATGCTGTTGTCGTCGTCGTTGGCGTTTGCATTAATTTTATTTTTTAATATTATAGCGCCGTAAATAGTAAAACGTGTTGGATTTTCGCAATGAGTGTACGAATGCCCCCAATGAGTGCTTATTGGTTTACAAATTTAATACAAATATTTTGGGTAATTTTCATTAGAAATTAATACTTTGCAACTTATGTAAATTGCATTTTTTTTTATTAAATTTCAATTCAACTTGAAGTGCTTCTTCTTTTTCAGTTTATTTTAAGCCACTTACAACACTGACTTCCCTACCATTTTTCAAGCACTTGTTGGCCACTAAAACTGGCCTATCCAGCCCCCAAAACTAAATTACAATACTCCCAACATGTTCAAAGCATACGCATAAAGACAGTGGAAAAACTAATTGAGATTCTAATATCAGATAGGCGACTAGTACATGGGCGCTAATACAAAGGCAACTGGCAACTGCCAACTGCCAACTGGCGATGCAGACCCTTGAAAAACTAGTAGCCAACAGTTTGAAGATGGACGCAGACTGTGTTGGGGCTGTGGCTCTCTGACTGTGGTGATGAAAAATTACTTGCTGCCATCATCGCTAGAGGCGGGTAATGCCAAAAGTAAGGGGAGCAACAACAAGAATTGGAATTGGCAGTTGGCGTGCAGCGTGGCCTGACTGCATGCAGTAGCCACTGGTACTTGGTGGGTGTGTCAACGGAGCACGCGGCAGCAGCTGATGATGGACGTTGATTATGATGGACGTTGCTTGGCAGCGCATCGAGTCGGCAACAACAGGCAACGGGCAGCAATTGCTTGCTTCCTTGGGCCATAGATTGAGCGATTCGCAGCGCCAGCCCAACGCCTTTTTGGTATTATTTTAAATATTTTTATAATTTAGCGAGCCAACCACTTGCTATTTACATAGAAAACACAATTTGTAATTATATTGCAGTATTCTTTCTTTCAGCTTTTCAGCTGCTGCGTATTTGCCAGCCCAAATATAGACGAGGAAGACACACACACACACACACCAACATAATCTCAACGCTTATTTATTTTGAGTATTGACGCTTCCTGCCTTTTTCAGCAGCAGTTGGTATGGAGGAAGGGGATGGGATAGAAGCTGAGGGCAGTGCCAAGCCCGATACAGATACTGATAGTGATACAGATAGAGATTCAAGTCAGAAGCATAGCAATCTGGCTACGTGTTACAGATACAGAAAAGCTGAGACAACTCATTCAATCGAACGCTCTATAGTAGATATAATGAATGCAACAAGTATCTGTGGTTGTCGCTATGTGTCTCCGTCTCAGCTTCTCGGTTTCTCGCTCGCCTGCATTTGATTTCATAAATAAATTTTTGCAAAATATCAAGGCCGGATTGCAGCTTGAAACTTGTAAGCCATATAGTATATATATGTGAGTACATATATACAAGCATGTGCAGTCGCAAAAAATAAAAAACAAAAACAAAAAAAAAAACGTATCACAAAAACAAAACAAAAAAATTTACAAAATGGCAGCAACAACGCAATTTATTGGCTTCAAAGGTATGAGATAGAACAGAATTAAGTGCTCGCTATTGAAAACAAGTTGGTGTGCAAAATATCAGTTAATATCAGTCAGATGTTATATACTAGAATTCTGGGCACAAAGTGCATTTCGGCTAACCAGTTTCAATTCTCAATTCAATTTTTTTGTTTGTTGCAATTTGTGCACAAAGTGTTCAAGGCCCGAGCCAAATTTTTGTTAATTATAAGAGTTGGAATCGTGGCCAATGTTAAACCTTGAAATTATTATTTTTTTTGCAATTTGCAACAATTTGCATTGTTCCAATTGGCTGCTCAATATACGAGAGTTGTACGAGTTAAGTTTTTTTGTTATTCTAAATACACATTTGCATTTAATTTATATGTTGGCGTTGCTGTTGTTGGTGCTGCTGCTGCTGCTGTTTTCAGCTGTGCAACTATTTATCATATATTCATTTATTGCAATAGATGAATTAATAAAATTACAATTATATGCCGATAAATTGTTTTTAGTTTTCTTAGAAAAAGGCGGAAATCACCGATTACATTTATTTGAGCACACAGTTCTCATAATTTTGATTAATTATGTGCGCTCTTTTTTGTTGCCTGTTAACTTTCTAGAAATTTGTTTATAAATTGTTTCACTTGTTTTTTCTCCGATGCGACCTTTAGTTGTCTTTAGTTTTCACACATACTAATGTGTGCTAATTATATGGTATTCCATTAAGTTAAATATGTTAATTGAGTTTGATGTATTTCGGTTAGTTAATGATGGCAATAAATGAAGTGATTTCAAACACTGCAATTAGCTAACTATGCAAAATGTATTGAACAGAAGCATTACAGATCAAGGGTGAATAATAATACAAAATGTGCTTACTCGTATAAGTCGTTCAATTATTTTATGAAGCTTATCATTGGCGACCAACCCAATTTTTTTGTTAGTACGAAATAAACCGCATTAATTATCAAATGTATCTTGTAGTAATCGAATATGACGCACGAGCTACAAATATATTAAGAAACCAACAAACAGTTGCACATTATTTATAGTTTTCTTATTAGTCATTTGGCTTTGGCAGCTCTTGATCTATATATACTTAAAGCTCATTAAAATTTTCATAATGATTCATTATTAAACGACTGATTTCATGTTATTATTTGCTCATTTCCTTGTTTTCTAAGTAATACAACAATTGAGTGATTATTTAAAAAGTTTCTCTCTGCTAAATACTTTTTTCTTTTGAAACTATATTGATTATTTATAAAGTTAATCGTATTATAATAAATATTGAGATATAAGCTTATTCTCAAAATATTTTACATTTTCTTACTCATATATAAGTAATTTTTATATATCGGCTGACACTGACACATGAGCAGTTGTCACTTCCGTTGCAACAGCAGCAACAGCTATAGCAACAGCCTCGTCTTGATGAACTCTTCCGTTTCAGCAATAACAATTCGCCACCTTCAAGCGGCATTGGCCCTGCGGCACCTCCGATAAAAGATCATTGCCCATTAGTACTTACAATTGTTGTTGTTGTTGTTGTTGTCGTCGTTTTACTGCGCACGACTCTGGTCAACAACAATGACAACTCTCACCTGTTGCTGGGGGCGCATGCAACAAGTGAACCAACAGCAGCATGCAACAAACTGAAGCAACATGAGCACGCGCCAACAGGCAACGGCAACGGCAACACCAACACAATGACAGGAAGATCGAAAACGAAACCAAAGCCACCGCTGGCTGGGCTGACTTGACTGGCTAACTAACTGGCCAGCCCGCCTGGCTGGTTGGCTCAGTTACAGTAACACACATTCGGCTCAGTTGTTGCTGTTGCTGCTGTTGTTGTTGCTGTTGCTGTTGCCATTGTATGCAGCGAAGCGCATTTCCATTTCTAACGTTGATCTGCGATCTGCAACAGCCACGACAAACACGACCACAACTAAGGCTGAACTGGTGTTGGTGTTGGTGGCTGCTTGAATGGGCGACTGGTAGACTGTCTGCCTGGCTGACTAGTTGACTGGCTGACTGTAAGGTCGCCATTTGCAGTGGCGGTCGATCGCGGCTCGTTCATGGCCCAGCTCACCTACAAACCGACAACCAAAAAGACAAGTTTAGCCGTTGCAGTTGTAGTTGTAGTTGTTGTTGTTGTTGTTGTTGTTTGTGCCATTGGACTTGCTCTTGGCTTTGAGTTTTATTGGTTGTTTGGCCATTGGCTGATTTATTATACATACGTACAAGCAAATAAATATATATATATGTATATATGTGTGTGTGTGCGCTTGTTTGCTTATATGCATTTTGGCTTTGGGCATTTGCTTTTTTATGCACCGGCCATTGCTCTTGACCCTAATGCATTTGTCAGGCGCTGACTAACTATGTACTGAGATAACAACTAAATACTACTTGCACTGCCAATAAGCCCAAATATTCGATTTCCTTAGCGGTTCTCAAAATGCGGAGCTCCATGAATCCGCTTGCTGCTCACGTTGATTACTAAAACGAAGTCAACACGAATTTAAATTAAATAAGGCAACAACAACAGCAACGGCAACAACAAGGATGTTTTGTTGCAACACAGAAGGGTGGCATGAGAATGCGGGTGTTGCACACAAAACGAAGTTAAATGCCGCTCAAGGATGCTAAATGTGCCATGTCGAAATGTGTTGTCTGTATTTGTTGGAGCAGTATTGAGCTAACAGCATTGTCTATATAGCACTGGCTGTCTGTCTCTATGTTTTGGTGTGTGTGTGTATGTGTGTGTGTGTTAGCAAAACTGTTGCATGCAGCCAGAAGGAACAGACAACGATTTCATTTGCTGCTGGCATATGGCACATTTTCGACATGTTTTGTGTGCAATTTGGCAACAACAGCAACAAAACCAGCTACGTTTTCTATATCAGCAGCAGGCAGTGGCTGCTGACTGGCAGCCCAGCCTGTGACGCGTTGCAGGAAATGTGAAAACAACGTTACGAAACTTTTATTTTGAGCTCAATGCGCAACAGGAGGCAGCCACAGCCACACTCACAGCAACAGCAACAGCCACCAATACCAATGCAGCAGCAGAAACAGCAAATGGAGAAGGGGTTGACAGCGCTGCAGCAGCAGTATTGCACCCAATACATACTCCCTCCACTCAAAAATAGAAAGAAAAAAATAAAACAAATAGAAAAAAAGAGACAAAAGGAAATTTGCTTTTGCTTTTACTTTGGCATTGGTTTTGCTGTTTTTGGGCTGCTGTTGAATTTGAGGGTTGTGGGTTTGGGTTTGGGGTTTTGTGGGTATTGCTTCGTATTTTTGCTTCGTTTTCATTTATTTAGTTTCCTCGCTCCTTTTTCCATTTTCTTTGGTTTCGCCAGCGCTATATATATTTGGGTACAACGACTTGTTGCTTTGTCTGTGTGCACTGTGCACTTTGTGCTGGTGTTCTGGAGTGCAGGGTGTGGCAGCGTGGCGCATGTTACGTATACGACCTGTATGCCGGCTGCTGTCATATGTGCTATGTTTTATGATGTCAGTTTTGGGTTTTATTAAAACTGCCCTGAGATATGAGTGTTGGCAATTGCTGGCTGCTCGTTTCTCTCCTGGCGCATGCAATTTCGTAAATGTAATGCAGCATTTTTTAATAAATACGTAAGCAGGCAATATGCATAAGTATTATCGCTTATGTGCTGACACATCGCGCATACGCCGTGTGGCATCAGTTGTTGCTGCTGCTGTTACGTCTGCGACTGCTACTTCTACAGCTTATCAGCAGCCCAAATGTGCAAGCGCTTTTTAGTGCATGCAACGCCTTACAAATTGGGGTCACCTTCAAATTATCAAATTTCAACCGAAATGATTAACTCGGCACACGCAAAAACAAAAATAAAAAACTGCCAGCCCCCCGACCCCCGTTTCAAATTATATAAAGAATAAAAACGAGCACTACAGCCACAATTATAGCAACAGCAACAACAACAACAGAACCCACTCATTCGCTGGCGAAACCTTATCTTTGTTACACAAAAACGCAACGGGCACGACGATGTTGTTGATGATGATGAATTTGCCCTGATTTCGACAAAAAAAATAAATAAACAAAAAACGCAAAAAGGCAGAATGCAAAAGAAAAAAACCAACCCAGAGATACATACCAAACTAAAACTGCAAGCGAAAAAAAAGATAGAAACAGAAAAGCTTCTCGAATGTTGTAAAAAAAAGAAATAGAAATAAAAACAAAAATTAGATAAGACGAAATTGAGTCAAGCCCGAGCCGACAAAGCAGCCAGAAAAACTTCGCGAGCAGTTTGGAAAAAAAAAATACAAAAAGAAAAAGCACACACAAAAACAAAAGAGACAGCAACAACAATAACCACATATAACACAAATTATGAAAAGCAAGAATAACAATAACAACAACTGGCAACAAAGTGCAGCGCGTGTTTGGCCCGATCGCCTCAGCAATAGAATGGAAATAAAAGGGGGGAATGGCAAAAGGGGCATGAAAATATTTTTCAGCAGTTGTCTAAATAACAGCAAACGACATTGGCGTCAGTGCCAGAAAGCAAACGAACTAAATTGCTAAAAAAAAAAAATGTCCACAAAAAAAAAAACAGCAGCAACAACAACTAATGAAAATAAACGAAAACGTAACAAAAATCAATTGTCGCCAACCAAACGTCAATACAAGTGTCCACGTCTATGAGTGTATACGTGTGTGTGTGTGTGTGTGTGTGTGAGTGTGTGTGTGCCAGACTGTGTATCGTCAAAAAACATGCAGCCGCAATTGGAACTATTTGTAAGGGGTTGGATGGGGCGTTCAGTGAGTGCCATGCATTTAATTGCTGCGGCGGCCGTTCAAAATATCGCATATAGAAATGTTTCTTTTGGAGCCCTCTTAAGCGAACCGAGTAGGCTGGGTGTTAAGGATAAGCTAAAGCGTAGTGCTTAACAATATCCACAATTAACATTTGCATATTTATAGATATAGACAACGAGAAAACTATTTGTTTCCCTCATTTCTGGAAATCCACTTTGGTGGGTATGGGAAAAAGATACTTAATTTCGTATGAATTACGGCAATTTTAGTTTAGTTTATAAACTGGATGACTCAGTACGATTCTTAAAAAATTTCCCATTTTAATATTGCACACTCAATTTTGAGCAAAATTAATTAAACAAAGTATTAAAATGTTCAATTTAAGTGTTTAAGAAAAAAATTGAATGTAGACAAGCGATTAATTAAGAGAATAATTGGGATTTATTATGTAGACATGCATGACATTTAAACATTTACACGAGCATCGAGAAATCACTCTCATTGCGATGCCAATAATAAAATGAAATTATTGCAATTTAATAAAAACTAATCATTTAATTGGCAATTTCACTTTTTTCTATCTTTTTAGTTATAGGCTTACGTGTCATGTTCAAAATATGGAATATTATTAGTTGTATGTTAATCAATCTGATTTTGTTTTTATCAAATATATTTTGATACCTAAAATAATGCAAATATTCAAACCAAATTTAAACCAACTATGGATGTTTGTGAAAACTTTCCAATGCCGCTGAAATCAATAAATAAATAAATGCATATAAATTGAAAACACTCATGTCTGTTATAAAACTATAAAAACAAGAAAAAAGAAACAAAAAAAATTATTACCATATGCAAATTTGTTTTTTTTTTTTAATTGTGAATATTTTTTTGCATATTTTTCACAGTTTGCTTTAAATGTATTTTGTATTTGCATTGGCCAACAGGTGAATTGTTATTGATGTTTGACTAGTTTTTGCCCGCCTGCGTCGTGTGTTTTGGAATTTTTCGTTGCTGTGCAAAAGTTGATAAGCTTAAGGACAATGTAGAAGTGTGGCATTGTTGTTGTTGCAACTATTTATTCAATTGTGTTTGTGCACATGCAATATATCGAGTTTGCATTTCGGCAACAATAACTGCGGGCTAACAATAACTGTCGCAATTGTATTAATACTATTGCTGTTTCTTAAAGGTTGCTCATACGCCGCATTGCCGCAGATATTTATACAAAACGTTACATAATTGTATACATAATCATTTTTTGCTGTTCACGTTTTTTGCTAACAATTTATCTGTACGTCTACCACTGCACCTGTTGCAAAAAATTTGCCTCGTGAATCAGAATTCATTGTCTTTCTTATGCAAAGTACGATTTCCTTCACGGTTTGCCAGTGCTGTGACATAGCCAAAGTTAAATTAAAACCATTTATCTCAATACTACCCACTCACACCCAATGCTCTGTCACAGTGAAAAGAAAAATATCAGCGAAAACTTTTGCCGCCCAACTGCACACCACACACAGCACAGAACACAGACCACCGCTCACCGCTCACCACCCACCGCCCAAACTACCACCCACAAAAATGGGCTGGCAGTAAGAACAACTATAACAACAACTGCCTGTTGCATTTTCCTATATACCTGGAACGCTTCCAGCTTGGGTCTGCCTTTCCAACATCCCCTTTAATATAAGAAAAAAATTTAAGAAATAAAATAAAAACAAAATACGAAAAAATGCGATATAACCACCCAGTTGCCACCCAACTCCGTGCAGCAACAGTTTATTTTATGCGCTTTGCTTTTGTAGTTAGCCGTTCTATGAAAAAAGAAAAACGAGAAGCAGAAATTGGACGAGGGGATGGAGTTGAATTTTTGTTCGCATTTCGTTTAGACTTTGAGAATATAGCCGAAGTTCGGGCTATTTAAATGAAGCAGTTGATTTTGAATGCATTTCGAAAATAATTTGAATGAATAAATATTGGCGCGCTTAATTCGAGGAACTGCAAACAGCTCCAAAATGCTAAATGAAGCTTAACCAATGACGCAGTTTAATTTCCACACTAGCCAGAATGAATCACGCCCAATGTTTGGTATACATATTTAATATGCTGACTCTGGCCAAAACATTGACTAAAGCCTTGGCTTAGTAAGTCACTGACTCAGTGATAGGACGACTGGTGCTGCCTGTGCAGCAAGTTGTTGCATAAGCAACAATAGCAATTGCAGTTAGCTTGTGCGACTTGTTGTCTGTGTGCCGGCGTTGCTGCTGCGTTCGTGGCAAGCTTCTAATCCAATCACTTGAACAATGGCAATGCAAATGCAACAGCAACAGCAGCAGCAGCAAAAGCAGCAGCAGTAGTTGCAGCAGCGCGGCTGCAACTTCCTTTGTCTGCCATTGAGTGCCATATGCAACGCAGACGTTACAATTGCCGTGGCATTATAAAAGTGTTGCCTTGCCGCAGTGTTGTTGATGGTCAAGGTCATGAACCTGTTCCAATAACTCGTTTTCTTACGTGCCGCATACACACACACACACACATACACTCAAATGAACAGACAGAAAGACAAACAGACAGAGAGCGACAACTGGCTGCCAGATGATTGTATGTTGCATGCTGGCAAAAGGTGCTGTTGTTGTTGTTGCTGTTGTTACTACAGCTTCTGCCAACAACTATTGGGTGTGCGGCAGCTCTAATGTTAATCCTTGTAGATTTTCAAGCACGCCAGAGGCTCCGGTTTTTGCATCATGGCATGACTAATGGCTCTAATGGTCTAAGAAGCGGCTACCAAGCGGTTGCTCAAATCAATTTGCTATTGCATAAATGTTACATGAAATTAAATTTCAATTGCGATGGCCGCAATTAAAGTTGAGAACTTGTCGTTAGTATGTCCAGGCCATTCAGGAAATGCCACCCAAGACTTTCAGCAACAACAATCACAATGGACATCTCAGCTACTACAAGGACACGAGAATGCGCGTGTGGCGACAAATTAAAAAATACGTTTGTAAAGAATAAAGAATAAATGGATATATGGAAAATAAAAAGAAAATCGCCATGCGTGGGCGTCCACCTGGCTGAATCATTGTTTTGTTTCGCTCCCACTGGCTGTGTCACTGTCATAAATTGTATAAAATGAATTATTCGAAATTAAAATGCCATTTGCACAAAGAAAATCACTTCTCGAAAATGCTTCCGTCTGTCAGCGGGATGAAATTAGAAGCGCATTAATTAGAAATTTTTATTATTCTAATTTTTTTTTTTTACTCAACAATAAATTTGAGGCGACATTTGTGCATAAATTACAAATAAAGATTTCCGCGAATTTCGTTTTGTTTTTGTTTTGTATATTTAAGTATTGAGACGCATTCAAGAGTAGCAATAACAACAACAAAGGCATTTTCATCAATAGCTGCCCATATTGATGATTGTGCATTTGATACCCATTATTGTCAATATATAAATATATATATATATACATATATATATAAATGTGTGTGTGTGTGTGTGTGTGCGTATTAATGCATGTGTGTGTAAGCAAATATGGCACGTTTGGCGCCCAAAGCCAGCGCATTTGTTCGGCTTCATCACCTATTTATTTCCCCAGCTCTTATGGAATATTTTGTAGCATTTTCGTAGATTTCCATTGGCTTCAATGCACTTAGAGCTTGAGGTTAGGTAACAAATTTAGGAAAAACTAGGATTTTCTTTCTCATTACAGTACATTAATTTGGCACAAAAAGCAACTCAAAGACTACATTAACAAAGAATACATTATAGCAAATTGTTGCACATTAGTTGCCACGTTAAATACACCAGAGGTAGTTTATTTTTAGGACTTTCATCACAAAATTAATCTTAAAATATTTTACACATAGCTCATTTTATATATTACATATAAGGTATAGAAGCTTAATTTATAAATGGCTACAAAGTGGTATGTAGACATAAGTATTATAAGCATATCTGAGTTAGAATTTAAGTGTAAATCTGAAATTTGAAATAATTGCAGATATAATCTAATGCACACATTTCATGAATACAAAGCATCAGTTGTGCATCCTAAGGCAGCGCTGAGATTATTAACCAACTGCCTACCCCATAGTTTCCACAAAGGGCCGACGCCCCCTTCCCCTTCCAACTAATTTCACAACTCGCTCATGCAAAAAACCAGAGCAGCAAAAAAATGGGGAAATAATTTATAAAAAACAAACTCTTTGCATTTTGAGTGTAAATGACAAAGGGAGAGAGATTTGTGGTGGGAGAGTTAAATGGAGAGAGACACAGAGAGTGTGTGAGTAAGAGACAGAGAAAGAGAGAGAGACAGAGAGAGAGAAAGAGAGAGAGAGAGTACCGTGCCTTGTAAAGCTCATACAAATCAATAAATATTAAAATAAAATATTGTATTTAATATGAAAATTGTATAGTTGAAGTGATTTCAAATAATTTACAGTTTGTTTTTATTGTAGTAGTTCTTCTTGACCTTTTAGCACTATCGCAAATGTGTGCGTAAGTGTGATTGTTCATTGTGCAAGGCATATAGAATACTCACACATACACTCACACACACAAACGCATACAAGCAGACAAAAAAATATATAGCGTTACAAGCACGTCAGTCCATTTAATACTATTATTATTATTATTTACACAAATAAAAATAAACAAATCTTACTTACTTTTAGTTCGCAGCTCAAATATGAAGTAGCTTTTACACAGCTCGCTTACATTTCTCTATAGAATTTGGTGATTGATAAAGTTGTATTTTGATTACTTTCATATTCTCACAGCACCAGGATTGTCGAAAAATATTTAGCAAATTTTGTAAATGAATTTGATTTTCGGCTCTGATTTGCTACGCGAGTGAAATAAAATATTTTGTTATCACAAGAGAAACGCACCTCAACTGTTTGTTAGCCTTTGGGCTGTTGAAGAGGAAGCACATGTAATGCACTCACACACACACACACACACAAGCACACAAGCACACATGCACACATGCACATGCATAGAAGAGTATACGCACACTAATACGCAAGTACTAGCGTATGTAATGTGTGTGTGTTAGAGTGTGTTGGTAGCAGCAGCAGAAAATAAATACAAATTTCGCACCGCGACCAACGTCAACAACAAACAAACACCGACACTAACAACAAGCGCAGACAACTTTACTAATACGTAAACAACAAAATCGACTAACTTGACGAAGACGTCGACGTCGACGGCGACGATGGCGTCGCTGCTAACTGCTGCTGCTGCTGCTGCTATTGCTGCTGCTGCTGCCGCTGCGCTGCACTGCGCTTACAACGACAATCCGAAGCTAAGGCAAAAGCGTACCGAACCGTTCGAAACGACCGACAATAAAGCTGCCATCCAGCTGAGCTGCCCGGCACTATGACTATGAGCCGGAGCCCAAACTGAGCGGCGGCAGAATGAGTGCAGCGGCAGATTGCTCTTCATATACTCTCACACTCACACAGACACGCACACACACACACACACGCACACACACACACTCAAGCACAATTGCACACATGCATACGACAAAGAGTCAGCCACAATGCTGGCGTTGTAAAGGTCTAAGAAAAGTTTCGCTGCCTGTATGCATTTGCCTTGACTGAGAACATAACGCTCAACTTACAGCTGTCTCTGTGCCTCTGTATGTGTGTGAGTGAGTGTTCTTGTATGTGTGTGTGTGTGTAGAAAAAATTGCAGTGGCACTCGCCAGTGCTGAGCGAGAGATTGAGAGACCCTTGCCAAGTGGGAGGTAGCTGCCGGCGAGCACTGTCTCAATGTATTGGTGCGCTTCATTCATGGCAGCCGGCAAAAAACGTTAAAAGCGAAATTGGTTAACAAAAAAAAAAAAGAGAGGCAAAAACACAAACGAAAAAAAAGAAAATGGTGGCAAGAATCGACTCGGAGCGTAAAATGTGTCGCCGCAGTTGGCTCTGAGTGAGTGAGCGAGGAACTTCTGAGTGAGCCAGCAAGTTACGCTAGCGGGGAAGGCCAACGTCAGTGTATTTTTAATTGCACTTTTCTTGCATTGGTATTGGTTCACAAACACACACACAAACACACACACAAACACACACACAAATGCACTCAGCGCTCAGCTAGCTAAATGCACTCATTGGCAGTCGCTCCCAGAACCAAACGCTGCTGAACACGCTCTGAGTTTTTTTTTCCGCTCTTTTTTATTTTTTATTTTATTTTTTTTGTGTTTGTTAATATATTTTGTGCATTTTGTTCTCCATTTTGTACATTTTTCAACAATTCTTTTTCGGTTGCGTTTTAAGCAGCGAAAACAAGTCCGAGACCGAGACAACACAACAACGACGACAACGACAACGACGACAGCGCTTTGTTTAGCGCTGGAGACGAAGACGGAGACGCTCACTCACCGCTCGAAATGCAACTGGCGACTCTGACAACGCGCGCCCGTTGCACATGCACTTTTTGTTTTGTTTTTGTTGTTTTCGTTTTTTTTTTTGTTTTTTTTTTTGCTTTTTTGAGTATGCAACGGTTTTGGTCCGCTGTTGTGCGAATGTCGAGCGCGCGAGAGCAAACTGAAATTATTATAATTCGCCAGAGTCGGACGGGGCGGGCGGACAATGCAATTCGACTCGACTTGCAGCGAGACTCAATTGCATGTCATTGTAGACAAAAAATGTTTTTTTGAGAATTTTCGGCACAACGACTGCATCGAATTATGGACAGCGAAACTGCTTGACAAGGGAGGCAGGGACAGGCGCTGGAACAGGGTCTGTAAGTCGGAGCTTGAGTCTGACGGGACTGGGGCTGGGGCAGAGGCTGGGGTTGGGGTTGGGTCTCTGTCTGAATTTAGTCGTGACTGGTTTCAAGGTCTCTCAATTAATGCGAAAATTTCGTTGTACATTTTTTGTTTTTGTATTTTGCATGCCTTGTAACGAAAATTCGTGTATAATAAATATAGTAATTGTTTAACAATTTTTTGTTTTTTTTTGTGTTTTGTTTTTGTTTACATTGTGGAATTGCATTTAATGCTTTTCTAATAAGCGAAATATTTGTTGATTTTAATTGCATTTACATTAGTTAACGGCGACTCTCTGACCTTCGGCTCTGGCTATAGTCAAGAACTGGCATTTGAATTTGCGAAGGTGACTGAGGCGTAAACATGAGTGGAACATGACACTAGCTGAATCGAGGCTTTCAGCATAAACTGGCCTTGAGTTGGGCTAGCTGGCATTGCATTGCAAATGTAATAAGGAACATATTAAATAACTATTAAGCAATTTATTTGTATTTGTATTTGTATTTACGATTCAACGAAATAAATCCGCAGCTAGCCAGAACAAGTTAAATTATATATTCTCCAAAAGTTTTTGCAATTATCGACATATGTTAGTTATTGGCTGAATTTATATACCATTTTATTAAACTTTTACAAGAACATAACATGGGAGTGAATTTTTATGCTTAAGGACAATTTTTAAGCACTTTGCAAATTGATATAATTGTAGCTCCAATTTGAAACATAATACGATGTGTGGCTTTAAATTTGCTTAAATGAATCATAAAAATACTGAGTTTTTGTACACTTGCATTTGCATGAGCCAGCCCAGATTCGCGACAACCACGCCAAATGAATCCCAAACCCTTATCGTCTGTAATTCATGTCCTATCGCTGTTGAACCGCACCACTTCCGTGTCGCAAAAAAACAAAAAAAAAAAAAACACTTGAATCACACGGGTAATGTCGCCAAAGAGGAACATACATAATTACTGTATTTACAAAAGATAAAATCGGCGACAACATGCTCGTAAGCACCGAAAAAAAATGTTAAATAAAAAAATATATAAATATACATATATGTATATATACGTGTGTGTATAAAAATCTGATGAGAAGCAATTAAAATTAAAACCACGTAAGCAAATACGAGAACCCCCGAAAAATCGTTAAAAAGAACCCAAAACCCATAAAAATCCACCCTATAGCAAATGCATTTTTTTTCCAATGCACACAAAAGATGCACGAAGCAAAACGTGCAATTTTGTTGAATGCATTTCGAAAAAAAAGTACCAAAAAAAAAGTCGAAGCGAATGCACAAAAAAATGGTATGCAATTTTTTGCATAATGAAAAATGCAGCAGGCAAACAGACGCACACACACACACACATATATATATATATATACACATAGAGAAATAATGGAACGCATTGCATGCATGCACATTGAAAGCCGAGCTGTGAAATCCAGACCCAAAAATATATTCTAAAATTAAAATGCGACGGTCTGTCGAAATGTAAACAGTCAAAGGGGTGCGCAAGGCAGAAATACACACACACACACACACAATTAATATATACACACGCACACACACACACTCATGTGCAATTAAAACACGCCACTGCAACAGCGAACACAAAGCACAGGAAAGAAATGCATTTTTGTGCATCTTGCAGACAAATACAGACAAACACACACACACAGAGACACACACACACACACACACGAGCACGCACAAGGGCTAATGGGGTGAGTTTCTGCACGTCTGATGTCAACAACAACATTTTGGAATGCATAATTAAGAAACGATTTTTGCAATTAGATTGCAAAATTACGCATTTCCCAGGCACCTTAAGCATAAGATTGTCGTCCAGCGTTTGATTGGCCCAAATGAGCGCCCAGGCAGGAAGTGAGTTGCATCCGTTCTAAGCTGAGCCTGGGCCACCATTTGGCAACACAACTGTATGCTGCAAGCGGAAGCATCAGCTCAAGTGATTCTCTCAAGTGGACACGGACATATGGACTTACGGAAACTGTTGGACGCTAGACCTGGCCACGGTCGCCATAAATAATGAGCAAAATTGAACGCGCAATTAGATAAGAATCAAACTTAAGCCGTAATAATTGGCAATACTTAAACTACATTTAAAATAAATGTTGAGCATTTAATTGTATTGTTATTTACAGCATAGCGGTGAGTTAATTTAACGTCTCAATTGTTTTGTGAAATCTGATTAATAATCTGTTTTTTTTTTTATACACAATTAATCGTTAATTAAAAAATTGTCTTGCAAAAATAAATCATTGTTTCATTTTCATCATTGAATATGTATATATTAAACTAAAAGTTTATTTGATATTCTCGTATTTATTAAATCACAAACAATACAGGTTGACTTAACAAATAGAATAATTGTCAAAATGTAATCAGCTTTAGGAAATTTAAAGTTGGTAGAAGCCTTACTACCCGCATAATTGACAGCTTAAATGCAAAATATTATACTTCTGTTTACTGTTTACTTACTTAAATACTCTCATAAATGTAGAACATTTGCGGTACTAAATAAATTTCTTTCCGCCCACATTCGCAATTAATGTAGCCTCATGATTTCAACTGCAGTGCGCTAAATGTGATTTTCAGTTTCAAGTAAAAGTAAACGAAAACAAGCAAAACAAATAAACCAAAATGAAATCAACAAATAAGCAGTTTCAACTGAGGAGCAGCAGCCAAAGCCAATGACCAAGAATCAACAGCAGCAACAACAGCAACAATAACAACAACAACAACAACAACAGCAACAACCACAGCGACAACAAAAAGCATACAGATTGCTGAGGCCAAGGAACTCGGGAGCAATACAAAATTGCTTGGCCTTGGTCAGGCACACTGTAAATGTATGTACTATGGACAGATGTATGTATGTGTAAATGTGTAATGTGTATGTGTTGTGTATTGTACATATACAATAAATATTTTTAAATGTTTTTGCTGTTTTGCTCTGCTTTTGTCTTTTATTTTTGCATTGCATTGAGCACTGTGCTATTACGTTTTAATTTTCGTTGCGAAAAGTCGACAAGAAAGTGAAGTGTAAGAATCACATAGATTAACTCAACAATTGATAAGATACGCACAAAATAATAACACAATAAAAAAAAACAAAATGAACGGCAACAACAACAAACATCGAAGTAACTGTTTGCCGTTTGCCTGATAAGCCAACCACAAAGGTTGCCCTGTGGACGTTGCATTGTAGGTCAGTAAAAGCCAGCAAGGGGCATCACAAATTATGTCATTTGAAGCTTAGCCCAATGAAACAGATTTCAGCATGTGTTAAAAATACATTTGCATTAGCATAGTATACAATCATACACACACGCACAAATACACACGCACGCAAACATGTCCAAATATACACGCACAAATTGCCGTTTAACCAATGTCAATGTCAACAAGCAACATCTGCAGCAGCAGCAGCAGCAGCAGCAACAACAACAAAAGCAGCAACAAATGCATTTCTAATGGACGCAGCATCCACGCGGAAACTGTTCAAATGTTTAGGCCGTATGTTGTTGTTGTTGCTGTTGCTGTTGTTGCTATTGCTGCTGTTGTGGCTGTTGCTGTGTTGCTGTGTTGCGGCACGCCGGCAACACATTGTGTGTAAGGTCATATCTCGAAATTTTATTTGGCTGCCTGCCAAATACAAAACAGATGAATGCAACGCCAAAGCGCCTGCGGCATGCACAAAAACACACACAAACACTCACACACACAAAAACACACACATGCACACACACAGAGAAACATGAGCACACGAACACGTGCTTATACACACTCACACACAATTTGTGTTGCAAATTCACACATTGCTGTTGTTGTCTGGGCAGTCGGGGCCGTTTTTGGGGGCTGCCAGTTTTAGATGTTTAGTTTTAGATATCAATGAAGCCGAGAGCGAAAGTGTTTTCCGACCATTTATGTTTCAATTAATATTACGTATACGCCGCATTCAGAGTGTATGTGTGTGTTTGTGCGTATGGTCGCTGAACTTGTGGCAGATTGTATTTTTAGTTAAATGCACATTTAATGGGCCTTCATGTATGTAAATTGGCTTATGATTTAAAGCCATTATTGATCAATTTATTTAAATTGCACCATGAACACAGGAAACAAAACTTTAAGAGATCATTTAAGATTGGCGATAATATTAAATGCAGCCTTTACTTAGCTGCTTATTAGAGGTACCATAATATTGATATAACTATCAAGATGAGATAGTCCACTTAATGATGAATACTAAAGTAATAAAATGCTGTCATTTGGTAAGGCTTTATTTTTCTGGTCGAGCACACAATCGAGTAAAGCTATCATTCATTTATTTATTTTTAACAGCAGACGAACTGAATAGTTCGAGACAGACCGCAAACTAAAGATATGAAATTATGGATTGTTTTATGAGTGATTATCAGTTAAAATTTTCGAAAATTTCCGGTTTTCGAACGTTGTCGGCTCAAATTAAAATTAAGCTTGATTATAACGAGATATTTAATTTTTTTAAAGATTTGTGAGATAAACAATTATCAACTCCAGCAGCAGAGCCCCTTCCAGCTCTCTCTCTCTCTCTCTCTCTCTATTTCTCTCTCTCTTTCTCTCACTTTAACCCCATTGTTTAACCATCGACGAAAAATGCACGCATATGAGCAAATAATAGCAATTTGGCGGAAACGTTTACTGCCCTGCTTTCAATGGCTGTCCGCCGGCCAAGCTGATGCCAATAGTGGATCATAATGTTGGTTGACTGCAGCAGCAGTAACAATTCATAACTACATTGAGTCTATTCACTTGCACTTGCACAATCGACTCTGTGCAAAGAGGAGGGGGAAGTGGTATGTGTCAAGTTCAAAAACCTCATTACTCATTGGAAGCTAATATTTTCGTGATGACCAGAAGACCAGCAGAGAGCTACAAGTATGTAAATATGTAGGTATATTGTGGTTTATGATTCGAAGTCTACACAGTTCACACAAACACATGCGGATTGATTGTATACAGAGAGCATACATGAGTATTTTTGTAAATATGTATATTTCTTTATCGCAAATGATTCACAAAAAATAAAAATAAAATAACAAATGTGAAATGGCGTCCATGACCAACACAACAGACAACTGAGGCCCGAAAGCAGAGACAACAACAACGGTCACTGGCAGGCAGGCACTCCTCCTCCACTTGGTGCTTCTCCTGCTCCATATGGTATGCCATGAACTGAACCAACAACCGATTTTTATTATTATTTTGAATACGCTTCTTGTTGCTGTTATTACTCTTATTGTTGATGTTGTTGTTGCACTTTTTTCTTCTGTTTTTTGTTTCTTTTTTTTTTGTATTTTGTTTTGTATATTTTTCGTCACACTTGGCAGCCGCAGCAGCAGCGACAACAGCAGCAGTGAAGGCAATGACTGCGGCAGCGGCAGCGGCAGCGGCAGAGTATTTGTATTTGTATTTGCACAGAGTCAGCGTTGACGTCAACGTCAGCGTCGACGACGTCATGCCCCCTGTCCAGGCCCCTGGTCGGTCGGTTCGTCGCCTGGTCTGTTGGTCTGTCGGTCGTCCCTAACCTACAACAACCGAATTCGCACTGGGCCAGGTTCAATGAACTTTTTGGCTGCGTTTGCTGCTGTTGCTGTTGCTTTGACGTTGTCGTCGTCGTTGTCGTCGTCGTCGTCGTCGTCGTTGCATAAAGCGTGCATTGAGGGCGCTGGTTGGCTGTCCGTCTGGCCGCCTGTCCGACTGACTGACTGACTAGCCATTTGGCCTGTCATGCGTATGTTGTTGCTGTTGGTTTTGTTGTTGTCGCTGTTGTTGCTTGCTGTTTACTCAGTGTCTGTGTATGCGTGCATGAATGAAGCTTCTTTCTTTTAATTTTGTCAAGTTCGTTTTGAATTTCAATTTTGAGTCATGCATAAAGTGCAAGATACGACAACGAGTACTTAAGCTCGCCCATACTCATACATATGTATGCATACATATAGATATTAATATTTGTACATACATACATACATACATATACAACGATGCAGTTTTCTTTCTACATTGTATATGACAGTCAGCAGCTGTCGCTGCTTTTTGATAAGCGTCTGTCTATCTTATAAACGCAACTGCAAAAATAATTTAAAAGAAATTAACCACAATAACCCAAGCTGTCGATTCTCAGTGCGAAAAATTCACTAGAAATCGGAAACTTTTTAGAAAATCAAATTACATGGCGCAAAGAGAACGGCAGGAAAAATTCAATGGCAAAATAATAAAAGTATGAACGAAAGCTTAGATACTCTATAAATTAATATGAAGGTATTAACTTATCGACATTTATATGTATAAATATATACATTATTTATTGTAAAATCATTCCATATTTATGATTTACTTTCTTTATTTCTCTGACCTCTTTGAGAGTCTTAGCATAATTCTAAATTTTGATTTGCAAAATATTTCAATTAAGAATTAATCTGAACTTATTTGGTGAATTGTAAAAGTCGAATTAATAAGATAGGGTAGCTGCTTGGCCGGTTCTTCCAGTTCTTCGTAATAGTCTAGCTGAGATGCTCTTGGGTTGCCATTGACGATAATGATTCTGTTAAAAATAATCAGTTTGTGATAGGTAAGGAGGCTGAGACTGGGACCAAGAGATCTGGGACTCTGGCTGAGTCTGACTGATTCGCTTGGTTGCCTGCTAGGTTGGTTGCTTGGCTTGAGTTGACTTGACTAAATATGATATGCCCTGGCATAGAGTCAACCAAATTCTTACCACAGACACAGATACCTCCCAAAACCCCCTCATTATGTGTATGTATATTTGTGTGTGGCGAAAATGAATGTAATGCAATGGAATTGAATCGAATCGAATCGTCGGCGATGTCGAATTGTGGATTAGTTGGCTGGCAAAAAAAATATGAATTGCTACAACTTCAGCATCAGTGTCTGTCTGTCTGTCTGTTTGTCTGTCTGTCTTTGTGCTCTCGTTTGTCTGTCTGTCTGTCCGCTTGTCTGTCAGTCAGTCAGTCTGTTTGTCATTTCACATGCTCGTTCTGTGCATTTGGCTGTGATTAATTACATTGGCTGCCGCTGGTAACTTCAACTTGGAAAACAACAACTTGGCTGGCAAGGAAGCCTTAGAAATGTCAGGGCCAATGGCATGGCCCAATGCAAATTTATGACAACGTCGCGTCGAGATTTATCAACTGCAACAACTGCCAGCACTAACAGAAACAGCAACCGTAACAACAACAACGACAACAACAACAACAAAAACAGCAATAACGAAAATAAGAATAACCAGTTAATGCGTCGACAACAAATAAAATCGAAAGCCGCGTCCAAAAAACCGGTTCGCCAAAGTTCTAAAAATGAAACTGGCTGCAGCCGAGCTGCAACAAGACCAAAAATATTTTTTCACTGTCTGCCAAAATTGCAAGCGGGCATAAATTAACCGCATGGGGTCCAGATATATTCGCACACACACACACACACATACACACTTACACACACATACAGCTAAAGATACACGCATGCGAGAGAAGCACACCCAAAACCACTTTAAGTCCACAATGATGACGTTGATGTCGGTCCCGACGTCGGCCAACCAACCACGCCAGTTGAGTTTTCAAGTGCAGTTCTCGTTGCTGATGACGCAAAAAAAAGTAAAACCGGCAACGACCACGACCTCACCCAAAACCGGGCAGCAGCACAAGCAGCAGCAACAACAACAACAACAAAAGGCAGAAGCGCTACCAGGACAACGCATGGAGAGGCTCCACCCCAAAGCCAAAAATGCGCAATTTGACTCTACGAAAAAAGTAAACGAAAAAGCGAATAAAAACGCAACAGAAAAGAGCAACCAAAATAAATGTACAAACAAAACCAACAAAACAAAAAATATGTTACTGACACGTCGATGCCGGCAATACCCTAAATCAAGCGGCATTTCTCGACGATATATATAAATATATAATACAAATTCTATCCTTTCAAAATAATTGACAAACTGCCAGAAAAATAAACTACAAATTATAAATATTTTTTTAACTGGAATCCCTTCAAAAATATCAAATCATTTTCGCTCTTTTGTGCTAATCGTTTGAAATGGGAAATTGTGAAAATTGTTGAACAAATATATTTAAATTAACTTATAAATAGCAGCATTCTTAATTACAAAGTTGATGTACTCTAAGGATTGGTATATTAAGCAAAAATTTTCGTTTGCTGCTCATACAAATTTTTCTGGGCTGGCGGTTGTCGGTTACTGACCGTCCTCAAGGTTTTTCGTATTTTGCCCTTTTTGCAGAAGCAGCGACGTCGCCGGCAGCGCCAGCCGCAGCAGAGGAACTGAGACGCTGGCAGCGTCAACGATCGCAGCGCTCAATTCCCTTCATTTAGAGCGTTTTTTTTTTTTGTTGTGTTTGTGTTTATGTTTGTGTTTGTTGCTGCTGCTGATGCAGTTCGTTGTTGCATTTTTTAACGTTTTACGTAGCGCAAATTACAGCAAACACGCCATCATCATCACCATTACAATCATCGTCATCATCTTCATCATAATCATCTTCATTATTGCTGTTGTTGTCGTTGTCGGAGTCACAGTTGGTGTTGCTGCTGGGGAGCAGTAATAATAATAAGACCAGCAACAACCACAACAACAACAACAACAACGACAACAACAACATCAGCGGGAGCTACAACATAATCAAGATGGCAGCCACTTGCAGTGGCTTGCAACAACAACAAAATTGACGAATATGCGATGCAACAGCCACAGCAGCAGCAGCGGCGGCAGCGGTAATAAACAGAAATTTAAACCCGAATTCAATGCAAAACATGTTGAGGCAAAAAGCGGAGACTTGACATAAAATATGGAATCGACTCGAATAGACCGAGTGCAGATCTGATCAGAGCCGAGAAGAACACTTGAGTGAAGTCTTCTGCCATTGCCATCTCACTCATCATTTGAGCTCTGACTCTTTCTAGGGGAGCCACTGAAGCATAGGTTTTAATTTATGTAGCACGCACATTTTGTGTTCTGTTTTTTGTATTGCTGGGTTTTTTCTCACAATTTGTTTTGGCAGTGAACGGAATGAAAGATGGAGTCAAGAGAGAAGTTTTGCCACAGGGAATACTACGCTATGCCATACAATTAAACGAGCACCTGAATCGGCACTGGACGGGGTGTGGGGTGCACCAGCAGGTGCAGCAGCATCAACATCAGCAACAAATGTAGCAAATGGTATTTCTAATGAGAAATGGAACACCATATAAGCCAGGGCAAAAAAATAACACAAATATTCGTCGGCATGTAACTTATTCTTTGTCTAATGGCACCCTGAACGAACTTCGCTAAAGCTAGAGATCTTGTTGGGCCTAGCATCACAGAGAGTTGAGATACACTGTAATTAAAATGTTTAAAAATAATAAAATCTTAAATAAAATATACTCTTCATCAATTATTACAATTAAATGAATACGATGCCATATACAAACCTAATTGAAAAAATAATTAAACATGCCTTGATAATAATACGTACCACATGGCGTATGCGTTGTGCATAAATCATAAACGAAATTCCAAAAACTTTGCACAAGCACTCAAACAAAATGCACCCAAAAAAACACAAACCCAAATTGGCCATCTAAGCACAGGCCAAAAGCGAGCCACATAACTGACCCTGAACTAAATTTGCAAACCACTCAATTAAATTGTCTGTCTATGTTTGTGTGTTTAAGTCTGTTTGTATGTGTGTGTCTGTGTGTGTGTGTGTGTGTGTGAAGGCCTATATGCGATGATTGTTGTTGTTGCTGCTGGTGCAGTTGTTGTTGCATATTTGAATGAAAATGCTTACGACAGCACGAAACTGCGGCAGCCTCTAATCCAGTATCCAGTCGGTTGCATCTAACAACAGGTGGGTGGCTGCCACTAGCAACAGCATGAACGCATTGTAACCGAGTGATGCATGTGTGTGCAGTTGTGTATGTGACTCTGTATGTGTGGCCCGATGTTGGAACATTCATTTGTTGGCTGAGCTAGCCCGGAAAATGCATCTCTCATCCCCCTCGGTACGCATTTAAGTGTGTGTGTGTGTGTGTGTGTGCGTGTGTGGATGTGTATTTAGTGAAAATGAAAGTACTATGCAATTTTCGATTTAGGCATCATTATTAAGAGTAGCAAATATTGTTGTTGTTTTTGTTGCAGCCTGCGGTTAGTCGTCAACCTATTGTACATAATGAAATTAGCATGGCAGATGGTTTGTGCAACAGGTGCCTCAAAGGTGGCTGCGGTGCCTAAGTATGGTTACATGTGTATGAATGGGTGTTTGTATGTGTTGCCCAAAAGTGGTAATATGCCTTCCTCTGTGTGGCAAATACACACCCACACTGAGAATGAGACAACTGCAGGCAGCATGTGTGCGGAGCTGGACCACAAAATTGTGTGTGTGCAATTTTGGAAAGGACCTGACACTTAACTGCAATTTAGGTGCTTTGTGATACTATTATCAAGCCATGACTTGCCACAAACAAATTGCCACTTAAATTGTATGAATATTTCAACTAAATATCTCTGCCAGAGAAACTAAATTTTCACTTTTGTTGCCTTTCGCATGGCATCGGAGAGCTAACACTACAAACTGTTGGAGTCAAGTTAATTAAAATTGAAACTGCAAAGCTCTTCATTTGATTCCAGCAAATTGAATTCATCTTTACTGCAGGCAGCTAAAACAAAATATGAAAATTAAATCATTTTTTTTGCTTTTCTCATTTTTTTTGCATTTCTCATTTCAATTAGTGCAAATGTCAAAGTAGAGTTTCTATGATATTTCCATGCCCTTCCACAAAGGGTGCATAGAAAAAGTTATTCCTTATTTGAGGCATCAATTTCGCTTCAGAAAATTCTTTCACACTTTAACAAATGTTTACTGAAATTAATTAACAAGATATTACGAGGAAGATAAAACTTTATATGTAAAGAGAATTTGACATTTCGACGTAAGCTTTTCTTATGTGTGAAACAACAATTTATTTATATTTTAATGGCTTCTAGACAGCTCAAAAGCTGAGAGAAAAATTAATTATATATTCAACTGTATATTTTGTTTTTGGTTATCTGTTGATTACGTAATGCGGAAACATGAGTAATGGACTTATGCTGCTGTTTGGCAAAGCACTAAGCAAACCAACAAAATGCTGCTGCTTACCAAACAAATGCTGTTTACAAGACCGAACTGAGCCAAACCGAACCGAACCTAACCGAACCGAACCAAACAAAACAAAACAGTTCATTGTCGTCTCCATGTGACCACTTCCTCGGACATCTTGCTCTAGCCACACATCAAAAAACAGCAACAACAATAAGAAGAACAGCAATAATAGCAAAGGGGCTATATAATGCAATACAATGCAAAAGTTCTCAAGAAAATTCAGCAAAACAATTTGACAAAAAAGCGAAACGACAACAAATTCTGCCATCTTCGGCGATCCTCGTTGATGGACGTTGGCATTTTTAAATGAGTTGCGCGTTTTTTGTGTTGCTGCTGCCGCCGCTGCTGCTGCTTCTGCTGCTGCAGTTGTAGTTGTTGCCGCAGCTGCATTAAACTATATATACAACTGCCTGACAGCCTCTATGTTTGTGTGCAAATGCGTGTTTGTCTGTGTGTGTTGGTTTGAGTTTGAGTGCCCTGCAACTTGAAACGCAATGCAAGAATTAAAGGCAAGTAAGCGCGAAACGAAGCCCAGCGCCAGCCCCGTTTCCATTCCCGATCGTGTCCCTCGCCCCCAGTTCCTTTCCCTCGTCCCTGCTGACGACAACAACGGCTACGATGATGACGACAGCAGCGACGCAGAGACCGACAAAAAGCGCGTTTTGATGCATTTGAGGCACAAGCGTCAGTGGCGATGGCACTGACCTTTCCTAACGCTGCTCAAGTTGCACGCAGCAGCAGCGGCAGCACTTGTAACAATAATAACAATAACAACAAGAACTCAAGCTCTAATATAATTGTGAGTGCATAGTTAGACCGATCATTGCCTGGGCCCAGTCAACAAAGGTCACAAATACTTGTGATATAAAAACAAATTTAGGCGGGTGCAGTGACTCAGGCAATTTGCAAAGGCCATTTTTTATGGCCAATGTGTTAATGTTTCGTCGTCAAAATTGTAAGTGCATCATAACTATTCAACAGCATTAAGCAGCATACAATAATAATAAAAAAGAAAAAAAAAAAAAATATTTACATAGTTTTATCTATCTAAATTTGATGATGGGCAATTCCAGCTTCTAATTAGAAACCAAGTTTGCCCAAGAAACTGCATATTTTACTGCTAAAAAAGCAACAACAAGCATGATCGACTAGTTATGTGTTTTATGTTAATTTAAATAAGCTGTCTGCAAAGTAAATATTGCTTCCATGTAAATTAGAATTCGTATCTGAGTTACCTATGACTTTTCAGTTGAATCTACTCAGTTAATTAAGTCTAAGGGTTATTACCTCTTTTTATATCTGGTATTTTGTATGTATCTATTTACATAAAAATATTTACATAAATTTGTTATCAATTAGACATTTGGTTTCTCTCTCACATTAGCAAAATATTGTAATTTCAAATAAAAAATATATAAATACAAATTATTCAAGGTTATTGCACAAAAATGGCAACAAAACAAAATGCAACAGATCTAAACAGTCAGCCATGTAGAAAAATAACAACATACGAAATGTAAAAAAAAAATAAAAAATCTAAATAATGGAACCAGTTATTGTAACTGCAAATAGTTGCATTATTTTGATGCTGCTTTATTGTTGTTCTTGCTGCTGCCACTGCTGAGCTGCTGTTTTTGTTGTTGTTGTCTGGTGCTGGTTGTTTGTGCGGTCATTTAATTATTTTTATTCGGGTAACTTCCAGTTTATAGTAAGTTGCCAGCCATTTATTATACGTATCAGGTATTTTATTTTATATGTCTAGCTGCTGCGCTTTGTTTAAATCAATTGCCAGTGCTAAAACACACACACACACACACACTGCCTTAAACTGGATATTAGTAAAGTATCAATTTAAGTGAATATCCGCCGACACGAAAAATAAAATAAATTTTATCGCTTGGACGTGCAACAAGTGAACCACAAAATCTAAAAAATCATTTCCCCGTTGCAGTCGCAGGCTGGCTCCTGTTGGGAGCCCGCTGGGCTGCAGGGCAGTTAACTTTCGCAACTATAAATCCACGTTTCCTGCACCAGGTCCGTGCCACAACAGAAGCAGGCATAGCCACAGCCACAGCAGCAGCAGCAACAACTTCATGTGCCTCGTCTGTGGGTGTGAAACTTAGAGGAAGTGGAAGTTGGCGCGTCGCTTCCGGTCTGGTTTAGTTTGTCCCAAAAAGCACAGTTGCCCACTGGCCAGTTGTGTGGCCATAAAGCGGTACTTAAAACCAGACGATTTGATAATGTTCGCAACGCTGAGATTGTCAGCTGTGAATTCAATGCATTAGGGTCAAGCGCAAGACAGCGTTCGTAAAACGGCGATTAATCAAGCCGAAAAGCTTAAGAGTGCCAGCCAGCTAACTAGGCAGCTGAACAACTCAAAGCCAGGGGCAAGTGCAATGGTAAAAATGCAATAAAAACCAGTAAAGTGCGGCTTGCTGAATGCTCACCGCCTTCACAGTCGACGCTAGCGCCAACGTCAGCGTCAGCGCCAGCGCCACAAAACTTGTATTGGACCCTGGCTCTGACTCTGACTCTGGCTCTTGCTTCAGCTCGAGCTCTGGCTGTGGCTCTGGCTCTGGCTCTGGCTCTATTGGTGCCTCTGGCCACGCGACCTCAGCACCCGCTTCGCTAAATGGAAATGATGGCCGGCAGCCAGCAATGGAAAATGTGTGTTACTGTAACTGCGACGCTGCGACGTCGCTTCCTGTTCGTGGTCACATGCAGATTTAAATGGCACAAAGACGCAACAGGCCAGTTAGTTAACATTGGCAATACATACAACAATAATAGTTCATACACATTGCTCTAACTGCGCTGACAGAAATCTGAATTTTCTAATTGATCTCATTTTATTTTATCTCAATTTAGTTTAGTGTTATGTCTTGTGTATAATTATAAAAACTTAAACTGATTGTTTCGATGTTTTTTCCATTTATTTCATATCCGAATATTTTCTTTTTACTGCTCTTAGAGATTATGTGTTTCTCGTTAAATAGTACACTTGTCCCACATCGCAAACTATTCGTTTTTTATTTTTGTACTGTAGTCAATGTCAGTGTAATTGCTTAATGTTAATGCTAGGCTTTAGCTTAATAGTTTAATACATTTATGCGTCATATATAAATATAAATTGAACTCATAGTTTTAAATTTATTACGACTATTATAATGAGTAATCATATTTAATTATGCGAAGTTTCTTGACAAACCGTACTTTTATTCTTCTGTCTTCTCAGATATATGTATACAAATTAATTTTCATGGCTATGTTATTTTTGCTATGATATGTATACATACATTTGGTAAGTAAGCCTACAGACTAAAGGTACGAAAAGACACGTACTCACTGCCAGCTCTACACTACAATAAACAAAATGTTATGCTCTCATAAACACTGCAAACAAATCTAAAGTTCGAGGTTGCTGCGACGAATGGCAGAAAGCAAAACAAAACAAAACAAAAACAAACAAAAAACAGCAACAAAAAACTATAAATTTTAGGCACAAAGCGGCGATGCAGGCGGCATCGACAGCTCAAATAGCAAACAGCAAAATTGGAAACCAATGAAAACCTCGACTTGCATTATGAATGCATGCCAAAATGGAGGCCAAGCGCAGCCAAAACTAAATAGCAATAGAAAAACTGACAGAGGCAGATTTTTTTTTGATTTTGGTTTTTGGTTTTTCGTGTTCAAATGCATCGAAGCGTTGCATTTTGGGCTATGGGGCCTGGGCACGGCGTTGCCAGACCGTCGCATATACAGCGCGGCGTATACGTTATTTTTGCATGTGTTTTGCGATTGTTTTGATGTCAAGGTTTATGCAAAGCAAACAACAACACACATTTAAGCAAACACACACACACACACGAGAAGACCCATATGCAAAGAGGACAAACACACACACTTGCACATTTTACTTACATTGACGTATGGTGAAATTTGAGTGTGCAACACTCACGAGTCGATTGTAATTATTGCTAATTTATTATTTATAGATGTATGTGATTGGTACTTTCGTAAGCCGTCAACAATTTCCGCATTTTACTTAACGCCACCGACTGAGAAAATTAATAAAACATTAAAGTAATTTATTTAAAGGTGCAATAACAAAAACGAGAACAACAAATCAGACACCAAACTAAGTAGATAAAACATTTTAATTGAATTTATAAGCACACAAATTAATGCCTGTTGTATAAGTATGCAAATTGAGTATTTAGAATAATGCGAAAAGCCCACAGCAGCAATAATAAAAACAACAACAAAAACAAATGATGGCTTTGTTTTTTGTTGCTCAATAAATAAAGAAAATGCATATATAAAATAATATGGAGGAGGCCAGGGGATATCAGCTGTAGAGGCTAGGGGCCGATTTAGGTGGGCAACATGCAAAAGATTTTGCAGCTGCAATGCGACAGCAATAGCAACAACAATAGCAAAAAAAAGCGATAATACAACAACAACAACAACAATAACAAAAACGAAAACGCAATTGCAAACTGCAACAAAAAACTTAACAACGGATAGAAAACAAGATTTCAAGGTAAAGAACGCAATCGAACTTGACGTACTTGAATAAAATGAACAACGACAGCAAATATAAAGGCAACAGCAACAAAAAATTGTTCAAAAAATTTGAAATATGAAAAATTGGTTTCGTTTTGGCTAAATCGTTGTGAGCGAAGTGGCGCATTGATTGCTGCACTTTTGATGGTTATTGAGAGGAAGCTTTAAACTCAAAAGCAATCTTTTGAAAGCATTGATTATGTCGTGGCTTTTAAAAATGAAGCTGAAAAACTCCAAATTGCTGGCATAAGAAATGTTTTTTGATTTTTTCTAATTTTGAATCTTCACTATTAGCAATGTATAATCTCTGAAGTTTTAGTGATTGAGTTAAAATGTATGCAAAAACTATTTAAATAGAGTTCTCAACTTATTGAATTCTTTGTTTTGTCTTACATCAAAATCTAGATTATTTTTCTCTTAAACAATGTTAGCTCCATTTCCGTTTTGCCATTGGGTAACAACAGTTTTAATCACAGTTTCAATCATGGATATAATAAAGACACTCGACTCACCAGCAGTTGACAACAATCTGTCAACAGTTCAGCTAGAAGTCAATCAAAACTGTGCTCTGGCCAACAATAACTGTCACAAATTGCCACAGGCCACTGGGGCAGGCAAACAGGCGTTGGCATTTGCGATTGTCATTTGTTGCAAAATGTAAATTAAGATCGCAAACCGTTATAGAAAATTAAACTATCGCTGGCAAATGAATGCCAATGGACGATACATAAACATTTAATTGAAAAATCAGTGCAACCATTAAGAAAACGGCAAAAAACTATTAAAGAACAGTAGAGTGCGAGCAAGGCAAATAGCATATAAAAAAAAAAAACAATTCTATGCGAGTATTCAAAGCAGAGAAAACATTACTAAACTAAAACACAAGCTGAGCCAAAGCCAATACCAAAGCCAAATGAAAGCCAAAAACACATCGAGCTCAAGTCAATTTCATTGAAAGGGGTACAGAAGGGGCAGCAGGCAGGCATTATAATAGCTAGTGCTCTTCTTGCTGCTGTTGCTGCTGTTGCTGTTGTTGGTTGGTGCTACTACACAAAATGCTGCAACAACAACGGAACGAAAAAAAATATTATATGCTGCTGCAGTCAACGGAAGGCGAACTATTATCATTCTAAAAGATATGAGGCATGAAAGCGCTGAAAACTTCAGCCACGGCAACTTGTTGGGGTAAGGGCAAAGTCAGGGCCAGGCAAAGGCACAATCACACACACAGACACGCAGATGCACACACACACACACACACATACACGCAAATAGTGGCTGCAACCTTATTGCTGCAGGGAATTTGTGTTGCAGATTGCGCCCAAGCAACTTGGGTTATGCGGTGGGGGACTGGGTCTAAGCTGCTGTTGGTTTGCACACCTGTTGCAGGCATTTTGCATGCAACTAGTTACTGATTGTGAGACGAGCACTGCTGCTGTTGTTGCTACTGATGCTGATGCTGATGCTGATTATGATGATGTTGAAAGGCCGCAAGTCGAATTTGGCTTATGCAAATTTCATGGCCTAGTTGGAGGTTAAAGTTCCCAATAAAAATATAGAAAAAACAAAACTAATACTCTCCAATAATAATGGAGGTATCAATTAAATTGTCATTAGGCTGGACTGACAATAGCACAACCTGCAACCACCAAAAAAAAACATCGATTCTGTCGAGCCTTTTCAAAAAATGTGCCAAACACACACAGTCTGCCACACATATACACACACTCCCAGTTGCCCCTGTGTGAATAACTCACTCAGCCAGCGACTCACTCAAACTTGAGTGTTTCTTACGTGCACAAACTCACCACGACAGCAAGTTGCTGCCACAGTCAGATACTCTTGTATTGGTTAACCCCTGGTCCCTGTAATAAGTGTACGAAAAAGAAGAATAATAATAACTTGGTGCTCTTTGAGCTCTCAGCAGAGTTGACGACGACGACGACGACGACGACGAGGGCGAAGGCGAAGGCAATGCAATTTGCTTAATACGCTTGCAAATGTAAGTACTCCAATGCGAGTATAAGTAAAATTGCATATACATATGTGTAATTGTAATTGTTTTCGATTTTAATAAATGATTTTCGCAACACAACATTTTTCATACAATATTCAAAGAAGATTATATATATTATATACAATAATTATATTATTTATATATATATGTATATATACATTTAAAAAAATTGTCATGAAACTGTTTTCAGTACGCTAAGCAATTTGCACAACCCAAAAGAAAAAGGAACGGGTTAAAAAGTTGACACCTTTGTTCTTTAAGCATTTGATTGCCATATTTATGGAAGATAAAAAGGTAACGGCGACAAGATTAACCACATTATTCTAACAGTAGAAACGAGTTATTTATCAAAAGGCAAACCCGAATTCAACCCCTTTTTAACAAAAATAATAATAATAAATAATTCACAACAAAAAATGCAGTTTATGTAAGGCACAAACAATGCTGCAGAGACGGAAGACGACAGCAGTGGAAACAGCAGCAGCAGCAGCAGCAGCAGCAGCAACACAACAACGACAAGTACAAAGAAATGCAACCAAAGGGTAAATGCAAAAACAAAGACCGCATGCATTGCGAAATTCGAGCAGGCTGCATCTTGGAGATGCAATTTACATACCATGCATTGCACTCGGATGGATGAGGGGGGGTAGAGAGAGAGGTAAGGGAATCAGAGTCCCAATGGCTTGCCTTGATAAGCGTTTTTTGGTGCCCTGACATTTGATATGCACAAAAACAGAAATGACAACAACAGAAACAACAACAGCAGCAGCAGCATCACACTGGCACACAGTCACAGCATCAGCGCAACTACAATAACAATAAAAGCAACTACAACTGCATCCTGTTGATAACTTCTTGCGCCAATTGATGCAAGCGACCCGCTCTCTTTTCGAGCCGGGTTGGAGTCGGTCGCATCCGTTCTCAGAGCGACGGCCCCACAAAATTTACGGTTTTGGTCTAATTCAGCTAATGCGTCTGCTCTTGGCCAAGGAAGTAAACTGATTTGAAAAGCCGTCGCAACAGGAACCAAACAGGAAGCTGCTGTTAAATTGTATCTGGCTCATTAAAGCAGTTAGCTGGGTTAGCCTGGGTTAGGTTGCCAGCGCCCAAGCCCAGACCCAGCGGATGTGCACAGCCAGACAATGATAGCATTATTTATTATTTACAAATTAAACGCACCATCCTAAGCACTCCACTCCCCGAGCATGTTGTCAACGGGCTGGGATGTGGAAATGTGTGGCTTGTGGGCTCATGGTACTACAAGGCGCGACAGTTGACACCAGCTTAAAAATGTGCGCAAAATTACTTTCGTATTATAATATAGCTGGATATGCGTGTATGTTGGCAGCCCGAGGCAATGGCAGCTGCAAGACCTATTTTAACCCCAGCGACAAACACAAAAAAACAAAAAAGCGTCAACAAATCACAAAAGCTGCTGCACAACAAATGCTTTGGTATAAAGGCAACTGTGTGTGTGTGTGTGTGTGTGTGTGTGTGTGTGGGTGTGAGTGTCAGTGTCTACTCGGTGTCATGCTGTTAAACAAAGTGCGTAGCCTATGCCTTCCAGCTAAAATTGTTATTAAAAAATAATCACCCATATAAACTCACACACTGAAAATAAATACATCTTCTTATAAACGATTTTATGATGCTCTTCTAACTACACTACGAAATTTGGCTTGAAAAGCATTCTATTTTGAATATTAAAAGATATATTTTTGATTTACCTGTCAAGTATTAATCATGTATTCCTTTATATTTATTGCCAGCTGGCAGAGTATAAGCGTATGTAATTTGAAAAATTACAGACTTTATTGTATTTTAATTCTACTCTTAACATTCTAAGCTTTTCACAATTTGTTTTCAGTTTTCATTTTTTTTTTTATTTTGTGATAATTCTCCAAAGCATTTCAACTTATTCCATTGCATTGTAGTATAGGCTTAATACCCCATTTCAAAATAATAAATTTAAATTGGTATATTAGATATTTGCATTTTGAATGATTAATTCTGTGAAATTCAATTCAAGTCAATGGCAACAATAAGACTTAAGTATTAAGCTTACATCTACTGTATTGGTACTTGAAATTTAATTTATACAAGCTTATATATATGAAATGATTCCATAGAACTTTGAACTAGGTATCCTTCAATGGAGATCCATCTATTTACTTGCCTCAATTTGCGCCAAATGTGCGATTTCAGCAGCTTTATGTTGCATGCATTGTGGCGCTGGGGCAGCTTTTGTCATCGATGTGAACAACTATGGAAAATATGCATTAAAATTGCCATAGATCCTACATATTTGTGCTTTGTTCTGTGGCAATACCTACATTTTAAGTTGCAGCTTATTAATGGATTAATATTTTATCCGATTTTGTTAGAATTTTATCATTGGCCTCATTAGCAAGTGCGACAAGAAAGCTAGTCACATTCATTTAATTTACTACCTTTTTGGTGCATTTCATTATATGTGTTACAATGGGAAACTCCCCTACGGAAATGCTATCCTTTAAACAAACATCGACAAAAAACCCAATGCAATGCGTACAAAAACCAACCCAAAATGAAGATCCCATAGTATACGACCCACTGTGGGTCCCAGCTTGGAATCGGCTTTTGCTGCAATTCCTTCTCTCTCCTTTTCATTTTTTTTTGCAGATAACCAAACTGAACCGCATAGCAAAACAGGGGCGAACGCACAAAAACACAAACGGTGAGCTCTGCACTTAATGGGGTTGTTTAATAATAATAATAAGAACTTAGAGGGTTAGGGCAGATCAATATGCCTTTCCAGCAAACGGGCCAATAATTTTACTCCTCTTTATGTGTGTTGTGTGTAAGTGTATGCTTTCAAATTAGAAAATGCAAAAAGTGCGTAAGAAGCAGCACACGCACACACACATATACACTACTTTCTGTATCTGTGTGTGTGTGTGTGCGGCTTGTGTCGCTCTTTTTGTGTTTGGTCATTGGAAAGCATAAACTTAACCACAACGAGTATAAAGAGGAGTAAAATTTGTGGCACGCCTCGCTTTTTTTCGAGAGAAATTTTCAAAACGAAATTAAAATTTTACGCATTTGCAGCACACACACACGCACACACACTCACACACACACACATGTATATATATACACGTGGAGTACTCCTTTGGACATAACTGGGCGCACACATTACGTAATTAAGGCCTACCCAAAAGCACTTCAGACTTTGCCCGGGTCCGGCTCTAGTTCGGGGCCCGTGGCTCGCTTATTGACTGGCCTGCCAATCAAATTGTGTGTATTCTATACAAATTGTAGCTGCATTTTTGATTCCATACCATTTTTCCATTTGAATGTGGCTCTGTGGCTCTGTGTCCGAATAAGTTTCGTGCAAATTTTCTACGCATTTTTTTCAGTCGATTCGCCCTCTGGGTAGTTTGCATGGCCGGTCTGCTTTGGGTCGACCATATAAGCTTATGCTCAATTAGAGCTGTTCAAATCGAACTCTCAGCAATTAAACCATTTTCCAAGCCATTTCAACCAATGACGAATTGTAATTGAATGTGAAATGGAATTCGGTATTTGGTTAAGGGGCAGAGCTTATACTAGGATGAGATAGAATTCTGGCCAGTTTTCTAACTGCCGCTTGTAACTTAACCTAGACTAAAGCCGCTTACGTCAACGTTGAAGCGTCAAGTATTTTATCTTCTTCTTTTTTTTCCTAGTATAACAGCATGTCTAATACCAAACTAACGAAGTATTTCTCACATTTTTCTTTAGGTTTTTTTACCCTAAAATTGTTTGGCTTCATTGTGTGACGAAACTGACATGTAGTTAAATATACTGCCAAGTTGAAGGAATTACAAACAAAAAAACATTGTTGGAGTTTAAGATTTCTTTTGCGATTTACAAAAAAAAATTAACTGTTGGACAGCAGTATTTTTAGTTTTGATTTAGCATTATACTCTCAAATATTGCTGGTAAGAGCGGGTCGAAATTTTCCATTACTCAAACTCTTTAGCAATGGTCTGACCTATAAATCAATACTTCAGTCAAAGTTGGAAACACCATTTGTGGTCAAAATAGTGGAGACTAACTTTGTAGTTCGGGAAATTAGTTAGATAGTTGTGACAGTTATAATTTCTGTAAATTTTAATTTCTTTAGAAAGTAAATTTTCATGAAATGTATTCTACCATTTGAAAGGTTAATATAAAAAGTATGAATTACACTTGATAAATTCAACTATAATTGATGCACATCATGGCGTATTCGCAATGTGCTTAATGCGATCTTAGTACGTTGATTACACTAATACTAATAATCATATAAGAACAAACTGATGCTTGCTAAATAATAAATAATTGTCATTGGGTACCCCACCACCCCTCTCTCAGAATAACAGCAAACAGCTTCTTTCTCCGTACCCCGCATTTGTCAAAACTGAAAAACCTACGCAGTCATCGTGCGGCCTTTGATGAAGCGCCTTTTTTGCGGTCAGTCCAGGAGAAAGAGAGTCATCAAAGCCACGCACAACATCAAGAATAACAACAACAACAACAGCAACTAATGTGCCATAACAAAAGCAAATAGAAGCGAGCCGAAGGAGCAGCTGTAAGAAAAACAGCAAGTCTCCTAGTGGCACAGGCACTGAGACGCATTTGGAAACGGAGATGGAAACGTAGATGGGGCTACGGAGACGATGTCATACAGGCCGCATAGAGAAAACAGCTTATGGAGCCGACAGTGACGTCGACAGCGACGCTTTATAATGACGCCTGTCTTTCGCCCATACGCTTTGGGTAACATAATCGGTCACTGACTTGGCATTTGGCGTGGTAATTTGAGAGCTTTTGCGCCTCGACTGTTGCGGGTGGTCAGGGTAGAGAAAAGGGGTAGAGTTGTAGCGGAAAGTAGTTGTGTGTTTGTGTGTGTGTGTAGCAAACGGCCAGGTACAGTCGCTGTTAACCTACCGCAATCAAACTGACAGTGCGCCAAAAAGCAAAGACCATGCCACGCACAACAATTTATCACTTGCCACAACAGCAGCAACAGCAGCAGCAGCAGTCGAACAGCAACAACGATCAGATCAAGAAGCAATTCTTGCCCCGGCACATTTCGGTTTCGTTTTGGCAAATTCGGGACGGCAGAGCCGGCTGCAAAACAGTCTTCACTTTCGTGCTAAATTATATCATCGTCGTCGTCGTCGTCGTCTCCAAATTGCACACAACCCAAGCCAGAACCGGGCATCCGATATATACACAGGGGAGCCAAAGTTGCCTCGTTGCTCGAATACAACAAGTTTGCCACAAGGCTCGCAGCACTTTTCTGTGTGTATGTTGTTTTTGGGTGAATATTTTGATGCTGCTGCTTCTGCTGCTGCTGCTGCTGCTGATGCTCCGCTCAGCTCTCCCCTTTAAGAATGCCCCTGCAACGTTCGACTTAGCTCTTGCCTTACGTCGCCTGGCATATTCGTCAATTTTTGTGCGCATGCAATTTACGCAGCGTCGAAGGAGTTGCTGCCACAGCGGCAGCAGCAGCAGCAGCAGAAGAATACGAAAAACCTTGAGTACGGTCAGTGACCAGAAAAAATGCATAAACATTTTTGTGCTCGGTCGATGCAGAGACGCCGTCGTTTGCAGCCAGTCAATTGCAAATTTTCGGAAATTTTTATTTTATTTTTTTTTTTTAGAGGCAACAGAGCAAGAAAGAGGCACGTACGATCGGCTGGGAGATCGCACTTGGCAGCGTGGGCATGTGCTGCGGATTGGGCATCATTGGGGATTGGGGAATGGAAAATGGGGTTTGTGGAATGGGTATTGGGCTGACTTAATGGCCGGCGTATTTTCGGCATACGCTACGCACATTTACTGCATGTGCTTGTGTTTATTATGGGAGCATTCTCGGCAGCCCCAGCCGGTTTCTTCAGCGAGAGAGCAAGAGTGTGCCAGAAAGAGAGGGAGCAACTTTGACAGCCTCTGCAATAAGTCTGCCGATCCACTGCCATAATTTTTGTATATTTTTTGTTTTGCTCTGTAATTTTTATTTTTTGTTTTCGGCCTCCCCTTTGTTGGCACTCGTGAGTGTGCGTTGTTTTCAATTATCAAGGACAAATGTGCGTTGAACTTGATCTCGCTTTCATTGCTGCTGCTCATTTGCTGCTTTTTTCTTTTCTTTCTTTTGTTTACATGTGCAATTTTATATTTAGATTTTAGTTGGCCATTGCAATGTGCCGAGTACTAGGCCCAAAATCATCATAAAATTTGTTAGTTTAATGCAGCAAATGCCTTTGGGTATATTGCTGCAATTAAGATAAAAATCTGAAGCAGCCGATTAAAATGCCAAATTTATTGATCTTGCAACGAGTCGCATCGCTTTCGCATGCATATAAGAAACGTAACAAATGGACTTGCCATTTTGATACAGTTTGTTGCCCTCGCTTTGATTTGAGCTGCCATTCCGAAAAAATGGCATCCGCTGCGGTTTGGGGAGCCTCTCATCAGGCACAAGGATTGGGGCGCAGATGAGCAAACTTGTGGCTTGTATTGCACAGTTGTAGTTGTTGTTATTATTATTGTTGTTGTTGCCGCGTTGTCTGTTCGTTAGCAGACATGCAGCAAGGTGAATTAAGTTGTTATGCCAGGTATTAGTAAAGGTGTTGCTGCAGAAGCAGCTGCTGAAATAAACTGCAGGCCAGTTGGTTTGGATTTCGGGCGCAGCTGAAACTTAGTTGCCACAATTTGTGATGAGGCGTAAGAGAGAGAAAAACGAACTGAGGATGTTAAATTGAATATGCATAAGGGAACTACAGAGTCGGCTTATGGCATTTATTATTTTTTTTACAAGTTTTCATATTTCCAAAGTATTGGGAAGGAAAGAAAGGAACTCCTAATGGGCATACGAGTACATATACATAGATTATTTGAGGCGCAGTTGAATGCGTTGATGATTGCGTACATGAGGATGGCAAGGCATGAGCCCTATAAGCAAACTCATCGCAGCGATTTTAAGCATTTTTAGTTAATTTACAGGGAAAAACATTTGGAATTCCTACCAGCAACTGTCACGAGCCTCTGGCTAAAAATCTTGTATTCGATCGCATATGGCATTTTATTTGGCGCGTCAGCAAATGTTTGTAAGCAATTTTTTTATGACATTTTTTTGCAATCGTTTAGTAGACGTTGCTGCTTCTGCTACTGTTGCATTTGTCACTGTAGTTTAAATGCTGAGCGACACATTTGCTGACTTGGGATCGTGCGGCAATCTGTGGCAACAAAAAACTGGCCGCATGACGCGTCCAAAAGCGCAATGAGGCACTAGCTAACAGCACAACAAAAACAACAACCACGTTGTACAAATGCAATAGCAACATGGACATGAACACACAGTTAAAGTCAAAGTCAAGTTCCATATTCATTGGCTACAACACAAACACAAACAGAAACAACAACCATTTAAAAGCACATTATGATCACCGTCTAAATGCAGCTGACGTTTTGTGCTAATGACTACAAGTTGACTAGGCTTCAAAACAGGACAAAGACTTATCACTGATTGCACTGTAATAACCATTTTTATAAAATATTTTAAAAAAATTGATAACTTCGAGCTAAAATTAAAAAATTATGTGATGCGGTTTTAAATGCATTTTAGGTCAGTTTTTGAGAAATGGAACGGGAACTGCGATACCAAGCAGCTGCACATCTATGCACGAAAATATAAATTGTAGAAACTCAACTCATTGGCAAAATTGATAGCAAGCCAAAAACAGGAAAATCTAAAGCAAACGAATTGTTAACAAGTGAAAGAAAACCAGATTTTGCCTTGGCCAAACAGCAGCCAGGGGGCCGGATATGGCCAAATTGCTAGGGTTCCCGGCGGCCGGTAATTGGCAATGCAGCAGAAGCAGCAGCAGCAGCAACAACAACGACAATTTTTTTTTTTATTTTTGCATTTAACTGGGCAAAAAACGGCTGCAAAAATAAATATGAGCTCGACAGCGTCAAGGGCTTGGTGCCGGTGCCAAAGCCTGCTCTTCAGTTTTTTTTAGGCAAAAACCAAACGCCAGCCAAGACAGATGTGCGACATTGCAATTTGTTACAGTTGCAGTTGCATTAACGGCCAACTTGTAGACGGGGCAGGGCCTCAACCTAAGCTTGAGCCAGGGTGTAAGTCGGAGTCTGGGTCTGGGGTCTGGGGTCTAGGCCTCGGCCTGGGAAGTCAGGCTGGCAGCAAAAGGCAACCTAAATATTTTAATGCCCCAGCCGCATTGATGGTTCGCTTTTTTGCGCTGCAACTTCAGTAATTAACATTTTTTGCGTGCACAAATATTTTTCGACTTGAGAGAAAGAAGCGAAGAGCAGATGCACATGAAATTCACAACAGAAGCTGCTGCATGAAAACTCAAACAAATTAAACTTCAGGTAAGGCCAAGAACAGCAACAGCACGGCAGCCAACTGAAAAAATAACAACAACAATCGACACGGCCTGCAGAAAACGTAACAAAATATGTTAAAATGCAACCAAGTGAGTAAATTGTGCGCAACAAAAAAAAAACTGAATGTTCTGTTTATGTAGCACCACCACACACACACACACATACATACATATATTTATATATTATATATATATATACTTGGATAGAATATACTTCATAAACTAAGCAAATTATTATTTGAAGGCACACGTCCCAGGGTTGGCTCTGGCTCTGGCCCAGGCTTTGGCTTTGGCGCTGGGTTTGGTTGAGTGTTTAGCCAGCGAACTTGTACAAAAATTAAATTGTTTTAATTACGCGCTGCCGCAAATTGTGGGATTGTTGTTTCAGGGGGCAAGGCAACCGGCTGTCGAGCAGTTTATTATTATTGTTGCAATTGTTGTTGGGAAAATTGTTGCCAAATTGCGTTAGCTTTGCTTTGCCCACATTAGCTACAAAGTTAAGTGGTCTTAATAGGGCTGAAAAGCGACTGAAGAAGAATAATACGCAACTAGAATGATATACATAAATGTGAATTTTTAACAGGAGAAGTGAACTGAAATGAAGCAAATTAGGGAGTATTTTCTTCAGGTAATATTAAATTATATATCCTCTAAACGACAATTTATTTTATGTTCACAATTCATATTAAAATATGTATTTATTTATTTATTTATTTTATATTATACCAATTAATATTTTGTAATATTTCTTCAAAAGCTATAAAACAGGCTTTTGCAATAACTCTTAAGTTCGCATTCATTTGTAAAATAAATAAAACATAATTTTTTTAAGATCTCAAAATAATCAACTGTGCAACCCTGGTTTTTATAATGCATATAAAAATATTTTTCATTATTTTTTTTTAATTGTAGCTACATAGAAAAATGCTGAAGTTTGGTGTGGTTTGCATATGTGGGGCAGGGAGCAGAAGGTGTAGGCAGCTGCAGCCGCACCCGCACCACTCACTACCCTTTCATCAGCAAGTGCCACGAAATTTTTCTCCACTTTACATTTTTTGCGTGTGTTCTCGTTTCGGATGATGGGCTAAGGGCAAGTGGAGGCTGGGGCCGAAGCTGGGGATTTGTGGCGGAGAAGCGCGGTCGACGTAGTCAAGACAGACAATGTTGAAAACTTAGCTTTGCCAGCGCTGAGCCATTGATAATTACTAGGTTGTTATATTGCACTCTCTTTCACTCTATCACTGCCCTCGTCTCCATGTTGCAAATTTATGTTTGCTTCGCATGCGCTTGTGGCAAGCCAAGTAGGTGTGTGCATGTGTGTCTATGTGTGTGTGTAAGTGTGGGCTGGTGCATAGAAGTCAAGTCAATCTTTAGACTGTTTTTACATAATTATAACAGTGCACTGACTGCTCCCGCCGTTGCTTTTATTGTTTTCATTTTAATTTAAATGCTTAAACAATAATTTGAGCATTATACTTTTGAAGGGTTATTGTTTTTGGTTAATGCATGCAATGGAAATCAACTCAAGTGATGCACGTGAAAACTCTCCGCCTCCGTATGCCGCTAACAATTATTACAACCTACGTTATGCAAATCCAAATGGTAGCACGAAATTCTAACTTCTATTCCCCCTATGTGAAGCGCCCAATTAGCTGGCTTCCGGGCGTGCCAGAGCCTTGGCTATCTTTGAATTCATGTGGCAAAAGCCACAATATCCGTTTGCTATTAGAAGCAACCAACAATGGGCCAAAGACGATGGCCACGTATTTTTCGTCTATATTTTACGCAATTTTACGCACAGCTCAGATTTTGGACGTAACAAAAAGATAAACCGCACTGCAACAAATGGGCGCTGGTTTCCTGTTTCCTGTGGCAGATAACTGTGCGTGTGGGTCTAAATTTACGGCCATCGCTAAAACGAGAACCTTCAATTTTCAGAGGGCATGTTGCGTACAATTGTACGACGCACAAAAATGCGTACAGTTGCGCTCAAGTCATGTAGCGGCCATTTTGCCCCGCTCGCTTATGCAACACTTTTTGCACGAATCGATGGTGTGAGTGTGTGGGTGTTGTATGTTGGTATGTGTATGTGAAAAATATCAATAAACACAGCCCCGTCCATAACAGCACCTGCTTCTTTTGATTGCCTGTATTTTATATTTATATATATTTTACATATTAAATATATTACATAAGCACTATTATATACTTTTGTGTCAAGTCCCCTGCCTGGGCAAAAGTTGTTCGGTCGGGTCGCCAATTTACGCACAAGAATATCTTGTGGGTGTCGCCACGTAGGGGTAGCTAGTAATTTTTACATACCGAACAGGCCATTTTGTTCTCTCATGCCCAAATCCAAGTTGCACTAAACAACGGCACCGGTTCAAACTCGAACCTAGACCCACACCCAAGCCTGCACCCGTCCCAGGCAGTGCCCCTGCCTCAATGCGTTGCAACTTAACGTTAGGTCACCCCATGTGTGCATGCGTTAAAATATTTTTCCACCACATCGATTACTTTACGCAAATTAGTGCGTAGATATTTTGCAAAAATATTCTATAAATAATTGATGTGCCGTTAAACGTGTTTTACACAACACTCACCCTACAAATGCGCTTTCTCATGTAACTTGCAACGGGTGTGTGTGTATGTGCGTGTGTGTGTGTGTGCCAGATATAAGTGTGTTGGGAGTGGGAGGTTTTACATTGCCACACTTTGAGCGCCACTTAATTTGAGTTGAACGCTTAATTTAGCAATTTCAATCATCAATGACAGTTGATAAATATTAGTATGATTATGCCACATATAGTATTATTATTAGTAGACTGCATTCAATATACTACAATGTTCGTAATCCCTGAATATAGACACATATAAATGTATAACCAATTAACCAGATTATACAACAATTGTCAAAGTTCATTGGATACGTTTCATTCTGTGTGAAAAAGCATTAGGTTCTCCCGCTAACCACATTTGCTCAACTTCATAATACACAGTTTTCCTACTTCCTTTTTTAATGAGTATTGACATTACAGACATTATCTATATGAGAAACTAGTTGACAAGAAACATATGTCCTGGTAATTTCCAGGAATATACTAATAAAAGCTTAAGCCAATGAACTCAACCAATAAGAAATGTAAATATGGATGTATTTCTTTAGATATTTTATTTAATTTTTATAAATAAACTTATTATATCTTGTTATAAGCATATTTTTGATATTCTTCAATTGTATCCGTTGGTGGTGGGTAATCCATAGTTGCTCAAGTTTCGGCCATCGTAAAGTTCTTTTAGAAATGACAAAACCTGAGGCCGTTGCCAAGTTGTGTTATGGAGAGAATTAATTTGACAATTGCCGCAAACACTCAGAGTGGGAAACTGTACTTTTGGGAATTTGGGATCCTCGGTAATATCGCCTTCCAATCGTTGATTAACCTCGTTGTGTGCCTCCCATAGCCAAAGTATCTCCTCGTCTCGGCTAGCCACTGAGAAAATCTTACGCCGCTCAGACATGCCCATAAAATGCTGCACACAATCCCTGCAGCCAAAGAAGTGCTTAACGAAACCATGAACGGTGCCTAAAACAAAACCTGCCGGCAAAATGAGAGACTTGGACGCCTGTACGGTGAAATAGTGGAAGAGTGTCCACAGCGAGCATGTGAAGCCACGCAGGAAAGGACCCGATGCAATGCAGCCTACATATCGCCTGGCCTTGAATACCTTTGGCTGCATTCCCTCCAATAGTTGCACCTGTGCCTGGAAGGCCATGCCAGTCAGTTCACCACTGGTGGAGCCATTAACAAATTCATAGAGGCGTTGTAACAACAATTTGCCGCTGACATTTAAGGGACTAAACAGGCACAGGACATTAAGAAATTGTCGCAAAGCCATCATGTTATCACCCTTAAAAATTCGCACCTTTGGCAACTCGATGTGAATAAGCTGGTCAATCGCCTGTTCCAAATCTGCGCGATAAACTTTAGATCTTCCTTGTAGGACAGTTGAAAGAATGGCGGCTTGTTCCTCATCAATGAGATAGTTGGTTATGTTTGGCGCGGGGTTAGTTGGAAGTAGCGGCAAGGCATAGCCTAAAGAATGAATATAGTTCCCCACGCAGGCAACATAGGATGCACTGGTGTCATTCAACGGCTGCAAGGCTTTTGCATTTCCAACACAGTCCATAAGGGCCAACGTGCTGTTTGTTGGGCTTAAGACGAAGTATCTAAACAGCCGTCGATCGCTTAGAATACGCACATTGACCATTGGCCAAATTAGTAGGCCGAGTATTGTGTCTCTGCCAATTGTTGATCCCTCTGGTTGATAGACCAGCACTGTAAAGTTTATAGCACTCGAATTAAAGCAACCAAGTTTCTGAAGCAGTGGCTGTATAATATCCGTAGCTTTCACTGGCTTAAAATCTGGTTGGCCCAGCATTGTGTACTTAACTTTCGATATATATTCGGCGAGCTTGGCAAAAATAGCATCAGGCACAAGTGTGTCCAAGTCGAAACCAACTTGCTTCTCAGTCCGTTGAAAATCGGGTGGGAAAATACGCAGTGTAGGTGTTTTCTGAATGTCAAAGTCGCGACAAATTTGCACATTTCTCTCCTGTGCACAGTCCACCACAAAGATCGATAGAACGGTTCGCCATCCATACAGTTTCCAGGCCAGCTGCTTAAATGTGGCTGCAAAGCGTCTGCAGTCGCCGCAGAAATAATTGATGAACTGCACAAGCTTGCAGTTATTCGAACTGTAGAGTTCCATTTCCAATGTATCGTTGTTCAATATTTTGACATTGTCCTCTGGAGCGTAGAGACTTGGCTCAGTCGCAAGAGCCGCATTCGTCGGCACTAAACAGCACCGCAGCAACAATAACCAGAAAACAACAAGAGCGTGCAACTTCATTGAGCGAATCTCTTCTAGAAGATGCTTGCCGGTTTAGTTTTTAACTGCAACTGATGAGCGATTCCAAGGCACTTGGGTTATTAAAGCGCACGTTTTGCTTGGGTTGTTTTAAAATGCGTCAGCCAACAGGCAAGAGGCAAACAATAAAAAGAGTTAAGGCAATTGTAGATACTTTTCATTTGTAATAAGTTCTGTGATGTCTGTTGGATCAGACAGATTCTTTTATGTACATACATCTAAATAAAATGATGTTAACTTAATAAATGAATATATAAAACTTAAACTTAAGAGTGATGAAAACTTTCTGGTAAGCATATCAAAAATATACAAACAACAAAAAATAACTTGCATCTAACCTAGTCATCTTGTTTATATTGTAATAAAAAAATGATTAGTTATTGAATACGGCATCAATAATTAAAATACATAAAATTTTAAAAGTTTCAATTAATGAATCCCACAAAATTATGTATTTCGAACTATTCACTGAAAACGGAACTCAACACAAATAAAAGTCGAACAATTCCTTAATTAAAACACAATCATATTATCGCTTGAATTTACAGGCTTGATTCGCAACATTTCGATGTTTAAGATTACACCTCAAACTGTGTAGATTTTAGCAAAACCAACAAGTTGTCAGCTGCAACAAGTGGCCATAAGTGTTTTTGGTAGCAGATTCAAAATTCAAAGTATGCTCAACTTTGTGGTTATATCATTTACATGCCAGATTATGTGCGGAAATATACCAAAAAAGCAAACAAGAGCCACTGCTCAAAAAGTTTCCAAAAAGTTTCTGGTGTGAAAACAGATTCTCTCTGTTCTCGGTTAGGCAAGTTTTGCGGGGACTCAACTGCAGCTTAAAACTTTTTGGCAACAGTTTATGGGCACCCAAGTGCCCTCCTTGCCTCCCCTCAGCCCGTATCTCCACAGACTCAATACTGAGCTGGCAAGTTGATGCTTGGTAATTTAATTGCGACAACGAGACGAGTTTCATTTCCATCATCAGCTGGCGGCTGTTGTTGCTGGCATATTTTATGGCAAATTAACTGCGAAAAGGCGTTGCAGTGGAAATTTTTAAGCGATTTATGTGGTTCGTTGTAGTCCTGGCAATGAGTGCCAAAGTGCGAGGTTAAAAATAATAAAGCAGGGCGTATGCGTAATAGAAGTGCTTTGGCTTTTATTACAATATTTTCGTGCTCTTACCAATTTAGTATGAAGCATATAGTTATCCAGTTAAATGTTGAAAGACTTATCAGAAGTATTGCTAATATGAAATACGTTATGTGCAGAAAGTGCATTTTTCGTTTAATTAGTGCAATGGCTTTCAAATAAATTCTAATACCACAATAATTGTCGCACTAACTTGCAATCAGCATCCAAAGACAATGGCTGGGCAAACATATGCCCATCATCAATTCGAACTTAGTGCTCATCCCTTACCGTACTCCGAACGCATATCATGATTATTAACAATGCGCTGACGGACATGAACAATGTAGCAAATCGGCTCGCAAATCAGGCAGTAGCAGCAGCAAACATTCAAACAAGCAACCAGTCAACGACATGGCAGCCAGTAAAAATTGCGTAAAATACAAATATTGTGCAAAGCTTCATTTTTTTTTTGTGCCAGGATGCGCTGCGTACGGAAGCTGGGGGTGGCGGCTATATAAAGGCAATGGGACTGCGGCAGTCCATCAAAACGATTTGAATGCGTCGTTGACGTTGATGAGTTTGAGTGAAAAGCGGATCGTCGAGTAGTCAGGAGGCAGCAGGCTGGCCAGCAACAACAATAACAGCAACAACAACGAGCCAAGTTCGTCAATCAAAAGCCAAACCAAAATCTCCTCATGCGTGGCACAGTGCAGAGAGGCAAAGCCAAAGGCTGATGAGGATGCCACTGCTGCTGATGCCGACGATGATGCGTTTTGCTGTTTGTTTTGTTTTAATTTTCTCGATTTTTTCCCCATTTTTTTCCTTTTTTTTTTGCAAGCCTTTTCCCTTTTCCGCTTGTGTTTTTCGTTATTTGAAAAACTCTTCAGTTTTGAATTGTTGCCATGTTTTTATTGTTGCTGAGTTTGGTTTAGTTAGTGCGTGGCGGGCATGTGGGGGACGCATCTCTAAGCGGCAGTCAGTGTATCCGTATCCGTTGAGCTTTACACTGTGTGTTTGCACGCTCCGAACGGGAACACGTTTGACATTTCATCAGGCGGGCGACGGCGACTGTCTGAAATTGCGACCGCTGCCGCAGCTAAGGATTTGATTTGATGTGCGTCCGTCAAAAGGGAGTCTTGTAAAGGCAGCAGCAGCAGCAGTAGCAAGAGCACCAGCAACAATGCGCTGAAAATTGCATTGTTAGCAAAACACTACAATATGGCCAAAGTGCCCGATGTAGAAACGCATATATACACACGCCTAATACACACACACTCACTCAGAAATCAGCCTCACGCATGCACTTGACAAGTCAGCCATCCCTGTATTCGGCCTGCCAGCATTTACTTCCGCTTTTAATTAAAAATAAAAAAATCCCAACCAAACCAAACCAAACAATAACCTGCCGCAGCTAGCGAAAAATACGAATAAAAAAGAGATTCACAATTATTTGCGTATAAAATATATAAAAAAAAAAAAACAAAAAACATATACACATACACACATATATATAAGCATAGATGTATGTGTATAGACAGAAAAATTGAAAACCACACAAATGCATTTACTACATCAACAGCCCGCAAGGGTTCGCTTATTTACATGCGTATCCTGCAGATACGCACTTTGGACTGCGGGGCTTCCTGCAGCCCGGCAGGGAGCGGGGGCCGAGTGGGCAACGAGAGTGACAGAGTCGTGTTGGATTGAGAGGGACAACAGTAGCTCTTAATTTGTCTGCAAAAGCAGCAAACTAATGAGAATTACGCAATTTGAAAAATGAAAAAATAAATAAAATGGACGTTGGAAAATGTTGTTCAACAGGATGGCACAGAAAGGTAAATTGTTTCAGCTTAATGCAATCTGCAAATGCGCTGCAATATATTCATTTGAATAACTTTGGACTTTAATGCTTGATAGGTAATTCAAGTTTTACATTGTACGAAACGCAAAGTCATGGAAAGTATGGAAATTGATGGCTTTAGAATATTTTCGCAGGATAAAAGAGTTTCGAGTTGGTGGTTTAAATAATTTTGTGATTAAATTTGAATATTTTTCTACTTCCAAAGTCAATCATAAAAGTCATTAACTCTTAGCCATAAACTAATTTAACCAGTTGTGTAATATGACAGCCAGTGTAAGCACAACTAGTACTCTTTTTCACCCGCAATCCTGTGCTCTTTCCCTCTCGCTTTAATTACGCATATTGCCAGCTGGCAGTATTGAGAGGGTCGTAAATATGAACTGGCAAGGATTTGAAACCAATTGGACTGACAATTTCACTTACATTTTATTTATTTTTCAATTTTTTTAATTTGATTAGAACGAAAACCACAAATGTGGAGACTAATTTAAATATGCTCAAGGATTAGTTAATGTTAGTTACTCTCAGCACTCTCCCAACTGTCGAGCCTATTTAAAAAGCGCTCGTTGGTAATGAACAACACAACTGTGGCAGCATCTGCTGCAGACAATGATGCCTCATTAAAATGCACTTAATTAAAATGCAATGGTAAAATCAACAGCGATTGCAATTGCAACTGCCACAGTGGCAGCCAACTGCAAATGCGACGCTTGTCCGCTGAGAGTCAGCGAATCGTATATGACTAAATCTAGTTTGGGTTTCGATAGAAAAACAACAACAAGGGGACAAACATCAACGAAACAAAATTACAAGACAAGTCACAGAACAAGCAAAACGAACAACACCAAGAATGAAGAGTGTTGCAACTGATGAATATGGAACTTGGCTTTGACTTTATAACTATTTCAATGCGTTGTCCAACTTGCAGCCTCCGCGCAGCACAGAAATTGCTGCACGAATCTGCCACAGCGGCAGCAAAGCGTTGGCCAACGGCCGATGCCAGCAAAAAATGTCATAAATAAATTGCTTAGCAACATTTGCTGACGCGCCAAATAAAATCCCATAAATGATCGAATGCGATTTTTAGTCTATGCAACTGCAGCAACGCGTCGCGACGGTGGCGGCGACTTAAACCAATGTGGAAAACAAGGAAAAACTAATCTAAGCAATAACGAAAATTGAATGCTCTCCAATCTAAGATTAATTAATGTTCTTTTGTCAACGATTTTCGTCAACTAATTTAACAATTACTTTTGTTGAAAACGATTTGTATTTAATTGTTCTTATTATACCAATATAAATCAAAATAATATCAACATATATTATATACTGTAAAAAATCATTGATTTGAATTTTTTGAGAATTGTGTAAAATATTTCAAGCAACAAAATATTTGTTAATATTACAAATTATTATTGTATTATTGATTGAGCTGTGTGGACTAGTAATTTGTTTGGCATAGGGTATAAATGCCGTGCTACAGCCCCCAATGCGTTTGCCACTTTTTCTAGTCTACGAAGCTACTTGATGCTACTTTTTTAAGAATTTCAAATGTTTTTCCTGGTAAATTAACTAAAAATGCTGAAAACGCTTTTGCAGTCGCTGCCGCAGTCGACGTCGCTTCGTTTTTGTGTGGTTGTCAATGTGAATGTGAGTGTGAGTGTGGATGTGGACAACGACGACGACAACGACGACGACAACGACATCGACATCCACAAAGCTGGAGACGAATAGTCAAAGACAGCAACTCCAACGACTGGCGTTGATCTCGTCTGCTGATGAACGAAAAAAGCAGCCAAACGCTCAAACGAAAGCAGCCAGCAATTTCCTATTTTACCAAAGTGGTTGGCATCGTCGTCGTCGTCATTAATGTGGCTTTTAAATGCGTTTTTCATGAAGAGAGAGACGGAGACGCACCGCCGGGGTTGGGTCTGCGACTGGGACAACGACGACGCCAAGTGTGCGCCTTAATTATGTGCGAGTCTTAAGAGTATTGGCTGATTTTGTAATTAGGTTTTCATTAGAACTTACGCACAACTATGGACACTGCCAGCATCTTTGCTTTGCTGTTTTTTTTTATTTTTTTTTTTTTTAGTGTTTCTTTTTCTGTTAGCGAATTCCTTGAATGCTATGTAGCTGAGGTTCATGGCAGTGTGGCAGAGCTGTCCAAGCTGGCAATTTGTTATGGGTCAACTTCCCAAATGATGTTGCCGCTGATTGAGTTATACATACATGTGTAAACAAACAGTAGCCAATTGGCTACACCAAACAACAACAAAAAAACACAACACAACAGCAGCCACAACAACAACTGCGGCACGTTGCGGCCGCAAGGCAAACGACTTGGGCTAACACTAAAAGCATAACACAAGCCACACAAGCCACCGTCAGACCCACAATCAAAGTGAAAGATATGACTAAAGAGGCAACGTTTCGTTTGTCTTAGGCACGAGGATCATCCAGTCAGCCAGTTAGGCAGCCAAAGAGGCAAGCAGCCATTCAGCTCAGACTCTCGAGACCCATGTGCGCGGCACTTTCTTTGGCTCTAGTGTGTGCCGTGTATTATGTGCAGACTTTGGGGCAACTGTTTCAAAGCCTGGTACCTAGGCCTGTGCCAGTGCCAGTGCCTGTGCCTGTGCCAGTGCCAGTGCCAGTGCCAGTGCCTGTGCCAGTGCCAGTGCCAGTGCCAGTGCCTGTGTGCCTCACATCTCTCGACTGCATTTTGATTTATCCACGCGCTGGCGGCACTGCCTCCTCGTGATTAGCGTGGCGTTGTGGAAGGTGTGTCCCAAACTGGCAACTTGGCAACTGAAGTAGCCAAATGCTCGCGCTCAGCTACCGACACACAATGGGCTGGTCAGAAGACAACAAGACCGAAGACGGAGATGGAAACGGAGATGGTGGACGGTAACAGGGACGAATCTTGGCATGAATGAAGCTTGCATCGGCGGCAATAGCAGTGATTATATCAATGAAATTGAATGGAATGTGTGCCAGCATCAAATGCGCTTTCATTGGCCAAAGCTAGCGGCTAATTACCAAAGACCACACACGTACATAAATACACAAACACACACACACACACACACACACACACACATATATATATATATATGCACAAGCAGCCAAAAGAGCTGAGTAAATATTTCGGCCCTTGGCTAAAACTTGCAGCACACGGCTCCTGATGAAGACAACAACAAGAACTTTACAAAGTGATAGCCTTGAATGCGGCCAATGCACCTAGAGACGATTAATGCCCTTTGACAAAAACAACATGGGTATATGAGATATATGAGAAGAATAGAAATGAAATGAATAGAAAACAAAGCTATTTGTAAATAATATGCTTAGAAATATATTTATCCAACAGGGCAGCAAAAAATGGATAGATAGATCGATTGTGTGCTCAATAATACCTAATTTCTATGAAATACTCAACGATAAGGGCGATATCATTAGAATATGGCTTACTTTTATGCAGGGTATTAACTAGTCATAATCAGCCTTTATCAATTTTACATTTTATATACTTTGTTGTTGTTTTTTTCTTTCGAATATTCTATAAAATGCAAAAATTATGAAAATTTCTTAAGCTGTTGTTGTGCGTTGTTGCTGTGGTGCATTTTTTCGTAACTGGTTTTTCAGTATTTAGCTATTTTTGGCGTATTTCGTTTTGATTCCTGTTCTGCGGGACGCGTCAATGAACCCCTCTTTGTCAGCCGACGAGGCATGTATGACGATAAAGTTGTTTATTTTGTTATTTTTGTATTTGGCACATGTCTATGAATTCTAATTGTCCGCGCGGCCAACGCAACAGTGGCTAAAATATGCAAATTTTTTTTGTCTAACACTCAATGGCGGCTGAGCATAAAAGCCAATCAAATTGCTGACATTTCCTGAGTGTCAATCAGTTGAGTTATTTTCGCAGTTAAGCGGCAAAAATTTTTGACCAACTCACAGGGCAACAGCGGGCAGGTTCAATGTCTTGGCGAGCAATTGGAGAAGTCCAACCACAAATCTGACAGCAATCAGAGAAGGCGAGCCCATCTTTAGTCGGTGGTGCTGTAGGGGTAATGATGATGATGATGAACCTGAAGATGAGGAGCAGCGCTGGCTGAGCAACTTTTTGTTGCATGGCTCGCATTACAACAGCATCAACATGTTTCGATCGATTCGTACACTGACCACAGTCAAGATGCTGCTGCTGCTGCTGCTGCTGCTGCCGTTGCTGTTGCTGTTACAGCTAGGGGGCAATCAAAAAATGTGTGGCAAAATCAGCGCTGAAATACTCTTTTAATGAACCTCTTCCTTTCGGGCAGCAGCTCAGCAATTTGGCGACACAAAATCAAAGTCATTGCATCTCTGGGCAGCAATGAAATGCGTTTTATAATTGCGCACGCACTTTTTTGCACTTTGACAAAATTAGAAGCAGCAGAAGCAGCAGAAGCAGCAGTAGCAGCAGCAGCAGCCCCCGTTTCCGCAGCAAACCTAAGCCAGAAAAAGTCGCAACTGACTGAACATTAATGCTCAAATCGCTTCATGTTGCAAAGTCAGCAAACATGGAGCTGGAGATGGAGCTGCAGCTGGAGCAGGCGGCGGCTGGCTGGCCAAGTTAATGACATTGCAGGCACAAGCGGCACCACAAAAAAGCCCAGAGACAACTTTGGCCAATAAGCAGAAAGGCAGCAGCAGCAGCAGCAGCGGCGACAGCAGCAGCAGCGGCGACAGCGGCGACAGCGGCAGCGGCGTTGATGAACAAAAAACTGGACATTTTGATTTTAGAAAAATATATAGAAAACCACTTTTTTTGTTTGTACATTGGCTCCACTCAATTGCCTCTGACTGGCATGGCCATCAACGTCTAAGCGGCAGCTGCTGTCGCCTGTTGCATGCGGCCGCTTGGCCAACAAATGGCAACATATTTTAAAAGTTAGCTAAAATATGTGCAACAAGCTGACTGCCTTTTGTCAGTATGCTAGCCAACGTTTTTTACATTTTGCTCTCAATATTTCTTTTCCTTTGGCCTGTTCAAATGGTAGCCGAAATTTATTGGAGTCACCTAAAGTCCATGTAGGGATTAGGGGAAAAAAAACCAGACTACTGCCAAGCACTCGTGCTAATGAGGCTGTTAGTCTGTTACCTGGTCAGTAAAAAGTGGTTTGGCATACGGTGGGTGTGAAATGGTCTCAGTAAGTGAATAATGAAGGCGATTCAAATTATATATTAAGGTTTGAAGTCTAGGAACAGTAAAACCATAAAAAAAAAACAATTAAAAAACTTATTCGCTTATTTTCTTACAATTTTTTAGCAATATTCTATGAAGTAACTTATTTGCAAGATCAAATTTTTGACATTTTTATCATAGGCAAAAATAATTACATTTTCGCATGCCAACTGTTGGAATTTTCAGCTTAAATAGCAACTGCATCGTTTGCATGGCAAATGAATAGCGACAAGCCCTATGAATATTCCAAAATAGCTAAACGATATCTGGCAAACAAAAAAAAAGAGCAGCAAAACTGATGGCCACCTAATTAAAAATGCAATTGAATTTCGTTGGAAGAAAGGAAAATAGCAACAAAAAAAAAACAACATGAAAACAAAACAAAAAAAAAATGGATACAACAGAGCTTGACAGGCTGTAGTCTAAATGCAATGTTAATTAAATATAATTTGCAATATGCTAGCGGTCATATTTTTTAACAAACAGCCAGCCGGACGATGGTGAGTATGCTGGGGAAAGGGGCGTGGCGCCTGCGGGCCATGAGAATGTTTCGACAAACAACAAAAGAGCATGTTTCGAGGCAATAATAGACGATGTACTAAAATGTCATTCCATGGCAAAGGGAACCTCAGTGGTACGAGTAATTTTTTTTTTCATTGTAAATTATCATAAATTTGTCGTTGGCCGTTTAGATGTTGATGGTGAGCGACCAGGCAGTTTTTTTTCATTTTTCTCTGTTGCTGCTGCTTTTGTCAAATATGCAAAAGCTAGAAACACAAGCAGTAAAATGGCCAACACGAAAACAGCTCAAATTTATAGCCAGCGACCAAAACAAATAATTTGAAAATTCGTCACACGCCACAACCTAAATGGCTCAACGAAATATTTTTAAAGTGGCACACCGAAATTTACACACACTTGATGGAAGGCTTAAAGAAATTTACCTAAAAAGTGTGATACAAATTTAATTTTAAATAGAAATCGATCATTTTTTATGTATTTATTTATTTATTTAAATGAAACATTTTTTTTGTTGATTCCCCTGAGCTAATTAATCGAACTTTACATTTTTCAGCTTTAATTATAAAGATGTAAATATAGTCAAATACACACCCAACTGTACCTGGCCATTTTACTTAAGCCCTGTCTTTGTCTGCTCTGCTTAATTATCAATGCAAGGCCTTTGTTTTTTATCTTTTTTCTTTTTGTTTTTGTTTTCGGTTTTTTTTTCTAAGTATTCGTTTTGGACAGAATGAAAATGCAAAGAGCCCAGACATGGCTTTGTCGTGCGCATGGGAAATGAATTTCCCTTTGCGTTTTTGGGCGACAGGAAATGGCTAAAGGCTGTCCAAAAAAGAGAAGCACTTATGGCTATCCAGTTGAAAAGGCAGCTTGAAAAATCTTCTTTTAAATCCAATTTAAAATAAGCACTGTATGGCATTGCAGCAAACAAAAGTTACGCAAAACGAGGAAAAAAAAACATAACATTTATAATTATGTATAATGTATAAACAGCAAAAACTTGGCACTTGGCTCTAGGCCTGCCTCACGCACGAAGCAACAAACGCATGCCAACAGAAAAACAACATGGCAAACGAAAAGTGCATAAGTTTTACCACTGAAATCCATTTAATGTAGTCTTTAGTAAATACTAAGTACATTGCAAACAGGGTAAATTATACAGAAATGCTCGCGCCAATTTTGAGGCCTTTCTGTACGGTTGGCTTTCTTGCAGCACCCCTCCAAAGTCTCGGTCTTTTCATGGCAAAAAAAAAGGAAAAAAAAACAGGAAAAAAGGAAAAAGTTTGCGGCAGGCTTTCGCCTCCCGGCTGATGCGTAATGGTCGCCTTTCTGGTAAGGGGCAGATCAATATCCTTTTATGCGTGTGCACACACACACACACACACACACACACACACACACACACACACACACACACACACACACGCACACACATATATTTAGAATTCAGACTTTGCTGCAGCTATTTGCTGTTTAGAAAAATTGCGAAAAAAAAGAAACAGGCCAAACAGCAGGCGAACCGATTGCATAAGTGCGGCCGGGGCGTATACGCAATATTTGCCACCAATTGCAGCTGTTAGCCGGCTGCAAATGGTTAGAGAAAATAGCCAGGAATTAGTAACAAAATGGTCATACACTTGGCTACCAAGCCAAAGAGATATTTATTTTAGAAAATAGCCATCCAAACGTTTCGTATTTTTTATTTATTTTTTTTTTTGTTTGACTTGTAAAGCACTTTACGCTTCAGTTTTAACTGAAGTTCTATTTGATTTAGTTGCTGGCTCTTTGTTTGGCTTCATTGGTCAGTTGTGCATTTATTTGAGCGTGAATTTATGATTAGGCCTTTGAAGTACACCAACAGGCAGCTAATGAGCTTCCCGCCAAGTATATCTATTGCCAATAGTCTGGAGTATTTGAATGGGGAATACGTTTTGATTTTGGGGGTGAGGTAAGCGAACTGCCAACATTCAGAAAATGTTACTTTGAATCTTATTCCAACCCAATCAATAGACTTTAATTTATTAATAATCTCTAGGGTCTTCGTGAGCATAAAGCTCTGAGGGCTTCGGAGGGTCGGAAAAAATAAAATACTATTTTAGAAAACGGTGGATGCTAATGCATCGTCAGCAGCAGCAGTGCGAATATCAGTTTACAACTGGTTTGGGCCATGATTTTTAGTGGCTAATTAGCACAGTAACTCGAATGCCAACTCTAATTGGATGATCCATCTGCGTATGAATTTTGAGCATTTGCTTTTCGTATTACGGGATTCATTCGCATTCGTATTCACAATTCTCACTAGCATCAGGCTCTTGTGCTCACACTTTGCGACCTACAACAACAGAAAGCTTGTTAACAATGAAAACAACTTGGCAAATGCTCTATGGCTTCCTGTGGCAGGCTGTCAGGCAACCAGGCAACCAGTCGCAACTGAAGCGACAGCAGCAGCAACAGCAACAGTAATAACAACAACAGCAACAATAGCTTTGACGCAATGTCAAACACCTGCTGCCAATGTTGACGCCAAACACGAAAAAAGGCGCACGGCAACAACACAACGAAACCAAAAGCCAAAGAGTAGGTGAGTAACAGCAGCAGCAGCAACAGCAGCACCGACAACAACAACAACAACAACCACAGTAACAAATAACAAACAACAACATTGTATATTGTCCGTCTATGCGTCCGTTGCGTTTGTTCTTCGGCTGGTTAGGCAACAAATTCTGCGCAAAAAGTGCAATGAACTTTTCAACGCTCAAGGGAGCAGAGAGCAGGAGTAGCAAAAGACACACACGCCTCTGTGTGTGTGTGTGTGTGTGTGTGTGTATGTGTGTGTGTGCGTGTGCAGAGTATGAGAATGCCACTGCAACACATTTTCTGTGTGACTAAAGACCCACAAAAGATATCAAATACCCAAAATGCCAGCACACAACAGAAAAGAATGCTACAAGTGCAGCTGATTGACAGCAGGATACCCTGTATATAGTTACAAGAAGTAATTAACTTCCTTTTTTCTTTAATATTGGTCAGCAAAATCAAATATTTTTATATAATAAATTACATTCTGAAAATACAAAACTGATGAGCGAATTTTAATAGTTCTTAACTCATTTAAAATGTATGCATATTAATCTGACAATCTAACAGACTATCAAAGCTAATGACACAAAATGGTGTATGTAATAATACTTCTCCCGCTCCACTTTAATCCGGAAACATGCCCAATCTGCTCCACTTTAATCCGGAAACATGCCCAATCTGTCAAACCTTCTTCTTTCTTTTTAACCATGTGATCAATTTTTGCATATAATTATTAGCTCAAATTCATATCGTTCCCGCGTTCTTTAAACTAGAGCACTCTAAATTGTTTAAGGCATATTTGAATTGTAGGGTATAAGAACATCTGGATAAAAGAAGCCTGCATCTGGATAATCGTCTGATTGGCAGCCAAGCTATTTTTCTTATAGATTTTTTATGACACGCCATGTTTTTGACTTCCACATGGACAGCAAGCAAATAATAGAAAAGCTTGTCAGAGGCATTAATTCCCAATTCATCAAGTTTCGGTCCTAGGCAAACCGAAAGGCTGGACACCAAAGTCGATGCAGTTGAAAATAAAGTCAACTTGAAATGTGCCGCCAGTTTTTGCTGTTGCTGTTGTTATTGTTGTTGTTGTTGTTGTTGTTATTGCTGTTTTTAATGCTGTTGTTGTAGTTGTCTCCTACCCTTGGCGTGGCCACTTTTGTCTAGCTGCTGGCCAAAGCATACTCCAAAACCTAAGCCACTCCAATGGCTCGTCGCTGTCTGTTTTTGTCGTTGGCCGTCCAACGTTCATGGGCCGTCGGGCGGCCCCGGCAGCCAAGCCAAGCAAGCGAGCGACTGGCCAAAAGCAGATGATGAAGCCCTCAAAGTCAACAACAACGACAGCAAAAGTCAGCTAGAAAAAAAACGAACAACAACAAAACAAGCTGCAACAGCGGCGCATCGGTTTAGGCCTTTGAAAGTCCATACGAACATAAGCACACAGATACAATACGACTACATACACACTTACATATGTATACACATGTATATGTATGTGTGCAGCTAGATAACAGGCGAAGGCGACACATCTGCTCATATGTAAGTACAAACGTACTTTTTTTTTTCCTGCTACTTTTTCTTATTTTCGCCTGCAGTTAAAGCGCAAATGTTCTCAAATTACCCATATGCAAACCGATAGGTACCAGAGGGGGGAGGCATGCATAGTAGAGGAGGGTATGCTGTTTGCGACGCAGCGTTTGCTGCATTTCGGTTGCGCCTCATATTTCGTCTATGAAAGCTCTGCCTCAAGATGCCACCAATCCCAGACCAATGGGTTCGCTCGTTGGGCAGACAGAAGACTTGCAATTTTTTGTGGTAAGTTGACTTGGCTGCCACTTTTTATATTGCATATACATATACGTACATAAGTTTGTGGCAACACTTGAGTGTTAGATGGAGACAATTGAAGGGCACAAGCAATAAAGAAAAGCAGCGAAGCGTTCGATTTCAAAGACTATGCAAGACGAGCTACTTCGATTATTTTGATAAATGCACTTGAAAATCGCTTATGATGTCTGCCTGGAAAATGCATTACTTGACAACAATTTAAGAAAATTACTCGGAAGAATTATACAAATTAGAAATATTGTTCAAATTTTAGAAACAAGATGCATGCTTCCTGACTTACATATGCAGACAATACTCAAAAATTCTTTATTTATACTAGAATACTTTTTGGTAAGATTTGCAATTTTATCGGCTTATATGCAACAAACTCGACCTGAAGTAACTGGAAATCTTCATTAAGGTACTAGAATTAATTGACTGCTGTTTATAAATAAGTTCAGTTTTATGAATAAGATTTAAACATGAATTACAGTGTATTTTAAATGGAAATTATGCTTACAGGAAATTGAAATAATGGTTGTTTCTTGCCAACGGGTTTTCACGCTTTTAAATACAATAAATGCAGCAGATCAGTTGTGAATCAACTGTGCATTTCTTTTATTAAGTATTACTTAGAGTGTGGCGAAAAACTTACATGGCTTTCCGTAAATCTGAGAGTAAGTAGCACGTTTTTGTCTCAATTCAGTGCGCAGCATACAACATCATTATTATTATTGCATTCAATAGAACAAATATATGTAAATGGCATATTCAAAGACCAATCCATATTGATAACTGCAAATTTCATTTACCGATTGCTTTTACTCTGTTATCAATGGGATTATTATGCGTGCATTACCAGCCCCTGTGCCCCGCTGCACCGCCACCTTGCCACGTTTCGGCCAGACGACACATGTAAGGCTGCCGAAACGGCGAATTGCCGCTTGCCTCAGTGCCATAAAGTGCTCACTTATTGCTTTTTATGCACTTTTGATGTGCGAACTTGTGTGTGAGTGAGTGTGTGTGTGTGTGTGTGTGTGTGAGTGAGTGTGTGTGTGACTGAGTGTGCGTGTGTGTGTGTGTGTGTGTGTCAGTGTGTGAATGCATTTGCCACTGCACTTTTCGTCACTCATTTCGTTTGTCAGCTATTAAGTCAGACAGTTTGTCAGTCAGTCAGTCGACCACTCAGTCTTTTGTGCGATTCTCTTTATGAGTGTGTATGTGTGTGAGCGTATGTATGTGTGTCTGTGTGTGTGTGCGTGTGCTTAACTCGCCACAACTTCATTTGGTGAATGCACAATGGGTGCCCTAACCTACGACAACCGAATATTCGCCATTCGGCCAAGTTCAATGAACCGCTCGTTTAGTTGAATAAACTTCACACACACACAAACATACAAACATAAGCAAACACACACACAGTCACACACATAAGCACACACACACACACACGCACACACATAGCCAGAGAGTTGGTGACGCGTCGAAGCGCACAAAAAGAAGCAGCAGGCAGAAACCAAAAAGAGCGTAGAATGTCTCTTAATGCATGTGTGTGTGAATGTGTGTGTGTGTGTGTGTGTGTGTGTTGGGGGCTACTTAAATGACATGCTTTTGTGCATGAATATATGTGCGTGAGTGTGTGCTTTGTGCAAATTGATAGTGCAACTGTATTGGTTCTCCACTTCTTTTGCACACTGAGCATATAGAATATAACATACATATTCGATTTAATTTTTTGTCGCTTTGCCACTTTTGACTCTTTCAATTTGTCTAATTTTCAATGACGTCGACACAGCAAGCAAGGCAATAACAAATTAGTGGAGCTATCCATGAGCAGCAAGAGGAGATGTTCAAACGTTCATATAGAAATGTGTACATACATACATATTGGGTACATATTCGGTTGGGATGTGGCTGATGTGTGCATTGGCGTCAAGTAAATCGAGTTAAGCAGCTGCTCGCTAAATAATTCAATAAATCGCGCTTAGCTTGAGCCGAAACCAAGTTCCAAGTGTCAGATCCGAGTTCCCGGATCGCAGTTTCCCCATTTGCCCCGAGTGCCAAGCTCGCTTTCATTTCGCATATCAACAGACACACACAGACACACACACACATACAGACAGATATACACTCGCAGAAATGAAATTTAATTTCGACGTGCAGTTTGATGGGGCAAACGGAGCAGAAACACAGCTAACCCAGCCAGCAATCGAACTGATCCAAGGCAAGTTGCACTAGCAGCCAACAAAAATAACTGCTAGATATTAATAAAGCAAAAAAATGCATATGAAATTTTAATATGCAAACGAGCGAAAAGCAAAAGGCAAAATAATAAAACGTAGAAAAATACACACTAGCGAGAGTGAGGGAGAGAGACAGAGAGTGAGTGTGAGAGAGAGAGGGAGAGGACTGGCAACAGAATCAAAAAGTATCGAAGCACATAAATCGAATGTGCAGGCATTTGGACTTAGCCATGGGAAGCAGCTTGCCATAAACGCATATTACATTACGGACAATCGAATAGACTGAGGGATAGACAGCTAGACACTTGGACAGGCGGACAGGCAGGCAGACGGACAGACGGGCTGAAGAAAGGGAAATTTGCTGTAAGGATTTTTGGGCAGACAACGCAAAAAAATGGCATGTATGTGTCTGAGTCAATATATGTATGTGTGTGTGTGTGTCGTTGTTAAAAAGGATACTGCAGACTTAAATTAAAATGAGCAGCAGACGATATAAAAAAAAATGGTTTGTGCTTACGTTGAAAGTGCAGAAGCATAAGTTGCATAAGTAAAATCCAATTGGGATGCAATCCAAAATAAATATAAATAATACATGACGTGTATCTAAACCTGTAAGTAGCTTTAATCTGTACAACGTTTAGATAATTTTATATAGTATTTTAATATAGTATTTTAACCACTCACCTGTGCAGCAGGTGTTTTATTTATACACTTTACCCATTGGAAATGGCTAAAAGAAATACTCTCGAACCCTATGAAGTATATATATTCTTGGCCAGAATCAACTGCCGAGTCGATAGAGCCATGTCCGTCTGTCTCTCTTCGTATTACGAAAATAATTTCTTTGTTTTTTACTTTTCCGATAGCAATAAAAGCCAGCAATTTAAATGCAGAGCATTACAATTGACATTTAATGTACACTGGACGAATTTCATCAATACCAGATGAGAGACCACCAAGTCATACTCCAAAATGTATTTTCATATTGATCTCATTGCTATCAGCGGGCGCAAGCATTTTCAGTTCAGGTTTGTGAATAGTTTTCAGTACATTCAAAGAGTATTTATAAATAAAAAGCCTGCCAATCTGTGGAATAATATTCACTGTATATTTCAAACGAAATTTGCTAAATCTTTCGATTATTTTATTCAGAATAATATGCCACATTGAAGTGCAACTACTAGAAACTGTGATTATTAGCTGGCAATGCTTACTAAAGCAGCGTCTGTTTGCAGTGTGAACTTTCCTGGAAGTGATTACAGCAGCTGCCCATAGCTTATGATCCCATAAGCGCATTAACGCCGGCAACATGAATCACCGAATTGCACAAACAAAAATAGAGTTGTGTGCGCGATACGTATACGCAGCGTGGCACCATTTGCCAAACAGCAAACAGCAGACGGCATGCCAAAAATACAACAAAAACAAAAACAACAACAAAAACAACAAGAAAAGCCGGCTGACTGCCGGCTGCCTGGTGCCACACATTTACCCAATGCCAATGCCACAGCGTGGAGGATGCAACAAAACGACTTCGAATCTGACGCTTTTGCTCTTTTTGTGTGTGCGTGTGTGTGTATGTGTGTTGATATGTTTGTGTGCGTGTTGCCATCATCGCCCCAATGCCATAGATATACATATACAGTTGCGATGCCGGCCTGGGCACGTTTGCGCCAAAAATAACAACCGCCAGACAAGCAGCCAGACGAGCAGCAGGGCAGCCAGGGCAGCCTGGCAAGCCTGGGCATCCGGCTCTGTGACCATGAATGGCCAACGGTTTTGGGCGTTTTGTTTGACCAAAAAGTGCAGCTAACGAAGGCGAAGGTCGAAACGCAGTCTGCCAACTGCCAAACAGCACAGAATTTCATTAGACAGACGCAATGCAAATGTGCAGCAGTTGCTGTTAAGTGGCTCTACAACTGCTGCTGCTGTTGCTGTTGCTGCTGTTGCTGCTGTTGTTGGTGTTGCTATTGTTGGTGGAGGATGTGGCAAGGGACGAGTTTCACTGGCCCAAAAGCGAAAGCGAAAGCTGTTGTCGGTGGCACGATGTGCGTGGGCCATGGAACCAGCCGCCGCGTAATCATATAATCTTGTCTTTATCATTGTTGTTGTTACTGTTGCTGCTGGTGCTGTTGCTGCTGTTGGTTATGTAAGTGACTTACTTCAATTAAGCATTGCTTTTGTGGGGCCAGGACAATCAAGTTGTCAACGCAATGCGCGTCCTTCTCATGGCATTTTAAGCAGCAAGAATGCTAATCGATTTATGTACATTAAAATAATCCAATTGAGTTGATATGTATTTATAGGACAGTTACGAAGAATGTCTCATAGGTGAGCATTAATAATTATTATTTAATTATTGTTTAATTATTTTTTGATTAATTCGGCATAATAATTATGTAATCAGCCCGAACTGTTCACTATTTGGCAATTCTTTCTTTTATTTCTGAGTAAAACACCTTTTAGTTTCTGTCATCCTGTTTATACGAAGAACTTTTATTATTATTAAGTAGTTCAGATTTGATCAACCAGGGATTATTTAGTTTAAGTTCCATATTATCGTTAAATACAAATTTCTAGCAAAATTCCGTATAAGACTAAATTTCACAAAAATGTTATTTTTGTTGGGCCAATGTTGCTCTTCTTATTTTCTATAAAAAAACAGACTTGAACTTACAATTTTACAATTTACAATGGCATTTTTGTTTCTCTTTTATTTGGCTGATTACAATCTGCCCAAATTGAAAGTTACTGTAAAGTCTAAATAGCAATTGTTTCGCTCGACTTTCAAAGTATAGCGAATAATGGTGGCAAACCGCTTTGAGAAGAGCAGTGGGACTATTTGCATGCCGTGTAAACGTATTTCAACTGCTTATTCGTACATTGCACAGTCACTTAACCCCACAAACACAACTGTACCAAAAAGAACAAAGCTACCCAAATGAAGGGCATATAAAAATGGTGCAGGGTACGAGTAAAAAACACACACACACACACACACGCACACACACGAAAACAAAAAAATGAGAAGAAAAACATACTTAGCCGTACGAAACGATAGGAGGATACGTAAAAAAGTTTGCCACTCAACGGCAGACGCCAACGCAGAGCCCAGAATGCAACTTGGCACACGTAGACAGGGGCCATGTGTGTGTGTGTGTGTGTTAGCGAGCGAGGACTGATAGGTGATGGGGTGTATATGTATTCAAACATGGATATATGCAAGCGGAGGCGGCAAGGTAGACAACTGGTAACAATAACGGCATTTTCGACGATGCAGAGCAGAGCAGCAACGGCAGCGACGGCAACGTTGACGAAAAGGACGCGCAGGATGAGAGCTGGTTGTCGTCGACGAGTTGCCAACAGCCACTTGACACTTCCGTCGTCACATGAATGGAGCCGTAAAAATGTGACGCTGCATTCGTTCCCCTCTCTCTCTCTTTCTGTCTCTCTCTCTCTCTCTCTCTCGCTTACACATTTTGATTTTTTTTATTTTCGGGCTAGTCGAGGGCAACTTTTTATTTGGGCAGCAATCTGAATAGAAGCGCTTTGCACACACACATAAATAAATGCATACGTATGTGTATATGTATATGTGTATGTGTATGTGTGCAAGTATGTATGAATAAAGCAAATACATTCGTGCATAATTTTTATGGCACGTCTATGGGGACTTGCAACGACTCTTTACATGTGTACATTTGGGATGCCAAAACGTTTTATGAACACGTTTCATATTTCGTTCTTTTTCTCTTTCTTTTTTTCCTTACACTTAATGTGGGCTTACAAGCTCCAAAGAGAAGTGTGTTTGGGGGTAGGGGGAATGTGTGCGGCAAGTCATTAGCGCAAATCCAAAGTGATGATTAGTTGAGGTGGCCAGGGGTGGTCAGTGGTTAGTGGTCAATGTACTACGCCCAAATGTAAATAGGCTGGGCGCCAAGGTAGGTCAGTGTTTGGGGTAATGGGTTATTGGTAAATGTGTTGAGGCCTGCTTCTTTGCGCAGCACAGCCAACAGCGAGAGTAGCAGCCAAGTAGCCAAGGAGTAGCCATTGTTTGTCTCGGGGGGCAGGCTATTGGGGTGCTATGTGCAACGTTGCATGCGGCACAGCACGCACTTGCAGCCTGTCGAAGGGGGGCAGCAAACAAGCCGAGCTGAGCATTTATTTTTTTATTTGTACTTTTCCTGTACTTTTTGGTTATGATTGACTGATTTCTGTTGAAACTTTGGCGTCTGCGGGCACGCATGAATTACAATTTTCGAGTAACGAAAACCACATGCACCTACACACACACACACACACACACATACATATACGCACACACACATACACAGAGATAAACACAGGGAGTGCCACAATTAGCACTTTTTGTGCTGGGCTGGTCGGATATTTCAAGTGGCTCTGATAAGCTGCAGAAACGGAAACTCAACCACATTCGCCTTGAGCCAGGCGCTTGAACTCAAACGCCCCCCCCCCCCCCACACACACGCCCTGCTTTTCGTTTCTACTTTCCCCTTTCGCCCACACTCTGTGGTGTTGGAGCGTCAGTGGCCTGGTAGCAAATAGTTTTGCGGCCTAAAAATGACACTTTCCGCCTTAGTATATTTTCTTTTTCTTTGCTTCTACGTTTTTTGTTGATAACAAAGTTTGCTCGAAAAATGGCGCTGTCATAAAAAAGTAAAGCCCAAAAGCAAAGCCTATTTGCGCACCGCATTCTGTCCGATCCGGTTGCTAGAACGAAGCGCACGGAGTGCGTTATAAGATAAACATTCGTTTTTACTTTTTTCATTTGGCAAATAACATAAAATCGTTGAACTCACTGCACGGCAGACAGATACGCATGGAGACAGAGATGGATGGGCCAAAGGGGAGCAATGAGAGCACTACGAGTGTAATACAAAATGGTTTAATACACACTCGGAAAAGAGTCGCCATCAAATTATGATAATCGCAATAAAATGATATGAAATGGCTACAAAATAATATTTTAATTGACAAAAAGTTTAATGAGAGAGTTCTGTCTACACAGACTACATTTTTCCAATAATATACTTGAAATATGTCTAAAGCGCTGAAAATTACAAATATTGTTTCTCAATATTAATTAATTAATTAATATTAGTAAAAGTGTACAGCGACACTTTCTTCTTATTTTCAATATTATAACATATTACAGAGCTTCTCTTTTTTGTTACTTATAATATTATCTTTTAATATTTTATTCAGTTCATACTCAAATAAAATTTCTCCAATATCCTGGAAGTGATACAAATTTTTTCTTAATTTTAGAAAGACACAACAGAAGAATTATACATCCTAAATAATAGGTTAAGTTACGCTTGGCGCGATTTCCTAAGTTTAACTGATTGTAAATCAAAAAATCTTAAGATTTAAGAAATGACGAACAACACTTTTATGAGAATTATATTAAAGTACTAATTTGTTATATTTCCTTTCTTATATTGGAAACCCATTTCACATATTTTTTTTATTATTATTTGTTTGCTTGTTTTTGGCTTTACTTCAATTCAATTAGAATTGTTTTAATTTATTAAAAAAGAGAAAAAACTAAAAATATGTGTGCATATCGTAAAGTCGCACATTAAACCCCTAAGCTACTCCAGTAATAACGAAATTATCACATTACTTTCCTAGAATTATATACACACACACACACACATACACTATACACATACAGGGACACACTTCAAACAAAGAAAGTCCCACCAAACCGTCGTCAGTCGGTGGGTGCGTCAGTTGGCGATTTAGTCGCCGATCTGAACCCCAAGTGCTGAAAAGTTGATTGCACTGCATGTCTGACTTATGCCAAAGTAAATATTGTTTAATAACAGTTTTAAAAATAAAATTACTGATTACACGACGACGACGACGACGAAAGCGACAACGACGTAGGCAATGGCATCGGCAGACCTATCACAATAAAGCAAGAAATATGCCAATCGGAGCGATGATCGGCAAGGCGAACTCGACAAATGTTCGATCCCTTTTGACCCACAGCATGGTGTATTCATCGCCCAGCGTATCCTGAATGCAGTTCATATAGATGCCCGGATAGAGCAAGGAGATCCCAATGCGCCACATCAGTGCGAAAGTTCTACGAAAAGTGAAATGGAATGTCAAAGGTCAGCAACTTAAATAACAAATGATTTACGCCATTATCTGCCCAGGCTTGCAATTTCCCCACTTAAATACTAATATTTATTGAGTTCGCTGCTTTAGTCAACTGTGACTGTTTTTATACACAGAACACAGAGTTTGCTTAGAATTTCAAAATTTCAAAATTGAGAATATTCTGCTTAACATTTAAGAATAAATCTCAGAAACATATTTTTAGCTTTTTTAAAAGAAAACTGAAAGCTGGTTTGAGTCTTGGCTAACGTATAAGCAAATACACAAAATGCTAGAATGAGCCGACTATACACGCAAAGTGCGTGCCATAGCAGCTAGCTTTAACATGTGCACACATAGAAGCGTTAATATTTTAAAAAGTCAAAATTCAATGCACATATGAAAGTTGAAATAATCAATCAAAATACAGATAAATACAAAATTGTTTTAAGACATAAAAATACGTATTTACTTAGACAACATAATTAATGTGGCCCAAGGACCACAAATCACATTATAATCGTAATTTGCAGGTGCATCGTAAATGGCTTCGAATTTGTCCAAATATGTCCGTTTTTCGAGCTGTTTGCCCAACTGACCATGGATTGTCCAGCCACTGCCCCAAACCCGACCACAGCTGCGCACCAGCAGCGTGTGCCGCGAGCCAGCACATATCCTTAAGGGTGAGCAGACAGCATCAGCATCCGCATCTTGAGCAGCTTCACAGCATTCGGGCAAATCATGCAGCTGAGGCAGTGGATAAACCGTGGGCTCCTTTAGCAAGCCACCGGGTTTCAGGACGCGCATACCCAGCTGACCATTGCAATTGGAGCCCCACGTATAGAGATCGCCAAATGCTGAAATTGCCGCACTATGCCAACCACCAGCGGCAATGTGTGTTATCTACAAGAAAAGTAGACAATAGATAAGGAGTGACGAATAATTGGCTTTGTTTACCTTAATGCCGGCAAGCGCGTCGATGAGTCGAGGCGTTTCTTGCACGCCCAATGCCTCGTGACCCAGTTGGCCGCGCCTGCAAGAAAAATCAGCATGAGAATTACACTCATATTTAAGGGTCCTCAACTCACAGGCCGTTGCCCCAGCTGTAGACATCTCCATTGCCGTTGAGCAAGATGGCATGCTCATTTCCACATTCCAGCTGCTGCACTCGCCACTGACGCACCGGAAACTGGTGCAGGCAACTGGGTATGCTGTAGATGGCATTCCCAGCACTGATGGCCACATTGATGTGCGAGCCACAGGCAATGTGAGTAATTTCACCTGGCGACCCACAAGCAATTCTCTTTGCATCTCCAAAAATAGTCCGCTTGGTGGCTGCTGCAATTGGAGGATTTTCCAATTTGATCTGCACCAGTTGCGCCCGTAACTTGGCTGCCAGCTTGAAGAGCTCGCCATTCTGCAGCAGCACCAGGCAATGGTTGTCACAGGCAGCCAGTGCTTTAATCCTCACAGCTGCCTCCACTTCCAGGCATTCCCCCGGCTGTGAGTCGAACAATCCTTGCAGAAATAGCCTTTGACCCACAGCATAAGCCGTGTAACGCCAGCATGGAGCAATTATCATTGGGTACTCATTGCTGTCGCGTGGAGTACATATTTCTAGAAGTAAATTGAAGGAATTTGGTGTGCGTAGGAAATTCGAACTGTTTTGCACTACGAACCGGTTAAGGCAACAACGGGACCGGAAGTGCGACAACTGTTGTTGTTTTTGTTGATATTATGCTGCCCAAATGCATTGAAGCCCGTAAATAGAAACTGTCGCATCTTCCGCTTGTCCAGAGAGCGGTTGCGCAGCGACGAGCACAGCGGGCAAGTGAGTGGTGAGGGGTAGGGGTTCCCCTCTACCTGCGGCGGTTGCTCTATTGTTTGGTCGACCGTTGTTTAGTTGCTAGCTAGCATTGCACCTGTAATGTTGTCTTTGGTGGTGATTTCTAAATTTCCAACTCGAATCGTGTTCAAATTGAAGTGCTAAAATTAGTGCTCGTATTTAACTGATCGTGCTGCATATTTATTTATTGTTATTTTAAAAAAATGGTAATTTTGCCAGCTTGTAAAACTGATTATCTAACATGTGGCTATAACCGTAATTAAAATATTGAAATTGCTTCTTATTATCCAATTTAATATTTGTTTATTATTTGTTGTTGTCATGGAAACTCGTGCAACTGCTGGTATCGATAACTTTTGCATGTACAACAGCTGAGTACAAAAAGTGTGACCAGCTGAGTAGCACTCAAAATAGTATCGATATTTAAAGTTTACCCGCCAATTGATAAGATTTTAAAATACAACTTTTTTCTTGTTTTTCTTGTGTGCAATTTTAGGGACTTTTATCGCTGTTGCGCAAACTTCGCCCGAATCCTGAGAAGGAGGCGCGTATTTTGCTGCTTGGCTTGGACAATGCCGGCAAGACAACAATTCTCAAACAACTGGCCTCTGAGGATATTGAAACGGTGAGTATAATGGAGCAGATGCGCTTTTGCTTTCCTAATAGTCGTTGCAATAATTCACAGGTGACGCCTACTGCGGGCTTCAACATTAAATCGGTAGCAGCAGATGGCTTCAAGCTGAACGTGTGGGACATTGGCGGTCAATGGAAGATACGACCATATTGGAAGAACTACTTTGCCAATACAGATGTTTTGGTAATCCAGAAATTTCTCCAAGTTTCATAAACAATTGAAATATTAAAATATTTCTGTAATTTAAGATCTACGTCATCGACTGCACGGATCGCTCACGTCTTAAGGAGACGGGCAGTGAACTATTTGAGATGCTGATGGACAACCGATTGAAGAAAGTGCCGCTTCTGGTCTTTGCCAACAAGCAGGACTTGCCCAATGCGATGACCGCCTCCGAAGTGGCCGAGGCACTGGGTCTGGTGCAATTGGAAGAGCGCACTTGGGAAATCAGAGCATGCACAGCTGTCGATGGCACGGGCATCAAGGAGGGCATGGACTGGGTGTGCAAAAATATGAAAAAATAAAATTGTAATTATAAGATTAATGCAATCAACGTATACCTTTGGCCAGTAGAAATTAATGCAAAATATGCATATTGTGAACGAAACCAATGATTAGTGCACATATCAATGCTTAGTTATGTGAAATAAAATAAATAAAAGTAGCGTAAGCATTTCAGATCTAAAAGTTTAAGCTTAACCAGTTTTTAAAACTCAGTAGTAGCACGTTTAAGGCTCACACCTAAAAAGTAAGCAAAACATTCAATAAATGTCCAATTTAAGCAAAAGGGTCAATTCGTTCCTCGCCTTATTCCGAAAGAAGCCAGAGCAGGAATTTAATCTGCTAATCTTGGGCCTTAACCATGCCGGCAAAACAACTCTGGCTGCCCGCATAGGTTCAGAATCTGAGGAAGCAGTAAGAACATAAAAATTATAAAATATCTATCGAAAATGATTTGCGATTTCTTTTCCAAGATAAGGAGCATTACTCCCACAACCAATCAGACCGAAAAGCATTTGAGATTTAAAAAGTTAAAGGTTTGCATGCGTGACGTGAGTGGTCAATGGAGGATGCGTCAGACGTGGCATACCTATTACCAAGAGGCCAATGTCCTGGTATTAGCCAAAATTTGTTAGCAGTTCCAAAAGTCTAAGCAAATATATTCCACAGATCTTTGTCGTCGATAGCACCGATGCGTTTCGCTTGGCCGAGGCACGCTGTGAGCTGTGCGATGTGCTGCTGGACGAGCGACTGTCCGAGGTGCCACTGCTGATCTTGGCCAACAAGCAGGATGCACTGGGTGCTCTGCCCAGTGCCATAATAACGGACTTGTTGGGCCTCAGACAGTTGGGGGGTCGCCTCTGGCACATACAAGAGTGCTCTGCGCTGGGAAACGATGGCATCGATGTAAGTATGAAATTCGGAACTGAATCTATCTATATATCTTCAAATTACACATTTCCCATGCCAGATCATCAATAATTGGATATACACAAGACTAAAACAACTACGGCCAAAAAGCTTATTTCGAAAACTTTTAATCCCTAGTTTCTAGCCAACATAAGTTGTTCCTAGCTTAAATTAATTTATGTAACTGGCACGAAATAATCCATTCACGTCGAATAGTATTCTACAAATGGGGCGTGACACAGAATAAGCCAGAGAGACAAAGAACAAGAGAGAGAGAGAGAGAATTCCAGACGAAATATATAAAGTGCCTCATCCATTTAATTTCAGTTAAAAAATTTGCATCAAAAACTATAAAAGCAGAAAAGAAAAAAAGTTGAGACATTTTTAAAGAGAAACTCCACTTGACACAACGAAAGCGAAATACACTTTGAACTTTTCGGAAGAACCACAATGAAGATCAAACATGATTAATTACTTCGTATCGAAACTCGTTATAAATTGAAGCTGTGATATTTATAAAAAGAAAGAACAATATATAAATATAAAATAAAAATAATCATGATCAGTTAAAATTGTAGTAATACAAACAAGTTGACAGAATGTTAATGCCCGCGACTGAGTAACTTTTTAAGGCACAGTCTTTTATTTATATTTATTTAGACTTGTAAGTATTGTCGTAATATAATAACTTTCTGCGTGATTATGTTTGTATTCATGCACAAAGAACCAATGAAGCTGAAGATGATGGAAAACATTGACTTTGACCACGCCATGCCCCCAAGAGTTTTTTCAAAGCTACACACAACATGAGTGTGTGCGTTAAAAAGAAAGTGGGTAGAAAATATAAACAAAATGTAATCCTACAACAGTGCCATAGAACAGCGCAAAAGCATTTCTCATGAATACACTTACACACACACACACACATTCACATAGTAGTAGATTCAGGTACATATTTTACATTAAATTTGTATGCGGGCAGCAAACTGACGTGGCCATCCCGCAAAGTGCAGACGTAAAGAATGACAAGATGGAGAGAGAGTGCGCAAAAGAAAGATGGAGAGAGAGAAGGAGAGAGAGAAAGAGGAGCGCAAAAAAAGCGATCACAGCTGAGCAAACACACAAATCGTTGCAACATGTTGGTCGGGCTCACAGACGGGCGACTTAAGAAGTGTTACAAACTGTCTCCGAGCCACAGAAGAAAGAAAGTTTTCGGCTGAGCTGGCTGTGCCTTACACGCTGCGCTACGGCTTTATTTTATATCCCACTCTGTTAAAAGAACAGCAGCGCATTTTGCCGCTTTGCCTTGCAATTTTCAAGCGGTTTTTATTTTGCGCAGTGAAGCGTCGTTCGCGTTACTTTTGTTGTTACTTCTGTTGTTGTTGTTGTCGCTGTCGTCGTCATCGTATCCGTTTTCGTCGCTGCGTTGCTTAATTGGCCCAGCAAAAAAGGCAATAATAGCAAAGCAAGCAAGCTAAAAACAAAATATAAGAAAAAAAAAGTATCTCAAGTGTGTGATTGTGAAAGTTCCTGCCCAAAAATGTACATGAAACGAGCGGTGTTTCTGCTGGCGCTGCTCTGCGTCCAGCCCTATGGCCATTTGGCCAGCGAGGATGAGTCCAATCCGCTGCTGGACATGGCCTCCATGTTCATACAGGAGGCTTTGTCCAATCAGAATGGCGGTGGCGGTGGTGCTGCTGCTGCTGGCGGCGGCGGTGGCGGTGGTGCTGCTGGACTGGCAGGTGTCGCCTCCCTCATTGGCAGCTTTATGCAGGCGAATGGAAAAGGCGCTGCTGGCGGCGGCGCCGGCGGCGGTGGTGCCATGCAAATCCTTGCCAGCCTGGGCAGTCTGTTGGCCAACAATGCACGCGGCGGCAATGGTGGTGGCGGTGGCTTCGATCCATCCATCATTAGCAATGTCCTGGAAATGTTCACACAAGGCGATGACGAGGATTCAGGCACTGCACAGAAACGTAGCAACGGCAACGGCGGCGGCGCCGAATCTGGCATTGGCCTAGACACAATTCTACAAGTAGCATCCGCCTTCATGAACACCCAAGGCGGTGGCGAAGCCCCGGCCACACAGAGCCATCATCATCATCAACAGAAGAGATCCTCGCCCGAGGAGCCGGAGGCGGAAAATGGTTTCATGAACCTGTTACCGCTGATAATGCAGGCAGTCAGCTCATTTGCCGGTCCCGAGGGTCAGATTACTCAGGAGAAACACAAGAATCATGCCTGGGTGTTGCCACCCTTCCTGGAGCATATTCATGTGATGTGGGATCACTTCTCCAACTCGGAACTAGCCGATGCACTGTATGAAAAGTCAGGCGTTAATAAAATAATGAAGGTAAATACTACGAATTATTTGCCAAAAAACTTATGAAAACCTAAAAAAAAAATTCATAAAATGATTTAAAGTTTCAATTGAAATAATTAATCGATTCACTTAACTTTGATATATTTGTCATTTTATAGGGCTTCAAGGGTCGCGATGGTAAAGTGGATTATGACAAGCTATTCGAGTCTCTGAACAATCAATCCTTCCGTCGTCGCTGGATCAAGTCGGCCACATTATATTTGGCTGATTGGACCAGCTATTTAGCCAATCCCGAAAATTATCTAAGGTGAGTGTGTGTCGCAGCTTTTTACATCTATTGAAATTCTTAGACATGTTGTGGCAAAGTCGTGAATTGTGAATCACGTTGTGCTTTCTTAACGGTTTACGGCTGTTTAGCACCTGGCTGTGATACGATTCGGATTCTGAGCGTTACGTCTAAATGCAATACAAATGCGAGCAACATTGGCTCGAACAGCTGCCACTTATTGTGGTTGCTGTTGAGTTACCGTTAACTACTGCAACCTGTTTGGCATCGAACATGTTTGAAGCTCTCTTGCGCTGCTTACCTTTTGACACACTTTTGGTGCTGACGCTTTTAGAACATGTCTGTTAATCTGCCTGGTCAACAAGAAGTTAAAAAATAAAAATCCAACTTCAATTCCTGGGTTCAGGTTTTTGGGCTTTGAATTTGGCTTTAGCTTTGTGTGTGCTGTGTGTGTGTGTGTGTGCTTTAGATACAAAGTTGATGGCATCATTAAAACATACAAATAAACAAAAACATGGTACGGCCAAGCAGAACGGTTCATTGTGAATGCGATGTAAGAATGTAGTTGGGAGAACCGGTTTGATCAGGAAGTGTGCCGAAGGCAAAGTACAAGTCGAATGTTTGGGCTATTTGGGTCAAGCCAGCAAACCAACATCAATATATAAATGCATACATAAATAAATTCATATATACATTTTTCGAATTTTTCGCATCTTGTACGCCTCATCATTATTAGACAACAACAACAAATAACTTCCACTTTCTAGCGGCCCTTTCACTTGACAATGCTGCGTCATTATGGCCAACAAACAACAACTCATCAACTCAATTGTTAAATTCTTCTGTTTATTCCACTTTCCACAGATATTTCCAGACGGCGCAAATCATGTTTAATGGCCTATTAAAGTCTCAAGGTTATCCCAAGCAAACCTATTTCGATCCGGCACGCCCCAGCGAAACAATATCCAACCTATTGAACCATGTGGCCAAGCATCATTTGAATGTGAAAATCGACTCGCGACAATATGTGAAGCCAGCCGTCGGCTATGCCAAGGAGCTGCTGAAACTGGGCCAAGCACGTGGTCTGCTGCAGTTCAATGCCACCGAGATCAGTGATAGATTAACGGACACGCTCAACCTGGAGGTAAGCATGCTAACAGAATTGTATTCCTAAGCAATTAACACGCCACTTGCTGCTCTACAACTAAAGCAAAAACAAAAACAAAAAAAAAACTAAACTAAACCAACAGATAGCACAAATTAAATTAATTACGCTACAATTTTCTCTTTTGTTTTCCATGGCGCACGCATCCATCCCCAACAACCAACGAACCAACCAAACAACCCACAATACAAATCGACAAACAACAAACAAACATTCAACATTCAACATTGAACATCCAACAGGTTATCGAACCGGTGCTAAAAGTCCATCGCGCCTACAGATACATCTCGAAGTCGCCGCAATGTGATCGCTATGTGCTCTGCCAGCTAAATGCAGCTGCATTGGAGCAGCAAAAGCAACAACAAGAGCAGCAACAGTCCAAGAAAATATCAACTAACTCTTCGGCTGCCGGTCTCATTGCCGGTGTTAGTCCGAAAATTGTTAAGATCGGCAGCATGGGTGCAGCGATCTTCATTAGCACAGAAACCGGTACACCATTCTGGACGCTATTCGGTGTAATCAATGCGCCATATAATTGCGAGGTGAGTCCACAATCACAGTCACATTCACATCCGCTTAACCAGCAACATTCGAATTGTAACCGTTACTTTTCTTTCGAAATTCATTGAAAACAGGAGAAATATCCAGTGGACTGCATTGGGTTCCATGAGGGCGAGGCCAAGGTGACCACGGAATACGTACACAACGAATTGTAGTTAAACTGATACTGCCAACAGGACTGTTAAGAGTGCTTCTTAGGACGAATTAGTTGTAATTGACTTAATGATTTCATGTGTACATAGTATTACGGATCGCAATAAATTTTAATTTAATTGATAATTTCAGCAATTGAGTGATTTAAAAGGAAACTTCATTAAATCAAACAACTTTCTCTAATAAAATTCAAAAGTATTTATTAACCAGAGAGAGAGAACGCTTTGCCTAATCTAACCTAATTTTGAATTCGTTTCTTTTGGAATCGATTGTGATTACAATTGCATGTCCTATTTATAAGTCCAAGGAACTTGTGAATAATATATGAATAATTACGTTATAGGCTTAAATATAGGATTCATCCAGCGACAACCTTACAACCAAGGAAATTCATTCGAAAATCGATTTCGTTTTGACAAAGTTATAATATAATCCTTTCCGTATTGATAGTTAATAATACAACTCTTACCTAATCCTTCCCATATGTGCACTTCATGATACAACGATGTGAGGCTTTACATACTTTTTGCTTTTAAAATGGGTCGTTATAAATTCGGATTGGTTGGTACTCAAACTAATTATTGTCTGTAAGGGTCTGCAATTTACTATCATCTTTTTCAAGCAATTTTCACCTCTCTGTTTCCACCAAAACAATCAACTTTACGCTTTGCTAACGTCGATTTGCCGGTTGTGTACAATGAAGATATGAAGATAATAATTGTAAATTATTCCGCTTGGACGTAAATAAAGCCAACTGAGCAAAACTTTACAGTTTGAGTGAGGAAAGTTTTGGGAAAATACAGCACTCTTTTTATACACTGAACCCATTGAAAATGGGTAAAATGGCTATAATGGTTTTATGCGGCTGAAAAAAGAATCTGCATTATTAGAAGGTATACATTTGTGATCAGGTTCAATAGCTGAGTCGATATAGCCATGTCCGTCTGTGCGTCTCGGACACTAAGAACTGTACCATATAGGAATATAATTTACTACATTTTATCGATAACTGTCTCCATTACTCGAATATATATTTATATTTTGATTTCCGATATCTAAAAATCCCAAAAATTTTAAAGGCAGAGGCCTATAAATAATACCTCTAAGCAGACAACATCAAGAATATAAATAAAATTCAATACTTGTGCAAAACAAATGAGAAATGAGATATGAATTTTTCCCGTGTCCAAACACTTTCTTAACATACTGTATATGCACCCGTTTTTCAGTTTGTCGACAGTCAGTTCGGGTTAGCTCGGGCGCTGCGCTGCCTTTGTTTTTATTTTACTTTTCAGTGGCAGTGCCAGCCATAAGAAATGAGTGCACTTCCAAGCATGCTCACATTTGGGTGGAAAACTTTTTAAAAGGAAATATGACAATAAGACTATAATATATTTAACAGGGTATATGGTAGTCGAGCCCACTCGACTACAGCATTCTTACTTGTTTCGTTGGTAGGGTAGATATTTAATGCACTTTACAAAAACAAAGATTGCATTGAGCCGGTTTTGGCACAAGCCCATTCAAGTTGCGGAACTCTTAGATGGATTCCCGTCGACGTCACTTTCACCGCACGTTTGGGCTCAGTTTTCACTTGAAGTTTGGTGTTGGAAGTCAGTAGACTGCAGCTATTGAAGGCCAACGGTAGCAACTCCAATTGCCATGCAGCTCATCTATCGAGAACTGGATGCGGATATTGTGCGTCGCACAAATGCCGTATTTCCTGCGCAGAATTGCTTTGTGGAAGTGTTGCCCGGTCATCTGATCATTCCACGCAAATATATCGAGGTAGGTGAATCAATCCGCAGTCTGCCCGTCTACGAGGACGATGTGTGGATGGTGTCGTATCCACGCACCGGCTCGACATGGGCCCAAGAGATGGTCTGGCTGCTGGGCAATCAGTTGGACTATGAAGCTGCCAAGCAGGATCTACGTATACGTTCGCCATTGATTGAGCTGTCCGCGCTATTTAGCACCGATCATCATCAGTGGGTGGCGTACGTAAAAAGTTCAATATTTTTCTTATGATTTAATCTAAATAGATATTTGGCATTTCACAGTGATTCTTATGGAAGTACAGTTGAGCAGGTGCGCAATTTGCCACGTCCACGCTATGCCCGATCCCATCTATCCTGGCAGCTGCTTCCCGAGCAATTTGAAACCGTCAAGCCCAAGATTGTGTACACAGCTCGCAATCCTAAAGATGTGTGCGTGTCTTATTATCATTATTGCAAACTGCTGCATGGCATCAATGGTGACTTTGAGCAATTTGTGGAACTGTTTTTGGACGGTCACACACCCATCGGTTCCTACTGGCGGCATGTGCTGCCGTTCTGGAAGCGCAGCTTCGATGACAACGTCTTGTTCATCAAATACGAGGACATGATCCGCGATTTGCCCGCTGTGGTTAAGCACTGTGCCAAGTTCCTGAACGTCTCCACACAACTTGACAATGCCCAATTGCAACGCATTTGTGAGCATTTGCGATTTGACAGTATGCAAAGCAATAAAGCCATCAATCTGGAGAAGCATCTGCCCCAGCAGGACATCAAATTTATACGCAAGGGCAAAATTGGCGACTGGCGGGATTACATGACCGATGAAATATCAACACGATTTGATTCCTGGTGCGACGAACATTTCCGGGGGAGTGGCTTGACATTTGATTACGAATAACCCATTTTGACAACAATGCTATACTTTATGCTTCAATATATGACTATCACAAGTAATATTAAAAGAGTTCGCCTTCCAACAAACTAATCAGTAACTCAATATCAAATTTGCCGGATTTTTGTCCAGCTATTCTGGGTGTCTTGCTTCATTGGATCATAAAATATAGTTAGTAAATACAACAAATATTTGCATTTGTATACTATCTATCGGGACACCGAAAATTTCATATCATTGGAGGCAAGAGTCAAATTGCTGTCATCTAAATTTGGTTATAATCCGACTGATTATTTCTCGGAAAGCTGTTTGATATAGTAGCATGATCCCAATGATTTGTTGTGACTGCCGCTTTCCCTTGTGACAACAACTGGTTCTCGCAACTTTCCAATTAACAAAACTTTTGTAAATAAAAAAAGAACAATGAAGAGTTTTTCGCATTTGCAGCACGAGCATGAGGCTTATTTTTAATCACGAGCACTTCGTGGAGTCCACACTGAATCCCCGTGGACTGAGAGAGTTTGACACACGTGCGCAAGCACATCATAAAAAATAGTATCTGAATAGAATTACCTTTCAATATTCTAACAGTTTGAAGCCTGTTTTCAGATTGTCCGTTGGAGTCAAGAAAGTTCAATTTTTTTCAGTTCGAAACGCATATATCATTGGAATATTCCAACTTTATTTTTCCCGCGAATTGTTTTAAGTGATCAGAAATTAGCTTAAAATAATTTTAAAAACATTGAGTTATCGATGTTACATCGATGTTTCGTCCACCACTAGTTCTCGCAAAGTGCGAACTATTAAAATTTTGCTAACCACAAAAAGATAAGAAGTTTAACATTTTTCTTCTGTTTCGCATCAAAAACCACGCAGTTCAATTTTACAATTGAGGCCAAAAACAACTGAAGCAATAAAAAAGATATCGAGTCCACCGATCAGGTTGGGACTAGAATCGAAGACACAAACATGGGCGACACAACCGATGCTCTCGGATCGCTCGTTACACATCACAATGCCTTAAACACACCCAGCACCAGACCTGACTATGTGACCAAAATAACCACCAACCGATTTGCATCCCAGTACAATATGACGCACAAACATCGAGGCATGGCACTCATTTTCAATCACGAGCACTTCGATAATAACTTGCAGGCGGCCCGTACTGGCACCAACCTGGACTGTGCAAAACTGACGCATGTGCTGGAGCAGCTGGACTTCGATGTCACCACGTATAAGGACTATCGTTATGAGGAGATCTTAAGTACCGTGAAGTATGCGGCAGCACAGAAACACGATGATAACGACTGCATTCTGGTGGCCATTCTCTCCCACGGCGGAATGGGCTACATCCATGCGAGGGATGAGATATATAAGCTGGACGAAGTTTGGACTTGCTTCACAGCCGAAAATTGTCCTTCGCTGGCTACAAAGCCGAAGCTCTTCTTCATACAGGCCTGTATGGGTGATCGCTTGGATGCAGGAGTCAAAATGCAGATGAAGCGTATCGAAACCGATGGCGACTCCAAAATGAGCTATAAGATACCCAATCATGCGGACTTCCTCATTGCCTACTCGACCGTACCGGGCTTCTACTCGTGGCGGAACAAAGAGAAGGGCAGTTGGTTCATACAGAGCCTCTGCGAGCAACTGGCTTCCAATGGCAAACGTCTGGACATACTCACCTTGCTCACCAGAGTTTGCCAGCGTGTCGCCCATGACTTTGAGTCCAACAATTCGAAGGAACCTGAATTCGATCAGAAGAAGCAAACACCTTGCATTAACACAATGCTAACGCGCATATTGCTGTTCAACGATAAGAAAAAGACCCCTGTAGCTGCAGCTAACTGATTGTCTTGGGGATTAGTTGCTGCGTGGACTGACTAACTCATTAGCATTGTGATATATAGAAACGTTAGCCATGCGACAGCCAAACCAAGATTTTTAAAGTCAAATAATACTCAAGCATCCAAAGTCTGTTTCTAACTCGTTACAACTACCAAATAATATCAACAGTGATGCATTTGAAATGACCGCCTGCTGCCACATAAATTTCAAAGTCTATTTTGTGATAAACAATTAATTTAGCTGCCCCACTTCACAGCTACAGTTAACTCTGGAATAACGAACAAAATCGGCTATACTTAATATTTTACTATATAGTATTTTATATATATATATACTACATAATATTTTACTATATAGTATTTTATATATATATATACTACATAATATTTTACTATATAGTATATATATTCATTCCTCAAACTGTGAACAATAAACAAAAACACATATATATTTTATATTTACCATTATGTATATTATCTGTATTTATCTGGGACTTCGAACTGTTACCCAGTCACGGTTAACCAGTCACGGTACTTCCTTTACCTGCGCATCTCTGCTCAGAACATTAACATAACCACAAAAAAATAGCTGTACTCTGTAAAGCATCTAGTATGAACCTATTTAAAATTTGCATATCTTCAATCTTAATACCGGCGCCGTTCGACGTGTCCAAAAACCTGGTCGTCGAATCAAACACTTTTTCGTAGTATACCACGATATGTTAATGTTTTTAGAGTGTAAAGTTGTCAACTGCAGTTTACCGGTAAATAAAAATACTGCAGGCTGTTAATAACAGTGCAGCACGATGTTAAGTTGTTGCTTGCAAAAACCATAACATAATACAAACAAAGAGAGAAAACTAGCAAACTGCAACAACGCAACTGCACTGCAGTTTTACGTCGCTTTCCTTTGTTATCGCAACGAGATCTCGCAACGTACGCATTTTTAACAAACTTGTGAACTCAAATTAAATAAGTGAAGAATTTTCGTATTTTTCCATTTGCCCATTTGCCTGGACATTATCAAACGCCTTGTGTGACTCATCAAAAATTTCACAATGGCGGCCAACAACAACAGCAGCAGCAACAACGATCTCAAGTCCGTTGATCAGGTGGGGATTAGAGTCGAAGTGGCCACCAATACGGACGACACAACCGATGCTTTTGGATCGTTGGGCACTGGCAGCAGCAGCACCACCACCACCACAAGTGCATCGACCTCGACGTATCACAAAAGCACCTATGGCACTGGGGCCATCGGCCAGCTGGCCTTGAACGGATACAGCACCTCATCCAACTATCAGAAGAATGTGGCCAAAATGGTTACCGACCGGCATGCAGCCGAGTACAACATGAGGCACAAGCATCGAGGCATGGCACTCATTTTCAATCATGAGCACTTCGAGGTGCCGACACTGAAGTCCCGCGCTGGCACCAACGTGGACTGTGAGAATCTCACGCGCGTGCTAAAGCAGCTGGACTTCGATGTCACCACGTATAAGGACTATCGTTATCAGGAGATCTTAAGTACCGTGAAGTATGCGGCAGCACAGAAACACGATGATAACGACTGCATTCTGGTGGCCATTCTCTCGCACGGCGAAATGGGCTACATCTATGCGAAGGATACGCAGTATAAGCTGGACAATATTTGGAGTCACTTTACGGCCAATCATTGTCCCTCGCTGGCGGGCAAACCCAAGCTCTTCTTCATACAGGCTTGCCAGGGCGATCGCTTGGATACGGGCGTCACAATGGAGCGTGGTCGCACCGAAACCGATGGCGACTCCACAATGAGCTATAAGATACCCATCCATGCGGATTTCCTCATTGCCTACTCGACCATACCGGGCTTCTACTCGTGGCGCAACACCACCCGTGGCAGTTGGTTCATGCAGAGCCTCTGCGCCGAGTTGGCCGCCAATGGCAAACGTCTGGACATGCTCACCCTACTCACTTTCGTTTGCCAGCGTGTCGCCGTCGACTTTGAGTCCTGCACTCCGGACACACCTGAGATGCATCAGCAGAAGCAAATACCTTGCATTACCACAATGCTGACACGCATATTGCTCTTCAGCGATAAGGGAAAGGTTCCGGCTGCTGGACGTAACTGATTCACCTGGAGATTAGTAGCTACGTGAGCTGACTAACTCATTATGTGCTGGTGCAGCTGCGGGTAGTGTGATTATATATATCAAAATGTTAGACATGCGACAGCCAAAACATGAATGAAGAACACAGTGCGAATTCTCACAAATACTAATATTACATAATTTTGTAAACTATTCCATTGAAATAGCCCACTCCTGCCATGTCTGTATATCTATTAAGCGTCCAATTGTCCATAATAACCATATATATTAGATTACTTTTGTATCGGCTCTATATGTTTTAACAGCAAATCATAATATTTTTCTATATATTTATATATAAATTACACACATTATATATGTGTGTATAGATCGCTCGAAAATTTACGATTTTAAATATTCAAATTATAAAAAACGAAGAGGATTAAAAAAAAAGAAAACAGAAAACAACGAAGAGAATGTTCAAAAACAATTGATCAAAGTTCGTAAAATCGGTCGATCATCAATTGTATTTACTCGAAATAATTTTAGGAAATCTTAGTTTGATTTGATGAAAATAAAGTGTGAAACTGAAAGCCATTCATCTGACCTCTAATCTCTTCTGACTAGCTCATTCCATATAAGTTGGAGCAAGAACACAAAAAAGTAGCTTAATTAGAGGCGCTGAGTTTTGGTGCGTCAAGTTGAGTGACGATTGCTGAAAAGGAATTGACGGAATCGTTCAATGGCTGACCTTGTGGCAGACTCGTGCTTACTTCAATCACTTCAATTTATTCGTTAAGGCTGGACACGACAGATACCAAAATAAGACAATTAATTTGACTTAAAGTGCTAGGGGGAAAACTCGCCGATCAAATAAGCAATTAATCTAGGCTAGATAAATGCACATTTCTTATTATTTCAACTGCATAACGTAGAATTTCGCTTACACAATTTGATTTGAGGTCTTAGACGTGACCGCCAGCTTTTAGCTTGGCAACGAGAGCATCTACGTCGGCGACAGCAGCGCCAGCTTGGCGCACGGGCGGATCCTCAACGGAGACAATTTCAATGCGTGGCGTTGTATCAACGCCCAAATCTTTGGGAGTCACCTTCTTCAATGGCTTCTTCTTCGCCTTCATGATGTTAGGCAATGTTGCATAACGCGGCGTATTCAAGCGTAAGTCAGCGCTCAGAACCGCTGGTGTTTTGGTTTTGATCGTCTCCAGGCCGCCATCGACTTCACGGACAATGGTCAAACCCGCATCCGTCTTCTCTATCTTGTTGCAGAAGGTGCCCTGTGGCCAGTCGAGCACAGCGGCTGTCATTTGAGCTGTCTGGTTGGCATCATCATCGATCGCCTGTTTGCCCAGTATCACCAGATCTGCCTTCTCATCAAGTGCCAGCTTGGCAAGTATTTTGGACACATGTAACGGCTGCAGCAGCTCGTATTCGGCCGCCGACACCTCAACGTGAACACCGCGATCTGCACCCATGGCCAGGGCAGTACGTATAACCTCCTGCGATTGAGTGGGACCCACGGACACTGCAATGACCTCGGTGGCCAGTTTCTTCTCCTTCAACTTGACGGCCTCCTCGACGGCAATCTCGTCAAAGGGATTCATTGAGTGTTTCACGCCCTGGGTGACAACACCATTTTTCTCGGGCTTAACGCGCACCTAAATTAACGGAACAACATAAGAAATTACTTAATTGGTAATAAAACAAAAATAATAAGTATTACGCAAACCGAAGCTCAACAAGTGATAAGAGGAAGCAACAGGCAATTCTTCATTCTTTCTCTATATTTGTGATATGCTCACCTTGACGGCATAGTCGATAACACGCTTTACTCCAACCAAAACACGAGCCATATTCTAATTTGAGAAAAATCAATAATATAAAAATATTTATAATTTTTTATTAATCGTAAGATTTACTTCTAGACCGACCCAGCAGCGTATATTGTCTAACTTAAAGAGAATGGTCCAAAGGTTGCATGCGCCGCAGCGTTGCCAGACCTCGGTCCATATGGCCAGGCGAGCTGGCGAACAGTATGCTGATCATAAAACCAAATTGTCGACAATAAATGCAGTAAGTTTTTATGCGAAAATTGTAACTCTTTAAGTTTAGAGGTGATAAAAATTGACAAATATTTATCTTATCTGGAAACCCGATGTATCCATTATTATAAGCTAGCTATAATTTTGCTTATATAATTTTGCTGGCAAAGACATTGAGCTGCGTACTTAGCTTAACCGCGATGGCCACAGCTGGTTTGTGTTCTCTCAACGAAAGCAAAGTGAATAGAAAGTAGAATAGAAAAACTATCCATTCCACACATCTAGAAAGAGTCAAGACTATAAAATGGCCAGCAGCACTCCACTAATTATGCGCATCATGGCATTGTCCATCAACACGGCGAAACGCGCCGGCGGTATCATACGCGACGTTCTGAAACAGGGAGATCTCGGCATTGTGGACAAAGGCATGAATGATCCACAAACGGAGGCAGATCGTTCTGCCCAACGTTGCATCATTGCCTCGTTAGCGAAGAAGTTCCCCAGCATTCAAATCATTGGCGAGGAGGGTGGCTCCGATTTGAATGTGTGTGCTGATTGGTTGGTCGGTGAACTGGACGAAGCATTCCTGAAACAAAACTGCCCAACTGACTGGCAACATGCACAGCCCGAAGATTTTGTGATTTGGGTGGATCCCTTAGACGGCACTGCCGAATACACACAAGGTACGCACCATTTGGGTGATTGACCCATTCAAACAAATTAATACTAATCACCAATTCCATGTAGGCCATGTGGAACATGTCACTGTTCTCATTGGTATCGCCATAAAGAACTCGGCTGTTGGTGGCATTATTCATCAGCCATTTTATAAGCAATCCAGCGGTGAGCTCGGGCGCACAATTTGGGGCCTTAAGGGTCTGGGCACTGGAGGATTTACAAGTGTGAAGCCGCCAGCTGGTGAATTCATCATCACTACCACACGCTCACATTCCAATGCGCTGCATCAGAGGGCTGTCGATGTGTTCAATGCCAGTAAAGTACTTAAGGTGGGCGGCGCAGGCTTCAAGGTGCTCCAGCTGCTGGAGGGCAAGGCACATGCCTATGTATTTGCCACGCCAGGCTGCAAAAAGTGGGACACCTGTGCACCGGAGGCGGTGCTGGAAGCAAACGGCGGCACCCTAACCAATATCAATGGCGAACACTATGAATACAATGCGGATGTGGAACATGTGAATCGCCGGGGAGTTCTCGCCAGCTCAGGAGATAATCACACAGAGCTGGTGGAGAAGATTCCGATTGAAGTGCGTCAAGCAGTGGGCACCGTGTAAAAACTAAAAAAAATCCAATCCGTATTTGTTCAAAGTTTATTAGTTTACATTTATAATTTACGTGATAACACAAAAAATTTAGGTGCGTATTGTGAATTTATAAAAAGGGAATATACATGTTAAAACTGTCGGCAGACATCATTAAAAACGTGAATGTGAATTGTTCAGTGGCTAATTTTAGCAACTGGTGTTGCTGGACGCTGAGGCATTGTTCAAGTAACGATTCCGCTTGGCCTTGGCCATTTTGCACGAATTGACGGATGCGGCAAAGCGCAGTGATTTGACCGATTCGTGAAAACAGTCTTGAAACGGTGACACATTGATGAACATAAGTGTCTTGGAATTGCCGCCAAGCGATGGCATCAACAAATGTGTCAACTTTGAGTTACGATATGGTATATGATCCTGCTTTTGAAGCAGTGCCAATATAACATTTGTTAGCTCCGAGAGGGAACGATTTATGTTTTTGGTTTCGGTCATCCGGACGCTGGTCTTTGGCGACTCTGAGCCAGCCAAATCGACCAGATTGATGGAGCCCACCGACATCTCGTCCTTCTCTGCATGGTAGCCGATAAGCTCCAGCTTGGTGACCGCATGCGAACGTGACGAACGCTCATTGCCCGCTGTGGATGCCGTGGCACGATTCGCTTTGGCCAAGTCCATGAGCCGGCGCAAATTATTGGGATCCGTGACAGTTTCCTCAGTTATATTGGACACATAGATGTCATTCTTGTTCGCACCTTTGGCCATACGAATTTCCATCTCCTTTTGTTCGTTGCTCAGCAGATCGTAAAGTACCTCATTGTAGATTTCCAAAAATGTCGCCTTAATCTCATATTTCCAGCCCGTTTTACGATAGGTTGAGATCGATTCAAACAGTAGATCGACAGTACGTGGAATAACGCCCACATTATCTGGCACACCGTCCATCGTGTATGTCTTGCCGCTGCCCGTCTGGCCGTAGGCAAATATGCATATGTTGTACCCATCTAAAGCGGATTGAATTAATGGTGCAACTGATGCGAAAATATCCTCTTGCAGCGAATTTGGATGGAACACCTGATCGAAGGTAAATATCTGCTGACCCATCTTGTTCTTAGCCTGACTATCCAAGCTCTGCAACTCCACTGTAGCCTCGTCGTAATACGTCCAAGTGCAGGATAATCGAGACAACTCATAATCCAGTGGCGGACGAACACGGCAGAAGACGCGTATATTGCCACGCAAATCCATGACGGTGTTGTGCAACTCCTTTCGGTCCATGTTCGATTGGAAGAGCTGCTCCTTGTATATGTCTCTCTCGGCAGTTAGCTGCTCTTTCTCGCGGATGAGCATTTCAATCTGATCGCGCTGCTCCAATACCTCCGCGGAAAGCGAATCATGTTGGCTTTTCATTTTCTGCATTATTGATTTGCATTGGTTAACGGAATTAATATTGAGCTAACCGATTGGACTTACCTGATGTGTGGTCTTTAGCAGATCTAGTTCACAATTGATGCGACCTAGTGTGCCAGTAATTGTCTCAATTTTACTGGTTTGCTGATTGACCTGACGCTGCAGGCACTCCTTATGGGTCAGTGTGTTCTTCAGCGTTGTCTGGGTCTCAATGAGTTTATCCTGCGTTTCTTCCAGTTGCGAGGGTAGCGATTCCAGGTCGGTCATGTCGTCCAGTAGCTTCTCATTTTTCGCCTTTAGCACTTTGTGCTTGTCCAGCAAATCGTGAAAGCGCGCCTTAAAATCGTAGGGAGCAATGCGCTTTGGTGCAGCAACTGTCGAACTGCTCCCGGTTGCGCCTGCGCCCGCACCCGCGCCTGCTTTAGGTTTGGTCGACTGTGTCGAAGTCGAACGCAGCAATGTACGCGCTGTTGTTGTTGTAGTTCCTGGAGGGGGACGTTTGACTGGCACAGTTGCGACACGCGTAACTGCAACTGATGCTGTTGCTGACGCGGTCATACTCGTACTTGATGTTGTGCTACTATTGCCAAATCGCTGGAATTTGCATGGTATGCTTGGCATTTTGGGTGCGCCTGGGCGCTTATTATTTCGCCGTAATTCGTTAATGTCATTCACCGAGCGACTGCGTCGCAATTTCACTCGATTCTGTATTGCACTCGATGCCTCAGGAGATGCGGCGCGTGCTTTATATACAAACAGGTTGTTAATCATACTCAAAATCAGCAATCAGTGCGTGCATTTTGCATTAAAAACTTACCTCCAAAGCGCCTCATTGCTTGCGGAATGTTCTGCAAGTCTCTGGAAAGAGGCTGCATTGTTGTATTTGCACTGATGCTGTTGGTGGACGCCTTTATTCGATCAGTTGGTAAAATTGGCTTTATTGCTGGCGTGGGCCTTTTCAGACCCGTAGGCTTTGGCAAACGCGATTCCATAACAAATTTTTATTTTCTTTTAATTTCCTATTATCAATTGAAGATCTGTAAAATGAAGCGACGCCAGATTTTTCCGCGCGCCGTTATTTTTGATTGTAGGGCTGCATTACAAAGTAGCGATAGTTCCGAGTTGTCAAAACTTTTGATAAAATGTTCTTATTTCTCAACACTGTTTTGAAAGAATTTTTTGCTTTAAGCAAATTATAACTTTCTTTCAATTCATTCCATAAGAATTTAAAAATCCATACTACATATCTGTTTAGTTTTATTATCACCGCAACTATATATATATGAATGGCAATTCAAAGATTTATAACAAAAAAAAGACTTAGAATTTTAGTGTGGACATTTATCACATGTCTTTATTTTAGCAGCAAAATCAGCTTAGAATACATTTTTGTTTTAAATGAATGATAAGTTTTTTAATAACAAAAACTTCGATAGTAAATGCTTTCACTGTTTATCGCATATGTCCGATAGTTTTGTAAATGCGATAACAAAATGTTTGCCATGGAAACATGGCAATTGTAAAAAAAATTAAAATTTGATTTGTGCAACAAAAAAGAAACGCTACAAGCAGGTCCGAGCAGCCACCAGCGTGCAAAAACACTTAAGTGATGGCGGTGCATGTGCATGCCGAGCTCAAAGATTTGCAAATTTTTGAGCTTCGTCCGCTGATTACGAACTTCAGCTGTAAGCTATCCGCCGTCACCGTCACACCTTTCGATGAAAAGCAATTCCTGTGCCTGGTCAGCGAGGAAAATGAGATTGTGCTGCGCTACATCAGCGCTGGCGGCGGCCAGGAGGTGCTCAAGATGATCACCTGGTTCCGGCGCACCAATCGTGTCATTCACGACGTCTGCTTCGATCCTGCTGGCATTTGGCTGCTAGTCCTCTGTAAGTACATTATTGGACAGTACGTGGGAGTTAAGCTTGTGGATGGGGCATTGGGGATTGGGTAGCAACATAGTAAAGCCTTAAATTACTTTGATGCTGCTGCTGAGTGCTGTCGCGTGTGCGGCGTGTATGTGTAGGTGTTTGTGTGTGTGTGCGCGATTAACATTATTGATTTTCTGTAGCTTATTTTGTTTTGATTCAGCTGCTTTTGAGCAGCAATTGGGAGGGGGGCGGGGCAAGTGTTACTGAACCCAGTTTGTTTCTTTACCATACCATACTCGGACCCCAACCTATGTGTATATATATATATATATATCAACAGGTTTCGACAACACACTGCATATTGTGCCCGCTCTGGCGCTGGTCGACAAAACCTACAGTTTGGCCGCCTGTTCGCTGTACAGCACCACACAGGTGACATCCTACATAATACCGTTTGTGGGTCCACACGAATGCCCCAATTCAAAGAAATGTCCCAATCATTCGACGGCACGCAACGAAAGAGCATACGAACAGCAAGAACATGTCGAACAATTGGCGGAACAACTGCAGCATGTTAAGCTTGACAAGGCGGAGGCTGACAATTTGGAGGAGGAGCCGTTGGGTCAGGAGGTGCCCGAGCATATGTTGGCCAATGGTCCATCGGTCGAAGCAGTTGGCGAGCAGTCCGCTCCACAGCCAGCAGCTCCCTTCGATGCGACGGGCAACAGTCAAGTGATGGCTGCCTCATTTATGGCCTCCAAGACGTGTCCGTATCCGCTGTCTGTGGTTTGGTGGAAGACGTATAATGGCTTAAATCGTGCCATCATCGGCTACTCAGATGGCTCCATATGCTTTGTGGGTCTCAGTCCCAACTGCCCAATGATCGCCAGCACTTCCATTCAGAATGGTTCCGTGGTGCGATTGACAATCTGCAAGGATAATACCTTCGATGGAGTCATGTTGCTGGTAAGCTCCCACCAGTTATCCACAAACAAGTGCACTTATTTTGAAATCATGTGTACTCTATCTATCTGCAGATTACATCGTCGCTAAAGGAACAATACAAGTTATTGCTGGAGCAGAAGGCCATCATGTATGTGTATCCTGGCGATAGCTCACCCACCACACGCGAAGGCGCCTGGCAAATTGTCATGTCCGTGCACTCAAAGCATCAGACCGTAGCAGGGAACGATGCACGGCAAAGCAATAGCTCTGATCCGGCCTCGGACAGTAGTCAGCTGGAGGAGGATGTTTTTGCGCCACCAGCCAGTGATGAAATTGCGCCAAGCACACAAACCGTTTCACTTGCCACGACTGTGTCGGCAGCAGCCTCGGAACCACCGCCACGTGCGCCGACACCCAGTGATGCCAACAATGCGCCAATGCCGCCATCGCCGCCATCCTACAGCGAAAGCACCGGAGTCCGTTTTCAGCAGCAGCAGCTGGCCGTCAATAGCTTCGATGGCATCTTGCCGGCGACACGTGCACGCCTCGCTTCGCTCAAAAGCCTCGGCTCCAAGAAGCTGCAGGCCATCAAAATGCGTTTGTCGGATCAGCGGCAAAAGATTGATGAATGTATGTATTGCCCCCATTTTATATAACCAAATATCCAAAATATGAATTGATCTCTGCGCCTCAGCATAATTACTGTCATATCAGTCTGACGGTCTGGCTATCGGTTTCTTTGTAAACTTATCCTTTCAAATGACGCCTTAATCCCAATCAGACTTACGAATTAAGATATAGACTCTACTATATCCGATATCTACTACTATAGAAAACATCCCTTTACGGCTAAGATCAGTGATATATTGTAAAATATTTGTTGTTATTTACTTGCAGTTATGCCTGAGACAAATATGGGCACGTTTGCTATAATGGACTCGCCGTCGGTCACGCCAGAGCCGTTGGGCAATACAAACGGATCATTTTATACCATACAGAACCTGCGTAGCACTTATCTGCTGAGCGCATTGCACAGCAACAGTTGCAGCCTGACGGTGCACAGCATCGATATTAATTTGAAGCCCTTGTTTTTGTACAAAATACCCAGTCATTGTGTGGAAATACTCATTAGCTCCAACATTCTGTATGGAATACAATATGTGGATCTAAATAGTCGCAGCGATTCAGCCAGTTCGACAGCGGTATCATCGCTGGAGGAGCCGCTAGTGGCGAACACTGAGAAAGAGAGCTTAGATGCAGACACTGAGAAGTTGGAGCAGACGGAGGCGGGCAATACTAGCCACAAGAGTGATGAGACGAGTGCAACGACCACAAGCGCATCGAGTATCGATCAAAGCGAAATGCCCACCAATGCCATCAATGCGGTAAGCGTCATCAGCAGCGCCATGGCCTCATTGCGTACCGATGATGATGTAAGTGTTAAACAACTCCACCCCCCCACCCACTTCCAAGTAGATACTCATTGTGTATGACACTTTTGCACGCAGCGCTTCAATCATCAGGCACAGTTAGCGTTATTTCGCTTCGAGCAGGAGACTGTCCTTCATTTGCATCAGATGGCACAAGTGCGCTGTTTCGGCGGCAACAGCAATATCGAAACACTCACCAAGGAGGAAAAGGCAAAGGCATTCGAGATCAAGGACATACACACACCGATGGACTACGTGCAGTTCTATGAGACAACCGATATAAGTAATGAGTTTTCGTTACGCCAAATGGAGATTATGCAGGCAGAGTTTCCCAAAATCAACTATGATCCATGCTATGTCATAACCAACAAAAATGTCTACACCATACAGCTGAAGTGCGTATTTTGTAAATCTTGTTATTAATAATTTAACAATTTTGTCTGTTTTTCTTTCTTTTTTTTTGGTTTCGCAGAAAAGAACCATTTGAGCTGTTTTTGGACGCAGCGCTGATAAGCGAATGGAATCAGTGTCGGGAGTTTTGCAACACGTTCGATCTCTCCTATGAGCACTGCATTGAGTTTGCCGGAGATTATTTGTTGCGTCGCAAGAAGATTACTCAGGCGTTGATCACATACAATGCGGCACGAGTGAAGCCAATACGAACTGCTCTCAAGCTGGCCATGTATGGACACACCTATGCCCTGATGCAGTTGAGTGCTATGGCTCTGAAATCATCATACTTGCTGCGATCGCGCTATTTGTGTCATCCTCTGCTGAAGAGCATCCAATCGGATATAACCTATCGCCATTCGGAGGATGTGCGCGACATTTTGCCAATGAATGTAAAAGATTTGGATGTTGTGGTTAATAGTGGAGTCTCATGCAGCGACTATCACTACGGTGTCGACGAATCAATTAGTGCACTGCAAATGTCACCCTCATCACAGTTTCATTTGGCCAATTTGCTGTTAATAACGCTGGCCGAGAAGGCTGTCAACGATAAAAATTATTTGCCATTGTGGTAAGTTTAATTTGATTTGCCTTCTATAACCATTCGTATATAAACATATCTTTTGATTAACTTTCAGGAACTTTTTGGTGACCAATACCAAATACCATACCAATATGACGAGCATTGTCCTCTGTCAGAGTGGACTCTTTTCGGCAGCTATCATATTGGCGAAAGTGCGTGGTGTTTGTCTGGACACCTTTAATGCATTGGTCAGCGTTGTTGCCCAGGAATTTGGCTGGTACAATGAGCTCAATGTCTGTTTGTACAATCTTAGCGAATGCATATTTATGGAGACCATCACATATTTGCCTCTTGTGTCAATGGACTATTTTACGTTCATACAGGAAAAGCTGGAGCATATCAGGCCCTGTGTGCTGCAGGTAAACAATTTGATATATTCCCATTTTTTAATCGAAAATTCAAAGTTACGTTTGGAATTTTTCAGCGTCTTTCAATGCAGCTTAATCCGTTTGCACCTGCACTTCGTCCAATTATTTCGCACAGCAGCGGCAGCTCAATCAATGATGACAATAATGAACATATATTTGAGTTCTGCAAGTGCCTAATCGAAACCTATTTGGCCGTGCTTATACATATGGAGTCTCAGCGCGTCAAGCACGATTCCATTGTAAATGCTTTGTCAAATTTTCGCATCAACTACGAGGACAATCAGGCAAGTGCCAGATCAGAAGATCAGCAAATAATAATCTTATCTAATAACTTATAAAAATAATTTTGTGATTTTTAGTTTGCCATTGAATCATCACGCTTCAAGCCAATCTCAGCTGGTTGCGCTTATTGCGCCTGTGTGGTAGATGGTGTCGCATATTTCTGGGGTTCCAGCGGCGTGCCCTGCTGCTTTAGTGCCCAGAAATCAACAGGTGAGCTTTCATACTGTGCTCCATTCAATTTCTCTTCGTTATGTTCATTATTATATATATCTCACAGAACCACCGGAGCCCGCACATGCTGTGAAATCATTGGACCTGCTTGCACAACTTAATTTGGTAGTGCACGCGCTCAAGTGCGGACGTCAGCATACTCTCATCCTGACAAATAATGGCGTAAGTACTTTGTGGCACTGTCCCTAGGTGGTTATTTGAATTTGCAACATTCCTCTAGCTGTATGCGATGGGGAACAACAGTCTTTGTCAGCTGGGAGTTGGAAAACACATGCAAATGGCTTTACAACCCATGCTCGTGACGGCTTTGGATGGCATGAATATAACAATGCTGGAGGCGGGTCAATATCACAATGCAGCCGTTGCAGACGGCAAGCTCTATATGTGGGGGTGAGTTGAAAGATTGAAATGGGAATATCATTTTATATGAAAATAATCGAATCGTGTTCTTATAGTTGGGGCATCTATGGTCAGTTGGGCAATGGTAACTGCGAGAACCTTGCAACACCAACACTAGTCAGTTTCTTTAAGTACAAGGTGCGTATCAAGTTAATATATATTGAATAATTCACTAAAAAAAATTATTGTATTTTGAATACTTATAGAAAATTTTACAAATATCGCTTGGTCATGCGCACAGTTTGGTGCTTTGTCAGGCAACATGCAGCAGCAACAACTACGCAGAGGCTAATCGCAGTTGCAACGAGCTTTATGTGTTCGGCTCCAATCATTTTGGCCAGCTGGGCATTGGTGAGCCGGATCAGGCACAGACAGAGGGAAAGTCGAGTCTGCCGCTGCGCCTGGATTTTGGTGACTGCAGTTTAAGACTGATACACACGAAATTTTTTACAAATGTAAGTGCAAAATCATAACAATGCCCTATAGATTTGACTCATTCGTTTGCATTTATAGCTAGTTGTAGATGAGGAGGAGCGCATGTACACTTGGGGCAGCTCACCACAAGCACTGCGTCTGGCCAATCAAATTAAGCGACGTGCCAACGCCAAGCAAAAGCTGGAGGAAAATCATCAGCGTGAAATGCTGACCAGGCGGCTGGAGGAAACACTGCTGCCAGCGACCAGTAATAACAGCGTGTTGGTGGAGCCAACTACTTCGTATGCCGCGGTTGTTGCTGGCGCTGTACCCAAACCCACTGCAGACACAACCAAAGAGTCCACACAAGATGAAGCTGTGCAATCGGATGCTACCGAAAATATTACGAGTATGAACACAGAATCACTGCCGACAGCACCAGCAGCAGCAGCAGCAGCGGCAGCATCAGTCTCAGCTGCACAGCTCTCCAGCGAGCCAGATCCGACCGAACATATGCAGCCACATCTAGTAGACACAAGCGAGGTGGCTGGACAAATACTCCAGGTAAGTCAGTCTCCCTCTACCTACTAGCTTCTGTGATTATTTAATTGCCAACATTTACCATTTAAAGATCTCCAGCGGACTGTTTCATTTCGCATTGATATCGTCGACGTGCACATTGTATACTTGGGGCAAGAATCTTGAGCATCAACTGGGCACCGAAGATAAGGATCGGCGTGCCGTGCTCAAGCCATCACCCATCGACAGCATCGAGAGACCCATGTATGTGGATTGCGGCGCTGATTTCACACTTGTAATGACCACCGATCACATTGTCAAGGCCTTTGGTGGCAACTCGAACGGACAGTGTGGACGCGATTTGGGCGCCAGCCTGGATCGTATGCGGCAGCGCGTCGTATGTCTGCCCACCACCAAACGGCTAATGCGTTTCGAGACACAGTGTGTTGAGGCGCCTGTGGAGATCAATTTACCACGACCACGCATTCGATTTGATCAGGAGCCAGTGCGCTACTTGAAGGTAATGCCGCCTTATCAGCCGCACTTCTTGCAGCAGGCGAATATTAGCTTTGAGCATCGCTACTCGCCGGCAACGCTCAACTATAAATCAAGCACAGAGCAGGCGGCCACTGGCCAAGATTCGGATGATATGCTGAGCAGCCTGGAGAACCTAAGCCACAACGATGCTAGCTACTCATTCAATGCACCACAATTGGGCGATGCAAACAGCTCGCTGGATCTGGACTATTCGCCGGAGGAGCAGAGCTATGTGCCGTTGCCAAATCAGGCTGTGACGGCTGGCACGAGCCATGCCGTCGCTCTGCTCGGCGATGAAGACGATGCCAGCACCTGTACGCCCAGCTCGGACGGCGCCGATGGGAATGCTGCATTGCAGCCGTTGCGCCATTATATACATTACTGCCTATACGCCTTCCATGGGCTGTACAATCCGGATAAAATCGGCGAATGCTCTCGTGCGCAGCGTAACGAGTATCGGATTAGGATTTGTATGCTCAACTTCAGGTTCGTGGAGGCATTCCAGCTGTGCCTGCACAGCTGCGATACTGCGCAACGCACCCTCAAGCTATTCGAGTACTTCAGCAAGGACACGGGCTATGTGCCCCTGCATCGCTCAGATCTCAAGCATCTTATCTATCACATGTGTGTGCACTTTTTGGAGCGCAAATTCGATATGCTCGAATGCGAGCGTTACTTTATGGCCGATCTGGATTACTATCTGCTGGAGCTAGCATATGTATTTTACTTTAACAACAACAATTCGGCTCTTGAACAGAATCTCAATCAGAAGTTCAAGATGCTGATTGCAGCGGCGGATAGCGATCAGTCGTCGGCGAGTGCGCTGCAGGACACCGATGCCATTTTCGATAGTTTCACGGTCAAGTTCAAGACGATCCTGTGCCAGCGACTGCTCAGCTACTGTGATCACGATGCCAATGCCAGCAATTAGCAATGGGCCCATCGGCCATGGTGTTGGTCAAAGGACTTATGGTTCTTGCTTTGAATTTTCTTAGTTATTTTTTCATTCAACTCGCTTAAGTTGAAAGTTGATTGTGTTTTTTCCCCTCTTTTTTTGGTTGTAATTTAAAGTTTTTACGATTTGTTGTGAGTTCGAGCAGGAAACCAAAGATCATTAATGGCGTTGTTTGCTGTATCCACTACATCATCACACACACACACACACACATACACCACACACACACACACAAGTAAATATTACATATTATTGTCTATTAACCGCCCAGACGTGTTTATACTTAATTACATAATTGTTGTTTGCGGTTTTCTGCGCATATTTATATGAATAGCTTTTATAGCGATGTTATTTAAGGAAACTATTTAAGGCAAACAAATTGTTTAAAGAATTTAATTTTTGTAGTACTTTGTTTGCTGTTGGCTTTACACGCTTTTTTGTTTACTCAATAAAAATATAATAAAAATGTTTATCGAACACACATACAAAAATACCAACACAAACACCCTCCCACAAGGGATGCTCACAGATCATTTCGATCTAAGCGGGTTCACCTTACAACCTAATGCCAATCCGAATCCTAATCCTTAATCATAATCCGATGTGTGTAGGCAAACATTTTCAATTGATATTCAGCTTGTGATTTGCAATTATTTAATACATAAAGTAATATTATAATAATGATATGTGTATACATATGATTAGTAACAAAATAATAAAAACAATACATTTATACAGAAGTCTTGTGGCGTCGCTAGCTAAAGCTTCAGTTTGATATTGTCCGTTGTCCAGCGTTTGCTCTGCAGCGATTTGAGCGCATTTTCACAATAGAACTGTTCCTCGGATCTGTCCGGCAGCGTCTCCTTTAATTGTTGCAGTTCCTGTTGCTGTTTCATGCTCACCATAGCATCGATGACGGCCTTGACGCATTTGACACGTTGCGCCAGTGCCAACTTTTCGGTGCTGTTGTTCATCTTGGACAGAAACAATTGCAGCACCGTTGATGGTGCCTGCAGCTCAAATAGACGCTGCACGGCCAGCGCCAAATCGAAGCTGATGTGAAACTTCTTCGACTTGAGCGAATGCCATGTGGGTGCGCGCACAAAGATGCACTCCAAGTCGCCATAGGCTTGGGCATGGGCTCGCTCATTGAGCGCAGTCCATTCGTATTGGGCCGATGAGATTTCCTGATCGGCGGCAAACCGTTGGGGCGAGGTGAGCTTGAGCATATCCTGTTCCTTCCAGTTCTTATTCTGGGCACAGCACACATAGAGCAGTTCAATAGGCGTCGGCTGGTCGCTAAGCTGTTGACTTAGCCCACTGGTAATGGTTTCCTTTTCCTTGACCAACTGCAGTTTGAGTGCTGCATGAAAGACCTGCTCGTAGAGTGGAATGATGCCCACGCCGGCGGTGGCATAAGCATCCACGAGACGCTTCAGCTGCTGTTTACGCGTGACAACATCCGTGCATGCCAGGGCAGCCTGAAACTGCCTGAGAGCCGCTTCCTGGTGACGCCCAAAACGCTGCAGCATCTCAATGTAGAGGCTTATGTCACCACTCTGATTCAGATAGCTGAGATAGTGCTCCAACGCCTTGGGTCGCTGCTGTAGTATACTATGAAACTGGTTGGTGTTCAGCGTGCGCTTGAGAAACAACAGCACTCCAATTACTGCATCGCCGCCATTAGCCAGCAGCGTGTCCAGCAATTGTTGCTTCTCGAGCAGTGATTTGAACAATTCCAGCGGCGCTACTTTGCCGTGCTGCAGTTTCTGAGCCGTCGCCTCCAGATTGGGGCTGTACAGTGTACTCTGAATTTGACGTCGCATCAGCTTCAGTTCTTCCTCGGGTGTAACGCCCTTGGGCATGACATGATCGTCCAGCGATTGTTCTTGCAAAACCAACTTGAGTGCTTCATCGCTCAATATGGCCTTGATGGAGAGATGATTCAGGGTTCCCAGTGCGGCACTATTATCGAAACTGGCCTCCGAAATGGTGTCGTCATTGAATATTGCATTATTGTCCCATTTATCGTTTTGGTTCGCTGGTCCTGAGCTAATTCTGGCGCCAACATCTCCCAGATCGATGTCATCTTCGTCATCAAAGCTGAAGGCAGCTCTCGAGGAGCGGTTCCAGTAGTTTTCGCTGTCATAAATATTATTTTAAGTGCCCGAATTGAGATGGTTCCACCGAACTTACTCTGTATTATCAAATTGTGACTCCATTAGAATCATTATTATTAAGAAGCAGCTGACAGTGTGACCAAATATTTGACAGCAGGGATGGATTCGCTATTCAAATGAATTCAGATTGATCGTTAAAAAAAAATATACAAATATATTCATGAATTATTGCTTTGAATTATAAATAAAAAAAATATTTAAATATTTTAATTACTTGAATTATTCAACTTCATTTCAAAAAATAAAATGTGTTCATTCAATAATTTGTCTGGTAATCGATTGAAAATTTGATTTCCAACATTTCAAGTCTCTTTCCATGTCAAACAAAAGAAGCAAATTAGAATATTTTTCTCACTGCCCATTTTTGTTATTCTTTCTTTGTCATTCTGTTTCACTTATACCACACACACACACATACATACATTAAAATATGCATGTATTTGTGTAGGCGAAATCTTAATCAAAGCTGCTCTTAAAGGTGATATTGATAAGGCAACATCCAATTGTTTTTCGCTTGCTCGAGTGTGAAGATGTGGTTTCTCTGGTTTGTGCTGTGTGTGGTTCTGGCCAGTTCAGGCACTCGAGCTGCTAGTTTCTGCACCAGGTCGGATCAATGTGCTTTGGGGGGAAGTCCTGCGGCACAGGCACGCTACGATTACACGCGAATATATAATGTGGAATTGGCCACTGCCAAACATGTGCAGGTATTTCAGGCGCTGGAGGAGGCTAGTGATTCATGCAGCTTTATGGGACATGCGCGTGTCGCTGGTCAGAAGCTCACGATTATGGTGGCCGCACCTAAGGTGGCCGACTTCGATGATCTTCTGCAGAGCTACAATGTGAGCCATCGTATACTCAACTACAATTTCCAGGAGTTGATAGACGCTAACTATCGGGAGGTGGCGCCAGAGAGCACACCGGCGGATCAGTTCGACTGGAAGCGCTATTTTCATCTGGACAACATCTACGACTGGTTGGAGAAACTGGCCCGCGAGGAGCCCCAGGTGGTAACTATGCTGGACATGGGATTGAGCACTCAAGGACTGCCGATCAAGGGGGTGAAAATTGCCTTTGCTAGTGAGAAGAATCAGACTACCGTGTTCATCGAGAGTGGCATCCATGCACGCGAGTGGATTGCACCAGCTACTGCCACATATTTTATTGAGCAACTGCTGCATTCCACTGATCCTTCGGTGCAGAGCTTGGCCCGCGCCCACAACTGGTTGATCTTTCCCACTGTCAATCCGGATGGTTATCGCTATAGCTTCACGGGGGATCGCATGTGGCGCAAGAACCGCAATCTCTTTGGCATTTGTCGCGGCGTCGATCTGAATCGCAACTTTCCACTTAGTTGGAACACCACGGGCGCCAGTGGCAATCCCTGTAAATATGATTTCTCTGGACCGTCCGCGGCCAGTGAGGTGGAAACGCAACGCATTATCCAGTTCCTGGAGACACATGCCCAGCCGGAACGTATTCGTACCTATTTATCACTGCACAGCTACTCCCAGCTCATCATGTTCCCCTATGGTCACACGGCAGAGCGCGTCGAGAACTATGCGGATCTCAAGGCAATTGGTCAGCTGGCAGCGGAACGCATCAAATCGCTCACTGGACGCATCTATAAGAGTGGAAGTATTTTTGAGACAATATATCCCTCCAGTGGTGGGTCAAAAGACTGGGCCCACAGCCAGCTAAAGGTGCCAATTACTTTTACGTTTGAGCTGCGTGGCCCGCCGGAAAGCGAGGAACTATTCATCCTGTCGGCCAAGGAAATTGAGCCAACGGCCCGTGAAGCCTTTGCAGCTGTGCAAACAATTGTGGAGGAGGCGGGTAAACGTGGTTACTACCAGTAAATGTCACAAAATATTTTCATTAATTTTTATTAATAAAAGAAATAAGATAAAAGGCGAGTCTTTGAAAGTTATCCCTCAAAGGAGGATATGAGTGGTGTCGTGGTTTCTACCATCACCAATACGCTGTGTGCCAGAGGAAACACATCATTCACCTGGACATAGTATCCACGTTCACATTGCTCCTTAGATGAGTACAGCCTGAGGAAGGAGAAAAGTAACAACAATAATAATATAGTTTATTAAAAGATGGTTTCTAAAGACTCATCTTACGCCAATATATCCACTGGTTCCATAATTAATTCGGACTTGTAGACCGATGCCAGGAAATTGGTAAATGCAGCCGTATTGTTGCTCAGCTCCATTTCAGCATTCGGATTGCAGACCTCCAGACCTAAGGCACTGCTGCTGGACCCAATTTCCGGCAAACCATTACGGGTGCCCCACACAGTGATAATATTATCCTCCGAGGCAACTATGGTGCACTGATCATTGCAATTTGCTTTCTGCAAATGAAGGATGTTAATTACTTTGAATAATCGTTTTGTATTTCGAAAGTGCTGCAAATATTCCAACCACAATGTAACGGGAACGTATTGCATCCACCAGGGTGGGCTGCTCCATAGTATTGCAATGCCGGATGCCTCGTTGTCCTTCCTTATTGCGGCCCATTGTGTAGACATAGCCACCCTCAATTAGGAACACCGAATGTGTGGACGAGAAACATGCCTTTAGCACCTTATGAGGCAGTTGTATTTTCTTCTGAAATACAATATTTGAAATCAAATGCATATTCGTAAGTTGTATTTAGATGGTACCCACAAAAGCTGTGATCCTTGCAGTACGATTGAAGCCCAGTTTGTTGTAATCATTGCTGCCACACACATGCAGTTCCCCATTGGTAAAGAGTACGGCTGAAGTGTCTGGTCCGCAGAATATCTGCATGGGTTTGCTCTTCACATGCGACAAGAGTATCTTTTGTGGATGTTTTCTGAAGAAGACGGAATTGGATATTAAGAAAATTAGAGAATGTAGAGTTTCTATAGCCTAGAAATTATTTACTGTTGTTGCTGGTAATTTCCCAGTCCCAGTGCCCCCGTGGAGCTTGTGCCCCACACGTAGACGGCACCTTCGCGACTCAGGGCCATAACGTGATGCATTCCGGCCGTAATCTGCTCGATGCGGACATCTGCCAGTTTAACAATTAGCTTGGGCGTGAAATAGTCCCTTTGTTCATCCTGGCCGAGAGCAAACTTGAGATTGTTGCCACAGCTGAGCAGATTGCCAGACTGTGTTAGGAATACAGTGAAGCCATCGCCGGCACAAGCGCTGACCATGTGATAATTGCGTACACTCTGCACCAGACCGGGATAATGCTTCCAGGTCTCCAGCGAGGTCAGACCTAGTTGGCCGTGAGTGCCCTCGCCCCAGGCATATGCTGATCCATCATCGTTAATCACCACAAAATGTGACTCACTCATCGCCACACAGACAATGAAAGCCTTTGGTGGCAGTTGTATGGGACTCATACTGAAGCTGTTTCCAAATGACTTCAACTGGTACAGAACAGAACTACAAATGATTTTAGTAGTGATGTCATTTGGGATTCAATTATTCAGCTTACCGCTTCTCGATAACCTCATGTGGTGCAACAGTCTCGGCACTCATCAGCTTCCTGGTCTCTGTTTGGGCGGTGGGCAGCTCCATGTCCAAATTACTGCGGCTGGCAAAAAGTGAATTTGGTGCAGCTGACAAAGAGCCATTGCTGCTCACATTATCCTCATAGGTGTAACTACCAGTGGAATCCATGACGATGTTAAGAATCTCAATTAATGCATTTGCACGACTCACCCTTTATTCTTGCCTAGGCTGCGAAATATTAAGGGTATCCAATAGACCAATACCTCGGATGCAGTGGGTCGCCTTGGCGCATCCACCTGCAGTAAATTGGCCATAAGACTGCGCAATCCCGAAGTGTAGCCGAGTGGCACAGCTGTATAAGAACCAGCCATGATTTTTGTCACCAGCTCCGATAGATTGGAGGCGGCAAAAGTCTTCTTCAAGCAGCACAGTTCACCCAAAATACAGCCCAAGGCCCAGATGTCACTTTTATTATCGTATTCCTTGCCCTCGCACTGGAAATGTTACGAGAAAATAAAACTTATTTAATAATTATTTGAACAAGCTAAATAATACGGTAGATTAATTCTGGTCCTCTAGATTGAGAAGTTGCTCTACTAGGTTGCAAATAAATCTCTTGTGGGAAACCTTAGTTTGGTAGATATATATTGTTTGTAAACCTTTTTTATATTTCAAAGTATTTAAATTCCTATGCAATTTAAAATATATAAAATAAATATGATTTAAGACTCTTACCATCTCGGGACTGAAGTAGTAGGGTGTGCCAAGCACTGTTTGTGCGTGAATCTTTGCGTTCATAATCTTGGATATGCCAAAGTCACCAATTTTCACAATCCCTCGGCCGTTGAGGAACACATTCGCTGTCTTCAGATCGCTAAGAAAGAGATCACACAACTCAATGTAACGCTCTATTTAGATATATATAAATATATACTATTTGTACCGATGTAAAATGTTCTCAGAGTGCATATAATTAATAGCGCTGGATATCTGCTCAAAGACCGCAATAATGTAGCGTTCCGGAAAGGGTTGTTTGCCCTGTCGTTCGGCAATGATGTGGGCCAGAGTGCCGCCATCGGCATACTCCATTTCAATGAGCAGCGTGTTATCCTTGATGAAGCTGCCCAGATAGCTGACTATGTTGGGATGGTGCAGCTTGGAGAAGACCTCCACCTCGTTCATGGCTAAATCGCGACCCGGCGGCGACAATTCACTCAAATTGATTTGCTTAAACACAATGTGATGACCATCAAATTTGCGCCTATAGAGGATGGCAATCCCAAAGGAACCTTGACCGACAACGCGCACCTTTTCGTAGTTGGCCAGCTCGGTGCCGGCTATGTGAATCACCTGCTCCTCCTCCTGCTCCTTCGGCACCATCAATTGCTGAAACGGTTGATCCGGGGATTGCGGCATTTGACTTGTGGACATTGCCTCAGCCAGAGATGTACTAGGTGCCCCTGTGTTGCCGTCCGTAATGGTGAAAACTGTGGGTAAGGCCCGGGAGCTACGTTTGCGAGAGGAGGGCGGATTCTTATTTTGTGCAGCAACCAGTGGCAGCTGCAGCGATGTTGTTGTCAATGTGGTTGCGTCTGTAATGCGTCCATTGAAGATTGGCAAGGAGCTCGCTTTATTCCGAAACTTTTTCATGTCATCCAAGTGAATCGTGACGATTGTCAAAGCAGCCCAAAAATCCAACTACAACTGGTATCTCTTTCTAAGAGATACATTGTCACGTATCTTCGTTGTGGACAAATTGTGGTTGCTAGGCGCCACATATATACAGATGGACCCCAGGATATCATAAGGCCATCAGTGGTAATTGACAGTTCGATTGATTGTGATTGACAGCAGTTGCGCTACTGCTATGCATAAATCATGAATATTATGAAATTAAAATTGAGCAATTGGGGTTTTTTTTTGGTTTTCTGTTTTGTTGTAATTCGTATGCAAGTATGTATATATATATGTATATATATGTATGTATAATTGATCAGATCCAAAGCAAACCAAAGTCCATTGAGACATTAAATTTGCTTTACTTTAAAAGTTTGTAATTGTAACTTTAATCGTTACAGGCGGCTTACATTCAGATTTTGCGTAGAACTTTATAGCTATGTATATACGATTTCTATACAATATATATATTTGCATATATATATATATTTAATATATAGACTTATTTAGCTTATCGAGTACACGAGTTAGTTAATGTAGAATTCATGACGCGACTATAATCGACTATTATTATTTATGTATCTGCACGAATATGCTAAAATTTTTATGCTATTCTTGGACTATCTTAAAAATGCACATTCTGTACGTTTTACATAGGCTTGACTGTTCTCTTTGCTCTGCTTTGATGCATTTAAAATATTTGTTTGTTTTTTTTTATCGTTACACATCATAATTATTATTGTTATTGGTAATAACATGCACAAACTTGGCTACATGAATTTCTGTTGCTAGTTGTACAATGCCTTCCAAAACTTTGGACAACTTATTCAGGTTACAGCGACGACACGAACGCATTGCTGTCGAGGACTTAGCAGGTGCAGCGATTATCGCCGGATAGACTGCCCAGACTAAAGGTGCCCAGACCATTGGAACCCGGTGATTTCTTGTCCTGCTTCTCGTCATTGTCGAAATTGTCGCCCTATTAATAGAATGCAATTTAAACGTTACACACATTAAATGAAATTAGATTTTGTTTTTAACTTACCCGTCGTTCGCGTTGTTCGCGTATTTTACGAGCTAGCGATAAAAATGCATCCTCGATGTTTATGTTGGATTTGCAAGAGACCTCGAAAAATGGCATCTCAAAGTTTTCTGCAATCTGAAAATGACGCATTGCATTACAAATTTAGATTCTATTTATAAGATAATATTAATTAATTTCGCACATATGGAAAACTTTTAAATATACATGCAATGATTGTTCAGAAATTATAAATTCTTGAATTATATACTCTTATTTTTGAAAATGAAATGTTGCCATTCTGTTTTTATTTTACAAATCTGTGACGCACCTTTTCACCTCTATCCTTGTCCACCATCCGCTGTGTCGTCGAGCATTCACATTTGTTGCCAGCCAGCACCTTGACTACATCGGGTGAGGCATTCTCCTGTATGTTGCGCAACCAATAGGACAAGTTATTGTAGCTCTCCAGATTGGTCACATCGTACATGAGCAGAATGCCCATGGCGCCGCGATAGTAGGCTGTGGTTAGTGTGCGAAAACGTTCCTGTCCGGCCGTATCCCAGATTTGCAGCTTTATCGGCACACCATCTAGGTTAATGAGCTTCTGTTTGAAGTCAATGCCTAAATGGGAACGCAAAAGAAGAAAAGATAAACACACACATAGACACACGCACACAGACACACAACATTTACATATATTTCTTACTCATCTCGTTTGACTTACCGATGGTGGAGATGTATGTGTCGTAGTATTTCTCATCGCAATATCTGTGGACAATGCATGTTTTGCCCACGTTGGAGTCACCCAGCACGAGCACTTTGTAGGTGGCCACAAAATCCAATGCCATATTGCGAAATGCTCTCGAGCGGGTTTTATATTACAGATGGGATTGTTTTTTCTTTTATTTTTTTTTATTCTTTGGTGGTGTCAATAGACGTGGTGGTGGTTGTGTTGTGGAAGTTTGGCCGTGGGGGTTGCAACGTATTTCGTGTTTATATGTATCTGTTTGTTGTTGTTGTTATTTGATATTGTTACGGGAATAGAATACGCAGCTGTTTTTACAAGAAGCTGACGCTGGGTTAATTATTGTGATGCGCATTCATCGAATTGTTATTAATTTACACACATTTTCCCTGGGCATTTTATCAGCTGAGCTGCGACAACAAAAAAAAAGAACAGCTATTGAAATTGGCAACGCAAATCCAAAAGGAATTTGGAATTGGAGAAGAAAACGCTTTACGCTTTTTGGCTTATTTATATGATTTTTCTTTATTTATATTGATATATTTGAAGTGTTTTTTTTTTCACTTAGGAGGAATTAAATAACGTCGTCCGCGTTGCACACAGCATGAATCAACATCGACATACTCCTGCTGCTGCTGCTGCTGTTGTTGCTGCTGCTGTTACCGACAGCGCTGCCACGAAAAATCAATAGAGTTGCGACGGCGCAGCGACGCCAAGCAAATGCTGGACGAAAGAATTATTTAGTCGTAATCGAAATTCAAATGCGCAGTTCTTGTTGACATGTGAAGCGCTACTTAATAAATACGTATATATATATATGAGTTATACAAAATATAGTCTTTTGCTTAACATAATGATAGTACAGTAATCGCTTGAAAATTAAGCCGATAATATTTGATCATCGAATCACATATTACGGCAGTCTTTTACGGCAATTCAATTGAAGGAAAATTAATTGAATCATAATATCCAATAAGTGCTTCAGAACTGAGGATAGTTGAGCGATAATAAAGTTTTCCAGCGACTACTGTATAAGGATTTGATTTTAACAACATCTAGGGAGCTGACATTGTGTGGTCAGCTTACATGATAAATACTTTGTCGATTTTGGGTTTGGTAAACTTAACATTTGTAACCGGGCAAGTAATGGTGCCATCTTCTTTGGTTATCTTCTGCAGTGCGGACCGACCATAGATCTGGCCATTTGGCAACATCATCGGGTGATTGTGCTCGTTGAGTGGCTTGCCGGTGACGCGACAAATGAGTCGACTCTGCACACAGTGCGAATATGGCAACTTGAGCGCAATCCGATTGAGATCCTCCTGACAGACGGGACAGTTGAGATTGCGGCAGGTCTGCGAGTAGCATTGTGGCGTCTTCAATGCTGATAACCCCGCTTGTACGGCTGCTGAGAAGACTGATGTGTTCGACAGCTGGAAGAGGCGATAGTTTTCGTGACGAAAGTCAAGAACCAGCTGCTCCCAGCGTTTGGGATCTGTATATTTTTTGTAATGCTCGATATCGGTGTCAGCCGGATAGGCCAGCAGGGCCATGACGTGACAGATCTCATTCAACTGGGTCTTCTCGTAAGCGGGAAAGTAGCGACGAGAATGCTTGACAGCCTCAAAGCGTTGATTTTGACGCACCAGCTCGACAAATTCCTGCACACGCAGGCTGAACTCAATGGTTGAGTTGATTTTGCGCAGCTTTGACTTGTTGTCAATGCACCAGAGCACACATTTCGTTGTGCTGTGATTAGCCAGATCGTCCTCCACTTCGCGAGACGTTTGAAAGATGTCCAGATTGGTCAGGTGGCGCACATCCGAACGGGCTGCCAGCTCTTCAGCCGTCTCGTAGTAACCCATGCGCAACAGATGCTCGATGACCAAGCGATCGAGTCGAATGCGCTTCCACTGATCAACCGAACCCAGGCAAACATCACCATTGCTGCGTGGGATTATGCCCTTGAGGTGCTCCAGCTTGCGCTTGCAGATTTGTGTGACGTTCAGCTCATCGTTGATGCTCTCGTCGGCCTTGCGCTTGAGCACCTGCAATTTCTGCTCAACATTGGCCACTAGCTTGGTCATGTCTGATAGAATTGGAGGTTGCTGGGCGTCCAAGGCCTTTTCCACTTGACGGGAAACATTCATTACTTGATCGACTTCACGGTCGATTATCTTTTGGGCTGAGCGGAAGCGTTTGTTCAGTATCTCGTATGGCACTTTTAGCGTGGCGTGCTCCAACGCCTTTATTTCCGACATTTTGGAAATTGCGTTTCGTTTGATTTGTTATTTATTTTCGCTTTTTTATAATGAGACGCAATTGGTTGCTTTGTTCCCCAGCTGTAAAATTATCGATGATACCAATAAATCGATAATACGTTGTGGTACAATATGATTTGAACGCCAGCCGGGTACTTGTCCATATTTAGTGCAATTTTCGTGCAGAGAGTTGATTTGAAGTAATCGATAGTCAAAGAAGTACTCGCTTATGTAGAAAATGTAAAGATTGAAGTTATATTGGAAATAAGTCATGATATAAATGATGGTTGCTTCTAAGCTCTTCATGCGGAATCGCCTGATAAGAGTTTTTAGAGGAATCACACAAATAAGTGCAGCGATTTTATTAAATATATTCATCGATATTAATTTTGAGCAACCCGCTGAGATGGCAAAGCAGTGCGACGGCCATGTTATCGGTAAAGCAGGGCGCTGTCTTTCTTTCTTTTTGACCACGTTCCGTGCGAGTCGTATGAAATGAACATGAACCTAAACATTTCGAAGAAACGTAAGGTAATTAAACGAAAATTGCTTTCAAAATTAGTACAAAGAGTGCACCCAAATTGTGTTCACATTTTGTGCATCGAGTTGTGTGAGCAAACAGTGAAGCTGCCTCAAAAAACAATACGAAACCAAATTTAACCTCAAATCGCGGGCGTCTTCAATTGGCGTGGAGCACAAATCCCGAATCAATTGTGACAAGTGATAATTTTTTGTGGCTGTGGGAAATATGTTATGACTAACATTTGGCTATTCTTTTCTTGCACCATTTGCAGTTCGTCTCCGACGGTATCTTCAAGGCGGAGTTGAACGAGTTCCTGACTCGCGAGCTCGCCGAGGATGGCTACTCCGGTGTTGAGGTGCGTGTGACTCCCTCCCGCACTGAGATCATCATCATGGCCACCAAGACGCAGCAAGTGCTGGGCGAGAAGGGCCGTCGCATCCGTGAACTAACCGCCATGGTGCAGAAGCGTTTCAACTTCGAGACGGGCCGCATCGAGCTGTACGCCGAGAAGGTCGCCACTCGTGGCCTCTGCGCCATTGCCCAGGCGGAGTCGCTGCGCTACAAGCTGACCGGAGGTCTGGCTGTGCGCCGTGCCTGCTATGGTGTGCTGCGCTTCATCATGGAGTCGGGCGCCAAGGGCTGTGAGGTCGTTGTCTCTGGCAAGCTGCGTGGTCAGCGCGCCAAGTCGATGAAGTTCGTCGATGGACTCATGATTCACTCTGGTGATCCATGCAACGACTATGTCGAGACAGCCACACGTCACGTCCTGCTGCGCCAGGGTGTGCTTGGCATTAAGGTCAAGATCATGTTGCCCTATGATCCCAAGAACAAGATTGGACCCAAGAAGCCGCTGCCCGACAACGTGTCCGTCGTTGAGCCCAAGGAGGAGAAGATCTATGAGACCCCAGAGACGGAGTACAAGATTCCCCCACCCAGCAAGCCTTTGGATGACATCGCCGAGGCCAAGGTTATGTAAAAGTTTAAGTTTTATAACAAGAGCAACAACAACCACAACAACAACATCAGCAAGTATGCATTGATTGCGTTAAATACAACAACAAAACAAAAATAGAAAAACCGAAGTTAATTCAAATGTGTGGATTTAATAAACAAATGTAATTTTTAGTAAACATTCAACTGTATAGCCTAAAATATGAGTCGCAGTTTTGTGCAGTGTAAATTAGACGAATGCTTTTGCTACCAGAAATGTTTCGAATGTATTCTAATTAAAATTCAATGATTTTTTTATTATTGAATAATGCTTTGCTACCAGAAATGATTCAGATGTACTCTAATTTAAATTCAATGCTGTTTTAGGGTTATCCAAAAGTGTTCGTAATACGAATGTTAGATTAGGTTTGTAATTAATTTCAAATTACGATTATATATTTTGTTTAATTCAAATTTTAGTACTTTCTGCACTTTCTGATCGATCAGCAAATTTTACGAGGGCTGCCCCAAAAGCTTGTGTGTCTGTCATTGACATTGTTTTGTGACATGGCCGGGTCCAAAAAACCAGTTTGTAATACTGTAGCTGTCGTCTCTGTTTTCATTTCCAGTGAAGCGGAAATCAGCGATTAAAAAAGGCAACTGATTTATGCGCTTGTCCTTCGCTTTGCGTGTAGCCCCGGACACTGTCCGATAACTGCAGTTGCTTATAGGTCGCATATTTATCATGTTGATATGTTTATTTGAGTACAATCTCCCTCTTTCTCGCTCTCTGGATGCTCGTTGGCACTGACATCTTATGAAGCAAACAATCGAATCAATTTATCAACATTTTACGGGCGGCAATGAGAGAGCAAGAGATTAATGCAGAAACTTTTGCATAGCTTTTCCCAAGGCGCATCTCACCTGGTTGGTTGGCTGTGCACACTTAAAATGTGAAAATCGCAGCTGCGGCAAGCGGCACACGATCGGCTGCATGACAAATGGAGCACATGCTGCATGCTTTTGTGGCGGTGATGCTGGGTGGCTAGTTGCAGATGTGGCACGGCCTGGCCTGGCGGCGGCAACAACATCACGCATTAGGCCAGTTGCGATTTTGCAATATAAATCTAAATTAGCGCATCAAGAGCGGTTCCTGGGCCTGGTTCAAAAAATGAATATATGTGGACTGGCTGCGCCTGGCTGTGGGATCAACTGCGTCCTTTGGACAATGCCAATCAATAAAATACACAGCTTATCTTTGAGGACTGTGAGAAATTTTGTTGCAATCATTTTGGTATTTCAACGTGCGCATAAATCATAAAGAACCTTTTTAAACACGACTTCTGCGAACGTATGATTTCAACACAAATTTGTAAATAAATTAGATCGTGATTATGGTAACATCAATATCATCAGCAACGAATGCACATCAGCAACTTGGCCAGTCAGCCAGCAGCAACATTATTAACAAGCCAAGTTATCTGACATGTGCTGTTGTTTTTTTTTTGTCTGCCACGAACCATTGCCAACCTCTCATATTGACAGCAATAACACTAACTATATATTTTAATGGCTCGAATAGCAGCAGCAGCAACAGCAATAACAACAGCACCAATGAGGCAAACATTTATTTTGCACTTTGTTTACCAAACTAGGCCATACTCTATATTTACTGTTTCAAGTACTTAATCAATAATCAATTTTACAACTTTTTCTTTTACAAATTTATTTAAAAAACAATAGGTGTGTTATCGGTTTATATCAACATCTATAACAGTTTAGAACTTCATAGATTCATGGAGAACAAGTCAAGAGATCATTAGAAATTCCACTACTATTTGATAGCTATAAACTTTAAATAGATATTCCATAATCAGTGAAATCAAAATCATTTTTGACTTAGAAAGCTGCAAAGCAACATTTTTTATTTTTATAGATTGTTAAACATATATACCCCACTGCTGCAATGCGCTGGGTATAATAAGCCAGACAAGACAAAAGCTGCCGTCAACAAGTCTGCGGCGGTGGCTGGCAACGTGTTGCTAGTCATTTTTGTATATTTGCTACGTGCCTCATGCATATGGCTGATTTAGCGTCGCAGGTTCATAACTTTACTGCCTGGTTCGGTTCTGGCCATGTCAACACTAAGAAGATAAAAAAAAGACGAAAAACAAAGCTTGCCGAACATTCAATGCCCTATCGCAATTATTTCCCACAGTTCTATTAAAGTTCTGTTTTTATGGAAGTTTAAAGTGTTCCTAGGAGAGTTGATGCTCCTCCATGGGACAGATTGAATGACCAAATTGATTGGCTCACGCTTAGAGTATAACAACAATGCGCCGTAACTGTAAGCGTAAATATCTATAGATCTCTGTGCACATATATATATATATATATTTGCTTTGATTTATCAACATTATTGTGAGGTTTGTGTCATGATTTTTCCATCATTATTGAACATTAAGAAACGACGGCGCGTAATGTGTTTTTCATGTGAACTGCCACAGAGCAAACGACACATTTATCATCATCAGATGCTGCTGCCGCTGCTGCTGCTGCACCAGTTGCTTACTGAATGTTGAACTAAAATCATGATCATTTGTGGCACTGAACAAATTTCCGTTCTCTCCCGACCCGGGCAACTGGAGTGGAGCGGCCCAGGTACACTTTTGGTTCGCTTTGCAGGGTTTCTAGCGGCTTGTGTTCTTCGACAGCAGAAGATCCAAAGTGCCCATTTCTTCTGACCCTTGGTAATTTAACTTATCTCCAAATCACATGCGATTCTCAGGAAAGCTTTAGCGCAATCCTCGGAATGGAAGGAGCATCTGCAATTGGAGCAGGTGCAATTGCCTGGTGGCTTTTTTCACTCCGCGGATGATTAGGTCCTAAGCACTTAATCCCCCCATGTGCTGTCTTGTGAGCACCTATGGTTAGGCTCGAACCAGATTTTCAGCCAAGAAATGCAGGCGTTTTCACTGGCGCCATCTATGCTGTGTTGGCAACTATAATTTCCTGTAAGTTATAGTTCAGAATGTGATTTTGTTTTTAATATGTACATGTATTGCAGTCAGAGCAGCAGCAGATCATTGAGGTCGGCCAACACAATTGTTAACTTCTGGCCAGGCACGAGCGCCTTTTCGATGGAGCCTCACCTCTTCCCGTTCCTGGAAATGCAACACTTGTTAGCGGCTTTCGTGTGTGATCTTAGCGTGCCTGATCTGAAAGAGTTGCAGCCACCTCAGGGTCACCCATGCAGCGCCCGGATCAGACTTTTTACTTTTGCTCCGAGTGAAATTTATAAAGCAAATCTATATAACAATGGAACTAGATAGGCAAGCGTAATAAAATCTGCTCTCATTTTGAGGAATGTAAAATGTATGCCTGCAACACACTTATTTATTAGAAACGAGGAACAGCAATATTTGGCTTAGATTGTATATTTGTAAAATGTGTTGAACATATCTCGCGGCCCCTTTGGCAAAATGTTGTAATGAAATCAAACGATTTATGAGTGCCTTTCATAACACATCATTAGTAACATTTTTGTCAGAATTTATAGCGCAATGCAATCTGAAAACGTTTAACGAGCTTGTTCTAAGCTTTTAGTGGCAGAAACCATCCAAATTCGGACGGCGCCGGTTGGCCACGAAGCAACGCGACGCGACGAGACGCGACGCAATGTTGCGTTGCCAATTACAGTTGCACTTTTATGCACAATCATACACATGTATGTATATATATATATATGTGTCTGTGTGTTTGTGTGTGTATAAATTTGTCGCATGCCCGCTGGACATTGGGTCAGGCAATTGCGATGAGCTTTTGGTGTTAATTTATTACACTAGAAATACATACAAATGGCGTCTTTCTTTCCAATCAACCAGTTGAGCTTTAACTGCTGCTTGGTTTGTGGTGGTGGTTTTGAACTGCTTAAACCTGCTTGTTGGCAAACAACAGCAACAAAAACAGCAACAAAAACAACAACAACAAATGAAGTTATGCAACTGGCAAGTGCATACTGCCAAAATGTATTTCTTGTAATAGACTTAACGTGACTTTGACTTGAGAAACCAATTACAGAGCCACATTAATATTGCCAACAATTTGCTGTAGCAAAATGTTGCTAACATGCAAGAAATTTTAATTAAGGACACTTTGCCGGCAAGAGCAACAATGGCGGGGGTGTTGCCAATATATTGCCAAATTTTTCCCCAGTCGGTGCATGCATACAATAGTCTTATCAACATTTAGGCAATTAGTTTTGGCTTCTTATTTGAAGTCGCAACAAGTAGTTGGCCACGCTAAAACAGAAGCCGATGCATGCCCCCCTGTTGACCATAAAAGCATTTTAATTTCTTTATTTACAACAGCCATAAATCATTGCTTTGGTGTTTCTACCATATTTTAAAACTACTCGCATTCGCATTATTCTTCAACGTTTCGCTTCGTCTTCGACTCGTATTTTTTTTATTTTATTACTAATGGAAAATGGCAACTGGACCGGTGAACAGACCCCGGCTCCGCTCCGTTCCGGCCCCCCCTTTTACCGGACTGGGGTGTTGTAAAAATTCCAAAAATACCGTCGCACCACGTTGGTCAGGTTGTGTGCTCTGGGCTAGTGGCCAGTGGCCAGTGGACAGCAGCTTCATTAGTGCCTCAGGTACATATTAATTTAAACGTTGCATTTATGGACAGCGGTCCGCGGCGACACTAAATCATCTCCATTTCAGTCCAGGGCGTCGTTTGATCCACGTTTGTCACCAGCATGTGCTGCCCATATGGAAATCGTTGCACCATTGCTAGGCAGCACACGCACATTGCATGTGCCACTTAATTGGCAACACGTTGTTCAACAATGCTGCTAACGATTATGTTTTCTCTAGTTTGCAGCCAAAATGCATTTTGTGCCATTTGGAATGCATGGACGATATTTGAAAATTAAATTCAAATTAACAGCCAAATCAAGGAAAAAAAAATTCCACAAAAAAGTTAAACAAAAAAAATTCAATAATAATTGCATTGATTTGAAACGTCAAGATCATTTACGTTGTGTATTTTTTGAGAATTCAATTCAATTTGAAATATAAATCAAGGAAATGTCAGAAATTTGCCATGACTTGTCGCCGTGGCGTGTTGCCTGTCGATGTGGCATGTGTTTTCGCTTTGGGCGCGCAAATTAATGCAATTTTGTGTAAATTACTCATTAAAAATGAAATAAATTTCAGTTGCAGGCATAAATCACAGACTATAAATTGTAACAAGCCACACAACACACACAGTTGCCACAGCAAATCTACTGGCAAAAGTCTCGATTACTTTTCGACTACCGAACAAATACGAATCGTACAATGAAATTTCATTTCTCGACTATAGTTGGGTTGGTCTACAGCCATTATTGTTGTTGTTGCTTAAGAGACGCCAATTAGATGTTTTATTGCTAATGTGCGCTTGTCAGCTGTGGTCGAGCACCCGGTTCGAGTGTCCAGTTGGCTGTCCAATATGTACGGACGCTGTCTACTTCAATTAAAAGTGCATTTGACAATAATATTCGCTTTGCTTGGGGTCTGTCTTGTCTGCACCCATTGCCGGGAGGCAGCCTGATCACCGATCAGTGATCACAGTCAGAAATGATTCCAATTTGGGCAACTAACTATCGACTATTCTGATTGTTTGATTATACCAGATGTATCCGGCCAGTTTTCTTAATTTTATGTATCACAGCATACCAAATATTTGTTAAAATTTTCACCCAGACTTAAGTATCTATGTGGACGTTGCTGTCACAATGATTAAGATACACAGTGGCTGCATTAAGTATTTGGACAGCAACAAGCAGCCAACACTGGCAACAAAAGTTGCTGCTTACAAATTATCAACAACCAAGCATGGCAACAAACAGCCTCGGGGTGGGCAAACATGCAGCCTGCTTGTAGACTAAAGCAAATGTTAAACGTTTGAAATCGTAACCAAGTTGCATGCGATGTGTGGCAATATCTATGACACACACACACACATAATACACACACAATACACACACACACACACACACACACATCACACACACAGACACATACACACACATCACACTCAGTGAGACAATGACCATATTTGATTAGCCCAAAACTAATGATGTGGCTGTGGCTCGGGCTTTGGCTACGGGCTGTGTTTTAATTGTGAAAATTGAAATGCGGTGCAATAAATTGCAAGATGGCCAAAAAGATCGAAACGAAACGAATCGAATCGATTCGATACGAATTGAATGTGCTGAAACATTTCGTATCCTGAGCGCAATGCAATTACAGCTCAATTTCATGGCTGTGGCAGGCAGAGGTCCATTTAGAGCGCATGGCGACAATTTGTTTATGGAACCGCCATGGACTTTAAATGGCTCGCCGCATAAATCATGCCGTCCACTTGGCGGCATTGTCAATTGCACTTGCCTTATAATTGGGCTAGGCAACATCAACATCACCCACCACCAACAGCACTAACAGCAACAATCAGCAGCAACAGCAGCAGCAGCAGCAACAACAACTGTAATAGCAGCAACTTCTGGCTTCTGCAATATTTCGTACTGAACGTGCTTACGCCCTTGGGCGTTTCGTTGTTAAATTAAAAATCGAGTTTGCAAAACAATTTTTCATGCTGCTCCATTTGCAATTAGATCGGCGTGCTGTCCGCGGGCCTGCAGTAATTTCGCTGCAACGGCAGTGGCATGTTGCAAGGCCCTGGCGCTAAGTGTTGGCAAATGCTAACTTCTTAATTTTAATGTGAGTGTCTCTTACCATTGCACTGTCGGGCACTGGCCATTTAATACTAATGACATCATTTGCTAATATGATCTCCAAAAAAAGTTGCATATATTGCGATATCTTAAACGATAGCAATTGCAACTGCAACGACAGCAGCGGCCATAAGTGGCGACTTGCTTGTGGCGTTGCTTGAAACACGAAGTCAAAGCGTAACTCATAAATGTGGCAAACGCAAAACGACTTCCTGCTCCTCGAACATGTCATGTCGTGGCAGCAGCAACAAAGATGCAGCAAACACTGCAACAGCAACACCATATTTCATACACGCAGGCGCCTCTTCAAAAGCAACACGTCTGCCACCTCCTCAATGTGGCGGCGGCCTCTTCAGTCAATAAAAACCAAATCGTTGGCTAAAATGTTGCTTACGAAAACTCAACCCAACAGCGGCAGCAGCAGCAGCAGTAACATCACCAAACACCAGCAACAGTGCGACCAGCCGCATGCCAACATGATTTTCCTTGGTTTTTCATTATTATGCTATTGCGACATTTTTGTGTTTGTTGCTGCTCTGCGAAATCAAAGCACGCCAGCAGCAACAGCAGCATCATCAATTCAGCATGTTGCAGGCGGCGTTTGGCAGCAAATCGTTGGTAAAAATGTGCGCGCTATAAATTTATGTTGGAAACATCAAATCGACGTAAATTACGCGCCAGAGTTGCTGGCAGGCGGCGCTTTGGCTGTTAAATTCTTGACTTGTCTTGACTCGCAATTTAGCAACAACAGCAACAGCAACAACTACAGCTGCAATGGCAACCGCTGCAGAGAGGACTTTCCAAGATGTAGTGACTCGGGCAAGACATTAATTCGCGCTTACTTAACACTACCATCTCGTCGTCTCCATGGGCAGTGAGTGTCATCTATCTGTAATACAAACGCATGCCTTGATTAAAGAGGAGACGGTGGCGGGAATAACGTGGCTGGAAAATTGGTCTTTGTAATTGATTTAAATACAATGATGATGCGTGGCAAATAACTCAGAGAAACAGTTAATTATACTATATATATGTGTATATGTATGTGTATGTATTTGGTTGCACATTTCTGTTTAATTGTTGGCCAATTCTTTGCGTTCAGAACTTTCCCAACGCGCTGGAAAGTGGTTGAGTCAACTATCTGGCGTGAAAGCCAAGCAACAACAACAACGATAACAACAACAGCAATAGCAACAGCAACAGCAACAGCATCAGCAACAGCGACAGTAAAACAGTTGCCAATTATCAATGTGATTAATATGCTCTGTCAAATTGGGTTTTCGTAAGCGCTTTTCACAAATTTTCCCCATCGGTTATCATGAACGCAAACAAACAAATTTGCAATAAACTGCACAGCACTCGGTGAAAAGGCAATTTTCCGCAGGGTTAAAGGCAACAGCCATTCAAACAACAACAGGCAAACAGCAACAACTTCAATTACAATCACGTCAACAATATTTCCAACGCAACGAGATATATTTCTATTAGCCGATTTAATGTCAGCATAATTAATCACATCTTATAATGTTCATTGGCAACAACAACAGCAACAGCAACAACAATAACAGCAGGGTCAAAAGTTCGACTTATGTTATTGGTTACTTTTTTTTTGTTGTTTTTGTTGGGATCGCAGCCAGCCACTGAGAGATTGGCCCGATCGAGACCTTCACACTTTGTTAGCTGGGAATCACCAGCTTATTTATTGGCCACATTGCGTAGGTTGTAGCTGGGGGCATTTTGTTTGGCTTGCCTAGTGCCAAGTGTCAGTTACCGGTTGACTGTTGGCCAAGTCTTTAGCAAGACGAATTGGTTTAGCAGATATCGCTGACGGGTTCATTGCAGCAAAAATGATTAAACAGTAATATTTTGATCATGGGAAATGCATATCTATAGCAATTCGAGCACAAGTAAAAGGCATTTATATTCTTCGAGCTAACAACACCTCAAATATGGTATATAGGAAATCTTGATAGAACATGCAGTAGGCGACGCCCAATGTAACTTTTGACAGGGTGTTGCTCTTAAATTTCAGAACTGGCTTAACAGATATGACTGAAGGGGGCCGCCCAGAAAGCTTGCCAATTGGAGCAGAGGAGTTTCATTTTTTCAATGGTAACTCATTTTTTATTTTTTTTTCGTTTACATGACAAGCAATGCATTATCAAATATTTTAAACTAGCAATTGATTTATTTCGAAACATTTTTCGTATGGCGCTTACAGCATGCTGATGTTAATCAATTTGCGCAAATTGAAAATTAATTGCAAATTTATGGCTTTTAATTTTCTTATCGTTGAATTATGCCACCAAATATCAAAGCAACAAAAACAACAGCAGACACGCGTTGCCAAACATTTTGCAGCACTTAAAACATTTTAAAGCTATGCCATTTAATTGATACTTATATATGGAAAAAAATCGCACCAGTCAATTGAACTATTTGTAGGTTTTTCTTTTTCGCCAAAGTCTGTAAAGAAAAAAGCTGTTTAGCTTGAGCTCGATTTGGATAATAAAGAAATAACTCGGAAAGAGCACGTCAATGTCATAAAAAACATTAATAAAATGCATTAGGCACAGTTGCAATTTGCGTTCGCCTTTTTTTATTATTTATTTTAGACTCAAGTAGATATAATAATGATATTCAAATATATACGAAAGTGGAGCTGGCCAAATTATTCAAAAGCTAGAAGCCAAACGACTGGGCGAGCAACGGCTCCTTGGTCAATTGTTTGGCCGGAAGATCAGTGGACCATTGCCACCAAACGCAGTCGCAGTCGCGGGCGCAGCCCCAGTGGGCCAAAAAATTTATGCAGCAGGCAGCCGGCAGCAAAATGCAACAATAAATCTCATTTTATGCAGCGCAGAGAGAACGGCCCTTTTATAGGTAACGCTAATGTAGCCCAAAATTGAACTTGACATTTGAATGCCCAATTAACAATGACGTGTGCGCGAGCAGAACGTCCTCGTCCTCTCGTCCCCAACCGGCATCCGCATTCGCATCAGTATCAGCATCCTCCTTTGTTGGACAGTCGCCACTGAAACCGCCACCAGCGCCATTGGGGTCAACTTTTGGGCATTCCAATGCGTTATGTTTTATTGGACCAATGTGCAATGTGCACTGTGAACACTGTGCGGTCCCCAGGCGGATGCATGCACGGACACAAATCGGTTTTCGCCTGCTAATTAACCCACTTTCTAAGACGCGCGACCTTTTTTATCTGTGCCATTCGAATCACGGTACTGCCATGTGCAAAAATTTGCCTGCCATAAGAAAAAAAAAAAAAAATAATAAAAGAAAAAAAAATGTGGTCAGTTGCGGCTATTGACTATTGGCCATTGCATTGGTTAGTTGCTCTGCGTGCAATTCTCACGCATGCCAAATGTGGTTGTTGTCGCATGCATGTTGAGCATGCAAGGCAAGTCGGTTGTCTTCCTCTTGGTATTTTTGGACAGCCATGATTATAAAATCACGATAAATATTTATACCGCACTTAGATTTATGGTGATTCGTATCTTCCGAGCAGAAGTCATCGGCCAGTGGGCATCAGCAGCGGCCATAAATATATTTATTAGCAATAATTGCAGAATTTTCCATGTGGTTAATTTGCGTGCTCCGGCTAAAAGCGTCAAATCTTTAGATAAAACCATTAGTTTACTGCCTGCCAAATTTTTTCATTTCATTTGTCATCAATCACCGAATAACGGCAGTTGGTCAATCTATGGCTGCTTTCTTGGCCTTGGCACGATCCACGAGGCCAGAGACTATCTATACTAATCGATAATCGGCAATTGCACTGGACCCCAAGGCGACCTTAAATGTGTTTTCAGCTAATAACCATAATCGCAAAAAAGCCTGCAAATTGTTTTGCTAGCACATTTAAATGTAATATTTAGATTAATAGAATTATGGGCAATAATTTCGTTAATAGCTCAACTAGCCAACAGGTCCCACGGCCACGATCGAAATCCATGCAAATTCAATTAAGCATATACAAAGCACTTTGAAAATAATACTGTTTAATTTAGTTAATATATTTTTATTAAATGGACTTCAGTGATTGCAGTCTTTGCACTTTAGCTTTTTAATGTGAAACTTAATATTACACTGCATAAAATGAATGTAAAATTTTTATCGCAGTTTTGAGATATCTATTAGGCATTAGTATAATTTTGCAACTTTGTACATATTATCAGTATTCTATTCAATGTTATGCAGATTTATATTCATTTGTCCAACCTTCAACTCGCGTTAGTTCCAAATAAACTGCTGATCAATGACATATGTCAATATCGTAAACTGTGATAATGTATTTGGAAATGTAATTGGGGTTGCCGCCCGGACCTCGGAGCCTGTGGCCCTGTCAGTCGCGTAAGTGCTGCTAAGTGTTTTGTCTTGTAATTTACAAATGCAAATTGTCAAGTGACAAAATTCATTTCAATTGCAATTTATTGCATGCTTTGGCAGTGCTTCCTTTTGCCCCAGTTTATGTGCGTTCGACTAACTGGCCTAACCAAGCATCCTCCTGCAATGGAAAACTAGTTTGGAGTTTCTTATTTATTTTTTCTTTTACGCATGCATTGCGTATGTTAACATACATATATACATAGATACAAGTATCTGTATGCGTATATGTATGTATATTGGCTTATGTGTGCGTATTGGCCTTGATCTAGAATTTCGATTTTCCGATGTTTTCGTTTTCGTTTTCGTTTTACGAAAAGAAAAATGCCATCGAGATATGTCTGAACGCTGTCTACATTTGTATGTCTAGAGCGAGTGGTGTACAACGCGTCGTATGTGTGATGGTATGTGATGTGCGATGGTTGCGTAATCTTGCATCGTGTACTAAGTACCGGTTTAAGCGTCGGACCAGTTCACAGTTTACTGTCTTATACATCTAAGTATGCAGCAGAGCTGAGTTTCGTGCCGTGCGCTATACGAGCATGTATGTGGGAACGCGTGCGCCTTAGCACTTATAATTTATTGAAAAATTTAATTGAATTCGTTTGCTAGCTTGCTAGGTAAGAAACCGGCCAACCGGTCGAATAATTTTTGACCACTGATTACTGATTGAGCAATTGCACTGAACGTCACGTTTTATCTATGAAGTGCTTTCGAATTGCTCATAAGAACTTTTTACAACAGCTTTTCCAATGATAAATGCTTACTTGTAAAACAGATTGCAGTGTTTTCCAATCAGTTGTTGTCCCTATAAATGGTCGTTGGTTCTTTTAATTTCTTCAGTAGCATTTTGTATTGGACAACAGCTGCGCAGAATGTCGCGTTTTATTGTTCTATTTGTTGTAGTGATACTAACAGTGGTCGTTATGGGCCAACTCTCTGATAGCATGAATTTTGAGTACATCAAACGACAATTGCACATGGACAAAATTAGCAAAGGTTGTATTTTAATTTCAATAATCGATCATTTTGGTGTATAATTTTGTCATTTACAGTAATTTGCGGTATGAAGCCTGACTATGGCAAATGCAACGGAAAACGCCCGCTGTGGTATTACAATAAATATAGAAATAAATGCGAAACTTTTATCTATTCGAATTGCGGAGGAAATCGTAATCATTTCTTTACCAAAAACGATTGTGATAATTTTTGTACTGAGAAATCGAGGCGCTGGAATCTGGCATCTCCCCTTCGCACCAGACGATAAAAATCTTTTTCTCCTCATATTTTACATATGTATAACAAAATCTGATTTTGAAATAAATTAAGTACCTAAGCACTAAAATAGGTGAAAATAACTAAAGACTTTAAAAATTCTTCTTAGCAACAGTATTTAATAACAGCTCAAATCACATTTTCATTAACTGAAACAATTGTATACAATGAAGTTGAAGTTTCAGTACTGTGACATAATTCGATATTCGATTTTGCTTGTCTCAAGGAGAATGAAGATTTTATAGACCGGAACTTTAAATAGAACATAAACTGCTATTCAATATTATGGCCGTATAGGCATGTAAACGACATACGTTGACAAGTTTTTGAATACTAAAACTGCGGCGGCAATCGCAACAGGTTCTTTCGTGAAGATTGTTGCTCGAATATTTGCCTCGGAAACATATGAAGCTTGTCTTGTCCCACGGCACAACTTATGGGAATAATGTGATTTTTAAAGATTCTAGTTGAAACTGATGCTCAAGTAAAATACCTAATAATAATAAAAACATTATTTATTATACAAGTTCCCATTCACGCTCAAATCGATTGAAAGAAAGAAAACTGCTTGTTGAGCAAATCGGTTCGTTAAACAGAGCGCAACTGGGATCGGGTTTGCTTGTGGAACCGAAATCGTGAATCGCTAGCGTTTCGGGTACTCGCCAGATGCGAGTTTCAGTGACGAACGGCGATTTTTTGGTACAATTTTCAGCAGGCGCACAGCAAATGAAAATGGCATTCAACCGTGCCTTGTTAATTTAAAATTTGCTCAAGCAATCTTCATGTGGTAATGTGTAAACACACACACACACACATACACACACATGCGCACACACACACTGGGTTATTTCGTTTTGACAAGGGCTGGGCAAACATTGCGCTGCTTGCTCGCATTTGGAACAGGCGAACAGCTCGCAGAGTAAGCTGTCTGCTTTTTGCTTTGTGCTTTTCATTTTGTTTTGTTTTTGTTTTTGCTGCAGCTGTTGCTGTTGTTGTATTGATTGCCGCTATTCTCGCTGTCAAAACGAAAGCTCGCCAAAGTTTTACGTGCATATGTATGTAGGTCTCTGTCGTATACACCTTGTACGTATGTACGTATGTATGTACGTATGTATTTTTGTATGTGTGTACAATTAAACTGCAAAATGTGCAAGTTTGGCTCTTTCCTTTGAATGGCAACAATGGCAATGCAAAAGCGCGCAGACATTACAGAAATGGCGAAAAGGAGAAGAATAAAGTCACGCAATTTCAATTACAAATAAACGCGCAGCACATCACAGCAGAGAAGAGGACTGGCGGCGGCGGCAGCTGTTCTCCACATATTGTGAATTTACTATGGCAATAGTAATAGTAATAGTAATAATAATACTTGTAATAATGAAATTGTGATAAGCTGTGCGCCACAAATTGCACGCTAGCGAAATAATTTAAACCGTTAAGCGCATGAAGTGGCGGCATGAAGCGGCGGCTGCATCAAGCACACGATGGATGCGCCGAGCAGCGTCGTCGTCGTCGTCGTCGTCATTCTGGCTACTCGCAGCACCCAACTAACTAACAGTCCCCCCATTCCTATTCCCATTCCCATTACCGTGCCCGGGGCAATTGCTATCGTGTGTATTGCTTGGCAGTATTTGACGCACGCCGCAAACGTATTGCTGGCAACATTCGTGCGTGTGCGTGTGCCACAGAGCCGAGAGTCGAGGAGTCGACAGTCAACAACAGCGTCAGTGTTGGAGTTGTAGTTGTAGTTGTAGTTGGAGTCGAAGTTGTGGTCGGTGTCGGGGCCTGAGCTGCGCTTTGGTGTTTGCCAATTAATATTCGTATGATCAAATGCTTAACGCATTTAGCCTTATAAAAACCAACAAGACGTTTCACCAAACCGGCTCGCATTCAACTTGTGTAAATGATCTCCGTTCTGGCGATGGAGTTGGAGTTGAAATTGGTGTTCGGTGTTTGTGGCAGAGGCCTGTGGGAAAGTGCGCCTTAATTGACACGAGGCGGCCACAAATGACTCGAGGATAAATACTAAAAATAGATAAACAACTTGTGGCTTCATTTAATTACATATATATTTATGCATTTATTTAGTACGGATTTGTATAAGGTTTGTCTGTTAGTTGTACATATGTTTGCATCTACACACACACACACACACGCACGCACACTCACACAGATACTCACACACTCACACACACACACACATTCACACATATTTCGTGTATGCATGTATTTGCTCAATATTTTAATAAGTTTTTTATTTTGTTTTGGGCTTAGTATGTTTGGTAAACTAGTTTATGCAATTTGACGAAGACAAATCAGGTTTACAGGTTTCCATTTAGCTTTATTCGGTAAACATGTTATTTTTTGTTTACTATATTTATTTATGCATAGATCGCTATTAAATTTCATTAGTTATGCGCTAGCCTGTATGTTTGTATGCATGTACGTTTGTTTGTTTGCATGTATGTATGTATATAGTTCTTTGAATTGTATGTATTTATGTATATTTTGTAGTGCAAGTGGCATAACAAATTTGTAAAAATGCGTACAGAAAAATGCACAATTATTTGTTGTTGATTAGTTGATTTTTCACATGATTTTTATGGATAGGTACTTCTTATGAACATTGTTGTACCATAAAGCAGGCTAACATTTAAAGCATTGCACACATCGAGTGGTAGAAGTGGGTAGAGCTTCTTTGAATAATTGTATTTAAATAATAATTAACTAAAAACATCATTAAACAAATGATAACAACAAGGCTTTGCCTCAAATCAATTTTAAATGAAACAAACCTATATATGTATGTAGATGCCCCGATAACAACCAAAGGACTAGCTTAGAAGTTTTCAAATTGTGTGAACAATATACAAACGCTTGTTGTACACCAATATTATATGTATATATATTAATATTTTCCTTTTTTTTTATATTTATCTCTTTCGTATAACTCGCTGATAGTTTTAATTTTCTTATATTTGTATTTTGTAAGCAGATTTGCTTATAACTTTGTGCGTTGTATTTATTTTGATTAGAGTTGACGTTTTAGCGTTCGATTTACTTTTGTTAATAAGAATTTATTTAAAATTATATAACAACACTCATTGTCTCATTTAATAATGATGGGATTAGTTATATATAGTGTATGTATACATATTTATCGCTTGTATATAGCCAATTTGTATTTTTGTTTGCTGGATATGAATTTTCATTGCTTTTGTAAGCAATTCGCTGCTTTAATAGTTTTTCATACAGCTTTTAACATTAATAAAATTTTATTCAAGTGCCAATAATATGTTAATAGATTTATACTTCTTTATATTCGATTTATGGTTATAGATAGAGCTAAAATTTGCTAAAACATTTTATACGCATGTAAGTATTATGTAATTAAATGCAATTGCTTTTATATAGATTTTTAAAAAGATTTAAATGCATCATTTTCGTTTGAAATGATTTACGTTGATATAATGAATGTTGTGCGTTCAGTTGATGATACTCAAAACATTGCCGCTTAAAAAAAAGCTGGAGTTTATTGAGTGGTTTTCTTTAAAAAAAATTTGTGCCTTCTGTTAAAAGTCTTTTTGTTCAATGTATTGGTTGTTGTTTATCTTGCTGTTGGCCATTTGAAAACAGAATAATTCCAATTAAATGTCAAACGCGCAATTACTAGGATCAAATTTAGTAGTTGCCCCCGGATTACTATCTATAACTTAAACAGCGCACCGTAGTTGGTTAAGCAAAATAGTTTGGCGCAGAGGCTGCGACTGCGACTGTGACTGCGATTCGATCTGTTAGCCAAAGACTGATTTTGTTGGGCCTGGGCGGTGGCCAACTCCTGACTCTATTTGCTGCCACCGCCACAATACTCGCCCTGAAGCATGCCATTATCAAGGAGCAGCGCTGGCGTTGTGGCAATTCCATCGCGCAGCGCCAGCTGATACGCGACCTCGAAGGCTTGGCCCAGAGTTAGGATAATCTCGCTAGCCAGATCCTGAAATGCAAATAGAGGTTCAATTATATTTATATACCTATTGTATATTTAAAACGATTGATATCTTTTTGAAACACTTATGTTCTTAAAGAATTTTCCAACATTTTTTGGAATCAAGCCAATTATTTTAATTTTATTTTAGGTACTCAAGTTCTTAGTCAATGAATGAGAATTAAAGTTCTTAAATTTACATCTAAAACACAATTATGTTAAGTAGCATGATTTTTTAATTTTTTTTAGAAAAATCTTTTACGGGGATTTTGTAATTGATTTTGAAATTTATTTAGAAATCAAGAGCGATTTTTTCTGCGAATGTTAAGAACAACACGATATTATTTACAAACCTGTTGTACATAAATTTAGAACAGTATTTTTCAATAATAGTTGATATTACTAACCGTGCTTTGCACAAGGAACACGTGACAATAGTGCAAATCCTGCTCCTTGGTTATGTAGGCAAAGTGACGCAGATCCTCCGAGTCCTGACAGGCGCAGTTGATGTTCTGTATCTCATGCTCACAGATAATGCGCTAGAACAATGAATCGCAATTGTATTATTTAGTATGGGTTAGTATTAAATCAACACACACCTTGCTTGCCACATCAATAAACTCCACGCCACGATGACAAATGGCCAGGGATAGTGGTGCGCCCTGCTTGTGAATCTCCGCATGCGTCTGTCCGGCGGACGCCTTCAGTTTCTGTATGGATTTCTTCGTGGACTCTGTGCCACGTAATTCTTTCACAACCGTTGAGCCGAGGTACTAACATGGCCAATCATTAAATAGAGATGTGGCATATGACTTAAAACTGTAGACTTACCTGAACCTCGTATTTAATGTGTTCATTGAGTAGGGTTTGGGCCGAGTGGCGCCATTGGGTGGTGCGCAGATTGACAGGCAAGCCCAGCAACAGCTCAGAAGGTGCGCGTATTTGCAGTGGTGTAGCAGTAGCGGCTGCTGTCTTCTGTGCCGGTGGTGCGGGCGGCGGTGGTGCCGGACTGTCAAATAAAACACATTTGACTTAACTTAATTTTTGACTAGTTTATCAAACATACCGATTCTTGCGGTAGCCCGTAATGGAATTGCGATGCGGCAAAACATGTGCGGGTGGTTGTGTCGCACTGGTTGACGCTGTTGTCTCCCTGTTGCCATTCGATGTAATTTTGTTGGTTTCGTTGTTTTCGCCAAGCGGTGTTTTCAGCGATTTGGATTCGCGCATCTGCCGTATGTATGCTAATGATTGCAAAATCCGTCTGCGGTGGCCTAATTTATTAATCTCCAGCACCGTCTGCAGCTCTACATCCCAAACGCCACAGACGCTTTCAATGGTGTTGTACAGATGCTTGCTGCATAATTAATGTGGGGCATTAATTAAATACAACTGGAATTGTTGACTCAATGCAAACACTCACTTAAAGAACTCCAGATATTCGGGCAGAGCGATGCTGTGTAGCCATTGCTGTAGGCTTGCCACGCCCATCTGTTTGTTCTCCTGCTGTGTCTTGAATGGCACCTGTGGCAAAAACTCCGACTGCGGCAGTGTCTCCACAAAACGCAGCAGCTTCGTCGCATCTCGTTCGGGTATGTGCAGTAGTGGAATATCTGGCTCCTCGAACACATTACGCTGACAAGTGGCTTATGAATTATCAATTTTAGTGGGTTAGTCTTTCATGCTTACCACAAATTTATAGTTATCGTAGCCGTTCTCAAAGAGAATCCGCTCCAGATGCAACAGTCCGGCATTGCGCAATCTTACGGCCAGCTCGCGGCGCTCGGGCAGCACTTCCAGATCCTCAAAGTCCAGTTCGATGTCATGGGTGGGCGTTATGTTTGTATTGAGAATGCCACTGCCAAAGTTCTCAATGATTTCTGAGATTTTCTTGCGCGCCTCCTCGGCATTGAAGGGACTCAATAGATTGAGCGAGTTGCGAGCTATCGAATGGCCACTGCCGGGTGATTTAGCTGGAGACTTTGAAGGCGACTTGCCGGGTGTCTTTGCTGGTGATTTCGCAGGTGACTTAGCAGGCGACTTGTCAATCTTACGAGAGGAAGTCTCGCCCTCGGCATTACCATTTGTTTCCAGCTTGACTTCGACAACATTTTGTGAGGTTGGCGTCGTTGGCGGCTTCACGAACTTTCTCTCCGGCACCAAGGGCTTCATTGCAATAGGAGGACGCACACGTGCCGCTTGTTGGGGCAGCTCCTGTACCGTTTGGGCCTTGGTCTCGTTGTGGTGTGTGGCGCCCTTGAGTAGCCCGGCAAAGGGCACATCACTGACAAACTCCTCCACATAGTCCGTGGAATGAGAGAGACTGTGATCCGAGCACGAAATGCTGGAGCTCAGTGAGCCCGATGATGGTGCCGGACAGCGTGGCACCACTGTGACCGTATCATCATAGTCGTACCCTGGTGTACCCATAGACGGCAGCAGCTTCGATGGCGATGAACCCGTCTCAATCATTAGCTGCTGCGCCGCCTGCAACTGCAGCAGTGCTGAACGCCTCTTGTACTCCTGGCTCAGTGGACGGATGCGCTCGTGGATGGTGCGCTCTGCCTGGCTTGAGCTCGGTGGCGGGTGGTCCGGCGTTGGTGGTTGCTTGTAGTGTGTGGGACTGCTTGGAGTTTGCTGCTTGGTATCACAGTTTTGCTCAACACCTTCGGCCTTTTCTGCTACATTGAGAGAGCTGCACCAAAGGATTTTATAAATTTAATACTTCTTCAACGAACTTTCAACGAACTTAATAATTTAATGAACAAAACTTTCTCTCATAACATAAGTAATAAATGTGAAATGGAATTTAAATGAATTTAAATATAGTGGTCGCTGTGAAATTAAAACGCATTGATTACAGAAATGTAAAAGACTTAATAAAAATTGTTAAGATTAAGATTAATTGTCAAGTGAATTTTTAATGATTTTAATATGTATATTAAGTCTTTGGTTTAATTACACCAATTTATTAAAAAAAAAAAAACTACCAAAACAAAAAATAAATAAAAATTAAAAATGTAACCAATTTTGAAAAAAAATAAAGGTGTAGATTTAAAATTTCTGATGCATTAAAAACTACGATTAAATATATTATATTCTCACCAGCTATTTCGATTACGTTTGAGTTTTCGATTGGGATTGTACGATTTGAGGGTGGCATTCTCACAGGACTTGAGCAGCTCCTTAGACAGTTTAGTAGAAGCGCTGCGTTGCGCTGGAATGGGTCGCTTCATTGAGTTGGTGGAATGGGAAGCCGGAGCTGGGGATTCTCCACTTGAATTTGGCACACTTGTCTCACTATTGAGCTCGGAACTGCTGCACTGTCGATCTAGCATGTCATCTAAGTGCAGAAAATGAATATATATCAAAATATATTACAGTGAATATCACATTTTACTTACTGCTGGAACTGAGGCTCATGTTGCCATCTACGGCGGATCGGGTGCTCTGCCTGGCACTTGCGTAGAGTCGATCACTGCGCTGGCGTTCCCGCAGTTGGGTCTCATCGAAACTCATGCCGCCAACGCTGCCGTGGCTCTGATGCGAATAGGGACTGTCATTAGCTGGTGGGCGACGTCGCATCTGCTGTCCCTGGCCTTGACTAGATGGTGAACTATAACTAAATTGCTGGCCTGGGCCAGCGTGCGTTGGCGAAACGGAGAGATTGCGTCGCGGTGGCTTCTTTGGCGGTCCACTCGGTGCAAACGTGCTCATTTGCAGCGGCTGTGTGCCACCCCCCGTGGAGCAGCGAGAACGCGGCGAAACAGAGGCCGGCTCAAAGCTGCTCAGCGAGGATGAAGGACTAACACTAAAGCCACCGCCCATGTCGCTATGGAAAATTCGCAAATGTAAAAGTCAAAGAAAAAAGGCTCATGTGAGAAACTCACTTTTGTATGTGCAGCGGCGAGTGGACGTTTAGATCTTGATAGAATCTTTCCTCTGCCGGCTGCAGCGCACTATCCAAAGATTTGCCGCCATTGTATGGGCCGCCATTGCCGGCACTTAGCCGCTGTTTACTATATCCGGGCTGTTGCATGGAGTGCGAGTGGTTAAGCAAGTGGTTGTTCGAGTTGAAATGATAGTGGTTATGGCTGTTGTGCTGCTGCTGCTGCTGCTGTGTCTGTTTGGCGCTCTGGCCACGCCCAGATGTTTGCGGTGCATGCTGTCGGTAAATAACCTCGTCGACCTCATCGGTGTCCATTTGATGACGAAAGTCTAGGCAAAATAATGTTTGGTATTAACTTTGATAGATATATAATATTATACTTTATTTATATAAATATATTGCTGAAGCAGAGTTATGAAAAATGTATTTTTAGTAAATGTATACTTATGTATAAATAAAAATTGTAAGCGAATGAATGATGACTTCCCTATGAGAGTTTGGAAGATTAATTTTATACTTTCAACAGATGATTGTGAAATATGTTATTCGCACGAAAATTCATTTGATTGGAAACTTGTATAATAATTGATGTATCAATTAAGTTAAGATTCATTGCACATCAAAACTGTCTTCAAATCTTGAATCTTTATTTAACTCAAAACTCTACAAAAATATATTCAGCAAAGCGGTTTAAATAGATTACGCATACGTACTGTTAATCACTGCAATAATGTGCTTAGTCACATGTGGTGGAAATTCTCGCAAAATGTCCAGTGCAGTGCGTTGCTCATTATCAGTGGCAGACAAGTCGATGCCGGCTCGTAACAGTGTTCGCACCACATTCTCCTTGCCACACAATGCTGCCTCGTGAAGCGCTGTGCCCGAGGGCGTCAATAGATTCACACATACGCCGGCTGAGAGGAGGACGTCGACAACGCTCTTGTGGCCATTGCGACTTGCCAGATGCAGGCAGGTGTGCGGAAATATGTGACGCATGGGTGAAGATGGCGATGACGGCGACGGAACGGCGGCTGTCTCCACCGCCGCTGTGCTCAGATGTGAAATCAGTTCAGGATGCGCACGGATGAGCATTTGCACTGCCTGCAGGCGACCGTATTGGGCAGCCAGATCTAGTGGTGTCTCACCACGGGAGTTGCGCATGTTGGGATCCGCATCGTGTGACAGCAGCAGTGCTAGGGCGCCAGTGTGTCCATGCTGGGCGGCACAATGCAGCGGCGTCTCCTGCTCAATGGTTTGTAGATTGGCGTTGGCAGGTCGATAGGGTTGCGTCAGGAGCAGCCGCACAATATCCGTCTCTCCGGCCCAAGCGGACAGGTGCAGCGGTGACGAGCCACGCGTGTCCGGCAGATTGGTGGACGCCTCGTGGGCAAGCAGCAGTCTCACAATATCCTCGTGTCCATTGAGACAGGCATGATGCAGTGCCGAGTAGCCGCTGCTATCCTGTACATTGACGCCAGTGCGTCGCAGGCTTGCCAGCGGCCCAGCTCGTTTCCCCTTTTGGGAGAGGACCTTTTCGATGTGACTGATGTTGCCATTGCGGGCCGCTTCTAGAAACTCCTGATCCTTACCCATTTTGCTGGTGCGTTAGTGTTGCGTGTAGCCTGCAAATTAATGTCCATTAATGGATTTTCTTGAGTGGTTGCACGTAATTTTAATCGCTTTCAGAAATCAACGACTTTCAGATGTCAACGGTGCTGAGTTGATTTAGTGAAAACGAATTATGACTGTGAAGTGTACTTCATTAAAATGCTGCGGGCTTTGTGGCACTTAGCTTGGGTCGCCTTTTAGCTCTAATGACTTTTTTTTTGCGCCTTTCAATTCAGTGGCGCCTCAACCCGCCAATCCCTGTCGAAGGACTGGCATTACGGCAAAAGTAATACAGCACAATAAGACACCACACAGTCAAACCTCCGAAGCACTCATGTGTAACTTGCTGCCACTGAGCCTGCTTCCAGCTTCACGGCTGATGAAGTGCTTTTCATGCGTTGAAATATCTTTGAGTATCTTTGATACGTCACGTTGGAAGCGCCCACAATGGGCAAAAATGCAAAATGTTCCATTTACTTGTTGAGAAAACATTTTTAGCATTTTAAATACTACATCATCGTTCGTGTTCCTCGAGTAAAATAAAATTTAGGAGTCGTCAAATACGTGTTTTTTTTATTGTTCAGTACTTAAAATTCGTTAAATTTCAAAGTATTAAATACGTGCTTATTATTATTATTATTATTTGGTTTGCCTGTACTTCAAATTCATAAAATTTGTAATGAATTAAAGCATATCTGCTTTCTTATATAGTTTGTTTATTTTACGACATGGAGGAAAGTATTTAAACTCTATAAGCAATTTCTTTTTGCCGAGATTTCGTTTGGCACAATGGTGAAAACTGGCCAATTTTACCAACAAGTCAGTGATGGAATACGTATTTATTATTGTATATGTATTTGTTTCTGATTTCGATGAACTTGTGTGAAATTTGCCCATTGTCACTGTCTATTTGGGTGTCTGTCTTGTGATATCGCCCAAAGGGGAGCTTGAAAATGAAAGCATGCTGCCTGCCAGCCTGTCACTTCGGCTTCAATGAGATAAATACAACACTGCAACAGATAATCACCTGCTTACACACGCGCTGCCACTCACACTCACACACACACGGACACACACATACTTCCCACAACAGCCCCCAACCACCCACACATACTATACTACACACCCACACACACTCGTACTTTTATTATGCTACTATGGAATTCAACTCAAGGTAGGTTAGGCACGTCCTGTCGACAGGGACCGCGAGCAAGAGAGTAAGATAATGAGGGAGAGCGAGAGAGAGAGAGAGAGAGAGCGGGAACAAGAGCGAGATTAAAACCATGCTAGAAAGAGAGTATTTTGAGAGTATGCGATTCCAGAGAGCTTTCCTGCACAGATTCTGACGTGGGTCCTGCCGCGCCCACCATTTACGGGGCGTACTCCACCCTCCCACTTACAACTCCATACGCAATTGTGACATTTTTTGCATGCAAACTCTGAGGCGTGCCATGTGTCGTTTGGCGATAGGGGAATATGGGATTAGGGGATGGGCGTACGGTTACTCCATGCAAAGAAAGCCAACGGAAATTGAAGTCCATTATAAGCGAGTTGACACAGCCAAATCAACAACAACAACAACGAGCACAACAATCATGTCAATTGGCTGCTCGCTTATGAATTTATAGTGACTAACATAATTGGGTCAAAGGATATTGACCCGTACGCAACCCACTGGATCTAAGTCAAAGTTGGCAAATAGCCAGACAAATATTGTGCTGCATATGGGTAAATCGTTTCAAATTTGCCAGACGAGCGTTTGTCTGGGACACATTTCCTGTGTTTCCGCAACCATTTGTTAAATTTCAGTTGCACAATTCATTGAGACCAGCTTCTGTGTAATGTGGAAAACAAACAGCTTCAATGTTAATTTGTTATTCGCATTTTTTGCTGCTGCATTCAAAAGGCGTGTACTTTCACATACACGCACATTCACACACACTCGCTCACACACACACACATACACTTGCTAACTGAGGCACTTGACTGCTATATGGATATACACACACGCAACACACACACACAGACACAGACACACGGAAATACACACACACACATTGATGGCTACTTCACAGATACATTTTCTGGTTGCACTATGCCCAAGTGAACAATTTAGCTACCTTTTGCGATTAGTTTATTTCGTTGTCTACACGATGCTTATATGTAGATGCTATGTGTCACTTTTCACTTCCGTTCGCTGGAGCATGTGTGTCTATATTCACGTCGTCTTTAATTTAATAAATTTCATTTCATTGGCTTGCCGCGCCGTCTGCGTCTCCAGCACATATCCATTTACGAAATGAGTTTGCTACGCCCGCGTTTGGCTTCGACCGCGAACTCACGACACTGACGACGACGACGACGACAACGACGACAACGGCAACGACAACTCAGCCTGGCGTTGATGGTGATTCTGACTCTGTCAGTGTCTGGGTCTGGGTCTCTATGGGTTCCGTAAGAATTACATCTACAGTTTTTACACAGCACGCTCTCTCCGTGTGCTCCAAGCGCCGTGCTCTGTGTGGCTCCATGCGCCGTGCACTTTGCTCTTGTGCAATGCACGCGTTGTAGTATCTGTATCTGCTGCGGGATGGCAGCGTCGCGCCAATGAAAGTTGTAGATACAATACAATACAATAAGTTTTAGATATGCTATGCTTCGCTCAGCGCTTTCACTTGATTGTTTTGCTTCTGCTGTCGCCGCAGTCGCTGCTCCATGCGGGCCAAAGAGCGCCACGGAGCTGAGCAGAGCTGAGCGGAGCGAGAGTCGAGCTGTATGAATAAATGTATTTCGTTTCTGTTTATTTACACGATGGAATGGTTTTGTTTACGTATTTTGATGTGCAAAAGAGTCGGAGCCATTCAGAGAGCCCTCTACAAAAAGAGAGATAGAGAGAGCGTTAAGCTGTGGAACAGAGAGAGAGAGTGAGAGAGAAAGCGCGGGAGAGTAACACATAGAGAGAAAGAGAGAGAGCGAGGTGTATGTGCTGAGAGTGCTTGGCAACGTCTGTCGTAAAAATAGTATAAACTTCTTATTCAGTTGTCATCAGGCATTAAGAATGTGGCAAGCAGAACGCCTCTGTTGCCACACAGCTGCATTCTATAGATATGCGATCATGCATGCGTGTATTCCTATATACCTTTGATGTGTATCTACACGTTTAGCGATGCATTTGTACATTTGTGGAATTTACAAATGTAAGCGTGTCTACAAATGTAAATATGTCTAACAGATTGTTATCGTTTTTTTTGCATTGTTTGCTATATTACTAATTATTTGCAATAATAAAAGTGCCTTCCCCACGTTTGGTATTATTTAAATACATTTCATCGCTCGCTGCCAATAAAAATTCTTAGTATTCCTTTATTTATTTATTTGTAACTTAATAATTAATTTATATATTTTGAGCATTTTTCACATACGGTATTTTAAAGTTGCCACTTGCCATACGGATAAAGGTATCTTATATTGTTATTTGTATTGTTTTCAATCTGTGCTGTTAGTGCAGGCACTGATGAGCTTTCGTTTGCTTATCAATGCGCGCGCGCTCTCACTTGCACTCTCCAAAAATGGTCTCTCTCTCTTTCTCACTCATACTCTCACTCTCTGTGTCGCTGTCACTTCGCTCAGTGCACATGCGCCGCTTAGGGCCACAGAGTTGTGAGAGTAAAGCTTTCTTATCAACTGAGTTATGGGCCATCGTTAAAATTTTGTGGGCGGCGTATGAAGCTTTGCTGAAAAACAGCTGTTCGATAAGAGTCGATGTTTAACCCTTAGATGGCCCTCTAAATGCCACAGTTGTACCTATTGTGCAACAGTATTGGACATGAATTATGGCTCGCTTGACTTGCAACGTGACTCACTTGTGGCGTTGTTTGTCCAGCGCCGCTGTGGGCGGACACATACGGCTCTGTTGTGGCATGCCACGCGCACACACAAAAAACACAAAACATCAACAACAATGAAAGAAACAAAAAAAGAAACAGGGAAAATCGAGAGGTACTGGGAAACATAGCGAAACAGACAGACGGCTAACACCTACAACAATATGCGACCCACCGCATGGGTATTCACATTTGAGTGCCACAAATGCCACAAATATGTGTAATTGACTTGAAAATGCGGCAAGCAAATCAATCCAAGCCCCAGCCAAAAACAGACACAGCTAGAGTCCACAGACCACAGTTGGCACTGAATTCGACCCCAAGTGCAGCGCGTGAACTCATTCTCATTTGTGGCCAACAGTGCTCGCTGTTTGCTGTGTGATTGATGAATGTTGCATATTTTGGACGCAGCGGGATGTCGGTGCCGATGCCGCTGGCTGCATCCATTGTGTGGCATTAATGAGACACTGGCCATTTGTTAGGCTGACAATGAACGCCTGGACGATTGGACGATTGGACGACTGGACGACTGGACGCCTGGAACGCCGGATCTTAGCCTTTTTTTGCTTAATAAATTGCATGCTTAATATTGTCAGTGTTGCATTCAATGACGTTTGCAACATTTTAATATGCTGAGTGGTAATTGCCAATCGAAATTTGCATTTGCATGCACAAATCGTTGAGGTCGTAAAATTTTATAGAAATTGTAACACATTCGCAGAGTGCGGCAATTAGAGGCGGATTATGTGGGCTCGCTAGATTTAGTACTTATGATACCGTCATACCGTATTGTACATTGTACATCCAGCTAAGCTGTGCCCAGCTTCAAGCTAGCGGTTCTATTTATTACCATAAATAATTGTCAAAGCCAGAAAAGTCAACTGATATACAGTCGCTGTTTGGCCCAGCATGGCCTGCCCTGGCCGGGTACTCGTGTTTATTTCAGCTTACGGCACACTTAAAAGGCTGCAAGCCGACTACGACAACGGCAATGGCAACGACAACTTCTATGGCACACCCCTGACGTCATTTTTTGGTGGGTGCAGCAGCGCCAAGCAACAACAGCAGCAACAGCAACAACAACACATTAATGTTGCCCTGCATTGCTCATAATAAAGTCATTAGAATGTGCGATACGATTCTGGATCATAAGTCGGCATTCGATCGCACAGATTGAGGCGTTAATTGTTTAGTTCCGCTGCATTGGCTACGCAACTTGTGCTTGTCTCTTTTTGTTATTTTTGTTGTCGCTTGAGGCTCTGTACACACTTAACACAACTTCCGCACTAAGCGACACAATAATTTATTCTGATAAAATCTAAAATTGACATTCTAAGTAATTTGGAGTAGTGATAATCTGAGCTTGAGTTGTACATTTATTTATATTATATATGTCGAGATTATAAAGTTCTCATAATTGAAATATATATTTAAAATATTAAAATATTTTATATTATTGACTTGCGATATACATTTTTCAATATTAATATGTTGAAATTATAAAGTCTCCCTAATTGGTTTTATTTACATTTTGTTTTTGTCTTAATTTTCATTTTTATTTCCATCAAAAGGTCGCCCTTGTTAGCTTTCAGCTTTTGCATTATTTTATTTCACTTCGATTAATTTATGGCTTTCCTTATAACTTTTCATTATTTTCCTTCTCTTTTAGTGATATCCACATATTTTCCATCATCATTGTCAAGTTCATGCTTTTTATTATTTTGTGGATCGTCTGTTTCACTATTAGCAGCTTCCTTACTATTTTTCTTTTCCTCAATATTTTCCAAATCATCGTTATCCGATTTTTTGGAGTTTCCTCCATCATACTCAACATAATCCACATGGTCTAGATAATCTTCTTCAAAGTCTACCTGAACAATTTCGTCATAATCGTTATTATCACTCTTCGAAATTGGGTTGCAAGCCTGGCGACATTCTAATTCCGATGCGAACCGATTTGGATTTCCACCACAGCCACTGTAAATAAAATGGGAGCATTTTTGGGCAAATGGGTCGTAGCCGAACACTCTAAATTTGCCATGACATGGGCCTGCATTAACACGAAACAAACACTTCTCTGCAAATACATATAGGGAAGATAAGCTACGTTAATATTCCTTTGAGAATGATATGCTAGACTTACCGTCCCTTACAAATGGAGCTCTTGTCCATTCATTTATCGCTGAAACTCCCAAAATCGAACTCAGCAAAATGCACAACGAAACAAACTGCATGGCTCAAGTTGTAATTGGCTACTGAATTCAGTTGGTATGACTAAATCTCGTAACCTGATAAGGTATGTGTTTTGTGCCGATTGAGTTATTTAAAATGAAAAAGTGTTCATTGTATAAGAAACTTTAATTAGGTCTGTTACTGTAGCTTTGTGATGCTTGTATTTCTTAATATTACCTGGCTTATTTTATATAATTTTGTTCTCACACTCCGTCAGCTCCCCTGATGATGAGTATTTGACGTTCCCTGAATGAGGTGCTCTGTAGTCAATTGGCATTGAAGATTGAGTGCCCATTGTTGGCAGGTAGGATCAACATGTTGGCATTCAAAATGTTGCTAACGATGCACAGTGGTTTTAACCCAACTCAAAGCTCACTTTCTAGCTAAGATATTTAAATTTAAATTTTTCGCAAATAAAATGTAAGTGTTTTAAATTTAGTGTAGCTATCCCCAAATTTGAAAGGAAAGTGTTCATGTTACCGAAACACAATTCTGATTTAAGTATGCTAGTTTTCGTGATCGTTGTTTTATCGAAACGGTTGCCTTACATTTTACGAGTAGTCACAAGTAGAGCAGTTTCTCTTATTTGATTTAGAATGAATCACTGTGCACAAGGCTTCTTGCTAGCCATCATTATTGGCCGTCTCATCATTGTCGCACGACTCACGACGGTGATAAATAATCATCAGTCTGCTGACTGTGTACGAGTCCAAGTGCAGTCTTGCAAAGTCTGCGGAGTACAGCAAGTCCAGAGTTCTTTTGCCCTCTATGTGTTTCTAATTAAGCTTCGGCAATTGCAGGTACTCGTAATTGCATAAGAAGTAACGGCAATTGCTGCTCCTGTGTCTACTGATGCTGCGCCCTGCTGATGCTGCCCAAGTCAAGCCCAAGTGCAATCGGCCGAGCTTAACTTCTCGTTATTATCGCCATCGCTGGCTCTTTTTGGGTAGTTCATAGCAGAGACGGCAACAGATAGCAACAGTTGGCAATGACATTTCAATGCATTTATGATGTTTATCTTGGGCAACAGGCCATGCAAAGTGCACTCATAGTATAGTATAGTAGTGCTCTGCACCGATTTCGATAAATTGAGCACGTTTTCTAAGGCAGGGCCTTTATCAAAACAACTTCATCATCAGCAGCTTATTGATCTCCTGGCCGTGTTTGTCTGCCTGATTTTTTGGCTCGCTTAATTGGCCACTGTTGGCCATTTGGTTTGACCTAAAAGCACTTTTTAATGAAAACCACACAAAAGACGCCGCAACAGCAGCTGCTGCTGTTGCAACAAGGCGAACCTTAGATCCTACTCATAATTTATTTGGACTGTTTCTGCGGCTCAGATTTATTTTGGGCTCTTTCGATTACCATACAATTAGAGCAATGCAATAAGCATTCATAAAAATGCACATGAACATTTAATAGACATGTGTATTTCTTGGTATTTTATATGTACATATTTTTGGCTTATGCAAATGCAAGGTGCCTTAAATACAAGATCACAATATGAAGTACATTCCTAAATATAGGCATATATTTAAGTAAGTATATTTGATATTAGATGTGGTCGCTACTATTTTTTTTACATTTTTTTTTTGTTTGGAAAGTTTTGCTATAGGCACAAAGTTTACTGCTACACAGTAAGCATGTTGACCGTTAAGTGCCATTAAACAGGCAACTACTGCTGCTGCTGCGGCTCTGGCTCTGGCTGTGGCAGTGGCATTGTTGTTGCTGCATTTGCTCTTGCTATTGCAGTAGTGCCGCTTTCTAAGAGAAGAAGAAAATGAAGCAGGTGCGCAATTGTCAATTTTCTTTCTTGCTGCAGCAGAAATATACGGAGACACAAAAAAAAAACAATGAATAACAAGGTGAAAAGAGGTCCATGAGGCATCGAAGTTTGGATACACTTTAATTTAATTTGCAAATACCTTGAAATATAGTTTAATAATCTTAGTTATGATTAAGAGAAAAAATAAGTGCATATTTAAATAACCCATAAACTTTTCGACTTTAGCTTAAGAGCTTAATTGATTGTTAAACTCACTCCAGCTTAACATGCTACCTTTCATTATTAGTGTATTTCCATCTCTGATTATTTGCGGCACAGGTTTTTATCAGTCGCATATCGGTTTGACATAGTAAGTAGCTTTTGTTGCCTGTTGTCAGTTGTTGTTATTCTTGCTGTTGCTGTTGCTGCTGCTGCTGCTGCTGCTGCAAGTGGCCAGCCGTTGTGACTGTGATTATTATGATTGTCCAGTCAAGCATGGACGATGCCGATGCCTGTGCCGATGTTGATACCGATGTCTATACCGATGTTGGTACCGATGCAGAATGTCGACGTCGATTGCTGCTGGCCACAGTATCGGTAAGATTTATGGCCTTTTCCTACCAAGATTTGGCAACGGCGCTTGTTCTACGACCTGTTGTTTATACACATCTTTATAGGTATATTTTTGTATGTGTGTCTGTAGCATATATCTTTTATATGTTCATTTGTATTGTTTGCAATAATAACTATAATTTGCGTGATTTATGATTTGGTTTTGTGACATCAATTTGGAGTTTTCCCGGCCAAACCAGCGACCAACTTTGCAACTTTCTTGTATGCAAATACTCACAGATCTGCAACTTTCCGATGGTGGATTATTGGTTTCCAGCTTAGCTTTTTAGCTTAAATAATAATAAATTAATTTGGGGAAATAAAATAAAAAATAAAAGAATATATAAGCCTAAGAACACTTAAGGAATTTGAATGTAGCACGATTCATTATTTATATCTTCAACTTTTTATTTCCTCATATTTTACTCTTAATTTTAATAATAGTTCACAAGAGGTTTAAATCGCTAATTTAGTAACAGCTCATCGACAAGTTGAGCGAACAACAATTAAAATTAAATAATAAATTGAAATATAGTTTCAAAGAAACACACTACAGAGAATGTTCTTAAGAGTACATCTAAAAAAGGAGGGTAAATAGGTTTCACCAAATGGATCGGCCAATTTTCAGTAAAGTACTTTGATTTTGAAATTTTATTTTCAGAAATTTCTAAGATTTGCTGAAACTTTAACGATCGCCCTCGTTGCTTTCAAGCATTTGAATTCTTTTGCGTCAAATATGTTGGCTTACCAATCCCTGTCAAGTACGCAAAGCAAAAACTTTAACGCACAGGAAAATGCCATAAAACTATCAAATATAATTGTCTATGTCACTCGTTCTCTGCTGGAGAGACTGTGGCTATTTTCTGTTCTCAGTCCTCGGTCGCAGCCGGTCTGTTTTGTCTGGCCGTTGTCTGCCGTTTTCGCAGTGTCAACGATAAATTTCATAGATCATAATTTATTTGAACGCCGCTTACGGGTATGGCATTTGATGGGGCCGCCTTGTCGCGACCAATAGTTGAATATTGTTGGGGCAAATCTATTGGGGGAGATCTGGTGTGGGCACTGCCACTGCTTGATGTCACATAAAGTCGGCAAACTAATTTCCGCTGTATGCTAATTAAAAGTGCCAATGGCATGGCTGCCAATGGGCAAATTGCAGTGAGTTTTGTATAGGGAGCAAATAGTAGAGCAAAACAAGTGCCTGATCGAAGTTCTAGGAAGTGCAGCCGGCGGCACATGCTGCGCCTGGCTCTGCCATGCCCAACCAAGCAGCCAGTCGTTTCGTTATGCTTTAAATGAGCAATTTAACAAGCAGACAGCAGTGGTTGAGCTCGAAGCTGCCGCTGCCGCCGCTGCTGCTGTTGCTGCTGTTGCTGTTGCTGCTGCTGCATGTGGAGTAAGAGATCAAAGATAGAAATCTCGGCAAGAAGCGGCAGACAGTGGCAAACAGGCACACGGCGCTGGGGGCTCAGGCAGCTCAGGCGGCTTAGCTGGTTAGGGCTATTGCTTGTTGTTGTTGTCGACTTAATAGCGGCGCTTGGCACTGCTGTTGCTATTGCTGATGTTGTGGCTGCTGTTGCGGCTGCTGCTGCTGCTGCTGCACTTGAAATTGAATCTGAAGGAAAATCGTGCACATTCTGAGGCGACACCGAGATGCGGAAACGGCAGCACAACAAGCACAGAAGCCGTTAGTTAAACTGCTGCCAGTGCCAGCGGCCAGCGTCCAAGTGCAGCTGCATCCCGATCGACGCTGCCTCGAACCCTGCCCTTGTCGCCTGTCATAAAAGGCTGCCCGGTTTCTTTTTTGAGGCATATTAATTATTTTTTCGGGCTTTTGTCGTTGCTGTCGTTGTGGTTGTTGTTGCTGTTATTGTTGCTGCTCTTGAGGATATGTCCGGAGTTGGGCCTGGCCACAAAGCCCGCAGCTGCTCCATGCGCCATGGTCAAAACGCCCGCCAGCGATTTTTTGGCAGAGATTTCTGGCGTTGTTGCTTGTGGTTTTTGGCTTGACTTTGGCTTGGCGAATCGTGGCCTGCCAGAGAGCTAGAGCAAAAAGCACACCAGCAATGAAATTTTTCGTACATGTTATTGTCCATGTCCCTGGTCCACTGTTGTTGTTTTTGTTGTTGTTGCTCTAATGTTGCCGTCTCGCTCGCCGCTCTGGGCCCTGGCAAGTCGAGCCACCCATGGCGGGTTCAATCGGGTTTCGTTACAGTTTTACTATGGCTACATTGTTGAACGGAACGTACTCGTAGGAGAGAGGACTGGGGGAGACTGGTCGCCTAGTTGTCTTTTAGCGTTTGGCATTTTCAATTTCATGTTTTCTTGCTGTTGCTGTTATTGTTGCTGTTGTTGCTCGGTTTCTGTGAAGCACGATAAGCATTTCTTTTGAATTCGTTTTGTTGTGAGGGCGTGTGCGACGGTTGCGGCCAAAAAGCACACCAAAAATCACAGTTACATCAAATTGTTAATTCGTTTCATTTTGCACTGGCTGCGACTCTGATATCAACTCTTGTAGCTACCGTTGCTTCCAGCACTCCAACAACAATCGCTACAACAACTTGAGGTCAATTGAAATAGTGCATAAAATCAATTGACAACTTTTGTGGCTGTCGCATAAAAGAAACCGTTGAAGTTTCGTCTGGTTCCACTAATTTACCGACTGGATTCGTTCTGGTCAAATTCAATATTGAAAGCATGCCAATTGTCGCATTATAGATGGCCAATTTATTACGTTTCATTTGACATAATATTACATTTCGAGTACCTCATTATACAAACTCATAACTCACTGTCAGATTACCTTACAGCTAATTAGACTACATACATCAATAATTGTATGTTTCTAATGTATGATTGTAAATAAAAATGAAATTTATGTGCTGTGTACCGTGTTGCTAGATCGTAATTGTTTTTCATTATCTCCTCGTTCTGAACGCTTACATTTTATTTTTGTTTTTCATTTTTCCCATGACCACAAATTCTGTAGACTCGCCCACTTGCCACCGTTTTGGCCTCGATAGATTTTCTTAACTAAATTATGAGCAACTAAATTCAAAGTATCAAAGTGGTAGACGGCAGATGTGCCATGGAATTTCCACATAAATTTCAATTTACCTGCCTCACAGAGAAATTGGCAAAGAAAGCGATGCATCTGCTGTTGCTGCCGCAAGCCGATAGCGGCCTACGCCTGCACCGTCCAGTGCACCACACCGCACCACCAACACGTTCGCTGCCGCCACCCACTGTTTTAATTAAGTCGAAATGCAAATGAGTCGCAACTCGTCTGGGCCGGGTTGGGGGCGGTGTTTAGATCGGACTCTTCTATGCGATTAATTGCGCAAAACTGGCGTGGCATTTTCCTGCGAGATATTTGTACCAGTGAAAGCCGCTGATGCACCACAGCGGTGGCATCTTTATTTTTATGGCACTGCCTTGATAAGTATCGCTGGCACAGTTGAGAAACTCTTTGCGATCGATGTGATCTTCAATGTGCTGGGTCTGATAGCCCAGCAAACGCCAAATCACTTAACAATCAACAGTAATAACAACAACAACAACAATATCGATAGACGCAAACAACACCCATAACTACAGCTGCGACACTTTTGAAACTCGTTTGACAGCGATATTATGCGGAGATCGATTCGAGCCGAACCCAGAGCAAAAGCTGGGGGACCCAGTGCCAAAGACAAGTGCTAGTTGCAGTCCCAGTGCGCCAGTGCCAAGTGCCAGCCGCGTTAGATTAATTTCCAAAGGCTGTCATTAAAATTCCAACGGGCTGCAATTTATACGCCACACACATGCCATAGTCAGCCCCGATTCCGTCTTTGCCTAGTGTGCAATTTTTAATAAAAACAGCTTTATATTTATGATATCAGAATATGGCAAAAGAAAAACTAAATACATCGACAAACGACGGCAACATCAACAGCAACGACAACGACGACCACGCGCCGCTCGTTAGCCTGCTCGAGAGACCAAGACAACATCATCAGTGTGCAACGTGCAACTTGCAACGAGAAGCAGAAAACGGCGGCCTGTTGAAATTTGCATGACAAACTCAAACTCATCCATCAATCACGAAATGCAGTTGGAGTTGCTAACTCGTTAGGACCACTTGGCCAAATAATTTCACTTTTAATTACATATTTATTACTAGTCACAAGCATACGTGCGTATGTATGTATATATGGATGTATGAATATATGTATATAAGTATATGTACTATATCAGCCGCTTTGTATCGTATGTATGACAAGCAAATCGCTGATGTCGACGCTTAACATACATTTTAACTTGTCTTTTGCATAATGCGTGACAAGCTGCGACGATGGCAGCTGGATGAGTTTCAGCGAGATCTGAGACGCCTGCGGCTTTTAGCACGGGCGGCGCCACAAAATCAATTTGCTGCCACGCAGTGCGTTATCAGTGCGTGTGCGAGCGAGAGTTCAACGCATTGAGCTGCTTGGATAGATGCTGATGACAGCGTCACCTGTCGTCGCTCGTTAGCGTCATCATAAATAATTTTAGCAGTTTTTCATTGCAAAATCTATGGAAATTTATGACAACTCACGTCGGGTGCTGGATCAGCACGGGCGCATGGTAACCGATCGGCGCTTCCTTGTTTTTTTGTCGGCCGTGTGCATTGATAACGAAATGACCATAATGGCCATTATGGCTATGCATTTGTCTGTTGTTGCCTTTTGTTGCTGTTTCTGTTTTCTGTTTCAGCTGCATACGTTGCATGTCCATGTTATTGCAGCTGCCCGCTGTGCCACGAAATGCATTCAACTTTTGTTTCTCGCTCTCTCTCTCTCTCTCTCTCTCTCTCTATCTCTCTAGCTGTGGCCAAAAACACAAAAAACAAAAATAATTGTAAATCGTTAGATTTATGACCAAAAACATAGCCACGAATTATGACGCCGATCACAGGTGGAAATCGCATGCTGATTTCTACTTGATTTGCTTGCCATATAATTGCAAATTGTATTTGTTTAAACACGTTCACATGTACCTGAGCATATATATGTATATATATATATATATTTATATATATATATATGCATTGGTCGCTTTGGGGTCCCAGCTTGGTATCCACGAAATTGGCATCAGGCCAGCGCACGTCGCATGTTGTTTATATGTTCAATATGTTGTTGCTGTGTTTGTTTTTATTGTTGTTGTAATTCATTCGCTGCACGCCCACGTAAACACTCGACTATTGTATGAGCACAAAGAGAGGTTCAGTGATTGCCCATTGGTACAGCTTTGAATGATGTGTCTTGACGTGTCTTTTTGGCATCCAACAGCTCATCCATTGCGCACTCAAGTGTGTGCCTTCTGCGTTGTTCACAAATCGTTATTATTATTATTATTATTGTTGTTGTTTTATTGTTATTATTATTTGTGATGTGCGTGTTTTGTAATTAAATAATTAAATGGACAATCAATCAGTTAAATTTGATAATTATTAGTCGACGCATTTACCATCATATATGTCGTGAAAACGAAGTACAATATCAAATTGAAATAGCCTAGCTGACAAAATTTTAATATATCTAGCTTACCTAATGGATCTGCAAAGCTTTAATAACTTGAGAGCCTTCAAAAAAATGATTGCTCAGTTATCGTTTAATGAGCTGCAGCTGCGATTCGTACAGGCTTTTAAAGTGGCATCCTATTTCGCTGGATGGTTCGGATCTACATAGGACTGGTGCGAGTGCCACGTGCGTGCTCCATTTCTACTGCTTGGCATAAAGGTGCCAATGTGGCAAATGTTGTGAGCTTAACATTTTTATGGCTAACATAAGTCGACTTAGAATGTAGTAAATGTGGCAGACTCCAGCCGCTGTGCGTCTGCTACAGGCCAGTATCCAGTGGCTGCACTAACAAAAAAATATGTATTGAAATTAGAAAATTTTTAAAATATTTTTCCAAAGCAGCACTAATTATTTTTTAAATACTATTTTTATAATTTACACACATAACAGCTTATCAATTGTCAATTTATATGTGTGATTGCCTCTTAGATGTAGTGGAGATATATCATAATCTTATTTGCCTTATTATTTTCTAAGATTATAGATAATTTCTGGAAAATATGATTATACAACATCAAAGGGGATTTCTGAAAAGTATTAATGGATAAGCTACTAATTCTTGCTATTTTTTTTGTGAGATTAGAAGGATTGTATTTAGACCGACTTAAATTGTATCTGATATTTTTTCAGAGTGTGTCGATCAGGAGCTTGGATTGGAGCACAGTCTAGTCCAGGCTATGACACTTGAGGTATCGGTTTCATTAGCGAAATGTTTCCGTAAGAATGGCAAAAGGTCGCAATTGATGCCATTTACAAGGCGATGGCCATAAAGGTAACTACTTGCATGGGGAACCACAGTGGCACTGGCAATGGCATTATCCATTATAATTTGTATTGAATTTCGTTTGTGTTATCGCGAGTGCTGGCATCGCAGGTGATTTGTTTTTGCTCGGAAAGTGTGGCAAGAAACTCAATAAATTTATCAAATTGAAAAATGTGCAATCGAAATCAAAGCAAAGCGAGTTCAGCAAAAAACAGCTACAAAATAAATAAATAAATACGTATATATGAATGTATATACATATATTGAGTGTTGATTTTACGCGGAATTGGGCAAACAATTCGCATAGCGCTTTGCAATCAACGACTTGCCCCACCTAACCCTGTTGCGGTTAGGGTATACAAACGACTTGCGACAAAATGACGAAATTTATGGCTCATTTTTGTTTAGTTGCAAAGTGCAGCCGCCAATAGAAGCTGTGCACTAGGGCGTGGCATGTTGCAGTATGGTGCTGCAGGGGGACTTACTTCGCTGTCAGCAACAAATGCAAAGCGCCAAAAACTGCGACACTTTGTATAAATTGTGTCGAAAAACGGCAGCGGGCATCGCGTCGCGTCGCGTCCAAGTGGAACGCCAACGCTGGCAGGGACAGCTATAGAGCCAAATGTCTGCCAAAGACAATTTGTTGCTTACCAGGCTAGTCTTACCCGGCTAGCTTGCTGGCTGGCCACACCCCCTCGGCCAAATGCAACAAATTATTGTCATCAATTTTTAGATGCAAAGCTCGAGGAGTGACATTTATTGAAGCGTGGCTGAACGTTGAGGCCGGCGGCCTCAGCAGCCAGCCCGCTCAGGATGCAGCCGGACGTGATTGCTCACGTTGCTCCACATTGTAGGCGACTGGTTGGCTGGCTGACAAACGTTGTTGTTGTTATTGTTGATTATAGAGTGGCACAGCCTGGCCAGACTGCCGAGACTAGGAATGACACGTTTTTCCGCAGATTACTAGGAAACGATGGCAACAATGGCCACAGCGATGTGATGCCAACAAGTAACAAGTGGCCATCGGCCGACCTCTTAAATTAGCACCGATTTGGCGTTTTTTGTCTTCTTTTTGGCTGGGGCTGCTTCATTAACGTCGAAGCAGCTGAATAGCCGAAAAGTAAAAGCCCAAAATTATGACCATATTTGTGGTAAATTATGATACCCTTTCATAAACCAGCACTGGGGCAGCTGCAACCACACCAACGACCTAGCAAAATGGGCTGCATCTATGGTTTTGACTTGGTTTAAGATGTGGCCAACCGAAGGACTACTTAAAGGCCAAACACTCCAAAAAAGTCCATGGAAATTTACATTGTGCTGGACAATCGCCAGTGCTTGACTTGCTATAAACTATGCCATTTATCATACATACTATGGCGAGACCGATATATACACATTTTGTCAGTCCGCTTTTGGGCTTTTGCTATTTTCACCATTTCTTTCGCTTTTCAATATGCGGGCAACAACTGAAACCCGACAACAATACCATTGTTGTCAGGCACACGTACATACGACTACTCCAAAAAGGCTACCGTTTTGTAGCGCCCGTTGTTTCTGCGCCACTTATCCATTGACCGAGCTGCGTGCCAACTTTTGAGTGGTGCACCATTTGGCCCGTGCATGTGTCGTAGCCACTAACAATAACAGCGACAATGACTGGACAACCAAAATACCAGATTTGAGCTACTAACAAACGGAAATATGTCACACTAAATATACTTTGCAGAACTGCGAGAATGGTTTTCATTTTCAGGAGTGGCCATTAGTCAAAACAGAGCTTGTCTATGATATACACAGTATACAGATCTAAGGCAACAAAAGTTCTTGCCGCACCTTTATTATTGTATGAGAAATACCAATTTGAATATGGCATATATGATTGGATTTGGAATCTAAATTTATTTATTTTCCAAATCGATTTGTAGTTCAATAAAGTTTGTTCATCTTTAATTTTTACAATTGCAGCCAATGGTGAAAACACTTTTAACTTGATTAGTTTCCAAACTTATAATAACTGATGAAAGCTAAACTGATTTTCGTCAGGAATAATCTTTTTATAATGGTCCGTTATTCAAAAGAGTTGTAATTACAAATTTATGGTTAGAAATAATAACTAAACCGCTTAAGAACAAAATTTCTTGCATAAAAAATGACAATATTATGTGCAACAGTAACAGAAAAGAAAACATACTGAGAATGCACTTGTGAACTGTGAGGCATTCAACAAATTGTCTTGGTAGACACAACGATGCCAATTAAAGACTCCATATGACCCACAGCCCAAGTTGGACGGTCATGTGATGGTAGGCTTTCCATTCTGCCACTGTTTTTTATGTTGTGCCTGGTTTTTTGATATGCGCAGCTAATTGACCGACAACAGCGGCCTCAAATGCTGCACTTCATCATCAAAAAAGTGAGACCTACTCGAGTGGCGCAGCATTACGTCAACGTCAACTTAATTTGGCGGTTAACAAGCATGGGACACAGTCGAAGATGGAGTCCGCGCTCGAGTCCGAGTTCGAGTCTCAGCTGGGGCTGGAGCCAGCGCGGGTCAAGTGCTGACGCATCTGCCAAATCGAGTGAAGTGCACCAAAACTTGTAGTAACCAAAATAAAAAATGCTTGAAAAATAATGAGAGTTGTTTCTGTGCTTGTTTTTGTTGTTATTATTGTTGTTGTTACTCTTGCTGTAGCTGGCAGCATCATTAAGAGTGATCATCTGTCAGGCAGCTTGAAACATGAAACATGAAACATGAACGAGATCTCTGCCTCATTTAAGTTTTTCTTTTGGTTTTGTCTGTTGCGTGGCTTTGCGACAGCTCATTACGATTATATCCATATTTCCATTTCAGAAACTTGAACTTATGAAATTTTCAATTAAATAAGTGGACTCTTGCTGTAAGCACATTGGATAGCAAACTTTATTAATCTTTGGACGTGAAAAATATACAGAATTGGAAAAAGTTGTTCAAATATCTGTTTTTGCATTTAAGCTTACTAAACTAATACATTAAATATTCCACGAAAAATAAATAAATGTACTTTTTGTTTTCCTATAATTTGTATCGTCTGCTTTCCAATAAAAATTATTTTTTCAAGTGTTTTTTAATGACTTGATTTCACAGCTGTTGCTGATTGGCATTTGTTATTTTTAGCAACACAGCTGACTCAACGCCTGAACAAAAATCTATAAAAGTGGGTAGTCTGGATGAGACTCTCAAGTATTATACGCGTAGAGCTTGAGCTCAATGACCATGGCCTTAAGCATTATTAAGAACTTATTAATTTTGCAGCTGATTTTTTTGCATTGCCTGGCGAGAGATTCGGGAGTAGAAAGCGTCTATTGCAAAACCCCTCACTGCGGCTTAAGGAATTTAGCGTGCGGGAATAAAAAAGTATGTATTAAATATGAATCAACTTAAGTCATAGGCAATTCTTATTTACATTCTTCTTATAGAATATGAGCAGTTCGTGTATGCCTGGCGCTAAAATGATATCCTTAGCTCCCCATAAAACGCACCTATTGCATTTAATTAACAAATTTCGTAATAAAGCTGCCGCTGGCTATACACGCACCTTGTTTCCTGCCGGACGTATGGCACGGATGGTGTGGTCCGCAGAGCTGGAAAACTTTGCGCAAATGTACATTAAGAAATGTGCAAGTGATTTGAGACCCTGCATGGCCTCATCACAGTTTACGGTCATTGGCAGTATCTACGATGGGCTGAGCTACACGGGGAAGCCGAACTTACACAAGGTTACTGAAATCACAGATGAGCTGCTGAACGGTTGGTTTGAAGATGCACGGTTTGTGACGAGACAATTGCTGTTGCATTTGACAACCGATTTTCGTAGACCGTAAGTACCAAAAGATAACTATGTCTATTAGTCTTCTGAGAGATCGAACTCTTTCATAGAACTGTGCGTCTATCCGTATTACTAATGGCGGATCGCAATACACATGTGGGCTGCAGTGCAATGAGATTTGCAAGTGGCTTTGTCAACAACTTTCACATGGCCTGCGCCTTCGCTACTGACAATATGCGAAATAAACCCATTTATAAGATTCATGCCGTGCCAGGTAGATTGTGTAAGAAACGCGATGATACTTACCGGAATTTGTGCGCCATCGGTGAAAAATATAATAATCGCCACAAGTATCAGGTTGGTGAGGTGCTCCCAACCTCGGTTGAGGTCTTAGCTGGGTCAACTCTGTGAACGGTTAAATTCAATAAAATATATTTTCACATATCTCCTAGGAATTTCTTAATTTTTGTTAACGAATTTTTGTCATTATTTGAAAACTTCTGCGATACATAATAACGGAAGGCATTTTATATTATGGTGATACGATATAATTAACTGTTCGGGTGACTTTTGCCGTTATTACACATCGCTGCTACTACACCACAGTTGCAGCTCATTTCGTTATAATTGATAGTACATAGTGTCCATGTAATCTCTTGGGTGTTGCTCTTTTTTGTTTGTACAATGCTTGTAAAGCGCTAATTTGATTTTTTTAATTGTCTTCACAGGGGATTCATTAGCAATCCCTTAAAAACGCAGAAGCAATAACCAATGTCATTCAGTAATTCGTCAGTGTCCACCATGAATAGTTCTTGGTTTATATTGTGCCTTCTGCTATTGACTATCAGGCCAACAGTTGGAACAGATAGTTCGGCTATGGTGCAACTACTAAGAAGCATTAAAGAACAAGATAATTTTAACTATTTGTTGTTAATGAAATATCACAATTCCAATGCTTCAGAAAAACTAATAACCGACTTTGGGGATAACTCTTTCGTCAAAAGCCTTATGGATAATCTGCAGATACCCGTTATGCAATTTGATGAGCGTGTTACCTATTTCCTGAATGACAATCACAGCAATCATGTGTTGTCTGTGGTTTACTTAGTCGGAACGGACCTGAGCGACAACGAAATTCTAATAAAGGCACTGGTTGCCAATTTGCGACTTATGACGACATCACGCGTGGTATTCATAGTGCAAATGAGTGAACCTAATGAGCCGTTTCTATATAAATTGTTCACATATTGCTGGAAAATGCAGATGCTGAATGTGCTGGCGCTATTCGAGGACTATCGGGTAAGATAAAGTCCCACAGCAATAATATGACTATCTATTGACTAAATATATTCTCTATCCTAGACAACCAACACCTTTTATAGCTATAATCAATTTCCCACATTTCAATTGGAGCAACGCATATATAAACCAAGCTTGCCCATCTATCCCGATCGTCTGAATAATCTTTACGGCTATCATGTGTCTATAATGATTGGTGGTGCTAGCCCTCGCATTATAATCTACTACAATAAACAAGGTGGTATTGTATATAAAGGCACATTGGGACACTTCATTGATGCCTTTCAACAAAGATATAATTGCACTTTTACGCAACCGAGAGTAGCTAAGCCGAATGTATTAGTTCCTTCGACGGATCTGGTGGTTGCCGTGCTCAATGGCACCGTGGACATAGGAATGGCCGTTACGTTCCCCTATCTATTGAACATGCGAACCTTTACATATCCTTATGAGCAATTGAATTGGTGCTTGATGCTGCCCATCGAACCAGATATACCACCTGCAATGTATTATTTGAATGTTTTCCAGCTGGACTCATTTTTACTGACTCTCGCTGTCTTGGTGGTAATTTCCATAACTCTTTCATTGCTTCTAAAACACAACGGCTATGATGTGCAACTTTATGAGTTTATATTACATGACAATTGCCTGAGAGGAGCTCTGGGACAATCCTTCCATGAGCTTCGTAATGTATCGATTCAGGTGCGCTCGATTTATATACAGATCTGCATATTGGGTTTTCTGCTCACTGCCTGGTACAACTCGTACTTCTCTGCTTATGTGACCAGTACGCCAAAGGAGCTGCCCTATCAGAGCTACGATGATATCTTGGCCTCCAATGTAAAAATTGTCGCTTGGGAACCGGAGTATAATGAGCTTATCGGACGAGCGGTCGCCTTTCGAAAATATGAACGGATGTTTCATATTGAGCGTAGTTTTGATAAATTCATAAGTATGCGTGATTCCTTAAATACTTCGTATGGCTACGTGATGACCTCCACCAAGTGGGTTGTCATTAATGAGCAACAGAATATCTTTAGCAAGCCGCTATTTCGGATGCGCGATGATTTCTGTTTCTTTAAAAATATACCACTCGGATTTCCAGTGCGTGAAAATTCCGTATATAAGCAGCCCCTACAAAAACTCATTCTGGAACTATCCGAAATGGGCTTGTATTCCTATTGGACGTCGAAAGGATATTCGGAGCAGGTTGAAGCAGGTGAAATGAAGTTCCTTGATTTAAGTGGACGCAGAGAATTTCGCGCGATGCAGTTGCAAGATCTGCAATACGTTTGGTATGGATTCGCTTTCATGATGGTGTTTTCTTCATCTGTTTGGTTACTTGAATTGTTTACAAATTGGCTAACACGTCGAAATCATAATCGAACTCAAGACTTGCCAAACTAATACAGATATTTGATGTTTTTTTTAAGTGTACTTTCTATTCGAGTTGACATTCATCTATGCTCTGTTGATTTTCTTTTATATTTCTTATCAATTTCTGGAAATATCTATTCTGTCTAAATGATTTCAAAATTCAGCCAACCTTCTATTAGTTGGTTAAGTGACCCACTAAACAACGAGGATCTGTCTTTGAGTTTGTAGGCTACTGTATCAATGTATAAATATATTAGATCGATGGTGTTGTTTACAATTTACGTTGATGGCTTAGCTTATTATTGTTATTAATAAATGTAACTTCAAAATGTTTGACATTTTCTTAATTTTGCGCTTCAAATAATTACAGTAATAGCTTATAGATATTAATTTGTCAGAAAGTTATTCAAGTTACAACCTCCGATCAGAAAATCGCTGTGTAAATGTTCAAATGGCAGGAGACTTTGGCTCAAAGTTCATCAAATGCAATTAAGATGCTTGTTCATTGGGGATACGGCTGACGGTCCCCCAAGGTGCCACGACGACGTCGACTTGAATATTGTGAGCCACCTGCGCCAGTAACTGGCGCCTCTTGAAATTCCCTAATCGACATGTTTCGATCTCAAATGACTTGCCGCTCACTGCGCCACTCGTTGGAACAGCCGTTTGCTGTGGCCCGATGCCAGATCTGGCCAAGATGCTTCGAGTAAAATGTTTTCTCTAATCTGCACTGATGTTTGCAGGCTGTTGGCGCATGCGGCACGCATTTGACTCCCCTCCCCCCCACCAAACCCGACTAGCACATCGCACGGCTGCAGCACAGCTCGCTGATGATGCTGTTAATGCAGCAGTAGCTGCGCACTTTGATTTTGACTGACAAGTGCCGCCAGTGTAATGTTGCAGCCGTTGCATTGGTTGCTGCTGCTGTTGTTGACATGCACAGCTGCGTGCGCTTTCATGCGCTTCCTTTATTGGAGAAAACTTATTATATGCCCCTGATGATCCTCGTTCAGCCTGGGGTCTGTAACAGGCGGTCGCCGTTAAAACTAATTAGCACAAAGCCAATGCTTGGGTACTGACAATGAGTGTAAGACTTTGATGTCTTCGCTTTTGGGTATGGCCATGAGTTAAATATTTCATTTAATTGTCAATAAAACTTGTAATTCTTTTTTATTTTGATGTTTAGTGCTTGCAATACTTAAATCTTTAATGTAAGACTTAACTACTAATGGGTAGCTGGATTTTTTTGTTTTTTTGTTTTTTGTTTCGCTTGCATAAATAATAACTAACAAACATTTAACTACATATATAATTTCATTGGGCCTAAAACTATGCGTAATATTTATATAAATATATATATATATATATATATATATATATATATATATATATATATAACTATATTCAAGTGTGCGTGTATATGAACAAGGGCTTAGGCAAATGCATTATAATAACTTTATTATGTACATAAACTAAATTCAATAAATTAAAAAATATTGCAAAGTTCACAGTAAGTATATGTATATAACAATAAATGTAACGTAACCCAAACACCAGAAAATAAACTTGTATTAAAACTATCACATAATAATTGGCAGTTTAATTAACATTAACATTAACACGAACTATTCATAGTTTTTAAATTTGTTTTACTTAGCTTAGACTTAATATAATTATAGCTCTTTTATTTATAGTACATACAATTTGCGATTCACACAGCGGCGAGTGTAAGAAGATGATTACTATGAAAACATAAATTGATTTTAAGTACCTAAGTATTAACGATTTATATATGAAATACAAAAAATAATGGCAAGTGCAATGCGATCAAGCATTTTATGATCTGTAAGTAGTGGCGCATTGGATTACTTGAACACTTCTCAGATTAACGAAAACGTGAGTATTATTTTAGTGATAAGAAATTACTTGTGAATAAAACAGATCCCTGAAGAGAGACATTGATGGTTTTTATAAATTCGAATATCTAAAGTAAAGTTTCTCGCTGAGTATTCAGCTCAAAGGCTTTGTTTTGTTTGCAAATGTATAGTTTTTACAAATAGTTTGTATTCATTTTAAGTGAAGTGTTCAAAATCATTCCGGTTACTGGCTCTTTCTTAAAATATGTCGTATTTACATTGACGAACGATATGCTAATTTGGGCAAAGCAACTAAAATGAAATACTTTTAATGTACAGGAAACGCTTCTCAAAATCTATTTTAGTTATTGTATAAATATATATAATTTATTTATTTATGATAGTTAGAAAAAAAATGTGGATGAGTTCATAGTTCGATTTTGTATTTGCAAGGAAGCGTTTGGCCTCATTTGATATCACCACTCGTAAATTTGCTTATTAGCTTCGTTTAAAATTGTATTCTATTTTTCTTCGCATTTAAAATTAATTAATAATATTTAAAATTGGATTTTACTTTAACTTGCTTTAAATTTGGCACATTTAAAATTAATTTGAGTGTGTTTTAGCATTACGTGTAGAAAACATTGAGTATTTTATTTGGAAGTGCATTTAGTGAGTTTGTGTGTTGTTATGTGGACTTGTCTTGATGTGTTTGTGATATAGGAATTGCACAGAAAGCTAAGATAGGAATTCATCAATGACGTTAATTCGATCAGGAATGATCTCTTGCTAGGAAATACATTCCTAAGAGTATTAGAGAAGTAATCTCTTATATTTTTTTTGTTTTTCTTTTTGTAAGTAAGGAACAAGAAATAGTTTGCGGTTTGTGTTTTTATTAAACATAGCCTATTCATATAAAAGCCAAGGTTGCCCCACTACCGGTTCGTAAGCAGACCGTTGGCTGGCGGTAATACTCCAGGTGGTGTATTTGGCCCACTCAGCACGACGCCGGCACTCATTAAACTGGGACTCGACACCACAGCAGTGGGCACCGCGCTGAGCTGTCGTTGTTGTTGCCCAAGACTCGCACCGGAGTTAGCTGCATTTGAGATGCCGCGCTGATGCTTGGCGGAGCCGCCTTTGATCAGATTGCCATTGTTCTTCTGGGTCATGTGCGTCTGATAGTGCTTGGCCAGGTGTGCCTTCTGTCGGAAGCTCTTGCCACACAGCGAGCATGCAAACGGTTTCTCGCCCGTATGCGTGCGTATGTGCACATTCACAGAATACTTGTCCTTGAACCCCTTCGAGCAAATGGAGCAATAGTGCAGTGAACGCTCTTTCCGCTGTCCACCTCCACCGCTGCCACCACCACTTGCCGTGCTTGCGCTGGCATTGCAATTGGCGGGCGGACTATTGCTGCTGCTACTGGCGCTGCCGCTCGAAGAGGAGCTGCCACCGTTGCCTATAACCACGCCTAGAACGCTGCCGCTGTTGTTGTTGCTGTTATTGTTGTTGTTGGCCACGTTAGGATTATTGTTGTTGTTGTTGTTGCTGCTGCTGCTGTTGGCGCTGCTGTTGCTGCGCTTGTACTGCTTCTTGGGCTTGCTAACGCCACCAATGCGACTACCTGTGCCCACAGCACTAGCCGCTGTCGATGTGGACACCTCGGCCTTGAGAGGTTGCGGTGGCGGTGGTTGTTGCTGCTGCTGCTGGGCATTGGTCAGGGGCTGTAGCTGTGTAGCTGTCGTTGCTATTGTTGTTGTCGTTGTGGCGCTGGGTGAGATTTGCATAAGCACATCGCTGCTGGTATAGTCTCCGGGTGTGGGCGTGCCAGTGCTGCCACTGCAGTACTGTTGCACCTCGTTGGCAATGCGCTTTATCTTCTCGAAGTCATCACTGAAGGCATTCTCCAGCGACAGGAACATGTCATCCACAATAATGCCACTGGCATTGCCCCCGTGCTGGCCGTGATTCGACGAGGACATATGTGCGCCTCCAGTCGCATGACTCATCGCTTGCGCATCCTCGAACATTTGCGCGGTATTTAACGTGGAGTCCGCAAAGCCCAGTGCATCCGCGGCATCGTCGGGAGTAAAGAGTAGTCTCCTCATTTCATCGTCCTTGACCACGGGCAGAGTAAGTCCGTTCTGCATGTGCAGCCCTTTGGCATAGCCTTTGCCTTGAAGGGCACTGCGCAGCAGGGACTCCGCGCTATTTTGCTCCGCTTCCGCATTGTGATCAGCCATGTGCCAGTCGTTGTTGTTGTTCTGGAACTGAGCCAACTGTTGGCCCAGCTCATTGACACCGCCGCCCGCAATGGAAATGGCTGTGACCAGCGAGGGTAGCGTCTGTCCATGCTGTTGAGATTGGGAAATACTGCTGAGGCCATTGGCATCTGCACCACTGACAATTACATCCTTGCCATCCGTACTGAAACCGCTGTCATCGTATGGATACTCCGACTTGATGTAGCCCGGAAAGCTGCCTAACAAACTGTCCAAGTCCAGTGCGCTGGGTAGTTGCTCAGTCTCGGCACGCTTGAGCCATGGCTCGCCTCCATTTAATACTGTCAATGTGTAAATCTGGCCGTCAGTTGTGTCCAGGCTGCTGATGGTGTCACTGCTGCTGCCCGCTGCACTCGAAGAGCTGCTGGCATTAGGTTGCTGCTGTTGTTGTTGCTGTTGTTGTTGCTGTTGTTGTTGTTGCTGTTGCTGATGTGGATGTGAATGCGACTGTGGTGATGTGGGACTGGGTTGGTTGCTACATCGAACATTGCCGGCATTGGCTGCTGTCGTGGCGCTGGCTGTGATCGGCTGCTGCTGCCAACAGTATCGATCGAGGTCCTCAAATATGGAGCTGGAGTCAAGGCGGCTGCTGTCCTTGTCCTGGTGCCAGAACTGTGAAAGATAAAACCATAAAATTCACGAAATTTAAATATTTTTAACAAGAATACTTTCGAACGTAAATTTAAAGTAAAAAACTTTCCCATCAATTGAATTTTTAATTTTAAAAAATGTTGAAATGAATAAATGCAAGTTCTCATTGCAAATTTCAGAAGCAATCTTTTTAATATTAAGAAATATGTGTATTGATTTTTATTTCATATCAGAATATAATAATACAATATAAATACATTCAAATTTAATTTATATCAAAAGAGAATTAAGAAAGTTGTAGAGATTTTGGAAGCTCACCTCATAGCCCTGTAACGTGGGATCGCCACCATTGCTGGAGCTGCCATTGCGATTGCAAACGGGGACAATAACTGCTCCCCCACCTTCGACACCGTCGTGTGTCATACTGCTGGTGGTTCTCGCACCGCCGCCGCAAATAGCCTGCTGCGGCGTTTGTGACGTTGTGGGCGTATGACCTTGGCTGTGGTTGTGACTGTGCTGTTGTGCGTGCTGCTGATTGTGCTGTTGCTGCAGGCTAACGCCTACGCCCACATCCATACCGACACCGATGCCAATGCCCATGTCCGGCGCTGTGACAAAATCGAAGAAATCCGTCTTAGAGAGATCCTCGGCACGAAAGGATTCACTTATATCCATGCCAGTCGATGTGGACATATCCTCAGTACCTATCATTTGTTGGGCGCGTATTTCCAGTTCGCAAATATGTTTTTAGTGCTGGGCTATATCTGAAATTCTTGTTGATAAACTGTGAAAGATTAGATGAAAAAGAAAATTGTTAGGAAAATTGTATTATTAATTGGACGTTAATAATTGTTATACGTAATTAAGTTTTTTTCTGATAAAAGGTTAGAATGCGTCCGTTAATAGAATAATATATATTTTACAATTTGAAATACATTCAATGTATTCGCAATCTTTATGAAATAAAGGCAATACGTCTAAAAGTAGTGCAAGTGTTAAAAAAAAAAAGTAAATAAACCGAAACTTGCTCTGAAAGCCGATTTTTTTATCACCATCCACGCCTTTGATTAGTAAACAGTTTTCCTCGTACTGTATGGGGACAAATACATTAATTTATTTAAGCCACTTGTCAGCTGGCTGCATAAGTCAATCAGTCATTCATTCGCCCATTCCTTGCACTCGGCTCACCTTGCCTCGGGGCTCAGTTTGCTTGGACATGCATTCCAGCAATACTTGCATTTTAATTTGGCCAGCTACTTTAGCCTTCTCAGTTTTTTGCTTGCTATCTGCAAACAAATAAATCAAACTGACAGAAGGGTGACAAAGTGTAAACACATTTGGCTCGCTCGGCTCGTAAATCTCTTGAAGCCGCACTTGGACTTTGGCTAAAAACATACCTGACGCTTTTTTGTTTTATTTTGCATAGATTCTGCGAGCCGAATAAAAAGCCGGCTGGCCATTTAGAACAGGCAACAACGACCTGCTGCTGCCAAAAAAAAATATCGCCACGAGTCCGAACTTTTGACTACCCATGGAATTGGAGGGTGGTGCCATTGCGGTCTTGATTAGAAGTCTATTTAGTTAGTTTTACATCGAATCGAGTAATCGATGCAGCTAACAATCGAAATCACATCGACAGTTTGCGTGCAGCGATTACGATTTTGATCTGTTGTTCACGTGTTTTTTTGTGCTCGGCTTGCCCCGTCAAAATCGTGCAGCAAGTACTAAATGTCCAAATTGTCAATTGATTTGCTTTTAGGAATATTGGTTTTTTATTTTGACTATTTTATATATATTTATTTTTTGGGTTTGCATGTAGGAAAAATGTACGCCATTTCAATGTCTGGTGTGGCAGCGTGAGAACCACAAACAGAAATGACTTAACAAATTTGCATACAACACAGAGAGAGAGAGCAAAGAGCTTGGCGTATTCTTCTAGCGCATACTTTAGATAAGGGCAATGCGAAGAGAAAATGCCATGGTATAAATATTTCAGATGCTAATGCTAGGAACATTTAAGTGCAACAATCTACGCAGAAATCAACTGCAATGTGGAGCCAGGTCTTTGAAATGCTTAGTTGAGACCGCAGCATCAGCATTAGCAGCGGCAGCAGCAGCAGCAGCATCAACACCTGATCTCCAAAGACATTAATGTGCGGCAGCGGAAGACCAAGACACGACCCATTAGAGCCTGAATGAAAGCAACAACAACTACAGCAACAATAATAACAACAGCAGGAAAAACAACTGAAACTACAACAAGTGCAGGCCATTGGCCAAGTCAGAGACCGAACGATCGGCCAATCTGCATTTTAAGCACTTGAAGTGAGCTCGTTTTCAGTGTTTTCCATCGGCTTATCGCTCCTCCATCTGACCGGCCATAGAAGGCAAAAGGCTGCCTCTTAAATTTCACCAAAAAACTTGCGGCTTTGGTCAAATGCGTAATCATTTGTAGTCATTTGCCTGCCTTCCTGGCTGCTGCTCGGTGGTTTAGTTAATCATGATGTTCAAATTCAAAAATTACTTTATACATATTTTATGGTTGAAAGAGAACGTGTGACAGGTATGCAGAGAGCGAGAGAGTGGAGGATAACAAGTAAAAATGGTTTGGTAATAAAAAATAAATATAAAATATATAAAAAATAGTAAATAAAATAATAAGATTTTGATTGAGCGTTTTGGGGCGCAAATATTGACTAATTTTGCCACGATTATTGTTATTTGGCTGCGGACCAAACAAAAAGAAAGTTTATTGCCAGGCAGCCGCGCGTCTGGAACGTGCAAATACATACATATATACAAACATATAGCACATCCAGACACAACTCGATCGGCTGCCTGGCGGCCAATAATGTACGTGCATGTACCCAGCACATGCATCATGAGTCAAGATGAAGATGCATGTGGCCGCAACTCTACCTGAGACTGAGACTGAGATGGGGACTCAGACTAAGATTGCGACTGCGACTGAGACTTCGATAGCAGTTTATTTCTTTATGTTGCATAGCAATTGCAATAGTAATCGTAGAAATTGTTAGCGCATTTTGGCCAATGCAAACAGCCTCCAGCGGTTTCATTTAAAAAACATGATAGCATGATAGGTTTCCTTAACTTTTTCAAGGGTACATTAACTTTATTGCGAATTAGGAAAACTGGTATACGACAAATTTAGCTACTGAAAATAAAATTTAACTGCCGATTGATTATTTTTTTCGAGCTGACGTTAAATTTATTTATTTATTTCAAAGCTGATTAATTGAAATAAAAGATACAAGAAATAATTAAAATAAAATGTTAATTACAAACACAACAATATGCTATAAAAATAACCTGCTGCAAAAGGTATCTCATGTTCGGTGTGTTGAAATTTTGATTTTGCAACTTGTTTATGTTGCTTTGAATTGCTGAGGAGGGGGTTTTCGATTATGGGCAATAAATTAAAATGCGCCAATAATTTTTTTTAATTAAACGAATTTTTGGCATATTTATTTACACATACAAGTCCGCATAGTGCGTAGTTAACTTATTGCTCGCAGGTCTTGGAAAAATATTGTACTGTGGTCTGGCATTGTTTGGCATGCAAATTGCTCAGAAAAATTTCCACATCAACAAAAACAACTACAAAATTATGAAGATTTCGGCACAATTTCTTTGGTGTGCATGGTCGGGCATGATTAGCATCCCGACATCTTGCAACCCATCATAGCGGGCGTCAAATACAAAGGAAAAAAAAATACCAAAACAAAAATAAAATGCGGTAGTCAAAAGCCACCGCCGTTGCCGAGATTAGTTTATGTGCAGGAATTTTTATATTGTGGTTACACAATTTTCCTCAACATTGTCCGGCTCCTTACCCTTTTCGGCCGTCGCTCAAAGTTGCTTGGCTTTATAATCACACGCATCAGCTCTTCTGCTTCATTGCTTTGGTCGCGATTTCTTGTCAAATGGATTGGTTTGAGCTTTTGTTGGCCACGTTGATTTTTTTCACGATTTTCCACGCATTTTTAACCTAAATTCCGTGCTAAACGATTTTTTAATGTCTTCACTAACAAGTTTCAATTACCAATAGGCAATAGCCATGGTAAAATGCGTACAGATGCCATTTACAGAAATGCCCCTATGAAAACCAGTCCCCAATCCCAGCTCATTCAATTAAAATAATTCAACAATTGTAGCGAAATTGCCAAAGAAAGAAAAGATAAAGAAGACAATGCGGCGAAAAACCTGTAGATCCAGACAAACCACGAGAATTCGTAACAAGCAGCAAGTTGACTCACGTAGCGCAATCAAATTGCACTTCGATTGGCTAAAATGGAGCCATCAGTGAAAATATCTTTGGATTTGTATGTTCACTTGTCGATAATAGAATATTTATTGATACCCTGAATAGAGATAAATGTGCACAAGCTTCAGAAGTGGTTTCTATATGTTAAATATTGGCCATATATGGTTGTTTCTTTTCAGATCATTTACCAGATAACTTGTCTGCCAAATATGCTCTAAAGCTTTTCTCTGAGGAAGACCGACTGTTTGCCACGATAAATAAATAAATAAGTTATTATACCCTTGCAGAGAATAATATAATTTGGTTATGAGAAGTTTGAAGGATATATACATATTACTTCATCAGAGGAACAGATAGTCTCCACTCTGAAATCGCAAGATTATTTTTTTCCTTAATACATACTTAAATGTACACCTTTAAACATTATTTGCACTTTATGAGGTAATCTATACAATATTTCGACTGCCACTTAAATAACATGGCAAAGGTATTCATAAATTTTATTATCTCAAAGTGTGAAAAAGCGTATTACCTTACACATCGTTATGTGATTGATAGTATTTATGTTTTTAAACTATATTTTGTTGTGTGTAGGAAAACGGAATAATGTAGCGACCCATAAATAGCATCGTAAAAACGCAGCTGCAACTGTGCCCATTTTTTATTGTTTTCTATTTTTTCTGGAATGCAAATGTGCATCGTTAACGAAGTGAGACCGCTCTGCAACATGCTATAGGCCAGTCAATCATTTTTCACCAGATAATTATCGCCCACCAACCGACTGAAAGGCTACCAAATGCGCATAACGGCTATAAATGTAACCAGGCTGCTGCTGCAGCTGTTGACCAATTGTCGGACAGGTTGATAAGCGGATGGGGCACAGCTGGCAGTAGTTGCATCGGGCTTATGTTTCAATTGCATGCAAATGTATAATTGAATGAAATGGTCTTTCAGGTATAACAACAACTTTCGAACTGAGGCCCGCCTAATGAAGTAATCACCGGACAGCATCTCAAACTTTGGTTGGCATTGTCAATCAAAAGAAACGTTTTTATTGGCCTGCGTTACAAACCAAATAGCATCAAGATGTATTAATCATTTCGACCACTGTTCGCTTGTTGGCCAGCGTTGGCGTTGGCGACGGTGACGGTGACTGTGACTGCGACTCCGACTGCGGCAGTGGCAAAGCCAGTGGCAGTGGCAACATAGACGATTGTAGACGCGTCGGCGGCGGTTTATCAGAGCTCGCAGATCTTTGGCATAACCAAACGTAAAAACGTAAAAAGCCAAATAACTTCAGGCGAGACAAGCATGATTAAAATGCGCAAAAATGGCAAACTCCAAATGGGCGCTGCATGTTGGAAGCGCCAAACACAGACAACAAGAAGAGCAACAACAACATCAACGCCGTGTGATGTACACGCGGCGCATTTCAATTCCATTTGATTAATGACAAAGCCTTAAAAGCAACTGCGACAGCAGCGACAAACGAAGATGTTGCTGATTGGCCCGTTGTCCACTGCTGTTGTCAACTGCCAATACAGCTGCTGCTGTTACTGTGTCTGCAACAGGTCCTACTGTGGTAGATGCAACATCTTAGTTATTCGCAGTTATTTTTTATGACAAACAATTAAAAATAATTTGTTCATTAAACCAAGAGTCCGATATTAGGGCAATCAATTACAGGCAATCATGGAAACACTATCTAACATTTTCGTTTGAGTTGATTAAATGCAAATGTGCAATTTGTAAAGTAGAAAGTGTCGCTTTGGCCACCCACACAATTTGACACAAAAATCTGCATAAAGACTGCCCGCCAAATAAGTCCAGACGAATGCTATGTTACCGGCTTTGTTGGCTTTGTTTGTGGGTGCTGCAGTGAGTGATGTTGATGTTGCTGGAGTGCCATGCACAGCGGCAACATGCCCAGATAAATTTCGAATTTGCTATGAAACTTGTATCAGAACATGTCCATCTTGGTTACCCACACTCGCAGGAGAGTTTACTTATTGGTGGCCAGGTGAAAACTAAGACTGACTGCTTTCACAGCAGCCACAGCACCAAAATTGCTTATACTGCTTGCAGCATTGTGATTAATGTATTAATTAAAGCCAGTTAGGTTGAACTTTTCAAGACCCAGCCCCTGATTCGTGGCTTTAGAAATCGGCAGACATTAATCAAAATCAATAAAGCAGCTGTCTCAATGCCAACCGGCAGTAAGTCTGTAAGGCGGCCGAAACCCCTCAAGTCAAAAATTTGCATTTTAACAAGTTAATTTTTTGTTGGTGTCCTTCTTGCTGTTGTTGCTCTTGCTATTCTAAGGTATTGCAAAACGGTAGCTCACGAAGTTGCTAAGATCTGTTGTTGTTGTTTTAGTTGTTATCGTTGTTGTTTTTATTGTTGTTGTTGCTGCTGTTTTACTTTCAATTGCTTTTGACTGGCGACATAATAATGAGCAACGAAAAGTGCATTTATTGTCCAAACGTGACATGCTAATTGAGTTTTTGGGTGGGCGTTAACCCACCAAGACACAGTTTTGACAGCTGCCTAGACAGCAAGTTAATTTGCTGCTTTCAAATATCAGTAGTATGAGATACATACTTACATAAAGATAGATAGATACGCAGACATAGCAAATATAATAAGGTAAAAGATTTAGTCGCGTCTGCCAGAAGAAGCATGATAACTTTATTGATTTTGGCAAACGAGCTGAAAGACATTGAAACCAAATCGTGAGTTTGGCCAACAATCAAAGCAAATAGTAACAATAAGCCAAGACTTTAAATTTGTTTCATTGTGTGCTGTGGTGTGTCTGTGACGTGATTGCTGCAGGCGCCACTTGGCAGCAAAACAAAAGAGCAGGTCAGAGCACAGCACGTTAGGAATTCTGGCTAATCAGCACAAACTCCAAATCCGACTACGACTCCGCTCAAACTCCAGCTCAAACTCAGACTCAGACAAAAGGGTGGGCGCTCGACGACGATCCCATGTATTCTCTCTGAAGGCTGCCATTCATTAAAGCCATTTAACCGTTTCTATTGTAGGTGTGTGATTCTCTATCGGGGTGTGTGTGTGTGTGTATGTGAGAGTGCTTGTGTATGTGTATAGCAATTTGTTTGCTGTCATGTCAAAGTGCAATGAAAATATTTTCACTTGCCCATCAAACGGCGCACACACAACACTTGACATGCGACAGCAACGTCAAACATTCCCCAATGCCACCCAAATGGCATCTTCATAAATTTGATGCAGTTGCCGTTGTACCCAACAGCAAACAGACACAGTAACCATAGCAACAGCAACAGCAGCACCAGCAACACTCCCACATACCCAAAACCTCTATAGCAATATCGTGTGTAGTCTATACGCTCCTTGAGGCTGCCTCGTCTTGTGGGTCGATCAAAATGTTTGTGTCGTCTTTTTCATCCTCATCATTAAATTCGTCAAGATGCAAATTTTACATTTACATTTTTTTTTTTTTTTTTTTGCCACAGACTGTTTGTTTTGTTGCTGTTGTTATTTCTATTGCTACTGCTGTTGTTTGCTAGTCGTGCGCATCTTCCAGGAAGGAGGGACAGATTGATTCCAGACGGCAGTCTGTTGGCGTATATCTTAAACTGACTCTGACATTATTTTAGCTGAGTGCCGAGAGCGATTTATTGGACTGGCCTGGCTTTTAGGTTTATCATCTGTGGGCGTCCAATACCAAATACATTTATCTGTTTGGTCATTTAACACATAACATATATATAAATAATGGTTAAGCAAACTACATAAATTGCTCGTGACTACAATTAGACAATTGTTGCTGTCGTCAAACTCAGCCATGGCTCAGAAGTTAATGAATTTTCATTTGTACTTGTGTATGTCTTACAAGACAACAGCAGAGCAGCAGCAGCAGTAGCAACAACACTAGCAAACTCTCATGATGTTGGTGTTGTTGTGGGCTTTGGTTGCCTTAGCTGTTGCTTGTATAAATTACCATAATAACAAATTACGGATCATTAAGATTGTCAGCTACTTCGTTTTAATTAATTAACCATTAATTACAAAGCGCCTGAATGGCAGAATGTGGCAACAGTGTCTGGTAACGACAAATGCTGTACATGAGCCTACAGTATAAGCCCAAAACCTAACAGCAGACACACCAATAACCAAAGAGACAGCAGGCAACGGCATCCGAGCAGCCATATAAGCCACGATGACGATGACAGCGACGACAACGACGTCAAGAAGCCAAAATTAATGCAATAGAAGAAAACAACAACAGCAGCAAAAACACCAACAACAATTGCAGCAGCAAGTGAAGAAAAGCACAAAAAAGCAGCTGTGCACAAAAATGCAAATTTAACAGAGTAAAGCAACAACAAAAACAGCGACAACTACAAATATGCTAAGAGACTTCACTTTCAATATATAGCAAAGGATGCTATTTGTTGTTGCTGTTTGTCGCGTTTGCAAGTTGCACAAATTGCATTTTGCCATATAAAACACAATTTCAGCTGAAAACAAAGAAAAAAAAAAAAATAGCGAAAAATGCTAAAGTAAAACCTACAGATGCATATGGGACAGAGTCAGACAAAGCACCGCCACTAAAAATGTGACAAAAGCCCAAAAACGCAAACTGAAAGTGAAACTCGAGAGAACCGAAATGGAAACTAGAAATTTGCATAGAAATGAATTTGCAAGAGCTGTTGCGCCAAACTACTTATGAGCATACGTACTAAATAAAGCCACATATACACACATAGTACAGCAAATAAATCTGGTATCTCATTAATAAGCAATAAGATTATCAGATATACCGTCTCAAACGGGATGCTTGGGAACTTTTCAAATGAAACATGTATATTAGTCATATGTAATCTGTAACGTAATTAAAATTTGCATAATTATTGTTTATATATAAATATGCTAATCATAATCAATAATAAGTTTATTAACCCAAAAGTGTAAATATAAGACAGATGTACGAATTATAAGTTTCTAGTCACAAATAAATTGTGTGTATGAAGTTATCTGATTGCAATGAAATAATCATTAAAATATATATAAAAGAATTTAAATAATTCCATTACATTTTCATGTGAGTGCAATTTTAATTACATATTAATTACTTCGCTGGCAGTACTTTATAAAATATTCTTTGCTGCATAACTTTATGACAAGCCGATGACTTGTCGAGTCAAGTCAACAGAGCGAGTTCGCTGCCTAAGTCGTTTATAAAGCGAGCACTTGGCATGCAAATATTTGCATATCTTTAGTACTCGTGTGCCTGGCTTACACACCCACTGGCTGCCTTAGTAACAAAAGCAAAGCGGCAAAACGAGCCTCTTTTAGGTACAATACATTGAGCTGAGCCAAACTCTAAATATATTACACTCTAATGTCTTTTAAACCGAAACTATAAATTTCTTATCGCACATCGAAAATCAAGCTTGCCCCTACAAGTCAAAGCCGAATGTTGCCGGCGGCAGTCTCGCAGTTGCAGTCCCAGTCGCAATCTCGGATATAGACGCGGACACCGACACGGGCACACACCCTAGTTGGACATGCGGCGCACTCGTGCGTCATATTCAAATGTGGAGTTGATGTCGGGAGTCTGGCTAAGAGTCTGTAGATTGCGTTCGCAAGATAATACAGCGCCACCGTTTCTTCGACAGTGGCTAAGCTAGTGACTGTGGCATTCTTTTAAAGGCCGTTTCTATGGCTGTCCAGAGCCAACACAAGCGTTAACGGATTTTACCAGGAACCCAGGTCCGAACAGTTGTGTATGTATGCCATAAATGGATGCAAAGCATACGTAGCCTTAAAAAGTCAAATGTGTGGATAATAATTTTGATTTATTGCCAAAGCGACCCGACTACGAATAAAAGCTCGACGCGTACCTACAATCTCAGCTAGATAACTCAATCCATCGTTGTTGTTGTTGTTGTGGTTGTTGTCTGAAGCTCAGCTCTGTTGGCTATTATCATTTGAATTTAGCCAAAACCAAGCACAAGCCTATAGGGGCGTGTGCTGCAAAGGGGCGTATGCCAAACATGCTAATGAGCCAACATTCAGTGGACCAATGGCTGAGCAGCTTGACTAACATTTAAAACAACAACCACATTGTCTACGCTATCCACAAAAATGAGTTTTTGGTTATTGTTTTTGTTTTGGTTTTGGGTTTTGCATCTTTAACTATGTTTCGCCTTGCATAATCTTTTGCGGTAGCTGAAACGGACCGCAACTTTTCCCGCTCAGCGTGCACTTTAATTATGAAACTTTGAACTCGTGCCAATGGAAATCGATACGTGAATTTGCATAAATTTTGTACAAATGTTAACAAAAATAAAAGACTTAATGTCTTAGTTATTATATGCATAATTTCTGTCTTAAAGACAAAGAAAGAAACCTTTGTGTGCCATCAATAAGCCAATGGGGAAAAACAAAACGCAGAACGAAGCGAACTAGCTACAGTAAATCGAATAATATAGCTGTGCCTAAAATTCTCAAAACTGCGTTTTAAATTCACACAAAATATCGTTTAGATAACAATCATTTATCTTTTTATTAGGACATGTCAAGGATATTGACTTAAGTTCTCGATTTTGTTATCTTGACCATTATCCTAAAAATAGTGTCCAAACTTTGCGTGTAAAGATTATTGAATTGATTGCGGAGCCTACTTTGGAATTCTCATCTCACTGTTTTCTTTTATGTTGGTGTTTTTGGTGTATTTCTTATTTATTTATTTATTTATTTTTTTTTGGAACCTGTTGACATGTGGCAAAAAGAAAGTCACTCACAATACTTTCTACCTCGGCTTTTTATCTTAGCTCGCCTATCGCCACAGGCAATTGCAGCGTCATTCATCTTGCGGTCATGGCCATAAAGCAGATTAAGCTGTAAATAAAGCTGCAGCTCTGTCAATCTGTCAGAAAAAGTCCTCGCCGTCGCTTGGCTGGTCTTTTAATTGCCCACACCTAATCGGAACTGACATTTATGCGCGCGCTCCATTTCGTAAATTTGTTAGGCTGCCAATTGAATTGGCTGCCAGGCTAATTGCCTAGAATGCGCTCTCTAACGGTGATCTGTGGGGCAGCACTCAGCAGCAATGTGCGATCTTCCCGGCTGCAATGCAAATTGAGCTGTTGTAGTTGCCGAGTTGTACGCACAATTAATGCTCGACAGCAGTTAGTTTGGGACAACACTCAATGGCAATTAGGGTCGTGCCAGTCGCTGGTTCTTGCAAGACCATTGCAAAATGCTTAACACACAAGCTGTATGCTATTTCCAAGTATATTTTTTGTTGGACAGTCAACAGCCAACAGCCATGCAAATTGTAATTTATGAGACAAATTTTTATGTACCACTCTCGAAAATTTATTGTGCATTAGCAACGCACTAAGACGAACCCGATTGGGGCATGTGTTCCAAAATAACAGGTACTCTAAGCTTCTGGTTTTCTACGGTATTTTCAAATTTAAACTATGAATTAGTTAAGCGCTTAAGCTTATGAATCTTTAAAAACCACATAGATAAGTTCATGTATGGTATTCATTCATTGATTTTTTCTACATGCTGTATGTTATTTTCTGCTTAACTCATTCATTGAGTATTCCATGACGGAAGAGATTCGTACACATTAAAGTGTTGACTCTTAGCAGATGTACGCATAGCATAATCCAAGTAACATTCAAAGTCATTTATCATGTCTGAGACTTAAACGAATGGCTTCAAAGGTCTTTGGTTCAACAATTTGTCAATGGTGCATTTTTAGATTCGTAAACTTACTATGTATATAATTTCCGATAACGCAGTGATCGGCGACTGAACTCATCCATTAATATCAGTCGAAAGATTTGTTAGAAATGCGTATAGAAACTGGTTTTTGGCACAGCGGTCACAGCGTCATCAAAATAGAAATCAATAAAAAATGAAAACAAAAACAAGCAGAGCAAACAGACAGCCATAAGCATTAGACTAATTAAAATATACGAGCTTGTAGCGCGTTTAAATTCGATTTGCATTTGAAATCTATTCAACATTTTATATGCGGCTAACGGACAAAAAAAAAAGGAAGAGACACCCCCGCGCAGGTCAACCAGTTTAAAGGCCAGTCTCATCTATCAATTCGATAGCGTAAACTATAGCCGGAATTTGATTCTGACACTTTAGTGGCTCTGCCTTTAATTGATGTGAAATGAATTGGACTAAGCTTAAATATAAATGAGTGCTTGAAGCATAAATATAAACTTACAGTTTATTTCTGAGCACTTTTGTTGCTAATCCAGCTTAATTTACTGATTCTGACATTTTGCTTAGGAGTCTAACTGGAATAAAATATAGAAACAGAGTAGTCATATTATAAAACCATAAATGTTTTTGTGAAAAAATAAATAAATAATTAAAAAGATTAAGAACAGCTAAGCAAAGGGTCGGAACAATGAACAAAAGGTCAAATTTTAAATAAAATAACCGGTTTCGCATTTTGCAAATCTTAAAATTTCTTAAATCGCTTTTGACGTCATTGACATCGAATAAATATTTGAAGTAATAAAATTAAATTTACTTGACATTACCCGTTTTCTACCAGTTTCAACTAAAATCCTACCCAGGTCTGACCTAATTTTTATTACAAATTGTTACGAAAAATTGAAAAAAAGGGAACAAAAGAAATTTATTGCAGAATTGTTTTCGCCTTGCGCCAATGTAATTTATTGCATGTTTTGCTCATTAAATTGATTTTTCCTCTGATTTTGAGTGCGAGTGTCATTGCCTGCGACTATAGAGTGGAGAAACTGGAAACAGGGAACCCAGAAGCACGAATGTCTCCCAATGTTGTTGTTTTTGTTTTCGGCACGCTCGGGTTTCATAAAAAATGCCAATTAAGCGTGAATATAAGTGCCAGATAATTTTTCAGACAGCAGCCAATGTAACCTAAATTGCCAAAATACAAAAAAAAAAAGATATCCCCAAAAATAAGACTTACAACTGCAATACGAGCGCTTGGGAGAGCTTGAAAATAAGTTAAACTTAAAATCAAAATGTTCGTATGAGATGCTCTTCACCACAAAGAAATTGTCACTTCTTGGCATTGCATGTAACACGTATAACAATTAAACCTCAACATACAAATTAGACGGAATCCCTCCATTTAAAAATATATTCATTGTATGATATGAATATGAAAAGAAAATCACAGCAACATGTTACAAAACGATCTTTTGGGACCACCTTGACATTCACTTGAACATCTTGTGATATCTTCAAAGCAGCCGTCATCTATTAATAAGCTTTGCTTATCATTCACCTGACTTCATGTATTATAAAGGTGGGTAAATCGCCACAGAGCATTAAATATTCGTTTCAACTTTAGCGCCTGACACAGTAAGGCAGCTTTAAAAAATATTTACAACACTCAAGCACAGTTCAAGTGCTGGGCCAAGTCAGCGATATGCCCGCCAATGTCCAAGTCCAACTTCATCTCGCAGGCCGTCAGGCATTCAGGCAGTCAGGCAGGCAAAAACGAAGGCCCCCAAAACACTATACATAAAGAAGAACGACACAAAGTGTTTCTTCTTTTTTCTTATATTTTGTTTTGAGCATTTTTCATTTAAAAGCGACAGCCAAACTGATGTCGATGTCCACTTCCATTGCCAGCAGAGTTGGAGTCTTTGATGTCCGAGATTTTTGGTATGTGAATCGCTTTTGGTTCGGTTTTGGTTTTTGGAGCTTTATGCGGGATTCGTCTCAATTTCAGTTTCAGTTTCAAAGTGCACGGCGCACTTTGACTAGCCAAGTTAATAAGGCAATAAACACAAAGACAATGACGCAAAGTAAACCGCTGCTAGTACAAAGAGCGACTCAAAACAATGACAATTATAATATAGTAAGTATTCGGAAATACTGAAATGTCAACAGGTCTCAAGCATCTTTGGTCTTAAAAGCTGCCCGGCTTGGTGCCTGGCGATACGGCTTTAATTTTGATAAATGTTTAATTAATTTTGTGCCTCAGTCAAGCATTAAACTTGGCTATTTTCTGACTTAATGAACAAAAATTAACAACACACTGAGAAACCAACGGCTATGCCAGCTACGCGGAAGATCTTCAAAGTAAGTTTTCGAATTTTTGGTTTCTTAGTTTCTCGTCGTTTACATTATGGTAGCTTGTGTGGTTTAATATTATGAATGAGTGTTTACATATGTGAAAAATTTTGTAATTAGTTTTTTCTTCTCTCCTCAGCTTGGTACTTTTGCTGCGGTGCCCTCTGAGTGATTTTCAACAACGGGGGCTTTGAAACAACTGCAAATTACAAGTTATTATTAATGTTAACAAGCGAAATCTACGTGTACTTATGTGAAAACTCATTTGGCAGGGGGTCTTTATGATTTATCTATATACATATATACACAGATACATAGACATGACTAGATATACACATTAATGTGTCTGTTCTTGATTTATGTGTGCATGATTTTATTACATAAAGCGTACAGCCACAGCACTGGGCCAGCAAGTGGGTCACCTGTCCCCTGGGTCAGGTATTGACGAGCTCTGGCAACTTAACGCGCACATAAAACAATCTTCAAGCTTTAGTAGCTGCCAGCAGTACATAGAATTCAAATCAAAACGTTCCACAGTAATTATGCAAAGATTTTCAAGAAAGACCTCCCCCCAACAACCCTCCATTGCACAAGCTTAGAAACGGTTTAGGCTTCTGCTTGTCTTCGCCAGTGGCTATAGTTTAGGAACATCCAAATCCACAACCAACAACCACCAACCACAACGAGAACCACATCGACAACGACACGAACTCGTAAAATATGCAAAATGTGTGCCAGGCCGTGCAGTGAGCAGTCCGCTAACGACTTGTGTCAATAAAAATCAAGCAAGGCACTGAAATGCATTGCTTTCATGGATGTACTCGTAAGTTTGTACATAATCTTCAGTGTAGAGCTACCTCCGTTGCACTTGTTCTACTCATCGCGCTTGCTGCTGATCATTTTCTTGTTGTTGGCTGTTGGCAGCTGGCAGTTGCTGGTGTTGGATGTTGTTGCAGCTGGCAGGAAAAATCGAAGAATGTCTAGACAGCAGACAGCCAAAGTCACTTCAGATTGCACATTGCTTCCTGACTGGCTGTAACGGACGAACGGTGACTATGGATGTGGAAGTTGCTGTTGCTGCATTAAACCTTGGTGGATTTCAAATATCAGGAAAAACGTACAAAAAGTTTTGGTATTGTTTTAATATAAGATTCGTGGGGAAGTAGTTTCCGATTTCGCTGACAAATACGCATTATGTGTTTCTAATATAAATTTCGGACTCTCAATAAAATAAAAATAAATAGATTTTTTACGCTCAACATTTCACCTCCCTCATCAACAAATAACAAATGACTGAGGCAAGAAACTTAGCAATCAAAACATTAAATGCTACTTAAGTAGTTCATCAGTCAGGAAGCTATACGAGAATTATATTGTATGCTTGATAGTGTCAGATAAATGCTTTGAGGCGACATTGCATGAAATTTATTATACCGCAACAATAGCACTTAAAATATCAACAAACTGGCAACAACAGCGTTAGACGGCACATGGGAGCAAAAAGAAAATGTATTGTAGTGCATCAGCGAGTATGTGGTTTGAAGTTTATAAATAAATAGGTAAAACGACGAAAATCAAACAGCCAAAGCAACTGGAGCCAAAGTTCTCAAACTGACAAGAGCAAGAGCAACAAATAATTTATGACACATGACGATGTTGTGTACAAGCAACAGCAACATAAACATCAATAGCTACTCTACCAACCACAAGAAGAACAGCGACGCGTCGACGTCGACGTCGTCGACGACTGAAGTGTAACTTCCCACTGACCCAATTTACAAGCACTTAATGCCAAAAAGGAGAAGTTGTAGAAGAAGAAATAAACAAAGACGAAAGCCAAGCTGGTAATGCATATCAAATAAAATTGTAGCAGCAACAACAGCAACAAGAGCAACACCAACAACAGCAATGGAGCAGCAACAATGCGTGCCAGCAAGACGACAAAAATTATGACCAAAATAGACAAATAAAAAAAAAACAAAAATTTAAATTAAAAGCCAAAAACTCCCACACATAAAAGTCGAGAAAGAAACTTGAAAAAGGTCTGTCAAAATTAAATCATTTCAGTGGCACACAACATTAACCGATGGTTAAAAGTTGATAATGATGATGCTTGGATAACGCTCGTTATTACTTTGCTTGCCGTTGTTGTTGTTATTGTTGTCATGTTGTAGTTGTTGTTGTCCAGTGCGTTGGTGGCTGGCACTGGCAGCGTAACAAATGCTGTTTTGACTAAGTGTTTGACATGAGGAGCGTGGAAAAAAGGCAGCAAGCACACACAGGTCACAAACACATACACACGCACACACACACACACACATATGAGGAGATGTAAGTCTGTGAAAGTGAGAAGAGTTCAGTGCAAAATGTGATGCGTGCATTGTATACAAATGCAAAATTTTCGTTTTGTGGAGCTGCTGCTTCTACACTGATAGACTACCATTCAGTTGATTGTCGGGCAAACCGACGGTGCGACCTACCGACCAAGCGACCAAGCGACTCAGCAACAATTTAAGTCCATACCACTTGAAGACCGCGCTTCCGGTTTCATTTGAGTGAAATTTTGCGCCTGCGGCAAATTTATGTGAGAAAACAACAACATACCAACACCAAACACCAACACTAAGAGCAGCTGCATTTTTCTTAGGAAATTATGAACGAAACCGAACCAACATAGAAATTTGCATATGCCGCCTTTGGCGCATTGGCACGTATTAATTTTTGTTGTTGAATACAAAAGCACGAGACAGCCGTCAGTTATTAATTATAAATATTAAATATTACAAAAAAACAATAAAAGCCAAATTAATCTGTTTGATTTCATAAAACTAAATGCATAGCAGCATATTATCGGCATTTAATTCAAACATAAAGTGTGTTGATTATTTCATTTAATTTGAGTAACATCGTTCCATTTATTTAGTTAATGTGCAAATTAGGTGCTAATCATTATAAGGTTCTAATACATGAAAATTAAAATTGACAAAGTAGTTTTCAAAGCATATTTGACAAGTTTAAATTTGAAAATAACCAGTTATTTCATAGAAAAAAGCGGAACGTCATTATCCGTTTTAATTTCGTAATTTGATATATTTTGAATTAGAATTGTGCCATATATTTATAAATTTATGTTATTATTTCCAGTGCTGATCAACCCAATATTAATTAATTTTTGTGTTTATTATTTAGATATTGTGAACGTGGGTTTCTGCTATGCCAAAAATGTGGCAATTCGTTTGATTGATCATCTATTAAAATCATTTGAGGCAGTTACTGACATTATTTAAACTATTTAACTGTTTCATTTTTACTTGAGGGTTAAGTGATATATTTATTCTTCAACAAATTTTTTTTGTTTATTAAAAATACAATACAACTAAAAAATGATATAAGGTAATAAATATACTTATTGAATACAATATTTGGCATTCTTATTAATAATCGTTTCCTAAAATATGCATTTAATTTATTCCATACTCTACTCTTTAAGGCGAAAAAGTTTTTCAATTTTATACTGACTCTACCCAGTTTGTACACACATTTTGGGGCATATCACACAATTGATATACACATTAAGTCGCTTGTTTTCTAATGCGGTACTAAAAATTTGAGTTTTATTGGGAACTCTTTAAAAAAAAGTTAATTTAAAAAATTGACTTTATTTGAGTATAATCAACATCTTAACCTTTCAAATTTGTATGTTTTAATGACACATATAAGGTTAACTTTAAGGCGATATAGATTGAGAAGCATTTTTAAGTGAAATTTGACTACTCAAATTTGATATATATATTTTTTTTTAGCAATTTGCAATTTTTAATTATGAAGCCATTAATACTTATTTACTGAGACCCAAACATAAGCGAGCAGATTTGATTAATTGCTTTTTTCGGCTTGTCAAGGGCTTAGTCATGCTTGCTGTTTTCTATTTTCGCAAGCATTTTTGCACAAAAGGTGTAGCCGGAAGATACTAAAGCGTTGGATTTTCAGTTTTGGCTTGGCAGCTTTTGCTGCGCAGTTCTAATTAGCTAATTATACGCTAAATTAATGTATAATTATTGTGAGCCAGGCGCGTGATCTTGGCGAGTGAATATTTTTTCCTATGAGCGCCTGCTCTAGGTAGTTTTGACAGAATTTGAAATTGATGTGGTGAATAACTAAAATGTGTGCAATTTTTGTGCATAAGACGATTTTATGATACATTGATTAGTAGCTAGAGAGAAGTGCTTTACAATAACATTACACAATTATTAGATAACGATTATCCTATGCAACCTGTGCATTTTTTTCTACTACACTTATAAACTAGTTTAGTCTTTGAATTTACTGCCCTAAATTGGTTTTTCTAGATTTGGTTGACAAAATGAACACAAGCTTTCAGTGAGCAAACAAATAACTAAAATAAAGAAGAACCACATTTGAAATTAATGAAACAGATCCGTATCTTCGATATGCAAAATGAAATTCTTGTGGTGTTTAAACATAAACATAAAATCGAATTGTATGTTGACGATTAGTTGACGGTTTGTGATGTTTGTATCAGTATTGAAGTATTAAAGTTTTTTGTTATTTTATTATGAATAAAATATTTTTAATTATATTTTTACTACTTATATCAATGGAAAATTTCAAGCAGGTTTTGTTCTGAGGAATCGCTTGTTTAATATATAAGATTATAAATAGACTTTGTTATTGGTGCCTACATTAAACAAAAGACTTGGGCAACGAACTTGGAAAAAAACTTGCACTCACCAGCTTAAAGTTGTTCGGAATTTTTTATCCAATTTGTATAGCTTAATAAATCCATGTAGAGGTGATAGCAGCTAATTTTTGTTTATATATAAATGTAGATGCAGAAATTGATAAGGTTGGCAACTCTGTTGTTTGTAACTTCTCACTTTGCATTAGTTTCTCACATGGCTTCAACTCAACCCATTATGGGCATTATTTACGACTTTCAATTGTTGGACACACTCACACACATATCATCATACTTGTATTATCAACTTATCATACAATACATAATTCTTGCAGCCATTCATAAATTTGCACTTTTCATTCCCATTCGGCGTGTCAGCTCATTAAAAATTCTGGAAAACTAATTTTGCTCGTCGAGCCTCGTTAATTAAAAATACTGCAATAATCGTCGGTCGTTATCGCTAGCCCGACTTCCGTTGGCGTTTTCGGTTTCCGTTGCGTTTACGTTTGTATTTGTGTTGGTGTTTGCACCCTAACTCGGCGACAGGAATCGCGACGCCCACGATAACGATCGTGATCGAAATTTGGCACTGGTCGGCGACCGACGGCAAATGAACTTTACGGAAGTTGATTCGACGATGCCGAAAACAACGACAACGAAACACTACAAAATCTCCGCTCTCCGCTTCGTGGCGCACGCAACGCACAAACACTTGAAACTGAACTAAATCTGGCCGGGCTCGGACCCGGGCCAGCAAGTCCAAGAAGTTGCTGGCCCGCAGCAGCGGTCGCTGCTGGCTTCGCAGTCTACAGTCTAAGTCGTTGCTGGTGCTGCTGCTGAGAGCATGACGGCAATACTGGAAGAGCGAGACCTACTCGTAAAAGTTTTTGTTTTTTTTTTTGGGTTTTCGTTTTTGGTTTTTGTACGGCGGACGAGCGGTAAATGATAATAAAAGCTGCCTAGGTTTTATTTCTGGTCGCCGCTGACGTCGGCGACGCCAACAGCGAAAAATCAATGAAAACGTTTCGATCTTTATTGTTGATCTCGTTGTTGTTTGGGGGCTTTTGCGCTAAGAGTTCGCTGTGCGCTCTTCGCGCTCTATTAGCTATTCTGATTTATGCTCTTAATATATTTGTCAATTATTTTTATGTTTGTGCGATGCCAAAGTCTTTTGTTTGCGCCAAAATCATTTTGGGTTGTAGCATTTTTCATTGTGAGCTTTTCTTTGATTTGCAAAAGTTATTGTTATTATTGTTGTATAAAAAGTAAGGTTTATTTTTGGAGATGCTATTGTTACTATTTTTGTGGGGGATTTGCATAGATCGTGGCGCATACATGTGTATGAACATGTGCACATTTATAAAACTGTCAACATTTTGTTGCGCTACGCCCCATAAATTAAACAATTTATGATAAGCTTTTTTATGAATAAACCCATAAAGGGCTGTGCAAATTTTGAGTTGGCCAAAAATACCTTTTGACCCCTAGAATTTGGAAAGGCCTGAATAGCAGACACGCCCTGCTCTTCAACTTTCCAATATGGATGCTATTTTCTCACACAATTATGCTGCCCCATTGATCGATTTTATACAATTTAGCGTCCATTGATGTTGTAGTAGCTTGCCTCTTTTTCGCTCCAACACTCGCTGCCTAACTGACTATCTCTTTCGAATAATTTATCAAAAGCTTTTAGTCAATGATTTCAAATTTACGTTTTTCATCTGACTCGTTCCGATGAGATGCTTCAATGGTCCATTGATCTGGAACTGGAACTGGCACCGGGGGTCTTTTAAAAGCCTTTGACTCTGGCTCCAGTAAACAGGCCGCGACGTCGCGACCCCCATAAGCGTTCACTAATTCATTTCACTTCCACTTATTAGCTACAACATCAACAGCAACAGCAACAAAAGCAGCAACAAAATCCACTTGCACCTGGCTCTCAGAGTTTGCTCCATTTAAAACATTTCAACGTCAATCAATAAGCATTTGAGCTCAATTTTCCGTTTCGATGTTGGGATTGAGCTGAGATTTCTTTCGTTTTGGCCATATCTGTTTTATGACTTAATGCCGTTTGTTGAGCTTTGAACACACTTAACGCTACATTTAAGGGGGCTCATTGTGTTGCAGCTTGGAATTGCCATTACCTTGCTTATTAGTTGTCATATCTCTGGCTATCTGTGGTCATCTATGCCTACTCTCTAACCGCTCATTTGCATTTTACAGCGCATTTAGATAGCTGTTGAGACATGCTGTGTCTTTCTCACATTTCTCTGCGAAGCCTTTTTCAATTTTGAGCACTTTTTATGAATTCTTAATAATATCTCTTATGTTTGATTTGACACCTAGCGAATAGCGTTTCCAATATTAACGGTTTTTTAATTACCTATGCGCCCCATTGGTTCGGCTCCTCGACTTTGTTGGCCAGGTCTTTTGTTTTGCAGCCAGCAACCATGACAAGCTGTCTTGTTCGTATGTAGAAAAGTGAAATTGAAAAAAACTCTAGTAATAATAACAAGAATAATAAAGGAGGCAGCTCATTAACTTGCCGCTTTCGTCAACTGTGCGACTGCCGAAATGCCAAATAGCGCCACGTCATGGCCACTGCCCTGCAACTTCACCAACTGGTTGCCTGCTAGAAAACACTTGCCCCTTGCGAGTCCATCTGTGGCATGCAGCGCCCACTCAGCCACCGATCTCGAGTAACTTTTTTTTTTGGGCTGGTCTGCCGCCCCGCTTGACCCATTTTGTTTAGCTGCTCGGCTGCTCTATTGCTTTCCTGTTCTCCAATCTTCTCTGTCTCATTGTTAAGTGTAACTATTAGTTCGGCCGCTCTTTGCAACGTTTCCAGGTCAACGGGGCAATCAATCATATTACAGTGTAAGAAATTTGTGTACCGCTGCTGCACGACGTACATAAAACGCCGTACAAAAATGTATCAATAAAAAAAAATTAGACGAAATTTAACTTTTATTGCCGAAGTTTTCATGCCCTTACAATATACCGATTGTGACTTTCAAACTTCATCGAGCCTTTACGGAGAGAGTTGCAAATGATGCGGACAGAAGAAAAATACAATCTTTAAAGCAAAAAAAAAACATATGTCTAATAACAAGCTTTTGTAGAATAACTCCTATATATGGAATTTTGTATTTTCCGCGGAAGGAATTATGGATGAATAAAATATGTATACTCGATATGTATGGCAAATATTCACAGGCGCTTTAGGCAGGGTATTCTATTCGCATTGATTCGCATCTACATGATCATGTACACATATAAATATGTACATAAGTATGTATTTAACATGTTTCTTCTTGGAACATTAAATTGTAATTTTCACAGTATATTTCTAAGCACTTTGGTATAAAAATTAGCGCAGGAAGCGCATACCACAAAAAACTTGCACATTCATTACACTGCGCGTTGGTGAGTATGAAAATAAGTTTATTTTCGTTTTGTTTACTTTGGAAATGAACTTTTCCCCATGCTACGATTTTGCTCCCGTTGGTTTTGTTTTTGTTGTTTTTGGCGTTGTTGTCGTTGTTGTCGTTGTTGTCGTTACTGTAGTTACTGCTGCCTGTTGCTCTTTGGGCGGATGTCGAGTGTTTAGCGGAAAGTGAAAAGTACTGCTTAAAATGGCTTAGTTTGCAGGTTTCGCCTTGCGGAAGTGGCCGCTAACAACGCTAACAAGTTGTCTATCATAGAAAAGCAATTTCCATGCCAATGATTTATGAGCCGCTTAACGGGGCCATTACTATCTTATCTCTTGGCTATTATGTATACCATTTGAGCTGACAAAATATATTGTGCTCGAATCTAAAGCTGGCGTTGCCACTGCCACGCTGACGCTGACATGTCGCGCTTATCGCCGCAAAATTATCAACAAACACATAAGAGACAAACAGACACAACAGCAACAGCAGCAGCACCAGCAGCAAAACAAAAGCCAAACTCAAAAATTGTTGGCTCAGACAAAAGCTTACACTGTTTCTCAATTGTTAGCCACCTCGCACGCGTGCATTTACTTAAATGTATCGGAGCTCGGGTTTCATTTGGAGCCATTCCGCTGAGTCCAAGTCTAAACATGTGCCCACATTGCAAGTGGAGTGGCTTGTCTGAGTTTGAGTCTGAGTCTGCGACTGGGTCTGCGATTGAGTGTGCGTGTGGGGGTCTATGCAAATGCAGTTAAACTCATTGAATGACCCTCGTTAGGCCTACTGCGTGAGTTCGCCCGTTTATCTGCCTGCCCCACCGTATGTTCGCTGCACGTCAGTCACGCTTTGTTCGGCCTGTCAAGATGACAAGTGTTTGCTTTGGACGCAGGCTGCAGCTTTCAGCTTGCAGTTTGCAGCTTTCAGCTTGCAACATGCAGCTGGCGCCCGAGCAACAGTAAACTTGACATTTGATTGTATTTTAATTAAAAAGTGGTCGAACATTCAAATAAAAGCAGTGAAAATTTATTGCGGTTCGCAAAAATTGTCAGTGCGTGGTCCAATGCTAAAAAATTGGACCGCTTTGACTTGCCTATAACTCAAAAATTATTTCACGCAGAGATATTATACGTCAGCAGGGGGGGAGTGTGGGGGGCGTTGCTAGTGGCATATGAATGCCGTCCGTGACCGTGTGGCGGACCAACAATGACGACGACGCCTAGCGAAATGAGGTCGAAATTATTTGCAATTTATTGAAGGCAATCAAAATGCTTATAAAGCATAGTTTGCCTTTATTTCTGAGCTGTTGTGGTTGCTTTGATTGTAGCGTGGTTTCTAAGCTGTCCGTGGAGTCCAAGTTTATTAGTTCTTCAGCTGGTATTGCCATTGAGCCATGAAACTCAGTTTTCTATAAATAATTTGTATGGGTACTCTTCTACAAAGAACATAAAGTGTTCAAATTATATCTATATATATCTTAAAATTGCAGTTGTACTCATTAAAAAGCCAATTGAATGTGAAACTAATTTCTGCAAGGTAGTTTGAATTTCATAAGTAAGAGTATTAACTTTTCGCCTATCCTCATAATTTCCATTTTGCAGACTCGCAGTCTTCTCATTGTTTGTTGTTTATTTCCATTTTGCCGCTTTGTAGATTGAGTTATTTTTTTTGGTAGCGGGTGGTTGATTAAAACGGAAATGTTGTGCATTTAGCTTAATATGTTTTACGACTTGCTCTTTTTTGGTAGTCCGTTTGTTTAGTTTCAAGTGGCAAGACTATTTCAATGCATAAGCAAATAGTAGTCACATATTTTAAGGCCTCAAAAATGTCATTAGGCAATGGCAACGGCAACTGACAGGCACCTTCTTAACTCAAAGTCTTACCGTGAACCGTTGCTCATTTATTACATCATATTTATTTTGGCAATGCTTTAAACTGTTTTATGTTGACTGCCAGTCGGCTGCAAGTCGTAAATATCAATGCAACTGTTGTAATGTGCTGTATGCATCCAAGAAGCCTTCAAGCCAGACTCCCAGCTGTACCCTGTGAATGCGTTTATGGCCGTCAGTCTAGAGCCTAGAGTCTAGAGTGTATAGTTTCTCAGGCCCACAGCTGGCTGGCCTGGCGATGTCAATTCTGGCAGGAAATTTGAATACAGTATGATGTCTAGAAGAGTTACAAATAAACGTTGTTGTCGACGGCTTTCATGCTTTTCATGTTCAGCGTGATCATTCAATGGCAACCTAGTCTCATCTCACCCAGATGCAGATCTGTGTTCAGTGTGCATCTCCATCTTCATTTTATGCGCAGGTGTTGGATAAATATCAAAATAGTGCAAAATCGTGCATACGAAATTTGTACGTGATGCCATGTTGTAGGTGTCGGTTTTGGGTCTTGGGTTTTAGGTTTCAAATTCGGCTTCAGCTTCAGCTTTAGCGTCGGCTTCGGCATTACAGCGTCCAATTTAAAAAACCTACCAAACCGACAAAAAAAAAAGAACAGTCAAAACAATGGCAGAGGCTGGCATGGGGGCAAGTAACTGTGCCAAAGTTGGTCGTCATTGGGGGTACATGAAATGCGTGGCTTATTCAAATTGCTCAAGTCAAGCATTATCACACTCTTGCACAGACAAACATCAGCACACACATACACACACACAAACAATCTTTTTACAGACATAGTCATAAATATAAAACCGACGTCATTAAAAAACGTTTAAAATAAATTTTTGCGCTTTTATTAACTCTGACATTTGAACAAAGGCTTTTGTCAGCTTTGCTGCCTGTTGTCTATTATTATGATTAAAATATCTCCAAAAGAAGTTTATTTTTTTATTTAACTCGATGCCGCTATATTTTTCATTATCCGAGCAAGCTGTTTGTTTAAGTAGCCAGTGCCAGCAGCCACATCACAAAAAAAAAAAAAAATTATTGTTGGTTTTTTGGGCCGCGCTTGTTATTTCATTGTTGTTTTCTTTACTGGCTTTTCAAATCAAACTGCTCCACATTCAATATTGAACGCATTCAATGCTACACATGGTTTTATTTATTATTATTATTTTTTTTTTTGTTTTGTTTATTTTCATAATGTCTGGCCGAATCGGCCTGGGACACACCTCAAAAAGAGTAACACTACAACAACGGGTGCCACTGATAGCCACTGTAGAGCCACCGACTGACTCGGTGATATCTGAGTACACACGCCGACGAGTCGGCTTCTTTCGGAGGCCGAAACTATGCGGCATTTAAACATTTTCGATTTGTTTTAAATAAAAGCAATCACACACCGCAAAAGTATTAACAGTATTGCAGCACATAATCACAAAGGCGCAGCAATGTCTGTCGATACGATACGAAACGGTATGATATTTCGAATATTGGCTTGACATTAAAATCTGTAAATAATTCGCGCCATTAAGCGTGCGACGATCTGTTTGCTGTTCGCTGTATGGCGGCTCCATTTGTCGCCTTATAAATTGCCCCAAAAGTGATCTCAAGTTGTTTGATTATTTATATAGAGTTGTTGTTCACGCTGTTGTTAATAATTTTGAATTTTTAGCTCGTTTATTTATGGTGCAATTCAGCCGATAATTTGCTGTTCAAAATGTGCACAGTGCTTTGAACACATAAATATGAATTTAGCATAAATAAATGTCAATAAATAACATAACTAAAAATAAATAATTCGCTAACCATATTTTCATTTCGGGTTTGGCTTGATTCAATTTTTTCTATTGTGTTTTTCTTAGTTTATTTAAATTATTTTTTTCAGATTGCTTATCTACGCTCGATTAGTCTTCTTGTCTTGATAATCTTATCATCATGGTTTCAATGTTCATCAAAGTCCATATCAAAAGCATAGAAGGTTACATATATAATATGTATATTCCGTGCTCATTGATAGTTACAGCCAATTAGTCTTTATTTGGACTCTTGCTGAGTGCAAAACATTTGTCAAATTTAACATGATTGAGAATGAGGCAACAATTAAATGAACCAATTAACATAAATCCGCATAAATACCGTATATTGGGAAAATAAATTATATAAAATGTTAAGGGCTCGTTAATTTAATTTACATTAACATTTTTAGCATGCATATTCATGCTCAATCAAAATGATGGAGACCCTAGCTTCAATACGAGCTTATTTGGTATGCAGCTCCATTAAGCGAAAATATAAAATATATATAGATAGTATACATATATTTCTCGTTTCAGTTTATATGCTGTTGAACATGTCGGAAATTGGGCTGCAAACTATTAAAAATGTTCAAATTTAAAATCAATTAAGTCAAATTTATGCTGACATGAGACAAATTTAAGGCAACATTGTGTGTAGGCGGTCATAAAACTAACGAATCCCAATGACGTGAAAATGAAACGAACTTCAAGATGCGAGTCAACACTGAATTGGTAGCCCATTACCAAGGCATAAACAAACAAATCATTAGGCGCATTTTTGGGCAGCTCGTTCTTGTTTTCGATATTTGATTTCATTTTCGGGCAGCGATTTCTGCTGATTTATGAGACGGGTGCACGCGATAAGAGCACGTTGCTGATGTAGAGGGTAGAAGGATTCGGAGTAGGTGCAGGCGCGATGCAAGATTGCGACGAGTGTGCGAGTGTTGGGGCCACCTACGATGTGATGAATAACAATTAGTGGCATAAATCAATGACAATCGGCAATCGACCGTCGACGAGTGTCTCAAAAGGCAAACAATCGCATAAATAACTAACGCAGCCAATGGCTACATTGCCATCTAAGTGTATGCCGTTGTTTGTTCGGTTACAGCTACGGCAACAGCGACAGCTTCAGTTTCAGGTTCAGCACTGGGTCTGATCACTTGTCGTCTGCTTGGCTCTAATTGATACGCGTCAGTGTTTACCAAGCTGTGGGTGTTCCATACGCACTGCTTGTTGACCGCTATAGCAATAGAATTTTCAGAATGTTTGCTTATTCTAATGAACTATCACAGCAGCCCACTCGGCGCATGCGCAACATAGCAACACACTCTCTCTCTCTCTCTCTGTCTGTCTTTCTCTATCGCTCCTTCTGCCTCTTTCTTTCACTCTCTCTATCTTGTTTCTGAGCAATGCGGAATATGATCTCATGTAACTCAATTCACATGATTCATGCGCTTGCCAGCGGTAGCTGTGAGAAAAATGATTGAATTAAAAGATACATTTGGAAGCCTTGGGCAAGAGATTTGGGGTGGTAGCAAACGCGCTGTGCGCCTGGCAAAATGTGTAACTGTGCAGGCGTTCGATTTTAATCACTTCATTTAAAATGCCGCTCGATACGCATCAGGTAGCCAGCAAGCGCTGTCGGCAGCGCATTGCGTGCCACTTGCTGCAATCTCGTTTTGACCAAAAATAGAGCTGCTGGCCAAAAAGCAATTGACTGCAGCTGCTCCAGCTGGCGCTGTAAATTGACCATACATTTTGATAACATTTTTCAGTTAGTGGCGAAAATATTTAATTAAATAGTATGCCTCACTCGGAACAAAACGAGTTGAATTATAACTTATATATGTGCGCATGTTATAAATTTATGTTGAATTGCATTTGCATACACTATTTATCTTAAATGTAAATAGTAAGTAGATGTACTCCTATATCCCATACTCTCATCGAGGCATCGAGGAACACGTGTTCTCTGCTTTGGCTGTGGTTGTAAATCAAATTGCCTAATGATGCATTTAGCGGTTGAAATATGCCAATGCAGCCACGCCGGGTCACTAACTGCGGATAATTTACAGCACCGGTGCCAAGCAATGGCCAATGCCGGCAACAGATTCAGCTTCAGCTTTAGATTGCCGCGTGCATATGGCGGCATTATGGCATTATGGCCTATCAAAGTCAAGGTGGATATTAAATGTTGAAAAATATGTGAGCTTGCCTGCGAGTACTTACAAGCATACATCCATAAATACATACATATGTGTGTACTAACGTGAGCATTTGTAATTCTCACAGCCGGCGCACAGAAATCTACACCAATACAAGCGCACCTATCATACTAATGATGCAAAATAACTTTAACGGCTTTTTTGTTGTTGTGGTTGTTGTTGTTGCTGTTGCTGTTGCTATTTTTGCTTTGGCAACTGCGACAACAACAAGGCCGACAATGACAGGCCCGGCTGGGAGCTCAGACGTGGCTAACTGGTTCTCTGCTCTCTCCCGCAAATGCAGTTGGCAAAGTGCAGACATTGCTGAGCTCTTCGATGAAATAAAGGTCGCATTTGCCCCGACAAAAAACAGAGAGAAATCAATTTCAGTAAAAACAGGTGTTTTTCTATATAGTCGGAGCGTCCACATTCGAATAGACCTCAATGCGATCTGCACGCTGTGCTTTGGTCACAATTAAATGACATAGCCAAAAACGATTTATTGCTTAAGATTTCTAGCTCGACATATGTGTAACATATTTGGTATTGGGTTTTTCGAAACTAATTCTACTATATTTGATGTACAGATTTGCTCGACCAGCACTTGCTCTAGTTATTTACATGCTGCTGCTTATCTATAAATTATATTCGAAACATTTCGAAACATTCCCTCATTTCGTATATTTCGCAAAGAATTTTTCGTTGTTATTATTGGATATTTAAATGAATTAGCTATGCAGATTGAAAGCCATCCAGCTTCTAATTTCCATAGACTGGCATATTTATCATCCGATGCTTTTGCTGGCGCCGTGCAGACAGCGAGTCCAAACCAAAAGAAAGCTGATCCAACGTGTTGCTTTATTTATTTCCGCCTTCTCAAGCAATGCCAACAGATTGGACTATACATTATATGGCTCCAATCTTTTTTGCTTGCGCTTCGCCAAGAAAGCGGTCTTAAATCAAAACGCTTAACAACGGAAGCTTTGAGTTACCACAATCATGAGCTAGCCAAAAATATTTGGCTGGCCCACAAAAAAATTAATCTAGCAATAAAGAAATTTTAAAGCAAATAAAAAGCTTGCCACGCCGCGAGACAGACAGCATGAAATTGGGTCTAGATGGCGCAGAATATGGCTTTTGCCTCAAGGCTAATTTGCGAATTCGAATGACCGACGAGTGGACCAGCCACATATATATATGAATAATAATAGATACAAGACTACTTATCTCTTTTCGCCCTTTGTGCGTCACGCAAGGGCGTCAACTGTTTTGCTGTGTAATCTTCGGTCAATTTTAGAAGCAGTTGCCGACACGGTCCAGAGGCGATTCAAGTCTGGAAAGTAGAACAATCCAGCGAGCCCCCACAGCAACAATTGACCAAAAAAACGAGACCAACAAATATTGAGCTATGAAAAGCCAATTATTATGAATAACTAGTTTCAATGGAATGTCGGGCCTTATTAAAGTGTTACAGCTTCGTCGAAGCAAGACATTACTCATACGCACTGTTCGCTCTGTGGGGCAGGTTAAAGATTTGACGAGACTTTGTCATGTCCGATCCGATGCTGCTGTCGACTATCGCTAATATTTATGTTGACTCTTGTAGCTTAGGGGCACTTAGTTAACTGCGATGCCTCCGTTGCGACACGTTACGCATGCGCCGTGTTGGCCCGTTGAAATGCTCATACGAGTATCACGAGAATGGGAGTGAATATGTGAGTGAGTGCCCATAGTTTGTCGTGGCCATGATTGATATACGATAGCATAATATGATCGATCTCTTTTTCCATCATCAATTACACTTTGAATGGCTTATGGCCCGGACTCATTGTACAGGCTGCGATACACTGCCGTTAGCTTTGATTGTTTTTCTTCTTTTTTTTTCTCGAAAAATGTTAATAATAGCACACGTTGTTTTTGCACTGGCATTTGTGGGTTAACTGCATATTAGTTACTGTTTGCTTTGCGCGCACGGGCCACACACGTCGGATAACGCCAAAGCCCAAGCTGTAATAAGTTTAAAACGCTGGACGTGTTATTAGCATTAGACCCATGGAGCTCTTAGTTTAGTAAGCCATTAACAGTTTCGGTTTTAGCATATGAAAAGCATTCACAGCTATAGAGTAGCAACTGCCACCTGTACCGTTTAGCTCAGTTAACGCCTGCATTTTAACCTACTTCAGTCTGATTTTGGCTGTAGCAGTGACGTTGGTGCTTAATGGTGATCAATTCACCTGATTATGCAAATGGCATGCATAAGATATCTGATTTTTATATATGTATCACATGGAGTGGAAGTGCTTTAATCAAAAGTTGACGACTTCAAAACACTTCGTGAGACAGAACAACGCAGCAGCAATCGTTGACGCACTACCAGACAAGTTTTGAAAAACTGTCGAAAATCATTTGCATAAATGATTTCTTTATCGAAATAGCCCAATCGTCTAGAGTTGCGTATCAACTGGGGGCGTGGTGCGACTAGCGAACATGCATTTGTCGTATCATATTTTCTGTTGTATGTTTTTACATGTTGTCTCACTCCTTACACGGGCTGTGGGTTTCGAAAATTAATTTGTCACTCAACTGGTGGAGACTTCGCTTAAGACGATCGGCTTACGTTGTTTTTTTTTTTTTTTTTGTTTTGTGTTTTGTTTTTTTTTTTTTGGGCGGGGCAATGATTATAAACTATGTTTGACTATGGATTTTAATGTACAGATATTCAAGGGAACAAATATTCTGTCTCAAACAACCATTTAATTTTTGTTGATTTAAATAAAATTGGTTGATTATTATTAAGCATCTTACTAATTTTATAATAAATATGTAAAATCTAATTTTTTTAATGGATCTGGACATTCAACAAATGATATATCTAAATTTCAAAGATGTAAAGATGGATTTTATTGTTGTTAAAAATTCTTAAATAGTGCTTTAATCAAAGCAATATAAAAAATATGAACCAGGACTAGCGCCTGATCCTAAATGCCAGCAACGATGGGACGGCTAGTGCACTAACAACTATAAGTGGCAAATGTTAGTATGTATAAAAGCATTGGACACGATGGTTGTTTCTTGCAATGGTGTACACCCTTCTCTTGCTTCACTGTCAGTCTCCCCCTGGCCGCTGTATGTTTCTTATCTCCTGACTGGCCACGCCATTTGCATGCGACGCTGACAGCGCAACATTTTGTTGCCCGGCTACCAATTCCGCAGTTGGAGTCGTCGACGTTGCTGTTGTTGTTGCTGGTGCTGGTGCTGGTGCGGTTGCCGCATGAGCAGGCAACAAGGTGCTGTGCCGTGTGCTGTTTGTGTTACACTAAGTTAGACTGTAGTTGCAGCCTGGCATTAGTTGTAGCTCGTTTGGCTACAGGTTGTTCTTGTTGCAGTCGCTTGTTGGTTGTCATGTACGAAAATTGTAGCGCGCATTGCTGCAGGAAATAGTTCAAACATATCAATTTTATTTTTATTTATGCTAATAAACCGTTAGGCTGCCTGAGTGAATTATTGGCAATATACGTACACACATAGAATATGTATACATATGAAGTCAGCGCTTGGGCACGACCCATTGGCACAGGCTGTCGAAGGCAAGCTGAGGCAAAACACTGGGACTGAGGTGAAATCTGTGCAAGCATTATGATTAATCAAATCAAATTACCGCCACATTCCCACACAAATCAATGCAATTTGCGGCGATGCCCGCGCCAGTCCGTAACCCAATTGCCAATTGGTGGCGGCGTCTGTGGCGTTGGCGAAAGTGTTGAATCCAACTCCCACCCAAATGTAGAGACAAGCTAAAATGGCTGCCTGCCCCTGCTGTTGGCCGGCTGGGCGCGGGCGTCAGACAAATGCAAGGCAAGTGCAGGCCGGAAAAGAAAACAAACAAAATCAATCCAGCTCCACAGTCTTAGTTGCAGAGTCAGATTCAAATTCAGATTCGGTTTCAGTCTGTTAAAGGCAACTGCCAAACGGCAAACGGCAAACGACAGACAGGCTAGTTGACTAGGTGGCTGCCACAAAAACAAAAAAAAGTAGAAGAAAAAAACTGGAATCGCTCGGACTGCGCCATTTTTGGGCAACCCCTGACGTTGTCATTATTTTTGGACACATAATTAAAATTGACTATCGCATTGTCGCGCCCAGTTGGTCGTCTTGGGTTTGCCGCAGAGTGTTCTCGACTTCAACTCCAACTGCAACTCCAACTGAATAAATTTCAGGCTACAATTGTCAGCTGCCGCTGTTACAGTTGTAACTGTTAGTGCAACAAATCACTGTCGCAGAGTAAAATAAATGTTTATTGTTTTGTAAGTGCCGTCGCCTTAGAAAAAAGTTTGCATTAAATGTATTGGCAATTTACAGCAGCCATTTTCGGCCATTTGACTGAAAGGCCGCATTGGGCGTTTACTGATTGTCCAAGTTATTCAGCAGTGTATATGTGAGTGTCTGTGTTGTAGGTATGTGTGTGTGTTGAAGAGTTGCGAAAACTATTTATTTTCGCATATTAATTTACAACTTTCTTAAGCAATGACCATAAAAGCAACTGGACAAACAATTTGACTTGGCCAAAAATGGTGGAGCATCCAAATTTTTGCTTGTTGTTGCAATTTTGTATTTTCGTATGGTTTTTTTCATTGTTTTTTATAAGTTTTGCATAATTTCCTTGTTGGAACGACGCACGCCAAAGCATAAAAGTGAAAACTTCATGAGTGCTTGAGAATTTCTAGCAACAAAAAATCATTTAAGACCTCGATTTACCTTTGCCGCTTTGTGGAAAGCAGCTGACGTTCATTGCTTGCTGTCTTCGCAATTAGGAATGCAATAGCCACGATTGTCTAACGGTGGTTAAATCTCCCACTTACAGTGTTTGTGTGTGGTCCCAAACGGTGGCTATATTTGCACTACGCATTAGACCGTCCAAGTCAACAAACGAGGAAGAGCATCTCCTGTCCTTGTGTAGAGTATAGTGACTATTTCGTTCACTTTGTGCTTTCATTTTTATATTCTATTTCAATCCAATCTCAGAACATAAATAAATAGAAATTTTTTTTAATTTTGTTTCAATAATATAAGTGTTTATATAAAATCGTATTGCATTAAATGATTATTGTTATAAAATCGCCAGAGTGTGTGTAAATGTCGACTTGCATATGTAACTCGTATACTATTTGTATTTGTTTTCAGCTTGAGTTATGGCCGGAGTTCAAAGTGTTTGCTCAATGCCAATGTGGCATTTAAAACTAATACGAGCGACAGCAGCGTTTACTTTTGCTGCTCGTTCAGCTTGTTGCCACCAATATGGTGTTGAAAACAGTCAACAGCAGTCCACAGCCTCTAGACTGCTTGGCGGCAGTCTCAGTTCCACTCGCAGTGGCAGTCCGAGTCGCCGTCTAGTCAGTTAGTTGTTTGCGCCTAGCAAACAATTGACTCGGAAGCCAATCCACGACCCGAAGACAACCAAAATTCCTACACGTGTCCGGCGCACAGCAGCATGTGCTTGTGTATATTTGTGTAAAAGCAATGTAGAGGCGGGACAATGCCGTACCCTTGCATGCTCAATTTTCTGCCCGTACCCCACTGGGCAAATGATACGCCACCTCCTAACGGCCGGCAGGCAATTGATATGAAGTTGCGGACCCATTGACTGCAGCAACTCGGTCATCTCGATCCACATATGATCCACTTGCCCGGCAAAGGCAAAGAAAATGCCTGCTGGCGCACTCCTATGGTTTTCCTAACTGTTTATCTGCATCAGCGCTTCGATATTTGCCATGAAGAGCTTCCCATTCTGTGCAGGCTGTGGCGCACCTGTTGGCGCAATAGGTTCAGTTTTGTGTTGCAAATTAATTTTGCTTTCATTAGTTTTGCAGAATTTGCATATAAAGTGAAAATCTGTGATACCCTCAAGCGCACACGTAGCACTATTTCTGCATTGGTAGTGGGGCGTTTCTGATAATATTACATTTTAATTTGTCAGTCTCCATCCGGATTTCGGGGCAGTTAAAAATTTGATGTCTAATGAAGCTAAAGTTGTCATGCACAACAGAGAGATTCGAACCGGTTGCCGAGCTAATAATTTAATTTATGGCTGTCGTAATGCGATAAGCTCTGATATGGATATGGAAGATAACTGCCTGGATATGCTGACAGCAAGAATAAGACAGGTAGTTGGCTGCTTGTCAACAGAACGTTTAAAATTCGAGGGGGGTTAGAAATTGGTAATTGGCAATCTAAATCGGAGCTGTTTGATCTTCCGATCTACTAACCAGTCTTTGGTTTGAGTGTAAAAGATAATTTAAAATCAAAGTATCACTAATTAATACTATTATAAGAGCCGAAAGGGTTCTGTTTTCATTATATGTAATCTTTCATTCTGTATTTGTACATGAATGTTGGCATATACAGACGCTAACAAGCAATTATATCCATTTAATAGTGGCATCCGAACGAATTCCTCTATCTAGTGAAAGCCTCGGACACAGAGTGAAAAGGAAACACATTTAGCTAACTTGCTTTAATTTACAACATGCAAAATGCGGCCCAGGCGCAAAATGAAATAGAACCGCCTCATTGCCGCACTGCCACAACCAATGCACCACAACACCCCAGTATTACTGTACCACTAAGGACGCATGCTGTGCACAGGCAATTTATTGTGTGTTTGTTTTAAGCGCACATATGAGCACATGTGCTCCTATGTATATCCCAGATACAGCTCCAGCTATAACGATAGCAACGGTGCCTAACTGCAAATGTGAGAAAAACACAATTAGCTTTTGGCGGCGGTGCAACAGGGGACCACCTGCTGCTCGCTCGCCTAGCTACGAAATCAAAAACTTTCAACACACGACGCGAAACCTACAAAAAAAAAAAGGAAAACAAAACAAAACAAAAAAAATCAAAACAAAAAAACCTAATAAAAATAAATACAATAAGAGATAGAAAAAAAAAAAATACGACTTATATAGTAAAAACTAATTGCACATAGAAACTGACCGCTGCATAGTTTATTTGAATTTGTTATTTGCCATAACAAAAGCCGCCTTGCAAGTTTAAGGTCAGTTCGTCGTGTGATATGCGGCCGAGACTTAGTTTGAAATTTCATGTAATTGCAGCAGTGACTGAGACTGAGACTAAAACTGAGGCTGCGGTTCAATAAAGCAGCATGGATACTTGTATTTGTATAAAATATAATCGTAAATGCAAAGACAAGACAATAAAACACAACAGCGATACAAAACAATACTATTCGTACCAATAACAATAGCAACAAATTGAAACTAGTCAAGTTTTGGCCAAAGGCAGCTATAAAACAGAACAAACCGACGCGGCGAGACGGTGCACAGTTTGCAATAAAAATCACTTTGAGTATCGCATAGGTGTGGTCCTAATTACCGATATTAAAGCGGATCTATTTCATCTGGCTGCTTGCCCGACTCAATTCGATTCGATTCGACTCGATTCGATGTGCCGCGCGTGCGCCGCAACATAACAAACATGAAAATCAATATCAACTCCGAAGTCAGAGATGCTGTTTCGCTTGTATTGCTAATGTTGGGCTTAGAGTCTATGGCGGACCTACTGTAAGCGGCCACTGTTACCACAACAATAAGCGACACCCAGTCGTGGCGGCATCAAAACAACTTTGCATTGCAACTTGAGATTTGTGTTAATAGCATCAAATATCAGTAATTTCACTTGGCAATTCAATACAACAAATGCGCTCCACTTCAGATTGCCAACGGCCTTAAAAAGGAGCGACCTCAGCGTCAGTTGTCGTCGGCGTCGGCAGCGGCAATGTCGCAGCTACACTGTTAAAGCTTTTGGGCAGTAAGTAACGATCGTTCTTATCAAGGCCAGTTGTTGAATACTTATGCCAAGCCTTAGTTTTAATTAGATAGCGTCGCATAAAATACAATACACTTAAATCGCAACTTGCAAACTAAGCAGGAAGTGGTCAGCCCGAAAGACTTCAGATTCGGATATGGGATAGGTATCGGACTCGTTGTCGGTCTTGGTCTCGGTCTCGGTTTCGGTTTCGCCTACTTTCGTTGTATCAATTTCACTCGTCTAATGCGCTGGCAGTGCCCATCAGTGTCAGTCTGTTGGTCAGTTAGTCAAGTAGTTCGTCAAACGGTCGGTCAGTCAGTCAATCTGGGTCTCAGTCTTGGCCACTCATTCGCCGTCTGTCAAAATGCACGCCCATTCATAAGTTTTGAGTTTTACATTTAACGCTCAATTATTGTACACTTAATGAACTCATCACATGACAGCACATCAAACAATAACTGCAAACTGTCAAAACATTTTTGGTCAGCTGTGAGCCGATTGAATCGCTTGCCACAGCGATCAACCTCAACAAATCAAATTGGAGCAGTCTCAAACGAATCATTGGAAGCAGCTTGCGTGGGTGCGTGTCCATGTCAGAGTCAAAACCAGAGACAGCAGCTGCTGCCTCATCATACTTGTTTATAAAAGAAAGCAATTACCAATTACAATTACAGCTTGATTGCAAGCATTTGACTTTTGGGCGCGCCATTAGCTAAGACGACATTAATCCAGCAATTGAAATTGAATCCACTTGGCAAAAAGCTAGCTACAATGGCAAACTTTTCTTTCTCTACGATGCTTGAGATGAAGTAAATTGGAGAGTAAATGAAATGCTAATATTAATATTATCGTTATTACCAATCGGTTATCTTTAATTGATTTGCTTTAAGAAATAAGAAATAAGAAAACTGCCCTAAATTGGAGAACTTTTGTATGAATCAAATTACAAAATTAACTCTGGCATGCATTGCAATTGTATGTAATCTTCGTTTACATTATTTTTTCTTGTTAAACTTGATTTTAAACTAACATTTCTTACCCTCCATTTCACAGTCACCAATTAAATATAAATGGTTTGATATTAATTTTAACTGCTAAGCATAAATGTATAAATTTAAAATTCAGAATTGTGCTGTTTAGCAGGCTGACAATTGTGTTTTCATAGTATGGCAGCTTGTCGCTGACCAAATTCAGATCGACCCGGTCGTATATATATATATATAATCAGTAAAAACAATTTAGTTCGATAGAAACACGCCTTTCTCTTCGGTACTGAGTCATGTGAAACCTCTAATAATAAGTTTGTACATATTACACTTGGTTTTACCGTTTCAGGGGGTCTAATTGATTGTTGTAGTTGCCGACCGCCACCTACTGACCTTCACATTGAGCGACCGCAGCAGCAGCAGCAGCAGCCGCCGCCACAGTCAGAGCAGTAGCTACGGACAGCAGTATCCGCAAACCAATCGATCCGGTAGACAAACGTCTCGGCGTCTGGCTCGTGCAAAGACAGATAGCCCGAATGAATACCGGACTGAGGTTGAAATTGCGACTGCGACGGCTACTGCGACGGCGACGACGACAGTGGCTGAGTTTAAGTCCGACCACACAATGGGCGCGTAAGATTGCTAATCGATTTGCTGCTCATTCGATTTGTATTATGTATTAAAATTGGAGCAATTACCACTTGAAACTTGTATGGCATAAAAGTGGGTGTGCCGCCTCAATAATAACAACAGCAGCAGCAACAGCAGCAGCAGCAGCAACAGCAGCAACTGCACGTAATCGTACCTACTACTAGCAACATTTTGCGAACAGTGTTGATAATTATAAATGTTGTTACAAGTGGACAAAACCACACTTAGTCTTTGTTGTGTGCACTGAAATTTCTCTAGCGCTTAAATTACCTGCCGGATTTGAAGTACAAGACAATGGTAACCTGCACGTGAAGCAGCCGAAGGTAACTCTATACCGTCTTTCACAAGAGGAGCAAAGTAAGAAGAAATAAGAAATAAAAAATATAAAAAAACAACAGACATGAAAAAAAATGATTTTCATTCAGTTATTGCCATGCCAACGCTTGGTATGCAGATATTTGTAACCGCAGCAATAGCAACCACAGTGGGCAACACTTGCTGCCTGGTTGGCTACTATGTCTGCCGGGTCTAGTGGGGATTGAGGAGCGGAGAGTGGAGTTGTTGCTGTGGCTCTCTGACTTGTTGCCAATCACTCAATCAAAACGTCACTTGGCGTGGCAGTTTTGCGTGGAGTTTGTTGGAAAATTGAAATAGAAACGTCAGAATTTCTGCTCTAATTATAAGGCGGTATGTTTAACGTACTAGTAGCTAAGTTTCTTGACTTCTCTATCCGTTCGTCCGTTCGTCAGTCTGTCTCTCTGTCAGTCATAGAGACTCTCTGTCTCTCTGTGTTTTTCTTCAATGAAATGTTACAGTCTGCACCAGAGCGCTGGCCCGCCGTCTCTGTTGCAAGAAAATTATGCTTTGATGCACTCACGTTAAGCTCACTTTACAGTTACAATTATTGTTTAATATCTTGACTCCACTCTTAACAAATACGATACCAAAAACAAAAACAAAATCACGAAAACCAACCGCATTCGGCTTGCATTTGCAACACTTGGCGCATTTTGTGCTTGGCTTTTGCAATTCGAGTCGCTCAGGTTTTTGTTTCACTGGTTTTAATTTGCAATTATTATACATTAATACATTAATTGTGGGTGGGATGTCTCGGATGTCGCTCAGCTTTGCATCTGCATGTGCTGCGTTTGCGTTTGCGTCTAGCGCTCTGACAGCCTGAAAGTCTGGCCAGTGCTACCAATTGCAACACTAAATATATCTACTGTAGGCCAGCTTCAGGTACAGTATTTGACCAATTTTTGTTGCCGAAAAGCAAAATTCAAATTGTTTTAGATTGCCCAAAGCAGGCAGCTAGCAATGGCAAATTACATGTAGTATGTTGCCACGTTTTGTGTCGCCGCTGATTATATAAATTGGTGCAGAAATTGTAAGCAAAATCGGCAACTACCATACGGCCGGAGCACGACCACTGCACGTCGATAGCAGCCTCTGGTCAATTGTGGTGCGGATTTAGTGCCGTGTGCCTGAGCAGGGTGCCAATGCAACACGTGATTATTGCCAGGCGGAAGTGGAGCTCTAAATATGCAAATACACTATACTTGTTAAAAGTTTGATAAATTAAGAAACAAAATTAAAGTCGAAGAAAAAATTAATCAACAAGCTTTCCCCATCTTAACAATTTAACTCTAATTAATCTCTTTCTATTAAATAACAGGAATTTACATATTTAAAAATTGAAATATTTAATTTATTATCACAATCACTTTACAAACAGTAGGTCACATAAGCGATTTATGCTTAAACTGTTAATGACAGCTATTAAAAATTGCATCTTATTAGAAATATGGGAGTTTTATCGTTACCAATTTAATTTATTTAACCAAAAATAAAAAAAGAAGCGTATGCAAAGTGCCGTAAGACTTGAAATTTCGCATGCACAAATTCGTTGCTCGTTGTATTTAATTCAATGTTTGAATTTCAGATTAAGCATGCATCAACAGGCAATGCACAAAACTACGTTTATACTTAACACTGCTGTTGCAGCTCCAGCAGCAGCAGCGACGTCGACGCCAGCAACAGCGCTATTGCCGCTGGTTAAAAAATTTTACGCGATTTGCGAGCGTGTCAAAAAATTGGTCATTGTTCATAATTATGAAAATTGCTTAATTGTTGCTTAACAGAAGTGGCAGCAGCAGCAGCGGTAAAACATTTTTTTCTGTTGCAGCTTTATTTTTGTAGTTGTAACTGTTGTTGTTGTTGCAGCGTCGCGACGCTAATGTGCCCAGAATTGCAGGCATAGCTTTAGACCCAAACAAAATATGTTTTGGCATCTGCTTCAGTGCTGCACCTAATTATTATTAATAATAAATGTTTTTGTTATAATTTTGTAGTGTAAAGTTTTTAGTTTTATTGCCAAATTATTAATCACAAAAATATTTTGTGCATTTTTGTAGCAGTTAACAGCCGTGGGCTAAATAGCTGTGCCCATTCAGCGGACCGCTTATTGCCGCTTGACTAAGCAAATTTTAAAACCAACTATAAGTATACACACTTACACACACAAAAGTGTGTGTAGTCATGTGTGATTGTAGCCCAGTTTCTTGTTGCTATAGTATGCAGCTAGTTGGTTCAAAAATTGGTTTTTAATTATTATTATTGTTATTAATTTGGTTAATATTTTTGGTAGGTGGCTGTTAATGTTGTTGTGCTTCTGGCTAATTGCCGCCTAATAAGCAATTTCAGTTTAAATTCTTTCAAGTGTTGCCCCTTTGTTGAGCTCTAACTGTAGCTATAAGCACGCAATTAAATGTTACTCATACGACCCTGTGGCCCCTGCATTAAGTCAAATTGTGGCGGTTTATTATAACAGCAACAACAAAAGGCAAAATAGTAGGAACAGCAACAAAAAAATCAACAGCAGCAAACAGCAAATAGCAACAGTCATAGGCAGAGCTCGATATGGTTCACTAAGGCGTACCAATAATTAAACACCCCGCCAACAGTTTGTCATATGATTTTTAATAAGTTTTGCATAGATTTATTTGCTATACAAGCAGGAAGAATGTGCACGCAGGAAATGCCGTATAAGTTGCAAAACGTTTAAAGCGAAACATTAAAGCGTTATAATTAACACAAAGAGCATACTTAACATACATTCATATATCTATAAATATATATACATATGTATAAATAGTCACAGATAAAAGCATAAAAGCGTAAAGTGGAGCCCAGTTTCTGGTATGGCCAGCATGCAGAGCGATTTTAATTAGACATAAATACGCACAGCAACTGCGATGATGATGACGTCGATCGGGGCTGAAAGTGTTTAGTTGCCAATTACATAAAATAAGGAGCAGCTAGCAACTGGCTGCCATGTAACGGCTGCTTGGCAGCTTGTCTGCTCGTTTTGCTTTTTATGCAACGCACCGCAGCGAATTAACATGTTCAACAGCAAAAAGTCAATGCGCACAAGTCCGCTGCCCAAGATGCTGTCATCATACTTAGCCACAAGACACACACACAAACTCACACAAACACGCACACACGCACCAATGAGCCTTGCCTTGCTCTGATTTCAGCCAGCGACAACAGCAACAGTTGCAACAACAGCAGCAACAGCAACAACAACAATAACTGTGTCCACAGCAACAGGTGCCTGGCAACGCCCATTGCGTGCGACCAAAGGCGGCGGCTAGAAAATAAAAAAAACTTGACGATAAGTTGCAAGCTGAGAAGAAGGCTGCAGCGAAGACTGGAGTTGGCCTGAAACTGGCAGCCCAGTGCGTGAGAAGTTAAAAGCAGCCGCAGAGGTGGCGCTTGTAGGGGCTCTAACAAAAGACCAAGATAAATGCATTGCATTACATGACTATATTATGTAAGTTGGGAGTTAAATAATGGAAACAATGTGTAGCTACACTTAAAAGTTGGGTGCTTCATACCGTTGACCCCTCTTCGCACTATGTCTCTGTATTAGGCTATTGAAACTACTCTATAACTAGCTGTCTATGTCCATTTGTCTTTGGGCCTGTCCGCCCGTCTGCCAACTCCAGCTTTAACTTGTCAGCCCGACGACGAAAAAGAAGCTTCGGTGGTGCTGGCGCTAAACGATTTTTGCCATATAAATGTCTTCATTGCGTATGAGTGATGATGCAGCCACCGGTCTCTATACGCATGCGTCTGTGTGTGTGTGTGTGTGTGTGTGTATGTGCGTGTATTCGTTTGAATGTGGCTGTACTGCTCTCAGGCTGAAGGAAGCCGGCTCTACGCACTTGGGTGTTAATTTATAATTTATGCGCTTTTAATGTGCGAGAAAACATGCATTTAAACAGAATTTATTATGAATAAAAATCGAATCTTAATTATGCGTGCAACTTCGAGTTTCTTAGTCCTCAAAAGAGCCAATAAGTTCGGCTGGTAGGTGGGGCAGTAATTAAGCTGATTGGGTGGTAGCAAAGTTGCTTTGTGTACTCCGATTGAGGCTTAGTTGGCTGTACTAGCAATGGACCAAAATTTGTCGTTGAGGGAATTGCTCAACTCGCAGTCTCACTTACGCTGCCCACATCCTGCAACGGGGACTGGGCACGGCGCGCCGTTTGCAACACTTTGGCACGCATTTGCGGCATTTTAATGTACAAAGTGCAATAAAAAGACTAGCAACAACAACAACAACAACAACATCAAGAGCAGCACGCCCACTTTTTGCTAGTCTTTGGTACCAGCACACTCTTTAAGATTTATTATATTGTATAATAGGCCGTACGCTGTTTTATTTATTGCAACGCATGCCGAGCAACAAAATCAATTGAAAAGCTATAAAAACACTCGTTCATTTATTTATTTTTTTTATTGTTGCGTTTCTTTTCGCATTTTGTTAAATATTTCAACATTTTTGTTACTTGCATTGCACCCAATTGCCAAAATGGCAAAATCGTTTTTGGTTTGCCAATGGGTTGGTCTCGGCACCACAGCTCGGCAACATACATAGTTCAGTGCAATTTTTAATTTGTATCATTCGGCGACGGGGCTGGGGGTGGTTTTGATCCGAAGTTAAGTGCTCAAAGAGGAGCGCACATGAAAAGAATATTTAATGCTTTTCAGTTGAGAGAGCGGTTTTGAAAAGTGAAAGATCATAAATCGTGCAAAATCGTATAAAACTTATCGACTATGCACATACTAAAACTTGTATGATAATACTTTAAATTTGGATCTCCAAAGAGCTTTTACTTGGATTTTGTGAACGTATATTTTAGGTCATATTCATAGTTTATCGCTAAGATAGTGCTTATAGGGTAATCAAGCCATCAGTATTCAATACTGCATACGCATAATAAAAACAGAAATTAATGCAATACTACTACTTAATTTCTATACATGCAAATTAGTCAAGCAAAAGCTAAATTTAAATTCTATTTATGGCTATATAAAAATTGGGTGTTCTTAAAACATTTAATTATTATTAAAAAAAAATTCAAAATTTGCTTTTGATTGAATTTATTAGCAAGAAGCTTATGGACGATTTCACTTTGGCGACAGACGGCTTAATTTCATTGCGAATCATGGGACAATAACCAACTGGAATCATATACAAGCGAAATCACCTGAAACATTTAAGCCAGCAACAAAACAAAATACATCTATACAGCAGCTCCTTTGTGTGGGGCTTAATGGATTTAGAGTCTAACACATCATTTTAGTGCTCTTCACACTTTAACGTGTTAGTTCCTTTCAAGCGGAAATGCCACACCCATTGCCAAGTTCTGTTGCTGAGCCATTATAGTTTAACGATCGTTTATTGATATGCTGCTTATAGAAAAGCCAAAATGTGTCAACACTTTTAAAAGCTAATGCGCCTTTTATAAGATAAAAATTTCGTATGCGATTGTAAATGCGTGTATTTGTCATAAAAATGAGGCAAAGCCACTTTGCCAGCTGGACATGGTATTAAATGCGCATAAGAGTTGAGAGAGGTGTAACTCATAAACCACCCAAAAACATTTGGGCCCATTATTGCTGTGGCTATGACTACACCTAAATACCATTGAACGAAAAGCTTGTCAGTATATTGACGTATTAGGTAGATAAGTACAGCATAAAACCCATTCACTTTTTGTTGTGATGATTTCATAAAACCAAACACTCAACTGGCCATAAATACACGTAGATGTAGATACAAGAAGTTGGTATTAAAGAAAATGTGCCTAACGCATCTCCAAAGCTGTCATTGTCCAGCGCATTTAGCGTAATGTGTAGTTAACAATTTTGTTATTGTTGTTGTTATTGCTGCCTCATAAGTATTGGGCAACTGCCAATGACGAGTAAATGACGAATAGCTGAAGCGATACCTAAGCCCCTAGCACTGAGCGCCTAGCGCCTGATTGGCTTTCATGGGCTGCTTGCTGAATGGCTGAGACGAGCCGGGTCGGGTCGGCCGCAACAAGTGGCTTAATTTATGCTAATGCCACTTGAAGAGATCGCCAGAGATCGCTCAGCACTTGAGTGGCTGCAGTTAAGTGCGCGCAAAGTGAGCCAAATGTTGAATTTGTGTGCACTCTGCATAACAATAAGCGGCCCAAAACATTTTGCATTTGAATGCCCCATAGAATCTCACGGCCCGATGCGGGCAATTAGACGTATGAATATGAACGCCCTCTGACTGACTGCCCGACTGACTCTGACTGACTCTGACTCCGGCTTTGACTGCTGTGTGCGACATGTTGGGCGTAGTTGGCTTTTGTGTTAAACGTTGCATTATTTGCATAAGCGATCCAAGCAGCGACACCTCTGAATGAGCTGCTGGGACCACGCATGAATGAAACCGTCAAAGAAATCAGAAAAATAAAACAACACTCGTTTCTCAGTGTGGGGCTCTCTTTGCCTGAGTGTGGGGTCTCTGTGTGATTTATGCCTGGGAGCCTAAACTGGGTTTTCTTTGCATATCGAATTTATTAAAGTGGGAAATACATTATGAATAGCCTAAAAAAAAAAGTGAACGCATAATTTAATTAGAGCCAATCTCTAATAAAGTAATTTGAACAACGATGGGAACCAAAACTGTAAAGTTCTTAAATATTGTAGGCCCGTTTTCCATTAGTTATGTGCTGAACCAGATCTTTATCTGCTGTAACAATATCTGATCATATGGTGAGTCAATCAAAGCTGGCATATTCAGCTGCTAGTCTGAGTCATTATATGACATTTAGGCACGGGCTAATTCCATTTGAAATCTTGTCCGGCTTCATGCGGAAGAAAATTTCTTGCAACATTGCCAACTCACCCAAGGACGCTGTTGAAATTAACGCTTAATAAAGCAATCAATGACTGGCCTGCAAATCAAATTGGTAGCATTGCCAGTCACAGCACCAAAATTAAACAAAATGCGCTAAATTAACTAAGTTTTTAAGCAACGGCAGCGGCAGCAACATCAGCAGTCGCTGGCACTGCAAAAACAAAGCCAAGCCAAGAGTGGGAAAATAAATGTACTGCACTAACAATGGCACATAGAAAACTACCGTGTTGGCTTTAGTTGGGACTTGGGTCTTGTACTCGGACTATGACTTTGAGTCGTTCTCGGACTTGCGGACTGAGGCAGGGCCTGGCCTGGCTTGGCCTGGCCTGGCCGGGTCTAAGCTGAGCTGCAGTGGCAATTTTGTGGGCGCAGCCGCTGTCCGTGTATGCCATAACTATTTATGAACAGTTAGTTAACTCAAATGCTAGGTGGCAATTAAATGGGCGTGGTTGCTTTGCCACACAGTCAGAGATACAGAGACACAGAGAAAGAGAGAGAAAGATAGAGACTCACACATATTCACGATTTACAGAAGCTCCAGCCAGCTCCAGATAGAGCTTCAGCTTTAGCTTCTTGTGTTGTCCAAATCATAACCTTGCCCTGGCCCCAGAAAACAGAGAGAATCAATGAGAGCTTCGGACGTACTCAGTAACTATATAATTAGCATTTGTTTTGCGAACTCGCTGGCCGTCAGTCTGTACGGGACTCGCCCAGGTCCACACCCCGAAAACGGCAAGTCAATTTGTGGGTTCTTTTTGTTTCGGCATCTCAATAATAATATGACCACCTTAGTTGCCACTAATTTGGCCAGCATTTAACCTGCGCCACATGCCTCAATTAAAAAGCAAACTCTCTAATTGATAAATGAAATAGAATATTCAATTAAATGCGAGCCTGTCGCCTCTATGTAGTAGATATGTATGTATGTAGGTGCAAAGTAGTTAACACAAACATTGAACTTCAATTCGGTGTGCTGTGTCTTGGATTGGTTTGGCTTTGCTATGGCATGGCTTGGTTCGATGAATCCATTAATTTTCGCCTGCGCCCCCAAACCGTAATAACATCAACTGCAACAACAAAAACATCAACTGCAATTGAAGTGCAAAGTTGAACAACAATGCAGTCTGTAGAGCTCTTGCTGGCAGTTGTTGTTGGTGGTGCTGGTGGTGTACTTGAAGTTACAGCTGCCATGGCAGCGATACCGCGTCGGAATAAGTCGCGAACCTCGCCTTGTCTGGTGTGCAGCAGTTTGTAGTCCTAGCCCAATCTTGATCGCATTTTTTACGGCACATAAATATATGCCAAAACACTACAATGAAAATATTGTGCTATACGAAAATGTGGCAACAACGGCAAGCGCTACAACTATGGCAAAAATATGAAAACGTTTTCAATGAAAATTAATGGGCAACGCCGAAAATTTCGGGGTGCTCGCTGCGCATGCGCAAAAATGTTAAAATCGTGACCACAGCCATAGCCAGAGCAGCCAGAGCAAAAGTTTGGAGCTCCCAGCTACAGCAACAACAAGTACCACAACAACAATAACTAAGTTCGACGCTACGATACGTTATTGTCTTGTGTCTCTGTGCTGTGGCTAGTCTGTAGAGCGCGTGTGATTTAGCAAATACTTAGACCGTATATGGAGCACCCGCCGCTGTCCATTGGGCAATCAATGAAAACAATTTCCTGCGTTGCGAAAAACGTTTCGCATTCTGTGACCGGGCGATGTCACTAGGGGCGGCTCCATATTGATAATTCATAACGCGACCATTTTTGGTGAGCAATCTGAAATTAACGCGCCAACAAGCGACAGCCGGTTGAAATGTCAACATTAATTTGCCATTGCGCGAGCACTTTGATAAAAAGCAGTCGAAAATATTGCCAATCTTCGCTGCAACATGCTGTGGCAATTAAAAATGCGCATACGCCGCGTTGTCAGCCAAGTCAGCCATAGCTGGCGGCGGCATCGGCGTCGGCGGCATAGTTAAAAGTGAACGCTTGGCTGGCAACGCGGAAATCGAATACAGGCATCATCTGGCAATAACAACTCATTTCCATTTTGATTTTTGATTTTAAAAGTGAGTGTGACGGCGGGGGAGGCCACTAAAATAAATACGAGTATTTAGCAAGAAGTCACTTTTGCAACTTATCTACAAAATACACTTCTCAAATTGAAAGTGCAATCTTATATACTTAAAGCCAAAAGTACAATTAATTTTAAAATCAGAATTTAACTTGTTTATTTAGTTTATTCATATGCTTTATTATGGCTACGCCCAATTCTCCAAACAAGTGCATTATAAAGTAATCGAGGTAAGTCCATATAAAAAGCTATAGCAAGTCACGCAAGTCTTTTGGTGCATTCAATTGACTAGTAAATCGTATTCATATTCCAATTCGTATTCGTAATCGTATGTATAGAGCGCAATGTATTTCATTATGCGAGTCACGCCCCGCTGGATCACAGCACGCACTTTATAAAGCCATTATATAAAAATATTTATTAGCAATGCTTTGCTTTTAATTAGCTTATGAGTTGGCGAACCAAATGCTTGTTCATTGACAAAAAAAATAAATAAATATACAAAAATGCTTTGCCCCGCACGTCGTCTCGAAGTTGAGCCGCGACGTCAAATGCTTTGCGTGCGAAATGTAGTATATATGGTTAATTAGAGTGCAGTTAATTTGAATGTTCATTTATCTGTTGGCCAGGTGTGAACAGACACAAAGCGCTGGCCCGGACTCTGTTATGAGCATAATCAATCTGCGTCATTTGTAGTGCCAAAATATTGCAATCGCAGCATTCCCACACACGCCCAAGCCAAAAACCAAAATCCATATTTAGATGTGGGGCGGCCTGGAAAGCGAAATATTGAATGGCCAGAGCCTATGGCGTTAATAATGCCAATTGCAAGTTTTATGTGCCACAACGATGCCAATAACAATAATAAACTGCATATTATTAAGCGTTTTAAAGTATTTGCAACGTGCGACGCTCGTTCATAACTAAAAGGCCTCCGATAGAGCGACGGACCAATCGACAAACCGACAGTGTAAGCGACCGATCGTTCGACAGACAGCCAGAACGACCGCAAAGCCGGATCTGAGGCTGGACGACCTCTCGCGGGGGCACACACGCTGCCAGACCAGACACGGCGACGTGGTCAGCCCCATGCCAACATTGTTATAATCTCGAGCAAGTCGTTTTCGTCGTTGCCGTAGTTGTTTTTCATAGCTCGTTGCTCTCTTTATGCATTGCATTTATGCTGCTGTTGCTGTTGGTGTTGCTGTTGCTGTTTTGACTTTGGCTATTGCAAAATCATTGCATTTTTTTAAGGAGCTCGATTTGCTCTCGTCTTGGGGATTCATGCTAATTGATTGATGGAACTGTTGGCACCTTCATGCTTAGCTCTCTAATGCTAATAAATTCATAGATCTGCAAGAAACACACGAGCGTCTCGAACAAATTAATTAGTCGCTTAATAGTGACACTAAGCCCAAGCAGCCAGGCCCAAAACGTACAAATTACCCAGGCATTAGCATAATAAAACGATGCAACCCAAACGACTCTCATAAATTATGCATAGTTGTGGACAAAACGAAACCGTTGCGACCACTGCGACTCCGACTGCCGCAATACCATCACAAAATTACAATAATAAAAGAACCCGAGACGATGAAACTGAAGTTGTTTTCTGATACCGGTCATCTTCTGGCTTTCGCATGTATTTCATTAGTAGCGAATATGCTATTGGCGAAAACTGCACGCTAGATGGCGCTGCTACTACTGCTGCTGTTGACTACAAACTGGTTCACATTTAACTTTTAATGCACAAGAAGCAAAGATGCAAAGAGCTGGCGAGCAACCAGGCCCCACAATCCAGGCAGGATGACGCTGATGATGAAAATCGTTATTGACAACGGAAGACGAGGGCTGGGGCAAACGGCTTGGACACCGATGGACTCGGCACCGTCAGCTGAGCGATTTCCATGCAAATGACCATGAAATGGAATCTGCTCGTTTGCCTGGTTCGGGCGATGGCGACTTATCTGAGACAAACGTACTTGAACCAGAAAACCAACGACACTTTAATGCAAGCCGACATTGAAACGTTGCCGTTGCCGTTGTCGTTGTTTGTTGTCGTTTTTGTCGTTCCTGTTGCCGTTGCCGTTGCCTGTCACGGCCAGAAAGTGGCACACAGGCGAACAATGCGTAAAGGAAAGAGAAAAGTGGCGACAGAGTAGTAAAATTAATTGAAATGTCCCGTGGAATGTGGCGCAGAAAATCATTTTTCAATTTCGGTTTTCATTTTTTTGGGCAATGGCATTCGGCGTTCGCCCGCTTTTCAATTAAGCTGCAACTAATTGTATTTGACAGCAGCAGCAGGCAATTTATATCAACACGCAAAAAAAAAACATAAAATTTGCGCCAAGTTTGTTGCTTAAGTCTTTTGTCAGCATCTGTTTGTGTGTGCACATGTGTGAGTGTCAACTGTGTCGACTATGACGGGGTGGCCGAGCGGCAAGATGCTAGCAATTTTCAAAAAATATAATAATCATAAAATAAAAAGCTGGCAACAATCAAACGGACCCAACAACAACAAAAGCAACGGCAACTTGTGCGATGAAAAAAGAAATCTTTGTGATTTCGCAAGCTAAAAACGTTGGGAAAAAGCAACCACAGAAATCAAAGCAGCCAGCAGCAAAACCGACTGCTAACTCCCCAGAGATTTTTATGACATTTTCACAGGCAGGCAGTCAATGTGAGGGCGAGAGGGGATGCGGCTGCCTTTGCCTGGCTACATGGCAGCCGTCTGACAGACGCGTCACTACGTGAGCGACGTGTTTAAAAGTTTAATGAGCCGCAAAATAATTGCAAATGCGGCGCATGTCGCCAAAACGTAGCACAGAGGCAGCCAGGAAAGCTGGCAGGTAGTTGCAGCACCCAAAGAAAGACCAAATAGCAGGCCAATCGAGCAGCCAGCTAAATAACACTGCGATCAGACAGCCAACACCCCCAGCGCCCAGAAAGGAGGCTGCTGCTGTTGCTGCCACCTGTCGAGGGCGGCCGCAGGCCACAGTCGATGCGGTGTTTTGGTTCGGTGTTTGGCGTCGGTGTTGGGGGCACTTAATTGCCAAAAGCGTGACTTACATTTAAAAAATCATAAAAGCCACGAGACCAGCGCTAAGATAGCGCTCAGATAAGGATAGACGGATGCTAAGCGTTTGTCAGTTTCGCAAATTAACGAAAAAATGCTTAGGACGAGCCGGGGGCCAATTAGGAGCACTTACCGCTGCCAGCTTACAGCTAACAGACAAGCGAACAGAATGACAGAAAGACGGACAGATAGTCGCAGCCAAAGGCGTCATTGTGTTGTCTGATGAGTCGCCAACTGGTTACTCTTTTTGTTGTTGTTTTATTGACTTTTAATTGGAGTCGTATTAAAAGCTTTGACACATTTCTTTGAGTCAGCTAAAGTTGATGCCAAAATTATGGGAAATTCCGTTCGCCAAATGACAAATCCCCCAAAACGTGTGTATGTCTGTACATAGCCAGTATTAGCGTCAGCCAGTGGGCGTAATTGCCTCAACACATTGATCCAAAGTATACGACGAATAAGAGATACTACGCACAGCACGTTAAATGCCTGCCAACAAAATTGTGTACGCATAAATCATGGCCCAAAGTGTCACTGGGCTGACAGCGGAGACACAAAATCGGGTGCGAGATTCCGATTCCTATTCCGATTCAGTTTCAGTTTCAGATCTGGAGCAGTAGATAAAATATGTTCGAGTATGACTCGTATTTAATAAACAATCAAGCTGAGAGTGGGAGACACATATATGTACGTATGATGGAGAATGTGTTTCAAAATAAAAAAAGGGGGAAGGGGATTGTTGTTGACCAATAACGGAGTTTGGTTTTCATGTCTCTTTCATTTGGTTTGCGCCCGCACTTTAAACCGCTTGTTTTTGTCATTGTCGATGTCGATGTCTATATGTCACTGCTCTCCCGTCCCTCTAACGATTTATCAACGTTTACAATTTCTAAACGTTTTAGCGCGTGCCTCACGCCGTCAGCTTAACGCACCCTCAGCGGCCAATCTATCTGGGTATCCCTCGCAAAGCGTTAATCCCTTGGCAAACGTTTTCATTTTGCATAGATATTCGAGTATCGGGTGGCAGCAGCTACAGATACAGATACATTTATAGCACAGGGATTAACGCGCCATTGACATTTTTTGTTGTTGAGATATTTGGTTGTAGCCGACGCACAGCAGGTGAGTTGTGTTGCTGGTGTTGACTTAGCGGCTAACGAAGCTGGCAGATTTGTAAGCCGAATCTCTTATAATCAAGTGTAGCTAGCTGTTCATGTGATCGCTAGTCGCGTTTGATTTATTTGCTGGCTATTTTAATGTCTGGACAACAGAGTGTTCGTTGTTTCATTAAACAATCATTGACTTCTAGTCAGACAAGCAGTCAGGCGGACAGTCAGTTTTTATGACCACCATATAAACATGCATAAAAATTCATCAGCAGTTGTGAGTTGATTTTAGTTATGTGCCCGTTTTCCGTTTTGCTTGATTTTAATAGTCTTACAATTCAGATGTTGCTCTTGCTGTTGGTGTCGATTTTGTTGTCGGCGTTGGTATCTTTGCAGCTATCGCGTTGCCTACTGTTGGTCTCTTGGTGTTGGTTTTATTGGCCCAATTTGTAAATATAGCGGAAAAGTGTTAAGCATAACAATGAGCTGCCCAGGTGGGGCAGTAATTTCTGGATCATGCCATCAACTTCGTTGCCTAAGTCATTCGATTCAATTCAATTGAATTCAACTCCATATTTTTACGTTTCGTGCTGCATGATTTGTTGTTTATTTGTTGCTTCTAATCAAAGTCAAATCAAACACGCACCTACAGTCAAAGTGTGTAGAAGTGCATATAAATTACAATGCTTATAGCGGCCTGCTAGCCACTAAGTCTTTGAAATCAACATTAATGCATCAATTCCTTTTTTTTTTGTATATTTTTTAATTTTAATTTTCATAAACAAACAGCACAAAATTTACGCATTATTTATGATTGCAAGGCATGTAATTCGTATGCTAATTGATAAGTATCTCAAAATTTATTAACCAGCTAGGCTGAAATGCAACAGCAAACTCAAAAACAACAAAATCAACAGCAACAACAAATGCGTGCGTGCCGTGCGGCGTCAATTTTCAAGTACACAAATGCAAAATTGAAATCTTGATATATATAAGGCAGCAGCAACAACACTGTTGTTGTTGTTGTTGTTGTTAATGGCCAGCTGGTTCTCACGCACAACTGTTGAACACAGCTGCATTCGGACAGCGTCAGGTTTAGAGCTGACCCCGGTCCCCGACCCAAACCGCCCCCTTGGCGGAGCCCATGACTTTTGTGATACCGCCACCAAAATCAAGTTCAAATATAAAGTTGCTTTAGTGGCGACTTCATTTGCAAGGCAAATTTTATTTGTGCACAGTTTTTAACTGGCATCGAGTTGTTGCTGTTTTTGTCAATAGCGCAAATATTTGTGTAATATAAAACCGCCTGCAATAATAACAACTGCAACGTCCAGAAACAAGTGCAACAACCAACACAAAACAACTTACATTCGGCAACTTTGTAACACGAAAAGCCACTGCAACTGAAACCGAAGCAAAAAGCGAATTTTGTATCAACAACATTAATTATAACAGCCATGCAAAATGACTAACACCACAAACAACAACACGAGCCAAATAAAATAATGAGTTTTTTCAATTGTAAATATCAACAACACTGCAAGAAATAAATAATAATAGTCCGTTGGTATTACAAGGTTCCTTGCATATAGATAATCTGAAAAAAATTTGTTTCTACATATTTTTTTTTAATATTTATCGTATATTTGTATTTCTTTTTATGGTATAATCAGGACTTTTCCTCTGTTTTCTATACTAAAAAAGTTTTATGTTCATGAGTATGAGTTTTTGTTGAGTTGTGTTTAGACTACTGAACTTAATGCGATGGCAAAACACTATTGCTTTGATGATTTATTTCTCCCGCCTGTTTTCTGACAGCTGATGATTTCTACTCCTCTTATAATTTAATTATTATGCTGACGTCAAACACTGTCAGATCGTCAATTAAAAATAAAATCGAAAACGATGTAACGCAGTTAAAATAAATGGAAAATAACAAATAAATAAAATGTGCGAATGGTCAGACTATATGGAAACGAAATACAAATGCAGTGTGTGGTTACAAGGGGTCGACGGGTACACACAGAGTGCTTGAAATATATTTGTATAGAGGACAAAAAAAAATGAAAAATAAAATATCTACTACGTGTCGATCAATAACAACAACGCACGCTTGTCCCGTGTGTGCGACATTTTTGTACATTTTCGCCTTGATCTAGAATTTTTTCCTATTAATTGATCTCATAATGACAGACACTTCAAAAGCGACATCACGACATTTATTAATTAATGCACGCAGCTCAACTAAACGCAACGAAATACGGCCCGAACTCGAATTTAAACTCAAAAACCTCATTGATCGACTGGTGCGTATACGTAACATACGTTTTGCATGCGTTAATAACAACAACAGCAGCAACAGCAACAAGAACACGTACAACAAAAATGCCGGCAGCTTAATTAGCATTTTAGATTACTTCGGGGCAAGTGCGTAGCAAGAATTGAGCAAAGCGAAACTTTGCTTATAAAAATAAGTTTATGAGGTTACACTGAAGGTTGCAGCTAAAGTGCATTTAAATAAATATAATAAGCGGCTAACTATGACTGAACTAAGTATGCTAATTAGTCACTGCTGTCAAAGTATTTCCCGTTTGTCAAACACCCAGCAAAGACCACAACACATTCACAAATTATTTATCAACTAGCCAGTTTGGCTAGCCTCTGTTGCACTAGGCAATGGTCTACTACAACTGTAGAAGAAGATACGATGCTTAACATGTCTGCTATCTGCAAAACATTGCACAAATGCACGCAGCTCATGTTGAAACTCAACTGCTATTAAAAGTCAAGGAAAATCGAGTCAATTGGCATCTAATATCAATGATATGGCTCGTTAGCAACGTAAAATGCTTTAATAGAATTGTCAGCAAGCCAAAAGGCTGTTGCCAAAATTAATATTATAATAGCGAAGTTTTATTCAATTTTAAAAGTATTTTCATTAGTGCATAAAATTAATGAAGTCTTTTATATTAAAGACAATAAAGATATTTTTTTAATTTAAATATTTTAGTATGAGTCGACTAACTAAAGTACAATTAATTGCTTTTGTAGTTGCTGATTGGAATTACTTTTGTTTTGTATATCGAATTTTATGCAAATGCTTGCAAATTTGTCAAATTACGCGTAGGCGATTCAATCCGAGAGCTGGAAGTGTTACTGTTGCCGTCTTGCGTCGCCATCGCCGTCGCCTCATCATGTGACGCCCCCAACGGATCCAGACTCGCTTCGCTGTAGCAGCAAGTTCATTGAACCACCTACGAGAAATATGCAAATCGAGCGTTGCAAAAAAAAAATCAGTGAGCCAAACAAAAAGAAAACTAATTTTTGATTTGATTTTTATTGCCTTTGTCTATTGTAGCTGAAATTTGTATGCATGAATTTAGATAGCTACTCGCATTTTTCTTCTTGTTTTTTCTCCATTTTATTTTCTGTGTTGCAACCCCATCAAAGCCAAATTAATTAATGTTACCAAAAATAAGCTGCTGACAAGAAGATGAAGATTTATGTGCATTGCGCTTCACACGAGTCAGCTAGCACTTGGAAATACGTGCTTAAAATTCCGATTGGCCAGCAACCAATTTACGAAGATGCTTATTAAATTAATATACGTTTATGGTAAGTATTCGACATAAATAATTTATAGCTGAATTTAAAAACGTTGTTCAAATTATGAATGCAAAATATTTTCATTTTAACATAGAACAACACAACAGCAAAAAATTAAGCATGCCGCCAGTTCAAGCCAAAAACTGCCAATAAGCATAAAGAAGCCAGCTTGCGATTATTTCACAGCTGACAATTTAGTGCTGTCGCAATCACTGACGCAAGAAAATTTGTAAAGCGAACTATTAATCTAATCGATTAATCTTCCACATCTTATCAGTGTATTTATTGATAATTATGCAAGCCATAAACCAGACAATAAAGAGACTGATTTATTAATCTAGGTTATCTCTTATGCCTGCGACCACCTTTCAAATCACATGTGGTGGCATCATTATGACGATTTGATTTTTATTATAGCCTATATAACCATTTTGATTTTGATTTAAATTTTAATAAAAAATTATCACGCCCATTTTCTGGTTACTAGTTAAAATGTCTGGCCCCAAATGAGTAGAAAAATTCATTAGGCCGACTAAAAACGCACAAATTTCTCACTTGATTACAGACCAAGGCCCCGAAACTGTTGCCCTTTTCGATTGTGATTTCAAGGGTCGCCGATGCTGCCACATGCGGCGTAATTAAATTTTCTTTGTTGCTTGGGAATTCGCTACGATTTTAATTGTCGATTTGTGCTGAAGCAGCCCACGGCGCTGAAATAGGCCTCTCATTTGAGGCAATCCCAGGCCTAGGCCCATTGGGTTGGGCCCTTCCGCACGGCTAATGCTACAATTAGCAATTTCATGCGTCGTTTTTTGGTTGTTTGTGGCGTTTTTATTTTGTAATGTGTGAAATTGATTATAATTGGCAATCGGAATTATAAGCGGTAAGAGATTTCCCACTCAATTTATCCAGCTTAGTTAATTTTTTATTGAACTATGGGAAGAACTAAAAAAAATGTAACTGTAATAAATGGGTAGTTGGCATATTGAATATATCTATAATCTGCTATTTGGCCAACTCACAAACAATTTTAATAAATGATCTCATGTGAGCATTCCACTGAAAAACTCTTCATGTATAATTACGTATTGCAATTTGCACATCTGCAAGGCGATCGCAACTTGCGTAGCAAGCTCTTTGAAGTGGTTTTTATCAAATGCTTCCACAATGTCGCCGACGCATGGGACCTGGACTCGGATATCTGCAAGCATTATAACACTCGTAATATAGGCAACAAGCACATTCAAATGACACTAACGGTTCTGTCTGTCTCACTGTCTGTTTGGCAGTGTGAGCGCCAGTAATCATGTTTTAACGACACTCACTCACACACACACACAAGCATACACATCCATAAAAAACTCACGCTAGTACTTATATGCAGACATACAGGCGCGTCATCTGCGAGTTCATATAGAAATCTTGTAATCTGATAGGCATGACAAGAAATATTTTGCTTGTCATTAAATTTACTTTTATTTATGCAGCAGCGCTGATTGTCTGCTCTTTGTTGCTGTTGTTATTGTTGTCGTTAGAGTTTTTGTTGTTTAATTCGCGTGTTTTGTTTCGCAGCAACTCGAAATTAGTGAAAACTCTTCATATTTGTGCCATGAAGTTGGCTTAGGATCGAAAGAGCCAAAATGTATGCATATTGTGTTGGCGCCTCCTACCGTCTGCCTAGCTCATCGATTTCGGCCGCTGTTGTTGTTGGTTTCGTTTGCTCGTTGTGTTGCGTAATAGACGAAATATTTGCGCATGGCTCATTACAGTTGGTTTGGTTGCCGTAATCAACGCGGGCGCAGTGTAAGCGGAATATTCCGGGAATTCCGTCGTATGACGAAACAAAAGACTTAGGCAACAAACTGAGTATCGCTACAGCTGCTTAGAATAAACAGTTGTGACGTATCGCAAGCTGAATCGCATTTAATTTTCAGAAGTGCGTGACATTTAAAGTGCTGGCATTGCATTGGCAGCTGATGACGGCGATGACATCAGTGGCAACAGCAAATGTCAGTCAAGTGCGTCATTGGTATTTTAAACAAAGGGCAAAAAGCGTTTAGGTGAAAATCAAAGCATTCGTTGCTAAGTTGCAGTAGCCAAATGGGCAGACAGCACGATTGACAGCCCCACTGACTAACAGACTGACTGACGGACGTGCAAGCGATCACCAGATGACTGGCGCTCATCCGGACAGACGGACTGACAGTCTGTCTGCCGCCTAGACAACATGTGTAATGACGCGAGCCCGTGCAAAAACCACAACATAAAAAACAGCCGGCATAATGAGCGCAATTACAGGTAAATCAAATCAAATGCAACTCGTTACTAGCCCAGGCGAGCACCGTTTGGAATCAGTCACAATAATTGCACTGGCAAAAAAAGTTAATAAATCATGGCAGCAGAAAAAAAGAATTAATTAAAAAAGCATATCGAGAAAAACTTGCTACGGTAATAATTTCAGCAGTTATAGATGAAACAAAAAAATGCAGCCAGACCGCTATTAAGAAGACTTCTTGTTGACTCATCAGTCAGGCGGCGGCCCACAATTAACAACTCAGACCAAGGCTACTACCAAGAAACTATCAGTCAACATTTCTTGAACTCAATTTCTTTGTCAGTGCTTACAATTAAACAATTGCCGACGTTTCTTGTTGTTGCTATGGTTAATGTCGCTTTTGTAGTATTCTTACTGTTACTGATGCATCTTGTAATGTTGTTGTTATTCCTGACAATATATTTAATTTAATTCGCTTTATGTGCAACCTCTAGCACACGCCCAGTTGTACCTGAAATCTCGTGACTTGCGTTTTGCTATTGTGAGAATTAAATAATTCTTTTCTCACATATTTGCAATTGGCTGTTGCCTTTTTATGTAATTTCCTTACTGTTGATTAAGTTTTTGTGTGATTTTGCTTTAATTATAGTCTGATAATTGTTTATGTCGGGCGTTAAAAGCAATCTACGTAAAATGCAAAGTTAAAATGATATGCGGAATACCTTATGAATACAACAGATCAGAACAAAATAATGGTAATAATAACTAATAATATTTATTTAAACGAAATTTTATGGAAAAGCCTATTATTTTTCTATGTATGTGACTGTTGTAGCATTAAAATCATAAAACATTTTCAATGTATTCATGCTGTGCAAGTAAATACTAAAATTTTAATTTCAATCAAACACGCCAATTAAAACGTTTTTCCAATAGATTGCATCACCAGACTTTAACTATCCCACTAACACAGACAATTAGACGGACGAAGTCAGACAAACAGCTGCTGCTTGCGGCGCTGATTCGTCTATTGTTAAAGTGTTGAAGTGTTTTTATTTAAATTGCTCAACTGAACTTGTAATTATGGCGCACTCTTTTTTCGTAGTTGTTGCTGCTGCTATTGGTCGGACAGCGGCTGCTCTTTGGTTTTTACATAAAATAAGGAAATATATGGCAACGAAAGCATCAGTTGAAGTCTTAAAAGCCAAGTGGCCCGTTTGTAGCTGATGTTTTCTCTCAAATCACTGCAATTAATTGTTGTGGCAAACTTTTAACTAACGGTTTTATAGCCGAACGCACCATCATCAGCAGAGGCAGCCACAACAGCATCAGCACTATCAACACCAACAACATCGAATGCGGCAGCTGTTTTGTCTGTTAATTGTAATTGAAATCATTCCGTCTGTTAATTGATAAATCCATGGCTTAGTTCAGCTCAGATTCGAGCTGGTAGTCAACTTGGAGTCAACTTAATGAATGCTTCACATCTAGTTTACTGATGCTGAACATAAAGTGCAATTAAAGGCTCATAAAAACAAATTCGACAAAATAATAACTATAGATGAGTAGAAAACATTCACACTTACCGCAGGCAAAATCTCCTGATCCATTCAAATTAACAGAATATATTAATATATATATATATATTATATATATTTTGGCTTTTTATTTGAATTATTTGAAATTATTTTTTTGGATTTGTCTGGCACAGACTTTTAGCCGATTGAGATTCTCCGAGAAACAACCACGGCACATACACAGAGAGAATGCACACAGTCAAAACACTTGCAAGTATCCAGCTCGGCAAATCTCAATCTTGAAAACGCGGATGTGACCGTCGTCTGTGCAACAGTTGCAAAAGGCAGCACGTGAAATATTTATGTAAATTTATTTGGCTTTTTTTCGCGGCAGTAAAATGCATTTGGAAACATTAAGAGGCACACTTTGCAATTGTCGTTGGGGCTGCGATTTGATTAAAGTTGAAGCCACCAGTCTGGCAGTCGACGAGCTGTCCGGCGTTTGTTTTTGTGTTGTTAGTTGTTTTGTTAGTGGTCGCCGCTGGTAGCCAGCTGTTTGTTTGTGGCAGGCAGGATTTGACTTGTCAATTAGTTTGTTGCTTGTTGCATTTTGTTGCTGTTGCTGTTGTTGTTGTTGACGTTGTTATTGTTGTTTTTACTTTTGCTGCTATCACCCGAAGCACCGTTATCTGGCGCAACTCTCACAGCTAACAGTTTACGGTTTGTAGTAGCTCTCGACACTCAATACCAAACACATAATGCAAGCGAGCAATGAAATCGGCAGCAAGTTCGTTGCCTAAGTCTTTTGTTTAGCAGAGCGACAGTTGTGTTATAGCTTCTGTTGCTGCGCCTATACTATATATTTGTATATGTTTTTTTTTATTATTTTTTTTTTTAAATCGTAAACTTTTTATCGCTTCATGTTTTTCTATATACAATATAATTAATTTGCTGATATTTTTCTTTTAACTGCACGCTTTTTATGTGATCTTTTGGCGGCAATTAAAATTAATTTAATTTAATTTGTTTTATATTTGTTACTGAGCGATGCCGTTGAAGGAAACAAGTTTGTGTTTTTGATTATACTACTATGTAGTATATATGTGTATAAGTTATGTGTGTATATACTACATCTGGTAGCTTGACGAAGGGCATATCTATGCACATGTTTATTTACATTCACACATGTAACATATGTGTATGTGTGTATGTGTTGTATTAATTTGGTTTTATGGCAACACTGAATTGCTTTTTACTGTTGCTTGTTCGGCTGCTTTTATGAGTGATTTGGTTTAGACCAGCCACAGATGGCTAAACATTAAAAATTTTAAGCTTTCGATGCAGCTGCAATCATTATTTGCTATGTGTTATGAATGCAGTTCATTGGCCAAGTCTTGCATACGGCCACAGTAAAACAGACGTACACAAATCGCATGCAAAACGCACGAAAATCGCAAATAAAACGAGCGCACGCGACTGCGAAAACGCGTGAACAATTCAGAAAACTTTTTTGCAACGCGCGCAAACGCAAAAAGTTTAAACAGTCCCGCAAGAAAGTCGCACAGAAACTGCAAGAGGATGAAAATTGCAGGCAGCTCGAGCTCCCAGCTCACAGCCGAAGTCACCGCTTAGTGCAGCGCAGCAGCAGTCGCGGCAGCAATTGAGTGCAATTGCCGTTGCTGTTGCCGGTGCAGCAGCAGCAACAACAGCAGCAGCAGCGGCAACCATAACAATAACAATAACAACAAGTTGCAAAACACCAACGAAGCGCAGCGAGCAAAAATCGCCAAGCAAAAAAGTGGGAAAATAGCAACAACCTCTCAAAGACCGACTGACCGAGTAATACAGTCCAGCAACAGCTACATCAACAGTAACAACAACAGCCAAACAGGCAACAGGCTGCCGCAGCGACTCTGACAGCGGCTGCGGCTTACGATTGAGAAGCCGAGCTCACATACGAACCTGGGAGCAACGGCAAAAAAGCCGCTAAAACGCAAAAAACCTGTTGAGCTGGCTACGGCCGCCGTTTGGTCTCTCTGCCAGCGTCGTTCGTTGCTTCGTTTATCGCCGATCGGCGTCGCTCTCTAGCTTTAGCTCCAGGTTCAGTTATAGCTCAGTTGCTTAGTGCTCAATGCTTAGCTCTGCTCTCTCAGTTGGCGTTGTTGAATTTGTTGGTGATTTTCCAGTCAATCGCTCTGCTGCCTGATGGCTGACCTAGCGGTTCATTTCCAACCCAGCTGTGCTATCAGTTGCCGATCAGCTTTTGACCAATAAAAAGAGGTTTCGGCGACGTCACTGGAAAGCGACGCAGCGACTGCGACGCTTGGAGTGTGCGAGCAAAGTATACAACACATGAATTGAAGAGAATAAGAAATACGCGTCATGGCGTTAAGAGAACTTAGACTTAAGCGTACTTCTAGCCCAGTGGCCATTTGGTTGATAAGAAATTTAATAAAATTATATGAATTTTAATAGCAACAGATATTCAGATTTATGTTTTTTGTTTTTATATTTTTGGCATAATTTTACAGGTATACTTTAAAACGCCTCTCGACAAATTCGAGCTGAGTCGTATCAAGGCTCATTTATCAGTGAACATTAAAAAAATTGCCAATTTTCTGGTGAGAAACTAAGTGGCCGATTAAAACAAAAAATTATAAACAAAAAACGAACAAAAATAAAATAAAGCTGTTGCTGCTCTGCCGCTGCTGCCACCGCTTGACTGTTGTGATTAAAATCATAATTGAAAAGCGCCCCTTCCGCCAACGGGGCGATAGAAGTGCTGCCAAAACCACCTTGCTGCTCACACTTTGCTTGCATACAGAGTGGCAAAAGCAATAACAACCACAGCAACAACACCAACAACAACTTTGACACTTGCCACGCGTCAATGTCAAAGGCCTGCGCTTGACAATTTAATTGTCACACGCCCGCCGCTTTTGGTCAGCTGCAGCAACAGCAGCAGCAGCTACAGCACACGAACCTGCCGCCGGGGTCCAAGCTCGAACTCTATTAACGATGCCAATTGACGGACACTTGAATGCAGCACTGCTGTCAGTGTGGGGGGCGCAAGGAGAGCGTTTCGAACTTTACATTAACATAAACACTGTTGGGCAGCAGGAGGAGCGTGCTCGGCAAGGGAGACAATAACAGCAACAGAAACATCTTGAACATTGTCATAAATAACGCGCCAGTGACAACTTGTTTGGTCGCTAGATGGGATTGGGATCGCTGCTCGAATCAAGACAGAGACTGAGACTGTGGCTGGAACTGGGACTGAGACTGCCATCTAATGCAGGAATTGACGTGCGGCGTTTGCACCTACCACGTTTTTGATGCGTCCGCTGCAGCAGCTCCCCAGGCGGAGGCCACATAAAAGTGGCGCGGCAATTGCCAACTTTGGCCAATGCCGGTGACAAGTGTAAAACGACTGTCGATGCCGGCGACTGCTCCAGCACCGGCATCAGAACTACCTCCTGCACAACAGCTTGGCCTGGCCTGGCCTGGCCTGGCATGATCTGGTCTGCTCCTTTTAGCTATCGTCGACACGTTGACGGCGTGTTTGTGTGTTTATGGCAGCTGCCGTTTGATACTCATTCAAGTGCCGCCTAACATGATTTCGGTGTCATCTGCCTTTCAGCTTTAATATCGCCTGTTTAATGTGACATTTCGTAGCTGCATGTTGTTGGCTGCTGCATTATTTATGAGACGAGGCAAACGTTTCAGCATCTAACATTTCCCCATGCAGGAATCTTAAATGTTTTTTAATTTAGTGATGATTGATGTCTTGTCCACGTTGCCTTGACAACGACACACGACTTGACGCAGACTAAAACTTTGACTGCGACGTCGACTGCGGCTGCGACTTCATCTGATTGCCATTTTGGATGTTTGATAATGTGCCTGTGGGGATACGCAGCTAAAGAGTACGTCAGCACAAAAGTCAATTAAGCGGCGATTTAAATGCAAGCAGGGTCAATGCCAGGTTGCAGACTAGAAAGGAGTGCCTCAAATGGCAGCCAGATTTGGCCTAATGGTCTCTCGCTACGTGCTGCCCATTGTGCCCCATTTGACCTGATTTTATTTGCAGTAGTTTACTTTTATTTCTCACTGTATACTGTGCTGTGTTGTGCTGAGCTTTGCCGCGCTATGCACGCTGCCTGGCAATGATGCGGAACTGAATTCGAAATGAAATTGCAACCACAAATTGCAAGTCGGAGCCATCGACAATTTCATTTTTCTCAATGCAGTCGAGTTCAAAAGGTTTACCAAATTATAAATTAAAAGTAAATCGAATCGAATGCGCACCCATTTGTCTCTGAACTTGAAAGTGCCTATCCCGCCAGGTAGCTTGTGAAAGTCAGGTTTGGGGTCAGGCTTATAGGCAGCAGCAGCAGCAGCCACAGCAGCCGTTCGACAAACAGGTGCACGCCAAATCCGTTTGACAGTGCTGTCAGCTGTGTGTTTTTCCATCGTGTTCTAATTTGCATGCAAACGGAACTGAAGCCGGACTGGCATCGATTCTTGAACTACGACTGTCTGACTGCCATGATGAATTACTTGACATTGGCACGTGAACGTACTAGATCACACACACACAGACAAATGAGATCACATTACCAGTGACACGGCGTGTGGGCGTCCTCAATAGTCTGCCAAAGCGATGTCGATTGTGATTCTGATTCCGAATACCGCAATCTCAATTCATAATGATTATGCCGGTCATTAGCAGGGAAGCATCGAAAGCACTAACAGCAATAACAACAAGAACAACGGCAGCAGGAGCTGGCTCATTGCTAATTACTATTGCCTACTGCCTGACAGAGCAAGCTGGCTGCTTTAACGAGGACATTGGCAATGGCAATGGCAATAGCAATTGCTGTGGCCCGGCTAATTTATGCCCACGCATTGCCATTGCGAAGATTCCATTGACCATTGGCCATTTGCCTGTCAGCTTTTAGTGCGTACATCACTCATTGTTACAGTTAGAGAGTTGGCGGCTCTAATTTAATTTAAATGAAACTCACTGTGGTTAAAACACCCGCGCGATGTAGCCGCATGCTGCACATTTATCTGCCAGCGGCAGCGGCTCTAACTGCAAGTTGGACTGGGCAAGCGGATCTTGCTCCACATCCACTTGGCTGTCGACTGTCGACAGTCCAGTTGCTGCAACTTTTCAAATGTGTTTGGGTTTACTAGGTGAAATTTTGAGCTGACGTGGGCGTTGCAATATTTTTGGTTTTATGGCCGTCGTTCACAATGCACCTCAATTGCTGTCTCCCGGCGGGTAAACATGGCAAAACTGGCACTGTCATTAACCCATTAAAATGTACCTGTAACTCGATATCAAGCTGAGCCTTCAATTTGAATTGCTGCCAGGATCCGCATGTTGTTCCTAATTCCCTTAACGATTCTCATTGCAGCCAATCAAATCTTTTGATGGATATGTTGACATGAAATTAAACTAAATAATAAAAATATATATACTTAATTCGATAATGGCATTTAATTTATCTAGAAACAAAAGTCCCAAAGCAGAATATGCCTAATGTGATCTGTTTCGCTATGTGATAAATTATTAATGTTTATGCTAATTATGATGTCTAAATGCGTCATTATTGTTTAACAATCTATTCTAAAATTCTGTTAATTAGAAAAATGAATGCGAATGTCTTAAACAACTGTCGACTAGAGCTGGGCAGTAGGTTAATCACCAGTGCCAAACCAGAATCAGCGATTGTCATCATCAGCGTCATCGTTGTCTCTGGCTTATTGCTGTTAATTCATTTTGCTCGCGCTTATCAACAGCGCCATCAGCGCAAAAGCGAACATTTGTTAAACACTAAATGCACTTATTTGTTTTGTGGCAGTGGCATCCGCATCCGCAGTTGGTGATGCTGCCGCAGTCGCAGTCGCAAAAATGCAATCAACAGCGGCCACACAGCGGCAAAGACAGCAACTGCGGCAGCGTCGACGACTAACTGACTGACAGTAGTTAGGAGCTGCGACTTGCTTGCGCAGTGGGGAAGCTACTAAAATGAGCAGCAGTCTTAGTCTGAGCCAGAGTCAGAGTCAGAGTCTCGGTGTGAGTGAGCCCCATGGCGGCGCAAACTCTGACTCCGACAACACAGTTTTGACTCCCACGTTTGCGCAGGCGCATTGCACAAATTGCATTATTTGCACGCCGCGCAGTTGTCTGCCAGTTGGATTTGTTGTTCTTGCTTTTGCTGTTGCAGTTGTTTGTAGACTGTTGACTGTTGTTGTTACTATTATCATCAACATTGTTCTTGTTTGGGTTTTGGCCGTATGGTGCGCAAAATTTCTACCGCTTTACTGCTCGGTGCATGACGGCAGCGGCACTTGACGCCACGAGAACATAAAAATGCTTTTCAGCAGTCGCACTCGAAGCGATGACGATGCTGCCGCGTTGTTCAACTAAACTACTCCAGTCAAAATAGCATTTTAATAGACGCAGCATCCACAAAAACAGCAACTACTACAGCAACATGAATAGCGAGTCGACACGACGACCTGGACCTAGGCTTTATGACGCTGCAACATGTGAAAATAGTTGAGCGAAAGAAATTACAAGCACACGCTTTTCTAATCTACGAACCTTTGCTGCTGCATGTCCAAAAATTTGACAGCGGTTTGCGGGGGGCGGGCACAAATCTTTATTTTGTGTTTTATGTTTGCGTCCAGGAATTAAATCCAGTTAGCTTCCTCTGCCCAAAGCAAATAGCACTTGTAACGCCCTGCACGGAGTCTGTGGCTCCGTTGCTGTTGCTGTTGATGTTGGTGTTGGTGTTGTTGTTGTTGTTGTTGCTATTCGTATTGGTGTTCATGATCATGTTGGTGTTCGTGTTTACTTTGCTGCTGAGGTGCTGAGCTGGTGCACATTTAGCTTAACGCTTGACTTACCCATACCCCATTTTTGGGTGGGTGTTTGTGTAATGAGCAACTGTTTATTGCTGTCTGAAGTTGGCAAGTGAAGTGCTCATCATGACAGCTGTAAATTTGCCAAGGCAAAGATGATTTATAATTGTCATAGACTTCCTGGTTATGTTATTTAAACGGGCGACTCAAAGATACGTAAGTTGCATAGCAAAGATAGTGCTTGAAAGTACTTGTACTCGTAATCGTACATGGCATATACATTTCAGCCGCTTGTCATCATGTTGGGCATCATGAGCTGGCCTAAAACAAACATTGCGGTCATGCGGCACTAATCATGTACTAACCACAAGGAGCAACCACTTTTAGTTTAGTTTTTCTTATAGCAAAATTAAATTTCTCTTTTATAAATTTAATCTAAACTAATTTTTTCTTGTGTTCCAGTTCCCCGAAGCAACAAATATCGAATATCTCGTGGCATTGTTTATTCGGCAAGGATTAATAACATCGCTTTAAATATATTAAGAAGACTGACAATACATATCCTTTAAGACAGTTGACTTAAAATCAAACCAATAAATCGATAGATTCATTTTATTTATTTCAGTTCCTGCTTCGGACAGAATACCCTATAAATCAACGTATTCATTAAATTGCCTGCAATAAAAACAACAGCAAATGAGCCGGTTGTGCAATTTTGGGCTGAATAGAGCCAGCCATTAGCAATTAATTTAATTGCAATTGCATGAAATCACACAGCACTCAACATAATATTCTAATTAGTTTTAAATGTGATCCATTATACAAGACGCAACTGATACCGAGTCAAATCACTGATGCACTGCGGGGAGTCCTCCACAGCTCCTTTTTAAAAACAGAAAATGCGAAAATAGTTCAATTTAACGAGGGACATTTATAATTTTATTGACTACTAGTCGACGGTCCATTAATGCCGAGTTCTGGGGTACAGTTGTGAAACTTGGCGCAGCAGAAGCACCGCAGGCGCTGACATGTGCGATTTGGATTTGGCTTTGGCTTTGGTTTCGCTTTTGTACAATCAAGTTAGAGCGGAATTTTCAACATTAGTTTGCAATTTGATGGCCCAAAGCTGTCACGTCGGAAAGCAGCAGAGGAAAAACAAAATGTAAAGCAGCAACACATTTGCAACATTTTGACTTCTCGTCAAAAAGTGGCGGGGAACAGCCAACAATGTTTGCTAAGCAGGCACACGTCGAGCCACCGAACAGACTCGAGTTGAGGTCTCAGCCTCAGCCTCTGACATATTCCTTGTTGACGGCGCACGACTTGGCTAAGGACGGCGGCCGTCTTTGCCGCTGACTGGCACGGATTGAGGGCATCATTATGATGTGACTGTGGCTGTGACTGCAGCAAAAACGGCTATGGTGACGGCAACGGCGACGGCAACCTTTCGGGAGGGGCTACATAAACATTTTCATTTTCGTTTGGCATAGAAACGTCACCGGTTGGCACATTTATCAAAACTTGCCTTACTGACATTTGCAAGCCACTTGAAGTGGGTTAGCGGTGCAGCGGTTTTTTGCCCCTATTTTTCTTTTGCCTGTCCGCGTTCAGCTCTGATCTCATTAATTTTATTTGTTGCAAAAACAAAAGAAAAGACAGTTTGCAGCACATTGCCACCCTGAGGCGTCATAATGTGGCGATTTCTCAATACGCAATTTTATTGTTATTTATTGAATTGAGAAATTACTCTGAAATTGACTAGCAGAAATACCAATTATAGATCTGATAATGAAAGGGCGGCCCTCTAATGATATCAGCCCCAATCGGAGCATTAATAATGTTTTTCTTCAACGATTTGTTTGCAACTAGAAGGCTACTAAATCAATTAACGCCTGCAGCCAATAAACGGAGATAACAAGCCCAGGCTAAAAGCAAATTATTTTGACATTTGCAACCGCAATACGCCCGACAGCCCGATGTTGTCGCCGTCGCCATCGCCGTCGTGGTTGTCGTTGAGTTTGCCGTTGACTCTGATGTAATCGCCGACTGGCATCGGGCTCGGCAACAAAACATTGGCGCTAGCCACAAATATGTTTTATCGCATTTATTATCAGTTGCACAAAATCGTCTATAATTGAAATACTGTTAACTAGATTAGCGACCATTAAAGACGAACGCGTTTTAGCCTGCAACAGTCGGCAGTTAAATTAAACGGCGGGCGTTGCATTTGGCCGCCAGTTTGCCAGTATCCCAGTTTATTGCCTGACCAGATACGTCATTCGCTCATTTTGCTAGTTTAAAGTTAAAGCACTCAGTCTCAGTTACCGAAATGGCGCGATTGGTAAACGTCGATCCAATAAATCAGCAGCCGCCCGAAGGGACATGCTCTCCATTTTCGATATTGTTTATTTAAGTGCATTCAAATAAGCCTTTTTACTTTTTCAAATCTAATTAAGTTGTTTAAGTGGAATTTGCGACCATTAAATTATGCAAATGTTGCCGCATACTCGAAACTCACTCGCTTCATGCATTTTTACACTGGTAATTTGCACGCCGTCGCCCTGAGGGGCCACTCCATAAATTGTAAATCACAAAACTGGGCAAGTTCGGATTTGTTTACCATTTGGCGCCAGTGCGAAGCCTTATGTGAGGGTGCGTTGCTTAGATACGTTTTATTTTTATAAACTTTAAAGTAACGAACATTTAAATTGTTATTTATTTTAAAAGTTGTATTCATTGATAAGAATTAGATAAAGTATCTATTATAAGTTGTAGGCTATTATTGAGAAAAGTGATGTATTATCACCGATATTTATAGAGCCTTAAATTATGTGTTTAAATCATTCACTAAAGCTGTTTAATATTTATTTTTATTCCCTTATGTGTTTTACATTTCTATTAACTTTAATGGATAATGGTAACGATTCGAGTGAGTGCGTTACATTTACAGCATCATGTACAAAAGTTTTCGTGATCGTTAAAGAGAGCACCATGCCTTTTTAATTGGCATCAACGCACAACTCGAGGAAGCTAAAAATTATACACGGATTTGTTTATTTGCTTTTTATGTTGGCTCCTTTTTCGATTGTGGTCAGCTATGCCAACTGGCATATACTGATAATGATGATGATGATGATGGCGCTGGGTTTGTGTGCTTGTTTAGTGCCCACACACGCACATAAAGATGTCAACGCTTAACTTATCAAGCAAGTGAAGCAAGCGGCTGTAGACGACGCCAACGATGCTGACGTTCATACAATAAAAACTACTATAATTTCTTATTTGAGTTTTATTTGCGTGTCGTTGCTGGACACACAAAATACAAATACAAGTAGCGCCCACCGTTGGCCGTTTATCAAACAACAATAAACTGTAATTTATGAAAAATGCTTGTAAAATGACGATAAAACAAGTGCCAGTCAGACAACGAGACTGACGGACGCTGCACCCGAAGAGACTACAACCACGACAACGACAACGACAACGATGATGATGATGATGATGACACGGACATAGACATTGCTGCCTGTCTTGCACAGTGGCATAGCTTAAGCCCGACCCATGGCAAGTGCACACAAAGCATGTGGGTGTCTCTTTATATGTGTTTGTGTTTTTGTATACCTTTGTGTGTGTGTCTATGGGAGAGCACAAAGCGAAGACAAACAATTCATTGTATGCAAGTGTCTCGTGGTCGTGGCTTGGGGTCTACGATCCCAGTTGCATCTTCACTTTGGCCTGCACATTTGACCATTGTCGACACGCTTGTTTTGTGCCAGCCCAGCCGGCCAAGTGAGCAGCCAACAACTGCGACGGTAACTGTTTTGGACCAGTCTAGCGACAGGTCAGGTCCACACAACATTTGTACAAGCCAAAACTTTTGCTTTCATACTCCGACGCTGGCGAGTTGTTTATCTAATTGTTGTGGACAATGTTTTACAATTCCATATTAATTGAGTCCATAGAGTTTTGCAAGTCAGCCCTTAAAAATGCTGACGCCACAATTTAAGCAGCCCCATTAAAAACCACAAACTTCTGGCCCACTGAAGAGTTCTGCTATACGAAACATTAAGGAGAATTTAGCGCTGGAGAAGGCACTGGTAATTGTTATTACTGCTGGCCTGGCGCTTAGTGGCAGTCTACCCTTGTGACCATTTAAGTACAATTAAATTTGTTTACTCTGACGAGCGATATTGAGCGATAGTATACAAGTGTAATCCATAAATAGTGAGAAGTTTGATGAAATTATTTTATTCAGTTACCTTTGTCCTGTTGGAGTTAGTCGCGCATTCGAACAGACTGTTGACTGGTGGCGTTTTTAGTAAGTGAATATTTCGTTGTTGTTTTTTTGTAATTCTGACAAATAAAAAAAAATGCAAATCGCCTGCCAAAAAGCCACCGCAGAGGCACGACGAACGGCACGAAGACTCATTTCAGCCTCAGAAATGAGGTACATTCAAGGAAACCACAAGAAAACAACCAAATTATGTAAAAACTCTGGCAACAGTCACCCTAACTTCAGCTAACCAATATTGGCCTAGTCCCCGTTGAAGAGATTTGATGTTAAGCTACATTACCCTTTGGTAGGCAGTCTGTCTGTTTGGGCTCATTTCATTAGCATAAATCGGAGAACTGTACGCCTGCAATAGACGTAGTAGTAGTCGTACAAATTTGTAAGCACGATTTTTGCAGCAGAGCAAACACCTGAAACATTGTTAGAACCTACTCTGCCAACATATTTCCCAACTAATGAGCATTTGTATCAATCAACTATTTGTTTATATTTTATAATTTATTTTCACAATAGCTGATTAACCACGTAATATTATGTAATATTTGTTCATATTAATCCAATTCAATATGGTCAATGGATATCAATTTACTAAACATTCAAGTATATTCAACATTTTAAATGATTGAACTTGTATTAAAAATCATCTCAATAATATACATGTATAAAGCCGTCTTTTATAATGTTTGACATTAAAATAGAGATATATCATTGTCTCAAAAATCAATTGAAATAATAAACGATTACACGCTTGTGCTCATATCCTTAGAATATTGAACGAACCCATACATTTCTATGGTTTGATCTTGCGTCAGACAATTGCCATACAAGTATCACAGAAAAGAAATTGGAAAAACAATTTATGGCGCCACGATTTGTTGACAAATTTCTCACAACACGATTCATAAATTATGTGACCGTGACCGTGGGCTGCCTGTGGATACATTGAAGGAGCTATGGTAGCCCCAGCCGAACTTCTATCCGCACGACATGTGAGACAATTTGGAAACGTAATCGTGCAATAGGTGTCACTGATGAGTGCTGACACTATTTTGCTGGCCTGACGATCATAACTTGCAAGAAATTATCGCTGCGTCGAAGGTCGTTAAAAAAATACACGAATTAAGGTAAATGTTGTTTGCAGACTTTTAAATTATCTCCATCTTTTTTGAGTAGGGGTCGCATAACTTTCTCTTTTCTTGCTTGGCCCAAAGGCATGAGCGGGTGTTGTCGCTGTCACGAAGGATCAGTTGAAACGCTCATAAAGTTTTATTACACTCATAAAGAACGCCGGATGAACTTTGGCATGCGGCATTCAAGTTAAATATGTTTTTAAATCGAATCTTTATCTGAAGTTTTCCTTAAGGGTTACCATAAGGCCAGTATATAATTGGTTAGGTAGAAGTTTTCTTTCTATCTATCTTTCTGACCAGCGAATAAAATTTATCTTGTATGCATTAACATATATAAGCAATTCATAAATAGATGTATAACCACTTTTATTTTTTTTTTGTTTAATATCCAAGGCAATTATGAACTGAATTTTTCTTCTCTTCTTGCAGATAAAGTTTATAGAAGATTTATTCCAAGGCAATTATGAACTAAATACATATCTTCTCTTCTTTCAGTTAAAGTTTATGGAAGGTGGACTTCGTTATGTGGATTAATAATGATTTTAAGAATTTTGACTTTGGACTTTACCAACTGTACGCGTTGGTAATGCAAGTCGTCAAAGCAAGAAGCATTTTCTATTATAATCCAAGTGGGCTGGAATGCAACTGGCAGTGGTTGCAGCAACATAATTTGACCAACCAGCCACAGTGGGCTTGGCACAGTCAAACACCATACTATTCACTGAGAGAGCACCAGAACAGCGAACTCTTTGTTTTTGCCTGTCTATCTGGCAGCTTCAATATTAATGAACTGATGACATTACCGGCTATTCTTAATCATTTAAGGAACGTACCTGTGCTCATTGAGCTGGCAAACAACAGTAGCAACAATGGTATACTCAACTTTAAAATGGATACTTTGGCCACTCAGATTCTTTCATTTTGCAAGCAGAGCAGCATGCTCAATGTTGCTCTGTATTTTCAACATACGACTCATCCCTTCACTCTATACAGCTTTAAGGCATTTCCACACTTTAGATTGCTTAAGCGAATCTTTACCAGTTCGGGCCTAACCCGAGATGATGAGCTGTATCCTAACCAGATAAAACATTTTGGGGCTATGCTCTCCGCGTCATGCTAGATTTGTCTGAGCCAAATTCGATCATGTATCGCGATGCACAAGGAAATTCGCGTTTCACGGGATCCATGTGGCATTTCATTGAGTCCTTTGCCAAAACTCTTGAAGCGGGGCTAAGTGTTTCGTATCGGACATGGAAAAAGACAAACACGAGGACGGAGGAATTGTATATGCTAGAATTTACAAGAAACGGCAGCGTAGATTTCGGCCTGTTTCCTGCGAATCCCCAGCCTTCGAATAGGTAGGTGGATACATTCATTGAAATTATAAGAAAAAAATCTATATTTCTTAACTTGCACTTAATTTAAATATTTTATTATATTTTCCAAATTGTAGTGCATAGTTATAAGACCCCAAATGACAAGTTATCCGAATTTGAATTTTAATTAATGTCAAAGATAGATTGACCAATCAATTTATTATAGGTATTACCAATATTCATTTCCGATAGTCTATGGAAGTTTGTGCATCTTACTGCCTTGGGAACGTCCCATTGAGATACAAGCTTTATTTAAATGCGTCCTGGAAATTAAAGCTCTCGCACTGTTGCTGGTTGTTTTTGGCTGCTATGGGCTGTCGTGCAGGATAGGAGGACGGCATTTCCCGATCTGGATACGATACTGTCGGGATCGTCTAAGTACATTTCCCAAACTACTAGCTCTACTGGTGTTATGTGCTTGCGAAGCTCAGTTGCTTGCATTATTGATATCGCGTCCTTTGCAAATGCCCATTAACAGCTTTGGTGCATTGCTTGAGTCGGACTTACACATCTTTGCCTTCCGACCAGAATTCAGTAACATAGAAAAGAGCTTTCAGGCCAGGTATGCGGCGGCTTTTAGGCTGACAGACAATGTAAGCGAGGTGTTCCAGTTACGAAACAGTTTTAATACCAGTTGGGCCTACATCATTCCAAAGACGAAATGGCATGTTATTGAGACTCAGCAGCATTACTTTCAGAAGCCGCTTTTTCGCTACTCTGATCTGTGCCTATCCGGAAACACTCCCCACAGTATTCTGGTGTCCGAGGAATCCATCTATAGGGAAGCTGTGAATTTATTCGCGATGAGGGCACGACAGTCAGGCCTAATGTTTCATTGGTTGACGCATGGTTTCAATGACATGGTAACTGCAGGTCGTATGTGCCTCAAGGATTACAGCCAAAGCGACCAGTGGCGAATTCTACGTCTGAAGGACTTACAGTTTGCCTGGCGTTGCTGTGGTGCTGGATTACTCCTAGCGCTGATCGTGTTTATAGTTGAGCTACTGAGATTCTACGTCGAAGTGTGGCTGGACAACTTGTAACTTGTTGTGTTGTATGTGGCATGTAATATAAAACCAAATGCAAATTGACTGTCAGAAAATCACCACAACATCACGACGAACTGCACCAAGAGTCATTTCAATCACAGAATTGAGACTCAACCACAAAAAAAGCTCAGAATTATGCTAAATCTAGGCAACAAGCACAACAACGGAACTAAGGCGCGAAACTGACTAACACCTGCCTTAAAGCAAATGGTGTTCCCTTGAAGTTGACAAAAAGAAAATGTAGAAATATTATGTTATATAAAAATGGACCATTATTGTGTAGGAGTTATACCAGTTTTTGATTATACATATGTAAATAGAATACTTTTTTTATGTTATTTTGCATACAAAATCATGCAGGTATTTATTAATGCTGTGCAATACGAGAATTGCAAAAGGTTTGTCTTTACCTTGCTACCAATCGTATGACTCACTGTCAGACGTTGACCGCCCTGGTTGGCATGGCCACCGCGTCATCGTCGTGGTCGTCCAGGTGTTCAATTAAATACCGACGTTGACCTTAATACTCGAGCTGTAAAAGCCTGCCAGAATTTTTGACAAATTGTCGTCGAATGTGCACAGAAATCAAGTTTATGGTCAATTTACTTGAACAACTTTTTAAAAATGCTCATTCACACTCGCATACGCTTACACACACACACACAAACAAAAACCACACACGCAGACATACGGGTGCAGATGAAGCCATGGCAAATATTTTTTTTATTTCAAGTCTTGTAGAAAGTTTGACTAAGCTAGCATTAAAATACCAAAAATAGTCAACGGCCGATGCAATTGCCAATTCCAAGGTGTTAAATACTAACGTATGCATTAAAATTGCTGATGAGGCGTCTTGTAGTCTGTGTGGATTGTAGGATTACCAAATATTTGCGACTGCTGCCAAAAGTCAAAAGAAATCAATCAAAATGCCACAATCAACAACAATGGCAACAACCGCACCAACAACAGCAACAACGGGCGCGAAAAGGCAACACAAGCAACAACAACAATAACTGCAACTGCAGCAACACACGCCACCGACAGAAGCGACAGTCTGACGTGTGCCTAAGACGCTTAGTGGCTGCCTGCCAGACGACGGCTGCTGGCATACCGACCGACAGCCCCTCGTCTCTAAGTGGACAACAAAACGCCTCCAACACTTTTGGGCGCGAAAAATGTGTTGCCATTGCCGGCGATGATGCCTTTGTTGTTGTAGCTGTTGCATTAAGTTTCCCGGGCCAAGTGTTTGCCAAGTGCTCGGGCCGACTGGGTTTACATGTTGCAGTTGCAGGGGCGTAACGGCTTTTCTCGACTCAGACTCAAACTACAACTCAGGCAGACTCATGTGATGCATATAAAATAAATAAGCCAACTTTGATCTTCATTTGTTGTTGTCAAGAAGCTGACATGACTCTTCCATTGCCTTCGGGCCTGACCCATATTTGCATAGTTTAGTCGAGAACAAAATGGCAACGCCAAAATGTTGACAAGTGTCAGTCAGGCAAACGCTTCGTGGGATTTGAGATCCTCGCATTGTGCATAAATTTGCATGTGGTCGCATCTCACGCTTTGGCCACAGACTCGGCATACATTTGTTGAGGTTGCGGCAGTGAAATTTTGTTTTGTTTTGATATTTCGATTTTTCGAGCGCACCTTTATGGTCTATTATACTAACGGGAATGCCCCGAGAGCAAGCGAGCCGATCGACGTCGACGTCGGGTAATAATAAGTAAATTGATTGAAATGTGCGATATCATGTTGGCCGCTATTGAACGGAAATGGCCAACTTCCCCGCAACTCCGCAACCAGACTCTGCAACATTTTTGTGGTAGCGGATTCAATGTCGATTTCGTTTTACACCAGAGGCGCAGATACGCAGCCAAAGATAGACGAGTGGGGTTGGGTCACTTGGCTGGGTCGCTGCCAATGCCACGCACGCGGGGTGCGGCTCAGTCCGAGACGCCCACCCAGTTTGCCCACCGGCCAATCAGTTAAGGTCGGGGTCGGGCAGCCTCAATGCTAACTTTATGCTTTAAATAAATCATTAGCATTTGCATCCTAAAACCCTTGATTGCAAAATTCGACACTGACTGGTTCTCTAAAGTGAATCTTAATTGAATACTTAAGAATCCTTTCTAAATGTATGAACGATAATCAGTTAATTAGCATTTGATCTTAGAGTTGCCTTCTGCTTGATTTAAGCACGTTCGTTGACAAAATCTTTTGTAGCGCGTGTGCGCAAAATAAGCAAGTCCGTATATGAGCTGCAACTGTGTCCCGCAGCAACAACAAGAACAACAGCAGCCACTTGGCGACATGTTGCTGGGGTGTAATTAGCATGCTAACTGCCCGGCGATTGAGTTGACTTTTTGGTCAACTTACACCAAAGTCTGGCGCACCTGCACATGCAGCAGTTGCCGTTTCCGCCGCCGCACACATTCACCGCCATCTCAAATGATCTCATAAAATGCTACTTAACACGTCGTTGTTGTTGGTCGGCACCTTAGTCTCATGTTAAACTGAGCAGTAACGATAACTCTTTGACTCGTGTGTACGACTGACTTGTCTTGTGAATGTCGGTCTGGCGATTTTTATTGACTTTTCATTGATTGCTGCCGAGCACCACAAATTAAAAATTAACAAAAAATTCTTTCAACAACGCCGGCTTCTTGACACATGCATAATTAAAACACTTTAAAAACTCGCGAATTGCGTTAACCAGCTGAAGTTTCTTGTTTCTTACCGCTGTTTGCGGTTTTTGTTTTTGTATTTGTTTTTGTATTTGTTTTTTTTTTTGCGTACGTTACAGTTCAGTATTTGCATGTCCCATGCGAGCTGATGTAATGCATTTTTTTCGGGTTTTCTTACTTATTGATTTTTTAAGTTTGCTCAAACATTTAATCAACTCTTTCTGTGTATATGCAAATGTATGGTTTCCTGCCTACACTAGCAGCAACACAAATAATATGAATACGACAACAGATGTAATAGCAACAACCACCGCAACTGCAAATGCCTCAGCCCATAAATAGGCAATTTTCGGCTGGCCGCTTAACGCCAACACCAAAATTGGTTGGTCTGCAACGAGTCGAATCGATTATCGTGCACTTAACACCAAGCACCTCTTTAACCTGTGCTCTGGATCGGTCCAAGTTGGAGCAGTGTTACCCTTTAAGGTTTTTGTGTAACAATTTCGAAAATATTTTCAATCAAAAACTAGGCGGTAACTGCAGCATGCTGCTTATACTGAGCGTTGATTGCTCGGCACTGCATCACACTGCACTCAAACATGATTGTAAAAATAAAAACAGCAACCTCGTCCAGAGCCGCAATCAAGGCCAGCACTGGCATCATTATCAGCTTCAGCTTCAGCTTCAGATGCAGCTTCGGTTTTGGCATCGGCATTGGAATCGGCCGATCGGCATTGGCTTCGTGCTGATTATCAGCATGTGCACTGGCTGGCCGACAATGACGACGTCGCCGCATGTGCTTTTGCCCTCGATCCATAGATCAAGATCATAAATAGCAATAAGCCAAGCTAGACAATGTCTGCTAACTGTTTCAGGCAATCAATCAATCCATCTTGCCGATGCTGCGCCGGCTGCAGCTGCTCAGTTGACGCCGACAGCATTTCGCGAGCCTCACGCTGCCCATTTGGAAAGTTCATTCAGTTGCGCTTCAGTTTTTCCTCTACTTTTATTTGATTTTTTTCTTTCCAAAACCAAGTTTGCTGCGGCATTATAAAACGTGATCGATTGATTTGTGCGATCGCAGCGGGGACAGCGGCAGCGGCGGTGACGGTGACTGCAACAGCTACAGCTGAAGCGCCGGTTGCAAGTTCAACGAGCCGATTGACTGACTGACTGCTGACTAGATAATTGTAGCGTTCTGCCGTTGACGCTACTTTTTTTTGCGCTAAACAGCTGGAGCAGTGAGAGCAACCAGCCGAGGAGGCTGTTCTGCCGCATAGCTGAAGCATGCAGCGCATTCCACTTGGCCTGGCCAGCTTCAACTGCCCCAGCTCCTTCTCCGGTTTACTGCTCTCGCTGAAAGCGGCCAATCTGTCAGCCTGACAGTTGGCCCAGTCACAGAATTCTGCCAGCCGCTGTCGGCATTGCATTTGATGATTGATGATTGTTGAAACGCGAACAAAATTATGATTAAATAAGTAATTGTAGTTAAACAAAACGGCAATAGCCATGGCGATGACGATGACTACGGTGACGACGTCTTCGAAGACGACGAGCACGATTGAGCCAAAATGGCCAGTAAGAAATGCTAAGCAGTTGGCGATTGGGACGTGGATTAGCGGCAGCACCTATGATAGCTGAAAAGCAGTCAGATCAGTTGCAGTTTTTATATGAAGATGAAGATGGAGATGGAGACAACGCTGACATTGTTGTAAATCATCCAGACTTCTGTAGCCACACTGGTAGAGCATTCCTAGCAATCCATAGACCTCGTACATAGGCAATTTTTATGTTAATTCTTTTTTTTTTTTTGTCAATGCTTAGGTTAATGTTGGCAGCGATATAGTTGCTTAATAAAAAGCTGCTTGGGTGGTCCCTTGCTCATCTTCGGGTCGAATTCAGTTAGAAAAGCAGACCACATATAAACACTTAACTTCACAGACACAGACCCATACATACAGTTGCACAGACTAAAGCACGATGTATGAAAATAATGTAATAACTTAGCACTAATAATAAATTCAAACGCTCGGCAATTAAATCGTAAATTTTTACAACTACAAATTTACAGTTATTAAAAACATAATTTGTTGTTGCTGCCCGCTATTATTAATTACTACAACAGTTTGGTGTCACGCTTAAATGCAACAAGCGACGCCAGCGGCGGTGGTGGTGGTGGTGGCGGTGGTGGTGGTGGTTGCGGGTACGTGGCGTCGTTTGTTGCATTTGCTAAATAAGTAGTCGAACGAAAAGACTTGGGCTACGAACTTGAGTTCAATCAGCATTTTCAATTTGAAAAGCATTTGCTGTTGCCGTGCTCCGCAAGTCATTGGGGCACAGGCACGTTTTTGTTATGTATTCCTCGACACTTGCGAGGGTTGCTCGTAAATTAATGAACATGATTATACTCAAAATAAGATTTATTATGATATACACATATAATATGGCTTTAAATAAACGAGACAATTAATGAGCATTTCCTATTGCACGATTATGGGCTGCTATGCTTTCAGTTACATATTGTACGCCTGAATTTGCAGTCGGTCAGTCATGTGGTGTTCTGTGGAGCACGTGTTACCCCCGTTAGAGTTAACTGCTAATCGACCATTTTTACCAAAGTCGTTTGTTCATTCGCATAGCTTAGCTCGATCGATGCTTATCGCCAAATGTGTTGAATGCTCGGCGAGTGCACAGCCGCTGCAGAAAAATTAATTAGAACAAAATACAAAACGAGAAAATATTTACAACAATGGGCGTGCCCGTTTGAAGCATTTTGTGTATTTGTTTTGGCAAACAATTGGCAACAATTTGTGGCAACAACTGCCAGTCATAGCCGCAGTCAACGTCGCAATGCGCAGACAGGCATGACGATGTGGCAGCCGTGGCGCTATCGCGATTTATGTATCTATGAATTATTTGTTAAATTGGCTGCCCGCACATGCGCGACTATTGACGAAAGGTCTGCAGGCCAACCAAAAGGTAGGCATCGGCCGGGAACTCCATTTCCATTCCTTGACGAACCAGTTTGCATGAAAATTTCCAACTAATTAGGCGTGGTGGCTTTTAATCAAAACGATTAAAATGCTTTCCGACAATATTTTTCGACGCCTAATCAAAGACTTAATACCATTTTTTGCGTTGCGCTTATGACAGCTGCAATAACTGCCAGAGTCGAACCTGAAGCTAAACTCAAAGCTGAATCTGAAACTGTAACCGTAGCCAGGGGACGGGCGTGGCGTTGCCATATCAAATTGTGCTACAATTTATTAAAACCGAAATATGTGCGAGTCTGGCGACGGTCCACACGAACGATAACAAGTTGTCGAACCAGATGTCAAAGCGATTTGCAAATATTTGACAAGCGCAAAACACCGGCACCGAAAACCGATGTGCGGCTGGTCAACAAGTTGGGAGTATAAACGATCATTAATGGCGACTGGATCTGGCAGAAAAATTCAAGTAGCTGCGGTATACATGCATACGTAGATGATTCACATGTAGGATGATACATTACAACCAAATAAGAACTCTCTGATCGAGAGAGCTCGACTAAAAGATACCCTGAACCCAAGACTTTTTCTATCACATCTGAGAAATTCAAGCAACATAAATACTTTCAGATTTGAAAAAGCTGTGCCTCTTTTTCTCATCAGAGTTGTAATATGAATATTATCAAGTCTTCTTCGGTTTTTATCGCTTTTACGAACCTATATAAAGTTATCAATGAAGTTAAATAAACTAAACAGTCTCGACTTTGGATTCATTTTCATTTAGAATATAAACTTCTTATGGTGTCGGCGAACTACTTTCATTTTTAATGGATTCAGGGTATACAACTCAATTAGTTATAATCAAAAGCCTCAATTAAATTTTACATACAATATTATTTCTTTTCTGCTTATAATGTATGTTAACCGTTCGTATATAGCCATTACATCCTAACGGGCACATACAATGTTAACGTATTTTTGACGAACTACCAGATTCGATCTTTTTATGGCATCGTCACAGCGGCGTCAACATAATAATAACATAAAATTTTATTTTATTTTTATTTTCAATTTAATTTTATTGAAAATCATCAAAAATATCATGTTAAAAATCAAGCGCGTGGCGGGCGACGGACAAGAGTTGAGAAGAGATTCTTGTTTTTGCAAAGTTGCCAAGGGAAAACCAAATTTAATACAACACACGGCGTAGACAGCGGCGACGTCGCACGCATTAAAACCGCAGCAGAGCCGGCGTTGTCCCCTGCCTTTCCCCTCTTCGGTAACCTTCGCGACCGTTGCCACCGGTCTGAGCCACTTTTAGGCCATTGTAGCTTCGCAAAATCTGATAAGTCGCATTATAAGAACATAAAAACACCCAAACCAGAAAATGTAAGCGAAACATGCACGAGGGAGAGAAAATAATTTCAGACCGGCCTGTCCCCTGCTCAGGCCCGGAATGACCCAGACCGAGGAGCAGTCCGATGAGCAACAACAAGGCCGAAACCAAAATATGCAGCATGCATGTTGCTGTTATGTTGATGTTGTGGTCGCCAAAAGTAATGCAAACCGAAGCGATGCGAAAATATTTGGGGCCATGCCACGAAATAAAGTTACAACAATGTACTGTACTTTACTTAAGGGCAAGTAGATGCACAACTGATACACGGACATGGGACTTGATTTCGCCTTTATGGGTATTTCTTCAGCTGCTCGCATCGTTCGAGTTCAATTTCTTGTGCAAACTTCGAGCCACTTGATGGGGCGTGTTAAGCCTTACATTTTACGAATGGGCAGCGGCATCGGCAGCGGCAGCGTTGCATGCAGCTGCCCTCATTACGTTCGACAAGGATGCGAGGAGGAATCAACACTGCCATTGTCTTTTTGCCTCATTGCCGCTGTAAATCTGCATTACGTGCGCATCATTTTGAGGTGTTCAATTAAGGTACGATGCAACCAGGGCATGGGCACACTTTATACTCGTGTTGCTTTTAATTACACTCGATCAAAAAAATCCGAACTCATAAATACAAAGCAATCCAATTTGAAGAAACCTGCTGTTACTGCTGAAGATGTGCCAACCATAAAGCAATATTCAATTAAAAATACTATTTTACCCACTGTTTGATGGTGGAAGGGGGTAATCAACTGTGCCTTTTTTTTAGAAAAAAATTATTGTTTTTAACGAATATAATTTTTTGTTTTCCTTTTCTTTTTTTTGGTATTATTAACTTAATTTTGGGATGCCAGCTGTTTATGTGGCTTATTCACTTGACTGTTTGTTTATTTATATCCATCTTCATATGATTTGACCACACGGTGAAACTGTAAAGTGCCTTTGGCCTCGCCGACTTTGCTCCACCTCCACCATCAACTTTATCTCATCTCCAACTCTGATTGATGCCGTAGACAACTGCAACAACAATAACAGCCCATTTGGCTTGATTTATTTTTAGCTTATTTCGTTGTTATTTGCTTTGATGAAGCGGCCAATAGTCTCTCTACATATAGAGATGATGAAGCATGTTCAAGTGCATTTGAAAATCGTTTAACATTTTTTAGCTGAGTCTCTAGCATTTTGACTGTTAATCAATTAAGTCGATTTGTTTGGGCCATGCTAGGCATTTAGGCCTAATAAGCAGCTATGCGGAACTGCGAGCTTGCCCAAATTTTTTCGCTAGAATACTAATTACTTTGGCACTCAGTCACAAGAGAGCACTTACTCAAAGCCACTCGGCATGCTTTCATCTCGCTGGCATCCAACGCCAGCCAAATGCAGCTGGTTGGCAACATTTGTGGATGTGTATGTGGCAGTGGCAGTGGCTTTGGGTCAGCAAAAAAAAGCCACCCGGACTGTCAGCTGGCTGGTCAACCTACTTTGGCAGCACGCCACTGAGTCAGACTGCATCCTCAAAAGGTGATGATGAGGTTGATTACTTGTACTTGCATTGGCGACTTTCCTTCTAATTCGAGCTGTACAAATAATCAAAATTTTTACCGCGCGCCTTGTAGCATTTAATTTGATTTTCAGCACGGTTTCGACTTTAATTGAAACCGTTTTTCGGACTCCATTTGTAGCTGCAAAGCGAGTGCAAATGCTGGGTGTCAAAATGAGCGCACGTTTTGGCCAAACTTTCACCCATTTCGAAGGCGTTGTTTAGGGTAAGCTTTTGCACTGTTTCGCTTAAATTCAGAGGTGATAAGGCTTAAAGTCTTAAGGAAATGTACTTACAACTTTTTAATAAATAAATAAATTGTCGTTTCTATTTTGGTTGGAGTTTAAGCAATCAATGCGAGATAGAATAAGTAATAATCAGATATATTTCAATTGCCAGCTTCATAATGTGAAGAGTCAGAACTATTTTAAGAAGATTATAACATGTTTGAGCATGTAGACCAACCCGAAAAAACGGCGTTAAATCATCAAAAAGTTGCACACGCGCCAACATCGACATCATCGCTGTCAGCACTTGACCCAATGCCGAAACAATGGCTTTAATTTTGGGCTGTCCATTTGTAGTTTCATTTTGAGCTGCGACGCGGGTGTGGCGCATCTTTTTCTCCTATTTCTTGTATTTATGATTATTTTTTTCTCTTTTGTTTTGATCTTTGCGCGTCGGAAAACAATGAAACCCTATAAGCAAATTGTCTGTCAGCACCACCACGATCAAGCTTTTGAACCACGGTTCGGACCTCGAACGGTTGATGGCCTGGTCAAAATGCTTGATGCCCTTACAAATGGCGCTTTTTGATTTTGTTTTCGTTTTCGTTTACGTTTTCGGCGGCGGCGACGGTGTTGGCAGGGGTCACCTTTCTGGGCGGCTTGACCTGACTTAAATGAAAAACCATATTTCTCTGATGCTGGCCCCAGTTTTTGACGTGCGATCGATTGCGCCTGTCCGGGTGCTGCAGCAGCGCAAATTTGTTGCCGACTTGGGCGTCTCTGGTCTGGCCTGGCTTGACCTGATTTCATTTTGGGGTTGGGCAGCATAAGTCATGCACTTGCCAAGTCCAAAACTAAAATCAAAACCAAAACGAAATCCAAATTCGAAACCGAACTCTAGTTTGGGTTAGAGTCGGATGTTGGAGTCTGTGGAGTCCATTGGAAATTGCCTTCTAATTAAGTGCATTTCGTTTAATTAATTTAAACTAACTGTAAATTGGGCGCGGTGGCATCGTCCGCAGACCAATAGCCATTCGCCAGGCCCAACAGCAGTGAACAAACCATCGAGAGGCGAAGCAACAAGCTCGTTAAGACGACCAAATCGAGGGCCAAAGACGACGACCAAGTTTATTAGTTCGTGCCTTCATTTCGTAATTACTTCAATTGATTTTGCGCTGCTGATGGCAGTGGCAGCGGCAGTGCCAAGGGAGAGGAAGCCAACGGGATCTAACAAACGAATTGAACGGAACTAAACCGAACCGAACCGAACCGAGCTCAACTCAACTCAACTGAAACCTCATTGCGACTCTTTGCGCGCTTCATTGCCTTTGATTATAAATCAGTTTACTTTGCCATTTAGAAGCATTTCTGCTGTTGTTGTTGTTGCTGATGTTAATGGTGGTGGTGGTGGTGTTACTGTAGCCTGCCAGTTGGCAGTTGAAGTTTGCTAGCCTTACCTTGCCTTGCCATTTCCAAAAGGTGAAATCACGATTTTCAAGTGCATCGCCATCGATATACAATGAGAACAAGCCAGGAACTGCATCGCCGTTGCAAATTGTAACTCTAACTGTACAACAGGTTCAAAGTATCTCTTAACAGGTACGCCTGACAATGCTGCAGCCCCAAAAGGAGCTCAGAGTCTAAGACTGTTGTCTTTAATTATCGCCAAGCATTTCAACAATTTCCACCCAAACAACTAAGCAAATAAATTTCAAATACTTGTGGATTACAAAAAAGTTAATTAGTTTTTTTTTCCATTCACACAGCATTCAGGAAATCACTCAATTAGATCGAGCGGCGAAAGGCTGCCAAACTGTGGTAATAACTTGCTGGCATAAGAGCAGAATAAATTGTATGCTACCCTGACGTGCATATTAAAAATTTAAAGACAAAAAAACATGAAAAAAATATACGAAACAATGGCCAGAAACTGGTCATAAACTTGGGCAGCGTGTGAGGTCAGCGAGGAATATGCGACTCACGTGATAATCATGTGAAAATACTTTGATTTAATAAAGTAGCCAACTTTGGCAGCCCTGGCAGCCAACTATAACAATAATTTTGCAGCCTTAATCGCATCTAAACGTTGGGTCTACGAGGCTAAAGCGCAGCTGCGAGCCGATTGGCGGGTCACAAGGCAGCCGGTAAAGTTCGCCGGCATCAACACCTCGGCTCGAAGGAGTCGCAGCCTGGCCGGCAACGCTGCTGACCCGTGGCTGGCTAATTGACAGTATCGTGACTAAAATCAATTTGTTGTGTGCGGCCAAAGCAACAAATTTCACGTTGTTGCTGTTGATGTTGATGCTGCTGATGCGGCGCTGCTGCTGTTGCTGCCTCTATGAATGATTTACGATGCGTCGTAGCTGCAATGACCCCAAAGTTCGACTTTGTTGAAACATCAAAAAACTAACATCATCGCGATCCTAGTCCCGGAACCGAGTACCCCTACCTGCAACATTCGCAAGCAGAGGCGCAGACGCAGTTGCAGCCCCAGCGTAGATTATGTGTTTGCCAGTGACGCCTGCTCATAATCAGCAGCACATAAACAACATTGCTGACCACCGCATTGATCAGCCGCCGCTGATCTTCGCAGATGGTCGAAGATCACTAGCGATTTTCACCATGGCCTATACAGAGACGTTGCCCCAGACGAACATAATCAGCAGTGGGTGTCCAGCAGTGAGTGGGCATGGCTGCTTAGCTATTTTGTTGCAATAACCACAATTGCGACGGGCGGGCTGGCAGACGGGCGGGAGAGATGGCAGGCGGGCTAGCACGATCATCAACACGATCATTACGTTTGTTTATTGGCGAAAATTCAAAAATTTATTGCTCATTTGTTATTATGACTTAAAAGTCAAAGCAGTTCTTACACTTTGGACTTTGACAGGTAAATAGCCCTAGGATTGTCGCGCCTCCCCGCCTTTCCCACTCCACAACTCGTGTGTTATATGTGCATTAAGCCCGACATTATCGGCAATCAACGGGTGGCTGTCTGCACAACATTACGCCAAATTAGTAAGCTCCACGTATTGGAGTGGAAAATTTGGATGCGTTGATTTGATGAATACTTAATTATATATTGTTTTTTTTTTTTTTTTTTGGTGCAACTGCTGGAGGTTGAATCTTAATTAGAATAACTGAAAGATAATGATTACAATCAAAACATCGAATTTGAGTTTTGCTATTTATAAACTTCAGTATACCTACTCGGCTGATTGATGGGCTTGGCCTTAATTTGCATTGAAAGCCAACTAATACTAATAGTTAAACATCGAAAAATACACATCCAATGTCTTCCGATGTTATCTTTACATTATTCACATCATTCAAGATGCGAACAGATAAGCTTAAGTTTTATTTTTATGTCAAACTTTATTTACAGTTTAATAAGCTCTGTAAAAACGAAATATTATATTTATAAAATAAATATCATTCAGTTATGTTTCCCTTTTAAGGCTCTAAGCACCAATTACTGCATTAAGCTTGTACAAACTACAAGAAAATTAATCGAACGTTTTCTATCAAGGTCTTGAAACTGTTTCATTGCCGCCCTGCTGTCATATCGTGCCACAACCACCGTGAACTGACGTGATAAAGGCGCGTAATTAAAATATGAACAGCGTTCATCTGTTGGCCTGGCATTTGTCTATGGCCTGCATCGGTGTCCGCTGCTCCATTCCCTGTGGTAAAAAGCGGTGCTCTATTTTAAATAAATGTTTTGTGGCAAGCAAAAAGTTATTCGTATTAGCTCAAGGATAGAAACAGGCAGCGGCTGCAACACGATGTGCGACTCTCACGGATGTTGATACTGATGCTGCTGCTGCTGCTGCTGCTGCTGCTACTTTTGCTGTTGCTGCTGTCGACCATCAGTATTGGATCTGGCGTGGGGCCAACACATGGTTGTTGGTAGCAACGAAGCCCGCTCCTTGCGCGCGAGCTGCCAGCCAGAGCTGCGGGAGCTAATAAATTTTTCGTCGACTGTTGTCTGTTTGCCTGCCGCTATTGATCGTTAAGTAAATTGTCTGCAATTATGCCAAAAGGGAAAATAATAGAAATTATAACGAAAACGCTGTTGACTTTGTGCGCCGAACAGAGTAAAATTGTGGGAAGGTACCGCCACAAACACCGCATCCTCCACTTCACTATATACCACACCTCACCACACTTCACTGCACATCAGTTCTGTTTATTTCAGTTTGGTTCAGTTCCCATTTGTGCATAAGTGACGTGACGCGTTTTGTTGTTGCCATTATTGCCGATCGTCTGTCTGTAAGCAGCAAATGCTACAAATGCTGGTGCTCACAATTTCCTTTAGGTGGAAAATAGCTAGCAGTTTCTGGCCTGCCATGTGGGTCAAAATGCACACGAATATTGCTACCCAGTTGGATCTTTATTTTGACATCTTGACATTCATATTTATAGCTCGAGCGAAATTCATTTAATTGTTTGCTGGTAAGTGAAACTTACAGCCTCATTGGAGTCCACAAAAGCCAAAACTGCTACAATTGCAGAAGCCAAATGTCTTACTAGTTGCTTGACTTACTAACCAACTTACTAACTGACTGACTGACTGAATGACTGACTGAGTGAGTGACTGACAATTGACTGGACAACAAGTAACTGGTGCTGTGGGCTTGACTTGTTTGAGGCGACTATCGACATGTTACATCCGAGCGGATTCTCAACATTCAATTAACATGAATAGCACAGAAATCAATTAAGAAATTGCCATGCGATGCTAATAATAACCCAGCCCCGCCCCAAAGTCAACCTGAGGCTGTCATTCAACATGAAATTTGAGTAGCTCTACGGTGACTGACCACTGTACACAAGAATTTGCATTCAAGCGAGGGTTGCTCAATCAACTGTTGCTGATGCAGCCGCTTCATAGTCCCAGGAAAAGTCAATATTTATAAAATGACTGAGCGTCGAGTCACCCTCCGCAAACGTCTACAAGCCCATTTGACTGACTGACCAACACACTGTGACAAAGTTATCCTGTGGACATTTGATTGATGCATGTTCTCCGCATGCAGACAAAATGCTTAATTGGCGCATATTCATGACAGGCCGCTGGCAAAGCAACCACGCTGCCCGCTGCAAAATGCTATACAAAAAATGTAGATTACATAAACGCTGAAAACGCGAACAAATGCTTAGGCAGGACTTTGATCCTGTTTTCACACATTGTGCAACACGCCCAGTTGGACAACCGGACAGAGAGAGCCCGTTACATGTGTATGTGGTATGTCCGTATGTGTGTCTGAATATGTTTGGCAGTATTTTTGCCCCGCCCGCGCATTGTCACTCTTTCAATTTCAATTGGAAATCGCAGTCGTCGTCAGCAACGTGTAAAAATATTTGTGTAACTGACTTCGATATTTGGATTTATTTTATTTTTTTTTAAGTTTGTTTCTGTTTCTGATTGCTGCAGTTGATGCATTTCAAATGAGTTGATTTATGGCAACATTTCGGCTGGTTTTTGAATGACTGACTGACTGACTGACTTTGCTAACTGGCTAACTGGCTAGCTGGCTGCCTGTCGCGGTGCATGAATGAAGGCTTGTTGATTTTGTGTGTTGTGTGACAGCTCCAAAAACTGGCCAGCTCGGGCCAACTCACAGCCAAAGACATGTTAAACTGCTTTAATTACTCAGTACTCCAACAACTGAACAACAGTGCATATGTACATATGTAATTATGTCCAAGTACATATATTTCGGATTGGTTTGCATTTTGAGGCCAAAGATTTATGAGAATTTCTGCCGCGCCCAGTTGCTGTTGGCAATTCAGCTTCAGAGCTGCCCTTAGCCAAAAGGAAAGTTGTTGGACATGCGACGACTTATCTTAACTGACCTGCAGATAGTTTTGTTTGTAAAAAAAAGGCAACATTTGACTCCCACGCGACGACAGAGCAACAGCGACACGAATTGAAACCAAATGGCACACATGCTGCCTCCCCTCCCTGTGGGTGCCCAGCCAAGTCCCATCTCGTCTCGTCTCGTCTCACCTCGTGTTGTCTGCGCAAACGACTTTGATAAATTCCGCACAAACACACGAGTATTTGAATAATGAAGCGGGGGCCTCGGCAACGGCATCCGATAGTGGGGCAGACTCGATGCCCATGCTGCTGTTGGGGGCATCAATCTGTCAACGCCGTCGCGTTTGTTGCATGCGCGTGCTCACAGTTTGAGTTCGATGGGTTTTGTGCCACTGGCGGCCTGGCCAAAGGCAAAGTTGGTAACAGCAACACCAACAACAACAATACGAGCAATAAGCAAACAGTTAAATCGCGTGCCGCATGGCCGGCGCAGCTTTGTCGCCGGCGTGGGTCGTCTATCAATTAAACAAAGCGGCTGCTGCAATATCAAATGCAAGGCCGGCATGGCGGCCACCCAAAACGCTGCTCCAGTTGCCAGTTGCCTTTTGCGGCACCAGTAATAGCAAGAGCCGCAACATCGGCATCGGCAACGGCAGACATCGTTGTCGCTTCCGCTCTGAGCAGTTAACCAGTTTAGTTGCTGGTTGCACCCATCGCCGTCTCTCTGTACTATCACCGCCTTCGCCTCCATCCTCTTCTCATGCAGGATTTGCCGACATGGCGCATTATTTAACGACACAATTCGTGCAACTCCCACGCATGCAAACTGAAAGCGAAAAATGCGCACAGAGCTCGCCAGTTGTTGCTGTTGTTGTTGCTGTTGCTTAACTGATGCCCCAGCGACCGAAATTGGCGCAAAAATGTCACCAACTTGCACTCCCTGGATATGCATCGATCATCGAAGCGAAATGTCAAATTGGCGGCGCGCTTATCGACCCACCAAAAGCAGCTTTAATGTCAGTTTAGTAATTTGACAAATGACTTGCGATACCAAAGACAAGTATTGCACACAAAATGTTGACAGATGCGTTCAATGCAGCTAAAACGCAGCAGAACGATGGGAACTACATTCAGCTAAATGTATTTATACACAGATATATATAAATATATTTATGTGGCTTTAGTTTACTTAGGCCTGCAGCTCGCATGTTAGCTACCTGTGTGCCACACAGCCAATTGGGGTTATCGGGTGGGCCTAATCGGCGATAAAAATGTTTGCCGGCATGTAAAATCAGATGATGACGATGCTGCCACCGCAAAACGAAGGCATCGTTAGACATTCATAAATGGAGGCCGAGCAGGAGCATTCCAACATTATATTTGAGAGTATCGCATTTCAGCGGCAGCAGCAACTGCCACAAATTACACGCAACCCGGCGACAACAGGCATTAATAATTGACAAACTAAATGCAATATCAAAGCACACTGGCAAGCGTTATCAATAAAACTGTTCAGCGACCACGCCCTCGCACGCACTTTGTGTCTTTTTGTGGCTTTGGGCGATTGCGGCTGCCTGCAGGATGGATGACAAATTGCGCAAATCCATGAGATAGTTATGGTTGGCGGTGGGGCAGTCGCACGATTGCATTGCCAATTGCATAATATTCAGCTTAGATTTGTATCTTTTGCATGCGGCAACGAGCGCGCCATGTTGTTGACTCAAAACGCTGTCAAAATGGCAAAGCAAAAATGATTCGTGGAGATAAAGACTGGGCGCGCAAAAAGCCACAAACAAATGAAAACTCAGCTGGCCCATGGAGCTGGGCTAGGCCTGGCCCCTGGTCAGCCATGAACATTTAATAAACATTTTTGCACCATTTTTAAGGAAGGCTGACAACTGAAAATGTTGCTGCTGCTACTGCTGCTGCTGTTGTTGTTAATTGCCATCATTAGCTGTTCATCTGCAGCCGGGGCTTATCAATTATCTGCACTAGTCTAGCCTGGTTAGATCGCTGGCAATTAGCCACGCTAAGCTTCTAATTAAGTTGCCCCTCCAGTTAGCAGCTCGTGCACATACGAGTTCTGATCGATGGCGTGCAAGTGGCTAACAATTTGGTTATAAAGTTGCAGATGCTAACAGCAAGCGAATAGATACATTTGAATTTGCACATACAATAACTAGTATTGGCAGCTTTAATTTCTCATACATTGTAGTGTAAACCTCTTAGTTACAAACCAAATCCGTTAATGTATTCAGATATCTCTAAAATAATGTACAGCCTCAAAAATGAAGTTGATTATATTTTTACCACCTAATGTCCCGAAAAATATATATATGTAATTGAATTGAATATAAGATGAATGCAGTTTTTAAAATGGTGAAATTAGCTGGCATATTGCAATTAACTTTGATTGGTCTCAACTACCATAACACCCTTTTAGCGAAGGCAAGTTGCCAAAAACAAAGCAAACATATAGTTGGTTATTGTTGCTTAAGAACTGCTGTCTGGGAATATTGAATAAATTCGTTAAGTCTTGGTCAAAGTTTATAGCAATTTTCAATCTTTTTTTCCGACTACTACGGCGACGCTACTGCACCCGTTGCTGTTGCCATTGTTGATATTGGAGTCACTCGATTCATTCAAATTGCATTCAAATCAATTACATTCGAACTAAACATAATTCATGTGGTATGGGTTAATACAACAAATTACAACTGACATTTAAACAGAAACATGAAGCGGACAATTTAACAAAGCCACAGTCAAACGGAAAGCAACAACAAAAACAGTAATCAAAATAATATAAAAGCGGCGCAAAGCCTGCCAACAGCCGCTGCCAGGCATCATATGAGGCAAATATATGGACAAACGCAAAAGTCGAAAAACCAAAAAGCCAAAAAGATACAAAAACAAAAATCAAAAACAAGGCGCACATAAAATCGGAGCCACTCAGGCAAACCAACAGCTTGTGATCAAGGTAAAGTGACCTTCAGTGGCCACAAAAAGTGCAGCCCCACACACAGCCAACAACGTCATGCCTAAGAAAAAAAAAACAATAAAATTCTTTTCTCACGATTGTTGACTTTAACACTTACAGCGTCGAAAAGTTACGAGGCATATTCACTGTCATTGCCTGCAAATCCCCTGCAGAAATTAAGCTTGACAGCGTGGCCGCATAAAATGCACTCGTATACAAAAGTTTTCTTTTACCAATAATAATAATAAAAGCAATGACAACGACAACAACTGGAAATAAGCTACTGTGCTGGAAACAAATTTCCAGCTGACGAGCAGCAGGAAGACTCGTGGCAGCAACCTGTAAGTCAATTTAAATGGAATCCAGAAACGAAAAGATAAATGTTCTTGGCCAGGTCTGGCCGGGGACAGGCAATTGTATTATTTTGCTTAATTTTATGTGCTTTGCATATTTTTCGGCTTGGATTGCATTAAAATTTTGTTTGCGTGTTGAACTCATTTATTTGTGCTGTTTTTATCGATTTAATGCATTTTGTAGTTGGCCTGCCTGCCAGGCTTTAAGTCTGTTTGCCTGCCTTTGTTTTTGCAATTAAGTGAAATTTATATCATTGCAAGTTCGTCGCTTAAGTCTTTTGTTTGCGCGTCGCGCATCGTGGCACGTAAATTGCCAAAAAAGATATTTCCTACTCACTCAGCAGGGACCGTGCTGCGTGGGCCGATACTAAGAGCTTTCCTCTCCACTCCACGAATCCCTGTCCCGCATGCAGCTCACTGCCACACTTGCGCCAAGCTGGGCTTCGGTTGTCCTGGCTAGCGGCTTCCCTCACAGCAGTAGCTTATTTTAATCCGCCGCGTTGGTGGCGTGCATACATAATACATAATTACCGGTTTCACTTTTTGCCTGCCTGTGATTATCGTGGCATTTCTTGACGTTTTATATTTGCTTATTTCTTTTTTTTTCTCCTCTTTCCAGCAATTGCGGTTTTTTATTACCCTCCGCTTGTTGTTGTTCTTTTTTCTTTTATTTATAGATGTATTTTTTAGTAGTAGTGGTTGCCGCTGCATTGTATGGTTTCTTAATTTTAAATTTTTATGATGTGTTAATGGATATTTTTGTGACATGACCTCCTGGCATGCCGTTGTTATGGCCGTAGCAAATCCGCCTACTTGATGAGTTCTGCAGCGCCTTGCTGCCTGTCTGATTTGGTAAAGCCGATGCGGTTGAATAGAGAGAAAAACATCTGAGGTATTATGCAATGCTATGCATGTCCAGTTGAAGTGCGCTATAATTAAAGCTATTTAAGGCTTATTTAATAACAAGGACAAGGTATTACCCTTTTGGGTCCTGTTAATATTCACCTGCCAATCATATTGATAGGCAGCGATAATGGGAAAATCGGCAACACCCTGTCTGGCTGGTGATAAATATCTTAATAGTGTTTAGCGGCGATAGATGGCGCCAGTGGAAGGAAAGCTGCCATAACATATTCACCAGATCATCAGACTTAAGTGAATTTCACATCAAATTGTGACCCAGTTTGCTATCAAGCATCTGCACTTCTCCGAAGAACATGTTGATATAGAGAACAAAGCATGTGGTATGAAACCGAAATCATGCTGGTTTGAGTTTGAGTTGGAGTTGAAGCCGGGGCAAGTTGTCGCTCAAATTACACACACTGCTCGGCTGAAAGCTGATTATAAGCCTCAAGGCATGCAATTTGCATCAATAAAACTCGGAGCTTGCTCCGACAATGTCTGCTGCTGTAGGTCAGTTTGTGATTACTGTCCCTGACGCTGTCCTTAAATGCCGTTCATCTTCCTCGGCTGGTGTTGATTTGCTGACTGCTTCTGCATTTGCCTCTGCCGTTAAAAGGCGCATATAGGATGGATACCAGGCGCAGCCTAACTCACGCCCCGTACACTTTCATCTGAGGCCGATGCCGACCTGTTATCCACAGCGTCTCTCTTATCGGAAAGAGTTTGCCATAGTGATGTCTGATGGTTTCTGGCCACTTGATCGAACAATAATTACTTTCTCCATCTTGAGGGGGCAACGACTGTTATTGATTTCTGACTGCCAGCATAATTTTTGTATGCATCATTAAGCCGATAAAGTCTCAGCTCATATACCAAATAACAACGAACATTTGCAGCCATTTGCAAATTGCTTATGGCCTTTAAGAACTGATTCAGCTTCGATAAAAATTATCCCATGAAATAAGAGATCATTTTCATAACCATATAACTTTCCAAAAATGATGTGTAAATGTGAAAGGTTCACGGCCTCTTGGAGCTAAAAGTGGGAATTTCAATCAGTTACACTTTTTGGGCGGGGGTCACTTGATTTGCATTTGAAAAGGCTGCTGGTTTTATTATTTTATATCGATTAATAAATCTTTGCTAATGATTTGCATCGAATACAAAGAAAAATTTAGATGTACAACTAAACGGAACAAAGGGCAATAAATCAGTGATTTATGTTAAAACCTAGATCTGATTTACATTGTGTTTAAGTGTTTGTGCATAAGAGCCAAAAAGTTAAGTTCTCCAGTAGCTTGTCCACTAAAACCTTAGCAAATCTTGCTGCAGCCTGATTAATGTCTGCTACTGTTATTCGCTTTACACAAAATCTTACAAAGTGAAAAACCGTATCAATCTTAAGCTCATCAGGGCTTATGGTTGCCCTCTCTGGCTAAGGGCCAATTTTTATAGTATATATATACATATATACATACTTGTTATTGTGCAATTTCTTTTGTGGCAGTTGAAGTTTGCTAAATTAACTTCACTTCAGATCAAAAGCCGCCAAAAAAGCAAATCCACAATATCCAAAAATTATAAAGAAGAAAAAAAGAAAAATGATAAAGCTGCAGCTTCTCCACACTGCTCAAGTGTTATTCCTGACAGTTTGGACGTCCCAACCAATGTGAGATCTGTCATAAAAGCGAACTGTGCCGCTCTTGATTGTGATTTTGATTTTGATTTTGGCGGATTTTGGATGACGGGCTGTCTGACTGCCTGGCTGCCATTTCAAAACGCAACTGCCCAAAAATGTATGCAGATCTTAAATTAAAGCGCGTTATCAACAACGAAATATAAAAAACCGGTTGGCCAAAAGCAATTTGGTCGGGGTCTCGGTCTGAGTTGATGGGGTTTCTTTAAATTTTTGACTTGTTTTGTTTTTATTATTACTATAATTTTTGTATTATTATTATTTTTTGTTGGAGTGGCACTTCCTTAATTGGAGCAGGCATTGCAGCAAGTGCAGTGCTAATTTATTATGTTATTTAATAAATTTAATTAGTGAATAACAAGACAGCAAAATGAAGCGAAACGAAAAATATAAACGTTTAAAGGCAACGAGAGCTGCTCATTTGTTGGCAACAGAAAAATTACTTAATAATTTCCATCAAAACTAATTAATTTCAATATTATTCAGGCAAGCGAAGTCAGCCGCAAGGCATCGTCAACTGGACGCGTCCACACAAAAGACACCGTCAACGGCGACGACATCGTCAACCACAACAGCACGTTAAGCAGTATTGCAGTTAACCCTTTTTGCCAACTTTGCGCTTTGAAGATTGTGGATGCAGCATAAAAATGCTCATTACGTCCAGCAGAACATGCAGCAAGCCCAAAGGCTTTTTACAATTATTATATACATAATTATACATGTAGCTTTGTGCTATGTCGTAAATATATAGTCATACTATATATCTCTTTCTTTGTGTGTCTTTCTCTCTCTCTCTCTCTCTCTCTCTCTCTCTTTTCCTCTCTTAGTTGGTTTTTAGAAGTAAGTTAAATCAATTGCTGTATGTAGCTGCAAAAGCGTCAACGGTTGGAGCTGAAACTGCAACCTGGGACTGGAGTCTCACTCGAAGTCTTTCAAGTCTGAGCCCCGTTCGCTACGCTTGAAAAATTTCATTTTTGGCGGCTTTGTCCTTACTGGCAAATGACTTGATGCTTGGATGTGGCTACCTTGCCAGTTCTTATGGCACTTATGCTACTTATGCAGCGTTTGTGGCTGCTGCTGCAGTGCGGCCAAAATGACCGTAATTAATCAATTTAAGCAAAGTGGGAGCAGCGGGACCTGAGAGTAGGGCGTTCGGTCAACGGCAATGTCCGTGTAATAACAATGAAAACAGCGTGTGTTGCATGGTACACGGGACCATATGCATGTACTCGTAGTCATATTGGTACTCATGTATATCTGCACACCATAAATTATGTTCGCACAGGGTTAAGCGCATTATTTAAGCATTCATCACGAGCTGCGGACCAGTCGCAGTCACCGCCTCAGTCCGGGCTCGTCCGGGGGCCCTTGGCTGCTTCTGCCTGCTGCTTCTCTCATCTGTTGCCGTGTAATAATTTTTGAAATTTATGTAAACAGTGTTGATTATGGATGAGTTATGTAGTATGTTCTACCTTTTGTTGCTGTTGCCATTTTCGCGCTGCGAGTGCAGTTAATTTTAAGCTTGTTTTGCAGGAACTCGCCAGCAGTTACCCGCAAGCCTGAACTTTATTCAGCCTGAGCTTGAGTCATCGGCCAATTGATGTCTTTATTAGGCTGCCCGCGACATGGCTGGCTAAATATCAAGCCACTTGAATATTTTCGCCTGCAACAGTAAAATGCCAGCTAGTGAGCGACTCTGACTCTGACTGTGACTTTGAATTGGGCTTTTGACTCTGAATATGCTGACAGCTTCAATTTAAGGCGTGTTCGGGGCACTTAGCCGAGCCATTGGAAGCCAAATATCTCTCACGGTTTCTTCAGCTTCTAAGCTTCATAATATGCATAAATATTTCAAATTTCCGATTTTTGTATGTGGCACATTAAGAATGACATGAACAATTATTTTCCAAGCTTATACCATACACACATACACACAGATACATGCATTTTGTTTTCGGCGAAATATGAGTTGCAGCGTGCAAAGCCACAGGTAGAGACCATACCATTTGGGTGGCGCTTTTGTCTTTGAAACGTGTCCGTGCTCGTGTCACATGCAGCTCGCGTCGCCTGCATCAATTCAAGCGCCAATAATATTTTAATTTTATTTTATTTTTCCATCAGTAAGTCAGGTACGCCGGGCCACGTAGCCAACTGGCAGAAACGGGCATGTTTAGCGGGGACAATCACTTGATAGACTGCCACATGTCCCCAACTGCGGCGCATATCCCATGAGCCTTAGCCTTAGCATCAGCTTCTGCCTCGGCTGCCAATAGCTGCCAATACAGTTGCAGCTTGAAGGTTGATCGCCTAATGGCCTGCGGCTAGCGCTTTTCAACATGAGCGCTGATAAGCACGACAAACATTTAACAAGTCGTTGAACATACTCTTAAAGCTCAGTCTCAGCTCGCAGTCACTGTTCGGTCTCCGTTGTAGTTTCAGCCTGGACTGGCGCTGGCATGTTCTGCTGCCAAATGTGGGTTAAGGACGCACAGCAATCAACGGTCGCCGCCCCTCGCCGTTGGCAGCCAATGTTCATTTTGTTTTCGTTTTGAATATTCCGTGTAATAGTTGTAATAGAGTTGCTGAAATTGGGCATAGTACAAGAATACGGTGTTCGCTTATATATATATATATATATATATATATATATATGTGTGTGTGTGTGTGTGACAGCGGCATAGAGTACACAGATGTCTGATCCACACCCACATTTCATTAGCTCCATTCGCTGGGCGCTGTTACAAATGTGATAATAAATATTCGAGTTGTTTGTGAGTGTTATAATTTAGTGTTGATTAGTTTGCGCAAATAAGAGTTATTGATTCAATTTCAATTAAAAGGATATGAATGTTTTGCGTTAGCGCCATTCCCAGGCCACATCAATTCTGTCGCCTACATATGCAATGACTTCAACAACAAACTCGTTACGGTTGCACACTTTTTTAGTGTTTTTTGTGGCACCTTTGCATTGATAAGGCCACAGTCAGATTATTAATGATACCTAATGAGTGGGTTGGGCAGCGCTATATAACTGCAACTGCATAATACCATTTCCGATTGCCGAATGCCAATTGCAACCGGGCAAAAAATTGCAGTTTTACGGCAATTATATGTCATTTATATAAGCCGCTGAATGTATAATTAGTGTAAACTAAAAGCTCAAGCATTTATTAACTAATTTGCGTAAGAATTAAGTCAGCAAGTACTCTCGTAAGTTTTATACTTCGATAGAATAGCCTCTCCGCAAAGGCACCGACAGCTGCCAGCGTTGCCGACGCAACTGCTGCTGAGTGCCACAGCAGGAATTGTAGCCGGAGCTGTTGGAGTGAGTGGATGACGTTGAGGGATTGGGCGAGCAACACAGCCCAACGGCCGCCAGGGGAGCTAAAAGAAAAGTGATCTGTCGATTATAGCCAACGTGTTCAACAGCAATGGGGCAAACTTACTTGGAAGGGAACACAGAGCAGGCTGCATAACAAACAGGGGCAACAACTATAACTACAACAAACTATATGTATATAGCAACAAATAGGAAGACAACATTTTGGACGACACATATGCCTATGAAGCCTGATCAGAATGATTGGTGGACAGCTGACGCATGGTGAAGGTCGTCTCTGCAGTTACAATGAACACACGATTAGAAAATTCATAGATTGCGATTTGATTGTATACCTGGTGTGCGGAAGCCTTCCTGGATCTTGTAGATTTCGTTCAACTCGCGGGCGCTGCAAAGTGGAGTGTCCACCTGTGTTGTCTCATTGAAGCGCGCATAGTCAATCTCATAGGCCTGCAGGTCCTTGTTGTATAGCACCACAGGATCGAATCGATGGCCCCACAGTATCTCGGTGTTTATGTAACTCGATCTGGCCTGCGTGGACTGGCCAGTTGATTCCACAGTACCCTCTAGTATTACAACTATCTCGAACTTGTCCTGCAACATATCTGTGGCATTCATATTGTAGAGCGGTGAGCTCTCGTCGATTCTGTGCTCAATCACCATGGGCCAGATGAAGAACAAATCAGAACCTGACTCATCTGTGCCTATCTGCAGCTCTGTGAAGTGCTGCGTCATCACCTCGCCTTCCCTCGTACTGCGCGTCCTTATTAGCTGAGCCCGCACACCCGCACCAATAATATGCGATTTTCGCATATCGCCAACGCGGAACATCAGTGAGAGGCAGCCATCTCGTTGGCAGATCACCGCGTTCTTGGAGAAAAGCAGAGTCTGGGCACGCTGCTTGGCGCGTGTCATTTTGGCAAAAACAATGCCAGCCATAAACGCCGATGACATCACACCATATATGGACTGAAAGCACATCATGAATATTGCCTCGGGGCACTCGGTCGAGGTGGTGCGCACGCCGTAGCCGATTGTGTGCTGTGTCTCGATGGAGAACAGGAAACAGGATGTGAAACCATCAATGGCGGAAACGCATGGAGCCCAGCCAGAATCCTCTATGCCATGAAATTTACATTAATAAGATTTGATAAGACTTTATGATTGTACTTGTTCACATACCCTGATTGTCCGGCATATGCAACTCCTCCAAATCGCCATGAGTGTACATGATGAGCCACCAGATCAGTGCAAAGAACAGCCACGACAGTATGAAGCTCAGTGCAAAGGCGAGCAGTGTCCAGCGCCATTGCCAGTCCACCATTGTTGTGTACATATCCTGCAGGAAGCGCACCCTCCTGCGCTGCAAATGCTTCTGCACCACATTGCAATCTCCATTTTTAAAGACGGCACGGCGTCTCACGCGTCGCATGCTACCCGGCCGAAAGTTGCGCGATCTGCAAAAATTTGTTGAAATCTAGCGTCTAACTTTTTACATAGCAACGAATTAAAGGAATCAGCCCGAAAATATGTTATACTATTTTCCACAATATTATAACTGGTATATATTAGTAGATGTTGTGTTTCAGTAATAAGGTATAAAGCGATTCCCTGTTTATCAATATTTCTGGCAGTTTGAATAAGAGTGAGAAGACTCTTAATGCTGAACTTTTGCATTTCCATTATAAATTGCATTCATACAGAGAAGATATTTTTAGAGGCCATCTGCACTTGAAAGTCATTCAGTCTGTCTACAATTGAATCGGCTGGCCAGACTTGCATCAGTTATCCACTATGCATATGCTAATTGTCTAAATTAACATTGTCTAAATGAATACTTGAACAACTTAGTATTCGCCAGCCTTTGGATATGGAAATTAGGTGTAACTAATTAACACCACACTAAATTTGTCAATGTCAACGGCAACCAACTGAACAGGTTCCATGGTGCGGTACGTCTTCTATATCAAACATAGGGTATTAATGACCATATGCAATCATGATAAGTGTACTCAATTAATTTCAATTTGCGTTGAATCAATCGCGGTTAGTAAATTCAACAAATTGTCACTACACGATTTAAGCCAAGCTCCCACATGACCACATCCCACACTCAGCTTAGTGCAATTCTCAGTTACAATTAAGTTTACTATAACCCCGTTGGCATTCTGATCTTGGCCGATTAATTGACATTGTGCCGGTTTCATAAATAACTGCTCATCGAATTTAATACACAAGTTACCCCAAATATGTGCGACATGTGGACGAATAAACGCGCTTGTGGCAGGGCAATAAAATGATTCATTGCGCTTTGAAGAAATGCCGCACTCACTCAACTGTTAATTACTTCCATTGCGTTGAAAATAATCTTTGCCAACGCCAACGCAGACGAAGATGGTCCAACCCTAGTCACTGGAGCACATTGTCTGTGGCTGCGGAAATGATTTCATAATGTCCCACGAGTGAGAAAGCTGTGGACTCAATTGATTGATAAATCGTGAATGCGATAGAGCCGGGCTAATAGCTTTAATCGAATCGTTTAACGGCCGAGAAAAATGTGAGAGAAGTGAGAATGAAAATCAATGTAATTTATGGGGCGTTTGGCTTTGACAGTTGAATAATGCGCCAGTGGACAATATTTGAATGGGCTGGCTAATGAGTCGGCGACGTCCGCAACCACTGAATGGGTAGGAACTCACTCGAGCGACTTCTCATTTAGATAATGCTCGTAACTCATGTAAAAATGCAGCAAGCTAGGCTGCTGCGTAGGCGGTTGTATAATTTACAACCACAAACAGCGCACGGGGCACTTGAAACCAAATAAACGTCGCAGTGCTAATCAGCTAAACAAATTGTAATGTAAGACTTGTGTGTCTGTCAAAATCGCACACACACACAGGCACGATAGCTGGCCGTGCATTTATTGGTCAGACCGCTGGCTGGCAGCAAGTTCAAGTTGAATGCCAAACACTTGGACCTCTATATAATGCACATATTTGCGTAGTCATACAACTGATGGAATAGCGCACCCCCTGGCCAGCGAGTGGCTGGATCCTTTGAGCGCCTCGTAGTAAACGCCTGCCTGGGAGGGAGTGTGGGAGATGCCTCTCATGTAGTGCCGCTTCCACTCTTTCATCTGAGCAAACGTTTCGTCCTTGTCGCCGGTAACGGTCTCCACATCAGCAACATCCTGTAGCACCTGCACATCGGACAAAGGCACCTGCATTTTGGACACGATCGCTCCAATCCCGTCCGCGCACAAAATTCGACTAAAGTTCCGATCGTCGCAATTGATCTTAAGCCAACATCAAGATCAGCTGAGTTGACAATGTTTACTTTGGAAATTAGAGAAGTACTAACCAATAATCTCCTATTGACTTTGCTACTTAGATGCCTGCCAAAACGAGTGCAAACAGCACTTTAATGGCTTGCCACACACTTGCCCCCACTTACCTGCAACTAGGCTGTCGCTGGAATGCTTTGCCATTCGTGGAGAGGCCATAGAAATTAGCTGGACGATTTGGTACTATCGTTATGGGATACGACTGTGGATTGCTGATCACACTGTCCAGCGAATCGGGATCCTCTTCGATGGTCGCTGGTCTCGTGACCGGCTTGACTAATTTTTCTTTCGATTTTGCAGTCGCCGCCGCAGTTGACGTTGAAGTTGTCGTCGCTGTGGAGTGGCTCGTAAAATTGAAACGCATCTGTGAATGGCAGTTCAAAAGTCCGCTTTAAATGACATTGTAGCTAGGTACTCGTGTGTGAAACATTTGTTTGCACTGAAACGATGCCAGGCAACCAATTTTGTTGCCTTAAGAGCGCAATCAGAAACTTTTGATGACGGCAAGTCGACGTGCGAGAAATATATCACATACAACTGATTTATATTCGTCAACAAAAGATGAGCACATGAACTTGAGCAAAACACTAAAGCTGTTATCAGTTTGCAAAAGGGTCGCTAGCCCCGCACTGCCTGTCATCAATTTGTTGCAGTTAATGTGTTGTAGTTATGTACATATAAATTCAATTAAAGTGCAACACAAATAATCGTAAAATTTATGAAAGTCGTCAATTTTAATTTGTACTATTGTATAAGTTTGATTGCGATGAATATGTTTGTCTTGTTCTATAAAGTATTTTAATTTTGTTTGATGAAACGATTGCAAAAGAAAGTCCTTCAGGTATATTTCTATTATTATTTTATAAGCAATCTTTTTGTTTTACACGGGGTATATAGGATGCTGCCATGTTTAGTTTTACATCTTTTACACAACGTATCTAACACGATTAACGCACTTTAAGATGTAAAACCCATTAAAAAAGAAAAAAACCACTTAAAACACACCTTTAAGCGATTATCTTATTTTCGGCACTTTTGAGGTTAAATATTTTTAGCACCTTATTAAGCGCGCACAAGTTTCAATAAATTGACACCTTTAAAAAGAGCATTACACGTTTTCCTATCATGCTAAAAAAAACTTTAGCACCTCTTTAATAATTTTATCACTTTGCATTTAGTGTTATAATGTACGCCAAACGCACACCGCTTAAATTGTGCTTCGTTTTGTGTGCACGCTCCGAACCTGAAATGAGCAGAGAAATCTCGGACCAACTGCACACAGAGCAGAAACAAAACAGTAGCCGAAGCTAAGCGAGGCACGGAAATCCAAAGCGAGACTGCGATGACAAAGCTACAGAAGCTACTATGTAAGTCTGTCCAACGGTTTAAATGACGGCCGACTGACAACGACGGCGACTGCGAAAGCGACAGCAACAGCAAGAAAATATTAAACTAAACAAAAATTGTGAACAAAAGGCGACTTGCTGTAAATGAGCTCAGTTACGCACACATGCACAGTGTCAGTTCCCACTCAGACAGTGCTGCAGATTGATGCTCTCACAGATATAGCAACAAATACAGATACGGACACAGATACATAAAGCGAATCAAACGCACACATGCAGATAAAATTGTTGTGTTGATACGAGAAAAGTTCAATTGAAATGATTTTTAAATTGAAAATGAGGCGGAAGATAAGCGCGATAAGTTTTGCTTATCTATATTTGATGTATACACGGACAGAAGAAATTAAAAATATTAGCTGACACGACCTTGCGTCTCAATGTATTATTACAAGGGGGACTTATATTTAATATTAATTATACTAAGCACTTGCTTATTGTACTCATGTACACCGTTACACTCTGAAATAATAGTGACTCTAGATGCTTAACGTGCCAGAATAAACAAGAGATTTATCATAAACACTTTTTGCTTCTGTACGTTACGTATACGTAATTTGAACTATCTACGCGTCGTTGATTGCAAAAAGCTCACGTGACTATATGATACAAATGAATTATTGGGGTAGCTTTTTTTTGTTCTGTTTGAGTATCATAAATCTCACGGTTGACGGAAGATACAGAATGGCGAACCAGTTAAATAAGCCAAAGTCACACATCATAAATTTATTAAACACTTTCCCAATTAAATTGCGGGGTGTGGAAAATAATTTAAAGACAGTGAATATATAGCTGACAGCTAATTATACAATACTTACAAGGACTTTGCTATACTTCAGATGAAATGGATGTTGGCGTGTGTACGGTGTGCGCCAGATCAATAATGCTATCGTGCGGCAGTTGACGCAAAAGCTTCATCTTCATTGAATAGTGAGGCAAATGGCTTTCGTCCACTTTTTCCGCACACTTATTTATGTAACGCTTACTATACACTATAATGTAATGTTAATGTAAGGTTGTTGGTCGGGCTGAATAGCAATGAGGTACTTATTATCGCTGGTATGTCAGCCATTTAAATGAGAGCGACCAGCAGTCGCACCTTGGCCTTGCTTTTATTGTATTCCACGTGAAAGAAGAATGTGTATTGGCAGCAGGAGACCACAACATCGGCCGCTTAATAAATATCTACTCATAGAATCGGTGTACCACTTATTCTATTAACTCGAATCCTCAATATCCTGTTTATCTGCTTATTTGTCGTTATATTGCCACATAACTGCACGGGGTGGCTTCTCCTTGAGTTGTCTGTCTTGTACGCGTACGGAGCGACCATTATGTGGTCATTTTATGTGTTACACAGTTTATAGAAGAAGTATTATTTGTTACTTTACGAAGTGTTAATGTATGTGTATTATCATTCATCTATTCTCTAGATAAAATAAACTATACGTGCTACGTCTATCACCAGCAGCTGTTTCTATGCGGCAGTGCGCTTTCTATATTCCACCACTATTCGAATGATAGATGCAGAGGTAAATGGTCTTCAAATGATATCAACAACTACATGAATTATGTCACGCTAAATTGTGAATGGCAGCAGCGGCTGACACTGATGAAGAGCACCCAAGCAGCTGTGAAAATTGAATAATCAGCTTAGTTACGCGGCTTGACAGTGAGTGACCCCAAGATATGTACACTCATCCTACCCCTCCAAAGTACTGATGCTGATACTGACGCTGAGGCAAGCATTGCATGTCAGAATTTATCACTTTGTGTATTCCGTGTGTGTGGATCGACAAGTGCATATTTGTAGACAGTCATTGGCTACTTTATTAACTAGACACGATGAGCGAGGGTGCAAATTTGTTTTTAATGCACTGAATGTCGCCCGTTTGCATCTATTGTTAACATTAAATCAATCACGATTTTGGTTTACTTCTTTAATTATAATTCTAATTCGATTTAATTTATTTTATTAAAAAATTATATTCCTGTAACAAGAATATTCAGTTTTTTAATTTGAATCGAACTCATCTTTTTGTTTTAGACTAAACAATTTATAATCCTAGATTAATCTGAAGGTATTGAAAAGGTCTAACAGGTAAAAAATAATTTTTCTCAAACAAACTTTAAAAAGTTTTCAAATTTTAAGATTTAGTGCTACTTAATAATTTCCCACATTAGAAAATTCATTAATATTCGGATAAATTTCAAATGAAAATGGAACACATAAGTAGCGGTTAATACCCCACAAGTTGTATGTTAGTTTTATGGAGCCATCTATCGTCACTATTTGAAGTATTAAACATGTGTTCTAAAAGTATGCAACATTTTTATTAAACGGAAGTTTAATTATTTGAGAATCGTGTAGCATACTTTCTGACGCTCTTTTAAAATACCCCAAAATTCCAACTTTACTTGACAACTATAATAAATTGAATCGAAATTGTTTAACAGTTAATGTGATTTATTTTAAATACGATACAAAACGTGTCCAGGAATACTCCAAAATAACACATATGTTGGACGAATTAACATTTGATATGGAATATGCTCGATTAAATTCTGACTATGTACACCTGATATTGCATATGAAGTAAGGAAAAGTTTGTTGGCTTTGGGTGTGCTAAAAGTACATTTCTTATACTAAGGATTTGTATATATATTGGGATGTGGCTATATGTTTGTGTAAATATGTATGTATAAATGCTGCAACACTTATGTACAAACTATATGCTAAGAAAAATATAGCTACTAACTATTATAAACTACGATAATATTAAAATGAAATTTGCATTAAATATTCTTTTCTGCTCACTCTTTCACAAAATGGCAAAATGTTTACAAAATGTGTGTGTATGTATGTTTGTATGTGTGTGTGTGTGTGGGTGTGGGTGTGTTTAGCTGAGCAATGTGCTGGTGATGCCTATACATAAATATGTCGATCAAGTCCTGAAGCATTACATAGCAACACCATTGTAATGTTCATACATTTCATCCCAGAATCGCTGACGCTCCGACTCAGGATTTGTTCTCATATTTAGTTCACTTGAAATGTCCAAATAGTTGAGACTGTTCATAACATTCGCGGCATCAATTGGGGCCCACTTCGTGCTCAGTATAGGATCGTCAATGTTGGGGGTGGGCGAACTATAACCAAAACACAGTACAGTTTCTATTAACGGATCTGGAGGCTCATGCATTATTACCCGTATTTGGCAAAGTTTGCCCACATTCGCACCATGCGATTCTTGACTTGCACTTCCATGGACCTTGGGTCCAGGCTCAAATTGAAGAATCCAAATTTGAAGAGGTAGCCCATCTCGTCGCCATGGCAAACACCTGGCCGGGGAATGCCCAGCATGCGCTTATATAGACCTAAAGCCCCATCGAAGGAGAAGCGATACATGTAAACGGGAGCATTGCCAAACTTGGCATGATTGCGAGCTGTGCGCCGGATGCCTTGCAGGAACATGAGATCAGTTAGCAGCTGGAGAATGATGGAGTTATTAAATTATGCATGGATACAACCGATTGCGTTTACGTACCGCTATCATTTCATCCACAGACTCGAGCCCAACATGCTTATTACCCAGATAGAAGGAGCGTATCTCGCGCGTAACTCTATCATGGACTTGGGTCACGTTCAGATCTTGTGGAACCAAACGTCCAAAGTCATTCTCAATGATATTCAATAGCTGTGGATTCTTGCGTAATCCTACAAAAATAAATGTACACCTTGCATAATCATTTTCACTTAGTGATTCTGGCTACTCACTTCTTATAAAGAGCATGGCCTCGTGGGTGTTATAACCCGTCATATAGGGTATCTGAGTGTTGAAGTTGTGCTCCTTGTACATATCGCTTGGGTGCTCGGTGAGAAAGGGTTCTTCAAGGAATTGCTCCTCTCGCGAATTCTGATTCCAATAGCCCTCCACCACAGGCACAAATGGCAGGCCAATGTTATTGCGCTGATCCTCCGCGGTTATCGTGGTGGGTGCTGCCTCAACCAGCTTCATGGCTGGCACTCGACGCAAGAAGTCTAAGATTTCCTCAGTATCGTTAGCACCCACATAGCCAAGATTGGCCGCCAGCCGCGCTGCTCTATGTCCCGAACTGGCTGCCATTGACCAGGGATTTAAAGCAGAACCGCTCTGTGAGATGGCTCGATGGAACAGACCCTTGGCCAGTGGCGAGAGCAGCAACAGCTGCACCGAAGATGCCCCAGCAGACTCGCCAAAGACTGTCACCTGCTCAGGGTCACCGCCAAAGGCGGCTATATTATCGCGCACCCATTTAAGGGCCAGCACCTGATCCTTAAGACCTTGATTGCCTGGCGCATCGGGTCCGGCTGTCAGAAAACCCAAGGGGCCAAGTCGATAGTTCATAGTGACTAGCACGATATCCTCGGCAACCAAATAGTCAGGTCCGTAAAGAAATGAGTTACCAGAGCCAAAGGAAAAGCCACCGCCATGCAGCCACACCATCACAGGCAGCTTGGGTTGCAGGCTTAAAATAAAACTAATTAATTATTTGATTACATAAATCATAAGCTCATTTGCTCACTCATCCTCCTTGGGCATGCGAGTGGTGAAAACATTTACATAAAGGCAATCCTCATCGCCCTTGAAGGTGTCCAGTATCATGTTCTTGTGCGGACAACTCTGACCCTCTCTCGAAGCATCTCTCACGCCAGACCACGGCTTCTCCGGTTCTGCTGCGCGGAATCTGCAGGCATACTATATAAATATATCTTTCAGTGGACTCACCTTGTTCAGGACTCACCTTCTGGCTCCAATGGGCGCTGCACCATATCGCATGCCCTTGAAACTATAGTAGCCCCCTCTCTCACCGGATCGGTACTTCTGAAAGCGGCCTCGCACCTTGCCCAAGGTGGTGCTAGCCACAATTTCGCGATCCTTCTACAGATACAAAAGTGTAAGAAATAATCATATTTTGAGCAAGTCAACAATCCAAACTTCATCGTCTTCTACTATCTGAAGTATATACGAAAAAATCAATTTGAGATCGCAACACGAGTGCTTTGGTTAGTTTGCACCTTGCCAAACTCGGCAGCGCGTGAAAATACCAAGTATCTGTGAGATACTTAGCGTGTGTGTTATTCTTGCACAAGTTCTGCATAAAGTTCGAACTAATCTTGAACAGCGCTGGCGTGTACAAGTAGGTCATGGTGCAATTCTTGCACAATTGACCAATGGCCAAAAAGCCAGTTCTTGCAGTAAAATAATAAATAATTGAATTTGTGTGGCGCCGAATGCTGCATGCTGCATGCTGTTCTTTCTTTGTTCTTTGGCAGAGATTTGACCTCATCCAAACTGCAGCTGTGCACGGTCCAAACAAGTAAATCTATCACTGCCTTTAAAATCTTGACGTTCAAGTTGAGAATTGATTGGCTCTAAATGTGTTGAGCATAATTCACACATGCATTGGCGTTTGTGCGTCAAGGTCGTCCAGTTGTCATCTGTGCGGATCATGTTTGGCTTACCCGTAGAGATCGCACCACCTCCTGCACCACTCGCATTGCACGCGAAGGCAGCAAGTGCACCAGCGAATTGGGGTGCGAGGTCAGCGTTTTCCAGGCCATCGTCTCCTGCAATTACAAAGGTCGCTTGTATTTTAAATTGAATTAACAGCAATTTGCAAACAAGCCACCGCGCCTTGTGCAAACGATGCTTTCAAGTTCACTGTTTACTGGTCTGTTGCATTAATGTTGACAATTTTTCTCTGTGTTTTTGTTTTCTGCTCAGGCTGCCCACTTTTAATGATGTTAACGGGCAACCTTGCGGACAAGCAAATTTCGTTTAATTGAAATGCCATTTGCATAATATCAAAAGAAACAAAAAATTAAATAATAAAAAAAACCAACAACTTCGTTAGAGGCGGCAACAGTCCAAAAACAGTTAAGTGGCAACAACAATGGCAACAACAGTCACGTGCAGCCAACGCTTAATAGTTAGGTATAGGTATATACAATATATATACATATGTACATATGTAAGTCTTGATACATATTGTGCGCTGTCTGTCAGCTGTCACATTAGCCGGCGTGTGTCCCCAGCTGAAATGTATCTGTATCTTGAAGTGAATCATGACACAGTTGGACCAAATACAAAAATATTCACATAGTTTCAAGTTCACATTTTACGAGTAAACCATTTTATGCTAATTTCTTTTTTTGTTGTCTTTGTGTGTGTGTATGTAAATACTTGACCCGCTAGGTGCGTGGGTCTCTTTAAGTCTTTGGCATGCATCAGTATCTGTGGTACAACATTATGCAAATGTGGGTGTAGCCGGTCGGTCATAAGACAATTTCGGTTACGCTTTATTTAAATTGATTTGGCTTGGCTTTGGCTTAATTTGATTGTGTGGCCATAATACCTAATGTTTATAATTGTTTTTCGTATTGCCTGCATTGTTGATATTGTGATATGATATGAATTAAAATGCGCACATTTGCCGCTTAAGTTCAAGCGCATCAGAAGTGGGTCAGCATTAAATCTTTAATGCATATTTAAATAGCTTTTATCGACATTTGTGCATACACAACTAAATTGAAAATGACCCAAGAGCACTATGTTTGATAACTGCCTTGTTAGATATATTAAGTTAAGCCAAGAAATAAACTTATGTAAATAACTTGTGAGTTATCACCAAGCCTTTACTGCATTTTAACGCTTTCAACTCTTTTATTTTTAGATACAACAGATAATATAATTGATTAACTCATCGTAAAATGCACACAGGAACTCAATCAAATGATGCCATTTATAAAGCGTAAATATTATGTAATCGCAAAGACAAAAGCAACAACATTTTGGCGCTTTCACGATACGCTCGAAAAATGAAAATAAATACGAAAATAACTGCAGTCCGGCAGATCGCCAATTTCAGCTTGGCGAATTCGCTGCACCATGCAGCAATGTAGAAAGTTGCTGTTACAATGGCAGCAACAATAATAGCAACAATATAACAGATTGCATAAATATTGTACGGTTTTGCAAATTTATTGAAATCAAACCTCAGTTGTGATCGTAGGATGCCCTATTTTCATTTTGCTTAGATCGAACGGTGACCCGGAAGAAGATTTTACGGTGGTTACTGCTGATGGCGACATTGTTGTTGTGGTCGTTGTTGTGGTACCAATCAAAAATAATACTTTGGGAACTAAATCTTGCAAGTCGCCAGCAGCGGAACCGGGCAATTCCCCATCAATGGGCAACACAGCCTCTGCTTCATCGCTGAAGAAATTCTCTTTAGGTTTTGCAATTTTTTCGAATTTCAATTGATTGTTCGGCTCACGGGGCCGCTCCATGAAAATGCCATATAGAATCAGACCAGTTGCCAGTAGAAGGGCCACAGTGGCCAGCACATAGGGCAGATGGGGGCGACAGGCCATTTCGGACAGCACTATCCTTATGCAACAATACAACCCGGTGACAATTGTGGGGCAGAAATCGGTTGCAGTTGCAGCAGCGGCACGCGTCGCAATGCGAAACACTAAACTTTGATTTATTGAAACGAGCTGTCTTTGTGTTCCGTTGCGGCTATTATTGGCACACAATACCGACTGGGGCTATACACTTTAGGACCGAGCTAGTTTTGCGGCATCTGCGTCCGTTATTGTTGCACTCGCGTTCACTGTCGACAGAGTTTTGAGTCGGCACCACAACCAACTGAATGCGAAGTGCGAGTCTTAGTTTTCTCCACCTGCATTTATCGTTTCTAATATATATTTTTGATTTTGTGTAGTGCTCGTAATTTATATATATATGATTTTGTTTATTGCCAAAGTTATATGCAGCACGCAATGGTCGAGTGCAGACGCTGACATTGCTTGTGCCGCCGATGTACTTGTTCACTTGTTGCTGCTTTCGGCTGATAAGCATTTATCTTTCAATGTTATCTGAGAGCGAGCGGAAATGTTGCACTTGTAATTAATATATTCATTTAATCACAATTATAATTTTTGATTTGCCATACTAATTGTTTCTTGGCTTGCTGTAGGTGTTAGTTTCATATTAATTGTTATACCAAGAGCTATATATTTATTTACACACATTTGTACAGACACCAACAGAGTTCAACTGCTGGCTGTAGATGAATCATAATTAATTGATTGTTAGACACACACATACATACATATACAATATAGTAGTAGTTACAAATTCTGCTCACCTGACTCAAATCTTCAATTATGATACATAACACTTGACAGATGGTGGGCAGATTATATTGCCCCATACTAAACTGATATACCTATAATAGGCAGCGAAAATTGAATGAAATACATTGAAAAATGATAAGAATTGTATTATTGAAAATACATTTTACAAGTATCTCGTTTAAGTAGCTCGATCTATCAAATAATTATAATCAGTCATTTTAACTTATTAATTTATGAAACACTATTCAAAAATTGACAAAATTAGCAAAGTTATATTAATATAAAAAACAAAATAATATTTGTGATTGTACTCTACGATGTGGATATAGATATCATGGCATTGGCAATGTAATGTGCATATACAATAGCATTGAAGACCAGATTCCAGATGTGCACTCAAGTGCCATTTACACACACGTTGGCCACAGATTCTTAAAAGCCATGGCCAAATCGAATTGAACAGCTCCGAAAATATTTGTTTGTTGGCTTATGCGCCTCATAAAGCACAGTACATATAAGTATTACAGCGATGGCGTATTAAGAATAGCTTTCAGCGAATCTTTGTTGGCTGCTGTGGCTAATAACTTGTGCACATGTCCATAAAATCCATTAACAACCACCTGTAAATGCGGTCTCCAGTGTTTTTCAGAGGCAGACAGAAAAGGCGATAATTCACAAATGCCGCATAAGACAATAGCTTGACGTTCATTGCGGCTACTTGTGCCTCAAGAGGCAGCCGCGGCGGCTGCTCAAGTGTTGAATTACTTTTGAAACGGCAACAAATTTGCGACACGATGTCAAAGTCACTCGCCGCATACTAGACTCAGTGGCTTTGATTTAAAGCCAGAAAAGCACAGCGTAAGCAAATTTGGGGTCTGGCACGCTTCGCTATTGCTTCTTTGTTTAAATACACACACATTCACATACACACACACTCTCACACACCAGTCACTTAGTGTAGTAGTAGTAGTAGCAGCAGTAGTACAAGTGCTTTTGCATCACACTTACCTTTAACGTATTGGAAATCTTTCCAGCTCTGGCTATAGCCGTGCCAAATGTTGAGGGCGCTATCGCAATGGACGCTGACTCATTGCACAACAGCAGCAGGGCGGCGAGCAGCAGCGGTAGCAGCAGCAGAGGACACGCGTTTCTTGTGCGTATCATGATGAACTAGTCTTGGTCTCGGATAACGACTGAGCAAATGAAAACGAATAATGCATTAGTCGATTGTCTACAGCGATAATGTGTTTGCCAACGCGAAACGCATACAAAAGCCGAACCGAACGCTTCTCAGACTACTTCTTGGTCAGGGACAAGCTGCGAATGTCAACAGCTTACCACCAGCAGTAGCAATAGCACCAACACCAGCTGTGCTGAGCTTAACTGAACTGAACTGAACTGAACTAAGCTGAGCTAAGCAACACCTAGTGATCAACTTGACTCTGTTTTCCAGCGACTAGAGCAGCATTGTCTTACATTTAATTGGCTGATATTATTTTCGTATTTGTTTACTTTTGCCGGTTGCGGTAGGTCGTTTTCGGTTTCGTTTTTGTCGTTGGCACTCGGTGCTATTATTAAATTAATACAGACATTATTCAATTTTGCTTTGATTGTGCGGTTTGTAAAGGTCACTGCGCGTATTTGGCAGCATCGATGAAGCACCGACTAAATATTTGCGTGCTCACTGGGCGTATGATAAATTAGATATGCGCAAGATGTCGTATGCCGCGGATAGTTCAATGACAGCAAAGGTTAATTACCAGACCGAGGAAAAACATATGGAGCTATGGCAAGCCGGAAGTATTACAGAAGGCTATGCCTATGCGATAGCACACAATGATATCGAGCTGTTCAAATTAATCTTTAGCAGCGTGCTAATTTCTTATTAGCATTCAGCTAAAGGGCTTTTTCACTTCCTCAATCATGCTGCGGCATCTCTGAGCAAATCAAGAATAGCGTTGTCATTGTCTGGGTTGTCTAATGACAAAATTTGCCAACTAATATGTGGCTTTGGCAACAAACTTGTTTACGGTTATCGTTCAGGCTTAGACAGCGATGAGGTGCCGTTGAGCAGAAATCAATTTGATACGGCATCAAATACACTTGATAATACTCGTGTAATATTAGCAAAATATGTGTGCGGCTGCCACGCCCACTCCGACGATGACAACAGTGCCTCATCGCACAATGCATAACATATATGGGAGGTGAGCGGAAGGGGTAGGGGGAGGGGTGTAGGGTTAACTAGACAACGCTTAAGCGACTAACCCACTTCCTACTTGAGGCCGGCGCTCAGCGCTCGACGACATTGCCGTTATTGTTGTGGGTCCGCTGTTTGCCAGCTAACAATGCTAAGGAAACACTTGCACTTTCATGGAAAGTTGTTTGGCCAGTTGCACTCCAAAGAGGCAGATAGTGAGAGAGAGAGTGAAAAAGTTTCAGCATATACGATGGCGAGAGAGTTAGAGAGACTTGAGTTAAGTCAGCTGTGCCATATGTGAATGAATGTATTGGTTCATAAGCTAATCATAAATATATGCTTCCATCTGTAGACGTATTTGTAGTCTTCATATTCGTATGGAAATTGGCTTCAACTCAATCATTAAGCAATGTTGCATTTAAATTGGTAGCACAGCAAAATTAACGAGCGAATGGACGAGTTGACGAACAACAGAATGCGCTGATTTAGCAATTGGCATTTGTAAAAGGAGAGAGCAGCAGTTATTGGGCCAAACTCAAATTAGGAGCAATCAAACAAGAAATAAACTACAGAAAGCAGGTGGGAAACAAAGCCCGACCAGCCACAAAAATCAAAAGTTAAGAGAGCGCAGCGAATATCAAAGAGGAGAGCAGGCACCTGGATTGAGACGCACTGGGGACACTGGCTGGAGCTTAAGCGAATGCGAGTGCCCGACGAGAGCTGGCTTCGCATACCTATATGGCTATGCGTTTCATTACATAAGCTGCGATCAAAACAAACAAGGTAAATATTGAAGAAAAAATAAAAAAAATAAATAAGTTAAACATGTTGAAGAGTCGATGGCGTCGCACAACGAGCGAGCGGAGCAGCAGAAAAGTAATCTGTGAAAAGCTGAACTGAGTGAGAGTGAATATTGTGGATATTTATAAAGAGGCAATAAAGGAGAGAAAGAGAGACGGTGAAAGAGGAAGGGGGCGTGTTGGGGAGAAAGACGGAATTAAAGATGAGTCGATGGTCCGATTATAACGTGACTAAAATCAGTTTTTAGGCAGTTAGCGAGGCATTTCATTTATGCATGCGTGCAAATTGAAACTTAACGCCAAATTTCGCTTGACCCCTTACATAAGCCGGCAGACAGATAACGGAACTAATGCGAACACTTTGCCAACTAAGGGGTATTTATGCGCGACAAAGGCAAAGATCAAGACTGAAGACGCAACTGGCGAACTGTTTGTATTGACGTACAATGTTTCATTTGCACAAAGCTAACTAGCCGCGCATCACAGTGGGCCAACGTGCCAGCTGACGGACAAACAAAATAAATTTGACATAGATACACAGTAGGTAAGTAAGTATATGGGCGATGTGACTCAACGGGCGAACAGCGAACATTAATGCGCAACATTTTCCGTATTGTCAATGACAATTGTCAATTTCAGGGCAACGCGAGACCGACTATCGATGATCGATTACGAATTGCCTATCCGATTGATACATACATAGGGTAACTGTTAATAATTCACAAATAATGCACTGCACACTAGACAAGTTCAAGTTTGTCGCCTAAGTCTTTCGTTTCGAATGGCGCGTGGCGCGCTTCTCGTCTTCTTCTTCTTCTGCTTCTGCTATGGCAACAATTTGGTCTCGTCGCGTACCAAAAAAATTTTTCGTGCTTCTCGTTTGACTGTTGCCGTTGAACTGAGTCTGTGCCCGGCCAGCAGTGCGCTTAAGCGTCAAATTGTTTTTTTTTCATACCCATATCGCATCGCTTCGAGTCGCGCACATTTCCAGCTGCCGCTAGAGTCGAGACGCAGACGAAGACGGAGGCGGAGCAAAAGTTGAAGAGTCGAAGATGGACAAACTCCTAGCAGGCAAACGGTTTGTGTTTCGTTTCTTAATTTTTTTGCTTCTGGACACAGAACTCGAGTTACTGCAAAAATAATTTTGAACTCGGCGACAACAAATCACGCATAAATTATGCAAATTTTTTTATTTTTTTGAGATGGTTTGCTGTTTGGTAATTTGTATTTATCATAGCAGGCAGCTATACTAACAGCTTAACATAACGACTCCGTATTCTTGACCAAGATTGGCTTACTCTGTGCCTCTCTGCCAAGTCGTTAATCTATAGACACGTGCAATTAGTTACTACCACTGGAAAAGTGGTTGACACTGAGAAGCGAAAAGCGACTGAAATTTTTGTCACTATTTGAGATCAAGGATAAAACATTAGTTCAGACCATAGACTTCCAGGAAAGGGGCGGAGACCTTTGACATTGCAAATTGAGTCTTGCAACAAATGATGCTAAAATGACAACTATGAATTACATTGTAATGTAATCATAAGAGTATTTTTGTTGGTTGTTTTGAATTAGTGATAAATGGCAAAGGTAATTAAGCTTAAGTTTTCACTAATCATCATTGTGTAATTAATTGAATCTACACGCTGCTCATCATTAACAAACATTTTCAAGTTTGGCAACGCATCAATTTTCATATTCCACATCATGCCCCATGTGACCTTATTGCGTTTTATGTATCTACAGCATCTACACTTGACTAAGTACACAATTCGGACAACAAAACCTTCGTAATTATGTATATACGAATCCAAATTGTGCATTCAGTGCGCAGCTCTCTGGTCTCTATCTATATCTATTATACGGAGTGGAAAGTGTGTCAACATATTGTTCTATACAAATATTTACTCTGGCGTAAATTATGAAAATATGCACATAAAAAATAATGTGCCGCTTCCCGAACAACGACTCCGCATCGCTTGGGCAAACAAGAATTTTGAAAGTGACCCGGTAGTTAAATTGCACAATGTACTCCAATACAGGCCGCATAATCAACTGACGCATGCCTCGCATATAGATTAATAAGTAAGATTTAGCGTGGTGACGTGTCAACTGAAAGGCTCAACCAATTCTGCATCAGTTGTAGTCCCGTTGGAACCGCTTCTCATGGTCAACTGCTATTCATTGTCCTATGTTGATATTAGTGGAGTTCTTATCATCATATACAGGTTCTTTAACAACAAATAATAATAATAATATTGTTTTTGTGGTTTTTAATGTTCATATCATCAATTGGCATTTTAATTATTGTGCTCACTGGTAAATTCAACAACATTTAAGTTTTTTATTTAATATTATCATATTTAATATCAAGGTTAAATTTTCATTTCAAAAAATCATTTGAATTTAGCGCCCAAGTGCTGTCTGTCAATGGCCAATTGCTACGACACGCAGAGTATACTCTTTGCATATCAGCCAGATTCGGACAGCGACAACATTCGTTTTGTGTGCAGACTGCCAACAAAAAATAGATGGCGCCAGCTAATTATTGTGAATGGTTCATGTCAAGGCTAAAATATTTGCAACGACACATAGAGGTACCAGAACCAGTATCGCAACCAACTTCAAGTGTAATAACCACACAGCGTGAAGTTGGCGTCGAAACCAAGTTCAACTTGAATTTGGCGTTACTGCCCGCCAAATTTAAAATCATAAATAATGTTTGTATGTCCAATCCTTGACGTATATTTCATAGTTATGGGCAAGTTATTACTTTAAGGCCAAGTTACTACATAAAATCACATTGGTAAAATTACGTTAAGCCAAATTTTGCATTTTATAGATCTTAATTTTGCCGCCTGTTGAGAAATTCACGCTTTAAACTTTCGTTAATAAAAATTCAAATTCAAAATGCTAAATTTTTGCCAAAAATATGCAAATTAAAGGGCATGAAACATAGGCTCACCTAAGAACCCAAACACTTTCAAACATTTCACACAATATATAAAATATACATGTATTGTATATATTTTATATATTTATATCAAAAGATTCCATTTTTTATGGAGGTTTGTAGCTCGAAGCATTCAATACATACATATATACATGCATACATTGCTCTATAACACGCTTAGTGCTTAAGCTTAGGCACCAACATGCCTAACCTAGAATCGGTGGCTTCAACTTTACTTAAATTAAATTTATTCTTATCACTTATCATAATATAATGATTATATTGGTGATTACTCATAATTGATATATTAGAATACTCCAATACAGGCCGCATAATCAACTGACGCATGCCGCGCATATAGATTAATAAGTAAGATTTAGCGTGGTGACGTGTCAACTGAAAGGCTCAACCGATTCTGCATCAGTTGTAGTCCCGTTGGAACCGCTTCTCATGGTCAACTGCTATTCATTGTCCTATGTTGATATTAGTGGAGTTCTCATCGTCATATACAGGTTCTTTAACAACAAATAATAATAATAATATTGTTTTTGTGCGTTTTAATGTTCATATTATCAATTGACATTTTAATTATTGTGCTCACTGGTAAATTCAACAACGTTAAAGTTTTTTATTTAATATTATCATATTGACTATCAAGGTTAAATTTTCATTTGAAAAAATCATTTGAATTTAGCGCCCAAGTGCTGTCTGTCAATGGCCAATTGCTACGATACGCTGAGTATACTCTTTGCATATCAGCCAGATTCGGACAGCGACAACATTCGTTATGTGTGGAGCAGACTGCCAACAAAAAATAGATGGCGCCAGCTAATTATTGTGAATGGTTCATGTCAAGGCTAAAATATTTGCAACGACACATAGAGGTACCAGAACCAGTATCGCAACCAACTTCAAGTGTAATAACCACACAGCGTGAAGTTGGCGTCGAAACCAAGTTCAACTTGAATTTGGCGTTACTGCCCGCCAAATTTAAAATCATAAATAATGTATGTATGTCCAATCCTTGACGTATATTTCATAGTTATGGGCAAGTTATTACTTTAAGGCCAAGTTACTACATAAAATCACATTGGTAAAATTACGTTAAGCCAAATTTTGCATTTTATAGATCTTAATTTTGCCGCCTGTTGAGAAATTCACGCTTTAAACTTTCGTTAATAAAAATTCAATTTCAAAATGCTACATTTTTGCCAAAAATATGCAAATTAAAGGGCATAAAACATAGGCTCACCTAAGAAGCCAAACACTTTCAAACATTTCACACAATATATAAAATATACATGTATTGTATATATTTTATATATATTTATATCAAAAGATTCCATTTTTTATGGAGGTTTGTAGCACGAAGCATTCAATACATACTATATACATGCATACATTGCTCTATAACACGCTTAGTGCTTAAGCTTAGGCATCAACATGCCTAACCTAGAATCGGTGGCTTCAACTTTACTTAAATTAAATTTATTCTTATCACTTATCATAATATAATGATTATATTGCTGATTACTCATAATTGATATATTAGAATACTCCAATACAGGCCGCATAATCAACTGACGCATGCCGCGCATATAGATTAATAAGTAAGATTTAGCGTGGTGACGTGTCAACTGAAAGGCTCAACCGATTCTGCATCAGTTGTAGTCCCGTTGGAACCGCTTCTCATGGTTCAACTGCTATTCATTGTCCTATGTTGATATTAGTGGAGTTCTCATCGATCATATACAGGTTCTTTAACAACAAATAATAATAATAATATTGTTTTTGTGCGTTTTAATGTTCATATCATCAATTGGCATTTTAATTATTGTGCTCACTGGTAAATTCAACAACGTTAAAGTTTTTTATTTAATATTATCATATTTACTATCAAGGTTAAATTTTCATTTCAAAAAATAATTTGAATTTAGCGCCCAAGTGCTGTCTGTCAATGGCCAATTGCTACGATACGCTGAGTATACTCTTTGCATATCAGCCAGATTCGGACAGCGACAACATTCGTTTTGTGTGCAGACTGCCAACAAAAAATAGATGGCGCCACCTTATTATTGTGAATGGTTCATGTCAAGGCTAAAATATTTGCAACGATACATAGAGGTACCAGAACCAGTATCGCAACCAACTTCAAGTGTAATAACCATACAGCGTGAAGTTGGCGTCGAAACCAAGTTCAACTTGAATTTGGCGTTACTGCCCGCCAAATTTAAAATCATAAATAATGTATGTATGTCCAATCCTAGACGTATATTTCAAAGTTATGGGCAAGTTATTACTTTAAGGCCAAGTTACTACATAAAATCATATTGGTAAAATTACGTTAAGCCAAACTTTGCATTTTATAGATCTTAATTTTGCCGCCTGTTGAGAAATTCACGCTTTAAACTTTCGTTAATAAAAATTCAATTTCAAAATGCTACATTTTTGCCAAAAATATGCAAATTAAAGGGCATAAAACATAGGCTCACCTAAGAAGCCAAACACTTTCAAACATTTCACACAATATATAAAATATACATGTATTGTATATATTTTATATATATTTATATCAAAAGATTCCATTTTTTATGGAGGTTTGTAGCACGAAGCATTCAATACATACTATATACATGCATACATTGCTCTATAACACGCTTAGTGCTTAAGCTTAGGCATCAACATGCCTAACCTAGAATCGGTGGCTTCAACTTTACTTAAATTAAATTTATTCTTATCACTTATCATAATATAATGATTATATTGGTGATTACTCATAATTGATATATTAGAAGGAATCTAAAGCTAAAGCTCATTACACTAAACGAATTAAATTCCTCAATAACACGGAAATTTTGAAAATGTTACATTAGGTACAAGGAAAAGAGAAAATTCTATTGTTGCGATATGCCAGAGCTCTCTAAGGCACGGAATATTTTAAATATGGAATGTATATAGGCAGCAGTGCGCAGATCGTTGCACAGCTCGAACTTATTGGCTGTACTTTTGATTCCAATGCCAGATGACTCCATAACCGTTTGTAAGGCAGCATCCACAATGTCAGCCTCCCTGGTGCAATCTCGAATTTGTTGGAGGCGCTCGTTCGGGATGATTTCGGGCTACGAATAAAATTGGTGAATTGTAAATAGTATAGTATATATATATAAATATACCGCCCAGAATCTGATGGAAGGTTTCGCCACTTACGTATTCACCCTCATCACAGCGGTTAAGCGACTCGTTTATGGAATTAATGACCCCATGAATGAGCTGTGAAGTGATTTTCGAGTTCATCTTTCCATAGGACACATGATTAATATTCTTCAAATATTCGAAATAGGAGACGGTGACGCCGCCTGCATTGCAATAAATATCTGGAACCATCAGGACGCCCTTCTCTAACAGAATTTTCTCAGCAGCTGGTGTCGTAGGCCCATTGGCTCCCTCCAGTATCAATTTAGCTTTGATGTCTTTTGCATTATCACTAGTAATCACCTTCTGTGTGGCACAAGGCATCAATATGTCACAATCCGCAGTGAGCAGACTTTCCTTGGTCTCCTTGCCCTTCGAATACCCCTTGATGGTTTTCTTTTCAGCTTTGAATGCAATAACATCCTGTGAAGAATGCGTTCCTTCAGAGTATACCAATTGATTAGCGATTGCTACTTACATTAATATCAATACCATCCTGGTTGGTCAGGGAAAAGTCGAACTCCTGGATGCCAATCACTTTAGCGCCTGCCTCGTGCACAAATTTAGCGGCAAACGAACCAACATTGCCAAATCCCTGGACAATGACCCTCTTATCTTTCCAGCCAGTCTTAAATCCAATTAGATCCATCCATTCTTTATCTTGCAAAAACAAATCTCCCGTCTTCCACACACCACGGCCTGTGGCCTGAAATCTTCCATTAATGCCGCCGATGTGGACAGGCTTCCCTGTGACAATCGCCGCCGCATTGATGTCCTTGTAGCCAAACGTCTTGGTATACTGATCCAATAGCCAGCTCATCTCTCGGGGACTCGTGTTCACATCTGGGGCTGGTACATCGATACCAGGCCCAATCATGTTGCGCTTTAGCAACTCCATGGTATAGCGCCGTGTAATCGTTTGTAATTCCATAACCGAGTACTTTTTGGGATCGATCCGAATGCCGCCTTTGGACCCACCATAGGGGAGATTAACACAGGCGCACTTGAATGTCATAATAGCTGCTAATGCCTTCACCTCTGCCTCATCCACATCCATGGCGAAGCGAATTCCTGAGGGTGGTGCATCAACTGTAAATCAACTGGCCGCCTTAGACATCTGTCAATTGATACTTACCACCCTTTAGGGGCAACCGATTTCGTACATGATGTGCTCGATAGCCAGTTATAATCTCATATGTGCCATCATTTCGTGCAATAGGAAAGTTCACTTCCAACGTTGTGTTCACGTTTCCTATTAAATTTAAAATGGCACTCACGCGAGCCTGCTTCTCCTCTGGCTTCAAATGTGGATACTGATCCATCTCTTTGACCAACTCTTTTTCCATGATCTGGGCGGCCTTATGATAGTAGTACATAACCATTGCCGAGAGCTCAGGGTCCTTATCCGTGGCAACCTTTTGCAGTTTCTCGGGAATCTTGTGCTCATTACGCTTTTGCAATTGTGGCGACGTTTGGAAACGACCACTAAACAGAACATTATTTATGCCACGAAGCATTTTCTTTTTTCCAAATTGAACAAAAATAAATCTGTTTTATGAGACAATTTTGTTGTTGACTCTGCAAATGCTGTTGCCTATAAATACGATTGATTTCAATATTCCAAAGATAACTCTGTTATTCGAATTTTGTCACGATAAATAACGTAAAACGTCAAAGCTAATATCTGTGAAATTTAAGAATTTACTTCAGGAATCTTATACAAAGTTTAAGTATACTATTTTCCTAGTAAATACTAACGCTGCCAAAGCTTATTTCGTTGTAAATATGATCCTAAGAAAGTTTAAGTCGTAGCAAGGATTAGATGCAATTTGAAATGTATGCCTAGAAACAGTATTGCTACTCAAACTGGTAATTATCAAGTGGAAAAGAATTAATGGTAATGATCAATTCCAATACTCCCTTTCGAGCCACCCTAGGGGAGATCTACACAGGCACACTTAAAAGCTGCTAATGCCTAATGAATGATGAGGTAGCCTAACAGTTTTCGGAACCTTGCCACTTACCACCCTTCAGAAGCTACCGATTTCGAACGTGATACGCTCGATAGCCAGTGACTATTTCATATCGTTACTTACAATAGGGAAGTTCACCCTTTGCGAAGTAAACACGCACCTCCTATCAAGTTTATAGTAGCATTGACACGCATGGGCTTGAAATGAGATCCATACTCTTTGACCAACTCCTATTCGGGATCCTTATTTGTGGGGACCGACTTACGTTTATTTTTTGTGCTCTCGGAACAGCATATACTGAATTGACAGGCTTTAATTGTGTCAAAATTATTTCATGTTTGAATTTATATTGTAAAAGTAAAGAAACGTTTGAACTCAATAATTTCGCCGTTATTTCATTGTTGATTTTATAATATTTTTGGATTTTGTTTTTATTGTATAAATTGCTCTACATAATACGTGGCTACAGGCTACGATCTAGGCTTAAATATTTTATAGCTATACACAAATATAAACATATTTTGAATGGTAAATTCTTAACGCATGGAAAACTCTAAGCAGCCAGTAATTAAAAACATAACTAAGAGTATCCTATGTAGAGTTGCATTATACCTATGTGTATATAGAGTTTATTGGGCACACAAACACAACTAACACAACTGCATATGCATTTGTATGTTTGTTTGTATGTCTGTATGTAAGTATGTATGTATTAACTGTTGTGCCGTTTGACGTTTAAAGTTTTGGACTCGCACGGAAGCGCACAAAATGAATGTAGATTGGAGTAGGGATTATTTAGTTTGTATGTATGTAGGTATATAACTTAGTTGTACCAGTAGCACAGGTTACACATAAATATGATAGACTTATTAATAAGCATTATTATAGGTATTAATAATATTATATTATAGCTTTATGTTGTTATTATTATCTATATACACGCACAGACAGCTTAGTGTTTGTGAAATGGTTTAGAACTAGAAAAAAGCGACCCCGTTTGCAAAATGAAAAGTAAAGATTTAACAAAAATGTAGCTTTTAATATCACTTTGGGGACATGCACTCGATCTCTTATGGCCTCTTTTACGATGGATACAATTGGTAGCATATAGAACTTTAATTCGACAACAATCGCATTGCACATAAATTTTCAAAATTTAATTCGCTTCATTCAATCCGGATGTTAGCTTCATTCTAATAATGCGTATTGAAACTGGTTTGCTTGATTCATTGAAATTCAATGCTACTCACTAATGGCTTAGTCATATATCATAGTGGGTATCATACTTATCGCTAGCATATTTTCAATTAATTTCAAATTAATTCAAAAGTCTAATCTTTATATAATAATTACAAAGTGATTACGACGCCCTAACAAACACATTAATCTCGTAGCAAGATCGCAGGTATTGCTGCTGCTTAAAATTTAACATCACGCTTGGAAACAATAATTCTCAAAAGTATATTTTTCCCGTTGAGTACTATAATTTGTGGCCTTTCTATAGAACTGTAGTTCAGTGCCCTTCAGCTGCAGCACATCAAGCAGCCTCTATTCCGCTCAAGTGCTAGTCGATGTCCTTCTTCTCGATCTTCAGATCGAACTTGGCAACTAGCTCCTCTGGCGTGTGTCTGTAATAAATGCATGAAACTTCAGTTAGCTAAATGTGCCTTCGACCAGCCTTTGGGCAATTGATTACTTACCCCACCAGATTCTGCAGATCGCAGACAAAGCGATAAACATAGCGTTTTCCCGCCGTCTTATGTATGATGTTCTTGTCGTAGTAATAGCGCAGACCGCGGCTCAGTTTCTCGTAGTTCATCTTGGGCTTGTTTTTTCGTATACCCCAGCGACGCGCCACCTATCGGACGGAAGATGCAATAATCACAGTTTTAGTAAAGTTTTGGGGTAATACAAATGAAATGAATTACCTCATCGGGATCGGTTAGCTTAAACTCCCAACCATCGCCCGTCCATGAGATGAAACTCTGACAGGTCTTGTCCAGCAACAGCTCCAGCAGGAATTGCCACAACTGAATGGGACCAGAGCCCGTAAAGCAGGGCACGCCCCCCTGCGTTGTGTAGCCGCCTAGCAGCGTTTTATCCAGACCCAATGTGGTCATATATGCCGGATGCTGATGGGCGTGCGCGTTCCACTGATCCATGTTCGGCTGGGCGCCCATCGTTGGAAACTGTGCATCGTATGGCGTAAACTCGGGCTGGAAAGCCTCGTGGAAACGTGCCCGATTATACGAAGGATAAAAATCAGGACTGCCATCCATATAGCCATTGGTGTTGGCGTTGCCGCTACCATTGCCTGCATTGGTGGCCTGGTTTTGATGCTCCTGCGCGGAAAGTGTGCTGTGATAGTCGCTATCATCAGCACTGCCAGCAGCTACAGCACCAGAGCCCCCACTGGCCGTGTTGCCCCCTCCACCACCACTATAGTGTCCAGCGGCTGCTGTTGCGGTCAAATGTGCGGGCAGATTATAGCTGCTGAGATCTGTTGGATCGTTTTGAGCATTCGATGCATAGGCGGAGCTGCTGCCGTTTCCAGACTGTGTGCCCGGCTCCTCTTTCAGCTGATGATGTTGGTAGAGAGGCGCTGCCATGTAGTTCATATTATTGTTGCTGTTGTTGTTATTGTTGTTGTTATTATTATTATTGTTGTTGTTGTTGTTGCCCGCATTGACATTGTTATTAGCATTATTGTTGCTGGCGTTGCCACTGCTGCTGCTATTGTTGTTATCGGAAGCATTTTGCTGCTGTTGCTGCTGCACGCCAGGCGGCAGCATGTTGCTGTTGTTGCTGCTGCTGCCGGTGCTTGTGTTGTTTCTGTTGCCATTCACATGCTGTTGCTGCGATTGCTGCGGTGGCGGGCTGCTGTTGGTGCGATCATGTGCATTGCTGTTGTTATTGTAGCCTGCAGAATAATAAAAATATACAAAATTGATTAGCTTTTGGCTTATAATTTGAATGTTGTAGAACAGAATTTACCAAAATTATACATAGTATTTATATATTTGCGAATCATAATGTGATTACTCCAATAATTATTATACACAGCCTGATTTATTAGACAGACAAACAAAATTCAATTGTAATATTTGAGAAATGTATTATATACCTCTACTTTATCGGACTTTGCAGAGAAACTCCACATGTACAAATGTCACTAAGGATCTAAGTTGCTAGTCAAAAATTAAGAATATGAAAAATACAACAAATGTCAATTTAAATAGACATTCAAATCGGTTTAGAAATGAATTCTGATTCTCTTGCACAATTTCGTATTTATTATTAACGTTTTGGAGAGCAAAAAATTGAAATATTAAAAATATCTCCCAAACGCGATAATCTCATCAAATCCTTTGATTTGCTGCAAATGCATTTTTAGTAATAGTTGGGGGGCGTCTCTGACACGAACACAATTCGAGGGCAATCGCTTCGGAAGCCAATCAAAATTCGAAGCGCACACCAATACAAATGCCCAGCGGAGCAATAGATACAAAACACAGATACACACGCATACATCAACAGCTATAGAGACAGACACACACACACACACACACACACATGCATGCATGCACATGCTCATATTTGCGAGCGAGTTGAGCTACCCTCTCTCAATCTAATGTGGCTTGTGAGAGCACGCTACATTAATTGCAAATACGTCGAAATTTAACACGTTTCATCATATGCGTGTGAGTGTGTGTGTATCTGTGTGTGTGTCTGCATGTGTATCTGTGGCATACGAAAACCTGTTGCACACGTACACATAGACACATATAAACTCACACATGCGCGCTGGCTCGCTCGCTCGCTCTTACAATATGAGCAACTGGTGCAATCTCGCTCGCTCGCTCGCTGGCTGGCAGCGGGCTGGCTGGCAGCGGGGCAAAAGCTTAGCGCGTTTTCCCATTCGCTCGCGCAGCGACGGTATTGCGCAGATACAAAGATACAAAGATACGAAACGCTGCCCGTTGGCTGAGCCAACGGACGGCTCGACAACAAAGAGCTGGGTGCCTCCCACGGTTATCCTCATACAGAGGCGCAGCATCTTAGTCCAAAAATGTATCTGCAAGTAGTGCATCTATGTATTTTACCAGCCATCCTTCCAATCATCTATCTATCCGTCTATCTATCTATTTATATATCTATCTATCTAATAGTTAGTCAACTCAGGCAGAAACAAAGCATACAACTGTGTTGAGGCATTTATCACCAGCTCAATCTCCTCCCCCTTCATTCAACTTGTTGCGTGTTTGTTGTTGCTGCGGCCGCTGCTGTGGTTGCTTGCGGGCGTCACACAAACAAACACTTGAAAACGAATTACAATTTAATTACGCGTTGAGGGTTGTGCGCACATCTTTGAGCTACTTTTTACACTCCAACACCTCACAATTGTAATTAAAATTGTGCGGCATTTGATGTCCGCAAATATTTGACAAGCGTTGTGCTATACCTGAGCTAAAGAAGTTCACATCCGAGTCCGTGTAATAGGCATTGCCAGTTGCATGATGCGGCGGCGGCGGCGAATAGTCGCCCACAAAGGGCGCCATATCATTAAAATAGCCCAGGCCAAATGAAGCCGCCGTGGAGCTGCTTAAGGCACCCGCCAGGCTGCCAATGCCAATGGCGCTGCCAGTGCTCGCAAAGCTATGCGACGAGGCATTCGAGGATGCACTAGAACTGGAGCCGGAGGATGAGGAGGCCGTATTGCTGCCAGTGCTGCCGCCGGACAAGCGATGCTGCTGCTGTTGCGTGGGTGAAACGTAATGTGAATGTTGCTGTGGTTGCGGTTGCTGCTGCTGCTGTTGCTGTTGGTGTGTCTGCTGCTGCTGCTGCTGTTGGGGATGTTGCTGCGAATGATGTTGCTGCTGTTGCGGCTGATGAAGATGTTGTTGCTGCTGTTGTAGCTCTGCTGGCAAGACATGTTGCTGATGCTGCAAATGCACCGTTTGCTGCGGCAAATGATAGTTCGAATAGTTGTCATAACTTTGTAGCACCATATTTTTCGTTGTTGCTGCCGTTGTATAATTGTAGTTGGGCGCCGTGTGGCAATTATTGTTGATGCTGCTGTTGTTGCTCCTGTTCGTTATGTAATGTTGCAAGTTCCTGAACTGTTGCTGAAGCTCTGATGCTGTTGCCGCTGCTGTCGTTAATGCTGTTGTTGCCTTGTCGTTATCCGACGCGTTTGCTGCACTGATTATGGTGGCATTAACTAGGAAGGCAGAGGGCGGCATTTCTTCGCGTTTTCCAATTGATCAATTGTCAAAAACTGAATGTTAAAAATGCACGTCATTGACTTTTTGGATAGTCTACACAAATGTTATTCGTATTTATATATACTCTATACAAAATCAAATCTGCGGGGTCCACTGTCAACTGTCAACTCAATTGACAATGCTTGGCCTGGCTACACACAAATTGTAAGTGGATTGCTGTGGCTCAGCTCGCTTATGCTGGTGCTACTTGCAGTTGTATTAAAATTGATTTCACTTTTCGGCTATATACGAGAATTTTTAATTTTTGCACTGACTCTGCTGCTGGATGCGGGCTCTAATCAATTGAGCTGCGTCTGGAATTGGTTCTCATAAATATATGGATCATACGCTTAAGTATGCTGTATGCTGTAGGCTGATATGCATAGATTCTCTAGCATGTGGGCGATAGCACTTGTGGTTTGAGTTTTGCTTTTGGTATTCAGTTGTGTTATTTAAGTAGCGCCGTTCCGTTGATTGTGTCCAAGTGTGTGTGTGTGTGTGTTTTTTTTTATTATTATTATTTTTGAGATTGCGAATTTAGAAGAGTTTTTTTTTTTGTTTTCTTTTCTTACTTTTGATTATTTGTTGTACATAATTTTGGGCAATTCCCTAAGAATTGTTTTAATGAAACGCAGTTATCGCACTTTTTGGAATTCTTTTAAATTCAGAACGTTCTCGTCTGATAGTTGTTGAGATTTTTGAAATATCTTTTACTAAGAATTCCGTCGCATTTTTAATTCAGATAAAATTATAACACTTGCAGGCAATTCGCGCATTTAATGGCATTTAATTGAAGGCAATTCGTACAAAAAATCTCTCGCCACAGCTCTGATGCTTTACATTGTATACACACTAACACTAACACGATCTTGAATAAATACATACATCAAAAGCAACTTGATAAATGAAGGCGCATATCGTACATATTTCATATATTGCATTTTCTGATATTTCTTGTTTTATTTCTTTTCTTTCTTTTAAATATATGTACTACTGTTGGCAAAATGTTGCACCATTTGTTTTCGATTTCCTTGTATTCTTTAGCAATCGTTTGGTTGTTTTCTTCGCGTATACGCGATTTTTCACTTGTATCCACTGATCACTGATCACTGATCAACTTCGTGCGATTTACTTAGCGAACGTTCGTTCGAGCGACGGCAGCTCTTCTACCTTCGACATCCGTTTAAGAACTGAAGTTGCGCTGAAGTTGTGCGTCGTGTTGTTGCCTGTGTAGCGAGACCATTGTGTTTGCGAGTGTGTGTGTGTGTTTGTCTGTGTGTGTGTGCGTCTGTGTTTCTGTGTGTATCTGCAGCGCTCACTCGCGTGTATCTGTGAGCGTATGTATTTGTGTGTGAGTGTCTGCCTCTGTGTGGGAGCGCCTCGTGTGCTGGTTTCGTCGTCGTGCGCTCGGCTCGGCAACAGCCACACGAGCCACATACACTCACACACACCAATACACTCGCACTAATGTGCCATTGGCAATAATAATAATCAAGAGGAAGGCATACTTGCACAGCGCTTATTCACAGATACTCTCCGGCTCTGGGTTAAGTAAGAGTATGTAAAAGCAAAAATAAAAATACAAAAAAAAACTCTAGTTTTGCTTGTCTGCGACTAAGTATATCGAAAATGTATTTAGATCAACTTCCATGTACTATTGGGCACCACTTGTAGCTGCAACATGGCCGCTAGATAGTATTGCAACATTTGTTAATTATGTTGTTTTCAAATTAGCCCGAAAAGATCATTAATATGGCAACGCCAACACATAGGAGCAACAATATTAACCATTTTAGGCCATCAAAATGGCCATCAGCAACAACCCGCAGCCCACCAGACACTGGTCTGCAGCAATCGGATTGGAACTGTCAGTGTTATGAGTGTATGTGTATCTGTGTGCTAGCGTGTGTAAGTGTGTGTGGGTAGTAGCTCATCAGCGAACAAACGCCAACGATTTTTTGTTGATGGACCACATAAAAAGCATCTCATAGATACGCACACATACACACAAACACACACACACACACGTACATAATTAGACAAAGTTGGGATTGGCTACTGCGACCGTATGAGATCATAACCAACGGGCCGGCCAACAACCCAGTGGCGTTGAAAAGCTGCTGTCGAGTCTTCAACAATACCAAATTAGTTGCCGTCTTTATTATTATTTTTTTTTGTTTATATTTTAAAATTGAAGGCGTACGTGTTTTTTTTTGCTGGCATAATTTGTTGGTGAAAAAAAAGATGAAAAAACTACAAGGGAAAAAACAAATCTTAGAGATTTTTTTTGTGTTGTATAATTGCTGTAAAAAGAAAAATGGTGGCATTTGAAACGTGTTGTCGAGCCATTTGTGGCAACAGCCAATGACAAAATTAAGCTCAAGTTACGTGTAAGACGAAATGACACGTTCAAATGCAACCCTATTAAAAATGCCCTATGATAAACTGCATTGGAATATAAGCATTCAAATATTTGCAACTCGTTAGCCATCCCATTGTTGCTGTACTCAGTAATCATTCTTATCGCGGCCATGTTATCAGTTTTGGAGTTTATTGATTGCTTGAGCGATAGATATGGAACCAAATAAAAAACAGCAATGGCCTCAAGGGTGAATAGCTCAAGTTTTTCCAGGAAAATGTGTTGCAAGTACATTCAATGTTCACCTTGTGCGTTAATCCACAAAATGAAAAAAGTGCTGATAATGCAGTATAGTTGCTTCTGAAACTTCTTCGGCATGAAGGTAAGTATGTGGCTTAAAATGCTGAGCGTTGGTAAACGTCAACAGCTGTTGACCATTTGCGGTGGCTTTAATGAACCTAACCACAAAAGGACTGCTAAATGGATTTATGTATACAACAAATCATATTCATTTTTGGCCACTTACAAATTCTGGCAGCGCACGCGCCTCTGCCTAACAGAACTGACAAATAACAACAACAAAAACTAATAATGTAAAAAATATTTATTTATATGTGATATTTTGATTTGATGTGTAAAGTGGAAAGAACAATGGAAGCATCAGCGGAAATACACACAAAAAAAAAAGAAAACAACAAAAAAAGAAATGTAAAAAACATACAACAAAACTGAGCAAGGCAATGACAGCTGTGACTATGGCCCTGGAGTGCAAGTGGGAAAAGGAGAGATGATGATGATGTTGATGCGCCTCGCTTACGGCCGTTTCCGGTTGAAGCACGTGCGCACTAAAGAGGAGACACGGAGACACGGAGCCACAGAGCCACCGAACCACCGAAAAGCAACCACCGCAACATAACGCACCAATCACAATCGGAATCACTGGCGACACAACACTCGGATCCTATCCTACTAACTACTTGCCCAAAACGCACACGTTCGAAAATTTGAATCGAAAATTTGACAAAACGAGCCGAACCGAGCCGAACATAATAATTATGTGCGTACCCGTGTGTGTCGTCTTCGAGTGGCAGAATACCAAACTGAATACCAAGTGAATAGTGAATGTTGAATGGTGTGTGCCAAAAGGATTGAGGCGTTGCCCAGGAGCAGGCGGTGGCAAATCTTGTTGAATTTCAATTAAAAAACTTGTTCCTTCGCACAATGGCGTAAATACCCTGGTGCTAAAAGGGATTACAATTTAATGCAATAACGCGTTGTGAACTACACAAAAAAGATGAACAACTGGTACTGGTACTTGTATTGGTAGCCAGAGCACTGGGTTCAGGGGAGTTGCAGGAAGCGCCTACCGAATAGCCAAGCGTGTAGAACAAGGAATCGCATCAACAGCTGCCGAGGGCGGAGAAAGAGAGCTCAGATACCAAAAGGGAGCTGGAGTAGGAGCAGGAGCTGGAGAAAGAGCAGGAGCAGAAGCAGGGCACTCGCTGACACTTGAGCTGATCTGAAAAGGTCTGAATTGATATCAAATTAAAGCTAGATCTATACCCTGGCACACGTGTGCAAAACTGCTGCAATTGCTGAGGAGTGCAATCAAGGTCTGGGTTTGCTTTTGTGTCTGACTAAGCACTTCCGTTGCCTGCCACACGTGTCTCCTACTCTTTCTGGCTAACTCACTCTCTCTCTCCCTTTCTCTCTCTCTCTCTCTCTCTCTTCCATTCTCGCTGTCGTGCTTATGCGGCTTGTGGCACTAATGTAAATCGGATGTCAATGCAGCGTGATGTGTATATAAATTATCAACAACCGCGCAACAAAATAATACATATAGAATGTGTGAAAGAGAGAGCGCGATCGTGTGGAGAATCCACTTCAACGCAGAACCTGTTAGCTGTTAGAAGCAAAGCTAAATAAATAAATAAATAAACTGTTAGTCTGCAAAACGGAAGGAAATCATAAACACAGCAGTAGTAGTTGTTAGTCTCGAGATGTTGTTTTTGTTGTTGATGTTTTGACACGCATACAATCATAATTACAGCTGCACTTGCAACCAACCCAACGCCCCACACACACACACACACACACACCTGTTGCTGCTTCCGTGCAGCGGTGGCAAAGAAAAATATCAATTTTCCACGTAAACTGACGCTGGCCAAGATGCGTCCGCAATTTAACTATATAGATCATCATCACATACGATACGAGTGCGAGAGTTCGAGCTGGATTGTGTACCTGCATTTTGACAACAAAATAAACAGATGCAGCTCTGAAGATATGCTTTGATTGTTAGACTTGTAAACAACACATATACATATACACAAGATACAAACAACAGCCCTGAATCTGGAGGAGCAACAGCAGCAGCAGCAGCAGCAGCAGGAGCATGAGAATGTCGATGGGAATGGGAATGGGCATGAGAATGAGAAGGCTGCGTCGCAGCGAGTTGCATTATCTTTGCAGCTCCTTGGCGCGCATGTAGAGCGGAAATGAAACCAGATACTTTGATAGAGAGCTCTAGCAAGGAGACGCTCTCCAGCAACTTCCAGCAGCAGCAGCCGCAGCAGCATCGTTGATCTTCAACTTCTGATGAGGCACTGTGTAATGATCTGGCCATAAATGAGGCTTGGCTATAAATATTATTGATATTGGTATTTGCTGGTACTTCTGCTTGCTTGATTAAAAATGCTGCTGCAAACTGTTGATCTTGGCACAAATGCTACTGAGCCACTGAAGCAGACATGGATCTTGACCACAATGAAGACGTCGTGGGGCATTGATTTGACCTGCATTAAAATTAAAGCGAGTGATTATTGAATACCATAGATCTTCACGCAGGATCGTATGCTTGGTCTTAACTGTGGTTAACTATCGTTACTTTAATTACATAAGTTTGCACTTTTAAATATATAGACATAGCTCAACAAGCTAAGTGTGGGTCTCTATGCTGGTCTTAATCGATCAGACATATGCATATACTATAATCATCTTCAACTGATTTACTATAGTTATTTCACAGAACTTGTTCTTTAATAACATATGGAACTGCAGCAGGAAGTAACCTTAACATGATCAATTGATCTTCAATCAGAGCTAGTTGGTTAGTTATGGATCTGCTTGGGCTTGTCTGCCAATGCCGTTGCTCTCGGACCGTCAACTGTGGACAGTTGGTAAGTCCTAAAATTTGAGTGACTCGCTAAATGGCTCATTTAATACCGTTTCCCACTGAGCACAGAAGGTGGCATGCGGTCAACAACAACAACAACAACAAGAACGACAACTACAAAAAGCAACAGCAACAGCAACAACGCAAAGCATAAACGAATGAAGCTGAACCCTGCGACGAACGCAACTCCAACGGCTGGCTGAACGTCAAATTGTGCACCTGTCCGACTATCACCATGACTACGACAACAACAACAACATCAACAACAACAACACCAACAACAACAACAAAAACAACTGCAACAGCAACAACAACTAAATTCGGACAACATGTGTGCCCTGCAGAGTGTACAAGAGTGCGAGAAAGACACCGACCCCAGGCTGAGGCTCGGACAACTGTTGTGTGTGCCTGAGTTTGCGCTTTTTTCCAACGTAATTCATGGCCAGATTGTGTGCCACACACATACACACACACACACACACACATACATACACACATGCACATGCACACACGCATGCAATCGCCCACACATTTCCGAGTTTTGGTTCCGAGTTGTGAACGCTGTGAGAACGGACAAAACGCTGATACACACGCATACACACACACACACACATACACACGCAAGATGCAGCCAGGCGATATGGGAATAGGATATTAGAATGTCAGGCGAAGGCTCGCACATCGTTGCCCGGTGTCTGCCGCTGTTGCTGCTACCTGCCTGGCCACTTTGGCGCTGAGTTTGGCTTGCCTAATTTACTTGCGCCGACGCATTGTCCTTCAATGCAGCCAGCCAAAAATCTTTCCCTTTCTATGTGGCAGCACTTGTGTGTGGTTCATTCATAAAGCTGAAACTGAAATCTCTACCACTTGCATGCTAACAAAAGGCACTGAACTGATCTGAACTGAGCTGAGCTGAATGTTCATTGCGGGGCCCTTTAGGCTACATTCAAGGCATCGATACGGAACTAAAGGAAGTAAATTACCGGATGTTGTATTCTCATTTGCTTGTTGTTCTTTGTGATTCACCGAGATATCCTGCGGCTTTTGTGCACTCCGACCCACAACAACCTTGCTCATTTGTCATGCTGCTTCTTGTTTTCTGCCTCTTGTTCTTCACGCTTTTCGCATGAAATGACCAATAATAAACATTATTTTTCTCCGTTCTTTTTCTTCTTTTTTTTGGCAACAAGATGCACATACAATTAAACAGATATATGCTTGTGTATATTCGGTTGTATGGTTGTAATAATTGCATTTTGTCGCTCATTAATTGCATATATGCAATGGCTTTTTAATAGCCCACCTGAGTTATGGTCGCATACTCTGCGCAGAACTCGACACAATGTTTTCCCACGGCTGCTGGTGGTAGCACAACTTAAAAACAACAATTTTATAATGTTCACAATTTTGATAAATTACACGACAAATGTGCAACACACAACGCGGGCGAGACTCACGTTCCAGCTCATTGCCTGCTAATGTTTTGTCCTGCCAAAGGATAATATTATAGCGTGGGAGACACAAGTGCACAAAGTGACTTCTGTGTGGTGCATATACTCTCAAATATTTAATAAAATTACAAAAAAAAATCAGCTGTTTATTGGAAATGACTTTATCGAAGAATTCAATTTCCGTTTCAAATTAAGCGTTTTTTATAAGGTTTTCATATTATTGTGGTCAGAAAAGTTAAAAGTTGTCGAATTCACAACACATGCTTACGTTCATTTAATTTGTTACAAACTTAATAATACAATATAGCCGTAATACCAAAAATATTATCTTTATAAATTACAATCACATATTTAATTAATTGAATTGTAATTTTGTTTCAAACCCAATAGGTGTATGCACTTAAGATACTTTAAATGATACTATCATGCAACAATTTCAACAGGACCTTAGTAAAATTAGGTTTTTTTTTTTTTAAATGTAGCCGCAAGCAAACTGTTCATATTTTATGCCTTATCTATGCAAATGAGGTGAAGAACTTGGGCAATATGTACGCGTACTAGAGTCTGGGCAAACAGGAGAAACATGACAAGTAAACAACAACAAGAGCTGCAAAATGAAACAATATGAAAACAACATCAACAACATTAACGGCAAAGGCAAAAACAAATCAGCTGCGCAAGCGCACACATCAAAAGATAAATGCCGACAGCACAAAAAATCCGGGATGGGATGGGACGGGACGGGAGGGGACGGGATGGGTCCGAGTTCGACTCTGAGTTGAAATTGCAAAAGGCCAAGACGAATGAAAGAAAAAATTAAAAGCTAAAACAAGCTGAAAATTCAAATTTATTTACACTGTGACGCATTTAAAACAAAGAGAGCGAGAAAAAATAAAACCACCCAAAAAAACAAAAACACAAAATGTAGACAAATAAATGAGACGAAGGCAGGCCGACAACAACAATACGCATAACGATGTGAAAATAAATGTAAAAGCCAGCGACAGCGAGAGAAAGAGTACAAAATAAAATAAAAATAGGTAACTGGCAGGGCGGCAAACTGATAAAAATCAAGAGAACAACTTTTGCACTGAATTTACGAGCCCGCAGCCCAAATTGCATTAGCTTTAAAGAATGAGAATTTTCCCACGTTATCCAGAACAGAAACTTCCAACTCGAACTGGCAATTGAATCGGTCAGGTGCTGGCTTATTTCACCAGCCACTGGCTACAAATTATAACATATTTGAATGCCGACGCAACAAATTGTGAGCAGGACATGCCGGCGCAGGACCTTCCAGTGGTTGTTTCCACTGATAGCCATCATCAAGTGCAACAAAAGTAGCAGCAGCAACAGCAGCAAAAAATGCTGCACTTGCATACAAAAATGCTGGAATTTAGCTGGGGGCGCTCACCCTCAACGGCGCATAGCCTCACAAGACTACAGTCAGCCAGCCCTCAGCTTCAATCACCCTCACTGGAGTTGCATTTCCCTCCTAGTTTTTGTTTTGTAGCATTTCTATATAATTTTGTTGTTTGTCTGTCAAGTGACAAGTGTTGTTGTTTTTGGTTTTGCTTTCTGTTCCCAAGGGTGTTGGGTCACAATTAACTGTGGGGTAGTTTTCAGGTGCAAGGTCATGTATGATATCTGATGTGTTTAGACATTTCCAGTTCTTGATTATTCAATTACTTTGTATCGTGTACTTTTTAGATGTAATAGTAGTAGTTTTATCTGAAATCTGGAGCTAGTCTTAAACAAAATATGGCGATAATATTGTATCTTTAAGATACGTTCAATGTACTCCACTATCGTAAAAATAATCCTTACACTCAAAGCGTTTTCCCCATTCAAGTAAATCGATGTGATGCACAAGACGAAGAAAAATGGAAAATTCACACAATTCAATTAGTTGGCGGCCACAGAATTGCGTTAATGAAAATTGCAAATGCCGCACGGGCAAATAAACAAAAATAAAAATGCATTTCAAATGGAAAAGCCAAAAAGCCTGATGAAAACTGTAACTGCGGAAATATGCAAGGAAATTGCGAAGATGCTGACGGAATGATGGGCGAGCGTTTTCAGGGGGCGGGTCACAAACTGGCGGATATTTGTATAGACTGATTGTACATTTTTGGCAGTTGCCCAGGAAATTGCGGCTTAAACTGTAAGGTTGGAAAAAAGCGATTTAAAAATTACGTTAAATTGTTCAATACTTTTATTTGCTTAAAGCTTTTATTACCAGCAGAATAGAAATAAGTTGTCTTTAACACGTTCGGCATTCAGTTCACAAATGGAATCGAATTAGTAACACTGAAAAAATCACCAAAATAGTTTCAAATTGTGGTTGCAAAAAAAAAAAATAATGAAAAAGAAAAGAAAATAAAAAAAATATGTATGAATTAGTGTGCTTTAGACATGAAATTCGCATTAATAATATAATTATTAAAACACACATAGTCACACATACACAAACACACATACATACGCACATATACAGGAGCAATGGCTAAAAAAAAGCGCAGCCTCACATCCGGTCAACATTTTGTCGCCGTTGCCGTCTCTTTCATGTGAACTCTTTTGAGGCAACAGCAGAAGCAAAAATTAAAAAAAGAGCTAAACCAAATTACACGAAGCTCTTGCACAAAAAAAAAACCATACACACCCATACACAAATATATATATACATATATATAAAAGAGATATATGGACAGCCGTAGAGTGGAGACGGAGTCTAGGCAGATTGTCCGTTGTTTAGTTAGGCGCAAATCTAAAACAAGTTACAGTTCATTCATTTCCATTCATTCATTCAATCGAGCAACGAACCGGCTTTTGGTGCCCCATTCATCGACGCGGCCAGCGGATGTTGCCGTAGTTCTTTAGAGGGCCTCAGTCTTAGCCTCAGCCTCTGTCGCAGTGGCAGCCGCAGTTTTAGTTCCAGCCTCAGTCTCAGTCTCAGTCTCAATCACAATCTGAATCTGTGGCCCAAGACGATTTCCCTCACTAAACACACTCACGAACATAATTTGATTTTATTTATTTGTTCGCTTGCCAGAGTTAATAATTATAAATTGGCGTATGTTGGCCAACTCGGGCCACAACTGTATGTCCAACCAACTGGTCAACAAATAGATATAGACACATTTAGATATCTCAAGTTGTGTGCGTGTGTCTATGTCTAAATATTTCTCCATTTTGTCGTTTGCTTTTTTTGTTTGCCTAATTCTTAATGATGCATAAAGTGCTTTGCTTGTCGCTCTTTTGCTGTTGTTGTTTTCTTTTGTTGGTGTTGTTGTTGTTGTTGTTGTTATTGTTGCTTAGCAAACAACATTTTGAAAGTTGATTGCAAATTAATTGCTAACCTGCCCCCATCATGCATGATTTCGATATGGTTTTCAATTCGTTTTTGCAATGCCAAATGCGGCTAGCTGCAAAATATAAATTAACTACGTGTGATCTATATAGGTTAATATAGGCATATAAATAAACTTTATAATATCATGTTGATAATAAATCATTGAATATTAAAATGTAAATACAAAAAACATTTCATTTAAAATACCCCAGTAATGCAATACCACTTACGCAATTAATTAATATCATTATAGCGATTAACAATTTGATTCAATTATGAATGATCTTAATGACTTAAGTTAACTTTACGAAAAATATTATGGACACGATTCAATGATTCGCATTGCTTAGTAACGAAGAGTTGGATATCGTTAAGTGCGCGTAGTTTGGTTCAGTGCACTCAGAGACAAATAAGCCTCACAAAGCTACAAAAAAAAATATTGGCTACTTGAAAATAATTTCTAAATAAACGTTATACATTTCTTATTCTCTGAAGTCCAGGTCATTTTTTCTTAAGTGTATTTGCAACAGTTTTGGTAACATGTATTTATTTGTATTTGTATATATTTGCATGTATTTAATTACCACAATATTTACTGTGTATTTCCAAACTATTCTATTTTCGATTTCCAATATTTTGAATACATAGTGTTGGCAAATGAAATGTTATCTGCATCGGCGAGTACTAAAACTTTCGCCTTGCTTTCCAACACATACCCTAATCAAAGTTCAGGGCAGTTCACATGAAATACGAACACTTTTAGTTGCTCATTCAGTTGTAGCTATGGTTACATACGAATCTAACTATGAATGTATTCGTTCGTATTCACTATCCAATGCAATTCGTCTCTGCGTTTCGTTCATTGCATTGACTGACTCTGTTGTTGTTGTTGTTGTTGCTGTTGCTGTTGCTATTAGCGGCTTTCGCATTATACAATTTAATGTTTAATTTTTTTCCCCCGAGTCGAAAACAAAACAAAAACAATAACATCAACAACAACAAAAAGTCCAACTCACAGTTGCCGCTGATGTTGTTCTTTTGAATGTTCTTTGTTTTAAATTAACTCGACCGTAACGCTTTTCTATGGCGTAAATTTACATCTACGTACGTAACGAAATAAAACGAGCACAAAAAACTGAAAAAACTAAAAAATAACTGAAAAAAGGCAGTTCGAGTCCCAACATCGAGGAGACGCCGTCATCGTCACTGGCGTCGACAGCAACAATGGGTATACAAAAATATATATAAATATATGTGTACATATAGAAATATATATAGTGAATAAACGGGTAGGCGACTACATATTGCCACCATACTCGAAACGAACAGCCTTAAAACCCATTTGAATTCTCCATTCTCCTAACCTATGGGGCAAGGGGTGCACCGAGCACTATTAGATCCAATGCCATTGCTGGTGTTGCCGTTGGCGCGCGTCAGATTCCGCTGAGTATGGTAATAAATTAAACGAGATCTGCCGAGAACGCTACAACGTGGCAGTAGCTAACTAACTGGCAATAGTGGATACCACAAAAATAAAAACATAAAAATAAAAGGGAAACCGCAGGGCTGCAACTCCCCCAATACGAGCAAACTAAAAATTCTAACTTGTGCGGCTTTTGAACCATGCTAAAAACTGAAAATACCATTAAACCGAACCGTTGACTTGACTTTTCACAGCTTGGCGCACCAGCACCACCACCACCAGAACCACAAGCACCACCAATAGTTGACCAACGAAGCGCGCAGGCGCGCAGTACAAATCTTCAACTTCAACTCTCCAACTCCAACTCCATTTCGACTATGTTAATTAGCTACAATGTGATTTCTGGCTTGAAGGCCTCCGAGTTGGCTCTAACCATTGTTGCTCTGAGTATGATTAATATGCTATTCTAAGTGTAGCTTCTGCCACGGCCTGAAGTGGGCGCATTAAATTCCGCTAAATGCTTTAATAATATGCCTAGGCCAGTTACTAGCTTCTAGATTCACTTGAAGTCAATTCCCTCTCCCTCTCTCTCTCTCTCTCTCTCTCTCTCTCTCTCTCTCTCTCTCTCTCGCTCTCTATCTCTCTTCCCTTTTTATTTTTCTTTGCCCCTGCTCAAAAACAATGGCGTTAAAATTAAAAATGAAATTTAATTTTATGACCTTAACAAATTTGCAATCAACATAATTTTTAGTCGTAGATGTTATGACTTAAGGGTTTTATGTGCTGTTGCTGTTGGGGGCATGGTGCGTGGTTCATATTTGAATATTAGTTGGCCGTCTTTAGCCACTCATTGTGATGAATGGGAATGGTGTCTTTTGACCGGGCCCAGTGTTCTGCTTCGTTGCCACATAATTTGTGGGAGGTGAAAATTGTATTGCGTTAATGGCTGAATTTAGAGTAATTAATATAGGCGGAAGGCTCTAAAGTTATACACTTTATTTGCCTTACATTGTATGCAAATCAACAGGAATTCGATATCTGTTTGTATATGTGATCCCTTCATGCCAAAAATTTTAAACATGATTCCAGGTTTTCAGTGTGTTTTGAATATTTTTTCTGGATATGAAATGGTAATACGACTATATCCTTTCTTAGGTTTCGCTCTATTAACTTTATTTTTTTTATTAACTTTAAATTCTCTGAAATTCAAATACACCCAATTGACTTCCTTGATTTAAGCGATTCATTTCGTAGATTCACAAAAATTGTTATTTTATTCAAATGCTTTATTCTCGGAATTGAAATAATTTTGATTATTTGATATTGTTAGTCATCACCCTATCCTCCAAATAAGCAGCACATATGTATGCATTTGTGTGTGTAAATATATCAGTACTCGTGCGATGCGCCGTATGCTAAGAATCCCATTGTCGCTTTCAAAATCAACAAACTGTAACTAAACTTAAACACTTGGCACACACTCAAGAGTCCACAAATGTCACAAATACATTTATGAATCTTGTACTTGTATTCGCGATAGCCACAAGAGATGTGTGTGTATGTGTGTGGTGGTGTTGTTGTTGTGAGTGTGTGACACGCAATATGGCGATCAGAGAGGCGTTAGTTCTGACTCTGACCCCGCGGCGTGGAGTTGCTGGAAGGTGGAAGAGGGGCGTCTGCATGCGCACTCAAATGTATCTACAAGTCAAATATGCATTAAATGTGTCATTTTGTGAGGCAACAACCTACGCGCGGCACGAGCAAAGACGCAACTTGCATGGCCAGGCGAACTGAAAAGCGAGTGAAGCACTCACCAGGCCAACTGACGGACGGACAGGCGGACTGACGGAGTGACGGACTGTCTGTCAGGTCTGTCTGATCGGTTGGTTGGCTGGGCTGAGGTTATATGCCGACATCAGCATGATGTTGTTGCTGTGCCTGTTGCTGTTGCTGTTGCTGTATGCTATGATGATGATGAACATGAATCAACAGCCATACAACGGCAACAATGGCAACTCTTCAAGCTTGGACAAACATTTCACGCATCAAGCATTTTATTGTGTAGAAATATATTTACAAAAAAAAACAAAAAGAACTAAAAACTAAAAACAAAAATCAAAACGAAGAAAAAATAAACACAGAACTGAAAATAGAACACATTTTTCGCAAATATACGTTCAACAATAGTCCATGGAATCCATTTGACTGGTGTTGAAAGGTAGTTGGCCTTTCTTCCATATATCTACAACATTGGTGTTAAGGGGCTTCCAATTAAACCCGAGAGCATATGGGTTTGACCATATTTTAAGAAGACGCATCGCATCGCCTTGTAGTTGAGAGAACAATGCAAAGCCAGCGATAATAAAAACAATTTTGCGTGCAAATATCTAAGATACACTAGCCTAGATGCGCTCTCAACCAAAACACCCAAAGACCCTGGCTGTCCACAAACACACACACACGTAAAGACATAATCATATGTGAGCTATCTGTGAGTTATTGTATCTTGCCGTTTGTACAAATGATGAGTAAGCGTTAGCAGCAAAAAAAAAAACAAATCGATTCATGAAAATCGAAAAGAAATAGAAAAAATCTCTACAATATGAGAGTAGGCACATTGAAAGTGATGAACTCAAGCAAATCGCCACATAACACCTAAATGTAATGCGTTCCAGAATGCAACACAGTTGTAAATCACTCAACGTACTCAAATGGTGAGGGGAGTGGATGGGGGGTAAGGGTGGAAGAGGGTTAACTATGGATTATATGTAGGCATGTGGCTCAGAAATCGCTGCCCGATGACGAAACTCAAAGCATTTTCAACTTTTTTGCGCTTCGTTGACTTCGCTTGTAGTAGGTGTTGTATTTGGTGGATGGAGCTTCGAAGTTGTAGGTGAGGGCAGAGACAGCTCAAATTAAAACAAACTTTACAAAAGAATACACACATACCCCAAAAGAAGAAACGACCATAAAAATAAATTCAAGTTAGTAGCTGAGCGTTCATGACACTGTTTCTTGGCTCTTCGACTGTTAAATTTGGAAAACCTTTGCAAGGCATAAACTCTATTTTAATGGGCACAATTAATCATAATTTGTTTTAGTTTTGATGGTTGTTTGGTTATTAAGTCGCTCTTAATGCCGCATTGCAAACTAGTACACACAAATCCGCCAGACGAACACCTGGATGATATAAATATCCAAAGTTAATTTGCATAACTGCCATTGCACTTAAGGACACATCCCTGAGAGCCAGTCAAAGTGTCAACAAGTCATGCACTCTAGCCAAGATAGCCAGCAATTCCAACAATTTTCACACAATCTCAAAGCTCCATGGATACATGTAGATAAATTCATGTATGCAAATGGGCAAGCAGAGAGACAGAGGAGAGAGGGAGAGGAGCGAAGGGGATTGCTGGAAGTTAGCTAAAACATCAATAATATGTAAATGCAGCAAATTAATGACTGACAAAAAGACAATCGAAACGAATTAAGCAAACAACCTACAAAACCAGCAGGAGGGTACCAGATCCAAACACCGCTCGATGACAAGCCGACTCATATAATTTGTATGCGGGCAACGGGCAACGGTCCGATCCGATCCGCAAGATGAATAAAAAAAAGAAAAGAACACTGTCACAGGGTCTCTGAGTTCATTTAGAATATAGAAATTATTGAATCAAATTGAAGACCGAGCCGAGCCACACAAACTAAAAGAACCGAGCACTGACGACGATTTACGATTAAGCATCAATGTAGATTTTAGTCTAGATTTTGTGGCTGATCGCTCTTTGGTCTTGTGTCACTCACTACAAATAGAAGCTGCACAGCTGCATGAGAAAGTTTGCCACAATGCAATAAAATGTATAATTAGAAGATTTCAACGTTAAAACTGTTTGAAATTTTGTTGCTCACTAATTCAATTCTAATACATTGGTTAATTAAAAGTCCTGTAAATGCTAAACTTTATCGATCTATGAAATTGTGTAAATAGACACAAAAAACTGCATTATAATTTATAAGTAATTTATAACATGATTTTCATTATCATTGAGCACAACCGAAGGTAGCGTCTGTCCAATTCGTTGTGCTCCTTTTAAAGATTAGAAAAATTAGTTTTTTTGTCAAACTTGTTGATTATCTAATTAACATCGCACACTTATGGCTTCGAATATGAAAATTTCCTTAACTTTTATGGTCATAATGTGTCAAAGACCATAAATTTCATTAATTTATAGTAATTGTGAACAGCAGCAGCAGCGACTGGGCCATAATATTGTGAGAGAGCAGACGACATCGGTCTCAGCCTAACAGTAACTGCAGCTTCAGCATGTTGTGGGCAGAGGCTACGATTATTAATAAATTTGTGTGGCGCATGCTACATCATGTTAACACTGTGGCAGCAACGCAAAGAGTAGCTCAGCAGATGCAGCCACATAGATACAGCTACGGCTACGGATACCGATACAGATACAGATACAGATACAGATGCAGATACAATGCAAAAGATACAATGTATTAATGATGCGTCGCTGTCGCTCCAATTTGTACGGCGTCGCATTAAATAAATGTATCTCAAGCTGTGCTGAGGGAGAATGCCATATATGTAAACAATTTAAATAGATATTTAGATATGCTGTCGTCGCGGTCTCCGGCAGCCTACGCTGGCGCCATGCGCACCGCAGACACATTTAGCTATTTGTTTTAAAATTTAATTTCCGTTTCAATTTCAATTTCACATAAATAAATTAAAAGCCAATCCAAATGAACACGAATACAAAAAAAAAAAAAAATATATATATATATATCAACGATCGCACTCCACACTGAATGGATTGCATTCCACATTAGCGATTAATAAAGATCTGGATCTGGCCATTACGGGCAAGACAGATATCGCTGCCATACATAATCGTAATTGTTGATCGGGGCCGTAATCGTAATCGTAGGTGCCTTGATTGCCTTTCAAGCAAATTATTGCCGAAATAACATTCCGCCGGATGCACAAAACATATGCCAATCCATGTATCTACCAGATACAAAGATACAAAGAAACTTGTATCGCCTAAAATTCGATGAGAGGATGTGCCATAAACAACTTTGATGGCTTAATGGGCAGATCTTCATGAGCAATGGCCAACATCGTTTGTCATTGATTCAACACTAATTACACGACTAATCCGATATGTATTTGTGTATTTGTATTTATGGATATGAACAGGCAGGTGGTGTAACTGTTTATCTTATGGATAGTGTTTGCTTACCGCTGTGTGGCATGGCGGGTGTTGGGTTGTGGTAGCTGTTGCTCTTATCACTGCTCGCTGTTGATGTCCCATATTCTATGGACAGGCGACTAGCAATGCTGTTGTTGCTATTGTTGTTGGACACGGGCGTCGTGGCTGGTGTTGCTGCTGGGTAATTGGCTACCTGATGGTCTGATCCACAGACCGAGGCGGTGGTGGTCGATTCATAGGAATTGCCATGCACAATATCCTCATTTGGCTTTTCACAATCTGCCATCGGAAATTCAATTAGTTAAACAATATTTTCATTATTTTAAATAGAATCGACCCAAACTAAAAGCATTCTTTTTTTTTGCGTCAATAAATTGTTAAAAATGGTTACACTGGCTATTATGTGAGGTTCAAACGTCAGCTAAATCAAATTGCGACCGGTCCCAGACCGGAAAGGAAGCAACAGGCAACAGTTCATAGAACCCGTTCACTAGTAACTCTCTAACAAAAGACCCCACACTCTCCACCCAACCCTCAAACAACTTTAGTCCTTGATTTCGTTAGCGTTCGCTCGGCTGGCCAGTAGACTTCCGCCAACTCAGTTGCCAATTTGCATTCTAGCTTAAGAACAGGTAAATTTGGTTTGGTATTGCATTACTACTGCTTGTGAAAGGGTCTTCATTGAATTAAGGCATGTGCAAAATTTGCAAATAATGTTTTAAAAAGGACAAAACTTGTTAATAAATATATTTGTTATATATGTTCCTAAATAAGGAAATAACGAATCAAATACGGTTAGAACGATCCCAATTATTAATAAATCTACTATCATCGATATCTGACAAATTAATGTTGATACAAGTGTCTGAATATTCAATAATCTTTATAGTTTATACAGCCCTCATGACTTTAACCTTGATTTGCTTGTAGGATATTCAGATATTTCCTAAAAATTCAAACTGTAAATATATAAAATTAATCTTAAATTATGTGAAACTATAGGGGAGTCATTTAGCTTTGTAGTTTATTGCCGATTGACTTGGCAGAGTGACAGACTGATTGAATTAATGTCCGAGTGGCGCCAATGTCTGCTGTTCTATGCTGGTCACGTGCTCACCTTTTTGTAGTATATCCAAATGTTCCCAGAGAATATCGCCTGTGAATGGCGGCGTTATGGCCAAGAATTTCTCTTTGCCCAGCTCGACCATTTCCCGGCCGGTCATTTTGCAGAATGGCACCATGGAGAGCAGGGAGAACTCATTTTTGGCCCAGTTGAGCCAATAGATGACATGCTCCTCCGTCCAATCGCGGGGATCTACAAAAAAGTGTAGCAAGCAAATAAAATACATAATTAAATTAATTACTTTTTCGAATGCCACGTTCATTGGTTGCCTAATTAATTGTTATTATACGTATTCTTATTATTGTTGTTGTTGATGTTATTGTTGTTATTGTGCGTGGGAGCGCTGTAAACCAAATTTCGTTTCTATTTAAAGTCTATTGCTGTGGGAAACGATTAATATTCATTTATGATCACGTCTTTGTATGGGACTGTTTGTAAATTATTATTTTATTGGCGTTGCCAATGCAACCAATTGAAATTTCGACAAGTGCATAAGAGTTGAATTGTGTTTGCCACTTGGGAAAGTTGTTTTTTTGTTGTTGTTGTTTCTTTTCTACTAGCTGTTGCTCTCCTTACCTTTGGTTATATTAAAGTTCTGCACCTCCTTTTCCCAGGAGGCAAACGAGGCTTTCAGCACCTCGTTCACCTTGCGATTCGTGCCAGGTGTGAGGGGTGGCATCGTTGTGGGCCCATCTGCAAAATGAGTCGAAAGAAATGAAATCAAAAATTATTATTTGTTGTACATTGAATTAAGTCATGTATATTAAGAGGGGTTTACTCTAGTCCTATATATCTGTATCTGATTAATTACCTCGCAACTTGACATTGCCAGTGTGCAGCTGTTGCAACTTGTGCGCTTTCAGATGAAATTTACCCGTTAAGCATTGACAATTATTGCTAAGGAATGCTTGACTATTGGTGTTGCTGTAGTTGTTGTTGCTGATGCTATTGATATTGTGATTGTTGCAGTTGTTGCTGTTGTTGTTTGTATTGTAGTTCGCTGAGCGCAATGGCGGCAACATGCGACTATCATTCCAATCGATCCATTCATTTGTCATAATTTTGCGGGTTACAACTCGTATCTCAACTGTCCAATGAGTATGTTGTGGTGGGTTAAGTAGTATTGTGCTCTTGGGTGTCAAAAGTCAAAACAATTTAAGATGACTCCGATCATTCACGACGCACTCACTCAAGGGTGGGCAGACAACGTTGGAATAGTTGGATTCAATTGCTTTCAATTTATTGGCGTGAAAATCAAAGCATCAACAAAAATTAACCCGAAATGTCAGTGAAAGTCGCGACCCTTTCTTCCACAAACACGCCGTTTGATCTCGCAGATACAAATGTATCTAGTGATTGGTTCGCTCAGTTACTTGCTTTACTTGGGGCGCTGTGTGCTGCCTTGTGTGTTTGTGATTTGCAGCGCACAATAATTTAAATTGATGGCAGAACACGCTAATTAGTAATAACTCATCGCAGCACTATTATTAACTTATAAGTTGTCATTATTGTCTTGACAGCGAGTGTTGGTTTTATCAGTCGCGTTCTTTAATTTTGATAATTTTTTTATTTTTTTTTTAATAAACACACACACGCGCACATACACACACACACAGCACAGCAGCGTATAGAAGCAAAGTGCGATAAGATTTATTTAAATTTATTTAAGTTAAATTTACGTTGCACAATGCACAATAAAAAAAACAACACTGAAATAATTTTTGTAACTTGTCTGTGGTTCTCTGTGTATCTATTGGATTGCTGGATTTGTGAAGCCAAACTGAAACGAAACGATCGCCTCGTCCGTTGGGTATCCTAAACAACGAGAAGAAACGAGCCAGAGAGACACCAATACACGCGCAGAGAGCGCCCAGAGAGCGAGAGATATGAGTGCGCAACAAGTGGAATTGAAATGCTCGCCTCATAAATCTCGGAGCGAGCGAAACAAAATGGAATTCATTCACAAACGAAACGGTTTGAGCGTAATAAGTGGGAGAGAATTTGTGTTTATATATGCATGCGTGTGCATGAGTGTGTGCGTGTATGTGTGTGTCTGTGGAACGGAAACGGCCATCACATCGTGCCGACAACAACAGCAGAGCAACAGCTACACCTAGTGAAACAACACAACAACAACAACAAGCTGTTTGTTTAGCACTGAGAAAAAAATGTGCACGAAACGAAAGCCAAAGCAAACAACAAATAAAAGCAGGCAGGCAAAACGGCAAAGGCTGGCAACAACAGGTGACACTGCGTACAGGGTGTAACAGGTGTACAAAGTTCAAAAGCTCTCTCTCTCTCTCTCTCTTTCTCTCTCTCTCTGGCAGTGAAAAAAATAACTTGCAACAACAAGTTGAATAATCAAGATCAAGTGACCAACGGCTATAAAGTAGCAGCAACAATTTTTTTTTACGAAAGAAAAAAGGAACGTATTAATGCCTGTGTAACTCACATATGGCAAATCTACTCAAGTTTCCTTCTTGTGTGCAGCAGGCAAACAACAACAAAAACAACAGCAGCGTATTTATGAATGAATTTCTTATGTTGCCTTACACGCGCATTCTCTCTCGAAAACTCCAGCAACAGACAATGAGACAGCAGCAAGAAGTTGTAGAAGGAGAAGGAGAAGACAACGACGAAGAAGAAGAAGAAGCGATTCGTCGTCGGCTCGTTTTCTTTACATCAAAACTATATATATAACAACAACAACAACAGCAGCAGCAGAAACAACAATGATCGACGTCGGCGTCGCCACTTCCGCTGCTTCCGTTCGCTTTGCTTCGCATTCGTATCGCTATCGAACGAACACAACAAGTCCCGTGGTGTATGTGAATGTGATAAAGCAGGAGAGCCAAGAGCCAAGACGAAGACCAAAGCGCAGAGACTCGCGTACAAATTATAAGTGCTATATACGTACATATGTATGTGTGTATCTGTGAGTGCGCGAGAATTTAGAAACGTCAGATAAAAACGGCAAAGGCCAACAGATAAAGCTATTATGACAACGCGACCAGGTAAATTTATGAATGAAACAACCGAACGATGAATGCGGCGTCGACTTTCTGCGACTCTATGAATGAATTGAAATTACGTGCGGCGACGACGCAAGCAGCGACGCGACGTCGTTCAGATCATTTGGTCATCATTATCCCAAAACCGCATATGATTGGCGACAAACGGCAAAATCGAAGTCGAAGTAGCCCTGCCACATCAGCAAACACATAAATATGCATTTAAAAAGCTATCTACACAATACATGTGGATGAATGTATCGTATCGGCATCAGATACAATGTGCCCGTCTTCGAGGTGGGCGCATCTGCGTGTCAAGCAAATTGCTATGTCGCTAATCGCAAGTGACTACAAATGTTTGACATTGCACATGTTTATGTTTATGTATGATATGTGTGATGCCGATGCCACATGACCAGCAGTTGGTTGGCCAAAAGGGAAAAGCTCTTTAAAACACAAGTAGTTACAACATGAAATTACAAAACGTCTGTGCGTGTCTGAAATTCATTATGTGCCCCGGCCAGCTTTGTCTGTACGAATCTTGATGGAGTTCCGTTGGTGGGCCACACACACCAAAACGACAAACAACTTGGGTGTTAATGACTAGGCTACATTCCTAGTCGATACTTCTTGGACCTTCGCTTGCATGCGATCTGATGCGGTTGGTGATCACTAGCTCACACTCACACACACACACACATACACAAATAACTATGCTTATGAGGTGTTCATTGTTTGCTCTTGACGATGAACTGGGTCAATAAAGTCATTACATGCCGCACGATCAATGAAAATGTGAAGACTTAATCCGAATATGATTGAAATTTGCGGCCTAACGGAAACTTAAAGTAAAACCAAAACGGGAAATTCAGAATTTGCAAATCTTTGGATACTCTTGACATGGCTAAAACTGGCTTTCAATTTCAATTTTCGAGTGTACCAGTTCTCAAAATAATTAAGAGGCACTTGAGTTTAAATGACTCTGTAAATTATTAATACAAATTTACTTATTTTTCTCACCGAGGCTAAAATCCGAGCATCGCTGCAATTTATATAAGAAATAAATATAATTGATATTTGATTATTTTAGTGACTTACTAAGTTTGGTCTACACTACAAATGTCACGTAGTCCATGCTTAAAAAATCTCGATACAAAACTCTACTTATGCAAAAGGCATCGTGGTCTCGGTGATTCACAGCATTTGACTTCTAATCTTTAATTTTTTTGTTTTTGTATATATATAAATGCGCAATTTACGCTTATGCCGCTTATCAAATTTCCAAGAAGGCGCATAGAGGCAGCAATATGTTTAAAAGTGGCCATAAAGAAAATCATGCGCGCACTCGCAAAAAATTGTTCAGTAAGGTTTTTTTTTTGCGATAACTTATCAAGTTGATAAGGCCAACTGACACGGTATACTACCGAGGGCAGTTCCGAGTACATTTCCGAAACATAGTTATAATTAGGCCACGCAAAGAACTCCACTTTAATCTGAGATCCAGATGTAACCAGAGACTGTCTGTACATTTATTTATTTACATATATATGTATGCGTTTCTTCGATTAATGTGTAATGTGAATATGGATAAACATATGTGGGAGCATTTCAGTCGTTTGTATTTTGGCCCGCGTGTGAACAGTTTATCTTCCGGTTTTATAACGCAAATATGATCGTTATCGAACATAACGGCATATTGGGAACTCATTAAACGTGATTGGCCTTTTTTTTAGCATTTGAACGTTGCACCCAGCTAAATTTGAAGATAGAGAGAGCTCGATTAAAATTGTAGAGAATTAAATACATAAGTATGTGCATACTATAAGTATACAAACAAAAAATCCCCCAGAAACAGGAAAAGATTAATTTCAAACTTTTAATGGAGCATGTGAAAGTTTAAGATCATTTAATTCGTTATTTATAAATTTATTTTGGTTATTGCCTGAGAAATATCAGAAATCAATTCATGTCCAGTAAATACCCTATAAATCCTGCAACCAGAGTATTTTCGTTCAGACAATAGAAAATATATTTTACAAAATAAAGCGCAACCAATACATATATATGGAAAAGAAATATAGATAAAAAATAATGTAATAAGAACACTTCTTCTGATATTGCCAAGACTAAAACTTCTTGGTTCTCACTTCCTTGCAGACATATTGGAACTCTCCGATATCCTACCAAGGCAACAACCCAGTTCAAACTACAGGATGGATGGAATGTCAAATCTGCGTTTATTGCCGGAGTAGGAAAACTGCCAATAAGAATCAAATCGGTCGATGGGGGTTTCTCACCCTAAAAACTGCCCAACGTACCCTAACCTAACCATAAGTGGAAGTAATTATATTATATACTATCAAAACTATTTTATTATCGTAACAACTAATATTTATTTAATTTGCTGCCATAATTTTTAACCAGTCATATCAATTAAAACATTGTCTCGCACATCTTTAATGGGTGTCCACCCGACAGGTTGGAGGGCGTGCAACTAACTACTCACAATTTGATTCCAGCCAGATAAAATTAGCAACGGCAAATGGCAGCCAAAGGCGAACAACCAAACAACAAAACAACCAACCACAAAGCAACGCAACTCATAGAAGGCAACATCATTATTAAGTATTTGCTATTGACTTCCGGTCGTTAGATATTTCATTACCAACTTCATGGGGTCGGAGATGAAGCTGAAGTTGGGGCTTCTGTTTGCACAGAAAACCAAAAGTCAAAGAGCTTAATTCTATTAAATTGCAAATATAGTTTGTGTCTGTTCCCATGCTGTGTGCGAGTTCGATAGGAATTAAATTGTTTAAATATAGTTCGATTACAAACTGTATTCAGGTAGTGTTATACGTATATATAATTGAAATGCTACTCTTAACTCAATTTCCCTTGACAGCCACTGCAACGTCTTCGGTCTTCGTCTATTTTCTACACCCTGCCCACATTGCAAATAATGTTACTTCTTTTTATCTTCAATGTCCTTTGCAATCCAGCTTCAGGTAGAAATGACTTTGGCTTCGGGCTAAACAAGGCAACTTTGTGGATTTTTCAACTAATTTGATTCAACTCCGATTGAAGTTGATTGCAACAGCTTTTTAGTTTAATAAGTCGAACCAAGAATAGTCGCTGACAATCGAATGTTGTGCATTTAATGCTTAAACCGTAAATTATGTCAATAATGGGGCGACATAAAAAAGTTTATGTAAATACGAAGTCAAACTGAGGCAAAATGTGACAAGTTCTTGGAAAAGTTGTGAACATTAAAAATAAATTTGAAAAGTGTATGGGCGACTATTTGAACGCTCTTACAAATACAAATATATCAGTGTCTTCAGTATTAAAGTATCTAAATATTAAAGTTATCTATTATTACTACTATTGTCAATGTTTCAAGACAAAAATAAAGTATAAATTGATAAAAATTATAAACATTTTTTAAGGAAAGAGTATTTATAATTTTATATGGCAACAATATAAATATGTTTAGCATTTGTGTTTTTTGCCGTTTTCATTTCTACGAAAAGCCTTATGCAGTTTAATTTAATTAATGTTATACAAGAAATACAATAGCAACAGACATTCAACTTCAGTTCTGGATAAAACGAAGAACTTCAAAATTATATTGAAAGCGAATAAATCAAATAATGTGCATCCAAATTACGACAAAGCATATAGTGGCGTAAAAATAAATATGTATGCATGACAGGCTGTCTCGGTGTCTGTCTCTGGCTGGAGTCGATAGTGGCTGTGGTGGGGTGTTTCTTGGTTTATTTTTTATTTTTTTCGATATAAAAATAATTGCAGGAATTGTGTGAGACAACGCTGACGTCGTTTGCCTGACAAGCAGCGCCAAACCACCGGACAGATACTTGTAGTTGTTGCTGTTGTTGGCTGTGGGCCGTTGGCTGATGGCTCTTGCTGCTGCACTTTTGCAGCTGAAACAGCAAAAGCAGCGCGCAAGTGCAAAGAACAGTGCAGCAGCAGCAGCAGCAGCAACAGGAGGAGCAGCAAAAGCAGCAGCAGCAGCAAAAGACAGAGAAAACCAGTGAAAGATGTGGCCCAGGCAAAGAGCTGAGTTGTCGTATGAAACTTACTACACCGGAAATATAAAATTACACACTCAACACTTAAATTGTGTATGCCCGTCTTGGCGAACCTGTGTGTGTGTGTGTGTGTGAGTGTGCATATATGTGTGTGTGTGCGCGATTGTGTGTTTGTTTCTCACATGTTGCATGCTGCAAGATTCAGAGAGGATCGCCCGTGCGTGCCCCGCAAACAGGGTGCAAAACGATCGAGCCCAATACGAACGTTTCGAATATTTGGAGTAGAAGACAATCATTCAAAAAAATGATATAATTAATTGCCATTTTGATGAGGGTAGCAGCCACAGAGAAACGAAAAATGCTGCACCTGAGCCGTGTGATAATTGTCCTTTTATATACACATTACTAATTAATTATGCTCAAGGGATTTATTTTTATATTTAATTCAATAAGAAAATGTTGTGAAGGTATCAAGAAATTTAAATTCAATTTAATATTATACATTAATAGACGTACAATTGACCATCAATCCCCATTATGATATTCTACAGACCATGAAAATTCGCAGAACTCAAAATTCCCACGCACTTGAACTTGAAATTCTTTTTGGCGAGCATTTTACATACATCTGTGTTTTAATATATATGCTCATATTTGTTTTAGGCAAAGATGAAATAAAAACCCGAAAAAATGAATGGTTCGACTCGAATTACAAAGACACACTCGTCGTCTCTGCGGATCCTGTGAGCGGTACACAATGAGGCTGCCTTTCGGCTTTTACCTGCTAATCCCCCCAAAAAGAAAAGGGCTCTTTAAGAGACTGAGTGAATTGTCGAAGAGGTGAATACCCTGCATGCCGGTTTGCGGTATGCTCGACTTGCTGGCCAATGTGCGAATCATTGCGAATGCAGACGATTTAATCTGAGAGCAACTATCACTTACCGAGGTACTCGTACATTTCAATGCCTCGATCAAGGACTCGTCGCGTTGGCGTCTGGCTCCATGAGTCGTGGGAATACGAATATTTCTTGGTTTCCCTTTTTGTGTGCCTTTTTTTTTTTGGTATTTTTGGGCTAAATTCTCAAGCTGCTGCTGCTGCTGCTGGGGCTCTTGTCTCCCCTCAATCTTTAAGCACTGATTTCATTTCATTTAATTTTTTACTCAACTTCTTTTGCGCTACTCCCACTAAGGCTGTCCGAAACAAATTTGAAAAGAGTCGCCAGCCAACTGCTTAGTCGCCCGACCAGGTAGCCACTCGAGCTGGCCAAGTAAATGGTTAGCAGTTACGGTAGCCGGTCCCAACGATAGCTGATAATAAAACCGCTGAAGGTCTGCCCACTCCGCCAAATGGTAGCCGCATTACTTTTGCGAAGAACCCAAACATAATCCTAGGGTCGTAACTACCATATATGCAATAAATGTGGACATAATTATACATTTAGAAAATAATCGGGCTGAAGGGCAACTCAGCTTATTATTCAGAAAGTATATTTCTAAAATGGAAGGTTGTGCGTGCCTATCGGAAAACCAGGGACCCAGGGAAAATCAGATCTCTAAGCTTAGTTCGATCTTTAAATACGTAAGATATACCATTCAAGAAATTTAATTTGAAGAGACTAAAACTGAACTAAATTCTAGCGTAGCAGTCGAGAGCAAGAAAAACTTTCTAGTTTTCAGGGCGATTTTCTAACATTCAGGGTGATTTTCTTTTTCTGAGTGTAGCGATAGCAAGAAGCATTTCCCAGAACTACGTGTAAATCAGTGAATCATTCTTGTTATCGAAACAAGTCCAAATAGCGCGCTGTCTGCGCCCTGTCGTCCCGTCGTGTGTACTCTAAACCACAATCACAATGGTCAGGCATTTAGCTCCAATTTTGAGGGGGAGAATCTTCAAGCGACATTCTTCTTGTCTGCCAGCTGCTGCTTTAATTGTTGTCTTTCAATTTTAATTTCATTCAATTAGCCTATGGAAATCTGACAAAAACTTACAGAATGAGCTGTGCGCGTGCGCATTGCGTTCGCAGCTTTAATTGTGCGTTGTTAGTCAGTTCATCAGTCAGTCCGACAGTCAGTTCGTCGGTACCTCATTCAGAGAGAATTAATTAAGGGTGGGCGGTACGAATAATATGTCTAATTGCATTTGCTCAGAGTCATTAAAGTTTGTGCTGCATTTCATCTTTAGGGGGAGTTAAATAAACTCCAAAGTTGAAGTTCTCTGAGAGCTATCAGCATTTATATATAAAAGCTGAAATGCATTTTACGAAGCCTTAACATTGGCATTGAGTAGAAAATGCTTTACCGAAAAAGCTGTGTTTGTGAAACTTAAGATAAGCCAAGTTAACTGAATAAATCACTGAATGAATCATTCAATTATAATCATCCAATTATTAACTGAGACTGTACTGCATTATGTGACTACAATATTCAAAGTTAATTTACATATTTTAAGCACAGGGTTCTGTTCATTAGAAGTATGTTACCATATATTAAAGACAAATGGCACAAATGTTAACGAACAAAATACTCACAGGAATAACAAATACAATAAAAGCAACAACAAATGTTTATTTAGCAAACGATCAACACAAAATACAATTTATGTAGACAAGCCAAAGTCAATCGATAGATAGGCGGTGTGAAAGTGTGTGTGTTTACAGAGACTGGAAATCCCCAACAAGAACAATTGAGACTACTTTGTTGGCGATGATACAACTTTGAGATACCCTTCAATTGGTTAATGAACCTATGAAAAATTCTTAAGAGCGATAGACTAAAATGGAACTTAATAAAAGTATATTTTACAAATGTCTTGAATATAAAGTGTGTCTGTTGTAAAATTGAAGAATAATTGAAAATGGAATTTGTATTGTGATTAAAAGGGGGCACAATCTGAATGCATATATGCACATTGGCAGCATCACTGTAGGGTATACGAGAGCAACAACACAGCCTCAAGCCGATCATGTAATAAAATTGATGATCAAACGAAAACTCTCACATTTTGTGCCGTGAATGCATTGGCAATGAGCGAGAATCGGGGCAACGTGAACGGAACTGAGATCAATCGTCTAATATTTGGTACGATTTTGGTTCTCGCTAAAAGCGAATAAATTCATTTTTAATATGTGTGTTCCAATGGCAGAAGAAAACACAAGAAAACAAAAGCGCCACAGACAACACATTATTGTTTTTCATATTTGTACAGCCCATCTTTATGGGTATATTGTTTCAGCAACAACAACAAGAACAACAACAGCAAACACAACAATAACAACAAGAACAACAACAGCATTAAAGAACACAAACAGACTGCGCGGCGTTTTTGTTTCAATGAATTTGCGTGCAGTCTTCGGCGGAACTAGTCATGTTTACAAACAATGCCCAACTACGGTACACATTATGCTAAAATTCAGGAAAAATTTACCAAAAATTTATATATATTTAGTATAGTCGTATATATATAACAATATGTGGCAATATATTTGACCAGTAAATTGGTGCACAATAAATTCATGCTAAGTCGCATCCGAAAAAGCGCATTGTTTATTTTCCAAACGATTTTCCTCCAGCAGTTGTACAAACATCAAACGACAAAAAGAAAAACGGAAATCTAACAGCGCAAAAAATCGAAAGCTAACAAAAACGCATTTTTATGTTTCGAAAAACGATTTGTTATATTTTGTTCATTGGCTACCCCAGCTCCTTCCTGTGCCGCATATTAAAAGCAAAAATCATTTTAACATACAATTATGAGTGGTAAAACGCACCACAATTGGTAAGTTCTGAGCGGGTTTCAGGGGTGGATAGGGGCGGGTAGGGATGTTGGGGCTCGCACAATGAGGTGTTATTGCAGTCGATAGATCAAAGCATTTACTTTCATGTTTGTTGCCATTGCACTTGTTGTGGCTGCAGTGCGTCTGGGCCGGTAAACTGGGCGGGGGTGGGAGTTGAGGACCTAGAAACGAGTACCGCATATGCATCGGGTATGCATAAGGTGTGAAGAAACTGGCAAACGGAAAGCAACCGAGTGTCTGATATCAAACAGACACTTTGGCAACTGTTTGAAGTGCAGTCATCGAGATTATGATTACATACACATAACACATCGGCGTTTATGGGCATAAATAGATGTTCCAAAATTCGGCTATAAACTTTGTGAAAGGAAGTGTGGATGTGCTTCGGTGTGAGTTGCTTATATGCATTACAAAGTCACATCCTTACTTCATTTTCGAATCTTGAAAATTGTAATTGTAAATATTTTTTAATATCAAGTGTCGATAAAAACTATTCCCAATGGAAATTTGATATATGCAGGTATTTTCTAGTATTCAAAATCATATAAAAAGCAGCTGTGAACTGTATGAAAGAAACAACAACTACTACAACAAATATTTGTAAAAACCAATCATTTATTTAAAATTTGAAGTATTCATAAGGTACAAATTTGATACATAATTATTTTCAATCATAATGCATCATAAATTTCAATGAATACATAAATCATACAAAATGTGCAGAAACCGAAAAGTGTAACGCAATTGATTGATAATCTAATTGGGCTGATCTATCAGTTCGTTAATTTAATCAACATTTCAGTGTGAAACAATAAAAATTTCATATAAACAAAAAGCTAGCAACGAGCCGCTTCAATGATGGAGTAGGATATCCCATCACTCTATATATATGTGTATGTACATATATGTAATATATATATATATATATATATATATATATATACATGTATATTCACATATATGTAAAGATGTCGATAAAAAATGGCATGAGCATAACAAAATTTTAAACAACACTCATTAACTCTACAAGATCGCCGGCAATATAATTAAGAGAAATTATGTTTCCACCGGCGCTACGTTGACGTTGACGACGCCGTCGAATGTTCGACCTGTTGGATCAATGGACCAGCAGCAGACGCAGCAGCAGCCACCGCAGCATCAACCGCAGCAACCGAGGCAGCATAAACAACAATACAAGTTGTTTCGGCCTGTTGCCGAGATTTGTTGTTGTTTAACAATTTCGCAATTCAGCTGTCGATCATTTCATTCATAAAATGTGCATAGCACGGCATGAGGGAGCCCCGCTCCATACACACATACGCACACAGACACACTCAAAAACACACAACGCTCAGTAGCAATTCATTCACACAGCTCGGGTGATCTGGAAACTCGCACACATCCGCACACGCTGGGTTAGTACCAACCACCCGCCTGCTCGATCGGTCCGCAGCAAACGAAGTGATTAATTCATGTAGTGGTCTCTCTCGGCTCGGTCACTGGTATACACGGTATACACGGTATCCAGTGCCCAGTACCGGCCCCAACCAACAACCAACCACACGGGCCCCCAGCGATTCTCCGTTTTCTCAATGAAACTGGTTTCGTCAGTTCGATTGCTGCCGTTGCGGCTGCCGATGCTTGTTGCTAGAAGTTGTTGTTGGTGTTGCTGTTGTTGATATTGGGGTTTATGTTATTATATTCATCCTCACCTGATCCGCAGCAGCAGCAGCAGCAGCTGCTCATCCGGTCAATGTGAGAAAAAATACACAACAGCACACACACACTGCAAAAATAGACAACGCCAAGTTGCACGAAAGAAACGCATGCAACTTTTTCTTTTCAGAGCTGCACTCCAAGCTGACGCTGATCATTTAGCCCGATATTGAGCTAAACCAATGCCGTGCCGTGCCATGCGATAAATGATGTGGGGTGCTGTTCACTCACAGGCAACAGCTCGCAGCGCCAAATGAAATGCGAAAGCTGCTGCTCGGGATTGTATCTGGCATTCAAATCAGCTTTGGAAAACTGCAAACAAGTGACCAGCCCAAGTCAACCTATTTCAGCATCCGCAACCGTAAAGGAAGCAGCCATAAAGCTACGAGTAGCAAAAAAAAAATATATATATATATATATATACCGCCAAGTAAACTGGAAAAATCGTTGCTTTTCATTCAGCTCCCCCCTCGATCTACGGAAGTTGCCGAAGCATGTGTAAAACAGTTAATGCACACAGGATATGTTTCCGTGGCAAACAAGTTTTTGGATTGGTTTAGTCTCTTTTTATAGTTTTCCTTTGCCTATGCTATCGACAAGCCATCAAAGTTATTAATTATCAATTTATTATTTTCAACCGATGAATATCATTTGCATACATCTGTAGGCGAAGGTGCTGGAATAGCAGCAAGTTCTTAGAACTTTAATTTGTGTTAATAGGTTTTTAATTGTTTCGGGAAGAGCGCTTTAATATTTTCACAAGTTCTTTCATCACAATTAATACTGCAATTTATGCAATGGGAAATGGCGCATGGGATTGAATTGTCATTTAGAAATTAGAAACGCGGTCAGTCACCTACGTATTTGTTTCCACATTTGAAAATGCTATAGAGAAAGGAGTGGAAATTAACTCAAGAACTGCTAACGAGCGAAATAAATTACAATCAACAATAAATTGCTGCTCTGAAAATGGAAAGAGTATTCAACAAACAAAAATTATGCTTGGGAAATGTTTAAATATTTTGCTGGGATTCTAAGGAAAAATAAATGCAATTGAATTTGTTGTGAGGCAAGCAGTAATAAAAATAAATAAAATAAAAATTACTTGAGCCATCGAAAGACATATTTAAATTTTACAGAGAGTTCAACAAACAAGAAACCATAAATTGTCAAGGTAAATCAAATATATGCAAAAGGAAAATTAAAAAAAATCTCAAGTCATAGACAAAGTTAAAACTTAATGAGGCAGCGAAAGGAAGCGGCTTTGCCAAATGAGAGAAGCGAGAGCCATGGATAAGCAGGCCGCATTTTAAAAGCGCAAGATAAACTCACTGGGATGTTGATCGCGTATCAGCTGCCGATGTTACTTCAAGTAGCGGCTACAACAAACAACGACAACAACGACAACAACAACAGCGACAACGACAACAACGGGGACGATGCGATCGTGTGGAGATGCCTGGCCTGCCTGTCCAGAGGGCCAAGCATCTAAAATACAGTAGCCGCAGCAGTAGCCGGCAAACAAATTACACACAATTCCAACTCCAAACAGAAACTTCACAGCATCCACACCGAACAACAGCAGCAGCATCAGCAGCAGCAGCTGTAACAGCAACAGCAACAACAACAACAACAAAAGCTACAACATTATTATCTCTGCTTTACGTTCAAGTTGCAAGCAAGCAATGCCTGGCGCTTCAGCTGGCTGTGGCACCCCACTCAGCGACCATCATCATTGATGATCATAATCATTCTGGTGACGAAGACGATGATGATGATGATGACGAAGACGTCGTAGACATAAGAACCAAAAACGAATCAACTCGAGTGTCGTCGTTGCTGCTACTGTTCAATGACTGTGGATGCTACGTTGTTCGTTGTTCGTTCGTTGGTTGTTGGTCGTTCGGTTGGTTTTTCGGTTAGTAAACCGGATGTTCCTAATCATTGCTAGTTTGCCTCAAATTAAATATGCTTCATGTATGTATATATATATATATATACATATACATATGTATACAAGCTCGCATATAAGCAGTTACGTTTTATATCTTTCGTTTGTGAACTGAGCGTTGTACTTCATAGATACGTAGATAATAGCTTCAATATATATATACATATATATGTATAAATAGCGACACAGCAAAAATTATGAATGAATATTTAGATAAGGCCTTCTCTATCTCGAATATCTCTTTTTTAAGTCGCAAATCGTGTGATTCTCTGCCGCATCTTCAAATCTAACTGTTTACTGAACAGATAGATAAATATATGGATAACTTTAATGCTACTTCCGCCTCTGTTCGCAGTCAAGTTTGCCAATCAAGTTACAAATCGACTTGTTTATTCATTCATGAGGCCAATTTAATTGGTAGTTCTATCAATTAGAGACCTCAACACACCACACACCACACATAACACATTCATAAATTCATTTTTATCAACATCAATTAGCAATAATTATTCATTAGTGGCCGGTCAGAGCTGGACTGGAGTCAAGCTAATAGTTGTGACAAAGGCACTTTATCAACAACTTGTTGCTTGATTGAAACTTGTCTTTTACAACAGCGATCAACACAAATTTTCGTGATAATATGTAGACTTTGGTTCACATGTCCTTCACCACGAGGTTAGCAATAAATTAAATATCTTTCCATGTGTCAAGTGCATTGTAAATATTTTTTTCGGACTTGCAACACTCCAAAACTGAATCTTCACAGAAATTTTCGTCTAAATTTGATATAAAAGTTTTTAGAAAATAGTGTTTTTCTAGTGCTGCTTTATCTGTGGTTTGCTGCCAGACAATTTTTTTAGCATTTGCATTTTCAATGTATTCAACTGAGTAAATCCCACTAATCGACTCATCGGCTAATAATAGCTTTCACACACTTAAAAAAAGCAATAATATAAGCGATTAGCCATTATAGTCGCAATGGCGGCATTTTACAACCATTTGGAAACGGCGTTGCATAAATTAAGACACCCAAAATGAAATGTATCTTTAAGAGTAAAGCATTTTGTTTGCTTTATGGCTACATCGATGTTTTCGAATTGGTGCCGTTTGGTTTATTTGACAAATCTATGGCCATTAGTTGATAACAATTAAGATGAAGACGTTGCCGTCTCCAATGCTGATGATCATGCCTTAAAAAGTGTGACGGAAAACATTTTAAAAACCGCCGAGCGGTCGCGCACCGATAAGGAAAAAAATACAAAACAAAAAACAAAATGAGAATAAAAAAAAAACATAGAGACAACAAAAGCATTATTAATTGTTTTTAAATAAGATTTCAGTCGAGTGGCGCCTGCGGCAGCACGTAGGCAGCACTAAGCGCTAAGTTGCCCCAAACGAAATCAGTTTAATTTCCGTACAACAAATTGATAGTGGGCAGCTGTAATCGCTTATTTTGCAGTGCACACAACATAATTCCACATGAAGATGCAATTTGAGTTCCGTAATAAGCCCACGCGAGGCAAACAGAACGCGGCAATAGCAATAGCAACAGCAGCAGCAGCAGCAGCAACAACAGCAACACCAACTGGACTATCAACTGGTGTCCAGTTGGATGGCGTGCTATGTGGAGCATCTACAGCATAACACCTGGCGTTTTGCCCTAGCCCGATATCAAACTGGAAGCTGCACTTGAATTGTGCGTCTTCGTTGCATTGCATTCAATTCCACAACTTAGCGTTTATGCCTCCGCACCCTCCCTCTTGGCCCAGCATTTGCATATGCCAGGCGGGGAGGTGGAGGGGAGTGGTGCACATTGATCATTAGACTATTTTTAATAGAGAGACTGAGAGACCAGTTTGCCGCCAGTAAGCTGCCACAAAAGTGGTCTGTCCAGCTCAGAGCTGGACGCAAGTTTCACCTGCTCCTAGTTGAGATTTTGCAGCTTGCGTGCTGAAGTGTTTGTTGGCACAGCTCGACAAGGCACTGAGATTCACAACTCGCATCAAGCAATGCATTTGTTGCACCACCACCTTTCCGGTGGCTAGCTAGCGAACTGTTTGCTACTACCTAAACAAGCCAACAACAGAATGAAAGTGGCAAAGAAACAGACACAATTGCTTGGGCCCCCGAAAAAATGGTTTTCAACAAGACGCCAATGCGATCAATGACAAACTAATTTATGCGCCCAGCAACAAATCTTTTGGCTCAAATAAACAAAACTAAATGATACAATAGAATCCAGTGGGTACAGTACAAGTATATACACACCATGGATAGCATAAATTAACTTCCGATCTACTATGGAATGTATACAAATTTATGCTCAGAGTCACAAGCGAGTAATACTCCCTTACGATTTGCCTGTATTTTCACGGCAATCGGCTGGTGTTATGGTCAGCATCAGGCGGCAACAATTAAAAATGCAGGCGAGCAACAAAAACACTCAATAAAATGCGTTGATAAATTGCGCCAAGCATCAAAGGCTAACCAAAAGGCAACCCACTGTGTCGATGGCGCTTCGTTGCTCCACGAGCAACAGCCACAGCCACATCCACAGCCAACAACAACAACAACAATTAAAGCAGCCATCACCCGGAACAGCAGCCACTTGCAATCTGCCATGAAAATTTATCGATTGTTTTCATTTAGAGCATATAACAGAAAATCAGTTTAACTTGGCATAGACACAAAAGCGCCAGCAAAGCCGACAATGAGCCAAATGCGTAAAGTGAATGCCAGGCAAATTGGTTAATTACATTTACATTAGCCAAATACTACTGGAGTGAATGATGAAAATTACTTTTGAGCGATATCAAGGATTTATTAAAGTCTTTCATCTGAAAAACTCAGTATTTAGATATGTTTTACTAAATGAGCATTGGTAAAAATAAAGGATTTAAATCAGGTAGTTGTAGGCATTTTCATTGAACGCTGGATTGATTGATTGACAAAAACCGATGAGGTGTCAGCGACTGAGTGAGTATTATGAATACTCGATCATAATTTGAAATTGCGGTTAGGAATACAGTATTGTTCAGATTTAAGTCTTACATCTTAAAATCTCAGTATTGAGATATATTTTAGTATTATGAAGTAAGTGAGAATTGCTAAACATAAGAGTTTGAAATAAAAAAGGCCACCCGTGGCTAGATAGTGGAATATTTTATAGATTTCTAAGAACAATTGAAACATTTCAATAATTAATTTTTCGACGCTCACTTAATTAATTGAATTAATTGATAAGAGAGCTATTCATCTTTGCTGCCAACTACTTAAGAAAATCTATATAAAATGCTTCAAAGTTAAACAATTCAAAAATGCATAAAATTTCTTTTCATTTATTTTCAAATGTTGTGCAAAATTACAGCGGGCAACAAATAATTGTTCCCACAACAACAAAGTAAAAGTAAAACAAGCAGTAAATGAGAATTGGTAAAAATAATGATTTGAAATAGACATTATTAGGAGTTTTATTTGAACTAAAGAATAAATTATTGAATATTCGATGACCATATGATATTTGGAGGCTGCAGAAGGGTTCAGAATTCTTGCAAGACTTACAAAAAATTTGTTATTATCAATCTATTCACACTCTATTGTAGATAATTAGATTAATATAGATGTGCAAAGGGATACGCAATAAATATTAAGTAAATTAGCTAACAATCTCAAAGATATTGTGCTTTGAAGATCGGTGAGCAGACGAAGTATGTTGGCCCATAATGAAAACTTACTTAAGTGAACTGTAAGTGCACGGAAGTATATCCGACTCTAGAGTTTTAAACGCCCTAATGCAATGTTGAGAAAGCTTCCCTAAGAAAGTGCCACGACGAAATGGCTTTTAATTTCAATGACAATTAAAACTAACAAAAGGCATTTGCCACGGCTGCTTTATCGCTCCACACAATGTGTTACAAATTATGACAAGGCTGAAACAAATAAGAACAATAAAATAATGGAAAAGGCAACAACAACAAAAATTCAGACGATGCGACGCCGGCGCACTGGGCCAAAGAATTAGGTACATACGTAAGTTAATTTCTTTTTGGGCCAATTGAAGCGTTAAATTATCAATTGGGCTTAAAGCGAAATGAGCAAAAGGGTAGGGCCACGGCTGGTCAGCAGCGTTAAATTGGCCCAAAGGGCTTATGGGCTATGCTCGCTAGTCAAACTCGTTGGGCCCAGGCGGACACGCTTCAATTGTCCATTAGCTCCTGGTAGGTAAACTATAAACTATAAGCTATAAACTGTAAGGTTCCCCTTCCGCCACCGACATGTTCGCGCTTGACGTGCAGGCAACTGGAAAATTGTGCAGTCGATTCCCAATCATAATGCGAATGTGTTGCAGGTGTCTCATATTTCCTCATGACTGATATTTAGATACGCGGCATCTATACGGCTTAGACACATGATCCACATACGATTTCAAATCGATTTTCGTTTGTCAATTGACCGTTGGCCATTGCATTATCAATTGGCCATGCTGACGGCGCCCGACGACCGTCCGCCCGGCATATAATCACTTGGCCAATTGATGCTGCCCCAAAGAACGAGTTTCTATCTGCAATCTGTTGTTGCTGCTTTTATGGCGATTGACGATTGGCGATTGGCACATCCATGCATCTGGATACATATTCGCTTGCCAATGTGGACATGATTGCCTTTTGCTGCACAAGCTAATTGATTCATATTTGTGACGAGATTTCACAGTTGTTTTAATAGCATTCCGGTTGCCTTATGGAATATGCTTTTAATAGGCCACCAAATTTGGTGCGATTGATTAATTGAATTTGGCTCAAGATGGGCATTAATTATTTTAATTATCAAAAGATAATACAAATGATTATCATAATGACATTTTGATTGGTATTTCCGTTTTAATTGAATGAAAATGAATAGTTTTGGATTTAAATGTATTTCTTACAACTAATACTGGTAGTATCAAACCTTGACGAACAGCCGATTTCGATCAATCAAAGCACACTTTTGTGCAAATATACGATACAGGCAATGCTCAGGCTCAACATGTTCTTTAGGAAATGGCTGTAGATCAATTTATAATATAATTTTTCAATATAAAAATAGATATATTCAGAGACTAAATACACGTTCCATTAAAATTTAAGATTACTTTTAGTTCACCAAATGATCTTAAGCACAATAATTGTTTAATATTTAAACACTTAATTTATCAACTTTATTTTGAATAGTTAATATGTTTGAATTCAATATATATTGTACACATTTTAAAACATTTCTCTTCTTTCTGGAACTGAATGGAATAAATAATTTCTATCGTACTGGCCATACATCAATTACAAAATGTACCCATTTTCACAATGGGCGAATTTCCTTTTGTATTTGTATCAACACATTTTAAACTGATTCTTATGTCAAGTCACTTTAGAAATGTTATTTGGTAGCATCTGCAAAGTATGCAATATATGATAAGCATTCGTTTTCATTGTGGGGCCCAAAAGTATGCTTTGATCTTTAAACCAGCAAAGATTCTAGCGAAGACACGCACCACAAAATTAAATGCTAACTTGAAATTTTGCCAGCGGAATAAATAGAAATTTATAATTATATATATATTTAAGTATGTATGTGGTATGTGCGAATATTTTTAAAATAAAATTGAACTAATAAAGAACAGAGTGAATAGCTAACGAGAAAGCACTTGTTTTTTTGGCTTCAATCGATTTTAAATTGATGGCGATAGGTGTTTGCAGGTACTTGCATTAAAATATTGAAGTGCTGATAAGACTCTTATCAGAAATAAGCGTAAATGTCAGAACGTGGTTACCAGTTCACCAACTTGAAGGTCGTTTCTTGTCAATGGTTTCGTCGGGAGTGGGCTGTAAGTTGGAGGAGGGGGAGGGAGGGAGTGCGCAACGCTTACGCGTGCGACATTTACACAAGTTTTCCATTTTGCCCAAATACAATCTATATTCAGTTAATATGTAACCACATCCGATACTCGATTTGGAGGCCTCAACTTTCAACCCATCTCTGTGCACCTTCAACGCTCCGGTGACATTCTGCCATTGTGCTGGGTCAGTGTAAAAGAAGCAACAACATCGCCCCCGATCTGTTGTCACCTCTCGGCCGCTTGGTGCGTGCTGATTAGCCATGCCCCGGGCTTTGCGGAGCTGCCGTAAAAACTGCGCAAATTATGGGGATGCATCAATTTACTCATTTCCGTTTTCATGATTACAAATACGAAATGTGAAAGAAAGACAACATCAGCATAAAGCCAAATAAACAAATTTATCTACGTTTAGGGTAATATTTTCTTTTTTTATGATTTTATGAATGAATTGAGAGTTGTCGCAGTCCAAGCGTGATTAGATAACGAATTTTTTAATAAAAATTCCAGTTGTAGATCACGTACGTGCTTAAACAATTTGAAGTGTAGTTCTAAGTATAGATTTATCAATAAATTCACGAGCAATTAAGCTGGAATAGAATATGCAAAATTTAGAATTAGTTTTGCGACATTCACTGAATTAATTGGTAAGTAAACAATTTGGTTCTTTTGCCAGCCAATTAAGCAAATTAATGTGAAATGCTTCAAAACTGGACAATACAAAAATGCATGGCATTTATTCAAATGGCAAAACGTTGCGAGATTTTAAAAATTGTGAAAGATTATAGTGTAATACATTGATAACTATGGGCAGTAAAACACAAAAGAACTCAAGTAGAATTTATGAATGAATGAACGAGCCGTAATAAAAAGCAAACATACTCAAATACACACACACATACACATGAATATGTACGTGTAAAACAGGCAAGGCAACTACAACAACAATTCTCACAAATGCACACATACATACACACTACACACATTCATGTGGCAACCGCAACAACAAACATTTAAATGAATGAATGAAAAAGTTGTTAACGCAGCAGTTCCACGAAAAAACAAAACAAAAAAAAAAGACAACAACAGCAAGAAATCTGTGAACAAGAAGTTTGAAAGGTAAAAACTTAAATTAAAACAAAACTTAAATAAGAAACACGGAGCAAGTGCTGAGAGAGCCACAACACAAGCAACAGCCCCAACCTCAGCCTCAGTAAATCCAAGCAACTGGTTTGGTTTGATTTGGTTGAAAGCAGCAGCCGTAGCAGCTGTCCACAAATGTGCGTTAGGCAGCAGTTGGGGAGTCCAAATTATGAATAAATAAAGCCAGGCAGGGAGCCAAAGGCAGCTAAAGTCAAAATAAATACAGACAAAAGACACAAACACAAAACAGCAGTCCAAGCTGAATTGGGAGACGCGCCCACGTCGACGAAAAAGTCAAAGCCAAAGCCAAAGCCGAAGACGAAGACGAAAACGAAGCCGGTTTGCAGGAACAGTGCTGGGGGGCACACGCAAAAAAAGGAAGGAAACAGGCATCAAGCATCATCGAGCCAAAGCAAAAACTACACACACACACACAAACACACTATGAACGAAAAAGAAAAACGGACAAAGAGAAAGAGAGAGAGGGCGAGCACAAGTAGAGAACTTCAACAAAGCAGCGAATCGAAAAAATAACAAAAACAACTAAAATTCCCCTCAATGGCCATCCAAAAAAAAAAGAAAAAAGAAAAAAACGCAGCCAGCTAGCCCCCAGTCAAAGCGAGCGAATGTTGCTTCTGCTGTTGCTGTTGCTCTTCCTATTCCCCATTCATCAACTGCATTTCAACGCCGCGAGGCGATCAAGCAGCAGCAGCAGCAGCAGAGCCAGAGACTTTTCTACTCGCACCGTAAGTATGAATGAAAACGAACGTGTTTTTTTTTTTAATTTTTTTCTTGTTTTTGTCGAGAGCGTCGCGAGAGTAACATGAATGAATGGAAACGAACGTCACAGTGAGCGAGTGAGAGAGCGAGCGAGCGTCCAAAATGAATGAAAGTTGTGGCGCTCTCTTCTGCAGTCGCGGCCTCTGCCCGCCGTTCAGTTTGCTTCTCTTTGCACCAATACACGCGGAGCATGTAACAATTTCATACGAATCATATCATATTAAAAAATTATATTTGTTCTACGTTTTTCGTGTCGCTCTTGCGGCTTTTTTTTTTGCTTTTCTTCAAAGTTTATGATTAATATGCGCTGATTAAAGGCGCGCAAATAAATATACATTGTATAAACATACACATATAGATATATATATACAAATGTAAATAATTTTAATAAGGGCAGACTGGATACATTTATATGTATATTTGTCTGCATATATAAATATATATGTCTGTGTGTATCTTTCGTTCCTATATACACACATATATACATATGTATGTATATAAAGTAAAGTAAATTTACGTGCTCCGTTGCCTTTTCCCCCTATTTATTATTATTATTATTTTTGTTCCCTTTCATTTGGGTGCCCAGCATCTGCGCAGTTGTCGCCGTTTTGCATGTTTTTTGTTGCCATTTTTATGGCCGATCTTCTAGCGGCAAAAGATAAGTTCATGCCCAGCTACGAACATGATTAGTAAGGAGCAGCGAACAGGGAACAGGGAACAGGGAACAGGGAACAGGGAATGCGAATGGGAATGGGAATGGAACATGGGGCTGTTGCTGTGACTTTGACTGGGGCCCATACAACAAAAACAACAACAAAATGTGTATGGTATAGTTGGCCACTGACTTTTGTCGTACGTTTGCGTCGCGTTGACATTGAAATTGTTTTGGTTTTACTTTTTGTTGATTTTTACGCAGCGATAAGGCACACATATTTTTGTATATCTGCGAGTCGCATGTATGTGGTTGTGTGTGTGTGTGTGTGTGTGTGTGTGTGTGTGTGTGTGTGTGTGTGTGTGTGTGTGTATGTGTCCGAAGACAAAAATATCTCAATATGTGATTTGTTTTTATAAACAACATTAAATGCGAACTGCCAGTGCATTGTTCAAATTTTACTTTGCATGCCCACAAATTCATTAAGTATCTGTAAGATACAAATCTATGTTCTCATAAGAAAAAGACTTAAAGTTGTTAACAAATACGATTGACAATAATACCCATTAAATGTGTTAATATTAAAGAATTCAGTCTTTGCAAACCGGTTCGAAGCGAACCATTCCTCTTTGAATCGATTCACAAAAATATATCGCTTGAGTGTCAACCGAATTTAGTACCTTAAGCTGAATTCAATAAATATTATTTATATGTATTAAATATCTAACGAAACCCTTCAAATTTTATAAGAAACTAATAAACTTTGAAATTTATTTAATTGGGAGACAATAAAAAATTAAAAACTGATCACAGTCAGAATAAACAGAATAAGATTTAATACTAGACTGGCTTAAGTCAACCTTACTTTAATACAGCCTCTTTTTATTATAATTTAGGGTGTTGAAAACGCTTTGTTCTTTCTACGAGTTTCCCATCATTGTACCTCAAACTAAGAGATTTTCATCAACATTCACACAGCAGAGATGCATGCAAATTACCATAAAGCTGCCAAATTCATTAATACATAAAAAACACATAGTATTTAACTACATATGCATATGTGTGTGTGTGTGCAATAGAATCAGACATAAGTGGCAGCATGCAGGCGCACAGTGGTGGACAAGAGTATAGAAGACACATGCCAAATGAACGACGACGACGACTTTTTGTCACATAACGTATACGTAAGGTATGTTGAAAGAGTGAGTGACGGTCGTATTGCCTGATTGACAGCAGCAACAGGCAGGAGGCACTGAGACTCTGAGGCACTGAGGTGACCAGGAACGCAAGGGAGCACACACTGAGTGCACATTTAAGATATTTATTTCATGTATTCCAAATGCAAATGTGTGTGTGCGAGTGTGTGAGAGTGTTTTGCTGTTCGAATTGAATGACTTGACTTGGGGGCGAATGAGTGAATGAAAGAATGAATGAATCTGTAAGTTCGCTTGGCACTTTGCCGGCGTTTTGGGGCGCGGTGACTGGTTGTGTGTGTGTGTGTGTGTGTTGCCTGTGCCACCGAATGGACACCGGAAATAAACGACGTGACTTTTAACAAATACGAACCAACTATGTATGTATATGCATGCATAATATTTTAAATACATGTACACTTATTAGATCTATACGATCTATGCAACAAATTGCCTCCACAATATCTTTCGTTCGCATTGTTTTCAACAGCGAACAACAATCACAATTTTTATATGGCAGTGCGTCTGTGGCTTATCTTATCGCAAACAATTTGTATTTGGTATTTTTTTTTATCGCCCGTGCAAAAAGCAAATGCGAATAATAAACTTGCAAACACAAATCACAAAGCCAAAGAGTCTGAACATGACTGATGATGCGCGTGTGTGTGTATGCATGAGTGTGTGTGTGTGGGTGTCTGAGTGTGTGTATAATATTTTTAATATATGTGCATACCCAGAGTCTCTGCGAAGCTCTCCCAATTTGAGTATAGATACATACACACATGAATACCAACACAGATACACACAAGTTCATCTGTGTGTGTGTGTGCCAAGATAGCGCACAAGACTCGTATATATAATCGTATAAGAAGAGACGAAGCATTCGCACAACATATTGCCATTTAATTATTTCCATTTCCAAGAAATGTGTTTGTTATCTATAAATGTCTGCAACATTAGCTCCCATATCAAAATAGAGTTAACTGCTGCGACATTCTCATTGGGTACATTGGAATTTGGAAATACGAGGCAAAAACTATTTTTTTTATTTTGGGAGTCCCATTGGAAGTCACCAGTTTAATCAAATTTGATTTAAAAGCGATTCTTAGATTAATAAAAAAAATGTTGTGTGCTTTACACTTACCCAGTGAGGCCTCATGATCTGAAATATCCGATAATCTGCACACAGGCAAGTCCTTGCAGTCACTAACTGGTTCCTCTTTAATATATTTTGTTGTGGACTATAAAATAAATGCAGAAAAATATTGTTATTGTTATTGATTTTTGTTTTATTTTTGCCAGCACCTAAATATAGCCAGTTTGCTCCATCTTTCTTTTTGTCTATTAGTCTTGAAAGATTCCTTCTCTAGACAGACAGACAACTGAGATAACGAAGATTGTGTTTCCAAACTTGAAGACAACCTTTCGTTTTTTCTGTCGCCAAAGGTGTGGTCATTTTCTAAAATTGGGGCGATTCATTTTCTGATTCATTTCCATTTTCTAAATGACAAGAATCATTTCAATAGCTGCTAGATGACAGTGATCCGATCCGTCTGGCTGCAATCAAAGTACATATTAACTGACTGCACTAAAGAAATGGAAATAATCAAAAATTAAAACTACTGCTAATTTTCTTGGAAATATACAGATAAACAGACAAAACGGACTGACACTCGAGTAGAGATGCTGATCTATAATATATATACTTAATGAGGTCTCCTTCCACGCGATACAAATTGAAAATATAAACAAATAATTAAAATTCAGGTCACACTTTATTAAAGCTGAGACGCCAATGTTTTTAAAAACTTTTCAGATTTCAAATCTTAGTTTTTTGCAAAGTTGAGCTGCCATCAGATAATTACTGATGCCCTAGTAGATCTGACCCACATAATGAATGATGTCAAATGGTCGCAGCATTAGGGTAGTTAGACTTAAATATAGTATTTTGAGCTTGGCCACTTTTGGCCAGTTAGCGAATTTGAGTGAGGCCCCCTAAAAAAACGGGGGCGCAATCAAAACAGTAGACACTACAACATGGAATAGATTGCCGGCAATTGTCTGTCGAGAGGAGGAGGGAGGAGACTGTTGTCCAAATTGCCGAGTCGGTCCCATGGGCTTGATCATGGCAAACGCGTTCTAATAAATTAAATTGTACATTTGACATCCACACACATAGCCACACACACAAAGACGATGATCAGTGGAGATGGGGGGATTATTTGTGATGTGTGTCTGAGGCTGCTGTTTCTGTCGTTTATTGCCGTTTATGATAATGGAGGTCAAAATAGTCAAACGAAATGTTTCATAAATATCGTAATCAATTGACGCCAAGCAGACAATTCAATTTGAATCTCGAATTGGAATTTGATTCGACGCTCAAGAGTCTCAACAGTCTCTGAAAAAAGTTTAGCTTCTGTTATGTGGTTAGCTTTGAGACCCCCCCCCCCAACCCCCCCACAACCAAAAAAAAAATAAAATATATATATATATAAATATATATACAAAGCCGAAACTTAAGACACGACTTTTGTCCAGACTATAGATTAAATTACTTGACTGCATTTTCCACACGAATGCGCATGCGTCCAGGTTCAAAGCAGGTCCTTTGACTCTGGCTGGTTCGTCAGGCTGTTGACCGAGCAACCGGATGAAAGTGGTCAGTCCAACGGATATGTTTACCGCAAACTATGCCAACGACATACATTTACTTAAATACCTTCACAAGCTTTAAAAATCAACTAAGAATGTTCGACGTCGAGATATCCTGATCCCTGTTAAAGATTATATTTCAATAGGAATTGGAATTGATTTTTTCGATTTTTTCTATCGTTATTCGCGAAACGTGTGCAATTATCGATCAAACTTGACCTGCTCTGGATATACATGAAATTTGTTGTCTCTCGCACTTATAGACTCTGAGATCCAGTAGCCAATATCTCGACTTAACTTCTTCTTATAGAGAAATGTGATCTTAAAAATAATTCTTACGATGTGTGACAAACTTCATTTAAAAATGCATATACCCTTGCGAGTGTATGGGATATTCGAAAATCGGATCATCATGAGTTGAGATCTGATCGGGGTATTGTCTGTTATAATGAGGCGACCGGGAGAAGCCTTATAAATGCCACATATTGACTGTATTGTATCCTCACCATTGTCTGCCATTTTCGGAAGAGTTGCGTATATTCTTGATTGTTCACATTTCTGGCAAGTCTCTGGGCTTACTATTTATGTTGTAAATTAAGTGGCACACCTATCACTTTCATAGCTAATAAACAAAAGATTTTAGGCAAACAGCTCTCAACGACAATGATTTACACTACGTTTAGTTGTGCTTGGCTCTTCTTCATCAAAATAAAATATAAAGTGGACAACAAATAATTCATATAGACTTCAATTTAGTTGCTGATCATCTTTTTATTTATAGATTTGTGTCTTTTAAATTGAGCTTGCCGGACTTTCAGATTGTAGGGTGTTAAGACACAAAAGCATAATACAAAATAATTGCGTTTTGTTTGGTCAGCCAAATCTAGAATCAATCGACGTGCTATGCATATCAAAATTGCCTCAAGATCGCGTCAACCTGTCATTGCTGTAGCTGATCAAATGTGAAGCCTGCCAAACTGGCATGGAATAATATGCATACATGATCAATCAGCCAACTGATTTACAGTCAAATCTAGCTATGATCGCTCTCCAGGATTACAGGTGCATACAATTTATTTATGAACAATTTATACAAAGTACGTCAGGGCAATCGGCAACTGATCAAAAGTTTAATCTATGAGTGGTATCAACTTATTATTTATGCGGAAAATATTCCCAGAGAATCCAGACAATCGGCAGCTAATAGATTACCTTGATCAATTTTTATATTAATTAATTTACTAAGAGTTACATAAAAGAGTTACAAAAACATGAAGATTTGATTTTTATCTTCTTCAAATCAGGGAGAATCAAAGTAAGCTTTTGACACAAGATTTTCATTCAGAATTTTTGACAACTTTGGGACAGATAATTTTAATAAAATGAGTTTTAAGAGTTTACCTCAACCAGGCTGGAGAGAAATGTGACTTTTCGATTCTTTTTAAGCCGCATGTTGCTGGTGGTGTTGTTGTTGCCGCTGTTGTTTAATATAGAGTTGGTGGAATTGTAGTTGGTCTTAAATAAATGTTGTCCCGCGTTGAAGCCAAAGAGATCGTTGATATTCACCGCCCTATCAAGGAAGGAGTGTGTTGCAGTTGCCGTTGCCGTTGTTGTTGCAATTGCCGCTGCGGTTGGCAGCACGGGAGGCAGCATAAATTTGGTTGCAGACAGATCTGTCTTACAAATCGCCAGTTCCATATTGTGCACTCATCTAGAATGGTAGGAAAACAAACAAAATAATTGGATAAATAATCAATCAAATTAACGTATTGTTGCCCTTGCTCCACATGACCATTGCAACGGCGCTTCGAAAGGCTCAATTGGCCACGTTATTTAGAGTAGTATTGGGCCTATTAGTTAACAGCCAGCCCGCCTCAGTATGCTTTATAGACCTCGTTCACACCTTCAACTATGGCCGCTGTTAGCACCTTTCTGCTCAATTTGAGCCAGGGATGCGTTATTGACTCTAGAAATTATGACACTCTGGTGCGACTCAACACACGTCTGGGCATAGTATATACATTGGTAAGTAAGTACACAGTGTGTACACAGTAACAGCGATCGGTGCTTTTTAAAATTGCTCGCGACACGAGACACACAAAGATCAAAGTGTTGTCCGCCCCATTTTGAGCAGCTCAACGGCGACAAGGCCACAACAAAAGGAGCCGCTTCGGTTTGCATATAAAAGACGGTTTTGTTTATACAGCATCCATCATATAGTTTGTATTGTTTTGTTATTTTGAGCTAAAGGGGTTTGATATTTGTACAATTTTCTAAATATATATTTCTAATGGATTTATATTTGTGGCTGCAGTTCTTCAATATTTGCCAAAGCCACAAGGAATGACGCTGATGTTAAAGTGTTGCTTTCACAGAATCGGCTTGTTGTTAAAGTTGCTTTGATGTTGCATATTCCCTCATAAAACAGAAGACTCTCAGAAATTGGGTTAGTTTCTTGAAATTGATTTTGATCACCGATTTTTGGGGAACGATAAATATTCTTGTAATCAGGGTAGAAAAAGCTTTATGCAGATCACTTTTTGAAATCATAAAATATGAAAGGATGTGCCCAGGCTATATTCCAAACATTTTGAGTGACTTCCAGAATACAATTAAGATATATATATAAACATATATATATATAAACAAGAAGTGTGACAATAGCTTCCGGTAGGGTTATTATCAAGCTGCCAAAGGCCGAATTCGCTGATAAGCTGACCGAGTTCGCTAAGCATAATCTTCTATTCCAATGAGCTACCAAAAACTTACAAAAGAAATAAAACAATTGCATTTTTTATCAAACGGAAATGTTTCTTAGTACTTAAAAAGAAATGAATAAAATAGAAAAAAGCTAAAATCCACGAGCAGAAAATATAATATATATATAGACACTACAGTAGCTGTTGTTTTGATGCAACTATAAATAATACAACTCCAAGATAAATTCAAGTTAGCAATTACGCATTTTAAATTATATTTACATGAATTGTAGCTCTGATAAGCAACGAAAAGTCGCTGCACAGTTCTCTGATCTGTATACTTGGCATCAAAACGGACATACACTTGAAAAAATCTACCCTTAACAAAATCACACTAAAATTAAATATAATTTCTGAACATACGAAGAATAAAAAGAATATATAATTATATAATAATAATAGAAAATATTTCTTGTTGTTTTTTGAGATATTCAGAAAATAGAGAAATTTGCTCTGTCCTTCGAGTTGAGTGGAAAGTATTTCAAATCGCATTCTCGGTTTTAAATTAATATTTAAAAAATACACAAATGGACATGCTTTTCTAGACTTTTTTTTGTATTAAAATATCGCCTGGAATGAAGTAAAGAAAATCCCGCCAAAAAACGTGATTTTGAGTGTATATTGTAAATACGTATGCATGTATGGATAGCTTGTTGCGTAGCTATGTTATGCATTGACCAGCGGTTTCTGAATCCGAATCTGAATCTGATTGTGGCAGTGTCTGCCTAATTAGATACGTTATGCAAATAAAGTTTGGGATTCGTGACGATGACGTTGTCGCTTGGAAGTGTCGTCTGTATTGTATGGCAAACAGTTCGTTATCTGCCATCTGCATATACATACATATCTATATATATATTTATATATATATATATATATATATAGACCTATTTACATACAAATATGTAAATGTTAAGTGTTGAGATTCAGATTCGCATTAATCTAACTGCATAAATTGTTGTGAAATCAATTTTCATTTGATTTGCTGATTTGATGGCCGTTAGTTGTACAGATCTGGCCAACTGGCTAACCCCAATTACACCCACACGCATACACATACAGACACAAATACACACACAGCGAGAGAAACTGTCACAGATCAAGTGTGATTGAGTGCAGTAAAAACGAATTTAAGTTAATCAACATTTAAATGGATAATAAAATCGCAGTGTGCAGTCAACAACGGCATTAAATTTTCAGTGCAATCAAAATCAATGCAGAAACAGAAAAAACTACTACAAAAACAGCAACAATATGACATACATATATATATATATATTTATATAAATATATATATATGTATATGATACATATGGCATATGCATATGCATCTAATTGATTTGACAGCGCAATAGTGCATTTAGTGCGATTTTCTATATGCATACATTTTTAGCATATATACATATATACATATATATATAAACATACTTATATATTTTTATATACGATCTAAGTTTATTCGGCATACGTACGTGTGTACTTAGCTCACTTCATAAACGAAAATAATTTATTGACGCATAAAAGTGGCAAAAATAATAAGCAAACGAAAATTTCGATTGATTTTACGTGTCCGCTGAACATTTCTACGATATAATTCGACTTACAAGTGAATTGTGGGATTTAATAGTGTAAAAATAAAATGTATAATTTTATTCCATGTGGTTGCTTTAAGAATCATCATGCTGTCAAGTTGGTCAAGTGCCAGTTAACAATGATAGCCATTATCAGCAAGTAAGACAAGTAGCAGACACTTCAATCTGTTAGCCAAAGAGCTTATTATCAGTCAATTAACCGGAATTGGCGACACTTGACCATTTCGAATAAGGAACACGTTATATATATTTATATATATTTCTTTTTTTTGTTTTTGCTTGGCATTTAGAGTGGGGATTATGATATGAAACACAATCTCCAATGATCGAATCTGACATAGCTTAAGGAAATTCGTTTCTATGCTAGAACCAGAATAGCCACAAAATTCAAATCTGTTGCTCTAATTCAACAATTAAATGCTGTTGACAAACTTTCATCTGGTAGTGATCTTCATAAGCACTTTATTAAGCCTACGCTTATCTACCCAAAGATTGTCTACAAAATACCCTTTATGTGGTAGTTGTTTGATTGCTGAGATTTCACATAACCTATTGGGAACATGTGCCTGACGTACGGAGTAGAAAACCAAACAAACTATGTAATTGTTGTGCCCACAATCCACAATCCGGTATCTTAGCAAAACGAACTTATCTGACAGCTCAGCCAAGGAGCTCAGATAAGAAGGAGAAGCCCAAAAGGCAGCAAGAAGCAGGCAATAAGCGATTGCCACTTTCTACGAAGCCAGAATTCAAAATCGGAGCATATGTTTTCCGTAGAAAAGTGCGAGTAATATGCATGGACCATATTTCGGTTTGGTAGCCCTGCACAACCAGACACAGATACAACACACACACGCACACAGCGACAACATAAAAAGAGAGCTGGTAAAAAAAAAAGAAGAAAAAATGATGAGCCCAACTGTGTGCGGGACAACGGACAGCAGATGCTCAAGAAACATATTGTAAACGAATATGATATTTCGATATGGTGCACACTCCTTGCACAGACTCCGAATCAGAGCCACAGCCACAGCCACAGCCAGACCCAAGCCGAGACCCATACGATGACGACGGCGACAGCGACAGCGTAGCATGCAACAATAGGGGTGCAATTTTCAACGTACACGTAACGGTAGAATATATTTTAGTTGCTGTTACTGTGGCTGAGGCGGTTCTTTTTTTGGAAAAGGGATCTTCAGTGATCTTCTGCTCGTCTGCGACTGCGCACATGTGTTGACTGTCTGTCCCGGCGTCCGCCCCTACTCCTACTCGCTATCTGAATCGGTGTGTGTGAGTGTGTCTGTGATTGTGGTATCGATCTTGAACTCGGCATGCCTGCGGCAGGTTGATATCCCGAAAAAGAAAGGACCAACGAGTAACAACATTAAACGTAGCATGGGGCAACGAACCAGCTACAAAATGCAGTGAACTGTAAGTGAGGAACATTTATTTTTGAAATCGGTCAAATCGGTCGCAAGTGTGTGCGGAGTGAACAAAGAAATTATCTATACAAAAATTTGTGAATTTATTTAGAGGTATGTAGTATTAAATCACATTTTATCCAAGTCATCTATGCTTTTTTTTGGTCAATTATATATTTTATTTAAAATGGGATTGGTTGGCTGGGAAATAATTAATTTTTCTGAACTAGCAAAAATTGTTATGAATAACTTTCTCTCTGTGAGAAAAGATATTAATTTTCATTAGGAATTTCAATTAAATGTAAATCGAGTGATGTGATTTCTTAATTATCACTTCTTATCCTTAACATATGAATATCTCCAAAATACTATTGTCAATTTACTTAGTTAAGTTTTCTCTTTCCGCTTAAGGAGCATCCATCCAGCTCCATCGAGACTCTCAGCATTTGTTTGCTCCATTTTATCAATGATCGTAAATGTTCTTACGCGTTCATTGATCCACATTCTGGACGCATTTAGAAACCAACAAACCAACAGTAGCGCTTTAAAAACCGATTGCATGGCACCCAAAAAAAAAAACAAAAACAAAACTAAAAAACACAAAACCAGAAGCATTAACACATTCCCATTAACGTAATGGGAATCAATGGCCATAAAAGTGAGAATAGGGAACCGAAAAAAAGAAGAAATGCAATCAGAGGTAACACCGGAAACTGTAACAGTAGTAATTTCACTGATGTTCAAGGGTTGAGAGGCAGCAGCATAAAATGGCCAATGGCCCCCCACCGCCACTTCCCTTCCCAACAAATGCAACAATCTGAAAGATCGCCAACAGTCCTGGCCACAAAGCTGAATTGCTGTGATAGTTAGTTAAGGCCGCGGTAGCAACTTGATTCAAACCAGTTTTTCCTAGATTCATTCAAGAAAACAGGCAACACACAGACACGCATAGGTGTGGGCACATATCAAAAGGGTTTCTAGCTGGTAGCTAGAGTTGAATAAAAAAAAAAATACTTCAACTACTGTTTTCAACACTTCACTCACCGGTGGGGCAATAAAATGGAGGCGCGTGCAACGCCCCTCAAATGTAAGACGAGGTAGCCGCTTGTATATTTTGTTTCGTGTCTTTCCTTTTGCGTTATGTATTCGGCTCAAGAGTCTTTATTCTGGTTTTTATTAGGGTATCCAAATTAATTACAACTTCAAATTAGGCGCACAATCTTGATCGGGGAACATAGCCCAGAAAGCAGGAGCTGCCGACAGCTTTTTGATATTCCACCTCTGTCTCTCTCTCTCTCTCGCGCGCTCTCTCTCTCTCTCCCTCTTTCTTGTTTCACACACTTGGCACAAAGTCTGGAACAGTTTTGTGTATGTATCTGTTTGTAGTTGTGGTATCTGTGTAACCCTCTGTGTTTATATCGCGTGGATGGATCAGCAGGCAGGTTGATTATGGCCGGCAAACGAGAGAGATTACGTACGTGCCTGAAACAAAGCACACGAAAGGAAACCGCTCAGAACTGGGATCGGGCAACGGATCGCGTCTTGGCTTTAGTTCGGCTTATAAGACGCAACGCTGACGGCGACGGCGACAGAGATCGAACGACGACGGATCAGTGCGCGACCCACACAAACTGAAACACAGATGCGACTACACACACATACAGATACAACTACACACACACAGATACGCGCACGCACAGACGATCTTTTAAGCGATTTTGTGGTTTTGTAGACAGATTTTTTTATTTTTTGAATCGTTGGCTGCCCTGCTTTGTGGCTCTTAACACACACAGACAGCAAAAAGGTTTAGCGTTTTAGCCTTTCTTGAAGCAGCTCTATTGCTATTTTCGGCTCATTCAATATTTGCACCGCCACTTGAAGTTTGTTTAGACAGCAACAATAATTTGTTATTAATTTTTTTTTTTTCCTTTTTTTTTATTCAATTTTGTATTGCACTCATTTCGATGACACAACAACAACAATTACAACAATTGAGAACACAAAATTTGCCTATCGATTTGCGTTTCTTTATTTCTTTGGCAACAACCGACAGACGATAGGCGACAGACAGACGACGACGCACTCGCGATCAGAGCGAAGCAGAGCAGCGAATATAATTCTTGCTAATTAAATTGTGTTCGCTTGTGCGTTATTTTTTTTCGATTGCTGTTTGTTGTTTGTTTTGTATTGCGTATAGAGTTAAGCAGCATTTAAATATTCAAAGCAGATAACCGTTAGCCAATGCGAGAGAAAAGCAGCACACACAACATATCGCGTCCAAACGCAAAGAGAGTCGACAACAAACTGAAGCAGGCAGCGCAGCAGCAGCAGCGGCAGCAGCAAACCGCCGACGCCGACGCGCTGTTCATGTGTGAGGGAATTGAGCGAGCGGAGCAAGTGCCTGCTGAATCAGAAGCACAAAAAGCAGAACACAAGAAGAAGGAGCGCTAAAGCGAAGAACGGAAAGTGATGAACGCAGAGAGGAGAGCGACGAACGTGGTGGAGCTCGAGAGTGCGGCAACTGATAACGCCAAAAAAGCGAGAGTATCTTTTTGCGCTACTCATGTGGGCAAGTCTGTATTTGAATAGTGTGTGTTGTGTGTGTGTGTATGGGTGTGTGCGCTAAATCACATAAAAAGACGCAATATAGAATAAATTATTACATATTTATATGAACGTACTCGTATTTGTATATGTACAAATATAAATGTCAAATGCACGCATTGAAGATCAACAAAGAGAACAAAAATAACGATTTTCCGCAAGCTAAAAGAGCACACACACACAGATAAGCATATACCGATATGCAGTGTGAGCGAAAAGAAAATCAGAATAACCCAAACAACAAAAACAAAGTGTTTGTACGGAACGAACAACAACAACGATAAAATAAAAACTCTGCGTGGTCAGAACGATACAAGTGTGTGTGTGTATATTAGGTAGCTGAGTTTGAGTAAGCGTGTTTGTGTGTGTGCAGCAATAATTTTTAGCAAGCGACGCACAGTGACACAGAACCACAAATTAACTATTCAATTGTGCCCACTGTGCATATGGAACGCTCCCATAAAGGCTGCAAACAGGTTTACAAACATACAAAAACACACACACGCACATACGGCCAGAGAGACACACACACACATGCATGCACATATGTATTTATATTCTGGCAACGCTTTTCGCATAAGTTACACATATATTTATACAGCTTTTATGTGCGTGTACTTAACTACATTTGTATTAGTGCATCACTGTGCATAAGGCGAATAAGATTTAACGGCTCCTGCTCCCTGTTGCATTTTGCTTGTTCCAGTGGCAGCCTTGCATAACGAACACGTGTAACAAATATGGTTGACTGGCAGCGATAGCAAAGCGATTGTCAACTTGGCGCAGGGGCGGACATTTAATTGCCCTCAAGCGACAAGTGCACGGCGCAGCAGCAGGACGAACTCAACGAAAGAGAGTTGCCACACTCACTGCGAGAGACAGCAAAAGAGAGACAAAGAGAGAGCGCTTGCGCGCAGCTCTCTGCTGTTTGTGTGTGTTTGCTGCGCATGCATATATAAAAATGTATGTGTGTTTGTATGCGTTGCTTGACGACTGCATTTTTACTACGCGTGTAGGTGAGCCGGATTTTTATGAATGAATTTGGTTGTGTGCGTGTGTAATTTGATTTGACGATGAAAATATGCACAATGTAAGCAGACACATAATGGAAAATGAACGGTGAACAAAACAGGCTGAAATGCACACATACATAAGAGCATATGTAAGTATATTTATATGTATGTATGTAAGTGTGTGAGGTTTGTGTATATGTGTAGGTTTAGCAATTCAAGTGGCAAAAAAAGAAACATAACTGCGATAACAGTCGGAAGTTTGTTTAATTTCAGGGCACAATTTGATTTATTCTTGCTGTCGAGTTATATCTAGCAATATTTCTCACTATTGTAAATAATTAATTCATGTATTTCTTACATTTTACTGTATGTTTTTATATATTAACTACGATAATTGATTTGAATTTACTAAAGTACTATTTATGACTACTACAGTATTTTTGCTTCACTGTTATGCGTAAAGTATTTGGTAATATTTAAACAAATTTACGTGTTACGTTTCGGCTTTTCAAATTTTAAATTCGAGTTTCGTTAAGTGAGCAGATAGTTTCGTTCAATTTCAAATTGGCTGCAGCCAACCTTACGTTACGCAAATTCTTTGCTCACGTGAAGTAGGTCGCGCGCAAAACGCAATGATGAGTCGATAGTTTTAGTACTTGACACATCACTAACTGCAACAAATGGCGCCAAATGAAGCCTGCTGTTTTGTGTGTGATAAATAAATAATATATGCAACGTAAATAAAACAAAACCATGGCTGACTTTGGCAAAGCAAAAGTACTGCAAAACACGGGCAAATTCGTGAGTGAAACGCGTGCCGAGGGGTAAGTGCAGCTAAAGTGTAGTTAAAGTGGCAAATCGAAAGTTGTTTTTTATTATTTTTGATTCGTCCAGCGACGATTTCTTTAATGAGGCCGGTTATCGCCAGTCGCGTGAAAATGACAAAATCGACTCGAAATATGGATTTGACCGTGTCAAGGATAGCCAGGAGCGAACCGGCTACCTGATCAACATGCACACGGTGAGTTGCCACTTGAAGTAAAGCAATTATTAAATTGCCCCCTCGCCATTCGCAGAATGAGATTCTCGATGATGATCGCCGCCTGGTTGCCGCTCTGGATTTGTTCTTCATTCAGATGGATGGTTCGCGTTTTAAATGCACTGTGGCATATAAGCCGTATTTGCTGATACGTCCCGAGGCGAACATGCAGCTGGAGGTGGCACGTTTCCTCGGCCGAAAATATTCGGGGCAGTTGGCCAGTTTGGAACACATCAGCAAGGAAGATCTCGATTTGGCTAATCATTTGGCGGGGCTGCAGCAGCACTACCTTAAGCTCTCGTTCCTAAATCAGACGGCCATGACGAAGGTGCGTCGCGAACTAATGGCTGCAGTGCGTCGCAACACGGAACGCGAGAAATCCAATACGTACTACATGCAAATGTTGGCCAATTCCCTGGCCCAGTCCGCTGGCAGCGTTGATGATGGCGGCGGCAAGCGACAGCAGGATTATATGGATTGCATTATGGATATACGGGAGCACGATGTGCCGTATCATGTGCGTGTCTCCATCGATTTGCGCATCTTTTGTGGCCAGTGGTATAATATACGTTGTCGCAGCGGCGACGAGCTGCCGCTCATCACTTGTCGGCCGGATATATTGGACAGACCGGAGCCGGTGGTGCTGGCCTTTGACATAGAGACAACGAAGCTGCCGCTGAAATTTCCCGATGCCCAAACGGATCAGATTATGATGATCTCGTATATGATCGATGGCCAAGGCTATTTGATAACGAATCGTGAGATTATCTCATCCAATGTGGATGACTTTGAGTATACGCCGAAGCCGGAGTTTGAGGGCCACTTCATCATCTTCAACGAGGAGAACGAGATGCAGTTGCTGCAGAGATTCTTCGATCAGATCATGGAGGTGCGTCCGCACATTGTGGTCACGTACAACGGCGACTTTTTCGACTGGCCTTTTGTGGAGACGCGCGCGGCTGTCTACGATCTGGATATGAAGCAGGAGATTGGCTTCTCCAAGATGCGCGACGGCGTCTACTTGAGTCGACCAGCGATTCACATGGACTGCCTCTGCTGGGTGAAGCGCGATTCCTACTTGCCCGTTGGCTCGCAGGGCCTGAAAGCGGTGGCCAAGGCCAAGTTGCGCTACGATCCCGTAGAACTCGATCCGGAGGATATGTGTCGCATGGCCGTGGAACAGCCGCAGGTGCTGTCCAATTACTCCGTTTCCGATGCGGTTGCCACCTATTATCTTTATATGAAATATGTGCATCCATTTATATTCGCTTTGAATACCATTATCCCCATGGAACCCGATGAGATATTGCGCAAGGGATCGGGCACACTGTGCGAAACGCTGCTCATGGTTCAGGCGTATCATGCGAACATTGTGTTCCCCAACAAGCAGCAAAGCGAGCTGAACAAGCTCTCCAACGAGGGCCACGTCCTCGACTCGGAGACCTATGTGGGCGGTCACGTCGAGGCGTTGGAGTCGGGTGTCTTTCGTGCCGACATCCCCTGTCGCTTTCGCCTCGATCCGCATATGGTCAGCAAGTTGATGGAGCAGGTGGACGCGGTGCTTAAGCATGCTATTGAGGTGGAGGAGGGCATAGCCCTTGAGCTGGTCAGCAATTTGGCTGAGGTGAAGCAGGAGATTGTGCAGGCACTGCAGGGACTACACGACATACCCAATCGGCTGGAGCAGCCGGTCATCTATCACTTGGATGTGGGTGCTATGTACCCGAACATCATTCTCACGAATCGCCTGCAACCGTCGGCAATGGTCAGTGACATGGATTGTGCCGCCTGCGATTTTAATAAGCCCGGCGTGCGTTGCAAGCGTTCCATGGATTGGTTGTGGCGTGGCGAAATGTTGCCCGCCTCGCGCAACGAATTCCAGCGCATACAGCAGCAGCTGGAAACGGAAAAGTTTCCATCGCTCTTTCCCGGCGGACCGACGCGTGCCTTCCACGAGCTTTCCAAGGAGGATCAGGCGGCGTACGAGAAGAAACGACTCTCCGACTACTGTCGCAAGGCATACAAGAAGACAAAGATCACCAAACTGGAGACACGCAACTCGACCATCTGCCAAAAGGAGAACAGCTTCTATGTGGACACAGTGCGCGCCTTTCGCGATCGTCGCTACGAATACAAGGGTCTGACCAAGACGGCCAAGGCATCGGTTAATGCTGCTATCGCCTCGGGCGATGCTGCTGAGATAAAGGCGGCCAAGGGACGCGAGGTGCTCTACGATTCGCTGCAGTTGGCGCACAAGTGCATCCTCAACTCCTTTTACGGTTATGTAATGCGTCGCGGTGCCCGTTGGCATTCCATGCCAATGGCGGGCATTGTTTGCTTGACGGGGTCCAATATCATCACCAAGGCTCGTGAGATTATCGAGCGTGTTGGTCGCCCTTTGGAGCTGGATACGGATGGTATCTGGTGCATCCTGCCAGGCTCATTTCCGCAGGAGTTCACGGTGCACACAACGCACGCAAAGAAGCAGAAGATTAACATCTCGTATCCGAATGCGGTGCTCAACACAATGGTCAAGGATCACTTTACCAACGATCAGTACCATGAACTGCGCCAGCCGGGGGCGCCCGGACAGCCGCCCAGCTACGATGTACGAGATGAGAATTCGATATTCTTCGAGGTGGACGGTCCGTATCTGGCCATGGTGCTGCCCGCAGCCAAGGAGGAGGGCAAGAAGCTCAAGAAACGCTATGCGGTCTTCAATTTCGATGGCTCCCTGGCCGAGCTGAAGGGTTTTGAGGTGAAGCGACGTGGCGAACTGCAGCTGATCAAGAATTTTCAGAGCTCCGTTTTCGAGTCGTTTCTCGCTGGGAGTACGTTGGAGGAGTGCTACGCCTCTGTGGCCAAAGTGGCCGATTATTGGCTGGATGTGCTGTATAGCCGCGGCTCCAATCTGCCCGATTCGGAGCTCTTCGAGCTGATCGCCGAGAATAAGTCGATGTCGAAGAAACTCGAAGAATATGGCGCCCAGAAGAGCACCTCCATATCGACGGCCAAGCGTCTGGCCGAGTTCTTGGGCGAGCAAATGGTGAAGGATGCCGGCCTGGCCTGCAAATACATCATATCCAAAAAACCGGAAGGCGCACCTGTGACGGAGCGTGCTGTGCCGCTGGCCATCTTCCAGTCGGAGCCGAGTGTGCGGCGTCATCACTTGCGACGCTGGCTGAAGGACAACACCATGGGCGATGCGGATATACGAGATGTGCTCGACTGGAACTATTATATTGAACGCTTGGGCGGCACCATTCAAAAGATTATCACCATACCGGCTGCGTTGCAGGGCTTGGCTAATCCTGTGCCGCGGGTACGTCATCCGGATTGGCTGCACAAGAAGATGCTAGAGAAGAACGATGTGCTGAAGCAGCGACGCATCAACGAGATGTTCACCAGCAGGCCACGACCCAAACCCGCACTGGGCACCGAGGATAAGCAATTGGAATTGGAATTGGGCGACATGGAGGATTTGGCGGGCAAGCAGGACTCGGAAGCCAGCACCTCCGGCAGACCAATGGTGACCAAGCGCAAACGTGTCCAACTCGATGACGATGATAATGAGAGCAATGCAGCAGAGTCATCACCACAGCCAAAGACCTGGCGCCAGGCGCTCGGTGCACCACCCGCCATAGGCGAAACCCGGAAGACGATCGTGGAATGGGTGCGCTTCCAAAAGCGCAAATGGGCCTGGCAACAGGAGAAGCGTCAAAATTGCCGCCAACAAAGCAAACGTCAGCGTGGTGGCGATGATTCAGCAACGGGTGCCGCCTCGTCACAGGCAGCGACTAGGGCAACCACAGCCACGGCCACATTGGGTGGCTTCCTGCGACGTGCACAACGTACGCTGCTGGATCAGCCGTGGCAGATACTGCAACTGGTGCCGGTTAACGATTTGGGCCAATTTACTGTGTGGGCGCTCATCGGCGAGGAACTGCATCGCATCCGGCTGACAGTGCCACGGATTTTCTATGTGAATCAACGCAGTGCGGCGCCACCCGAGGAGGGTCAGCTGTGGCGCAAGGTGAATCGGGTGTTGCCGCGTTCACGGCCCGTTTTCAATCTGTATCGGTACAGTGTGCCCGAGCAGCTGTTCCGGGACAATTGCCTGGGCATGCTGGCGGATTTGGCCACGCCCGACATCGAGGGCATCTACGAGACGCAAATGACTCTGGAGTTTCGTGCCCTGATGGACATGGGCTGCATTTGCGGGGTGCAGCGCGAGGAGGCGCGTCGTCTGGCGCTGTTGTCCACCCGCGAGCTGGAGAGCTTTAGCATTGAGCAGCTGGAGCAGCGACCACAGACACACATCCGATATCTGCAGCAGGCCGGCACAAAGCTGCGCAAAATTTATCTGTATCAGCACAATATACCCACGGCCAAGAAGGAGATGTGGGCACTATTCCTGCTGCCCAGCAAGAAGGCATTGGTCTTCGCCTTGGACACGGTGCGTGCTAATCAAATGCCCAACATGAAGCAGCTCTACACAGCGGAGCGTTTGGCCCTGATCAAGAGTCTGCAGCAGCAGGCACAGGCGGAGAAACTGCCTCCGGAAGATTTCAGCTTTGAGCTGCTCATCGAGGTGGATGTGAAGCAGATCTACAGGCACATTCAACGTGCGCTGGCCGCGTACAGGCAGGAGCAGCCGGGACCCACCATGCTCTGCCTGCAGACGGCAACCGAGGCCCGTAAGCTGAGCGCTGTGATGCCCGTGCTGCTCGAATTTCCGCAGGTCCAGATCCACATCTCGGACGATGCCAGTCTGCTGTCGGGGCTCGACTGGCAGCGACAGGGTGCTCGGGCTGTGGTGCGTCATTTCCTCAATTTGAACAATGTGCTGGAATTAATGTTGGATCAATGTCGTTATTTCCATGTGCCCATTGGCAACATGCCGCCAGATACAGTTCTCTTTGGTGCGGATCTCTTCTTTGCCCGCCTGCTGCAAAAGCACAATTTTGTGCTCTGGTGGTCGGCTAGCACACGGCCCGATTTGGGTGGACGCGAGGCAGACGACAGTCGTCTGCTCGCCGAGTTCGAGGAGAGCATTACGGTCGTTCAGAATCGTGCCGGTTTTTATCCGGATGTGTGCGTTGAACTGGCCCTGGACAGTCTGGCGGTGAGTGCACTGCTCCAATCGAATAAGATCCAGGAAATGGAGGGAGCCTCATCGGCAATAACGTTCGATGTTATGCCGCAGGCATCGCTCGAGGAAATGATCGGAACTGTGCCGGCGGCGACATTGCCCAGCTATGATGAGACTGCTCTCTGCTCGGCAGCGTTTCGCGTGATGCGCTCCATGGTGAATGGCTGGCTTCGTGAGGTGTCCATCAATCAGAACATCTTCTCCGATTTCCAAATCGTGCACTTCTATCGCTGGGTCCGCTCCAGTAACGCCTTGCTCTACGATCCGGCGTTGCGCAGATCCCTCAACAATCTGATGCGCAAAATGTTTCTGCGTATCATTGCCGAGTTCAAGCGTCTGGGCGCCACCATTGTCTATGCGGACTTCAATCGGATCATACTCAGCTCGGGCAAGAAGTCGGTGTCGGATGCGCTGGGCTATGTCGATTATGTTGTGCAGAGTTTGCGCAACAAGGAAATGTTCCATTCCATACAGCTGAGCTTTGAGCAGTGTTGGAATTTTATGCTCTGGCTGGATCAGTCCAATTTCTCCGGCATTCGAGGCAGATTGCCCAAGGGCATTGATGAGACAGTCACCTCAATTGTGGCGGGCAACACAACGTTGCGTCAGAGTCAGGCGAGAAGTGAGCAGGTGGATGACAGCGACGATAATGATGATGATGATGATGTGCAAGCACTTGAAGCAGCCCTCGATGAACAGCACGCGGACGAGGAGGAGGAGGAGGAGCTTGCCTTAGAGCTTAACTGGACCATTGGTGAGCAGCTGCCGGATGAGAACGAGTGTCGCGAGAAATTCGAATCACTGCTGACGCTCTTCATGCAATCGCTGGCGGAGCGCAAGAGCACCGAGCAGGCAATAAAGGATATATCGCATTGTGCCTTCGACTTTGTGCTCAAGCTGCACAAGAACTATGGCAAGGGCAAGCCCAGTCCGGGCTTGGAACTCATACGAACCATGGTCAAGGTGTTGAGCGTGGACAAGGGTTTGGCAGAGCAGATCAATGAGCTGCGTCGCAACATGTTGCGCCTGGTGGGCGTGGGTGAGTTCTCCGATCTGGCCGACTGGACAGATCCGTGTGATACGCACATAATCAACGAGGTCATCTGCAAGGCGTGCAATCATTGTCGCGACCTGGATCTCTGCAAGGACAAACAGCGCGCCCTGAAGGATGGCATGTGAGTGGTGCAGCCCTGCTCATAATTACATATCAACTTATAAATGTTATTTGATTTGGTTGCAGTCCTGTTTGGCTATGCGCTCAGTGCTATGTAGCCTACGACAATGAGGAGATAGAGATGCGCATGATTGATGTGCTGCAGCGCAAAGTGATGTCCTATGTGCTCCAGGATCTGCGCTGTGTGCGCTGCAACGAAATCAAACGCGAAAATCTCGCTGAGTTCTGCACCTGTGCTGGCAATTTCGTGCCCCTAATCAGTGGCAAAGAGATTGAAACGCTCCTCAACACATTTAATAACGTTGCCAGCTACCATAAGATGCAGTTGCTCCAGCAAACGGTGCTGCAGGCACTAAAAACTCCCCGTTAAACATGAGCCAGCGACATTTAAGTATTTTCTAAATATGGATTGAAATTTGTGTTGATTAAACTCGTTTTACATTTCATTTCTACACTTTTAATTTTCTGTAACTGACTCATAATAGTTGGTCACATTTCGTAATTTTTCAACCTTTACTCTAAATTGTATGGTTTAAGTGAGCTTTTATAACGCAGCCAATTTGGTTGTCTACACTTGGCTTCCGGCAGCTGGAGCTGCACCGAAAGAAATTATAAAAGTCGGCTGATCCCAGCAAAACGCTTCCTTAAGTTTTTGAAAAGTGCTAGTTGAAGAAAAAATCGTAGGTCTGCCAGAATTCTTTTATGGTCAAAATAACGTGGCAACTGTATCGAAAATAAGACACTATTTAGACAAATCGAAAGCAAAAACAAAAAACTATAGAAACCACACAAATGTATAAAATAAGAACAACGGAGAACGTTGCAGTCAGGCGTAACCGACTGAGAAATTCTTTGATAACATAACTAATACCAGCTGATAGCCGGAAGCAAGGAGCAGAGTGGGCGCAGCCAAAAAATACCGAGATGGTTCTTAGTAATCTTCCTTTCAATTTTGGTATCTGTAACTCTTAAATTGCAGGAGATATGGGCTTTTGAGAACTTTGGGCGTGGCAAAAAAGATGTTGGAGGACGATCTTAGTAATTCGATGTTTGGTAACTGTAGCTCTTAAATGCGGGAATCTTGGAGGCGGAGACATACATATTAATACATATTAATAGCATCACGTACTAAAAGTCCCAAAATACCAGTTACAAAAATCTTTTTTTAAATAATACATACAACAGATATTTATGTACATAAGTATAAATATAAAACCAACCAAAAATACCTTAATAATCCCCACAAAAAAAACATATACCAGAAAAATACACATAATGTAATAATGTAAAAATGACTGTGTAAAACAATAAAAATAAAATCAGAACCAAATCTATTATGTATAAAAACATTCACTGTTGACATGAACATTGAACAGTGCACTCCAAACACTTAAGGAGTTAATAAACAAATAAAATTGTTTTAGTCATATACAAAAAAAAAAGTAATTGAATTAAATGAATTATTAAAATGATTAATGTTGTATTTTTAAAATCTATTCACCTTTTGAAAATTATAATTGATTACGGTGCCAGTTTATATTACATATTAGTATATCCACTCTAGAAGACAAGATAAACAAGAAGGATGCTAGCAAATAAACTTCAGAATAGGTAATAGGTTTATTTGTAGGGAATCTCTTTTAACTCGCATTCAGAGATTCATGGTGATTATAGACAGCGAGGATCGATTACCAGCTCAGATACCGCAAATTTTAGGGGACAGTCAAGTAGGTATAAGCAACTCCCCTCTAATAATACTAACTGTAACTAACAGGGTCCCGACCGCCGCTGTGAACCAGAGGCCTTCTTGTAGGTTATATTTAAAGAAGGAATTGTATATTCTAGGGAATTCCTTTCAAAAGACAGATTGAAAACTACAACTTGAGTTGACAAAGTTCAACGATCTGTCGTCGTCGAATAAATATACGGTCTGTGCCATTTGCTAATCAGTTAAGAGCGTTCATAAATTTAAAATCATTCACCCGAATCGATGTTTAAGCAAATTGATAATAAAAACAACTTTCTCATAAAGCATATTTAAAATTGAATTTTGTGAGAAAACATGTTTTTTTTTTTTACAATGAGAATATTTGATGCAAGCCTTAATGCGATAAAGTGAAAAGTAAAAGTAGAGACTTTTTAATGGGAATATTAGGCCACGGCTACTGGCTTACCATCTCGAATATACTCTTCAAAGTTCTTGTCATCTAATAGTCCAGGATCAAAATCGTTAATAATCTGAGGTAGGACTGGATTTTCCAACATTGTAGAGTGATTGCCCTCGATGACCTTTAGGGTTACTTTACCAGAAGTTAGCTGGGAAACACAATAATCTTCTTCGATGTCCTTTAGGGACACCTCTGCGGGACGGACTAACATAATGGGAGACTTCAAGTCCCTTATGCTGTTCAGATCGAACTTCGCTGCGATTTTAACCCTTCGGAATAAGGCCTCGATTATCACTTTGAAGTATTCTTTGCTGTAGATATTCTGTTTGTCCACATATTTCATGAATAAATCCATTTTCTCCTTGAGAGTGTCGAGCTTGTGGAAAACGGCAGATACGCTCTCCTTAGTTTCCTCTGGGAATATTTGATTGACAATACTTGAGAACAGCAAGTCATACAGGGAGTTATCTGTGCAATTTTCTCCCAGATGTAAGTTCGTAAGTTTCGTTAGGAAATGCGGTGCACCATCTATCAAAAGAACATGTCCACGGTAACCCAATTGCTCCAGCAGTGCGGCCAGTTGAAGAGCCACATACGATCCATAAGAATATCCAATAAGGTAGAATGGATGTGTGGGCTTCAGCAGGGCTTTTACATGCTACAACAACAGAGTGATGATTATTTTTTAAAGATTTATTCATAAATATATTCGAAAAATCGAAATCTGTAATATGCTAACCTCCAATGTCTGTTGACCAATATCATTGATAGTCTCCAGCTCTGCAAACTGATGGAGTTGTAATACATTCGCCCTGCTGTTCAACTTGGCTCCAATATTATACCATGCTTGGCCAGCTGTTCCTTCTATGCCAGGTATTATAATGCTAGGTGGAAAATTTTGCTTTGTCAGTCTCCCATGCGTTTGAAGGGAATACATTATCTGATCGGAATGGGCTTCATCACCAAAGTTACGCAGTAAAAGCTCTATACCCATTAGCTTTCCTTCGGATGCTAAGATCATTTTCACCGCATCCGAATTATCCTTTTCCCTTGCCTCCATAATCTCTTGCAGCTTTTGGACGGTGAGTGACCGCAGATCCTGAGGAGTCAATACGAGTTCAAAGTCACGTTCAAGCGTTTGCTTGATTTCAACGGACATGAGTGAGTCCATGCCCATTTCGGACAGTGTTGTGCCCAGCGAGACAGACTTTAAGTCGCGTATACCCATTATGTGCATTACCGTATCGATAATACTTTCATTTCCGGAACGACCTGAGCGCTTTTCGGCAACAACCATACTGGCTACAACGGCCGATTTTGCACTTAGTAGTGTGTCCAGTTCGTGTAGGCATGATGAGATTCTTTGCTGCAGCGTTCCACCGATTTCCAAGTCAATTTTATCTTCGGCCATATCGGCGACTAATCCCACCTCACCCACAGCACCCCATTGAATGGCCTTGGCTGGCAGACCCTCCCGGCTGCGGCCCTCGATGATACGCTCCATGACAGAATTGGCCATGCCATAATTGGTTTGTCCAGCATTTCCACGACCACAGGACACACTTGAGAATACTACGAAATGGTCCAGCTCTGGGCACAAGGTGCGGGATAATGCATCCAAATGTTTGGTGGCAACCGCTTTTGGCGAAAAGCTTTGCACAAATTGCTCCATATTTTGATTGGCAAAGATGCCGTCACGTAGGGCAACTGCTAGATTGAAAATACCGCCAATTGGACCCAGTTTAGCAGCCTCCACCAAGAGATTGCGACAGCCCTCAACTGTTGATATATCTGCTGTGTTGACTACAACTTCACAGCCGTAATTCTTCCAAAGCCTGCGAGTTAGAGAGAGCGACCGCAAAATTATTAAGATGTTTACAGTTAATCCAATTGAAATAAGCAAATACATACGCAATTCGAAAGGACTGATAGTCCTTGGTAATGCCACGGCTGGAGCTGAGCACTAGCTTGCGGGCACCACGCAAGCACATCCAATCGGCTAATTCCAAGCCGAATCCACCCAAACCACCCGGAATGACATAAGTCATATGGGGCTTAAAGTAGATTTGGCTTTGGACACGTACTGGCAGAGTTTCGGCTGCTTCCGGGTTATCACGCACTTTAATTATGACCTTGCCAATATGCTTGCCACCAATCAAATGTCTGAAGGCCTTCTCAATCTCATTAGCCGGAAACACTGTGACTGGCAATGGTTGTATTATGCCACTGGAAATATCCATGTCAATGAGTTTCTTCAAGTGCTGCAAGCAAAATGAGATTTTATTAGATTATCAATAAATCGGAGTAACAAAATTGTACAAAAAATAATTACCCAAATATGATCATCGGATGCCACCAACAGACTATCCGCCAGCACCGCATGGAAGGTGAGCTCTTTGAGGAAACAGCCCAAGCCGAGCTTGGTATCCTTGGCCATATCGAATTTGCCAATCTCGAGGAAGTGGCCCGACTGCCCAAGACAGCGCACCGACGCCAGTAGCTTGTCTTCTGAGAGTGAATTCAGCACAAAGTCAACACCCTTTCCATCGGTTTCACACTGTATCATTTGCTCAAAGGACGTGTCTCGAGAATTGCCAATGTGCGATTCTAAAACGTGATATCTCTTTTATTTTTGAGCAGTAAACCAATACGTGACACAGCTTACATACCTTCCAGCTGTGGGAAGGTGTCCAAGAGGAATTTCTTCTTCAGTGGAGTACTGCATGTGGTATACACATCCAAATTGTCGGCCAATGCCACGCGAATTGCTGCCAGGCCAATTCCTCCTGTTCCGGCGTGTATAAGTATGCTCTTTCCTTTGCGAATGTCGGTTGCCATAAAGAATGCGTAATATACGGTTATATAAACAACTGGCACCGTAGCAGCATCCTGCAGCGACCAGTGGTCGGGAATGTTCCAAATAAGCTTCGATGGCTTATCCACATATGAAGCGACACCTCCCTTAACAACCATGCTCATAATTCGTCGACCGGTTTGCATATTGATGCCGGAGTATTCAAATCCAAGCACACAACTTTGATCGATTCGGTTAGAACCGTCTAATTCAGTTGCCAGTCGACCAGTTGCCAGCATTACGTCTTTGAAGTTGAGCGATGAGTACGCGGTCTTAATGATACAGTCTTCCGGATCAAGAGGTCCCTCAAACCAGCGCAATGACGACAAATCTCCGTGCTGCATCACATTTCCATAAATGTGATCTAGTCTAGGTTTGACCTCATCATTAACGGGCAGATTCAGATGTCTGAGACTTCCCCAAGTTCCCTACACAAGTTGTCGGGTTATTATGAAATATTTCAGTTCACATATATATATACTTACATGGCGATATATGTTGAAAGCCAGGCCCAGTGCAAATTGGCTGGAATAAAATGGATCTGCTAAGTTAAACTCGGGTGCTTTCGGATCATCAATATAGAAACAGGTGACCAAGTTGCCATCGGGCTCCTTTCGCAAGCAATTCACTAATCCAACCAGACCATTGTGTTTCTCATTGAAAGCGTAGGCAACAACAGCACTCTTCATACTAATGGCAGACTGCACCTGACTTATCCACTCAAACTTCATGTCGCTATCAGAAACTTTGACGACAGTCGGCTGCAATTGCAATTTCTTGGAGATATTCTGGAGTAGTACGAAGACTTCCTCATTGTTGTCTATTGGAATGACCGTGATCAAGTGGAATTGTTCGGGCAGTTTTAAGTTGCTTATGTTTGTCGTGGGTCGTTCTCTAAGCAATAAGTAGCCGTTATCTACCAGAACCTTTTGGGCATTCATAATCACATCCTCGTTGAGATCTCCACGAGTTCCACCGGCTACAATGAAATGGTAATTGGATAGATTTTCCACCTTCCCATTTTCGATATGTATGCCAGGGATTTCATCAATCTTTCTGTCGGTCAAATACATGTACTCTCCAGTAACAATCGGTAAGTCCTCAATAGCATCGATAAACTTCGCCAAAACGTTGTCTCTTCCATCGGTGTCAACTTCCACGAGTTTTACCTTCGATATCGACATGTTTTCTAAGGCAAGTTGTACGCATATTCGTGCTGCATTTGATAGAGTCATTTCTGGTGCTGGCAAATAGGGCAAAAATTCGTACTGTTCCAATACTGGAATGCCGGGAGGTTTGCGCCTTTGAACCAGACTGGCATGAAGTCCAATCACTTCAATGCCACCGGCTACAATGCGATTATTCTTATGATCCACATAAACATCAATAATTCGGTTCTCGGGATCCATTTTGTTTATCACATCGAAATGAGGAATTCCATTTATACGAAGCTTACGAATTTTCGTTGGGAGCAAGAGGGAGCGCGAATCTGTGCCCAATATCTGAATTTGTAGCATTGCGTCCATAAATGTCACCCAGTTATAGTCCCATTCAACCGTTCCATATAATCCATCCGCTCGAGCGCTGCGAACGGGTTGGAACGCTCCATTATAATGGTATCCACGTAGTCTTAGTTCCTTGTAGAAATCTTTTTTGGCAAGCATCGGGAATTTCGATTCGTTCTGGAAATTATATATTTCCGGTGCGAGTGGCTTCTCAATCTCTCTTATATTACCTGTAACTACCAAGCTACCCGCTTCAGTTATCTGAAATCAATATATTTATATACTCAGATGCATTAAGAGTTGCATAAGAATAACGAATTTAGTCTACCTCAAAGTGGCCGCTGCCATAGTTAATCATAACATTCAGTTCAACTTCTCCATTAACTGACATATTTGTGGCTCTCAGGAATTGCACCTCCTCAAATTCGACTGAAATATCCGTGTAACTTGGCCCATGATGCATTAGAGAGAACGTCTTCCAAACGTATTGTAAATAGCTAGTAGCGGGTACGAGAATTTTACCATCAATAATGTGACCACCCATACACTCTTCATCACTGGCCAAGTTAATAAGGAAAACGCGCTCTACACTGGCCTTAGTCTTCATATTCTCATACTTCGTCACAAACCAATCTTCACTGTGATCCCAACGGATGAGAGAACTAATGCCCGGAGTTGATCGTGAAACAGGGAATTCAACTTTGGGATATAAGTTGGCCACCGGCACCATAACACCATTTTCATATAATCTGCAATAAAATGATTACAAGTTAATACATTTATATTAATATTCAATATTTGAACGCGTTACTTACTTGCCAAGTGCGGTCATAAAGAAGAGCGCATTGTTTTTGTTTCCTCGATGGGTTAGTGGTATATAAACACCATTAGGCATAGATCGCTTTAGGATGGCGCCCAATAAACCATGTGGAGCAAGCTCAATAGTCAATGCATTCTTGGGTAGTTCTGCAAAAGTCTCCTCGAAGAGTACACTGTGCAGCAGATTATTGGTATGGTATTCGGCAGAGCACAATTTATTTTCAGTTTGTTCCCATTCACTCCTCGGCACACTGGTACTCAGCCACTTGGCTGTCCTAGTCTTTGGCTGTGTGATTATCTCCTTCAAATATTTTAACAATTGGGGTCCCATAGATGCAATATATCTTGAATGATATGCAATATTCGAGCATGGCACTTCCTTTGCAAAGATATCTTTCGATTTTAGTTCTGCGACGAATCGTCGAACTTCATCAATGGGTCCCGAGATGGTGCAGGAGTCGGCACTATTGTGGCAGGCGACTTCAATGGCTTCCGGCAGCAAGTTCTTAATTGCCCTATACCCAATGCCCACAGCTGCCATACCACCTCTGATTTTTTTAGACTCCATACTGACTCGACCACGACAATAAGCAGCTAGTATCATTTGTTCAGCCGTTACTCCTCCATCTGCGTAGGCGCAACCCAATTCTCCAACGGAATGTCCAATAATAAAATCGGGTTCCAAGTTTAGTGAACGGAGAACATCAGTCAGACCAATTTGTACAGAGGCTATGCCGACAAAAGAGTGCAAAATATTCTCGTAAATTGCAGGATCGTTCGAAGTGAGGATATTAATGAGGTCGAGGCCCTTCGGAACTAATGTATTGTGGGAGATTTCAATGGATTGCCGGAAGCGCGGAATCATCATCAATGATGCTCCCATTTCGTTCCACTGTGAACCCATGCCGCTGAATACCCAGACAATGGGCCGCTTAAGGCCAGTGTAATGCTGAACATTCCTAACCAAAGATTTTGTTGGTTGGTTGCCGTTATTGCCGAATATGCCATATCCTCGAAATACCATGCCGGATACTTCTTCCTCTTGTATATTCTGCAACAGTCCAATGAACTCGGCATCCAACGGTTTCTTCTCAATCCCATTGAAAATCTCATTGACAGCATCCTCCGTTCTGCCAGCCCATGTCACAATCCTGGGCAGATTATCCTCAGGTATTCCATAGTTTACCTTTGACTTCGGATGTGCTTTAAGAATGGCATGTGCATTGGCGCCACCAAACCCGAATGAATTAACTGCGATACATGGCTTTGGCAGAGGAGTGACATCCTTAACCACAACTAAACGTTCCTCCGCCAGTGCTTTTATTGTTCTTTTCACCTCGGTAAAGTTAATATTGGGTGCTATTAGGCCAGTTTCGAAAGCAAAGCACGCTTTCACTAGTGAACAGATACCAGAGGCAGGTTCCGAATGTCCAATATTTGATTTGACAGAGCCCACAAGAAGTGGCTCCTGACGCTGGCTACACAGCACACTATCAATGGCCTTGCACTCTTCGGGATCACCCACAACGGTGCCAGTGCAATGAGCTTCCAGGTAACCCATGTCATTTGGTGTTAGATCAATTTCCTTGTAGAATTCCAATAGTAGTTTTCTTTGAATATTTCCTGATGGATAGGTAATACCTTCCGGCTTGTATCCATCACAGTTGGTTTTCGAATAAACCACACTTGCGTAGATGCGTTTCGCATCTCTTTTCCTCTGAAGGAATAGGCAGTTAATTGCCTCAGAGCGTGAGTATCCACATGCATCTTTGTCAAATGGGCGACAGTAACCGTCCTGCGACAAAACACCGAGTCTGAAACATGGAATATGAGTATTTTACAAAAGCAATAGTGATGACAAGCGAAGAGCTGCTTACCGTGCAAATTGAAGGGTCACAAAGGGATGCAACAACAAATTGGCACCGCCAATAATTGCAGCGTCAATTTCACCATTTCGAATTGCACTAAATGCATTATCCAAGGCATACATTGAACTGGAGCAAGCCGTGTCAAGCAAAAAGGACGGGCCCTCTAAACCAAGGGTGTACGAAATCCTATTGGCCAGCATTGCGCGACTGCAGCCGGTGATGCCAAAACCCCCCGACGAAACCTTCTCATAGAACCAAGTTTTCTCTGACTCAGATATACAAGATCCGATATAGACGCCAGTTTTCGTACCACGCAGGCTTTTCGGATTGATACCTGCATCAATGACAGCTTCGTACGCTGTCTCTATCAAAATTCGTGTTTGTGGATCCAAAGTATGCGCTTGCTTGAAGTGTACCCCAAAGAATGTTGCATCGAACTTTTCCAGATTGCTGATTTTACCAAATCGCTTGGGAATCTCAGGATTAAAATGACGCCAACGACGCTCATCGTCATCTACCATGTCAATCTGATGAAACAATATTAGCGTGAATCAGAATGACCAATTATGTAATCGATATTATTAATAACTCTTTAGTTTTTAAGATTGAAAATCATTCTAGTTGTTTATAAGAAAAATGGAGACTGACTAAATAACATTATATTTAATTATAATATTAAATTTTTGCTCACCCAACATTTTTTTTTTACACTGTCTTGCAATTATTAAATGAAAATGTTGAAAAAAATGTTTAACGACTAAAAATTAAATATACAAATTGTAGATATTTCTGTTTTATAAAATTAGGAAAAGAAAGTCACTCAAATTATTGAATTTGGATTAATCTTTTGACCGGTTTAAATTGGAAATATTTGTATTAACTTAAAGGGTTGAATTGTTCAAGAAATATATAAATTATATTTCCACATAAATTTAAAATACACAGATCGTAGTTTCCGAAAGATATTTTCATATTGAAATATTAAAAAATATTATAAAATGAAAGTCTCGTATATTGTGGAATTAAGTTCAGTAAATTATATTACATATAATTTATGAATTTTATATATTATATTATCTGGTATCAACTTAATGAAAATTTTGGATATATTTATAAATTTTTAGAGTCACTTGAATTAATCAAGAAATATATATTATTCCAGATAAATATGAACTACACAAATCATTGTTTTTATCAGTTAATTCCGTATTAAAATATTATTTAACGAATGTCGTGTATCTTGTTGAATTAAGTGTTAACTGTTGATTGTTGTAATAAATATAACTTGTTTCCATTTCAAACTTGTGTTGTAATTTTTTGAATTGAAGTAATTCCACATAAGCATTTTTATTTAAATCGATTGTGCGATTGCAAACCTTGTTGTAAAGATTGTACTCGTATTCGGAGATATTTTTGCAATTGGGAAATTTCCCGGCCATTCCAGAAATAACAATATCATCGCCATCTGTATCAGGACGCGATCTAGAGTATTTTTTATTCTTTTTTGCCATGTCAGAAGCCATATCTTTGAGTTTTAAACACTTGATTTGTACTAGGGGTAATGTTATTATTTATTAAACGTCCTTTGACAGGCTTGATTTCACTTGTACACTAAGATATATATCACAATATGGTTAAAGTTTGCGTTTCGTTCCGAAATGTAATCCAGCGAGAGAAAGCGAACGAATTGCCAGACAAACAGCAATTAAACCCATACCTTACCCACTAGCTGCTTTTATACACTTATTACGAAGGGCATATCACAAAGTCAAAAAAGGAATAAAAGTGGTGAATACTTTGACCAGATACTCTTCCCAGCAAGAAAGTCAACGAATTCCAAATTAATTAAGCAATTGATTTTGCCGTGCACTGTGATGTCAAATGCTTTTACATTTTTAGTATAAAAATGTGTGCATCGATAGATATGTGTAGTCGTTGCAGTTGACTTAATGTATTTTAGTTTCGGTATAAAAATTATAAATATTCAAGTACAACGTTGCACTCTAAATCGAAGAAAATGTGCAATTGTGTGGCTAATGCAGTACGCTTTGCATAATTCATACGTGCTCAAGGGAACGGCGCAGATCCTTCAGCAATCTGATGTTTCTGCGCGTCGTTGCCGAGTTGAAGCGTCTGACGCCACCATTGTTTATGTGGACTTTAATCGGATCATACTTAGCTCGGGCAAGAAGTCGGTGTCGGATGTGCTGGGCTATGTCGATTATACTGTGCAGAGTTTGCGCAACAAGGAAATGTTCCATTCCATGCAGCTGAGCTTTGAGCAGTGTTGGAATTTTATGCTCTGGCTGGATCAGTCCAATTTCTTCGGCATTCGAGGCAAATTGCCCAAGGGCATTGATAAGACGGTCACCTCAATTGCGGCGGGCAACACAACGTTGCGTCAGAGTCAGGCGAGAAGTGAGGACGTGGGTGAGTTCTCCGATCTGGCCGACTGGACAGATCCGTGTGATACGCACATAATCAACGAGGTCATCTGCAAGGCGTGCAATCATTGTCGCGACCTGGATCTCTGCAAGGACAAACAGCTCGCCCTGAAGGATGGCATGTGAGTGGTGCAGCCGTTCTCATAATTACATATCAACTTATAAATGTTATTTGATTTGGTTGCAGTCCTGTTTGGCTATGCGCCCAGTGCTATGTAGCCTACGACAATGAGGAGATAGAGATGCGCATGATTGATGTGCTGCAGCACAAAGTGATGTCCTATGTGCTCCAGGATCTGCGCTGTGTGCGCTGCAACGAAATCAAACGCGAAAATCTCGCCGAGTTCTGCACCTATGCTGGCAATTTTGTGCCCCTAATCAGTGGCAAGGAGATTGAAACGCTCCTCAACACATTTAATAACGTTGCCAGCTACCATAAGATGCAGTTGCTCCAGCAAACGGTGCTGCAGGCACTAAAAACTCCCCGTTAAACATGAGCCAGCGACATTTAAGTATTTTCTAAATATGGTTTGTAATTTGTGTTGATTAAACTCGTTTTACATTTCATTTCTACACTCTTAATTTTCTGTAACTGGTTCCAAATTGACTCATAATAGTTGGTCACATTTCGTAATTTTTCAACCTTTACTCTAAATTGTATGGCTCGAATGTGTTTGGTTATTCGAATAAGTAGTAATTATATTGATTATGCTTATACTAAATAAACGAGTATTGTTTAAATATTCACTCGAGATAAATTTGATGACTTGGATCAAGTTCATCAATACTCCTTTACTTTTAATGGTCAGTAGGCAACATAAGAAAATATAGAGTTGCAGCGTTAACCGATTCCGATCAATTTGTCGCCTGAGCTGTAACGGCCGATACATAAACAAAGCAGTGCATCTAAGCGCGTAAAAAAGCTGAGCTTTGAGAAAAAGCTTTAGCGCAAACGGAGCATACTGAAGGTTACCCTACCGGCGATAGATCGTTTAAGTCAGCTTTTATAACGCAGCCAATTTGGTTGTCTACACTTGGCTTCCGGCAGCTGGAGCTGCACCGAAAGAAATTATAAAAGTCAGCTGATCCCAGCAAAATACTTATTTAAGTTTTTAAAAAGTGCTAGTTGAAGAAAAAATCGTAGGTCTGCCAGAATTCTTTTATGGTCAAAATAACGTGGCAACTGTATCGAAAATAAGACACTATTTAGACAAATCGAAAGCAAAAACAAAAAACTATAGAAACCACACAAATGTATAAAATAAGAACAACGGAGAACGTTGCAGTCAGGCGTAACCGACTGAGAAATTCTTTGATAACATAACTAATACCAGCTGATAGCCGGAAGCAAGGAGCAGAGTGGGCGCAGCCAAAAAATACCGAGATGGTTCTTAGTAATCTTCCTTTCAATTTTGGTATCTGTAACTCTTAAATTGCGGGAGATATGGGTTTTGAGAACTTTGGGCGTGGCAAAAAAGATGTTGGAGGACGATCTTAGTAATTCGATGTTTGGTAACTGTAGCTCTTAAATGCGGGAATCTTGGAGGCGGAGACATACATATTAATACATATTAATAGCATCACGTACTAAAAGTCCCAAAATACCAGTTACAAAAATCTTTTTTTAAATAATACATACAACAGATATTTATGTACATAAGTATAAATATAAAACCAACCAAAAATACCTTAATAATCCCCACAAAAAAAACATATACCAGAAAAATACACATAATGTAATAATGTAAAAATGACTGTGTAAGACAATAAAAATAAAATCAGAACCAAATCTATTATGTATAAAAACATTCACTGTTGACATGAACATTGAACAGTGCACTCCAAACACTTAAGGAGTTAATAAACAAATAAAATTGTTTTAGTCATATACAAAAAAAAAAGTAATTGAATTAAATGAATTATTAAAATGATTAATGTTGTATTTTTAAAATCTATTCACCTTTTGAAAATTATAATTGATTACGGTGCCAGTTTATATTACATATTAGTATATCCACTCTAGAAGACAAGATAAACAAGAAGGATGCTAGCAAATAAACTTCAGAATAGGTAATAGGTTTATTTGTAGGGAATCTCTTTTAACTCGCATTCAGAGATTCATGGTGATTATAGACAGCGAGGATCGATCACCAGCTCAGATACCGCAAATTTTAGGGGACAGTAAAGTAGGTATAAGCAACTCCCCTCTAATAATACTAACTGTAACTAACAGGGTCCCGACCGCCGCTGTGAACCAGAGGCCTTCTTGTAGGTTATATTTAAAGAAGGAATTGTATATTCTAGGGAATTCCTTTCAAAAGACAGATTGAAAAGTACAACTTGAGTTGACAAAGTTCAACGATCTGTCGTCGTCAAATAAATATACGGTCTGTGCCATTTGCTAATCAGTTAAGAGCGTTCATAAATTTAAAATCATTCACCCGAATCGATGTTTAAGCAAGTTGATAATAAAAACAACTGTCTATCATATTAAAAATTGAATTTTGTGAGAAAACATGTTTTTTTTTTTTACAATGATTTTGATGCAAGCCTTAATGCGATAAAGTGAAAAGTAAAAGTAGAGAGACTATTTAACGGGAATATTAGGCCACGGCTACTGGCTTACCATCTCGAATATACTCTTCAAAGTTCTTGTCATCTAATAGTCCAGGATCAAAATCGTTAATAATCTGAGGTAGGACTGGATTTTCCAACATTGTAGAGTGATTGCCCTCGATGACCTTTAGGGTTACTTTACCAGAAGTTAGCTGGGAAACACAATAATCTTCTTCGATATCCTTTAGGGACACCTCTGCGGGACGGACTAACATAATGGGAGACTTCAAGTCCCTTATGCTGTTCAGATCGAACTTCGCTGCGATTTTAACCCTTCGGAATAAGGCCTCGATCATCACTTTGAAGTATTCTTTGCTGTAGATATTCTGTTTGTCCACATATTTTATGAATAAATCCATTTTCTCCTTGAGAGTGTCGAGCTTGTGGAAAACGGCAGATATGCTCTCCTTAGTTTCCTCTGGGAATATTTGATTGACAATACTTGAGAACAGCAAGTCATACAGGGAGTTATCTGTGAAATTTTCTCCCAGATGTAAGTTCGTAAGTTTCGTTAGGAAATGCGGTGCACCATCTATCAAAAGAACATGTCCACGGTAACCCAATTGCTCCAGCAGTGCGGCCAGTTGAAGAGCCACATACGATCCATAAGAATATCCAATAAGGTAGAATGGATGTGTGGGCTTCAGTAGGGCTTTTACATGCTACAACAACAGAGTGATGATTATTTTTTAAAGATTTATTCATAAATATATTCGAGAAATCGAAATCTGTAATATACTAACCTCCAATGTCTGTTGACCAATATCATTGATAGTCTCCACCTGTGCAAACTGATGGAGTTGTAATACATTCGCCCTGCTGTTCAACTTGGCTCCAATATTATACCATGCTTGGCCAGCTGTTCCTTCTATGCCAGGTATTATAATGCTAGGTGGAAAATTTTGCTTTGTCAGTCTCCCATGTGTTTGAAGGGAATACATTATCTGATCGGAATGGGCTTCATCACCAAAGTTACGCAGTAAAAGCTCTATACCCATTAGCTTTCCTTCGGATGCTAAGATCATTTTCACCGCATCCGAATTATCCTTTTCCCTTGCCTCCATAATCTCATGCAGCTTTTGGACGGTGAGTGACCGCAGATCCTGAGGAGTCATTACGAGTTCAAAGTCACGTTCAAGCGTTTGCTTGATTTCAACGGACATGAGTGAGTCCATGCCCATTTCGGACAGTGTTGTGCCCAGCGAGACAGACTTTAAGTCGCGTATACCCATTATGTGCATTACCGTATCGATAATACTTTCATTTCCGGAACGACCTGAGCGCTTTTCGGCAACAACCATACTGGCTACAACGGCCGATTTCGCACTTAGTAGTGTGTCCAGTTCCTGTAGGCATGATGAGATTCTTTGCTGCAGCGTTCCCCCGATTTCCAAGTCAATTTTATCTTCGGCCATATCGGCGACTAATCCCACCTCGCCCACAGCACCCCATTGAATGGCCTTGGCTGGCAGACCATCCCGGCTGCGGCCCTCGATGATACGCTCCATGACAGAATTGGCCATGCCATAATTGGTTTGTCCAGCATTTCCACGACCACAGGACACACTTGAGAATACTACGAAATGGTCCAGCTCTGGGCACAAGGTGCGGGATAATGCATCCAAATGTTTGGTGGCAACCGCTTTTGGCGAAAAGCTTTGCACAAATTGCTCCATATTTTGATTGGCAAAGATGCCGTCACGTAGGGCAACTGCTAGATTGAATATACCGCCAATTGAACCCAGTTTGGCAGCCTCCACCAAGAGATTGCGACAGCCCTCAACTGTTGATATATCTGCTGTGTTGACTACAACTTCACAGCCGTAAGTCTTCCAAAGTCTGCGAGTTAGAGAGAGCGACCGCAAAATTATTAAGATGTTTATAGTTAATCCAATTGAAATAAGCAAATACATACGCAATTCGAAAGGACTGATAGTCCTTGGTAATGCCACGGCTGGAGCTGAGCACTAGCTTGCGGGCACCACGCAAGCACATCCAATCGGCTAATTCCAAGCCGAATCCACCCAAACCACCCGGAATGACATAAGTCATATGGGGCTTAAAGTAGATTTGGCTTTGGACACGTACTGGCAGAGTTTCGGCTGCTTCCGGGTTATCACGCACTTTAATTATGACCTTGCCAATATGCTTGCCACCAATCAAATGTCTGAATGCCTGCTCAATCTCATTAGCCGGAAACACTGTGACTGGCAATGGTTGTATTATGCCACTGGAAATATCCATGTCAATGAGTTTCTTCAAGTGCTGCAAGCAAAATGAGATTTTATTAGATTATCAATAAATCGGAGTAACAAAATTGTACAAAAATTAATTACCCAAATATGATCATCGGGTGCCCCCAACAGACTATCCGCCAGCACCGCATGGAAGGTGAGCTCTTTGAGGAAACAGCCTAAGCCGAGCTTGGTATCGTTGGCCATATCGAATTTGCCAATCTCGAGGAAGTGGCCCGACTGCCCAAGACAGCGCACCGACGCCAGTAGCTTGTCTTCTGAGAGTGAATTCAGTACAAAGTCAACACCCTTTCCATCGGTTTCACACTGTATCATTTGCTCAAAGGACGTGTCTCGAGAATTGCCAATGTGCGAACCTAAAACGTGAAATCTCTTTTATTTTTGAGCAGTAAACCAATACGTGACACAGCTTACATACCTTCCAGCTGTGGGAAGGTGTCCAAGAGGAATTTCTTCTTCAGTGGAGTACTGCATGTGGTATACACATCCAAATTGTAGGCCAATGCCACGCGAATTGCTGCCAGGCCAATTCCTCCTGTTCCGGCGTGTATAAGTATGCTCTTTCCTTTGCGAATGTCGGTTGCCATAAAGAATGCGTAATATACGGTTATATAAACAACTGGCACCGTAGCAGCATCCTGCAGCGACCAGTGGTCGGGAATGTTCCAAATAAGCTTCGATGGCTTATCCACATATGAAGCGACACCTCCCTTAACAACCATGCTCATAATTCGTCGACCGGTTTGCATATTGATGCCGGAGTATTCAAATCCAAGCACACAACTTTGATCGATTCGGTTAGAACCGTCTAATTCAGTTGCCAGTCGACCAGTTGCCAGCATTACGTCTTTGAAGTTGAGCGATGAGTACGCGATCTTAATGATACAGTCTTCCGGATCAAGAGGTCCCTCAAACCAGCGCAATGACGACAAATCTCCGTGCTGCATCACATTTCCATAAATGTGATCTAGTCTGGGTTTGACCTCATCATTAACGGGCAGATTCAGATGCCTGAGACTTCCCCAAGTTCCCTACCCAAGTTGTCGGGCTATTATGAAATATTTAAGTTCACATATATATATACTTACATGGCGATATATGTTGAAAGCCAGGCCCAGTGCAAATTGGCTGGAATAAAATGGATCTGCTAAGTTAAACTCGGGTGCTTTCGGATCATCAATATAGAAACAGGTGACCAAGTTGCCATCGGGCTCCTTTCGCAAGCAATTCACTAATCCAACCAGACCATTGTGTTTCTCATTGAAAGCGTAGGCAACAACAGCACTCTTCATACTAATGGCAGACTGCACCTGACTTATCCACTCAAACTTCATGTCGCTATCAGAAACTTTGACGACAGTCGGCTGCAATTGCAATTTCTTGGAGATATTCTGGAGTAGTACGAAGACTTCCTCATTGTTGTCTATTGGAATGACCGTGATCAAGTGGAATTGTTCGGGCAGTTTTAAGTTGCTTATGTTTGTCGTGGGTCGTTCTCTAAGCAATAAGTAGCCGTTATCTACCAGAACCTTTTGGGCATTCATAATCACATCCTCGTTGAGATCTCCACGAGTTCCACCGGCTACAATGAAATGGTAATTGGATAGATTTTCCACCTTCCCATTTTCGATATGTATGCCAGGGATTTCATCAATCTTTCTGTCGGTCAAATACATGTACTCTCCAGTAACAATCGGTAAGTCCTCAATAGCATCGATAAACTTCGCCAAAACGTTGTCTCTTCCATCGGTGTCAACTTCAACGAGTTTTACCTTCGATATCGACATGTTTTCTAAGGCAAGTTGTACGCATATTCGTGCTGCATTTGATAGAGTCATTTCTGGTGCTGGCAAATAGGGCAAAAATTCGTACTGTTCCAATACTGGAATGCCGGGAGGTTTGCGCCTTTGAACCAGACTGGCATGAAGTCCAATCACTTCAATGCCACCGGCTACAATGCGATTATTCTTATGATCCACATAAACATCAATAATTCGGTTCTCGGGATCCATTTTGTTTATCACATCGAAATGAGGAATTCCATTTATACGAAGCTTACGAATTTTCGTTGGGAGCAAGAGGGAGCGCGAATCTGTGCCCAATATCTGAATTTGTAGCATTGCGTCCATAAATGTCACCCAGTTATAGTCCCATTCAACCGTTCCATATAATCCATCCGCTCGAGCGCTGCGAACGGGTTGGAACGCTCCATTATAATGGTATCCACGTAGTCTTAGTTCCTTGTAGAAATCTTTTTTGGCAAGCATCGGGAATTTCGATTCGTTCTGGAAATTATATATTTCCGGTGCGAGTGGCTTCTCAATCTCTCTTATATTACCTGTAACTACCAAGCTACCCGCTTCAGTTATCTGAAATCAATATATTTATATACTCAGATGCATTAAGAGTTGCATAAGAATAACGAATTTAGTCTACCTCAAAGTGGCCGCTGCCATAGTTAATCATAACATTCAGTTCAACTTCTCCATTAACTGACATATTTGTGGCTCTCAGGAATTGCACCTCCTCAAATTCGACTGAAATATCCGTGTAACTTGGCCCATGATGCATTAGAGAGAACGTCTTCCAAACGTATTGTAAATAGCTAGTAGCGGGTACGAGAATTTTACCATCAATAATGTGACCACCCATACACTCTTCATCACTGGCCAAGTTAATAAGGAAAACGCGCTCTACACTGGCCTTAGTCTTCATATTCTCATACTTCGTCACAAACCAATCTTCACTGTGATCCCAACGGATGAGAGAACTAATGCCCGGAGTTGATCGTGAAACAGGGAATTCAACTTTGGGATATAAGTTGGCCACCGGCACCATAACACCATTTTCATATAATCTGCAATAAAATGATTACAAGTTAATACATTTATATTAATATTCAATATTTGAACGCGTTACTTACTTGCCAAGTGCGGTCATAAAGAAGAGCGCATTGTTTTTGTTTCCTCGATGGGTTAGTGGTATATAAACACCATTAGGCATAGATCGCTTTAGGATGGCGCCCAATAAACCATGTGGAGCAATCTCAATAGTCAATGCATTCTTGGGTAGTTCTGCAAAAGTCTCCTCGAAGAGTACACTGTGCAGCAGATTATTGGTATGGTATTCGGCAGAGCACAATTTATTTTCAGTTTGTTCCCATTCACTCCTCGGCACACTGGTACTCAGCCACTTGGCTGTCCTAGTCTTTGGCTGTGTGATTATCTCCTTCAAATATTTTAACAATTGGGGTCCCATAGATGCAATATATCTTGAATGATATGCAATATTCGAGCATGGCACTTCCTTTGCAAAGATATCTTTCGATTTTAGTTCTGCGACGAATCGTCGAACTTCATCAATGGGTCCCGAGATGGTGCAGGAGTCGGCACTATTGTGGCAGGCGACTTCAATGGCTTCCGGCAGCAAGTTCTTAATTGCCCTATACCCAATGCCCACAGCTGCCATACCACCTCTGATTTTTTTAGACTCCATACTGACTCGACCACGACAATAAGCAGCTAGTATCATTTGTTCAGCCGTTACTCCTCCATCTGCGTAGGCGCAACCCAATTCTCCAACGGAATGTCCAATAATAAAATCGGGTTCCAAGTTTAGTGAACGGAGAACATCAGTCAGACCAATTTGTACAGAGGCTATGCCGACAAAAGAGTGCAAAATATTCTCGTAAATTGCAGGATCGTTCGAAGTGAGGATATTAATGAGGTCGAGGCCTTTCGGGACTAATGTATTGTGGGAGATTTCAATGGATTGCCGGAAGCGTGGAATCATCATCAATGATGCTCCCATTTCGTTCCACTGTGAACCCATGCCGCTGAATACCCAGACAATGGGCCGCTTAAGGCCAGTGTAATGCTGGACATTCCTAACCAAAGATTTTGTTGGTTGGTTGCCGTTATTGCCGAATATGCCATATCCTCGAAATACCATGCCGGTTACTTCTTCCTCTTGTATATTCTGCAACAGTCCAATGAACTCGGCATCCAACGGTTTCTTCTCAATCCCATTGAAAATCTCATTGACAGCATCCTCCGTTCTGCCAGCCCATGTCACAATCCTGGGCAGATTATCCTCAGGTATTCCATAGTTTACCTTTGACTTCGGATGTGCTTTAAGAATGGCATGTGCATTGGCGCCACCAAACCCGAACGAATTAACTGCGATACATGGCTTTGGCAGAGGAGTGACATCCTTAACCACAACTAAACGTCCCTCCGCCAGTGCTTTTATTGTTCTTTTCACCTCGGTAAAGTTAATATTGGGTGCTATTAGGCCAGTTTCGAAAGCAAAGCACGCTTTCACTAGTGAACAGATACCAGAGGCAGGTTCCGAATGTCCAATATTTGATTTGACAGAGCCCACAAGAAGTGGCTCCTGACGCTGGCTACACAGCACACTATCAATGGCCTTGCACTCTTCGGGATCACCCACAACGGTGCCAGTGCAATGCGCTTCCAGGTAACCCAAGTCATTTGGTGTTAGATCAATTTCCTTGTAGAATTCCAATAGTAGTTTTCTTTGAATATTTCCTGATGGATAGGTAATACCCTCCGGCTTGTATCCATCACAGTTGGTTTTCGAATAAACAACACTTGCGTAGATGCGTTTCGCATCTCTTTTCCTCTGAAGAAATAGGCAGTTAATTGCCTCAGAGCGTGAGTATCCACATGCATCTTTGTCAAATGGGCGACAGTAACCGTCCTGCGACAAAACACCGAGTCTGAAACATGAAATATGAGTATTTTACAAAAGCAATAGTGATGACAAGCGAAGAGCTGCTTACCGTGCAAATTGAAGGGTCACAAAGGGATGCAACAACAAATTGGCACCGCCAATAATTGCAGCGTCAATTTCACCATTTCGAATTGCACTAAATGCATTATCTAAGGCATACATTGAACTGGAGCAAGCCGTGTCAAGCAAAAAGGACGGGCCCTCTAAACCCAGGGTGTACGAAATCCTATTGGCCAGCATTGCGCGACTGCAGCCGGTGATGCCAAAACCCCCTGACGAAACCTTCTCATAGAACCAAGTTTTCTCTGACTCAGATATACAAGATCCGATATAGACGCCAGTTTTCGTACCACGCAGGCTTTTCGGATTGATACCTGCATCAATGACAGCTTCGTACGCTGTCTCTATCAAAATTCGTGTTTGCGGATCCAAAGTATGCGCTTGCTTGAAGTGTACCCCAAAGAATGTTGCATCGAACTTTTCCAGATTGCTGATTTTACCAAATCGCTTGGGAATCTCAGGATTAAAATGACGCCAACGACGCTCATCGTCATCTACCATGTCAATCTGATGAAACAATATTAGCGTGAATCAGAATGGCCAATTATGTAATCGATATTATTAATAACTCTTTAGTTTTTAAGATTGAAAATCATTCTAGTTGTTTATAAGAAAAATGGAGACTGACTAAATAACATTATATTTAATTATAATATTAAATTTTTGCTCACTCAACATTTTTTTTTACACTGTCTTGCAATTATTAAATGAAAATGTTGAAAAAAATGTTTAACGACTAAAAATTAAATATACAAATTGTAGATATTTCTGTTTTATAAAATTAGGAAAAGAAAGTCACTCAAATTATTGAATTTGGATTAATCTTTTGACCGGTTTAAATTGGAAATATTTGTATTAACTTAAAGGGTTGAATTGTTCAAGAAATATATAAATTATATTTCCACATAAATTTAAAATACACAGATCGTAGTTTCCGAAAGATATTTTCATATTGAAATATTAAAAAATATTATAAAATGAAAGTCTCGTATATTGTGGAATTAAGTTCAGTAAATTATAATATATAATCTATAAATTTTATATATTATATTATCTGGTAATGACTTAATTAACCTTTTTGGAAATATTTATAAATTTTTAGAGTCACTTGAATTAATCAAGAAATATATATTATTCCAGATAAATATGAACTACACAAATCATTGTTTTTATCAGTTAATTCCGTATTAAAATATTATTTAACGAATGTCTTGTATATTGTTGAATTAAGTGTTAACTGTTGATTGTTGTAATAAATATAACTTGTTTCCATTTCAAACTTGTGTTGTAATTTTTTGAATTGAAGTAATTCCACATAAGCATTTTTATTTAAATCGATTGTGCGATTGCAAACCTTGTTGTAAAGATTGTACTCGTATTCGGAGATATTTTTGCAATTGGGAAATTTCCCGGCCATTCCAGAAATAACAATATCATCGCCATCTGTATCAGGACGCGATCTAGAGTATTTTTTATTCTTTTTTGCCATGTCAGAAGCCATATCTTTGAGTTTTAAACACTTGATTTGTACTAGGGGTAATGTTATAATTTATTAAACGTCCTTTGACAGGCTTGATTTCACTTGTACACTAAGATATATATCACAATATGGTTAAAGTTTGCGTTTCGTTCCGAAATGTAATCCAGCGAGAGAAAGCGAACGAATTGCCAGACAAACAGCAATTAAACCCATACCTTACCCACTAGCTGCTTTTATACACTTATTACGAAGGGCATATCACAAAGTCAAAAAAGGAATAAAAGTGGTGAATACTTTGACCAGATACTCTTCCCAGCAAGAAAGTCAACGAATTCCAAATTAATTAAGCAATTGATTTTGCCATGCACTGTGGCGTCAAATGCTTTTACATTTTTAGTATAAAAATGTGTGCATCGATAGATATGAGTAGTCGTTGCAGTTGACTTAATGTATTTTAGTTTCGGTATAAAAATTATAAATATTCAAGTACAACGTTGTACTCTAAATCGAAGAAAATGTGCAATTGTGTGGCTAATGCAGTACGCTTTGCATAAGTCATACGTGCTCAAGGGAACGGCGCAGATCCCTCAGCAATCTGATGTTTCTTCGTGTCATTGCCGAGTTGAAGCGTCTGACGCCACCATTGTTTGCCCAAGGGCATTGATGAGACGGTCACCTCAATTGTGACGGGCAACACAACGTTGCGTCAGAGTCAGGCGAGAAGTGAGGACGTGGGTGAGTTCTCCGATCTGGCCGACTGGACAGATCCGTGTGATACGCACATAATCAACGAGGTCATCTGCAAGGCGTGCAATCATTGTCGCGACCTGGATCTCTGCAAGGACAAACAGCGCGCCCTGAAGGATGGCATGTGAGTGGTGCAGCCGTTCTCATAATTACATATCAACTTATAAATGTTATTTGATTTGGTTGCAGTCCTGTTTGGCTATGCGCCCAGTGCTATGTAGCCTACGACAATGAGGAGATAGAGATGCGCATGATTGATGTGCTGCAGCACAAAGTGATGTCCTATGTGCTCCAGGATCTGCGCTGTGTGCGCTGCAACGAAATCAAACGCGAAAATCTCGCCGAGTTCTGCACCTGTGCTGGCAATTTTGTGCCCCTAATCAGTGGGAAGGAGATTGAAACGCTCCTCAACACATTTAATAACGTTGCCAGCTACCATAAGATGCAGTTGCTCCAGCAGACGGTGCAGCAGGCACTAAAAACTCCCCGTTAAACATGAGCCAGCGACATTTAAGTATTTTCTAAATATGGTTTGTAATTTGTGTTGATTAAACTCGTTTTACATTTCATTTCTACACTCTTAATTTTCTGTAACTGGTTCCAAATTGACTCAGTAGTTGGCCACATTTCGTAATTTTCAACCTTTACTCTAAATTGTATGGCTCGAATGTGTTTGGTTATTCGAATAAGTAGTAATTATATTGATTATGCTTATACTAAATAAACGAGTATTGTTTAAATATTCACTCGAGATAAATTTGATGACTTGGATCAAGTTCATCAATACTCCTTTACTTTTAATGGTCAGTAGGCAACATAAGAAAATATAGAGTTGCAGCGTTAACCGATTCCGATCAATTTGTCGCCTGAGCTGTAACGGCCGATACATAAACAAAGCAGTGCATCTAAGCGCGTAAAAAAGCTGAGCTTTGAGAAAAAGCTTTAGCGCAAACGGAGCATACTGAAGGTTACCCTACCGGCGATAGATCGTTTAAGTCAGCTTTTATAACGCAGCCAATTTGGTTGTCTACACTTGGCTTCCGGCAGCTGGAGCTGCACCGAAAGAAATTATAAAAGTCGGCTGATCCCAGCAAAACGCTTCCTTAAGTTTTTGAAAAGTGCTAGTTGAAGAAAAAATCGTAGGTCTGCCAGAATTCTTTTATGGTCAAAATAACGTGGCAACTGTATCGAAAATAAGACACTATTTAGACAAATCGAAAGCAAAAACAAAAAACTATAGAAACCACACAAATGTATAAAATAAGAACAACGGAGGACGTTGCAGTCAGGCGTAACCGACTGAGAAATTCTTTGATAACATAGCTAATACCAGCTGATAGCCGGAAGCAAGGAGCAGAGTGGGCGCAGCCAAAAAATACCGAGATGGTTCTTAGTAATCTTCCTTACAATTTTGGTATCTGTAACTCTTAAATTGCGGGAGATATGGGTTTTGAGAACTTTGGGCGTGGCAAAAAAGATGTTGGAGGACGATCTTAGTAATTCGATGTTTGGTAACTGTAGCTCTTAAATGCGGGAATCTTGGAGGCGGAGACATACATATTAATACATATTAATAGCATCACGTACTAAAAGTCCTAAAATACCAGTTACAAAAATCTTTTTTAAAATAATACATACAACAGATATTTATGTACATAAGTATAAATATAAAACCAACCAAAAATACCTTAATAATCCCCACAAAAAAACATATACCAGAAAAATACACATAATTATTTTTCCATTTTAGAATAATGAATTAAGTTTCAGTGAAATAGAAATAAAATCAACACATTTAAAAACCAAGAAGAAAATTCCAGAGTTGGAACTCCTTTCACCGCATCGAAATGTATGTGATACATAAACTTAATTTTTTATATTAAGTTTTTTGTAAAATTATGTGTTCACTTACTTCTGTGCATAGCCATATGTAAACATATAAATGAAAATTTTGCTGCGCATTGTTCTGCCAGTTCAAAAATTTGTTCAATTATTTTTTTATTATCCATCCATGCAAAAATGTACAAAATGATCCCTTAAATCCTTACGTAAAACTAATATAAAAGAAAAGAAGAGAAAAATGCACTAATAAATAACCCCTCCCTATATATATATACATATATAACTTTAAGCTTGCAGTTTTATAAGGGCTAAGCTTGTAGTTTTGTTCGACTTTAGCTTGAAGCTTATCGAAAGCTAAGCTTGCAGCTTTAGCCGAGCGTAACTTTGAGCTTAAGCCGAGCGTAGCTTTTAGCATAAGCTTTAATTCGAAATGGCGCCAACAGCAAGCTTTGGTCTTAACTTGTAATTCAATTCGGATAGGTGTCTACAAAATGCGCACCATGCGTACTTCTTAACACTTTTTAATTTAAATACGAATTTTGTCAATGAAAAATTGAAAATGGAAGTGAATATCTACTAAAAAAATAAAATATCTACCATAAAAAAATTATAAACAATAATCAAAAACTTTTGTTTTATTCAAAAATAAACAACAAAAGTCCAGCTTTACTATGTAAAACAATAAAAATAAAATCAGAACCAAATCTATTATGTATAAAAACATTCACTGTTGACATGAACAACAAATAGTTAAAGGGTTAATAAACAAATAAAATTGTTTTAGTTATATACAAAAAAAAATGTAATTGATTTAAATGAATTATTAAAATGACCAACGTTGTATTTTTAAAATCTATTCACCTTTTGAAAATTATGTTTGATTACGATGCCAGTTTATATTACATATTAGTATATCCACTCTAGAAAACAAGATAAACAAGAAGGATGCTAGCAAATAAACTTCAGAATAGGTAATAGGTTTATTTTTAGGGAATCTCTTTTAACTCGCATTCAGAGATTCATGGTGATTATAGACAGCGAGGATCGATTACCAGCTCAGATACCGCAAATTTTAGGGGACAGTCAAGTAGGTATAAGCAACTCCCCTCTAATAATACTAACTGTAACTAACAGGGTCCCGACCGCCGCTGTGAACCAGAGGCTTTCTTGTAGGTTATATTTAAAGAAAGAATTTTATATTCTAGGGAATTCCTTACAAAAGACAGATTGAAAACTACAACTTGAGTTGACAAAGTTCAACGATCTGTCGTCGTCAAATAAATATACGGTCTGTGCCATTTGCTAATCAGTTAAGAGCGTTCATAAATTTCAAATCATTCACCCGAATCGATGTTTAAGCAAGTTGATAATAAAAACAACTGTCTATCATATTTAAAATTGGATTTTGTGAGAAAACATGTTTTGTTTTATTTTCGTTACAATGAGAATATTTGATGCAAACCTTAATGCGATAAAGTGAAAAAGTAAAAGTAGAGAGACTATTTAATGGGAATGTTAGGCCACGGCTACTGGCTTAGCATCTCGAATATACTCATCAAAGTTCTTGTCATCTAATAGTCCAGGATCACAATCGTTAATAATCTGAGGTAGGACTGGATTATCCAACATTGTAGAGTGATTGCCCTCGATGACCTTTAAGGTTACTTTACCAGAAGTTAGCTGGGAAACACAATAATCTTCTTCGATATCATTTAGAGACACCTCTGTGGGACGGACTAACATAATGGGAGACTTCAAGTCCCTTATGCTGTTCAGATCGAACTTCGCTGCGATTTTAACCCTTCGGAATAAGGCCTCGATCATCACTTTGAAGTAGTCTTTGCTGTAGATATTCTGTTTGTCCACATATTTCATGAATAAATCCATTTTCTCCTTGAGAGTGTCGAGCTTGTGGAAAACGGCGGATATGCTCTCCTTAGTTTCCTCGGGGAATATATAATTGGCAATGCTCGAGAACAGCAAGTCATACAGGAAGTTATCTGTGAAATTTTCTCCCAGATGTAAGTTCGCCAGTTTCGTTATAAAATGCGGTGCACCATCTATCAAAAGAACATGTCCACGGTAACCCAATTGCTCCAGCAGTGCGGCCAGTTGAAGAGCCACATACGATCCATAAGAATATCCAATAAGGTAGAATGGATGTGAGGGCTTCAGCAGGGCTTTTACATGCTACAACAACAGAGTGATGATTATTTTTTAAAGATTTATTCATAAATATATTCGAAAAATCGAAATCTGTAAGATACTAACCTCCAATGTCTGTTGACCAATATCATTGATAGTCTCCAGCTGTGCAAACTGATGGAGTTGTAATACATTCGCCCTGCTGTTCAACTTGGCTCCAATATTATACCATGCTTGGCCAGCTGTTCCTTCTATGCCAGGTATTATAATGCTAGGTGGAAAACTTTGCTTTGCCAGTGTCGTATGCGTTTTGAGGGAATACATTACCTGATCGGAATGGGCTTCATCTCCTAAGTTACGCAGTAAAAGCTCTATACCCATAAGCTTTCCTTCGGATGCTAAGACCATTTTCTCCGCATCCGAATTATCCTTTTCCCTTGCCTCCATAATCTCTTGCAGCTTTTGGACGGTGAGTGACCGCAGATCCTGAGGAGTCAATACGAGTTCAAAGTCACGTTCAAGCGTTTGCTTGATTTCAACGGACATGAGTGAGTCCATGCCCATTTCGGACAGTGTTGTGCCCAGCGAGACAGACTTTAAGTCGCGTATACCCATTATGTGCATTACCGTATCGATAATACTTTCATTTCCGGAACGACCTGAGCGCTTTTCGGCAACAACCATACTGGCTACAACGGCCGATTTCGCACTTAGTAGTGTGTCCAGTTCCTGTAGGCATGATGAGATTCTTTGCTGCAGCGTTCCCCCGATTTCCAAGTCAATTTTATCTTCGGCCATATCGGCGACTAATCCCACCTCGCCCACAGCACCCCATTGAATGGCCTTGGCTGGCAGACCATCCCGGCTGCGGCCCTCGATGATACGCTCCATGACAGAATTGGCCATGCCATAATTGGTTTGTCCAGCATTTCCACGACCACAGGACACACTTGAGAATACTACGAAATGGTCCAGCTCTGGGCACAAGGTGCGGGATAATGCATCCAAATGTTTGGTGGCAACCGCTTTTGGCGAAAAGCTTTGCACAAATTGCTCCATATTTTGACTGGCAAAGATGCCGTCACGTAGGGCAACTGCTAGATTGAAAATACCGCCAATTGAACCCAGTTTAGCAGCCTCCACCAAGAGATTGCGACAGCCCTCAACTGTTGATATATCTGCTGTGTTGACTACAACTTCACAGCCGTAATTCTTCCAAAGCCTGCGAGTTAGAGAGAGCGACCGCAAAATTATTAAGATGTTTACAGTTAATCCAATTGAAATAAGCAAATACATACGCAATTCGAAAGGACTGATAGTCCTTGGTAATGCCACGGCTGGAGCTGAGCACTAGTTTGCGGACACCACGCAAGCACATCCAATCGGCTAATTCCAAGCCGAATCCACCCAAACCACCCGGAATGACATAAGTCATATGGGGCTTAAAGTAGATTTGGCTTTGGACACGTACTGGCAGAGTTTCGGCTGCTTCCGGGTTATCACGCACTTTAATTATGACCTTGCCAATATGCTTGCCACCAATCAAATGTCTGAAGGCCTTCTCAATCTCATTAGCCGGAAACACTGTGACTGGCAATGGTTGTATTATGCCACTGGAAATATCCATGTCAATGAGTTTCTTCAAGTGCTGCAAGCAAAATGAGATTTTATTAGATTATCAATAAATCGGAGTAACAAAATTGTACAAAAAATAATTACTAAAATTATATGATCATCGGGTGCCCCCAACAGCCTATCCGCCAGCACCGCATGGAAGGTGAGCTCTTTGAGGAAACAGCCCAAGCCGAGCTTGGTATCATTGGCCATATCGAATTTGCCAATCTCGAGGAAGTGGCCCGACTGCCCAAGACAGCGCACCGACGCCAGTAGCTTGTCTTCTGAGAGTGAATTCAGCACAAAGTCAACACCCTTTCCATCGGTTTCACACTGTATCATTTGCTCAAAGGACGTGTCTCGAGAATTGCCAATGTGCGATTCTAAAACGTGAAATCTCTTTTATTTTTGAGCAGTAAACCAATACGTGACACAGCTTACATACCTTCCAGCTGTGGGAAGGTGTCCAAGAGGAATTTCTTCTTCAGTGGAGTACTGCATGTGGTATACACATCCAAATTGTAGGCCAATGCCACGCGAATTGCTGCCAGGCCAATTCCTCCTGTTCCGGCGTGTATAAGTATGCTCTTTCCTTTGCGAATGTCGGTTGCCATAAAGAATGCGTAATATACGGTTATATAAACTACTGGCACCGTAGCAGCGTCCTGCAGCGACCAGTGGTCGGGAATGTTCCAAATAAGCTTCGATGGCTTATCCACATATGAAGCGACACCTCCCTTAACAACCATGCTCATAATTCGTCGACCGGTTTGCATATTGATGCCGGAGTATTCAAATCCAAGCACACAACTTTGATCGATTCGGTTAGAACCGTATAATTCAGTTGCCAGTCGACCAGTTGCCAGCATTACGTCTCTGAAGTTGAGCGATGAGTATGCGATCTTAATGATACAGTCTTCTGGATCAAGAGGTCCCTCAAACCAGCGCAATGACGACAAATCTCCGCGCTGAATCACATTTCCATAAATGTGATCTAGTCTGGGTTTGACCTCATCATTAACGGGCAGATTCAGATGCCTGAGACTTCCCCAAGTTCCCTACACAAGTTGTCGGGCTATTATGAAATATTTAAGTTCACATATATATATATACTTACATGGCGATATATGTTGAAAGCCAGGCCCAGTGCAAATTGGCTGGAATAAAATGGATCTGCTAAGTTAAACTCGGGTGCTTTCGGATCATCAATATAGAAACAGGTGACCAAGTTGCCATCGGGCTCCTTTCGCAAGCAATTCACTAATCCAACCAGACCATTGTGTTTCTCATTGAAAGCGTAGGCAACAACAGCACTCTTCATACTAATGGCAGACTGCACCTGACTTATCCACTCAAACTTCATGTCGCTATCAGAAACTTTGACGACAGTCGGCTGCAATTGCAATTTCTTGGAGATATTCTGGAGTAGTACGAAGACTTCCTCATTGTTGTCTATTGGAATGACCGTGATCAAGTGGAATTGTTCGGGCAGTTTTAAGTTGCTTATGTTTGTCGTGGGTCGTTCTCTAAGCAATAAGTAGCCGTTATCTACCAGAACCTTTTGGGCATTCATAATCACATCCTCGTTGAGATCTCCACGAGTTCCACCGGCTACAATGAAATGGTAATTGGATAGATTTTCCACCTTCCCATTTTCGATATGTATGCCAGGGATTTCATCAATCTTTCTGTCGGTCAAATACATGTACTCTCCAGTAACAATCGGTAAGTCCTCAATAGCATCGATAAACTTGGTCAAAACGGTGTCTCTTCCATCGGTGTCAACTTCCACGAGTTTTACCTTCGATATCGACATGTTTTCCAAGGCAAGTTGTACGCATATTCGTGCTGCATTTGATAGAGTCATTTCTGGTGCTGGCAAATAGGGCAAAAATTCGTACTGTTCCAATACTGGAATGCCGGGAGGTTTGCGCCTTTGAACCGGACTGGCATGAAGTCCAATCACTTCAATGCCACCTGCTACAATGCGATTATTCTTATGATCCACATAAACATCAATAACTCGGTTCTCGGGATCTATTTTGTTTATCATATTGAAATGATGGACCCCATTTATACGCAGCTTACGAATTTTCGTTGGGAGCAAGAGGGAGCGCGAATCTGTGCCCAATATCTGAATTTGTAGCATTGCGTCCATAAATGTCACCCAGTTATAGTCCCATTCAACCGTTCCATATAATCCATCCGTTCGAGCGCTGCGAACGGCTCGGAACGCTCCATTATAATGGTATCCACGTAGTCTTAATTCCTTGTAGAAATCTTTTTTGGCAACCATCGGGAATTTCGATTCGTTCTGGAAATTATATATTTCCGGTGCGAGTGGCTTCTCAATCTCTCTTATATTACCTGTAACTACCAAGCTACCCGCTTCAGTTATCTGAAATCAATATATTTATATACTCAGATGTATTAAGAGTTGCATAAGAATAACGAATTTAGTCTACCTCAAAGTGGCCGCTGCCATAGTTAATCATAACATTCAGTTCAACTTCTCCATTAACTGACATATTTGTGGCTCTCAGGAATTGCACCTCCTCAAATTCGACTGGAATATCCATGTAACTTGGCCCATGATGGATTAGAGAGAACGTCTCCCAAACGTATTGTAAATAGCTAGTAGCGGGTACGAGAATTTTACCATCAATAATGTGACCACCCATAAACTCTTCATCATCACTGGCCAAGTTAATAAGGAAAACGCGCTCTACACTGGCCTTAGTCTTCATATTCTCATACTTCGTCACAAACCAATCTTCACTGTGATCCCAACGGACGAGTGAACTAATGCCCGGAGTTGATCGTGAAACAGGGAATTCAACTTTGGGATATAAGTTGGCCACCGGCACCATAACACCATTTTCATATAATCTGCAATAAAATGATTACAAGTTAATACATTTATATTAATATTCAATATTTGAACGCGTTACTTACTTGCCAAGTGCGGTCATAAAGAAGAGCGCATTGTTTTTGTTTCCTCGATGGGTTAGTGGTATATAAACACCATTAGGCATAGATCGCTTTAGGATGGCGCCCAATAAACCATGTGGAGCAATCTCAATAGTCAATGCATTCTTGGGTAGTTCTGGAAAAGTCTCCTCGAAGAGTACACTGTGCAGCAGATTATTGGTATGGTATTCGGCAGAGCACAATTTATTTTCAGTTTGTTCCCATTCACTCCTCGGCACACTGGTACTCAGCCACTTGGCTGTCCTAGTCTTTGGCTGTGTGATTATCTCCTTCAAATATTTTAACAATTGGGGTCCCATAGATGCAATATATCTTGAATGATATGCAATATTCGAGCATGGCACTTCCTTTGCAAAGATATCTTTTGATTTTAGTTCTGCGACGAATCGTCGAACTTCATCAATGGGTCCCGAGATGGTGCAGGAGTCGGCACTATTGTGGCAGGCGACTTCAATGGCTTCCGGCAGCAAGTTCTTAATTGCCCTATACCCAATGCCCACAGCTGCCATACCACCTCTGATTTTAGACTCCATACTGACTCGACCACGACAATAAGCAGCTAGTATCATTTGTTCAGCCGTTACTCCTCCATCTGCGTAGGCGCAACCCAATTCTCCAACGGAATGTCCAATAATAAAATCGGGTTCCAAGTTTAGTGAACGGAGAATATCAGTCAGACCAATTTGTACAGAGGCTATGCCGACAAAAGAGTGCAAAATATTCTCGTAAATTGCAGGATCGTTCGAAGTGAGGATATTAATGAGGTCGAGGCCTTTCGGGACTAATGTATTGTGGGAGATTTCAATGGATTGCCGGAAGCGTGGAATCATCATCAATGATGCTCCCATTTCGTTCCACTGTGAACCCATGCCGCTGAATACCCAGACAATGGGCCGCTTAAGGCCAGTGTAATGCTGAACATTCCTAACCAAAGATTTTGTTGGTTGGTTGCCGTTATTGCCGAATATGCCATATCCTCGAAATACCATGCCGGATACTTCTTCCTCTTGTATATTCTGCAACAGTCCAATGAACTCGGCATCCAACGGTTTCTTCTCAATCCCATTGAAAATCTCATTGACAGCATCCTCCGTTCTGCCAGCCCATGTCACAATCCTGGGCAGATTATCCTCAGGTATTCCATAGTTTACCTTTGACTTCGGATGTGCTTTAAGAATGGCATGTGCATTGGCGCCACCAAACCCGAACGAATTAACTCCGATACATGGCTTTGGCAGAGGAGTGACATCCTTAACCACAACTAAACGTCCCTCCGCCAGTGCCGTTATTGTTGGTTTCACCTCGGTAAAGTTAATATTGGGTGCTATTAGGCCAGTTTCGAAAGCAAAGCACGCTTTCACCAGTGAACAGATACCAGAGGTAGGTTCCGAATGTCCAATATTTGATTTGACAGAGCCCACAAGAAGTGGATCCTGACGCTGGCTACACAGCACACTATCAATCGCCTTGCACTCTTCGGGATCACCCACAACGGTGCCAGTGCTATGTGCTTCCAGGTAACCCAAGTCATTTGGTGTTAGATCAATTTCCTTGTAGAATTCCAATAGTAGTTTTCTTTGAACATTTCCTGATGGATAGGTAATACCCTCCGGCTTGTATCCATCACAGTTGGTTTTCGAATAAACAACACTTGCGTAGATGCGTTTCGCATCTCTTTTCCTCTGAAGGAATAGGCAGTTAATTGTCTCAGAGCGAGTGTATCCGCTTGCATCTTTGTCAAATGGACGACAGTAACCGTCCTGCGCCAAAACACCGAGTCTGAAACATGAAATATGAGTATTTTACAAAAGCAATAGTGATGACAAGCGAAGAGCTGCTTACCGAGCAAATTGAAGGGTCACAAAGGGATGCAACAACAAATTGGAACCGCCAATAATTGCAGCGTCAATTTCACCATTTCGAATTGCACTAAATGCATTATCCAAGGCATACATTGAACTGGAGCAAGCCGTGTCAAGCAAAAAGGACGGGCCCTCTAAGCCCAGGGTGTACGAAATCCTATTGGCCAGCATTGCGCGACTGCAGCCGGTGATGCCAAAACCCCCTGACGAAACCTTCTCATAGAACCAAGTTTTCTCTGACTCAGATATACAAGATCCGATATAGACGCCAGTTTTCGTACCACGCAGGCTTTTCGGATTGATACCTGCATCAATGACAGCTTCGTACGCTGTCTCTATCAAAATTCGTGTTTGCGGATCCAAAGTATGCGCTTGCTTGAAGTGTACCCCAAAGAATGTTGCATCGAACTTTTCCAGATTGCTGATTTTACCAAATCGCTTGGGAATCTCAGGATTAAAATGACGCCAACGACGCTCATCGTCATCTACCATGTCAATCTGATGAAACAATATTAGCGTGAATCAGAATGGCCAATTATGTAATCGATATTATTAATAACTCTTTAGTTTTTAAGATTGAAAATCATTCTAGTTGTTTATAAGAAAAATGGAGACTGACTAAATAACATTATATTTAATTATAATATTAAATTTTTGCTCACCCAACATTTTTTTTTTACACTGTCTTGCAATTATTAAATGAAAATGTTGAAAAAAATGTTTAACGACTAAAAATTAAATATACAAATTGTAGATATTTCTGTTTTATAAAATTAGGAAAAGAAAGTCACTCAAATTATTGAATTTGGATTAATCTTTTGACCGTTTTAAATTGGAAATATTTGTATTAACTTAAAGGGAAGAATTGTTCAAGAATTATATATATTATATTTCCACATAAATTTAAAATACACAGATCGTAGTTTCCGAAAGATATTTTCATATTAAAATAAAAAATATTATAAAATGAAAGTCTCGTATATTGTGGAATTAAGTTCAGTAAATTATAATATATAATCTATAAATTTTATATATTATATTATCTGGTAATGACTTAATTAACCTTTTTGGAAATATTTATAAATTTTTAGAGTCACTTGAATTAATCAAGAAATATATATTATTCCAGATTAATATGAACTACACAAATCATTGTTTTTATCAGTTAATTCCGTATTAAAATATTATTTAACGAATGTCGTGTATCTTGTTGAATTAAGTGGTAATTGTTGATTGTTGTAATAAATATAACTTGTTTCCATTTCAAACTTGTGTTGTAATTTTTTGAATTGAAGTAATTCCACATAAGCATTTTTATTTAAATCGATTGTGCGATTGCAAACCTTGTTGTAAAGATTGTACTCGTATTCGGAGATATTTTTGCAATTGGGAAATTTCCCAGCCATTCCAGAAATAACAATATCATCGCCATCTGTATCAGGACGCGATCTAGAGTATTTTTTATTCTTTTTTGCCATGTCAGAAGCCATATCTTTGAGTTTTAAACACTTGATTTGTAATAGAGGTAATGTTATAATTTATTAAACGTCCTTCGACAGGCTTGATTTCACTTGTACACTAAGATATATATCACAATATGGTTAAAGTTTGCGTTTCGTTCCGAAATGTAATCCAGCGAGAGAAAGCGAACGAATTGCCAGACAAACAGCAATTAAACCCATACCTTACCCACTAGCTGCTTTTATACACTTATTACGAAGGGCATATCACAAAGTCAAAAAAGGAATAAAAGTGGTGAATACTTTGACCAGATACTCTTCCCAGCAAGAAAGTCAACGAATTCCAAATTAATTAAGCAATTGATTTTGCCGTGCACTGTGATGTCAAATGCTTTTACATTTTTAGTATAAAAATGTGTGCATCGATAGATATGTGTAGTCGTTGCAGTTGACTTAATGTATTTTAGTTTCGGTATAAAAATTATAAATATTCAAGTACAACGTTGTACTCTAAATCGAAGAAAATGTGCAATTGTGTGGCTAATGCAGTACGCTTTGCGTAAGTCAGACGTGCTCAAGGGAACGGCGCAGATCCTTCAGCAATCTGTTGCGCAAAATGTTTCTGCGTATCATTGCCGAGTTCAAGCGTCTGGGCGCCACCATTGTCTATGCGGACTTCAATCGGATCATACTCAGCTCGGTCAAGAAGTCGGTGTCGGATGCGCTGGGCTATGTTGATTATGTTGTGCAGAGTTTGCGCAACAAGGAAATGTTCCATTCCATGCAGCTGAGCTTTGAGCAGTGTTGGAATTTTATGCTCTGGCTGGATCAGTCCAATTTCTTCGGCATTCGAGGCAAATTGCCCAAGGGCATTGATGAGACGGTCACCTCAATTGCGGCGGGCAACACAACGTTGCGTCAGAGTCAGGCGAGAAGTGAGGACGTGGGTGAGTTCTCCGATCTGGCCGACTGGACAGATCCGTGTGATACGCACATAATCAACGAGGTCATCTGCAAGGCGTGCAATCATTGTCGCGACCTGGATCTCTGCAAGGACAAACAGCGCGCCCTGAAGGATGGCATGTGAGTGGTGCAGCCGTTCTCATAATTACATATCAACTTATAAATGTTATTTGATTTGGTTGCAGTCCTGTTTGGCTATGCGCCCAGTGCTATGTAGCCTACGACAATGAGGAGATAGAGATGCGCATGATTGATGTGCTGCAGCGCAAAGTGATGTCCTATGTGCTCCAGGATCTGCGCTGTGTGCGCTGCAACGAAATCAAACGCGAAAATCTCGCTGAGTTCTGCACCTGTGCTGGCAATTTCGTGCCCCTAATCAGTGGCAAAGAGATTGAAACGCTCCTCAACACATTTAATAACGTTGCCAGCTACCATAAGATGCAGTTGCTCCAGCAAACGGTGCTGCAGGCACTAAAAACTCCCCGTTAAACATGAGCCAGCGACATTTAAGTATTTTCTAAATATGGATTGAAATTTGTGTTGATTAAACTCGTTTTACATTTCATTTCTACACTTTTTAATTTTCTGTAACTGGTTCCAAATTGACTCATAATAGTTGGCCACATTTCGTAATTTTCCAACCTTTACTCAAAATTGTATGGCTCGAATGTGTTTGGTTATTCGAATAAGTAGTAATTATTTTGATTATGCTTATACTAAATAAACGAGTATTGTTTAAATATTCACTCGAGATATATTTGATGACTTGGATCAAGTTCATCAATACTCCTTTACTTTTAATGGTCAGTAGGCAACATAAGAAAATATAGAGTTGCAGCGTTAACCGATTCCGATCAATTTGTCGCCTGAGCTGTAACGGCCGATAAATAAACAAAGCAGTGCATCTAAGTAAAAAAGCTGAGCTTTGAGAAAAAAGCTTTAGATTATAAAAGTCAGCTGATCCCAGCAAAATACTTATTTAAGTTTTTAAAAAGTGCTAGTTGAAGAAAAAATCGTAGGTCTGCCAGAATTCTTTTATGGTCAAAATAACGTGGCAACTGTATCGAAAATAAGACACCATTTAGACAAATCGAAAGCATAAACAAAAAACTATAGAAACCACACAAATGTATAAAATAAGAACAACGGAGAACGTTGCAGTCAGGTGTAACCGACTGAGAAATTCTTTGATAACATAACTAATACCAGCTGATAACCGGAAGCAAGGAGCAGAGTGGGCGCAACCAAAAAATACCGAGATGGTTCTTAGTAATCTTCCTTACAATTTTGGTATCTGTAACTCTTAAATTGCGGGAGATATGGGCTTTTCAGAACTTTGGGCGTGGCAAAAAAGATGTTGGAGGGCGATCTTAGTAATCTACATTCGATGTTTGGTAACTGTAGCTCTTAAATGCGGGAATCTTGGAGGCGGAGACATACATATTAATACATATTAATAGCATCACGTACTAAAAGTCCTAAAATACCAGTTACAAAAATCATTTTTAAAATAATACATACAACACATATTTATGTACATAAGTATAAATATAAAACCAACCAAAAATACCTTAATAATCCCCACAAAAAAAAACATATTGCAGAAAAATACACATAATTATTTTTCCATTTTAGAATAATGAATTAAGTTTCAGTGCAATAGAAATAAAATCAACACATTTAAAAACCAAGAAGAAAATTCCAGAGTTGGAACTCCGTTCATCGCATCGAAATGTATGTGATACATAAACTTAATTTTTTATATTAAGTTTTTGTAAAATTATGTGTTAACTTACTTCTCTGCATAGCCATATGTAAACATATAATTGAAAATTTTGCTGCGCATTGTTCTGCCAGTTCAAAAATTTGTTCAATTTTTTTTTTTATTATCCATCCATGCAAAAATGTACAAAATTATCCCTTAAATCCTTACGTAAAATTAATATAAAAGAAAAGAAGAGAAAAATAATAATAATAAATAACCCCTCCCTACATATATATATACATATAACTTTAAGCTTGCAGTTTTATAAGGGCTAAGCTTGTAGTTTTATCCGACTTTAGCTTGAAGCTTATCGAAAGCTAAGCTTGCAGCTTTAGCTGAGCGTAGCTTTGAGCTTAAGCCCAGCGTAGATTGCAGCCTAAGCTTTAAGCCTAAGCTAAGAATTCAGCTTAATTCGAAATGGCACCAACAGCAAGCTTTGGTCTTAACTTGTAACTCAATTCGAATAGGTGTCTACAAAATGCGCACCATGCGTACTTCTTAACACTTTTTAATTTAAATACGAATTTTGTCAATGAAAAATTGAAAATGGAAGTGAATATCTACAAAAATAATTAAATAATAATAAAATAAAATAACTGTATAAAAACATTCACTGTTGACATGAACAACAAATAGTTAAAGGGTTAATAAACAAATAAAATTGTTTTAGTTATATACAAAAAAAAATGTAATTGATTTAAATGAATTATTAAAATGACCAACGTTGTATTTTTAAAATCTATTCACCTTTTGAAAATTATGTTTGATTACGATGCCAGTTTATATTACATATTAGTATATCCACTCTAGAAGACAAGATAAACAAGAAGGATGCTAGCAAATAAACTTCAGAATAGGTAATAGGTTTATTTTTAGGGAATCTCTTTTAACTCGCATTCAGAGATTCATGGTGATTATAGACAGCGAGGATCGATCACCAGCTCAGATACCGCAAATTTTAGGGGACAGTCAAGTAGGTATAAGCAACTCCCCTCTAATAATACTAACTGTAACTAACAGGGTCCCGACCACCGCTGTGAACCAGAGGCCTTCTTGTAGGTTATATTTAAAGAAGGAATTTAAAATTGGATTTTGTGAGAAAACATGTTTTGTTTTATTTTCGTTACAATGAGAATATTTGATGCAAGCCTTAATGCGATAAAGTGAAAAAGTAAAAGTAGAGAGACTATTTAATGGGAATATTAGGCCACGGCTACTGGCTTACCATCTCGAATATACTCTTCAAAGTTCTTGTCATCTAATAGTCCAGGATCAAAATCGTTAATAATCTGAGGTAGGACTGGATTATCCAACATGGTAGTGTGATTACCTTCGATGACCTTTAGGGTTACTTTACCAGAAGTTAGCTGGGAAACACAATAATCTTCTTCGATATCCTGTAAGGCAACCTCTGCGGGACGAACTAACATAATGGAAGACTTCAAGTCCCTTATGCTGTTCAGATCGAACTTCGCTGCCATTTTAACCCTTCGGAATAAGGCCTCGATTATCACTTTGGAGTAGTCTTTGCTGTAGATATTCTGTCTGTCCACATATTCCATGAATACATTCATTTTCTCTTTGAGAGTGTCGAGCTTGTGGAAAACGGCAGATACGCTCTCCTTAGTTTCCTCTGGGAATATTTGATTGACAATACTTGAGAACAGCAAGTCATACAGGGAGTTATCTGTGAAATTTTCTCCCAGATGTAAGTTCGTAAGTTTCGTTAGGAAATGCGGTGCACCATCTATCAAAAGAACATGTCCACGGTAACCCAATTGCTCCAGCAGTGCGGCCAGTTGAAGAGCCACATACGATCCATAAGAATATCCAATAAGGTAGAATGGATGTGTGGGCTTCAGTAGGGCTTTTACATGCTACAACAACAGAGTGATGATTATTTTTTAAAGATTTATTCATAAATATATTCGAGAAATCGAAATCTGTAATATACTAACCTCCAATGTCTGTTGACCAATATCATTGATACTCTCCAGCTGTGCAAACTGATGGAGTTGTAATACATTCGCCCTGCTGTTCAACTTGGCTCCAATATTATACCATGCTTGGCCAGCTGTTCCTTCCATGCCAGGTATTATAATGCTAGGTGGAAAACTTTGCTTTGCCAGAGTCGTATGCGTTTTGAGGGAATACATTATCTGATCGGAATGGGCTTCATCACCCAAGTTACGCAGTAAAAGCTCCATACCCATTAGCTTTCCTTCGGATGCTAAGACCATTTTCACTGCATCCGTTTTATCCTTTTCCCTCGCCTCCATAAACTCTTGAATCTTTTGGAAGGTGAGTGATCGCAGATCCTGAGGAGTCAATACGAGTTCAAAGTCACGTTCAAGCGTTTGCTTGATTTCAACGGCCATGAGTGAGTCCATGCCCATTTCGGACAGTGTTGTGCCCAGCGAGACAGACTTTAAGTCGCGTATACCCATTATGTGCATTACCGTATCGATAATACTTTCATTTCCGGAACGACCTGAGCGCTTTTCGGCAACAACCATACTGGCTACAACGGCCGATTTTGCACTTAGTAGTGTGTCCAGTTCCTGTAGGCATGATGAGATTCTTTGCTGCAGCGTTCCACCGATTTCCAAGTCAATTTTATCTTCGGCCATATCGGCGACTAATCCCACCTCGCCCACAGCACCCCATTGAATGGCCTTGGCTGGCAGACCATCCCGGCTGCGGCCCTCGATGATACGCTCCATGACAGAATTGGCCATGCCATAATTGGTTTGTCCAGCATTTCCACGACCACAGGACACACTTGAGAATACTACGAAATGGTCCAGCTCTGGACACAAAGTGCGAGATAATGAATCCAAATGTTTGGTGGCAACCGCTTTTGGCGAGAAGCTTGCCACAAATTGCTCCACATTTTGATTGGCAAAGATGCCGTCTCGTAGGGCAACTGCTAGATTGAAAATACCGCCAATTGAACCCAGTTTAGCAGCCTCCACCAAGAGATTGCGACAGCCCTCAACTGTTGATATATCTGCTGTGTTGACTACAACTTCACAGCCGTAAGTCTTCCAAAGTCTGCGAGTTAGAGAGAGCGACCGCAAAATTATTAAGATGTTTATAGTTAATCCAATTGAAATAAGCAAATACATACGCAATTCGAAAGGACTGATAGTCCTTGGTAATGCCACGGCTGGAGCTGAGCACTAGCTTGCGGGCACCACGCAAGCACATCCAATCGGCTAATTCCAAGCCGAATCCACCCAAACCACCCGGAATGACATAAGTCATATGGGGCTTAAAGTAGATTTGGCTTTGGACACGTACTGGCAGAGTTTCGGCTGCTTCCGGGTTATCACGCACTTTAATTATGACCTTGCCAATATGCTTGCCACCAATCAAATGTCTGAATGCCTGCTCAATCTCATTAGCCGGAAACACTGTGACTGGCAAAGGTTGTATTATGCCACTGGAAATATCCATGTCAATGAGTTTCTTCAAGTGCTGCAAGCAAAATGAGATTTTATTAGATTATCAATAAATCGGAGTAACAAAATTGTACAAAAAATAATTACCCAAATATCATCATCGGGTGCCACCAACAGACTATCCGCCAGCACCGCATGGAAGGTGAGCTCTTTGAGGAAACAGCCCAAGCCGAGCTTGGTATCATTGGCCATATCGAATTTGCCAATCTCGAGGAAGTGGCCCGACTGCCCAAGACAGCGCACCGACGCCAGTAGCTTGTCTTCTGAGAGTGAATTCAGCACAAAGTCAACACCCTTTCCATCGGTTTCACACTGTATCATTTGCTCAAAGGACGTGTCTCGAGAATTGCCAATGTGCGATTCTAAAACGTGAAATCTCTTTTATTTTTGAGCAGTAAACCAATACGTGACACAGCTTACATACCTTCCAGCTGTGGGAAGGTGTCCAAGAGGAATTTCTTCTTCAGTGGAGTACTGCATGTGGTATACACATCCAAATTGTAGGCCAATGCCACGCGAATTGCTGCCAGGCCAATTCCTCCTGTTCCGGCGTGTATAAGTATGCTCTTTCCTTTGCGAATGTCGGTTGCCATAAAGAATGCGTAATATACGGTTATATAAACAACTGGCACCGTAGCAGCATCCTGCAGCGACCAGTGGTCGGGAATGTTCCAAATAAGCTTCGATGGCTTATCCACATATGAAGCGACACCTCCCTTAACAACCATGCTCATAATTCGTCGACCGGTTTGCATATTGATGCCGGAGTATTCAAATCCAAGCACACAACTTTGATCGATTCGGTTAGAACCGCCTAATTCAGTTGCCAGTCGACCAGTTGCCAGCATTACGTCTTTGAAGTTGAGCGATGAGTACGCGATCTTAATGATACAGTCTTCGGGATCAAGAGGTCCCTCAAACCAGCGCAATGACGACAAATCTCCGTGCTGCATCACATTTCCATAAATGTGATCTAGTCTAGGTTTGACCTCATCATTAACGGGCAGATTCAGATGCCTGAGACTTCCCCAAGTTCCCTACACAAGTTGTCGGGTTATTATGAAATATTTCAGTTCACATATATATATTTATACTTACATGGCGATATATGTTGAAAGCCAGGCCCAGTGCAAATTGGCTGGAATAAAATGGATCTGCTAAGTTAAACTCGGGTGCTTTCGGATCATCAATATAGAAACAGGTGACCAAGTTGCCATCGGGCTCCTTTCGCAAGCAATTCACTAATCCAACCAGACCATTGTGCTTCTCATTGAAAGCGTAGGCAACAACAGCACTCTTCATACTAATGGCAGACTGCACCTGACTTATCCACTCAAACTTCATGTCGCTATCGGAAATTTTGACGACAGTCGGCTGCAATTGCAATTTCTTGGAGATATTTTGGAGTAGTACGAAGACTTCCTCATTGTTGTCTATTGGAATGACCGTGATCAAGTGGAATTGTTCGGGCAGTTTTAAGTTGCTTATGTTTGTCGTGGGTCGTTCTCTAAGCAATAAGTAGCCGTTATCTACCAGAACCTTTTGGGCATTCATAATCACATCCTCGTTGAGATCTCCACGAGTTCCACCGGCTACAATGAAATGGTAATTGGATAGATTTTCCACCTTCCCATTTTCGATATGTATGCCAGGGATTTCATCAATCTTTCTGTCGGTCAAATACATGTACTCTCCAGTAACAATCGGTAAGTCCTCAATAGCATCGATAAACTTGGTCAAAACGGTGTCTCTTCCATCGGTGTCAACTTCCACGAGTTTTACCTTCGATATCGACATGTTTTCCAAGGCAAGTTGTACGCATATTCGTGCTGCATTTGATAGAGTCATTTCTGGTGCTGGCAAATAGGGCAAAAATTCGTACTGTTCCAATACTGGAATGCCGGGAGGTTTGCGCCTTTGAACCGGACTGGCATGAAGTCCAATCACTTCAATGCCACCGGCTACAATGCGATTATTCTTATGATCCACATAAACATCAATAATTCGGTTCTCGGAATCCATTTTGTTTATCATATTGAAATGATGGACCCCATTTATACGCAGCTTACGAATTTTCGTTGGGAGCAAGAGGGAGCGCGAATCTGTGCCCAATATCTGAATTTGTAGCATTGCGTCCATAAATGTCACCCAGTTATAGTCCCATTCAACCGTTCCATATAATCCATCCGCTCGAGCGCTGCGAACGGCTCGGAACGCTCCATTATAATGGTATCCACGTAGTCTTAGTTCCTTGTAGAAATCTTTTTTGGCAACCATCGGGAATTTCGATTCGTTCTGGAAATTATATATTTCCGGTGCGAGTGGCTTCTCAATCTCTCTTATATTACCTGTAACTACCAAGCTACCCGCTTCAGTTATCTGAAATCAATATATTTATATACTCAGATGCATTAAGAGTTGCATAAGAATAACGAATTTAGTCTACCTCAAAGTGGCCGCTGCCATAGTTAATCATAACATTCAGTTCAACTTCTCCATTAACTGACATATTTGTGGCTCTCAGGAATTGCACCTCTTCAAATTCGACCGGAATATCCATGTAACTTGGTCCATGATACATTAGAGAGAACGTCTCCCAAACGTATTGTAAATAGCATGTAGCGGGTACGAGAATTTTACCATCAATAATGTGGCCAACCATATAATCTTCATTATCACTGGCCAAGTTAACAGGGAAAACGCGCTCTCCGCTGGCCTTAGTCTTCATATTCTCATACTTCGTCACAAACCAATCTTCACTGTGATCCCAACGGACGAGTGAACTAATGCCCGGAGTTGATCGTGAAACAGGGAATTCAACTTTGGGATATAAGTTGGCCACCGGCACCATAACACCATTTTCATATAATCTGCAATAAAATGATTACAAGTTAATACATTTATATTTATATTCAATATTTGAACGCGTTACTTACTTGCCAAGTGCGGTCATAAAGAAGAGCGCATTGTTTTTGTTTCCTCGATGGGTTAGTGGTATATAAACACCATTAGGCATAGATCGCTTTAGGATGGCGCCCAATAAACCATGTGGAGCAATCTCAATAGTCAATGCATTCTTGGGTAGTTCTGCAAAAGTCTCCTCGAAGAGTACACTGTGCAGCAGATTATTGGTATGGTATTCGGCAGAGCACAATTTATTTTCAGTTTGTTCCCATTCACTCCTCGGCACACTGGTACTCAGCCACTTGGCTGTCCTAGTCTTTGGCTGTGTGATTATCTCCTTCATATATTCTAACAATGGAGGTCCCATAGATGCAATATATCTTGAATGATATGCAATATTCGAGCATGGCACTTCCTTTGCAAAGATATCTTTCAATTTTAGTTCTGCAACGAATCGACCAACTTCATCAATGGGTCCCGAGATGGTGCAGGAGTCGGCACTATTGTGGCAGGCGACTTCAATGGCTTCCGGCAGCATGTTCTTAATTACCTTATAGCCAATGCCCACAGCTGCCATCGCACCGCTGATTTTCTGAGAGTCCACACTGACTTGACCACGGTAATAAGCAGATAGTATCATTTGTTCAGCCGTTAGTCCGCCATCTGCGTAGGCGCAACCCAACTCTCCAACGGAATGTCCAATAATTAAATCGGGTTCCAAGTTTAGTGAACGGAGAACATCAGTCAGACCAATTTGTACAGAGGCTATGCCGACAAAAGAGTGCAAAATATTCTCGTAAATTGCAGGATCGTTCGAAGTGAGGATATTAATGAGGTCGAGGCCTTTCGGGACTAATGTATTGTGGGAGATTTCAATGGATTGCCGGAAGCGTGGAATCATCATCAATGATGCTCCCATTTCGTTCCACTGTGAACCCATGCCGCTGAATACCCAGACAATGGGCCGCTTAAGGCCAGTGTAATGCTGAACATTCCTAACCAAAGATTTTGTTGGTTGGTTGCCGTTATTGCCGAATATGCCATATCCTCGAAATACCATGCCGGATACTTCTTCCTCTTGTATATTCTGCAACAGTCCAATGAACTCGGCATCCAACGGTTTCTTCTCAATCCCATTGAAAATCTCATTGACAGCATCCTCCGTTCTGCCAGCCCATGTCACAATCCTGGGCAGATTATCCTCAGGTATTCCATAGTTTACCTTTGACTTCGGATGTGCTTTAAGAATGGCATGTGCATTGGCGCCACCAAACCCGAACGAATTAACTCCGATACATGGCTTTGGCAGAGGAGTAACATCCTTAACCACAACTAAACGTCCCTCCGCCAGTGCCGTTATTGTTGGTTTCACCTCGGTAAAGTTAATATTGGGTGCTATTAGGCCAGTTTCGAAAGCAAAGCACGCTTTCACCAGTGAACAGATACCAGAGGCAGGTTCCGAATGTCCAATATTTGATTTGACAGAGCCCACAAGAAGTGGATCCTGACGCTGGCTACACAGCACACTATCAATCGCCTTGCACTCTTCGGGATCACCCACAACGGTGCCAGTGCTATGTGCTTCCAGGTAACCCAAGTCATTTGGTGTTAGATCAATTTCCTTGTAGAATTCCAAGAGTAGTTTTTCTTGAACATTTCCCGATGGATAGGTAATACCTTCCGGCTTGTATCCATCACAGTTGGTTTTCGAATAAACAACACTTGCGTAGACACGTTTCGCATCTCTTTTCCTCTGAAGGAATAGGCAGTTAATTGTCTCAGAGCGAGTGTATCCGCTTGCATCTTTGTCAAATGGGCGACAGTAACCGTCCTGCGACAAAACACCGAGTCTGAAACATGGAATATGAGTATTTTACAAAAGCAATAGTGATGACAAGCGAAGAGCTGCTTACCGTGCAAATTGAAGGGTCACAAAGGGATGCAACAACAAATTGGCACCGCCAATAATTGCAGCGTCAATTTCACCATTTCGAATTGCACTAAATGCATTGTCCAAGGCATACATTGAACTGGAGCAAGCCGTGTCAAGCAAAAAGGACGGGCCCTCTAAACCCAGGGTGTACGAAATCCTATTGGCCAGCATTGCGCGACTGCAGCCGGTGATGCCAAAACCCCCCGACGAAACCTTCTCATAGAACCAAGTTTTCTCTGACTCAGATATACAAGATCCGATATAGACGCCAGTTTTCGTACCACGCAGGCTTTTCGGATTGATACCTGCATCAATGACAGCTTCGTACGCTGTCTCTATCAAAATTCGTGTTTGTGGATCCAAAGTATGCGCTTGCTTGAAGTGTACCCCAAAGAATGTTGCATCGAACTTTTCCAGATTGCTGATTTTACCAGATCGCTTGGGAATCTCAGGATTAAAATGACGCCAACGACGCTCATCGTCATCTACCATGTCAATCTGATGAAACAATATTAGCGTGAATCAGAATGACCAATTATGTAATCGATATTATCAACAACTCTTTAGTTTTTAAGATTGAAAATCATTCTAGTTGCTTATATGAAAAATGGAGACTGACTAAATAACATTATATTTAATTATAATATTAAATTTTTGCTCACTCAACATTTTTTTTTACACTGTCTTGCAATTATTAAATGAAAATGTTGAAAAAAATGTTTAACAACTAAAAATTAAATATACAAATTGTAGATTTTTCTGTTTTATAAAATTAGGAAAAGAAAGTCACTCAAATTGTTGAATTTGGATTAATCTTTTGACCGTTGTAAATTGGAAATATTTGTATTAACTTAAAGGGTTGAATTGTTCAAGAAATATATACGAGTATATTATATTTCCACATAAATTTAAAATACACAGATCGTAGTTTCCGAAAGATATTTTCATATTAAAATATTAAAAAATATTATAAAATGAAAGTCCCGTATCTTGTGGGATTAACTTCAGTAAATTATAATATATAATTTATAAATTTTATATATTATATTATCTGGTAATGACTTAATGAACATTTTGGAAATATTTATAAATTTTTAGAGTCACTTGAATTGATCAAGAAATATATATTATTCCAGATAAATATGAACTACACAAATCATTGTTTTTATCAGTTAATTCCGTATTAAAATATTATTTAACGAATGTCGTGTATCTTGTTGAATTAAGTGTTAACTGTTGATTGTTGTAATAAATATAACTTGTTTCCATTTCAAACTTGTGTTGTAATTTTTTGAATTGAAGTAATTCCACATAAGCATTTTTATTTAAATCGATTGTGCGATTGCAAACCTTGTTGTAAAGATTGTACTCGTATTCGGAGATATTTTTGGAATTGGGAAATTTCCCAGCCATTCCAGAAATAACAATATCATCGCCATCTGTATCAGGACGCGATCTAGAGTATTTTTTATTCTTTTTTGCCATGTCAGAAGCCATATCTTTGAGTTTTAAACACTTGATTTGTAATAGGGGTAATGTTATAATTTATTAAACGTCCTTCGACAGGCTTGATTTCACTTGTACACTAAGATATATATCACAATATGGTTAAAGTTTGCGTTTCGTTCCGAAATGTAATCCAGCGAGAGAAAGCGAACGAATTGCCAGACAAACAGCAACTAACCCATACCTTACCCACTAGCTGCTTTTATACACTTATTACGAAGGGCATATCACAAAGTCCAAGAAGGAATAAAAGTGGTGAATACTTTGACCACATACGCTTCCCAGCAAGAAAGTCAACGAATTCCAAATTAATTAAGCAATTGATTTCGCCATGCACTGTGATGTCAATCGCTTTTACATTTCAAGTACAAAAATGTGGGCATCGATATACATATACTCGTATATAGTACTTGTAATTGACTTAATGTTTTCATATAAGTTTCGTTATAAAAATGATCAATTTACAATCCCTGTTTTTTCACATACAGAATTCTTATGAGGTCTATTAACTTTAATGCTATAATTACAAGGTTTAATATTATTTTCATTTTATTGTTTTAATTTTAATGTTTAGTTGGAGTTCCTTAAGGTAACTTTGTACACAAGTTTTCTATTAATCTAAAAATTCTATTCTGCATCGAATTAAATACTATATCATTAACTCAGAGCATTTCCTACAAATTAAAAGATTCATTTGTGTAGCTTAAACAAATTATGGTACAGTTAAACAATCCCAAAAATACGCAATTAAATTTATTTTATTTGGTATTTCCAAAATATGTAGTGTGTTATTGAAATCAATTGGCAAGGGAACAAAGCAAATTTTTTTCAATGAACTATACATACATAGTAGTTTGATATTTTGTTACTTTTAAGAAGTTAATGAACTTGAACAATCGGCGACAACCGGCAAAATGTAAATTAATTCTTCGATCGTTGAACTTACCTAATAGAATGCATACATGCATGTGTTGTTGCCTCTAGTATCTATATATATATATATATATGTATATACCATCACATGTTGTATTTAAAGGCTGAAATACAGAAATAGTTTATTTCGTCATAATCACAAAAATTGTTATTGTGTCTATAATATCTAAAACGTGCATTGGAATAGTTCAATTTTCCAATTGAGTAGTAAATAATAAAACTAATTCAATTTGTAACCATTACCATTATACTTACATTTGTTAGCCCAGTAAATAAAATCTGAGACTTTGATGTATTTTTTGAATGTAATTTGCATGCACAAACTGCAAACATTTTTATATCTCAAAATTTGCTTAAAGTGTTTTGTTAAATATTTATGTGTATGTGTATGTAATGTATGCAAGTGCGCATAATAATTTAGATAAATCCATGATGCATATCTTTAAAAAAGAAAAATGGAAAATGTTAAATTTGTATCAGACCATGGAGCAAGCGACCGGCAATGATTGTTGCTAATAATTTGCAAAAGTGGCTTGATTGCGGCCAGGAAATGCCCCAAGGGTCTTCCACAATCAATGGCAATCAATCGTTTTAGATTTTTCATACCTTTTCATCCATATGCAAGTGTGTGATTCGTGTGCGCATATTTCATCATTTGGCCAGAGGGTGTACATTCTGGCCGACAGTGTTAAATCAAATATTTTTTTATAAGCTCGTTGTTAGGAATGCAAATACACAAACTAAAATTTGAGCCTTCAAGCTTTACCCAGGATCCCAGTCTCAACTAGACACATTAGGCTCAAATATGCGTATTTGTATTCTTATTCAAGGATAAGTGTAGTAATCAATTCGAGTGTTTTGAACAGTTCTTACACTCAATAAAGTGGTCAAATATTAAAAGTCAACTATTTAAATTTGTTGCGTATGTTTTTGCTTATATGATATTGTTTGTTATTAAAATTGACTTAATAATTATAACAAACTTTTGACATACATACTTACAACTTTTAACAATATAACTATGTATGATTGCAGTGGCATACGTCATTTATTTATATTAAATGATTTATTTATTTTACTAAATGTATAATGTAATGTATATTTATTAAGTGAGCAAATTGCACTTTACGCATTGATTGACCGCAATACAATTGGGGAACATACAATAGGAAACCTGTATCTGCAATGCAAATCCCATAAACAGGTTTTTTATTTTAATGAGGTGATCAAAAGCCGGATTGTGTTAATGACGTGTTTGTATTGTGAAACTCATCTGAGTCGATCTCTACGCGCAATCATCGTAAGTTCAAGATTATCTCTCTGTCTTATCACATCGAGACACAAATTTACGTACAGAAATAGAGAGAAAGAGAGAGAGAGAGAGAGAGAGAGAGAGAGAGAGTCAGAGAGGGAAAGCTACCAGTACGCTGTGAAGCTTTTAATCTAAAGCTCAACGATGGGCATTTCTACGAGTTCGTCCAGTGTATCTTATTAGCTCCAAGCTTCCCAGCGGTAGTCTTAAATTAAATTCGGTCGCGTTCACAGCACTTGAATTGCTGGTTTGAGCAGCTAGCAATACTGGCTCACAAGTTTGTCTGGCATCCGTAGGAAAGATTTAAAAAGCGCTAATCAACCGCAGTGCGGCTTTTTGACCGAAAGTCAAGGTTATCACAACTTCAGAAGCCGAGGTTAGTTAAAATTTCTATATTTTGGCAAATTGTTGTGTTATTTTGGAAAAGCCCCATGAACGCATTTGCATATTTCATTTGACGTCATTGTTTACTTGGAATTTTTAATAGTAGGTCAGTCATATTTATTGTTATCATTTTTAAGTGTGCTTGACTCGATTTAACAATATATTTACTGGGTTTTTTTTTTGTTTAATTGTTGTTGAGAACTAAAATGAGTCAAATTACTATATATACATTTGTAAATGCATACTTTAATCGTAGATTATATATTGCTCATATCACATAAGAAGAATCGATATAAAACTGGTATGAAACTTTCCAAATATTGCACATTACTTAGCGAGGTCGGACAACTTTGTTGTTGGCATTGTTTAAAATAATTTGCAACTTTCAAGTTGTTTGAGATCATTAATTTGAATAAATTAAAGTTATTTTATTATTTACTTTATTTTGTTAAAAATGTTTATAAGCAAACTAATTACGCTATTTATTTTGCAGATCAATATGGATAAACATCTCGAATTGGCTGTTTTAGGCCTGGTTTTACTTTCATGTGTGTATGCTCTTCCCCAGGGTGCTTCAAATGTGGATAAAAACATTATGGATATCTTTAACACAAGTCCAAGCATACCAAATCAGTCGCAACGCCAGAACGGGTTCGCTGAGGTCGTTACACCCGTTCCCATAGATCCTTCGAGTCCGGTGATTGATTTCACATCAGTCAGCGGCAAGACGTCAACTTGTAATTGTGTGCCCTACTACATGTGCGATCCCTCGACGAATAGCATTACTGAAGACGAGTCGTTTGATGGGTTTGGAAAGATTGATATTCGCTTCGGCGACAACGACCCCATTTGCCCCGCATCTATAGATGTTTGCTGTGAAGGCAATCGCACACGCGATGTGGTCTTGAACCCAACGCCCCTGGATAAGAGACCGAACCAACCGCGAGGCTGTGGAATTCGAAATGTTGGTGGACTGGACTTCGAGCTAACTGGCGCCACACAGAATGAAGCCGGTTTTGGCGAGTTTCCATGGACTGTAGCCTTGTTGCACACCGGCAATTTTAGCTACTTCTGCACCGGTTCGCTCATCCATCCCCAGGTGGTGCTGACTGCTGTGCACTGTTTAACAACACATGCACCGGGTAGTTTCATGGTACGAGCTGGTGAGTGGGATACACAAACGACCAGGGAACGTCTACCATATCAAGAGCAAACGGTACAGCGAATCATAACACATCCTCGATTCAATAGCAGGAACGTAGCCAATGATTTTGCACTCGTTATACTTTCTCAAGAATTCACACTGGATGATCACATCAGAGTGGTTTGCCTGCCCGAACACGGCACCAATCCTGTACCGCAGACCACCTGCTTCTCCACCGGTTGGGGCAAGGATGTCTTTGGCGTTGCTGGCAAATTCAGTGTTATCATGAAACGAAAGCCGTTGCCAGTGGTTGAATTCAATAGCTGCCAGGCACAGCTGCGAAATACGCGACTTGGACCTAAATTCGTTTTGGATCGGTCTTTCATGTGCGCTGGCGGACAGCTAGATGTGGATACCTGTCAAGGCGATGGCGGCGCACCGCTTGTATGTCCAATTGGATTACCATCTGAGAATCGATACCAGCAGAATGGCATTGTGGCCTGGGGTATTGGATGCAATCAACCAGTGCCAGCTGCCTACGCTAATGTTGGCGTCGCTCGTGATTGGATCGACCAGCAAATGCTGGCCAATGGCTTCGGTACTAATACATATACACCCTAAATTGGATTGCATTTAGATTGTGTTAAGCTATGGAATTAAATGATATGATATGATGATGATTAATAATAAATACCGACAATGCATACAGCTCACAACCCCAGCGAGTATACGTCAGCTAGTTGTAGTATTTAGGAATGAGTGGTTTCTATCTTTTGATTACGTTGAGAAAGTTTAAGGAGCAGTAACTCGGCTATGGAAAAACTCAAAGAGTGCACTTAAATTAAAGTACTTTCAGTAACCATTGTTATTTTAAGACTTGAATGCAACCATAAAATACAAATGGTAAAGAATGTGACTTTAATTAAGAATTCCGACGGCGGCAAATTAAGTTAAAGAAGCAAAGAGACGCATCCTAAGCCTGAAATGGTGTCAAAAATTCTTCTCACTTGAAAACCACCCACAAAGTGTTGCAATTATATTTGTCGTGCATGCGCTGCATGTGCGGGTAGTCAGCTGAGCAAAGCACACACACACATACACACACACACGCACGCTCACACATAGAGACACACACATAAGCAAAACGCCGGAGATGGCTGAAATGGTGACGATGGCACCGCCCGCACCTGCATTTGAATTGCAGCATCTGGATGCAGCTGGTGCCACCAAGCCGAGTCTCATTTCAGTCCGCTGTGTGCGTCCGTCTCCCCGGACTGTTCGCTGCTCGTTAACCGTGCAGTGTACGAAGTATAAGGTGACTGAGTCACTGTATAACTGTAACATAACATGTGCTTAACCCAAAAGCAGACGCACCCTATCACCAAACGCCACATGCCACACACCGCACCCGGCATGCCACACGCTAACATGCCACCCAGTCACATTGCCACCAGACACCGACCCTCCAACGACATGTTACAGCCTAATTGCAGTTTTTCAAATGTTGCAGTTGCTTCCGAAAAAATTAGGGTCATGGAATTTTAAAGGCGCCTTTACTATTGGAGTAGCTGGTTGTTAAAGGGCACAGGCGCGCATTGGTCGTTGGTAGCGGATGTAAAACGAGTTTGGCTTGGCTTCGCTTGGCTTGGGAATGCTCTTGTAATGCCATTGGAATGTCAGCTTCTTCTTCGGGGAAGCACTTAAATAAAATTCCCATTATCACTCTTAGCACAGAAGCATCAAGTGCAGAGCCGAATGTGTGGTTCAGTTTTCGATTTAATTTTAACGATTATTAGTATTCAGCATCTTAAGAAAATTTAACTCGCTCCAAGCTTAATAGCTTCCCACCATTGACAATATTGTTAGCGATTGAGAATCGCAAATTTTACTGAAATGTTGTCATATGGTTATTAGCAATAACTTAAATGAGCTTTCAGGTTGTGGCTTAAGGGCTGGTAGCATAAACCACTTAATCTTTGGCGGCTGAGAACGCAGTCCGGAATCCGGAATTGAAATGATTGGCATAACGACGTCAGCCAGCTGCGGCTATAATAACTTAAAGAGCATTTACCAACAGACACGGCAGGCAATTCCCATCTTCACTCTAACCACTTACCCATTACAACATTACCCGATCTCTGGTGAGGTGGTGGCATGACTAACGCAATGGAGAAAGTTTCAGCATAAGGCCATCACGGCCTGCATAAATTCCATAAGGACACCGTCAACTTCCACAGCCACCCGCTCCCACCTCGTCCCCCACTCTGCCTATGCGTCGATTGCGGTGCCGGTGCTTAGGCGCCGTAAAATAGTTGAAATATTTGAAGAACTTTTACTGACTTAATGAGGGCTTAAATGGCTTGCATTTGTATATGCAATTGTTCGTAACTGCTTTCATTTCAGTTTTCGAGAGGCACATATTGTTTTCAATAAATTTTTCAAAATTAATGTTAATGCCAAAAATCTCTGAGGAAGTATGTGGATTTCAAGTCTCCAAAGCGTAATTATCAGATAATTTTGTTTAATTGCTTCGTTTGCATTTTATTAAGAAAACCAGGTATATTTTGTTATTAACAATCGATTATGAAATCAAAATGAACTTTTTCGACATTCTCTATTTAAAAAATATTATGTGCTTTTGATCTTGAGGTTAGGCCAGGACAAAATCAGATTCCCCATAGAAATCTCTTCAGTTTTGGCAAAATTATGGAACCACAAAAAAATCTGCATTTTACAGCATGCCTTTAGCAAAAATAATACGATTATGGAAAAGTTATTAGTCCGTTGAATTTAATGCATATTCAATACATTTCCATACAACATTTTATCGGGTTGACTTTACTATTTTTGTGTAAAACTCCGACTTACAAATGAAATAAATGAAACTTTCCAAACGAACTAACACAAATTGGAAGCAAAAACTGATGGCAGCCCGGACTGATTGGCGAACAGGAGCTGAACAGAAAGACGGACAAGCTGCCGTGTACAAATACGTGAAAGAAAAGATGAAATTCTCGTTGCAGGAAAATGTTCCATTAATTTTTACATACAATGACCTGAATCAGCGTTTTTGGTGTTTCGCCTCCATTCTGGGGCTACGCCGCGACGTGGGCGTGAGTAGGGACAATGACTTCACCAATTACTCGGGCAGGAGGATGCAGACGTGAGTGTGGCTGAAGCTTGCTTCCCAATGAATTCGGGCTCAGGTGGGGAGTTTGCGCATTTGCCATTGCAGCACAGCATGCAACGTGGTGGTGCTGAAGCTGAAAAGCGTCGCTTGGAACGTGCAGAGAATCTAAAAACAATTTGTAAAAAGGCTGTGGATATCTAAGGGAACGTGCAGGATGCTTGAAATTAAATAAATTATAACACACCGATGATGATATACCCTTCGCAGGCTGATTAAATAAAACTATCAGAACGGAAACAAAATTTAAAGTTCCTAAATTGTTTCTTCCTTCTTTTAAAGATGATGAAGGTATTTTGATCGTCTCTCTTGGCCTCTCATTTGTCAACAAGTACTTTTGCTCAATTTTAAATTCATCATGTTGCAAACAACGTCGCATAGTTTTAATACATATTGCTGAGCTGTAAATGAATTAACTGGCCAGCCAGCCACTCACAATTTTGCTAGCCTTTCATTTGTAGCTGCAGACTAAAAATAAGGCAGTGCCAACTAAATTACTTATATGTGAATGTGGTTAAATATATTTCCCTGGCAGTAAAGGTCATGAGTCGGGTGACCTTATATTGACTTAAGCTCCACACATTGCATTATTTATTCTGGTCTGATTATAGAGTTGTTTGTGGACAAGTTGAAAATTTTGAGTCCCTAGACTAAGTTGCAAAAATGTTTAATGCATAACTGACAATGTTGGCTGACATGGACTGAACATAATTCAAGACGTCAGCATTGAAAATAATGTAAGTGCATTTCTGATATAGTATTTTGGTTCGCTTTTCATACCTTACACTTATGCTTTGTACATTGTGCACTTAATAGTACGCATGATTTAGCAACTAAATATGTTCCTATTATATGATTGTTGCGAACAATAAATTCTGGATGCACATTTATGTACATGTAAGGTAAGTAGCCAAATAAATGTTCTAAACGTTCTAGTCCTTAGACAATGCATATAGATATGGGTATCTGTGAATGTGTATTGAATTGCAAAAACAACTTAAAACCCAAGTGCTTTAACGTTTTTATTTTGTGTTTCGCTTACTGATTTTATGAAACGAACGAAAAACATTTCGGCAAATCATGGTAAATGACCAATGGGTAAGACCACCCAGTGTGCTGTGTTAAACTGGAATGCTACGTAAATATATTTTTATGTGTGCATGTGTATACATTTTTGCAGGAGCGTAGCCTTTATTTTTCGTTGTCTGTTTTAGTTTTAAATTCTGTTGATCATGTACAATATTTATTGTTTAAGCTGCCGCTGCTAACGAATAAATAGCTAACAGAAAAACAAGATTTGAATACACTCCATGGGACTTCGGTAGATTCGTAAAAACGTTAAAATATAATAATAAAAACAATTATTAGGTAAATATATTCAACATTGAATATTTGCGGAACAAAGTCACATCCATATGCAATCAATACGCTTTCGATGCAAAATTAAACACTTTTTTTTTTTGGTTTTAATCCCTTTCTACGCCACTGAATGTATCTGCGACCATATAGACTATATCTGTAAATGCTTGTGTATACAGTTGTATGTATCTGTTATTGTTGCTGATGCTGGTATTGCTGGCCATTTTAACATTGTTTTATGGTTTTGGCAGCATTTAAACAGCGAATTCATTAAATTCCTGCACAAAAGTGGAGTACGCCCTTCTGTCAGTGAAACAAACACAAATCAATGCACATATATTTTGTAACTGCATATACTACATATGTAAACTTTTTCCCTATTTCTAATTTATATCATATACGAGAGCTAAAAAAAAAAATAGCAAACGCCAATTCTCGCGTTTAAACAAAGATAGCAAGCAATTTAAAAGACTTGTATATAAATGCTTTTAGAATTTTCAATTTTGCTTTATTATCTTATTGTTTGTTGCTTTGGCTGTGGCATTTCATTAGGTGTAATATTGTGCCCGACTCATTTGCAGTAGAAATTTATTGCAAAGTGCTTGTGGCTATTTAACGTTTTTAATTGAAAAAGTTTTGTTTTTGTTGTCGAACCAAGAGCCAGACTCCCCAGGTCTTCTGCCTAGCTTCTGCTTCTGATTTGTAGAACTGAGCAGATACGTCGGTTGGTCACTGCTGGTAACCGTTGTCTAAGTTGCTGTGGCTGTCAGCGACAACTACTTGCAGCCACTTATCATAATTAGCCCTGTGCTAGTGGTGCAAATGAAGAAGTTTTGCCTCAGCATGCTAACCAGAGGTGCCCACTTGCTACACAGGCCCATTAACAACTTATTGCCATTGGATCGCTGGGTGGTTGCGCGATTGGGTGGCTCTACGGCTATTACGCTTAACTCCGGTCATGCCGCTGCCGACAAAGGAAGCTCTCGTGAATAAATTTTCATAACGAGAGACAGTCAGTCACTCACTCTACTTATTGTTTATTGTAAGAGCTGCTTCATCATTATTGACAGACGTAATCAATTGCAGTCCATTAGACTTTGCAGTTGGCTGCAGAAAACAACCATAATGAAACAAGCCAACTCTTGAATATTACTGTACAGTTTGGATACAGGGCATATCCACAGAGAATATCCATACTGCACAGTAATTTTCTTTTCTGTTCTGTTCTTTATTAACGTTGGTAAGTAAAATGCGATTGTAAATTATTTAGTAAGCAACCATTCTTTAAAAAAATGCCAATTTATGTATTCATAATAAGATTTTGACGATAGAACTTAATTCTGGCAGTATTATACCTTAGTCACGAATTTTGTTACGCATTGATGAAGACGTCTCCAATCCCAGAAGGTCATGTTTCTTTAGCGTAGCTAAGAAAGGCGAAATTTCTTGAGTTTTTTTAGACCTTAGCAAACTAAGTTTTCCTATTTATTTTGAATGTTTATTGCTATTTACGGAAAGGTTGTACTTTTATCAGCACTGGAATTGACAAATTCCGTAATTTGATTTCGATGTATACTTCAAAGACGATATTGCTGTTGTATTTATGTATACTTACCACACCGATAACACAATAAATGAATTCAATTATAATAATACGTATATTCGTTTATTACCCTGTTTCATGATTAAGCCCCAAAAATTATAAATAATTAATAACAAAATGTTTACATATGTTTTTGATTTGGTTTCTGTGGGAACTGAATAATCTCATTAAATTTGTCCTGGTCTCCCGTTGAGTTCATTACCGAACATTTTTGCAATGGCAGCATATTATATTTGGTTCGGAAATGAACAATTACTGAAATGTTTTTGAATTAGAAGAAACACTTAAATCGCTAATGCAGACAAACGCATCTATTTGCGATTATTTGGCTGGCTCTCTGTTTGTGTTTAACAATCTCTAAAGTTTTTCAACTATTCTTGTAGTATGTATGATTCATTTTCTTTCACTATGAACGATTATATAGTTAGCACATTTAATATGTGAATGGTATTTAATAACTGATGTATTTATTGTGTACTTAATGTATTCAAGCACGTACATATCTAGAAAAACAGCACTGGGTCTTTGAAACCTGCCGTCAAATTTGAAATATCGTACTTGTCTCTTTTATGCTATCTGACATATTTTTTATAGCCATTTTAATCTGTAAAAGTAGTGAACCAAATTAAATTTTTTGTTAGACTTTAAAACAGTTTTTGCTTGGGTATTCACAAGTACAATATGCACATATGTAAAAACAAACATGTTTATAAAGTATTTTGCTCTTGTACTGAATGTAGTTCCATTGAAATGAGTGAATAATTCTCATTTATGGCGCTTAACTTAACTATTTAAGACTGCATTGGTGACCTTACAGATTTCGTATCTATCTTTATGTCTTCCTAATATGTTTGTAACTTTGAGTATTTTAGATATATAAACTTTCAATAATTTTAATAAGTTATCATTGTTGGTTTTTAAGGCAAATAAAACTCTCAAGTTATGCTCCCAACGGATACGACTAACCGCGATATACATACATATTTTAAATATATTTTCTAAACTCCATGCTCTTACTTACATCTAGAAATTCATGAAATATGAGTTCTATATATAAACTGTATATTATATTAAGTAAATGTAGATGAGGACCTTCATCATACATTTTGTTGTTGGCATTAAAATTTATACTAAGTACGTTGATTTCGCTAGATGCATTAAAACAATTTTAAATTCTCGACTCGAGACCCTTTGCTTACCCTAAATAGGTAATTTGATTTGGGTTTGGTTACAGGATAGCCTCTAAATTGCCCTTTTACGATTAACCGTAGAAATATGCATAAATTTCAATTGCAAATTTTACTAACTTGATTAGATAAACGATTCTGTGTGTTTGAGTCTTACAGTATTTACAAGTAGAATAGCTCTTCGTCCATTGCCTCTTGGCTTTTGGTAGTTTCGGAAAGAAAATGGCAAACATTCGCTGGGCTATGAAACTGATCCTAGAAGCACTGGCTGCGCCCAGATGTAGACATTGGCAAGCCGCTGCCAGAGGTGGGCGTGCTCATTGTCTGGCGAGTGTCACTGGCCGAGTTTGTAGGCTTCATTGACAGTAGAATGGATGCTGGTCCTGGCGAGGCAGTCACTGTGATCGCTGGTATATCCGACTTGTTACTATTGGTGGGTGTACCCGCACGGCTACCATTTGCTTCAGCAACTGTTGGCGATCCCAAACCAATAGTAGCCGACATCGGAAGCATGTTGAAGTTCAAGTGCGGCTGCGGTCGCACCGCAATTGCGATTGGCATTGATGGTTTGCGGTTAAGTGAGTGTCATCCATAGTAATACTGCCCACTGCTCTCCGTCGACAATCCACGTGCCAGACTACGCGGCACCGTGCTGTCATAGTAGACCCCACTGCCGCCGGTCGAGGCCATTGAGTGGGGCGGCAGAGGCATGCCTGTTCCTGTTCCCAATATCGCCGGCGGTGGTGATGGTGAGCTCATCAGACCCATGCTTGTTGGGATTAGAGTACGCCGTAAGGTGCCAGCATGCGTATGCTGATGTCCAGGCACCATTATTGTGCCACTTAAATAAGTGGGCGGAATGCCACTCAAGCCCGACGGGCCCAGCATGTGTGGACCTGTGGTGCGACAAGAGGGTAGGGTGTATCAATGTGTATATAACCGGTGACTATCGTTTTCATGTTCTGGTTTTCTTTTCCATATGCTACGAATGTGTAACATAAAAAAGCAGAGCCAGTTGCTTGTCGGGACGATATTTTAATACCTTTAGTGGGGCTATTAATAAGCGAACCAGCTCTTAAATTTAATTTACGTGAATTACAAAAATGTTGTTCATGTCCACTTTACTTATATGTTTTAATAGTGGTGCGTTACTTACCTATAGTCATAGCCCCACTGACGACTGGATGGCCCATGCTTGTGTATATGGTGGGCTGTGAGTGTGGTGCCATCATTACACTGGGCGCTGTGGACGAGGGGTGGTGGGGTTGGGCGCCCGATAAGCCAGCGTAGTTACAGTTGGGCGTCGGTGCGTATGTCATGTAGGTCTTTTGTTTGTTTGGACATAACCCAACAGTTGGCAATGCCATTTTACGGCGCATGCAGATGATGCCGAGTTGTTGACGTTCAGGATGACGGTGACGACAAAGGATATGAAAAGGCAGAGCAAAGTAAAGCAGAGTTAAGCTGGTGCTCATTTATTCTTGCAATTCGAAATGACAACAGTCCGGTCGAGCAAGATCTGGCTCCCTCATATCTGTCACAAAGACGCGTTAACTCCTTTGCTGCATTTTAATAATACTTGTAATCCATTCAATTATAATGAGTTAACCGGTTTATAATCTGGACCGATATCATTTTTGACGCATAGAGTTCATTTATTAACATTACCCATATTTTAAATGTATGTGTATAAAATCAGTTTTATCATGTTTTAAATCAGTTGGCAAACAACATTTATCATTTTTCCTTTTTAGATCAAATAATTATCGAGAGTCTCCCAATCGAAATGTAAGCTACTCAAAATAATCTGCAGGGGCTTAAAAGATTCAGCAGCCCGAATTTGCTGTAAACATTTTTGTATTTATTTTTTCTCATCTTTCATGCGTCAAATACCTTAGGCGCTTGTCTGTGCGGTACAGGTGCAGTAATTTTCATTTCAACCTTTCAACAATGCCCAACAAACCATCTTTATATATATATATATATATAGTTATTCTTGTATAAGGCTGTTATGGTTTTTGTTGCCGCTCGTTTTCCTCATGCTCAGACCCCTTGAAATATACAACGAGAAATACAAAAATTGTTGCAACGAGCATTTGGAGCAAGGCTAGTAACATTTTCCCAATGGTGGTGGAGGAGCCGAGGATGGCAACGGGCCGATTTAAGGACTCCTTGCTTTTGTTTGTCTAAAATGGGTTAAATGGCAAGGGAACTTCCCTGGCGCCCAGTTTCCTCTCATTTCCTTTCAACAGAACCACAACCAGTCCGTTGCTTTTGATGCGCCCTCGTTGTCTATTGTCAGCTTGGGCAAGAACAATGAAATTTCCATATTTAGAAATGTTTATTTACCTAAGGTAATGACTACAGGTAATGGTCGAGCCACTTGTTTAGCACATAATCACTAAGGCACAAGGGGCCAGTAGTCATTACAGCTATTGGAAGGTGATTTTGTTAATTACAGCATTTTGCCTTTTCATCATAATTGTTCCGATAACTACATAACTAGTCAACATAACTGAGCTCTAACATTCAAAACTAACCGTGAATAGAACAGCATATCCAAACTGCATACTCACACACAGAACAGACTCGATAAACAATTTTAATTGGAACTCACCTCGTTCCTTGATGATAGGCCGGACAATGGCATGGGGGCGGTTAAGTCCACGTCAACATCAATGTCGGAAATGTCGTCGCCAAATGTGTCTGCCAGGTGGGTTTCACCTGTTGCCAGCTGTTGGAAATTGCTAGCAGCACCTGCACCGACACCTGAACCTCCAGTTCCCGCTGCTCCATCCATTGGTGTATCTGCAAAGTTCTTGGCAACGCCGCTGACACTGGAGCTCCTTTTCAAACGTCCGCCACGTCGCTGAAGGGTGAGACGGCCGATGACAAGCGTCAGACAGAGTAGAACGCCGGCAGTCACCGATATGATTAGATACAGGTAGAATTGTTCCTGGTGCTCTGCATGCGAAAGTAAGTCAAAGTACAAGAAATATTGCATATAAGTCAGGGGCTTTGCGAATGTATTCCTTATTTTCCTAATGGCAACAACAAGTAACAAGTAGTTAGTTTAAGCCTGACGGAGCAGCATGATGAGTTTTACAGTTGGTTGATCTTCACTGACAGTGTGCTCGTCAACGGGTTGTCTGCATTTGTGTGGCAGGAGCGTTGTGAGTTAAAGTTTTAATCGGGCGACTTTGTTTATGACTAAAACGAAATCAAAAAGTTTACCATGTGGTGAGCAACGAGCAGGATGCAACGTGCAGCACATGCAACTTTGTGTGGGTGGCCGCATTGTCAACCTTTTCCCTCCACCCCTACCAGCCTTCATGCTCTGTTGATGACATTCGCTGAGGCTGACAGCCGTGAGTTACTTTTGAGGCATGGAAATGGGGAAACGGGAAGATGATTTTTTTTCTTTTAACATCGTCTGCAGTGTTTCGAAACGTGACATGGCTGATGGTATTAGTTCATGTTGTTCTTGCCGTTCTCGTCTTCACCCAAGTTGTGTGTTGCATGGAAAGTGTGCGTTTGTATACCTCTGCATTTGTGTGTGTGTGTGTGTGAATAAAAACTTCGATTAGTTACACATGAAAGCCTTAGCTGTACGAACGACATGCCAAAGGGAAACACAACGCGGGGATCTCTCAACTCACTTCGGATGTATAGATAGGTGTTCAGCCAATTTGCCAAGAAACCAACCACTTCGACACGTTCAGTGACGATATCCTCCTCGGTGCAGTTCAGACCAATTGGCCCCCAATCATCAACCATCTGGCACTTGCGGCGATAGAAGAAATTTGCCTTCACTAAATCAGCTCCTTTACTGATCTCATCATTAGCATTAGCAACCATATCATAGCCTTCTGTCTCCAGCTCAATGCCATTTTCCACATTAACTTCATTTCGAGTAGCATCGGTCGTTGTGATAATTTGTTCATTGACCAATGTAGTTGACGCTACCGATTGATGGGTGAATGACTCTTTTATACGGTTTAAGAGCCGCATAGATGACTGTAATCGCTCTGCGAAAAATGGCAATGTGCGAGCATTTTTTTGTGTTAAGACCTAAATATTCTGAGACGACCTAACATCCATCAAAGGCAAACGCAAATATTGCCAGCAGACGCTACGACGACAGCATACATTATCTGACGCAAGTTAACGTTACTCGAAAACGCAAAGCTTGCTTGAATGCGCAGCGAGCATGGCTCAAACGCAAGCTACCCAGCTGGCTAATGAAGACGGATGGCGTGCTCTTAAAATATTTATGTACAATACGCAGTGCCTTTGTAGTAAGCGAAAGACTCCGAGAATGCCGCCACGGCATACGCTTTTCAAAGCTCGTACGAACACGCGACGCTCTGCAACACTAAATTATAAATCTATTGTTGTGCCACAGTATCAATCTGTGCAGTATTCGCTAGTTTCTAAGCACGTGACCGACGACTCCACTAAGAAACTCAACAGCACAATAAACTTACCAAGCTTATACGAATTTTATATAAAGATATGCAAGAGTAGAGCTTACCTTCCAGGGTGCCATCGTTGCGTGACAGTAGAGGCGGCAGGAGTGTGCTCGTTGCTTCTTCTCCGGCAACATTGGCATCAAAGTCAAAGGAGCGACCCACATTGGCACCTTGTAGCTTTGGGGCCGGCGGTATGGCCTCAGACTCTTTGTAGAACTGATCCTCGTCGTAAAGTTCATCTTGGTCCAAGTCTAGATCGGTTTGTTGCGGTTCATCCGACTCAGCAGCTGTCTCATAGCGATCTTTGAGCACCTTGCGGGGTACTTAAATTGAACAAGCTCACTTGATTACGGAAGAAATCAATTGGAATGCAAGTGAAAGTAATACTTACTGCATGTATATACGACCTTCAGATACATTCGCACATCAGTCTTGCAGGGCCGACCAAAGGTGCCGGCATCTGCTGTTACCGAGCAGCGCCGTCGTCCATGACAGATTTGCATCACAGTCTCTGTGGCGTAGGAGACAAGGCAGGCTAATAAAAAACGAATATACTTTGAGATAGGAAGGCACTTAGTAACATATGTATATATGTTTGCTTACTGGGTTGGCCGGTGTCCTCTCGGTTAATGTGGACACTACCTGATGGCCCGCCCTGGCCACCGCACTGGACACTCTCCCGCTCCGTGTGACCAAAGGAAGCACTGTAAATGGCAATGCGAGAGTACGGATTGCACATCAGTGGCATATTGTCGTTCTCGCAGGCCAACTTGCTACGGAATTCGTCTGTTACCGAGGACAGGCATACAAAAAATGATTGAAAATATGTAATAAAAGTACGTTTAAAAAATATGCATTAATTAAAATATGTTTTAATTGCGCTGATTGGAATTTTCAGGATCATTACCATACGACCAGAGCATAAATAAATAAGAGCAAACAAAAGTGGTCAGATTTTTTTCTTTGTAATCTTTTTTCTGAGATAATTCACAGTAAAGTCGATTTGATTGAATTATTGTATAATAATTTGAATTCATATGCTATGTTGTCCAAAATGGATTAACAACATGTTGCATAATTCAAAGCACAAGACTTTTTAAATCGCATTAATTACTCATACGCCTTGTTGCCATTAACTTTTGAGTTGTCATTTCATATTAAAAACGATTTATAAAGTTAAATTAGGCGAGTGCACACATTACAATTAGCTAATAATAACATTGCATTGGAAATGTCATACATGTTTCATTTCATACATACATTTTATGAAAATGTTTGCTTTTCTACAAACTTTATCAGCAAGTCACACTCTTTTAATTAAAATCAATAATTACTATACGAAAAAATTAATTAAAATAAATTATGCACCTATCCATTCAAACGTCAAAATAAATTTAAATAAGCACTTGCCAATGCATATTCATTAGTGTATATTTTACAGTTAAGCCCATATTGTATACTTTTGTAAGTATCAATGTTACATTAATTAATCATACGCCATGTTGTCTTTAACTTAATTTGATAAATGAGTTCTACGACACTGCGCTACAAGAAAATCAAAGTAAAATATATTATCCAATTACTTTTTGTTAAGCTATGTATTATAAATGTTTAAGGGCATTTCTCTCTATTGCACATAGTATGTGTACATATGATGTATACGTCTTACAAAGCAATCTGTTGGAAGTCAGCCAAACTGAGATTTGCAATTGTCAAAGTACAGTCAAGAACGATTTTCAACATTTTCGTCTGCTTTTGCTTGCTTTGCTCAAAGTGGCCCGGAAAGGGTCCAAGCTTAAGCAATTATAAACTGTGCTGCTGGCGCTCTTTTTCTTGCTTTGCACTTTTACAGGCACCTTTAAGTGCTATGTACGATATGTATGTAGACCTACATATATTAATAATATATACATCTCTACTTATATACATAATTTGATGAATACCAAAAGGAATTTCTGTAGCAAGAGTACGGTCCGAGATGAACTTTAATAAGTTTAGTAAATATTTGCATAGCATGTTTACAGGCCTGGGCTTTAGGCAATGACTGCATAGCCCCGGCCCTTGGATGCGACTCCCACATGGTACGTGCACGGTCGTCCTATTGGGTGCTGTGATTCCCAGCTCCGTTTGAGAGTGCGAGTGCACGTTTTATTATTGAGAGACGTGAGAAAAGTTGAAAATTGCCATATTTTTATGACCACAATGTGCCGTCTGGCACGGTGTATGCTCTTCCACCACTCAGTCTTTCAGTCATTGCCAGCGGTGGCGATGATTGTGGCTCTGACTCTGGCTGTGACTGCTATGCAATGTTCGCCTGGAGCTCCGGAGTTGGGCTTGGGGTTGCTTGCGCTTACACGCACATAACCAGGCCGTCATTTTTCAACGTTTTCCACTCGTACTTTGCAGTTTTATTACTTGTCGCTGGTGTCCATAATGAGCAAAAGATAACAGACAATTTAGAAAAAAAAAAACGGCTCTCCTTAATTATATTACCTCTCCAAGGCCCCTGCAGTGCCCCTTGGTTTCCCCGACAACGTGCTAGCCAAGTACTGAGCTATGCGGACCAAGTACAAGCAAACTGCCCTTTTTCAACCCGCTGTGCATTTCCCTTTTCTAATTTGAATGCTGCGCTGCTCTTTTGTCTCGCTCCTGTTTGTTTCACTGCTTCGGTTTGTTTGTGTGCTTTTTAACAAGATAACATCTGCGTCACTTGTCACAAAAAAATACAAAAAAAATTCCGTGAAAAAAAGGAAAATAATATTTCCGGCAAAGTTGCAAAGTGCTGAGAATGGCAGCGAATGGCTAAAGGGCTGTCGCAAATTACCAAAGAATTACATAGAATGAAGAGATCTTTTCGGCTCTGGCAGCTAGAATCTCAATACAGTCCAATTGAACTGTCTGCTGGGGGCATTAAGAACTCGTTTAACGATTGTCATCCAATGGCAAAAATGCCAACGCCTCAAAAGCAAAGTGATTCAATGGAATGAGGCTCCTCTTAGGTGGCTTCATCTGTTCGTTTATCGGCTTTAGTTTACCGAGTGATTACGATTAAACATGAATTGCTAAGCGGATCGTAAATAATCGAGTGCCATTAGCCCAATCACTATTGGCACAGTCCAAACGGAGTGTGAAGGAGGCGGAGTGCTGTGAAAAAAATGAGCACGGAAAAACTATGCAAATAACTCAGCAAAAAGTTTATTCAACTATTTTAATGCTGAAAAAAGCAAATGCAAAAGCGCAACTGCATTTTTCATTATGCTTATAGCTGAATTTGCAGCACAAGCCAAGCATTGCCCTGTACCAGGCACCCTTATCACTATGAAGTTCTATTTAATTGAAGTTCTCATTTATTTTACTTTGGCGCCTTTTGATAATTATTATGATAACACTTTTTATGCTTTACGTGGATGCCATTTCACTTAATTATTTTTATGAGGAACTCTATCGATGTTATTATATAATATCTGGATTTTACAAATTGTGTTAGCTAAGCGATAATAAAATACACAAAAAATCGTTGGACAAGATATCAGTTATAATATTATTCGATTGATTCTTGTGACTGTTCTTTGCAAATGGGTCACTGATTTTCGACTATAAATAGCTATAGGCTTCATATACTGTTTACCTGTGGAATATTTATAGATTCTATAGACTAACTGGAGATTGAAAAATATACTATAACACAAAACTGGAGCATTTGTACTTTATTGGCATTAAAATCATCTGCACGATGCTTGAATAAATGATTGCTTATTTCTTTTAGTGAAAATAAATTTGTTTGTTTGCTACCGAACTTAAATTGATGTTTGGCACTTTAGCATCTGGCAAATATTCATTTTGCCACTGAGCAAATAAAATATATATCATGGTACATGCGGCAAGGACAAAAACGAGAGGCAGATAACCTGGAATGCTCTACAACTCTCGACTCGGCGCAATCCGCATCGATTATATTTTTTAAAGTGCATGCAAGTGTTTGTGTACGGACAAAAGTACCGGTTGGCTGACCTCGTAAAGGCCTGGCATACTTACATGGACGGCATTTGTAGGCAATCTCGACGAATTTTCGTATGCCCGAGCAAGGATCCCCAGTGGTGTGCGTTTTGGAATTCGCAGCGAACTTGCAATGCCTCTTCTTTTGGCAGGCATCCACCACAGTCTGCAGCAGGGCATACTATAAGAAAATACAGTTACAAAAAGCAAGATATAGTGGCTATATGTAGGCCCAGTGCATGTATATAGGATATTGGTAGAGTAAGTGAGCGGGTTCGATGAGGGTGCTATTGATAGATTGTTGGGCGCAGATGGCAACTGCAGCCACATCCTTGAATTTGGTGGCGGCAAAGGAACAACAACGAACAGCGACCAACAATGGATGCTGGCTGGCGCTGGCATGGCGCCACCTCAGCTGCAGAGTCGTAAATCTCTGTCTGCCTACAAGATTAAGCTATGAATGCATTTCATATGCCTTAACAATTCCACCAGGCGCAAAAAGCGGCAAACAGCACTCAGATGTTGCATATGTAATGCTGCATATGCTAGTCGGACTACATATATTGTGTCTGTGTACGTACAGAAGCTGTAGTCAGTGCTTAAAATTCCGCAGAACAGTTGTTAGCCAGCCAGTTTAACTGGCAAGTATGAATAGGTGAATAATTATAATTTTGTTCGAATTTGTAAAATGACTCGGGGCGCGATAAGCGGACAAGAATTTTTGGATGACAAATTCAACTTTAATCGGATTATACATATACCGCACAGCAATTAAAAGGATGTTTTCGATTTCTTTCATATTAATTTTAAGTCAATTAAATTTATATAATTCGTTTATAGTGTATTTGTATTGTATATATATGATCAAACATAATCTAAATTCTTACTTGTTGTGTGCAATTTAAATAAATTACATTAATATGGTAAGGGTGTTATCACCACTACAACGAAGCTCAGTTAAAGCCAAATAATTTGATTCGTTATTAAACAGTCAGATTTTAGAACCGCACTTTGTGTCTCACACACAAAAGTACACAAACCGTAATTGCATTTTGAGGTTACTACGAAGCTCCTCTGCATGCGTATGGAACGCACGACTGCTGCTTGTGACTCGTCTCGTCATAATTTGTTTACCCTCGTTTCTGGTGTCGTTCGAGCATACACTTGCCTCTCTCGCACTGGCTTATGGGTCACTCGCAACTCGCAACTCACATCTGGCATTGGGAATCTGCAGTATGGGGTAACTGTGGCGTTGCTGCAATGTGCCCAGCCCCATAAGTCAAGAGTCAAACTTGCGGCCGGGCGCAGTTCAGTTCCGTTTTAAGGAGCCACCGGAAATGAAGCGTGAGTATCCTGTCCCTGGCCGTGTACCCGATGCGGTTATGTCACACACCGCACATGAAGTCATCGTCTTACTTTAAATTGATGTGCTCCATCAAACGAAATGGGGAAAGCTTCGTCACAAACCGTTTTTGAAGGATATGGTTCAATGAAAAATTAACTACTATACAGGTTCCTCCCACACAGCTACACAATATTGCCGATTGCGAATACCAAACGACCTCATAAATGTGACAAATTGCGGCATATATATACAAACATTCACATGTGAGGGCAAACCACTTTCACAGCACTAAATTATTTTGGAATTGAAGTTCAATTTGATATAGAGTTTTTAATAGGATATGTTGGGTAGATACCCTAAATCACTACAACGATATTAATGACAGTCGCAGTCAAACAGCCTTGATATTTTGATTGCAGTTGCCTATATTTATCCACATATACTAATATTCGCCATTGCAGTAAACATTAAAACACATATCAAAAGACAAAAAAATATTTCGGACTATTGATGTCAGAGTCAGAGAGCTTTGATGGCAACGATTACACCCGCTTGACTATTGAATCGCATATATATAAATAAGTACATGTATAAGTATATATGTGTTTATTTATAAATGCCGTATTTGGTCGGTTTAAGCTTTGACTGGGTTTAAGTAACTAAAAATTTTATGATTTATGCCTTTTGCTTGGCCAAAGTGAATCGAATCGATTTTCATTATGAATTATTGCTGTTTTTATGGCATCGTTCTGCTTCACTGATTTATTTGAACTGCCTGCTTTTCTCTATCGTGTAATATGTGAGGGAGTGTGTATTTGACCAAAAGGCAGCTATTTTATCGCGTTTGTATGTATGGCCTCATCTTTAAATGCAGACTGTGGAATCGTGCGGAAAATGGAAAAATACATTTAGTCGAAAAAGGTAAGCCAAAGTACTGCCTGAGTTGTTCGAGCAGGCTGATGTCGCTGCAATATGTAGAAGGATACACTGTACTAGTCGTATATTTATATATAAATATATATATATATATATATATGTATGAATAACATATACTATGTGAGGCTAAGTATATGAGTGTGCGGGTGTTCAGCAGTGCTCTCAGTGTGGCTGAGCCTTATTTTCGATGATGAGTGCGACGATGATGGAATTGCAATTATACTGATTCAGCTTACCTGTAATCCGCTTACGGTACACGTTTCCGGCGGTTTGACTTCAATTTCAGTGCCGCTGTGGATGACAGCATCGCCAGCACTTCCGGTCGTGGTGAGGTCCTCTTGCGACACTGGCGGACACAAGCTGTGGTCGGATAAATCTGTTCAAGTGGACGAGAGGGCAATTTTTTTGTGAACGTGTCGTTGTCGTCGTCGATTTTCGAAGTACGCTGAAGTGGTGCGAAGTGAGGTGGACTGAAGTGGACTAGAGTGTAGAGTGGAGCGGCGTGGCATGGAGTGGTTATCGGGGTCGAGTGCCAAGTAGAAACAGCATTCAATGCAAAAGCATTTCAATCTGTGAGCATCTCCGAAAACTCCAAATTCGCCACCATGTAGGGTCGGGCACACAGACAGTATACTTGATATGGGCGTATGCGGAGCACGGTTCACTCCTCATTTGCTTTCATTGTGCTTGTCTGTCTGTTAGACTGCCTGTTTGACTGCGCACCACCACTACTCATGTGGGCGTTGGAAAGTACACTGAGTGGCACAACATACCCACGTGCACACACAAATAAGTAAAATACAATGCGTACAATCGACGCGTGTAACGGACAAACTTTAGGCAACAATCAATCAATTGCGATATTGGCATTCGCTTCAGTGCAAGAGCCCGACCATTCGCTGTTCAGTCCACTTGATGCCCTTGGCCCTCATGTTCCTTCCATTCCACAGACATATACGCAGCCACCTACAATTCCAATTCCAATTCGAATTCCACTTCCACTTCACTCTTCTTCGAACGTGACAATGGAACTTACCACCCGCTCGTCCGTACTGAGCCAGTTCTATGGAAATGCTAGTGCCACGTGGACAGCTGAGTGACAGCTGTTCTGAATCGCATCCGGCACGCTGGTACGTCCGCAAGGTGGCAGCGAGCAGAGCTGAAAGCAAACAACGCCAAAATCGGGATGCATTAATATATGTATAGATATAAAGAACAAAGCGAAAAGAAAAAACATATATATGAATATAAATGTATATATAACGCACAGCAAATGCAAACAGACAACAAACTACAGTATAGACACTAGCAACAGTGGTTGCGCTCCAGAATTCGACTTAAGTGAAATTCAAATAAATCAATATTATTACGTCTACCCCATAAAATAAGATAATATGCTTCAAAGGTATCTAGGCGTCCGAGCATACAAGAGAGCTTTTTGAAAAAATTAAATTTTCACATTCCAAACATTTGGTAAAATTCCTGTTCAGGATACGTATTTATTATCATTTTAATCAAAAGCTTTATCAGTGTCACAGAAGGGAAAATAAACTGCTACATGCCGAGTATAGAATTCAATTTTATTTTTCTGTGTACAGTATATAAATTGGAATTTTTTTAATCAATTGAAATGTCATGTCGCAAATTTGTATCAATTCTTAACGTTATCTGTGGCTAAATAACAGTAAAATACAAAATTAATTGTATTTATAATAAACTTTAAGCGGAATTGAATTGATGTGTACTGAACTGTAGCAGGTATTCACACAGTGTCTAATGGAAAAATAGTCTTGAAGTACAAGAAAGTAAATTGAATTTCCATTATGCAATCGTTCAGTCTTCAACTTAACTGACACTTGACACCTAAGCAAACTCAGACATTCAATTTCATGTGAAATTATTCCCCAACATTTTTTTTCGTAGCATTTTGGCAGCGGAAAAAATGGTGCGCCATTTGTTTCTGTTTATTGTACATTTCTCTTATCCACTTTAGAGAGGCGACGACGGTGATGGGGCATCCTCTGAGCCACTGACTTCATTACCCAAATTGTTTACGTGTGTTTGTTGTGTGTGTGAGAATGTGTGTGAAAATGTGTGTATGCATGAGTAAGTGTTTACACTACAAAACAAATGCCTTACAATAGCTGCCAAAGGGGGATGCATGGTGGAATGTGTGTTACGAGCATAAAACGATGGGAACTAGAGCAATACGTGTGTGTGTGTGTGTGTGTGTGCGTGTGTGTTACACATGTATACACATGTATAGACAAACATATTCATGTTATTTTTGTATTATTGAAAGCCAGTTTTCGCCGTGAATTCCGCTATGATAGATTGTTTGAGTTTTGTGCAAAAGTCAGTTGCACACATGAAAAACTATAAAAGCAATTAGCAATGGCATTATAGCCAGTTGGAAAAATTCATTCTATAACATGAAAGGATATACGCTGGTAGTAATCAAGTAATAACTTGAGTAAATATTATTCAGTTCTTGTCATGTGTCGGGTATACAAAATGATCTCAATTATGAATAATGTTTACAGATTCCTTTGCCTGGCTGACTGTGAATATTTCATTTTCAGAATTAGTAAACAGCTAACATGTTCAGGAGAAAAAAACCGTTTCGAGCATCTTAATAATTTGTAATCGCAAAAGAGGTAGGCTATTAGAGAGATGGCTGGTAACGACAAACAGCAACATCTCCTAGGTGGTAGTACTAGCCAGCCCCAAAGTAAGTGTAACACGTGTGCACATTTATATCCTCCTAAATCACAAAACCAGGCGGCGTCTTCCCGACAGTTTACGACCACGATGCGCCCTTAGGCTGGGTCTCCGGCTTCAGATACACCAAGCACTCCAGGTGGACGTTTCATGCAAATTTATGCTACATAAAATGATAATAACTCTTTCACTTTTCATAATTTTGGTAAGCATTTACCCGGCTGTTTAGTTAAGCAAATGTAGACCACCACGCCGACCACGCAAACACAAGTGTTAATATTTATAGAGTAAGCAAATGAAGATTGGAGGTGTAAACGATTATGGTATACCCTGTAATCGCACTAGACTGCCTGATTTGTACAAATATGTATGCTGCTGTAAGTAAGAAAATATATAACGGATTGAGTGAGTATATTTGTCCTATCTTAGTTCGGAATTACGTTGAAAAAAATTCTTTGTATACAAATTTTGAATACCAAAACATTCTGCATCATTTCTTTTAAAAGTTATATCACTTGACATTGCTGTTGTGTTCAGAGTAGGAAAAAATAGAAAAACAAGAATATTAACGACCCAGCGGCATGTATTGTAAGTATATGGCCGCAGTGTTGTTGAAGCATCTACTCAGAGGTGAGGATGACGAGGTGTGGGAGCCTGCTGAGGCACTCGTGTGCGAGTGCTCAGGATCCTGTCGCCTCCAGTTAAATTTTACAGCTCAAGCAAGACACTAAAAGGCATCGCATATGACAATGGCACAAGGACGACATTCCTCACCCGTCCCCCACGGTTGTCCTTCACCAGGCAAGCAAAGATGGGAGATTAAAGCACATCTTAATGTGAACCGACTCTGGGAAATGTAAAAGAAGCGCATAGGCCGTGAAAGTTTCCGTTATCAACGCGACCCAAGGCGCCAGTACGCGGTCTAAGTACACGCACAATGCCAGGACAGTGCCCTTCAGATGTCTCCTTGATTAGGGGGGTCGGAGTAAACCATATGTACCAGACTGTTGTGTTTTTTGTGTGCGGTATCTATTCTACCAATTTAAAAAATCAAAAAATAGTAAGAATGCTCTATTCGATATAGCTCGACTAGGAGATACCCTGAACCCAAGTTTTGCTGTTTCTTAATCGTTCTTAATTTTTACGAAATCATTAAAATTGTGGCTTTATTTATATAGGTACTCGTTAACTTTAAGTTATTGTAGAAATTATTACACTCAAAATTTGAAGTCTGTAACTCTTATAGCCTATGAGATCCTCTTTCATACTGAATATATAAGAATATATAAAAAGCTTATGTCAAGTGAGAAGGCTGTATGCTTAAAATTGTGGGGTGGAGCTGATTTCGTCAACGTACTACATACATTGCCGCAATTTTATTATACCCTTTTGAGGGTATACAAAATTATCAAACCTCACAGCTCCAACGATTGAATATTTATGGCTAGCATGAGACGCACGAGTAATAGCAAGTGACGAACAGTTTAATGGAAGTTGCCGGAGTTGTTGCTGCTTTTGCGACAACACATAAATTCAAAGTTTAGACGAAGTTGTTGAAGCAATGTCCTTGAAATTAATGACCCAGACCGTTACGCACTCGAAAAGAACGTTTGAAAAAATATTTAATTGCACTTAGAGCCCTGTTAATAGATGTGTGCAGATGAGCGTAAAATATGTTGATACTCTTAAGGGGCACTTGAAAGTGGTGCTTATTCTCTTATAAATACTTCGGTAATTGTATAAGAGAACATTGACATACACTTGTGAGACATGCAATTTAGCACTCATCGAATTTAATCATTTAATTACCAGATTGAAAATTTGGTAAATGAAAAGATTCATTTTTCTTTCAAAGTATATATCTTTTTGCACATCATTAAGGCAGAATCATTTATTTCTGTACTGCGGCAAATATGGCAATTAATTTTTGCAAGCATATCCAATCTGACGATTGATTCAATCGATAAGTGGTGACAGAAAATTCAAATATAGGAATTTTTCTTTGGAAAGAGTCATTATACTTCGTAAATATTTCATAGCACATGTATATGAACACATTTATATTATGTATATACAACTATAAATAGAAATGAAACCATACCAAAATCCGACGTGGATTTTATTTGGTCTACAAAAGATGTGTATATACGTGTATTGTATGTAATGCGTACAATTTTGCGTGTTTGGATATGTCGTGGTATTGGAACTGTTAGAAGTAGTCTCAAAGTGGTCCATGGTCATGATTCAACATTTATGACAATGAAACGTGGATTGGCAGCATCTCTTTTCGAGTATCTACTGTGACGGGCAGTTAATTAATGTGGTTTAATTTATGAATGTTTGCTTTGGCTACCCTATTAATCATTAATGACGAACATAAATATTTGGTCGCTCTCGCTTTTCAGATCATTTGTGAAACTTTGTCCGTAGAAAGCAGTTTCGTTGCCTTGAACTGAAACTGGACAACGGAAAATACACAAAAGCCATAAACAGCCACTTTGAGTGTGTATTTGTGCTTAATTATGATTTATACATAAGTACATAAAAATATATGAATATATATGTATATACATGTACAAATACATAAATACGTATTTTACAGAGGGCAACGAGGCGGATAAAAACGCCAATTCAGTTCTTGGGACTGGCATAAAAATGTGAAGCAGGAGTTGGCGCCTGCATTCGGCAGCAGGCATTAGCTAAAAAGCGTCACAGGACCCCAGTCGTGGGATGGCAGCGACAACAGGGGACGATTATTGCTACAGATAAAACGGACACGACGCGAATTTCTATATGTAGATGTGGCTATACAAGTATCTGAAATGCCAAATGGAAAAAAAGTAAAACAAAACATTTACCCAAAGGATCAACTCGATAAATAACTTCCGGCATGACGGGCCGCGTCAGCAGGCACACAACAGTCAGAAACCAGGCGATTCTGCTCCAGCTACGGCCCCAGGAGCTCTGGTAGTGCACGTGCCGACATTTGCTAGATTGGGGCTGCGGTAGGCATGTGGCATAGCATTGCCAGTGCTGCCGTTGCAGATGCCGTGCGGGATTGGGCTCCGGTTCGGCCATTGCCAACGCCCGGAATTGATGTTGATGTTGTTGTTGTTGTTTTTCTTGTTGTTGCCGTTGCTGCTGTCGTCGACTCAGTCTCCGTGTTGGCCAATGTTATCGTTGTTTAGCGGCTGCTGTTGATTTGATGTTCTTTATGGTCGATTTTATTGCGTGCCCCCAGATTTGGTGATTTGAATTTTTTGAGTTTTCATATTTATTGTTATCATCAGCGGCGTCGATTGTAATGCCTCATACGACTGGTCAATATACTCGCATTCGTGTTCATGTTCATATTCATATTCATATTGGTATACATTTTCGTATTCATGGCATTGGCATCGTCGCATCGATCATATCATCTGCTTTAATGGAAAGTATGAATCAATATATAATTTTGTTTTGTACACTTTTTATTTGCGCTTCATCATACTAAATTCTGTACTTGCTTTATAGCTGGAATTATTACACAAAATATTTTGATTTCTTTATGTCACTTTTTTTATGATTTAAATTGTGTCTGGCTTGTTAGTTTTTGTGCTGTACAAGAAATTCAATTAATTTAATTTCACACGCTGTTAGCGTCGTCTTTTTTTTGTTGCGATTTTCTCTTTTTTATTTATTTTATCAATTTATAACTGCTCTATGTAGATTCTGGATTTAAATACACAATTTCATTACTTGTTACGTAAAACTTTATTGTTTAATGAAAAAAAAAGGACCAACATTCGCTTTGAACATTTATTATTTGCTCAATAAAAATTATTAAATTATGGGATTTTCCATTTTCGCGCCTTTTTTCTGTTGAGTTTGAGGTTGTTTATCGAATTCCAAATTAATTTTAAATTAAAATTCGCTACTCAAATTAATCACAATTAATTAGTTTGGTTAACAAATTGTAAACTTTTTGTTTTAACAACACCCAAAAGCGATTCTAAAACAAATTCAACTGTTTGTAGCAATTGCGAATACGGCAGGATTAGCGGTAAAATATCCATTATTTTTGGCACATTGTTTTCATTAGCTTCGAGGTAATATTCTCATTTAATTGTAAATTGCACGTTCAATTTTTAAGCCTGTATTACTAATTGTGTTGTTTAAAATCAATTTAACGATTTAATACAGGAATTAAATATTTTATTTATGCTAATAGGAATATTTGGTTTTACTGTTATTAGTAAAAATTTACTTTGTGTCAAACTTGACAAAATGCTCAAAATTTGAAATATACGAGACGGTAGCTTATTCCACGGAATTTCTAATCTACTGATCAAATTTTTGTATCAGAACAACATTTACATAAGATTTTGGAGTAACTATATATTATAAGCATAAAGCTACATGAATGTCTGTTTTTGTGAAAAGTTGTGAATATTTTTACTTCAAGTTTTTAAAATGTATTATTTTTACGTTTGAAAAAAAGTACACAAAATAATAATGGATGTAGAATGGAATTTGCTATTTTGGCAGCTGTCAATTTTGATAGAACCATACGAAACTCTGACTATCTCTTTTTCTCTGATACCCCATCCAGGGTAGTTTTCTATAGTTATCGGCTTCCATAGTTTGGAACAACAAGTGAGTTGAGGGCGTTCTGGCTAGATTAAAAGTACACAAAAGGTATCAATTGTGTTCATTTATCCATGAAATTCTAACATTGATGTGCGGCAAGCCAGCAAAAGCAAACCGTACGAGATGAGTAATGGGCAACTTACATACATACACACACACACACAAAAAAACACACAAACACACACACAAACACACATTGCCAGATACAAACACAAGCACACATGCAAGCACCCAAAAGCCCCAAATTTACAAAAAACACACACGCATAAACAAAATACATGAGTGGTGTATTTGCTATGTGGGATGTTTTCGGATGCTGCAAGCTGAGGTTTTTGTAAAGTCGGTGAAAGATGCGAGTTGTAGTATGACAAAACATTCATTAACTGACACTTTCGGGCGGCTGGTCTAACAAGGCCGTAGCCGAATGTTGCTTCTGTTCTGTCCGCTGGAGTGACGGATGAACACAAAATGATGAAAGCTAAACCCCAACGAAAGGGGAAGCAACTTTCGTATCGGGTTGAGTATTAAGCGTGTAGGGACCAAACAAATCCCTTGTTATCCTGAGAGCTATGAGTAAGTACGTCAGTTTCAAGCACACAAAACACAAGCACACAAACAGGCAAGCATGTAAACACACACGCGCAAACACATGCACATACAGAAACACTCGAGAAGCACACACACACAAACCTGCATATGTTTAGCTGCTATGCTTGGCTAAAAAATGCTTCTTTATGTTGGCTTAATGTATTTCTCGGCGTTTTCTTCGTTATTGTTCGCCTGCGAGAAACCCAAAAACCGCAAAGTTTCAAAAGCAAACTTCATATTTTGCAAGCTGAGCGGAAAGTGCTTGTCCTGCTCAACCCGCACCCGCACCCGCAAACACCACATAACCGACACCATAAACCTTCTACTGCCTATGGTCCTACTAGTGACACCATTCCATATGCTTCTGGGGGATGCAGCTGCAAAGGCAGCAGTAGCAGCAATAGCAGCAGCAGCAACAGTAGCAGCGGCCAGCGTTGACGGCAACGTCAACGTCGACATCGACGTTTGTGCTTGTCTTGAGTTGCCTTTGTATCTATATCTGAATCTGTTGGATATCTGACGTGCCGTCGAAGGCGTTTTAGTTGTTTTGCTTTGGCTTTGGCTGCTTGTTGAAGGTTTTGTAAAGGTTGTTGCAGCCACCACTCATCATGATGAACTTTCTGGCGAACTTTGGTTTATGGCTTTTCAATGTTTTTCTTTTTCAAAACTAGTATATATATATATATATATATATATATATATATATATATATATATATATATATATATATTCATATTTATATTTATATATAAATATTTTAACTTTCATCTTGCCCAGCATCCGCTGCCGCAAGCAAAAATTTTACTTGAGGTTGGACCCAACTACATACATAGCGGTTGGATATTAGTTGCTTGGCACTAACAAGTTGAGTTGCGTACAGTTATTTATTAGAATTTATTTAAGCGGAAAGTTGCGCTCGCATTTTCTCATCTTTTGTGCTCAGTTCAATTTAGCGGAAAATTGAATTCATATTGAAATTGGTCGGTCAGCGAACTTATCCGCGTCCACCCAAACTCCATGCAAATATCAAACAGCCAGTTTTTGCGACTCGCTCAAATAGCCAAATAAATTCAATGGCGTTTTCAACACATCGTGTCCACCGCAAAACAGGAATACACAGCGGCAGTCACCAAATTCATCAGTGGTTTTGGTCGCAAACAGATGAAAATACGCTTTATATCTGTCAACTCAATAATTTGCTAAATTGCTTGATTCGTTCGATAAAACTGTAAATTTATATTTATAGTCAGTCAATTGAAGAACGAATGTTTCGCACAGCCGTAAACCAAACGCTCGGGAACAATTGGATAATCAAAATTGGACTAAATATTACACGCAAATTGGGGTGAATTGTGCAAGAGTCAGCCCAAGGGAGCAAACGAACGAGTTTAGATTAAACCAGATTCACCTAACTTGGGGGATGTCAGGCATTCTAAATTGAATACATAGATTGTATACAATGCGGCCATAAATCTTCAACTGGCCCAATTGTCTCAAAATACAGAACTCATATTCACATGCAGTGATTGATAGCCACGGCAAAGAGGATCTTGAATATGGTAATTTTCGTAGAACCCTTGCCTTGTCGGTTGTCGACACCAGTGTTCGAAAAAGATAAATGCATGCTTAAGGAATCCCAAGCAGCTTTCAGAGGTCTAAATCAAAATTATGGCTTAGCGTCAGAACTCTGCCAACAGGGATTGGAAAGTTTTGCGAGCTGCGTAAAGCGAGCGAATTGCAAGGGGCTTTTGGGCAGTGAGCAAGGTAAATATTTATTGGCTCAATAATTTGGCAACATTTTGCAGGATTAATGTGCAAATTCCAGAGCTATAAATTATTTCCAGCCGTATTCCTAAATTATATAAAATAAATACAGAATAAAAAAGCCCGACGCAATCACGAAAAAGAATGTATGGGTGTGCTTGTGTGTGTGTGTACAATACATACGAGTGCCTGTGCGAGTGCGTGTGTGTGTGTGAGTTGGGGGAGCCTGTGTTTTTGTGCAAGGACACGCAACCATAATAAAAACTTGTTGAAAAATTTACGAGCACAGCAGCATCAAAGGACAAATCGGACAAAACAGGCCCAGGCAATTGGCCACGTGAGCAACCGCTGGTCGGCTGCTGGTCACGTTCCGGTGCCTCTACAGATCCCAATCCCGGCGTACTGTGCAACGACAAGGGCGTGTTTATTTATGTCGTGGCTACCGCTGAAAAGTTTAGTCGTTGTACGTGTCAAAAACTTTTGACATTGCAATAGCTTCTCGCCTCCTCAAGAAGTCAGCAGCTGCATTTGGGGGACCCCAGCTGTCGGCCTATTAAATCTCACAGACTACACAGTGAACCTGGCAAACACCGCTGTGCCCCAGCACAGTTCGAATGGCAAAGTTAAGACACTGACTAATTTGGTTAGCGGGTCGCGTACAACTTTCATTGGTAACTAGAATATGTTATTAAATAATGTCTAGTACATGAGCAGCTACCTAACCAAAAATCACAAAACAGCCACGTGACACAGCCACGACACAGCAGCAACCAAGGCAATGATGAAGGCGAAGACATCCGAGCAGAGACAGAGACAGAGGTACAGGCAATGCCAATGGCAGAGGCTGTGGCTTAGGCTGTGGCAGTTGCTGAGAATGGTGTCTTTATTCAGTAAATAATTGATCAGGGTTCGTGCAAATCTCGGAGCATCTGTGCTGTGTTAAATATGCCGCATATTAAATTTGGTCTAGCAGCCCTGGCTCATGCTTGATGAGGGCATAGTTAGGCCAGTCAAGTCAGGGAGTCATATTGACCACAATTGCCCTTGTCCTTTATTACTTGCCCAGCATTATTTTTAATCATAGGCTCAGCTTTAATATATCGTGCAACGAAATGAACACAGCCTTCAAAGATTATTTCAATATACATAGCTGGCAAGGAACAAAAACCCAAAAAATGCTAAAAACATTTGATGTTCAATTTGTTATTTTAATTGAATTAAACTAATTTCAGATATGTAATTGAACAAAGCTATTGAATATTGTTCTTTAATCTGAAAACTCAACAATTCACGAGCAGCAAATGCTTTTCATGCCCAACAAGGGAAAAACACCTGTTCCGGGAATTTTCCAAAAGGTAAAGCATTTGGAGCACTTATATGAAAATATACGCGAACATATAATAAAGTGCGTGTGCCGCAAAATAAAAATAAATAAAAATGAAAAAGAACAGAAAAGAAAAAAACCACGAGTAAAACCAAACAAAAAATGGTTCGTGGTATCAAGGGCAAAAACATACATTTTCCGCTTTACGATGGCATTTGGCGAAAGTAAAATGAAAGGGGCTCTGAATGGCCAAAGAATGGCGTGAGACGATGGTCATGGAGATGCTGCGCAGCTGCGTCAAATGACGAAAGAACAAAGAAAGGCCAGTGGAGTCGAAAGTTGAAGGAGCCGAACTACATATTCGGATACGAGCCGTGGCCGAGTAAGCGATGTGGGATGCTGGCGGGGATATAGAAGATGTTGGGATTGCGGGGTGTGGCATGTGGCAAGTGTACGCGGACGGTGAAATGTTGGCTCTGTTGAAGGCAATAAAATGAAATTACAACTTAATTGTCATAAATAATTCAAGAGATTCCTTGCGAGCAAAGAACGCCAGAGTCAAAAACTGTGCGTTGCGAGCGAAATCAGAGCGACCCGCAAATAACCCGCCTGCGTCACTCTCTCCCCCCCGTCTCCGCTTATCACTTCAACTACAAAACCCCCGCCACCAATAAGTGTCCACCTTCTTCTGCATCGCTTAACAAACATTTTAAAGCCAGCTGCTACTTTAAGTAAGGATTTCGTGCACGGCAGCTTCAGGAGCAATATTATGTGTTTTATTATTAACAAAGTTAATCCCCTGACCTAGTTAAGTCCACACACACAGACACGCACACACACAAACAAACCCATACACAAACAAACACACGTACAAACAAGCAAACACACGCTGAATTTACACGAATAAGCTGATACGAAGCCGCTGAAATGTTGGTGCGGTTGGCCACAGACCGACCGCATGAGGCGTTAATAAAATATTAGGAGTGCTCCAAAAATAAATAACTGATTACTGCAACCAATCCGCAGTCGCGGACAAAAGTCAAGTGGAATTGATTCTATTTGATTGCAGCTTAAAATCGGTCTAACAAGAAACTGCGGTCAGATAATCTATTTGTGGCAATTTCGAAATTGATTTGCAAGCCAATCAACATCAAACATTATTTCCCATATGCCTCATCTAATATGTTATTCTGCTTTGAATATTCGAATATTCGTGTGGATGTTGCATATTTCTCTATGACATATTCTTCAATTATGCAGAGAATATTCTTGAGGCTCTTTCCAAACAAACAACAAGTAAATAATGGTAAATTAGCAAAATGAGGAAAGTTCCACAACAATCATACACACACACACACAAGCACACACACACACAAACGCATATACACTCAACCGCCCACATGCTCAAAGGCTCACAATTTGGGGGGCATGGCTGGTCCTGATTGCCAGTTAAGAATGTGCAAACAAACAAACAAAACGTCGCGACGGCAGGGTCTGATTGTGATTGTTAAGAGACGGGACAAGGTCGGGGACGGGAACGGGGACAGCGACAGAGGCAGGGAGAGGGCCAGGACTGGAGCCATACAAATGGTAAAGGGCAAGAAAATGCTTACGAAAACAAAAAGAAAGTATAACATGTGTTCGATGCCGCTTCGAACCGCTACAGTTGCGAGTCTGCTAACGGGAACATCATATTTCTATGCCCTTTTTGCCAATAAACTGTTTTGCGAGAGACGATAGACGGCTGCCATCCAACACAGTAGGCCTTTAAAAAGTAACACTCTGTTGAGCAAACAATCGAACAATTTATTTTGGTTTAATAATAATAAAGGAGACAAAATGGGAAACAACAAGCGAGCAGCGCGCAAAAGTGCAAGGCAAGTGAAAACCGGATAAATGTATAAATGCCCGCCAGACATCGAAGTTGACTTGTTTACCCTTAACGTATATGCTGTAAAAAAATGAAAAAAGAAAATTCATGAAAATAATGTAAATAAACTCTTTCAGAGATGTACAGCGAAAGAAAAATAATACAGAAGAAAACAAAATTGTAATAATACAAGTGCGAACGTTATAAAAGTTGAGATAAGGTGTGGCCAAATATTAATTACTTTAAAATTAAAGGGTGAAAAAAACATTTTTAGTCAAATTACATTTTGAATGTTCTCTTATTTGAAATCCAAACAGAATTAAATATAATATTATATTATTTAATTTTCCTTGTTAACAATCCTTACGATGCTGAGAGATAAGTGAATCTGGATGGATCAACTCGACTTTAAGAGGCATACATAAATTTCTTTATGTATTTAATACGCCTTATTCCTTTACTTTTTCATTTATGATTGCAGGGTATAAAAATACTTGTATATAAAAGTCACATATACATACAGAAACACTGTGCTGCAGTTGAATAATATGACGAAAAAAACACAAACAAAAAAGAAATTTGTATCAGTTTTAAATTTTAAAATGTTATAATAAATTATGCTGACATGAAAAGGAAGTGAATGTAACCCAATAAACGGAGAATCAGTGACAGATCTGTCAATCAAATCACTCGACTGTGCTATATTTTCTACCACATATCGTTGAGAGTGCAGACAGGCTTTCAACATGTAGAATAGGTTGGCTTATGGTTGAACATGCAAATACGCCCAAGTAGGATATATTTTTTATATATAAATTTCAATCATTGTAAATCTCTGTATCGCCTCGGCTTTGATGCTGCGCTTAATGTAGGCATATAAATTATCTCCTTCGGCCAGTTACAAAAAAATGCACAACTTTAGTTTTTCATTTTCAGCATGTACAGCAACTGTAGAAAATTAAATTAAGATTAAAATAAAATGTATGGACTATACTGTGAAGTATTCATTAAATTATATATTTTTATGAAAAAAAAAGATTAAAAAAAATTCAATTTGAAATTTAAAACAAATATCAAGCCTAATTTCCTTTCGGGGAAATGCTTCGTCATATTCGTTTTGGTGTCCTCGCATCCTGATGTGAGGGCATTTTAATTATTCTATTTGAGTACTCATTTAAACTGTTTACATAATCACTCAAAGGTATCCAAGGATTTACATTAAAGCTTCAATGCTCTTAGAGATATTGGCAGCCCGGATGTCAACTTTTTCCCAATCGCTTTGCTTCTCACAAATCGGATCAGAAGCGTACCCGGACTCGTTAATCCGGTTGAGCGATTATTAACTGCTTTTTGTGATATGGGCTAGTTAAAAACAACTCGTAAGATTATTCATCAAACTTTGAATACAAGCTGAATTTTTTGTTATTTGCAAGTTGCGATTTACCTGCAGATTGCTTGTCTTCTATTCGGTAAAAGATTTGAGAGGAAGCCATTTATAATTAAGGTAAAGTTGCTGAAAATCTAACCACGTAATTAACCAGAGATGAAATTTCTCCGATGACCAGATATTTTTGGTTTAGCAGCCATCCTCAAATTTGCTGCTGGGTACTCTCTCCTCTTCTGCGATAAACTTGCGATAATTTAATTACACGCGCAACTCGAAACTGATGCTGACTGCGATAAAATCAAGCGTGGCTGGAAGAGCGAGGGGGGGGGGGGGGGGAATGTATTGTGTTGGAGATTGGATACTGTGACAGCGACAGTGACAGAGACATGACTGAGAGTGCCTCGAGTGGCAGTGCCAGAGCGACTGGACTCTGGTAAGTGGCAGCAATGTAAATTACGCGTATTAATATCAATTTATAATCCCAATCCAAAAACCGAACCGAAAAAAAGAAAATAAAAGATATAAAAATTGCACAGTCAGTATGCCGACGATGATACTGCAAATCCGTGATAAATCCTTAAAAATTACTTTTAATTTCGCAACCAAGAATGCAAAGCCTCGAATTGATGCCACAGCCAGACGACAGGCAGTCCTCGTCCTGCTGCACTGTGCACAGTGAGACTGAGATTGAGAGAGCCAGGGAGCCACAGAGCCACAGAGAGAGGAGCCATCCAGCTAACCATTTACCCAATTGACTTAGCCAGCTATCTGCTATCAGCTATCTGCTACAGTGTAGAGGGCCGAATCTAGATTAAAATAAGTCGAGCGATGAAAATAGATTACGCGCGTATTTTGCGAATGATGCGGCCGGGCAGGGTAATGCTGAAGAAGAAGCAGAAGCAGAAGCAAAATTCGATGTAGACGCCTGCGGCGCCGTCGTTGTCGTCGTCGTAGCCAGCGACGTCAGCAGAGGCGTGAAGAATTCCCCCCAATTTAATTTGAGTTTTCCGCCGTTGCCGTCCCTTTGTTTGATTAGTCGATTTTGTGGACTTTGGCGCTAATTGTGCACATCGCAAACGCACACACATACACACACACACACAACACGCACTAAAGTGTGTGTGTGTGTGTGGAATTGCATATATGTAACAAATTTGTTAAAGTGCGTAGGCAAAGGGGGCAAAATTCGCAGGACCAATGCCGCATCCGCTTATGCTAATCAATTCGAGTTGGCTAACACACATTCAAAAACACACACACGCACTCTTGTGCGCGTTAACAGTGAACCATTCTGTTGCCGTTATTTTTGCAATATTTGCATAATTGCTTTTGTTGCTTTCGTTTTGGTCGGCTTTGGCATGATGATGCTCGATGCTCGATGCTCGTTGCTGGGTGCTATGTACTGGGTGCTGAGGGAAGCATCAGTGCCTCGCTGCCTCGATGCTCGGCGTGTGCCAAATATTTACACATCGTTCCCCACCGTGGCAGGCATCAGGCCAGCTAGCAGCCAGCAGCCAGCAATAGTCAGCCAACAACTGTAGCTGTGTTGCCGTCTCAGTCAGTCAGAGTGTGGTCGCGCAGTTTTTGGCCAATTTCACAAGTTGCACTCGTGCTGCCGTTGTTGGCATACACATTAACATATTATAATTAGCACGTTTCCACTGGGCCGGGTAGCATATATTTTATACGCATTGCACAAATAACACGGCAAAGGAGGCGCACATGGTTTTAGTGGCAGCGGCAGTTGCCGCAATGCGATTATTGGCAGCATTTTGAGACGGCTCTGGCACGGGGTACACGGGGTACACGGGGCGCAGCGATAGGCACGGATACGGATACGGAGACAAAGACAGAGACAGAGACGGGCTCTTACGGCGTTTTGGCGCTCCACTTTTTGAAATCGCGACCGCAACGAGTTACTCTGCCAAATGCGCCGAACATTCACGAGTTTTGGCATCCCCGGCGCGACGACAGCCATTGGCGATGGCCTTCGAACGTGTCAACAGCATCTGTGGCTATGCTGATGCTGGTGCTGATGCTGATGCTGATGTCACGCCAACAGCCAACATCAGCAGCAGCAGCAGAAATATAAGAAAAGGCAGAAGCAGAAGCAGTACCAGACGACACTCGACACTTACTGAGTGAACAAATTGCGGTGGGGGTGGTGTTGGGCGCCCATTCTGAGCACATTAAAAGAGAAGTTCAGCAGGCGCGTGTGTCGATGTTTACGTATCCACTGGTCCCGTTAGACTGGCGCGCTCGACGGCCGAACAGGCGCCATCAAGCGCACGAGAATAGCAGCAGAGTACCAGCTGAGCGCTCTTTCACTTTCTCTCTCTGCCTCTCTCTCTCTCTTTCTCTGTGCATCGAGAGTAAAGTGCTTTCAACCCTCAGCAACAGCAACAATAACCACAATAAAAGCAGCGACAACATGTTGAAAGAGTTTCTTGTGATCCAGGAGTGAAAATAAGAGATCAGCTAACTGATAAGCATTAAGCAACAAAAGACGAGACGATTTGTAACTAAATACCAAGGTTCATCGACTGACAGTTTTATTGTTATAGTGAAAGGTTGCTGGCCACCTGAAACCTAGAAAATCACAATGAGTCTGAGTTTCATATAGTTTTTTTATTGGAAATGTTGAGATTTTTTCTACAATATCATACACAAATACAAATATACGCATATTTATATAAAAAAAAAAGATTTAGATATAATACGCAGTATATGCACATATGTAGATAACGTTGCGTTGATTACATAAAAAAAAAGTGTAATTCGGATCGCGCTCCTATATCTAACTTATACTATATGAAATATTTTACTAGTGCCACATGCATGTTTACATGTCAGCGCCCTCGACAGCAGTAAATGTTGCTAGCAACATGTTGCGACAAACAACCGCTGAGAAATGTGAAAGAGCGAACGTCAGAGGCGAGAGTGAGAGAACTCTTATACAAAAATGCGCAACACATGCGTTAACGGTCATTCTTGCAAGCCACACATATACCGTTGCTTTGTGGACCTAATTTGATTCTAATTTATGTAACTATGTATTGTCAACAATAGAGGACCTACTCGAAGTCCTTATGACTGTTTTATGCTTGCGCCAATTGTTTTCCTTTTAGTTCGTCATATGCATAAATAGTCGATTTCAGAGCTTAAGCTGGATTTGCAGAAGTTACCTTCAACGCAACCTGCAAATTGAAATCCAGCAAACAAAAGGTGTTTGTCGTTTTCTGTTGTATATATGCATATTTGCTCCCATTCATTGTGGTTATACAAACACTGTTGATGATAAATGTTGCTTAAGAGCGAAGAAAGAACCATTTAATTTATGTCTTCTTAATACTTACAATGTTTATAAGCATCATAGGTTTAAAGGCATCCCAAGTAAGTAGTTACATATGGTTGGGATAAGATTAGGCGTAAATTTTTATGATACACATGTATGAATGGGATGATTCAATATCAAACATGTCCTAAGGCTGTGAAGTTCGGACCACTCAATATAAATGATATTAGTCTTTGTTTAAAAAATGATTGCCTACCAGAGAGGACTACTTACGCACACTCAGGTCACCGATGTCAAGTATATAAATATATATATATGTGTGTGTGTGAGTGTGTGTAGTGTAAGTGAATATGTTAAGTGCGGACGGGACGAGTCGGGACGAGAAGACTTGAGAAAATGAAATGAAAGCATGTCTAAGCAGCAGATTCTCATGACAATCAAACGCTCTCGGGCATTTGCATAAAACCAAGATAAATAAATTCCACATGCAGACGGACAGTGTCAGACGCAGATCGACCGGTTAAAGGTTAACATTCTCGTCCGGCGTACAGCGTACAGCGTACGGTGTACGGTATTCGACGTACGTCCACACGTTATATATATATACATATATAAATATGTTGAACCTGAGGGCAGAGTCCGCAGTCTATTTGTTTGTGTCGTTGGCTCGATGAGCATCAGTAAATCGATGCTTGGCTATCTCTGATTGAAATTTCACTCTTCGGAATATCCGAATGGCCAGCAATCCTGGTTCCGTAAAGTCTGAACGTCGGATTTTAATTGGGATTGACCATTGATTTTACCATATGTTGCCCAGATTGGGTGCAATTTTAATGAAATGTATTTATTTGCTCCTCAAATGTACTTTAATATTTATGTATGCATGCTACTGAAGGTCAAACGGCACACCGTGACCCAGTTAAGTAGATGTGTGCCTCTATAATCGAAAGCAACTGTGGGATAAGTGAATCGGAATGTAACACTTTGAGTACTCAATAGTACTCAATTGCATCGAATGATTTCAAATGTTTAAATGCAAATGAATATTCCGCACCAGGTACCTATTTAAATGCCCATTTTGAATAAATTATGTTTGGTAAACAATTGTACGTGGGCCGTACACGTTGTTCAATTCGGCTCATTCCAGCAAGCCGCACTCGGCTATCTGTGGCGCCACCGTTGCCGTTGAGGACGCGACGCTTATCTTGGTGATGCGGAAATTGCGGTTGAGTTCACGCTTAAAACTTTGTTGCCAACTGATTATCGCTGACAAGCCGTGAGCTCGTGCTCTTGCTACAATAAGTTGCAAGCATAGCTTGAATGCGTGATGGTCTGATGGTGTAACGTTGTCGGTGTGAGATTGAGTGAGTGGGTGAGTGAGTGAGTGTGACTGTCGGCATTGGCATGAGTAACCCAAATTGCGCACAACATTTGCTGTCTACTGTCAGAGGACGACAAAATCAGGCAGTCAACTCTTTGCTAGAGCAGCAGTGTCAAAGTCAGCTCGACAGTTTGGCGATAATTAATCAAGACCATCTGCATTCAGAGGGCGTAAAAATGAAATGTCACAATAAAACCATTTGCGAGTCCTTTTGGTATGGACATGGGCACATGGACACATGGACACATGGACACATGCACACACAGACCCAACACTAGCGACAATTAGCTTTTGTCAGAGGCCATGACAAACGGATTATATAAACGCCTCAATCATTCTGGCACAACAGACCCGCGACAAGAAGTCATGGCAACACCTCCCTAGCCAACTGACAAACGGCTAAATAAACGATATACACAGTGAGAAAGATGTGTGAAAGATCGTATACCAAATATGGTAAGACTAAATTCATTTCTTAAAGCAGCACATATCTATGAAATGGCACAAGAACTGTTTTGAATGACAAAGATTTATTATGCATTTTCATACATCATTTTATGTTTGTAATTCCCCTATATGTCATTCGATTTCCATTAACTTTCAACTTAAATTGAGCGTATATCAAAAGTTTATTCTCAAACTACAATTTCATAATGCCAAGTGCTTTTAGTGTATATATATATATATATATATATATATGTATGTATGCATATGTATAGTACACAGCATTCAGACAACTGTTGGTCTGTTGGTCGTTGCGTAAATGATGAATCCCCACACGAACTTTGGCCTCGCAGACTGCTCGGGGCGCGACACTTGTAAAGCTGTCACAACATTAATCAAATCGAGAGTGCAAAACAAATGCAAGCCATAAATTTACAGTTCAGTCGCCAGGCGGCAATATTGTGGTCCTTGCGGCTGCCCAGTGAAAGTGCCGGCAAAAGTGTGGCTCGATAAACCAGCCTGAAGCTCCACATCTGAACTTATGGCCTGAACTTGTGATAAATATAGTCGAGTGCATACCGAATCGTTTATCCAGCTGAAATCACAGGTAGGACTTATTTGCCTGTTTTAGTGGCTGCAACAAAACGTTGCATGTTTACTATACAAACGTTTTTACGTACATATTGGATGTGTGATTGTGTGAATGTGCCTACAGCAAATTGAGAAAACCGATTGCGATCGGGCCATTGAGTCGCAAGGACATTTGACTTTCCGGTTGTTGAGCAACTCGCTTAATGACGCAATGTCGTTGGCAATGATAATGATACCCGCCGTCGGCATCCGAGTTGACAGCGCCACATCCCCATCTACATTTGCACCTATGACTGTGGAATACGATACTGCACAGTGACAAGCGCGGCATGAAATTGGGCTTAGTCTCAGGACTGAGTCTGAGTATGACCGACACTAACAGGCAACTCGCTCCAACTGGCAAAAACAAAGCCAGTAAAAATGTTAAATTCGAGTGAGCTCGATTACGAGATATTCTGAATCCAGTTGGTAAATATACTCTAGTTAAAAGTTTTGTCACATTTCTTACTGCCGGCACAGATAATGAAGAGTGGAACAAAAAAATTAGGGCAGCGCATAGGTTGATTCACAAGCCCGAACTGAAATCACCGATATATATATATATATATATGTATGCACATTTGTTGAAAGTCGGTGATTTCAGTTCGGGCTTGTGAATCAACCTATGCGCTATATATATATATATATACGATAACGAGACGCTGCAGAGTAAAAACATATATTTTAGCTAACTTTGACTATTATAACTAAGCTGACAATTTATTGTTTGCTTAGTGCTATTATGCTATTTACCTCACATTAAATTTGCGAATAGGGTTTGGTAGGGTCTGGATAAAATTTGTCCTCTTGATTCATAATATATCAATGTATATAATCTGTAAATTGTATGCCTCTGCCTTTATTGTTATCGGAAGTTGATATGCATCAATATTAGCAAAATTCCAGCAGCTACCGATAAAATTAACTATACTTGGTCTGTGCGGGGTATTCGAGAGACTACGTTACAAATTTGATGTCTCCAGCCCATATAGTCCCTGAGATTTATAGACTGTTGTTGGCGGATGTTGATTCAGATATAGAATATATACATATACCTCATAGTTGCTTCCTTCTGCCCTTTCACAAAATTGTTAAGCCCCCCTTTTAGCCATTTTTAATGGGTTAAGGGTATAAAAAGCTTCTTCCGAAATGGACGCGCATTGTCCTGAAAAATAAACAAATGTATTTAGCCATTGTGCATAAAGTCCGAAAAAAAAGACAATTCGGAAAGTGCGAAAAAGAGAAAGAGGCTCATGTACCTGCTACACCGTGACATAATCGACAAATAAATTATGTTTACTTTAACGTTTTTACAATTTGTACCAATAAAGTAAACAACGTGAACATTGTTCGTGTTCATGTACGAGTCATATGAATTGTTAACGATAAGTCCCAACACATACAAATCGACATGGCTAACAGAGTGGGTAAATATTTCACAATTTACATGCATTGACTCGCTTACGCATATGGCTAATAACATATTCCATACATACTACACACAGCTAAGCACTCGAAAAAATCAAAACGCTTATGTATAAGCGCTTGCTAAGCTGTCTATGTTCAGTTTTTGGCTGGGTCTTAATACATGTACATATATATATATTTTAAATAGCTTCTTTCTTAGATTTATTGTTGGCATATTGGCAAAAAAGAAACGACGTGATTGCAATCTCAACTGGTTATTCGCTGCTCATCATAATATAATATGGTTATGAGGCTGAAACTGATTTAATTTGATCAATAATGGTATTTTAATATTTTTATAAAATATACTCTTTGATAAAGCAATTGTAGCTGCTCTCGTAGACAGGCTTGTCCCACTATCCTTATAAATGAATCAATTATTATCTGTTTTATTATTTATACCTGATGTACTTTTCTTCCAAATTTAGCTTCCCATTAAATTTAATTATATTGAGTGTAGTATTTATTGTATTAAATGCGTACAGGCAATTAATCAAGAGACATGCTGCGATCTAAGCTGACGGCAACATTAATGTGCCGAGACTGACGTTTCGAGTCGATTTAGTTGGTTGCTGTTGGATGCTGGCGGGTTGGATAAAAGTGCTGCAAGCGATTTCTCTTTGATCCACGTTAAACACCTAACACGATGTGAATCGCGAATCTCGGCAAATCCACTCATGTGGAATACACTTAATGCCCTCACATGCTGCCACAAAGAGTGCGAGGACCATGAGCTTGGCTGCAGCCAATGTCCTGATGGGTATAACATGAGAGCGGCGTGGCTGACACAGCCTTCTCTTCGGCAATTGCGCCAAAAATAAATTACGTTGTGCAGGGCGACACCAACACCGCCAGCCGGCTCACAGAGAAACAAACGAGCACATTTTTATACATGCAATATATATAAATATATATATATATATATTGGTATATATAACCTGGGGCGAAATGCCCAGAATCCTGGCGATCGACGTGAAGGGTAATAATACACGACAGACACGACAGGGACACTGGAAGATAGGGCCTGGAGAGTGTGGTGTGCCGCCAGAGACACGCCGCAAACATCGCTTGCCGCCTAATTCAGATTTCTGTGCCTGTCTGCGCAACTGCTTTCGTTCGCTTCGTTTTTATCTGCCCTGCCGCCTGTTGATAAGGCTGAGGAATAGACGGCCCCCCAGCGAACGCTTGACGTTGAAACATGTCATGTAGTTTTTCTTTCGAAACAACCGACACCCACAAAAACATTCATTTGCGTTAGTGTGTGTGTGTGTGTGTGTGTGTGTATATGCGGGTGTGGCAGTGGTTGTACTAGCATGTGTGTGTGCGGGACACTTTCACTACAATGCGACACCGCACACATTCAGTGAATACTGTGTGCTTGTGCTGGGCTTGTCTGCTGACTTTTTTCCACATGTTTCGCTTGCTTCGCTGAAGTTATTACGATGAACGGCAGGCAGTGAGGAGCGTCTTGTTGGCGTGCTTCCCTTCCGTTTTCCGCTTGAACCACGTGCGGCAAACTTTCCGCTTCCATCGTCTCGTCTGCCTCACACGTGCAGCTGTGGTTAGTTTTCTGTTGCTCTCGCCATGGCGCAAACATGCCACTCCCCCCGTCTCCCTCAGCACAATTTTCTACTTTGGTTTGCCATGTCTTCTGTTTGCGTGTGTGTATGCCTGCGTTCGTGTGGTAAGCGTGTGGGGCAATGGCGATGTTAAGCGCGGTTCCTTTGTCGCACCAACAAATGCGGTGGCGCTCATTGGGTGGAACAGATTGGTTCAGATTTGATTTGATAGGACATACAATATAACACCACCAAACTGAGTAAAGTAGGAGTCCATGTGTATAAAAAATTGCGTCAATTTTTGAAGTCGAAATGTCTACATAACTCCAGAGCGATTTTAAAGTGTTTTGATTAAGTTGATTAACAAATTTATAAAATGAACAGAAAGTGCAGAAGTACATAAAAATTATTTTTTTAATTTAAATGCATTGGCATGATTTATGTGTTTTTGTATAAAAATGTATTTAAAAATGTTATTTATATTTTGTATACCACAAAATATTAATCGATTGATTTTGTGGAAATTACAAGAGTTAATTTTTAATGTTGAAAACTGTAATTACAATAATGGGGAATTGCACGTATCCAGTTCACACAATCATTTCGATTTGACAGCAGTTGTTCATCATCGTGTCCAATAGTCAACTAGCCAGCAACTGTTGTGGCAAACTGTGCATATTCACACACATGCACATCCACATGGACATGCACATGCACACATATTGGGTTACCTGCAGACCTAACTACTCTTTGCTTGTTTGCAATAATGACGGACATGGGCTTGGCAAGCTACGACAATTGGCATCGACGTAACACACACCCACACCCACAAACACACACAAACACACACACCCACAAACACACACCCACAAGCACACACACACACACACACACACACACACACATACCCACAAACACACACATGCATACTCGCCTTTGTTTACGCCGACATCGTTGTCATTGCTCTTTGTTTGCTCATGGAAAGCACTGCGAGCTCTTCGCTCATAGTGCGAATTCGATGACTGCGACTGCGGCTTGTCGTAGGTCTATCCACACACCTCGTAGCTGTTGCTGCTGTTACTGCTGTTGCTAATAGTCGTTGAATTTGGTTGCGTTGTGTTTCACAGCTGAGTTCCGGTGGCTAGCCCCCAATAACACACCCACAACACTTTGAGCCACATCTTTTGCTCTTCATTTGCCATCACACAGACAGAGTGTCATGCCGAGCACTTGCCAAAGTTGTGTACAAGGCGGCCTTAATGGCTCATAAGAACATGGGCACATATGTACAGTGCACACTCACATATGTGTATACATGAGCACTGTATTAGCTCTAGGTACGCGTCATTAGTGCCACAGGATGGAATAATTTTCACATAAAAGCAAGCGGCTGCAGCTGATAGTAATCAGCAGTGCCTGATTATGAGTTTATGGTACTTTCAAATTTTTGAAAATAATGAAAATACTTTTGAAATTGTTTACATATTGATCAAGTTCAGTGTGTGGTGTGTGGCATCCTTGGCAGCTGAATCAATGTTCGAGCAAACGAACAGCAAGGCGGGTTCGAATTCCGATTTATAATTTGGTTTCAGAGAGATTATATGTCGATAATAACTAAACGTTTCCCAATGTTAAAGTTGCTTTAAAGTGATTTTTTTGAATGCTTTTAATTTCGACTGCATCTGAAATAGACCATTAAAAAATAACACAAAATTGTCCTAATGTAAATGTTTGCAACCCCTGAGGCTGGTCTGGTAACACACACGTGAAAGTGTCACTGATGAGTTCAATATTTTGTGGTTGGGAGGGGAAAGTGATGGGGTGTAGGAGGAGGAGGGGGAGGGTATTATGGTGTGTGTGTTCCGTTACCTGCCTGAGGGTGCGAGCTGATTGTGAGCTATTTTTGTTTTTAACACAATGGGTGTTAAATTGAATTTATCGCTTGACCAAAATGATTTTCCGGCTTTTACCAGGCGTTGGGCACCTTAATTAAATTTCACAGTTTTAGTTTATTTTTAAACGAAATTGACAACGAAAACAGGTCATTAGGAGCATTATCGCATCATAATTCTGTCAGTACGATAACAAAGCTTTCAATTCAATTTAACTGCCACACATATACCCATCTCCCATCGCCCCTCGTCCCACCTCCACCCCCATAAGCTGCCTATAAATATTGCTTGTGTGGAATTTGAGGCCGGTAATACTCGATGCGAGTGCCGAGCATGGGACACGTTGGGCCTGGGGGATGTCATTGAGAATGGGAAATGCATGCCTATACATGTATGTATGTATGTATGTACAATCATACATGTGTTTGTAGGCAGTGGGTGTGTCAGATTCGTTGTATTCATTTGTAGTTGGCCAACAGAGACTGTTTCGAGATTGTCATCCCTTTGAGACTGTATCTGTACAACTGGACGGGGAGGGTGTGGGACGGGAATGCGGCACAATTGATGCAGGCCCTAAACGATGCTGTATGATGTTAAATAAATTGTTGTTGTTACTATTGTTTTTGGTGTTGCTACTGTTGCTGCTGTTGCTACTGTTGCTGCTACTGCTGCTGCTACTGCTGCTGGTGTAATATATAATTTGAGTAGCAACACAATCAAACATCTGTCAAGTGCTGTACAAAATTGGGTCCTTGTTTACTTTTTATCAATGTACCCATAAATGAACTTACCCAAATGGCAAATGCTTCTCTTCATGTGCATGTGAATATGTTTGCATGCATAAATGCCAACGTTTGAATATATTAGTTGGATCGTTTACAGCAATCAGTGTGTGGCTGCCAGTCAAAAGTGTCTGCCTGTCACTGCCCCCCCATCCGAGTGTCGTCCTTGAATGCCTGCCTGTCTGCCTGTCTGCTTGTTGCCCAAAAGTCCGTGTCCGATTTCTAGTTCGTTTCGTTCTACTCAGCGCTTGGCGGCATTTCAAATGTAAACTGCCAAGTAGGCATTTCAAGCATAAGAATTTGCATAATTTACTTAGTTGAATATCCGACATCCCGCAAAGGGACAATCACCAGGCAGCAATACGACCAACCAACGAACCAGACTCCACACTAGTCGTCCTACATCAATGGAGATGTATTTGTCCTCTCTGTTTCTATGGCATCCGTCTGGCAACAACAGCAACGACACAACAATAACAACAGCAACAGCAACAACATCAACATCAACAACAACTTTTCAGTCGAGTTTGTCTGCAGGGGCAAAAAGGGAAAGTCTGTGGATAAAGTTGTCCAACTTAAAGTGCCGCTCTTCGAACTGCGAAAAGTGATTCCCATTAAGTGTGTCAATGCTGTGCCACTTCATCCATGTCCATGGATTGCTATAATAATCCATTTGCATGTCCACCTTTGAATTGGGGGGTGTGCGTGTGTTTATCTGTTTGATGAGCTTAATACAATTTGCATATTGCTTCAAGATTGTTCACTGTACTGAAACATTATATTTGCTGAAACGACGAAATTATTGAACAGGTCATCATACAAGAATTATTAACATTATATTTTATATTTCATATGCATTTAAAGATGTGTGAAATTGCTAACCCAATTAAATAAAACGATTAAATATTTAGTTATCAAATCAATATGATGGATATGATTATTTGTTTGCACAACTAAATCATAAAATGTGGCAAGCACAGTGTTTGCCTAGTAAGGTGTTCAATGTGCAGAGCTTTTGATACTTGCAAAGAATATTCAAAATCGACGTGAATTCAATTTTGTTGCTCTCTCAGATTTATTTTATTTGCTAAATGCTCTACTCCCACCAAGTTAAGTGTTTGCGCAATAAATATATATGTATAAATTTATGGAGCTGATTTACGCCAAACTATGAAATTAACATCTGTTTACTCTACTCGTGCGTCACTAATTGCTGCAAGCATTCCCTATGAGTGGCACCCCGAATTACACACACATGCATTTATACATATGCAACTGCTGCGCTGCGCAACTGCAACTCTGATTGATTTTATGTGACTTGCAAGTAGATTGTCATTGACGGTCGCTTGCCATGACTTCCTCCGGCATTGTTTGAAGCTTCCTGGAATATTTGTTTTTATGACACTTGGGCGCCCTCTTCTTGTTTGTCTGCTGAGTTTGAATTATTTGAAAATGAAGCGCGCACAGAATATGAAGCGAACTATCTCAAATGTAGGGGAATAGCACGATGAGTCGGGACGCATAAACATATTTGTGCATTTGTTTATGCACACGTACATATTTTGGTATGTTAAAAATATATATTTATGTACATGTTAAGCTATCTAAATACTGCGGCTTTGACAATGCCGGCGATTGTGGTCGTTGTTTGATGTAGCTGCAACAGAGAATGTGTCGAATATTTCGTCATTGTTTAAATGCACTGCGCAGAGTGTGTAAGGCGCCGGAATATATAATGTGTATGTCAGTCTGACGTTCATATCAGAATGCAATACAGTAATTAGTGTTTGCTGTCTTTAACATATTTGTTTGTTTATTTTGTCAATTCGAAAGTTGAATCATGAATCTGCTGAATTATCAAACTGCAATATTACTTCTAAGTTTCTATAAAATGATTTAATTAATCTATCTGTGCATATATGTCTTAATAATGGCTTCTCAAGATTTACATATTCAATCAATTTCGTGTTGTCAATCCTTTTCATAGAATGTTTTCTGATGTAATTTTATAAATAACTTGGCAATTGTGGTTAAAATCAGATTAACTTGATTTTTGGTGACAAAAGCACGTGTTCCTTGGACCACATACCAAAGGCTTCTGAATCTGCAAAAGCTTTTCAGAGCTTTGGCAAACATTTTGACTTCCAAAACTTGCACAGGGTGCTCCTGGTTGCGTAGATTTATAACGAAAGCGAAGTTCACCACCAAATCACATTTAAATAGACAATGAACTTTTATTGCATATTAAACTATGAGCGACTATTCGGCTGTGTCCGACGCAATTGTTTTTCGCATTAAAATTTGTGAAAGACATTAAAATTGCGGTCATACATCCTAAAGTCCCTTTCAACCCACCATTGTGATGATTTTGCCGTAGCAGTTGATAATGAGTTTGCCATCAAATAAAAAAGAAATCATTCAGCAGTTTGCCGGTCATTTTGTGACTATGAAAGTCGATCAGTAAATCAAATTAAAACGGGTTTTTATGGGTAACTTAATATAATCTTTGTTTTATCTGCGAAAATAACTCTCCGGTAACTCTGGTAATAAATTGCTTTTAATTCAATATTACACATAAATCTCATTTTTTCTCGTTCGATAATCAAGTCAACTGAATTGAAATAATTTCACATACACATATAGTAACTTAATGTAACAATTTGTTTCACTGGATTAAAATATTCTGTGTTTTTGACACACTTTCTGATTGAACCAGTAAAGCTTGCTGTTGTTTTTATTCGTTTTTTAACATTTTTTTTAAAGCAATCCAATAAAATGTAGAAATCTAACCTTCATTGTGGGGGCTTATTTGATTTTTAAATGTGTGCACTGATATAGCTCCAGCGACAATCCACAGTGTATTAAAATACATTACTGAAATCACAGTATTCCACATTAGGAATCACTTAACTTTAAAGCAAAAAACTGTCTAAGAAGAGCTGGTGCGAAACAAGGTCTGCTCCGGGTGACGATTATTAAAGAAATGAGCAACTGCATCGGGCAGAAACTGCAACTGTGTGTGCTCAAAGGATAACCAGCATTCTGTTTGTGTGCGTGCCAGCACATGCATCGATGTCCGATGTCTAGTGTCCGCATATATGTGAAAGGACACTTACCCCCATGATTCGCCTGTCTAGACAATTCCAAAAGAAACAACAACTAAAGGCCCACAAAACTATGGTAATGTGTGCACACATGAGCTCTTCTATATGTTTCATGGGCTTGGCTTGGCTTGGCTCCGTATCTATCAAAGGCTACGGGGTCTTTGCTTTAAAGGGTAGGTCCAGCCCGACGTTGAGTTGCAACAAAGCTACCGCATTGTTGGACAGGAAAAGGTGCAGCAATGTGGTTGTTTTTTAAGCACAGCGACTAACAAGCAAATCTTTTTTAACCGTTTACCAATATTATTAAAGCTTATCGCTGGGAGGTCCCACAGGACGTTTATTCTAGCTTCCATGGCATAAAACTTAATATATAAAGCAAGTGTGTTTTATAGTTAAGACCACGTTTAGATAACCACCCCGTTATTCTATAGTAAAGCGTACACAAAGATATTTTTTTGTTTTTTTTTTTTTATAAACGAGTATTCTTTACGTCGAAGCGTAAAAATAAAATAAATAAAGAGGGTACAATTTAAAAACAAATTTTGTAAATATGCGTAAAATATATCTTTTGATCTAAATCCTGTTTAACTGTTTACCAGTGTTATTAGAGCTTATCTCAAGGAAGTCCCAAAGTACCATTACTATGACTTCCATGCCTTAAAACTAAAAATAGATAATAAGGTTAAGATAATATTATAGATAATTTTATTTAACCACCTTTTTATGCTATTGTAAAGCGTACACAAGGATATTGATGGCCAAATTTTTTAAATTTATAGAGCCACTATTTCTTTCGACTCGAATTTATATAAATGAAGGAAGTAGAATAACAAATTTGTGGATATGCGTACAAATATCTCCATTATCTAAAAGAACTTAAAGAGCACTGCTTATATAATAAATATTATGCATGTGTGCTTACCCGCAATTTATTTTATTAATTTGCCTGAATTTAAGTACACAAAGGGAAATTATGGCACCCAACATCGGGTTTCCGCTCGTTTGGCTCCTAAAGATGCTGGAACTTCGTTAAAATGACAAAGCAAAATAAAACTGACAATTACTCGGTGGCAGCGGTAGTTATCGCGCCCGTCCTTATCCTGCGTCCCTTGTTGATGATTGCCAGAGACAATTGAACACTCATTTACATTTACAAAATGAATGTGAATGCGAAAGTGAATGCGAATACGAATGCGAATGCGAATAAGAATGCGTAGGTATGTTGTTGTCAATTGCTGGCATTCGGGGGAGCACCATCAGTCTCTACATATGGCGGCATTGTTTGTCCAAATGCCTATAAGCCGTGCAAATTGAATTACCAAGGCTGCCGATCCTTTGGCATGATGACTCTTCAATGAGCAAGCGAAAACTTGACAAGTTAACGACCACCGGCTGTGCTGCTCAACAGCTGTTTCAATTGTGTTGCTACAAATTCTCCTGAAATCCCCTGATGCAAACACAAACAAATTAACACACAATTATTTGCAATCAATACCATTTGAGTGCCCATTTCAAATAACAATCGTCAATTCTAGTAAAAATCTGTCAACTAATATAATTTTCAACTCGATTACATTTGATACGCTTAGTGACGTAATTTGGTTAAATGTTGACTTTGATTTCAATTTTCTGTGAAAGTAAATTGAATTTTACCTGAAAACGTAAATTACAAATATATTGACACAATACGAAAATTAAAATCATATTACGTTTTTAAACTCCAAAGTAAATTTAGCTCGTTTAAGAGGAGCTTCTATTGACTTTAAAACTTTGCTACACCATTAAGGTCCCATATTTGTTGTGTTTTGCAGAATGGCTTTAGATTTACCAAGTACGAGAAACGTTGAGTTTCGTTTTGACTTTAATACATTGAGTTCCTTAGAAAATAAGTTGTTGGGTAAACCCAGACAGACATTCACTTCAAGAGCCTACCATATCTAGTCCTCCCGCAGTTAAAAATTCAATTTTGTAAATTGGGCGCATCACACTAAATGCAAACAAGCGAAAGTATACAAAAAAATAAATATAAATATTCGCAAACATTTGGTTAAATGCCAACTGGGGATTAATAGAGTAAACCAGAAGCGAAACGGCCACAAAATATCGTCGACGGTATTTTATTTAACGGGAAACAATCACAAAATTTCGCAAAGTTTCCTTCGTCCCATATTAGGTGACAACACACGCAGGTCCAATGCCTCCGACGAAACTGAAACTTTTTGGGGCTTGGGTTGTGCGTATTTTGTTTAGAAACTATTTAATAGGTTTTCTTCAGCTTTCATCAATGGCGAACCTCCACAATTTAAAGTTTAATACTACTCCCAGGAGTGCACCATGAATTTCATTACGCCGCTCAGCAAGCAACCAGCGACGGAGAGGCTCGCAATCAAAAACTACGCTGTTTTTTTTGTTGATTTTTGGAATTGGTCACAATACGCGGATAACTGAATATTGTAAAATGTATGAACCACTTGTTCAAATTTTTATTATTTATTCTTGTTAATCATATGCAAAATTCGAATCAATTCAATATATATACATAATTCTCACTCGCTTTGAATATTTTGCAACCACAATCAAAATTTGCTTTCATGTTGCTCAATCAATGAATGTTTGTTTTTGTGTATTGAATATAATTTCCAAATTTAATAGCCAAATAAACACCTGTTTTAATGTGGTCACTCTCTGTCTCTCTCTCTCTCTTTCTCTCTGCCTATTGAGACCCCCCACAACAAGGATATATAATTTGGTCATTGGTGCTTACTAAACGTTGCGTGCTCCCAAGAAATCTTCATGAAATACGATATTCTCTCATAAAGACATTACCGTTGTGGCTTCAATACAAATCTAAGAGGAGCATAGGGACGCAAGTGTGTGCTCCCGAAAACTTCTGGGCAGTTAAACTTATTAGAGATTTACCCACACCGAGCTCGAGCAACGCATCGGCAAAGACATTTATGCTGTTAAACGGGCATTAAGCAAATAGATACGTTTAGATAAAGAAGGTTCAGGCAAACGTAAAACCCAAAGTTGTCCCGCAAAAGTTACACTGGCTGTACGCTCGTGACCAATAAAACTTTAGACGGCTAATGACTTAAATCACTTTAAGACTCAATCAGCATCTCGTCTCAGAATTATAATGATATCGTTGCCTGGCTTTAGACCTTGGCCTCCCCCCATAAGGACTAGGTGTGTTATGAGTTGTGGTTGCTGTAGCATTTAAAACTTTTCCCACATATATTCTGTGCCTAATCACATAGTTAAGGCAGCTAATAGGATTACTGTGACTCGCATTCTTAATTTTAATTGTCTCTCAAAGTTACGGCATGCGTATTTATTATGCGCAAATTGAAGTTATGAATGTATTAACTATGCAATTGCCCCAATTTAATATATCTTTAAGTAGATTTGTGATCTATTGGGAATTGCGCTACTTACATATATAACAGTATGTTGACTGTCATATAATTCATAATATAAATCTCGGTAAATTTTGTTTGTTTTGCCTACACAAAGGTAACAGTGGGCATTCCCTCATTGTTTATTCCAGACTGTATGGCAATACTTAAACGTAAGTCAAACTATGACACAAGCTGGAGCACAGAAAGCTTTTGTAGCCTGATGTGCTCTCGCAGGACGAAGCTAGTTTAGCCACTCGCACACACAATAAGCCATACGAATGCTGTGCGAGCAGTACAACTGTAGGTCAAAGTCTGCAAATTTCAAAGCTTTCGTGGATGGTTTGCAGTTCTCTTAAAATTGGGAGCAGCAGCATCTCGCATCTCTGCGTAGGCAGTCGGAAAGCATCCTTATCTTTGCTCGTGTTCCGCTCAAGTACTTGGCCCGTTTCTATGCCAAGAGCTGCTAGTCAGTCCTGCCTCGTTTCGCACCAAAGTCAGAGCAAATCTCAGAGTATCGGACGCAAGCCATCAAAGTCCCCGCCGAGTCTGTCGATTTCTCACATTTCCCGCGAACTTTACGCAGCATCCGAAGACGCCGAGCTTAACTTGATTCTAGTTAGCCGATTCCGTGCCCGTTAAGTTCAATTGAATTAGCATACGGATTTACTTTTAAAATTCTTTTAATATTTAAATCAAATACTCGAAGCTGTAAAGTTATTGGAGGAAAAAAAGGAAACGAAAATTATCAGCGTTCGAAAAAACTAAAGTAACAATATAAAAAGTGAATGTGCGTATAAAATCTCAAACTTAAAGAATCAAAATATGTTATGCTGGGAATAAGTGTAACAATTTTGTGGAAAGCTAAAGTGTTGTTATTGTGACTCAACTTCTGTAGTTGTTTTTAATGAAGCTTGTGCACGAAATGGTCTTGTTTGTCTCCCTTTGTGAGAATAACACATATATATGTGGATAAAATTGTGGAAATCGTTTTGCCATAATTTTGCGATTGAAGGGGGTCAACGACAAATCAGCGTTGGGCCAAATTTGAATTGCTACAAATTCCCGACTCAGCAAATTAATATCCTCCCAAGAGTGAAATATGTTGTTAACGGAACTAGCATAACAAAGGCTTTTCGCTTGGAATACAATTGGATTTAACCAAACAAACAGAAGCAAAATCAACGTTACTGACAAATAATAATAAACAAATAATAAATGTGTATCTATAAATCATTGAATGGTAGTATCTGTGAATATTTAGAAGCAAGATTTGAAATATTTCCAACAAGGCCAAGCTGCCTGCCTGACAAAGTTGTACAAGAAGTGATTTGTGTTATTTTGAAATCATCCTTTTAAAGGCGACATTGTGACAGTGATATAAACGCATGAAAGCAACAAAATAATAAGCCAAATTGCCATCAAATAAGCGCAACTAACATGAGCTTAGTTTGACTTTGATTGAATGGCGGATTGCATTTATAGACAAGACAAGCTGAATTCCAATTGGATTACCAAATAAACAAAGGAATGGTGAGTATTTTTTTGTAAAATATATTTGTGTTAATGTTGGGATTTTGGTGATTTTTAAACTGAACGAAATGAAAAAATAAGTTGACTTCTAAGCATGTAGCTTGCCTAATTGTGAATACGAAAAAATAGTTATCTTGTAGACTGGATTTAAATTTTATTCAGGAATTCGAAAAAATGGGTATACTAAATTAGGTCCGACACATCGGCGGACAGGCGGTCAAACGGATTTGGCTTGGCAAGTTATGCTCATAAAAAATATATGAATATGACTTATGGGGTTGGAGATGCCTTCCTCAATAGTTTACGACCTTCATGAACAAATTTAATGTCCGCTACAAAGGTATCAATATATTTATTGATTATTATGCTTATGAAGTTCGTCAAAAGAAAATCCAAAAGATGCACTGTCAACAAATATTTTAGGACCCCGATAATTAGCAATTTGTAATTTTGATTACTGCGAATTTTTTTATACGTTTGAAATTTCGATAAATTTATTGTGTTGAGCTTTGGAAGCGAATTTTAAAACAATTTTGATCAGTACATCCCACACTTTAAATTGTGCCACATTTGGTGGATTTATCCCACACTTTAAATTGTGCCACATTTGGTGGATTTACATAAATAAAATGATCAAATAATCAAGCAGAATAATGTAATTGACCAAATGTCGTTTAGTTTTAATAAGCAGCATTTTGATTATGCATTTTATTCTTATTTTTTTGCAGATATAATTCAACTGCATAAAAATGACACTCAAACCACATATAAAAGAAAAGAATTTAGAAATCGGGTCGGTTACATATTTTTCCTCCGATTCTGATGTGCTGCTAAATTGAGTTGAAAAAGACAACACACAAACTAGGGCCAGATAAGAAGGCAACATTCGAATTAACTTCCCTATATCAATGTGATATTTCCTCAACAATTTGTAGTCAAACAGCCAAAAGGAGGAGGCGGCGAACCATAGTGACTATTACCATATGCCCTGATGCAGCTGTTGGCTGAGATTGCCAATCGAAGCGGAAGGAATTCCATTTAAAGTGTGGGCAGTGTATAAAAGCAGAAAGCGCAGAACGACGCGAATCAACTCTAATTGCAGATGAAGGTTGCCGCTGCGAGAACCAAAAACGAATTGTGCGTAGGACTGTCAAAGAACATCTAACTTAATAGAGAAATACTTTGTCTTCGTTTCCCTAACTGGCCGAAGCTCCGCCCATCGGCAAAGGTTTCGAGATGGAGCCACGTCCCAATAAGAGGCGGAACACAACCCGAACCCGAACCCGGACGCAGACCGAGACCCAGACCCAGACCAGATGCCAGAGTCTAGGATTCGCACTACTGGTCTTGATATTGACGCAGTCCTTTGACTGTGTTCTGTGCGGCGAGAAATTGGGTAAGTGGCTTTATCGTTTTTCTTATTTACAGCTCGGCTCACATCACTGCCTCCCTGAATCGTGGATGGCAAAATAAAATCAGCAACAACAACAACGGCAACAATGCAGCCTCCTACAATGTCCTTTGTTTCTCAGTGCCGCTCATGTCTCTTATCTGTTATTTATTTGAGTTGTTATTTGACATTTTTCTGTGCCGTTGATTCGCTTAGAGCTGCCACGCAAGTTCATTAAGGCACTGACTTTCTATTCTTATTTACATTCGCTCGCTTAAGTCGATGAAAAATGCGAAAACTTTACACTCAAAAATACCCATCAGCATTTATTTCTAAGCCCCGCTGGGAATTCGTTCTTTTCTTACCACAAAGATATTACGCCCATCTGAACAATCTGCCAGTATCAGGATTTTATTTTTTAATTGTCTTCCAAGTGAACGCTTTTAAGCGGGCTGCGTCTTGCCTTATTCATCTTCTCCTTTTTTTCTTCTGAAGTCAAGGTGCTTACGAATCCGATTGCATCATTCTGCTAAGAGTATTAGCATTGTTCTCAAAATAAGTTCTCTATACCCTGTACACAGAATATATATAAAAAGGGGATGTATGAGATAATTTATTGAAGCTAAAATGTTAACCCCCTATTTTGTACAATATATTGTAATTTTAGTGGCTCTGATTGGATGTAAAACAACTAATGTCGCTAAGCGTAGTATATACATATATATATATATATATATATATATATATATATATATATATATATACATATATATATGTCTTAGATGTGTGCTCAATATTTCAGTTTTATTACAAAGTTACAGCTACAAATTAAATGCCATCTACAAATGTTTTATGGAATTGTCGAGCGTTATAGAAGATCTTCCCGACTAGTCCCACTGACTAAGCCAATGTTACTGTTTTTATGCTCCATCTGTTTTTAGTATAACAGACCAGTTTTATGTGGAACGCATTAAACGTGGTCCTTGGGGAATTACGCTTCTCAAAGTTGGGACTTAACATGTGTGTGTCTAGCATCACATGTCATCGAGGGGAAACTTTGGTGCTCCCTCGCTGACATGCCAACAATTTGATGCGATAATCAATTGGAGACGTTGCCTCGATGTACAAGTGTGTGTGTTGTTGTTGTTTTTTTTTTTTACCTCGCTACACGTTGATTGTCATCTGTCGTTGTTCTTCCTTGAGATTGATGGCTTCCAAAACGGTTTTTGACACGAACTACGTGCCGCGTGTGCTGCTGGTTCCTTTGTTTCTGTTAATGCCGTGAAAGAAAGTAAAAAAAAAGAAATAAAATGTCTGTTTGGCTTCTTCAAGCATGAAAAGAAGCACAAACTGAGCAACAGGCGCAGCTTCCTTTCGGATAATCGCAATATGCAAATCCTGAAATTATTTGTGGTTAGCGACGCCGTGGCATCTGCTCATAATTCCGTGAATTTGTTTTGCGGAATTTGATTTCTTACTCAATTCACCAAACAAAACTCTCTGTATATTGGCAGACTAATGCTAGAGTGGAGCAGAAGAGGACCCCTACAATCCAATATGTATATAAGGCGTATTTTGAGTGATGCGGGTGCATATTAAAGCAGCATGAGAGTTTTCGTAAGCAAAAACATATGTGATGAAAATTCACTTTTAGAGCTTCTTTAAATTTGCTAACAAAAATTGGGATCATAATTTCCGATATATTTTCATTCAATAATAGAAGTGTATTGCATTTTTCACATTAATAAGAATAGAGTCCGGCACAAAGCTAATTTATAAACAGACCTTTTTAAAAATAGATGGTTGAAAAGTGCACAAAATACAAATAATTTCTGCTGAATTGTTTTCATATGTGAATATAATTGCTCGTGACGAACTCGGCTCACAACTAAAAGCACCGCACAGCGTACATTATTATTCAGAAAGTAGTTCCCGGCAGCCTTTTATTTACAATTTAGAAGGTTTCCAAAAATAAAGGTTTTCATTACAACTTTTTAGAAATATTTTCTTTTATTAACAAATATATTTCTGAGAAATTTAAAAAAGGCTTTCTAAATTTATGTATTATTTATTAATTCCGAAATGTAGAAAAGTTGTCTAGTGTTCATTTTATTGGAAGTTTTTTTTCTGAAGTTTTTCATACATACGCCCATTGCTAAAGTGCTGAACAAAAAGACTTACATATGTATATATCTGGCCTCCTTTTCTCTGCGACATACTTTTGAATTACTTTATATTACTGGCTTTCAAAATTTATTATGGATTCAAGGGCATAATAAATATTTACACAATAATGAAATTTCAAGTTGTTTAGGGTTTGTTTTTTAATTTAAACTTCAGTTTGAGTTCCCTTATGCAAATATGCTCATAATAATGAAAATAATTGGTGATGTGCAAAACATTAATGGGTTTTAAATTAGCGATGTGTCTTATTTGACATGCACACACACCAATGCATTGTATATACTTATAAAAATGTATACACACACATACATAAGGAATATAAGTATTTGTACTTAAGTAAACGTTGTGATTTAATATAAAATAATGAACGTGACACTCGCAATTTGCGGAGCCAAAATGCGTTTTTGATTGCTGCTTGTGGGGCGCTTACGAAAGATAAGCTCAGCAGTATCGACTCGGCAGTACTTGCAGACAGTCATACACACACACACATACACACAGGTACATATACAATAACACTTCAAACACACACACACACATACATGCAAGTGTGTGTAAGATGTGCGTACATTACAATGAGCCAGAAAGCGAGGCGAAGTGAATACTTAACATGAATCCAGTGAATAAATACGCTTTCGCATGCTACTTATGTGTGTGTATACACACACACACACATACACTCACTCACATATGTATGTGCGTATTTATGTGTGAGTGGGGATCTTTTTTGGCAATAAGAGAAAAAGTTGTTTTTTTTTTTTGTTTTTTTTTTTTTTTTTTTTGTTTTTTTTTTTTTTTTTTTGCACTTGTTTGTAAAGGGCAAACGTCCGCGTTAAAAAGTTATGAGCGACAATATTCGCGGCAATAAAAACTGACGACAGAGTCAACGGCGTCGCCTCAAATTATTTGGGATATGGATGTTGTTGATGTCAAGCTGAAGCGAAACGACTCAGAAGAGCGGCTCCAAATGTATGCATGGGTAGATTCCTAATACTTGGGCTCGTGCACATATCAAAATTCTCATGGATCACACGTCAGCCGGAAAATATTCAAGTTTGCTCTGGCTCCTGAAAATACATATATGTATACCGAAATACACATACCTAAACACATACACAGACAGAGGGCATTTTTCAACCAATAATTATTTCGGCTTCTGGCTGGGCACAATTTGTTTGACAGCTTAAAAATAATGAGGGACTTAACGTGATGGTATTTAATAAGGCCTGGAGGTAATCTTAACGTTCGAGGGCCTATCAAAAAGTGGTAAGTTGTATAGCAGGCCAAAGTCAGATTTATTGCGAGCTGCCCTCGGTAATAATATAAAAAAATGTCTATTAAACGCACACCATAAACTGGTTACAAGAACCGTCTGCAATCATTTTGTTGGGCGTGCTTGACATTTAATATTGTGGATGACTTAAATAAATATTTATAAGTACATTCCAGAGTTTTTTTATATGACTTAGTACTTCTTCGAGCATAGTTCTTAATGCAGTCAGAAATATCGCACTGACGTATAAATAATTGGTCTACAATTAAAATCGCTCTGAAAATAATAAAGTCTGAGTTGTATTTGGAACCACAATATAACTATAAGAACAACAATTTTTAAACATTAGAAAGGGAATTTTTAAAAAGTAGAAAAGCAAATCGTTATTTTTTTATAACATTTAGAAAAATATAATAAGTAATAGTACCGAGTTCGAATCATAACTTTTTCTAAATTAAATTATAAGTTTTTATAGATTAGCTAAACTGCTTGCATATGTGAAATAATAAAATACTAATGTCCATTAAATACATATAAATAATCACGATTTGACTTCATGTTCAAAAAATGTATGCTGGATTTACGAAAAGAAAGATCCTGGTTTTTGGAAAGAGACAACGTTCCGTTTTATGAATATAGTTTCTGAATAATAACGTGAAAGTAAAATTCAGTGTGATTTTTTCCTGAGTGTAGCAATTTATAGTTGATCCTTGGCGCATTAAGTGCTCAAGTGTCATAATAATAGTAGTATTCCAACAACACCTACCCCGACCTCGTGCGGTTCCCCGCATTGTGTGCCGTCAAGATTCAACAATTTATATGCTAGACAGTGTAAAATTTGACTGACTTTGTGTTAATTACCCAACTTCAGAAGCAGACGCGAACGCAAGTTGATTTAATTGCTGTTGACTTATTTTGATGTTGTTGTTGTTGGTTTGATGAAACATTTCAAATTTATTTGGCGCACCCAAACGTGAGAGGAATGCCAAGTATTGTGTTCCAGCCCCATCTGGTGCCCCCGGGGGGCATACTCTCGTAGCATGCCGCCTGACTGGGAGGCTCATTCAGTATGTACTGCGCTTCTTAATTATTCATTTAAGCGTCAAATAACTTGCGTATAATTTGCATGGCACTGCAATGGCAACTAATGAACAAAGCCTTCCTCAGCTCACAAGTGTTAAAAACTGCACTCAGAAAAATGCTCGTCATTTATTACAATTAAGAAATACATTTCTGTAAAACAGAAAACACAACCTTTCTAAAAGTGATTCAAAAAAAAAAAAACAAGAATGACTTTCTAATCTTAAGTTCGATATTCTAAAATAAATATTTGGATTTTTAGTGGTTGTGCGACTACAAATCATGAAACTGCAATGAGCGTAAAAGTGAAAAGACCGAATTGCATTTGCTGGCCAAAGTTGTGGGCTTGTTTGTGGTCACTGGTTGTACCAATTGTCGGTTATATACCCAGCCGATTAGCTTAGATAATCCGGTCAGTATCGAGTTTTTTGTGCCTTGGCATCCCATTCTGATTTATGTGTTTGTTGCCCCCGCTATTTGTAGACAGCAATACAGCAATGCCCCTTGATGTTGAGCCTAAGCCGCGCACCTGTTGCACTTAACACAGCGATTTAAACCGAAGTGCCACGTTTCCATTCCCAAAAATTCTATTTATAAACGAAATTGTTTTTTGTCCTCTAGCGCCAACGGCTCTCAACGACCTTTTGATATTTTTGGAAGTGCCTTGCGATGTTCTTTTGCTACACGCCGCAACACGCTTAGCATTTTTATTGTCTCCATGCAACATTAAAATATTAGTTTCAAAATGGAAAACGACCCAAAGTAAAAATAAACAAATGTTTCTCTGCCGCAATTACAGAAAATTTTGACAGGCCCCTTGCAATGAATCAACTCAGAAGAACACATTTGATCCGGAGAACTGCCTTGGAATGCTCCACTATAACTTTACATATTGGGGTCGAATGCTCAAATGATCCATGTTTGAGTGTCTCCAAGTGACTGATAAATATTTGAAAATCGATCGCAGCAAGATGCATATAAATAGTTCTTTGTTCTGTAAAATTATTTAAACTATAATTTATTTATGGAATGACCGTTGATCTATACGAAAAGTTATTAGTTTTAATTAAGCACGCTAAAAGGTTTCCCGAAATAGAACATTTAATTCATATGGGAAGGGGTGGGGACAGTGAGCTGTATACCTGATACTTTTGATAATACTTTGAGCAGCAGCTAAACAGGAAGTGGAAATCAATAGCTACCTGCCAAACTTCGACCTTGTTAAACAAAAAATCTCTCTGAAGTGTACTACAGTGAAACCAGTCATTAAGGGACACTGATTGCATGCAACCAGATTGTTCGTTCCTCACGGCGGTTTCTGCAAAAGCTGCCATGGTGAAGAAGCAGAATAATCGGTTCAGCACTTCCTCTAAAATTGCCCCGCACTAAATAGGAGAGGAGACTACAGTTTTTATGGTCTTGCCTTTTTGACATACCAATCGGCCCTCTTCGACGTCCCTCCGAGGCCACTAACTGGAAAACATTGCCCCAAGCTTTATTGTAGTAGAGTTTCGCGAGTAAAATCAGTAAATCGGCCTGTCCACGATAGTATATAGAAAGTTTCCTTAAAGTTTCGATTAAGATAAATGAACTAAATTCAATAGCTTTGCCAAAAAGTTAAATTTGCTTATGTTAGTCTCTTCGCTGGGTGGCAAGCCATTACCTATCACGCCAGTTATTACAATAATTTGTGGCGACTTGCAACAGCTCCTGCGTCACCAGTTGAACAAACAAATTTCGTAAAAGTTTCTGACTCCCTCTGGGACTCTGATAGTTTTAGCAGCTGCTGACACAGAGTGAGTCCTGTTTGACACATCCTGTCGGCCTTATTGACGCACACACAAAACACTTGAACGCAACTCTAACAAAACAATGCTGGTACCTCCCCCCACCCCCCAGCCACCTTCCCCCTCGCTGCTGGCCGGTTAAGCGAGCAGCTAGCACATAAGTCGCTGCTTATTCTTATATGAAACACTGCCCAGCAAAACTTTTCCAATGTATCAACAAATTTTGAGTGTTAATAGCATGAATGTGTTCAGAAAATGGCTAAAAATGGTTTAATGGTTTTGTGCAAATGTATGTAACAGGCAGCTGGAAGCAGGTATATATATTCTTGATCAGGATCGGCAGCCAAGTCGATAAAGCTATGTGCGTCTGTAGAATCACGCGTATCTCAGAGACTGTAATAGCAAGAGAGATCAAATTTGCTTCATTATATCGATAACTGCCTAGGTTATCGATACATTTGAATGTCCGATAAACACCCATTTTATAGTCGAAAACATATTCTTGTATTACTATTCAGTGCCTGTATCTGCCATCAGAAATGAGAGCAATTCCAAGCAAGCTTACATTTGGGTATGGAAAACTTTTTAAATGGAAATTTGCCAATATGGTTCAGGGTATCTCGTAGTCGAGCTCACGCGACTACAGACAACATGCTTACTTGATTTAGTTGAAGTTTGTCTTGTCTCGCATTTTGACCAACCAGCGAGTGTGTGTGCGTGTGTGTGTGCGTGTGTGTGTGTGTGTGGTTGAGGGGATTTCCGGTGTGCAGGAGCAGCTCTCTGCAAACTGCTGTCTTGCATTTTAATGGATACGGCACGAGTCGCAGCATTTTAAATGGGGAATGGGAATGATGGATTGGGGGGGTGGGGGGGGGGATCTTTAAGGCGGCACAAGATGAGTTGCATGCGGAATTTTAAGTAGTCAACTGGATTATGATGGCCCAACGTCAAATTTTATACACTAGGCAAACAGGCTGGCACCAATGAAGCACACATTCAACAGCGAATACCTCTATGTGTGTGTGTGTGTGTGTGTGTGTGTGTGTGTGTATGTGCATTGGTGTGAAATCGATGATACCTCTTGGCAGGTAGTCGTTGCTAGGTGTTGTATTTGTAGCAGCAGAGGAGAGAAGCCGCGCCCAAAGCAGGAATTTCAATTTGACGCTCATTAGCGGCAATCAGGCACCAAAATTCGCGCACAATGCGGGCTCCGACTTTGCTCCGTGCCAGGTGAATCCAACTGATGCATGTGCCACGTCGTGTGTGTGTGTGTGTGTGTGTGTGTCTGTGTACGACAAAGAACTCGTTGTTTGTGGCAGTGTGTAAACAATTCGCACGCGAAGAAAGAACCAATTTTCCGCCTGGCTGCAGTAATAACTTCTCCAATGCCGATGCGAAGGGATTGACGGCAGCGGAAGGCTGATGATGCCACACTTTATGAACGCCTTCTGCCCCAAAAGCTGTTTTCGGAACAGCTAAGCGAGTGAATTTATATAAATAATAAAACAAATCACTGTCAAAAACGGCGACAGACAACAAGTTGTGGGAATAAAGCGAGTGAATGTCAGTCACACACCACACTAATAATGTATACGACTATATATGGAATTAACTGAGCTTAAAACGAATCGAGGCTAAGAACACTTTATTAAATACCTAATTTGAATAGGCTTCAATTGTTCTTGCAACAAACTAAATTTAAATGAATGCCTAACGTTGTTTCTGTTACAATTCTGTTAAGTTCGTTACAGCACTGCTTGCCTTACATTTGGGACAGTGTGAACTGCTTTAAACTGCTTTATATCAAGTTTATAAGACATTTGTCTGTTTCCCAATTTAGTTATACACAATTATTTCTTATGCAAATAACAGAATTCATTGCTTGCTGCTGTTTCTATACATTTCGGTATAATTCTTGCATATTTTATAGCATTAACAAATTCCATCAGTTTAGAAATTGTATAACAAATATATTGCTTTTAGTACAATTGTCGAAACCATTGTTTTCTAGTTAGCACAATTAAGCAGCTAGCTATCTGTATAACACGACGTATATATAACAATCAGGTATAACATTATCACATATATCATTGCTGTAATACAAATGTCGGAGATAGTGTTTGCCAAATAGCACAGTATAAAACATATGCATAACAAATACGTATCACAGCTTGGTTGCACATAACATTCTTCTGCATAAGTCTGCAGTATACTAATTGTACTATGTATACCAAAAAATGTATTGACTGATATATGTATATAACAAATATTATTTGGGTCATCAACCATTGTACCCAGTGCTGTAAAATGCTGCATACTTGATGTATAACACAGAAACTGTATACTATTCCCATTATTGTATATCAGTTTGTATAACTTAGTGTTTTCGAATACAACAACCATATCTTCATAGTTGCTACACACAACCGAAAGTGCTCCACTCTGAACGTGCGCTGTTACGCTTGGGACAAGCAGTTCGCTGCACTCTTAGCACATAAATTCTACTTGTGGATTCTATGATAAGAATTGTTAAACATCAATTTTTACAGTAGCGAATGGTTAAGCAAGCAGTACTACTGCTTATTATTTGTGTTTGGGTGAACAAAATAATAATAATAATTATTATTATGAATAAAGTAAGGAAGGGGTAAGGATTCAGCTGTAATCTTTTCTGACATTAATCTAAACGTAATCTGAAACACGTTTTAAGCATTGTAATAAAATATTCGAAAAGTTTCCTAAGGCTTCTAAAAACTCATCTCTGAAGTTTGCCAAATTTTTTCCGATTTTATTTCGCCGAAAAAATATTATATTTTAGATGCAAGGAGGAGTTGGATGTGGAAGAGGGAAAGGGAGGAGGTCGGCTGCTGCACGATATTCGCTGGAAATATATATGCGCAAACATTCTCTTCAACATCTAACGGTTTTGGGAATTTCCAAACATTTCGACGCATTTCACACGGCTACGAGTAGCCCTAATTAAAATCATGAAACTGACGTCTCGATAATTGAATCCGCGTTTGGTAACTGTAGCCACAGGTCTCCCTGCCAACCAGATGAAAGTCAAACCCAGATTTGAGAGTGTGTGGGGAGGGGGGGGGATGGTCAGACGGTCAAGTCCTGTGGCTATGCATTATTCACACACACACACACACACATATATCTTGGCGGAAAGGGTCCTCGGCTTGTGGAGTCCACCTGTGATCTGTCCTCATGGAGGTGGTGCTGGTGAACTGGACAGATGACAGCTTAAATATGCGTGGCAGTTGCAGAAGTGTCCTCGTTCGCGAACTCTTCCTCATGCGGCAAACCGCCGCGCATTCCTAAGCGATTTCTGGCATGGTTAACGTCAGGGCCAACAGCCAACAGTTCATTTGCCAACTTGCAGCCTAACCGATGGCTCTCCCTCTCCCTCTCTGTCTCGCCCTGTCACTCTGCCACCTGAATACTGTTGCACTTATCTGAGCCACTAGAATTTTAATCCATGAAGAGGCCATCCAACTCGTCCAGGTATGATCAGGTATGCAGGCATGTGCTGAAAATAACAATATTTTAGACCATAAATTGGCTTGGAAAGAACGCTGCTAGTGGCATTTCAAAGTGAGTGGGTCAACAGTCAACACCTCACCCAGGTTAAGACTAGATGCCCCAACATATAAGAAGACCCACTCACCTACTCAACAAACTCGCCAAGTCTCCCAAACTATTAACTAAAACTAAAATTAGAAAGTATCAGAAAAGCTCTATTTCTAAACCTACCCCTCATCCTGTCTGTATAACCTATTTGTATATAACTTAGCATATAAATATAGAAATGACTACTTTATTTATGGCAATTTATTTGTATCTTTTTATTTCAACAAATCTTGGTCTATACACTTATATAAACTACTAGTCCCAGATGAGCTCTCTGTCTTCTTCTTATGTATATTTTATTTATTATGATCCTTTTCCGATATTTTTCAATTTAAACTGTCTTCAGCGAGCAGAGCTTAAATTTTAATCACAGCTTCAATAATATTTCTCTGATTTAAATAATAAAAAAAATTGTAAAAGCAGCTTCATGAAAATTTCTCTAATTTAAATAATAAAATTAATAGTCTCTCAGATCAGAGCTGATCTATGGGAAGACTTACCACATAATGTTTCATCTCATTTTCAAAAAAGACAATAAAGTGAACTGACAAAAAACGTAATTATTTCCAGCCAAGATTGGCTTTGTTATTTAACGCTGATTCTCTTAATTTATGGTCCTTTTTTTATATCACTTTCCCGGCAAAGTAGACGTGGTTTGAAAATTCATTACTTTGTTTGGTTTTTATTTGGGTCAGGGGACAAATAATGGCTGTCAAAAAAGCAGCTGACAAAAAAAAAAAATATATATATATATATATATATATATATATAAATCACGCTCCTACGTTGCGGAGTCAGTGATCCATCAAAGCTGAATATAAAAAGTTTGTTTTTTTTCCAAACAACTGCATTCAGCTTTGTATTTTCTCGTTATTTTTTTTTAGCGAAGGAGTGAATGAAGACCCATGTACCAAAAGCTTATCAAGTGTGCTCCAAAAAAGGAGAAATTCTCTCTATATATACATATACATATATATATATATATATATATATATGCGGCTCAGGATTTATAAAAAAAAACTTTGTGCAGAACTGAGAAGTTCATTTTGGAATCCTAAAATTTATTGGGTTTGTAGAAATGTTTGGCATTTTTCAGGACTTTTCCAGAACTTTCTGCATTTTCCGACATAGCCCAGATTTTCATCACAATGGCTAAATAAATGTTTCTACCCTGAGCCCATTTAAAAGGTGTGTAACAGGCAAGACGGAAGCATATCCGACCCCATAAAGTATATATATTCTTGAGCAGGGTCAACAGCCGAGTTGATATAGTCATGTTCGTCCGTCCGTCCGTCCGTCCGTCCGTCTGTCTATATGAATCTCAGAGACTATAAGAGCTAGAGTCCACAAATTTGGAATTGTAATACATTTAGATTTTCTTCTAATTAATACATAATTTGCATATACATACTATTGATCAACTGCCCAAATTTCATCAAGATCGGATAAGAAAAACCCAAGTTATAATCGATAAATTCTCATATTGCTCTCATAGCGTCAATATGTTTTTGTGTGTATTCTGCAGATCTCCATTAACTACGATTCCATGTATATATTTATTTATGTATGTATGTATATATATATATACACACTCGTATTGTATGCATTATTTAAAAGCTGGGTTCGGGGTATATCGTAAGCGAGCTCACTCGACTACAGCACTCTTGCTTGTTTTTGTGTTGTTTGTAAAATTTATGTGAATGCAATCACATTGATTATGGAGACTGACTAAAATGTATAGATAGCAAATATTAGATATTATAAAATTTAAATTTTTGCATACTAAATACAATGTTTGAACTATTCACAATAAATCAAATATGTTCAACCGCAGGTCGATGCAAATGTGTGCGTATTGCTGATACGAGACCAACTGTTGTTGGCCCATTATATTAGTCAGGTGTTTGATTGGTTATTGACACTCAATAAAATTACTTACATAATAACACAATCAAATTATTTGCCAGTTTTTGATTGATTTGTTAAGCTCATATTTTCTCTTTTGCTGTGCCTTAAAGATTAAATAATCATCATGGTCCAACACGTCCACAGACAAATAAACAGCAAAGATGTCATTGACTCAGTGTGTTGAGTGAAAGATACTTTCTGTGTAAATAAAATAAAATATGCGTGTCGCAATGCAATGCAAATATTTGTTATTAAATGCATTGTATAAATTGGACTTCTTAATTGCTCTCTTGCGACGATTTAAGCACTTGTAAAGTTTGTTAATACCTTTGAATGGAAGATTAAGCTATTTATATAAGCAAGTCAATACATATAGATGTGTTTTTGTGTGCTTCTAGTATTATATTTATAGTATTTATTTTTCTCAAAGCGTTTACCTTTTTATACAATTTAAATACAAACTTCAATACAATAAAACTTATTAGGATTAATTTAATGCTTCATTGTTATTTGTGTTATTGCATGCAATTCATTCAAAGTCGACTCAGCTAGTTAAGCTTATTGCTTTGCTCGGCAGCATAATCTGTCAACAAAGTTTCATAAAGCTGAACTCAAAGCCAAATATCCTTATTTTCCACTCAAGTTTCAAATAAAGATATGTCGATTTTGAGACATTGCAGCTGCCTCAATCAATGCGTAACATATTATTTTTGTGTTTAATGGAAATATAATATTCACTTGGCACACGTTAAGTTGACTGTGAGCATGTGTATGTGTGTGTGTGTGTGTGTGTGTGTGTGTGTGCTTTTAGCCATTGGCAACGGCACTTTGAGCCTTACACGAAAGTAGCAGCAACAAGTCGTCTTGCGTCTTGCGTCTGGCGTCTGGCGTCTGGCGTATCGCCTTCACGTGTCCGTGTCCTTGTCCTTGTCCAATCAAAGGTATATTTACAGCCTACTTATCTACATGCACGCACACAAACATATATATATATTGTGTATGTGTATATGTATGAGTGATGGTGTAAATGATAAAAGCGATACGCAAGCGAATTATGAAGTCAATCTAATCACCCAGGCGCACGCACACATCACAAGCGTCGCTTACTCCAATTCACGCACACACACACATAGATACACACACACACACACACACACACACACACACACACACACACACACACACAAGCACACAGATAGGCCCTGGCAGTTGGCCACTAAATTATCTACGATAGGCTAAATCAATGTGTTAAGTTGACTGTAAACGGTACATTCGATTAAATGCGGCTTGCAGACCAGAAACTCTTGGCGGCGGCATCACTTGGCACAGGCACACGGCTCTGTTAGGAGATGCTGGGTGGAAGGGGGGGAGGTGTTGGTTGAGCACAGTGACCCAGTTCCACAGTTCGACAGCCTCACACAGAGCTACCTATCGTCATCGTCATCGCCATCGCCATCGTCAACATCATCGTCTCTCTGTCTCTGCTGGTCTACTCGTTATCCCGACCTAACTCGAAGAGAGTATTTCCCCTCGGCTCGTGACAGCCGTTAAACGAAGCTTTGTTTCGCTCGGTTTCGCTCGGCTGAACGATGGATGAATGAAGCCCAGTTAGTTCTTCGTCGACACTCAAACGCATCGGACGTGTGACGCGCGTGCCGCCTGACTGCAAAACGGTAACTGGTCCACAGCTGCCACATTCCGTAGTTTTTGCCTAAATTACGTTTTTGGTTACGTAGCGCGGCCGCCACAGCGGCAAGCGTGGTAGGTGGGGGCGTGGGGCATGCACAGCCAAAAAAGTTGCACGTGCTCTGAACGTGGTGTGATTCAAATATGGGAAGCTATTCCTTTGAGTGCGCGAGTGTTTCGCATTTTTGCGGCCAACGGCAAAAATTTAAATGAGCATTAAAAAAATAATAAAAATAAAAAATAAAAATATAAAAAAAACAAAATAGCTGCAACAGCCAAAAGGAATGTTTAAAACTCAACGAAGTGAAGCACTCAAAATGCACACAAGCAGCCAGCAGCACCAGCAACCAGCCAGCAACCAGCCAACAACCCAACGGGCAACGTGAAGCTGGAAAACTGTTCCGCAAATATGCGAAATTAACAAGAAACTGTCAGGTGCTGCGATTAGCCGAGCAAACGTTAAGCCGGCCTTTCGAGCACCTACGCTCGACTCCCACTCGCGTGGCACACATGCCCCTCCCTCTTTGTGTGTGTGTGGGCGTTTGTGGGTGTGTGTGGGCGTGTGTGTGTGCGTGGCGGTTTGCCGCTTCGCTTATTTTTTGCGTCGTTTGTGTCGCTTCATTTCAATTTTGTCGCCAGCCTTAGCTGAAATAAAGCCATTCCTCTGACCTCACAGAGCATGGACAACGGGGCCACTTTGTGCTCATTTGCCATTGTGCTAAATGAAATATGAACAATTTAAACATACATATGCAGATACACACACACGCACATGTGTATATGCGTGTGTGCAGTTTATCTCAGCAGCCACCCCGCCAAACACACACACAAACACACACACACGCACACACACATACGCACACACAGACTCCGTAACACGCACAGAAACTTTTGAAGTGGAGCAGAAAAACTTTGCTTGGCATGGCTCGCATCATTAATCAAATGTCGAGTGCTCTGGCAGTGCTCAAGTTTTTCTAGTTACCCTCACCTCCCCTTTGCGCTCTGCTCTCTCCTCCTGTCAGAGCGCTGTCCAAATATAATAATTGAATAAGAGAATATAACAAATGCCCAAAAAAAGAAACACACACACCCACACACATACATATACACATACATACATTCAAAGATTTCTTACGAGTTGTGCGCATGCTAATCCAATAAACCTGCCATCAACTTTGTCAGTTGGCCAATGTGAAGACGCAGCCGAGGCGAAGGCTGACACACTGATTCCAGATGAGTCCTTGGGCAAGATGTCATTCCGTCAACTAAATGTCACTCACTAATGAGCATGAATGTCATACACACAAACACACACACACACACACACACACACATGTCGATTTGCATAGTACACACATGTTTGTTGTCATTTGAAACACTTCAGAATTGATGAAGTTTACCGTTTGTATCTCGTAGATAGATGCGCGAATCCTTCAATATTGCTTCGAGCAGCAGTCTTGATTAACGAGTCGCCTGCCATATTTCAGTATGTTTGCAAATCAATTAACTCTATTGCTCTGTGCCATGTGAGGAGGGGGGAGGGGGGGATTGGATAAGGCTTGGCACTTGACACAAATGAGACTCTTATTAAACATTTCGTTGGCAACTATGCGCAATTGAAATCAACTGAAATCAACTGAAATACTTGCAAATTTCGAATGTCAGCAAGCATGTTGACGAACATGATGTGTGCTCAATCCCACACACACACACACAGAGAGAAATCTACAAATGTGTTTGTTTGCAACTTTGATTCTCATCTAAGTCAGCGCGGCGGCAACTTCACTTTGCCAGTCAAATAGCATTTTAATTAAAAGTTTTTGCTGCCAACGGAATTACAATTAATTGCTGGAGGCATGCAGATGTGCCGTCAATGATGGATGCCCGCTCCACCACCCACCACCCACCAGCAACCAGGGCACGTGTTTGTTCAAATAATGTGTTAGTTGGACATGTGTCCAGCAATCGGATTGTTATTTGGCGTGTTACCAAATATTCTTTTGCTCCTTTCATGTCATCATGCAATGACAACACATTGTTCCGATATGCAACATACAAAACAACAGCGCTAAATTGGGGCCAATCAATTTTGCTTTTGTGCACTGTGAATTCCAAAAGAAATCACATGAAATATAAATGGCAATGACAAAAAACAAAAGACACGCTTATCGCGCTAGGCAACTGTGAATTCCGTTTGTCTCCTGCTGTTGCACCCAATTGCATATCCATATGCACATGTACATGTATGTGTTTGTGTGTGCTAATGTGTGTGTGTGTGTGTGTGGAGGGGCACTTACACTTACACAGCCGCAGCGATAATTTGTGCATTCAGTACAAATGCATTTTAATGGGAATTATTGGGCGTGGTCAAACAAACTGTGTGGCCACGTTGGGGAGTTTGTCCTGTTATTGTCAATTGAATTGCCAACTGCCCCAATTTAATTCGTTTACAGGATCGTCATGCATGGTGCCGGCTATGATTGCCGGCAGCAATTGTGCGTGAAAGGAGGGTGGATGGGATGGTGGTGGCGTTGTTCACTTCCCATGACGATGGCAATACAATTTGATTACCTGCAGTGCAATCGGCATCGGCATCGGCATCGGCGTCGGCGTCGGTGAATTGGTTGCTGGTTTTCACTGCGCGTCTGTGTGCATTATTGAACGACATTTTGGGCGAACTCGCATTCCAATCCAGATTGATAATAAATGCGGAATTGTATTGCGTTTCTTTTTTTCCTGCGCCGTAACAGAAAATTGTGAAATTCGTGCACTTCCTGCGACGCAAGCAACAAATGTGACAATCGACTGCTAACAAACCAGACAAAATAACAAAATAACAAAAAAAACAAAAAATAAATAAAAATAAAACAAAATAGTCGAGAGCCAAGAACAACCAGGAAAACGCTCGCGGCGAGTCAAATTGAAACAAACTGGCATCCGGTCGGAAAAAGTACGAAAGCGAAAACGAAAACAAAAATACGAAAATCAATATTATAAAATTTATGCAACTGTCGATCGCATTGGCGTTTATAAAACCCCAAAAAGAAAATTCCATGCGAGATTGCAACTGTTCAGGATTCCGTCAGTGGTGCTGGTGGTGCGCTTGTGGTTGCTGCTTGGCCGAGCCGGCAGAGTGCCAAAAGTGTCTGTAATGCCGCAAGCCGATGCTGGTTAAAGCACGTCGCACAGTAACCAAAGCTAGGCCAGCCGGCGGCAGCATTTGGAGCATTTGCTCAACTCACAGGATAATGGATAAAACGAGGACAAAGTGTTTAATGTTGTCCTTTCTGTGCGCACTGAGTGCGGCCAGCGCCGAGGGCGAAATAATATTTCGCATTGATCCTTTGGGTAAGCAAATATCTTGTTAATGGCAACGCAGATAAACCGCAATCATATGTTAATTAAGCATCCTTATGCCAATGTTATAGCATCCATTACTTATACATGCAGACGAGCAAATTGGATGAGAATAACGTGAGCGAAATGATTAAATAGAGCGGCATAAAATTCCATTTAGTACGCTAGTAAAATTTCACAAAATGCCTAACAACCCAAGGATATGGATGACATGTGGCAATTTCCGGTCCCATTTACTGCTCTCCCGCTGGCTTAGCCGTTTGCTTATGCTTATGCCACAAATATAACTGTCATCTCCCCGTGGTCCTTAAATCTATTCATTTACATACGCCGGCATAAGTACATGACAACTAAATGTAAATTCTCAAGATACTTTTATACGAGTTTATCAGCATATCCACAAGATTTCAACTGTCTCGCATATTTAAGGCCAGAGATTTACGAATTCTGTAGGTAATTCTTTTCCGGCGCCCGGTCTTATCTAATGCGCATACATTTCCGTCGTATGAGCAAATATATTTCATAGCCCATCAGTTAAAGCAAACTCTCTGCGCGAGCTCATAAATTTAATACTCTCAATTACGCAAAGTAATGTTTGTCTCGAGATTTTTTTTTCGGAACGACTTCGACATTTCATCACTTGTCGGTGAAGTGATGAACAAAAAAAACTTTTAACAACGAGACGCAGTGCGTCCAAATGTTGAGTTTGTACCACACAGACACACACACACACACACGCGCATACGCCACAAGTCCCCTTTTCCCTTATGTCATGAGTGGAATCTGTTGTACGACGGTAAATTTTTGGTTTGGCGGATGTGACAGAAAAGCTAAAAGTATAAATGTATGCAGGTATACATCTATACATACAGTATACAAATATGCATATGTGACCCACTCTTCCTCTCCTGATTCCATGTCTACCGACCGCAGCCGAATGCCCGGCGAGTCTGTCAGTCGCCCAGCCATCCTTATATGACAAACATGTTCATAAAGTTTGTTTTTGTTTGCGCCGTGCTGCTGTTGTGCTTAAAGACGGATAAACTGCGGACGGATGGAAATGTGCAAAGTTTTCACAAAGTATTAAAAAAGCTCGTAAAATGTCATAAAACTTTTGTTTCCTCTGGATTAGACCGGAGTCCACTACAAAACCCGAGCTGGAAACAAAGCAACTGCCGGCAACAACTGAAAATATTATGACTAAATTTTACAATTCACATTTTTATTCTTTATTATTTTTTACGCTGCACCTTAACAATGACTCATTTCCACGGAAACCCAAAGTTACAAGCACTCCTTTCAGCGCAGCAGTCCAATTGTATAGAGAGAAAGAATAAAAAAAACTAAAAACTATAAAAAAGTATAAACTGATGCTGTTCAATTGTGGTCTTAATTTAATTTTCTTATGATGACTACGACTTAGTATTATTATTTTATGGCATAATCGATACTATTTGGCTCGGCCAAACACAGATGCCAAATATTAAATTTCATTTAATTAGATTTATTTGTACAGGATACAGAATTGAGTGGGTGCTGGGCACAACAGATACATATCATGTTTTATTAGTTTGGGTTTGCAGGGCAAAAATGTCGGAACGCCAATTTGGCTCCGAGCTTCGTTCAACAACAGTATCAACAGTGGCAAATTCCCATTTATTAAGCAAGTCAAATGGGACAATAAAATATGGAATCTACCAGTGGAATGGGCAGCCCAAAAACCAGACTAACAAAAAGAAACTAACAAAATTTTTGCATGAGAATCGGAAAGAGGCAAACAGGACAGCCGCAACATCAAAGCGGCAAGTGCGAAACCCGGACGGATAAGGGTAAAGGCGAGGCGACTCTTAGCTCAGAGAGTCGGTGCTATGTAGGGAGACCACACCCCTGCCCCGGGCAAATACATGAGAATAAATCAAAACAAATCAATTTCTTCTGCGCCATTGACTCGGCAAACTCCCGATGACAGTTGCTTGCCTTGTTGTTGCTCCACATTGAATCCCGTTGGCAGAGCTGGGCATTCAATCGAGAATTGGCTGTCCCAAAGCTTCGTCTTGGCTGTTGACAGTGTATATCCAGGGGACGGCTGGCAAGTCTCCCTTGATGCGGATGCGGGCGGGCAGCACAGCCAGCAAATAGTAGTAACAACTAAATCGGGGCTAAGAGAAGACAGTTGATGCCAAGGCCTGCGGAGCTCCACTGAGATTCGGTGAGCCGAAAAACTAAAACAAATTGTCGATGTATGAACACAGAGAAATATTGCCCATTACGCAATACATGCGATGGAATAAATTCATATCTGAATGCATCCGTATATCAAAACTCTGACAATTTTCTTGAATCCACATCACACGCTTGCGCTGCATTCGAAAAACAGAAGCGAACTCCAATCCTGCTTGGGATGTCATAAATTGTGATTTTAATATAGCGGACAAACGCAGCTGTTCCCAAGCTTCGTCGATGATTAATAACTGAAATATTTTCCACTCAACTAGTTTGACTTTGCGATTGGTGAAAGAATCACTTTAATCGCTTGAATTTGAGATTATCAGTTACTCATCGACTGAAGAGGGTTCATCAATACTTATTTACTGTTGTCAAAATAACAGGGCTCAAGTGGAGAAATACCTTTTTCTTTCTACCTTTTTATGTCTATGTATAGGTTTTAGGACGAGCCAGCCTCAGTGTCAACAATATGCTTAGAGAAAAATATAACAAAATAATATGAAAAATAAAAAAAATGTTTGTGCTTACTGAAGAAGAAATCGGCTTTGTTTTTGTATTTTTCTCTTACACTTACTCTGTTGTTAATCCCGAAATATCAAATATTTGACAACTGTTAGCTTAGCTTGCCATTTCAATAATCGATTAGAGAGCAGGAGAGAGAGAGAGAGAGATTGGGAAAGGTGACCTAGATAATTGAAAGACCCCCGAAGTTAAGATTTTCAACAAATACAAACCACACAGGTTTTCAATTTTATTGGCCACAAAAATACATTTCGCAAGGGTACCAGCATCTGCTTTGAAAGGCATTTTATAATAGATTTCATTCAATGCGCTGACATAATCCCATACACACATACATATATAGTATGTGTAGATATAAATATTCAATTGTTATCTGCTTTGAAGCAAGCGCTCAGATGCCAGCACTGTATCATTACGTTGTGGAGTGAGAACGTAGCCCATATATATTTAAATTATTCAAAAGTATGTAAAGCGATGCGGTGCACATGTCGAAAACGCACACCCACACACACACACACACACACACACACACACACACACACACTTGGACCTCACAAGTTGAGAAAGTAACGTTCAAAACAAATTTCATGCTCGGCAGTTTGCTGTCCTGACACCCTTCCCGACAGCTCCTGTCACCCGGAAGGCTCGTAAACGGGCGGTCTTTAAGAGTGAGAGAGAGCCTGCCACCGGCAACTGTCTGGAACGCTTTCAATTCCAAATCAAATGAAAAGTTTCATGCAAGCGCCTCAAAAGTGCGCCATCATCCAACTAGTGGCCAGTCAGTGGAGACACGAGTATATATGTATAAGTATACTATATAAGTACATATATATCACCTACCTATATACTTTTGTCTGTTTTGGGGGCAAACCGCAAGGTCAAAGGGACTTTTGTTATTTTTTTATTTTTTTTTATTGTGTTTTCAATTTAAGCAACCCGCTGAAAAAACACTTTCACTTTAAAAGGTAAACTTTTTGGAGTCTGCTGTATATGGATTGGGGGATTCTTTGGTTTGGAGTTGAGGGCAGGGCAGGCGATTCCGAATTTTATAGCCGGGCGCAAAGCGAACTTTTATTTGGATTCACTCCATGGCAAAGTGATTCGATTGCCAAAGTCAAATGGCACCAATAAAAACTTCAGAGACTTTCGCTTCCGACCGGCAACGGTTAGCACATTCAGTCAAGGACCAACGGAACCATTCGAAAGTTTCCCCTAGACCAGCAACCCGGTTGCAAAGTCATAACAATTAATTTCATGTACCGCCAGCTGTCGCAAGTGTACAATAACAGAGATATGAACATCGGGGCGAGTGCTTCAAGTATACAGCAAAATCAAGAACGCATATGCGAATAACATAGAAATGTAGAAATTTAATAAGCTTTCTGTAAGAGCAGACTTAAAATACTCGCCGGTCTCTCGACAGGACAGGACTGTAGACTAAGAAGTTAGTAGCGGAATATGCTGATTTTGACATATCCGATTGTCCGATTGTGTTGCCTTAGCCTTAGGAGAAAATTGTGTATATTAGGGAAACATGTCGTAAGCTCGGAAGAGGTACAAGCATTCAGTCCTACAAAAAAACAGAATTTGTTCAGGAAACAGATTACCATGTGTAATAATAATAATAATAATAATAATAATGTAGATCTTTATGAATTGAATATTAAATGTATCTGTACATATTAATAATATGTCAGGGCAGAGAACCAATGAATTGTTTTCCTCTATTAATCTACTCGGACACTAGGTTGAAGCACTAATTTGGCCTGTCCTTGTGGTCCACTTGCATCCGAGTGATGGGCCGGACCGATATGCGCGACTTGAAATTTATTGTCAGTGGGCGTCACCCTGCCATTTGGCCCTTTAACTGTTTGGCCATGGCCTAGGCAACGGTTTCTCCCATGATTATAGTATTTACATATATATATGTATATAGTATATAGAATATGTATTTGTGGAAATAATTACGGCCAGCGTTGTGTGTGTTGCCAGTAGCGAAATCGCACCATTTAAATATAATTTATGGCTTGCAATATAAATCAGTCGCCCGTCGCCAGTCAGCCAGCACTGGGCTGCAATATCCTCAATCTCAGTGTCTTTTTCATCCACTCACATTCACACCCACATCCACATCGACGACGCTGGCTGACACGCCCCTGCCATGGGCAGTCATCAAAAACAAAACCAATTCGCACGCGCAGCTCCCCAAACTCATTAGAGATAAAATGCCGACCGAGAAATAAGCGGTAACGGCTAAATTATATTCCATGCCCCAATTTCAGCCATGTATTATACTGTATAGATATATATATATATAAAGCATATACATATATATATGTACATCCGCATCCGCAACTGTTTCGCTGTTGAAGTTGCTCAACTGATAGATGGGTTTTTCCATTTTTTTAGTTTTGGTTAGTTTATGTGATATTGCTGGAAATGGTTTTATTACAGCATCTAATTAATCATACGAATCAATGAAAATTATATATATATATCTATATATATACAAATATTTAACCATCTGCATACTTTGCTTTTAGATAGCGTACTTTACAGCAGCATACCCTCGAGTAGGAGCTGTGGTCTAAAGTACTAAAGTACAAAAGAGGAAAACCAAAATATTTTCCAAGAATTTCGTATACTTTTGCTCGCAGAGAAGAGCACCCAAGGGAGCTCGAGCACTGGCGCGCTAAAAATGTGCACTTCGCGCCTTGTTCGAAGTGCGGAAGCGCATCTCTACCGTTCCCCTCAGACACTTCCACCTTGCCACACCCAAACTTAAGCCTAACTGCGACTGAGCTACTTGACGGCATTTTGCAGAGTGCCGTTGCCACAACTTCATTGAGTGAGTTGCTTCATTTTGGAACAGCGCAGAACCTTCAATGTTTCACCAACGTTGCCTCTTGATTGCTCAGGTGGATGAGTGGCTGGCTTGGTGTTCGCAACACGGCCTCCACTTTAATCGCCCCATGCAGCCACAGAGTTGAGTTCTCTTTTTAAAGGGAATGAGAAAAACTGAACGACAGCATCCTGTCATTTTTAATTAATTTCTTAATTAGTTTGCGTTTAAATCTGGCCACTAGTAGGATATCGATAATTCGGTTGCGTGTAGATTAAATAAGCTCATTACTTTTATCATCGTCAGATTATAAACATATGTATTGCCATTTATGGTTTTAAATGATTAAAAAAGAAAGAATTAAATTAATTATGGATTTCAATTTGTCCTCCTCTTGTTTGTTTTTCGTATGTGTCTTACTGAATGCCAACGGATGGTTTGATGGTTAAATAAATGGAACATCGCTGTGCATCCATGCCACGTGCCGTGAACAGCTCTTTTATCGGCCACACTGCGCACATATCAGAAAGCGGCCTGCGATACGGATCAGGTGGTAATTGCATGCCCGCGCGGCACAAGCATTTCAATTGAATTTGCCCAGTACAATAAGTTCGTGGCGAAAGGTAAGTGCCGTACACCCCCCCACTATCACTCTCTCTCTCTCTCTCTCTGCCTCGCGTGCGCTCTTTCTCTCTATCTATATCCCGAGAGAGCCATCCTTGGGCTATTTATTCGCAACACGTCTGCCATTTCGTGCTTTATGTTTATTTCACTTGTTCAGATGGCTACAGCATTGAGGAGTTATGCCCCATCACCGGCACCGTTAGACCTGAGATTCGTGGCAAGGCCAAGTATTTGCTGCGTGGTTCTACCTTTGGCTCCACTTCGCAAAAGGTGCCCGCCAATCGCTATATGAATGGTGGCTACGGATTAGGGGCAATGGCCATGGAAGTTCCCACCAGCACCAGTAATCTAAGTGCAACCAACACCGAATCTTCAGCAGACGATGCTCAGAAGGGCGAAAACTCTTCCGAAAGTTGCATGTGGCCAAATGCTCTGCAGGTAAGTCAGCAGCGTTTACTGTGAGTTTTACAAAGCGCTGAACGAGGTGCATTAAAAATTACAAAAAAGAAAACAAACAAAAAAATGGTTCAAGGTAACTAAAAAATAAAGCAAACTGAGAGGTAATCCAATTTTGGATGGCTGTCGCAAAGAAAACTGCAAGATGCTAAGGAATGTTGAAGCAACCCAAACCTAAAATAATACGAAAAGAGATAAATGCAAAAATGTTTAGATTTTTGTGCTTCCACTGTAAGCAATAAATACTATCGTAGCACTACTGAAACGAAGATTGTATTACTGCAAATTTATTCGAATTATGTCACTTTGTAGAAACTGAGTAATTGCAACATGTCAGAATTCCTTTGGGTGTGCTTAAGCTCACATTTTGCAGTTGCCTAAATGTCGTTTAAAATTCCAGTTGCCTTCAAAAGGATAAGGGAAATGCGTTCAGAAGACATTCCAGAATAACGCTTCCAATTCATTAAACATTTCAGTTGCCTTTTCCGACATCTGAACGCATCCTTTGAACCCAAAGTCGTTGACAGCAAATGAAAATGAATTTAAATTTGCTGCAAATTCAAGAAACGTAGAAAACAATACGGGACAGCTGAATTCGTTTCGGTCTTAATGTTCGTTAAAATTGACAGTAGGAGCTATTACATACAATTCATACATACATACATACATACATACATACACAGATATATACATACATACACAGATACATACATACATAAGTATAGGACCCAAATGAACAGCATGCGTAGCGCAAATAACATTGACGAAGGCCAAATGTTGCCTTTGTGTCAAAGTCAATGCGTTGTCTGGCATGTCGGCCTACCCGCTGTGTTGGCCAAGATGCCTTCACGTCCCATGGGGTATCATTAGGCCGGGCAGCGATCCCAAAAGTTTCAGATGAACAGCGCCAACATGGCGCTTAAAATGGCTACCGCAGCATATAATTTCTCGCATAGTTTTTTTTTCTTTCATTTCCGCCATTGTTCAACGGGCTGTTTTCGTTGTTCATCACTCGATTTTTTGTTTCTTTTTTGTTTCATTTTTGTTGTTGTCCGTTGTTCGTTGTTCGTTGTGAAAGCTTCTTTTTCCCTCTCCATTGCTTTGATGCCCTGCAGGGTGTTGCTGTTGTCACTGTCGCTGTCGTTGTTATTAAATTTTGTGACGACTCGTCCAACGGCTGACAGTGCCAAGCAAATCTCAACCTGCTTTTACTAAGCCTGTGCTCTGTCTGTTCATCTGTTCGTCTGTTCGTCAGTCCGTCGGGCTGTCCCCAACGACCAGTGCTGTCAACGCAAGATAGTGAAAAATAACTTGAAAATAAACAGTTAATACTCGCGCTGCAAATTACGAGACAACAACAGTCGTGTGATATCCGCGGTCTTTTTGTGTTGGGCCGGAACTGGACGTGTCTGCCTGCTGTCTGCAGCACTAAATAGAACGGTAAACAAAGCAGAAATCCTAATTTAATTCTCTGCAAAATGCAGATCGTTAGCAACAATATGGCTCTTGATTGAATAGATGCCAACCATTTGATGAACTACAACATGTTGTATAACAAATGAATACAAAGTGTATGACTGCCATGCGTTAGTCTAGGTTTATTTCAATTAAGAATGATGCTGGGAAAAAGCGTAGACAAGTTATTTAAAAAGGTTTACAAAAGCAATATATAAACTTGTACGTGAAACCGCAGTGAATATCTACGAGTGAGTACTAACCTAGGTGAGTACCTAACAGTGTGTATCGAAGTGGATACTTACACACTTTTAAACCAATGGCCATCTGTCAATATTCATTGGACCGTTGAATATCGCGCAAGCAACAAAATATGTTATTGTCACGAGTTCTCTGAAACAAACAAAGAAAAAATAAGCGTTGACATTGTGCAATTTCGTGATTTCATTCAATCAATCCACGGCGATAGATGTTTATAGTACTAGTGAGTATCCAGCTGGTTAGTTGTTGCTTATTAACCTTATATGACATATTTTACTTGACAAAGTTTGATCAAATCATCAACTGAAGCACAAATAAATATTGAAAAGAAGCTCAAACACAACTCGGAACACCTCAATTACATTTTTAATGCAAATATTTTATTTCAATTTGAAAAGTTTACAATTTCCGCTCAGTTCCTGAACTCGTTCACTTTTCAGCTTCTTCTGTTTGTACACTAATACGACAGAGTACCAAGTAAAAGAAAAAAGAAATTGGAAAACTAAACTGTAACTGATTTTTCGTTCTTCTTCTTCTTCGTTCTCTTACCTTTGTTCTCTTCTCCCCGCTTACAGTACTCACTGCTGCAGACTGTTGTGGAGGCCTGCCAGAAGAAGAAGCACTGCAAGTTTCACGGCTCCCCGCAGTTTTACGGATTGGGCGCCAGCGGTGTGGGCGATGCATCCGGCACCAGCAGCTATCACAGCAGCACGGCCAGCTCCAATGCAATCAGCAACGACCCCTGTCCCAAGCGCCGAAAAATTGTCGAGGTCGCCTACAAATGTCGTCCATGTAAGTAGCACAGTTGCAGCGCAAATTTTGTTTAATTTGGTTGAATTTATTGGGCGTGCAAAAGTACACGTAAACCAGCCAACAAATTCTGTATACAAGCACAACGGTTGCGCAAACTGAGCTGAACAATCTCAACTGCCGGAATCGACACACAAGCGTCCAGCCGAACGAGTTGGACGAGAGTTGGCTTTATCCAGACTTTTAGGTTTTTCGACAGGGTGGTGTAGGATGGAGTGTGGGTGGGACGGGGAATTGTCAGGGTGTAGCGAAAGGTCCTCGACTAGTCGCACGTTCTGCAGCATACAACGACAATATTTTGCGAAACAAGTATGGTTGGCACAGACGCTTACAGACCCACCCAGCCACACAGGCATCCAGACAACAAGTTTAGCGTGGCTGTTGTGTGTTCCAAAAATGCACTCAGGTGGAAAGAAAGCAACGGCTCTCGGGCGAGTATCGACTAGTCCGTTAGCACTAAACAGCAGTTGAGGGCCGGGTATATCCCAGCAGGCAGGAGGCAGGCAAGCGTATCGAATTCGAACTGGCGTAGCAATGCCAACGGCAACTGCGCCCTACAGCCCATTGCCAGTCCAATAGCATTTTGCACGTGCATGTATAACTTGGAAACAAAAAACACCATCGACGATGGAAAATTAAGTTTACGCGCAGCGTGCGGCGCATAGCCCCAAACAGCCATCGGGGCCATCGAGGGCTTCACAACTGCAGTGCATGTGCTGCGTCATTTCCGACGGAATATTTGGAATATTTGTTGTTGAATCTCAAGTAACCCTAATGATGCGCACACAATGAACTAAACGAACAACTGAAGCCCTTCAATTACATAGCTTTCAATCGTTGATTATCATGATCATTAATTTGTGGAGAACAAAGATGTAGCAAAATTCGCGTGTTTCTATTGTGAGATAAGGATAATCAAAGTATATGCGAAGCAAGAATCATACACAAAGCATCTAGAGATAATGTTACCTTTTGCGTCTCGGTTGTTGTAGATGAGTTCCGGAGCAAGGTTGCCTGTCATAATGATGTCGCACAGCTGGAATGCAATCCGTATTCGCGGATAGCCCTTTACAGTGCCAGCTTTGGACGCACCGAATATGAAAGCATTCAGTGTCCGCAGCCGCAGGGTGTCCGCGAAGAGAGTAAGTTTTGATTTTTTATGTGGGGTGCATCAATTAAGCCGATGATTAACCTCTGTTCTATAACTTCCCCTTAACAGCATGTCTAGCCTCGTTCGCAACGGAGACGGTGATGCAAATTTGCCATGGACGAAGGCGCTGCAACTTGGCTGCCGATGCGAATACCTTTGGCACGCCATGCCAACCAAACTCGCGAATGTATTTGAAAGTTGTTTACACATGCGGTAAGTAGGACGTGGGAAAAGTCGAGGGGCGTTTGGTCCTGCCACTCAGAATGATTTAGGGCTCGCCTTTGTTGGCGCTTTGCATCCCATCGCATCGCATCGCATGGTATCGCGCGTCAGAGCGCAAGATTGATGTCTGGTGCTTGGCGTCCGACCCTCCGTTACCGGTGACTTGGCCACATGATTTATGTTGCTCGTTTGGGTGCTCTATGTCTTTGTTCCATAGTGCCGAAGCAAGTGCTAAAGGAGAGCAATGAGTCAGATGTGGAGGCTGACGAGACGGAGGACTTTGAGGGCGACATCAACGACCTGTATGACGATGATCTCATCTACAAGGAGTCAGAGGCCATACCCAAATTGTACAGTAATACAACTAAAACAGCGCAAGGCAATGGAACCAGCGGCACCGGACTCGCAGCCAACGCAAATCCAGATGGCATTCGCCCCGCGGCAAACAGCTCACTGGACACAGATGCGGATGGTAGCGGCGTCAATCCGGTGATGACACATAGCGCTGACTTAAGTCTAGAGGGTAAGTCCAATTTGACATGACCTAAACGTTAGGTTACATTTACAGTAATAGAAACAAGACAAGATGGCTTTCATAGGCAAGCCGAATTTCATACCCTTGCTGACCGATTGCACCAATGGGAGCTATAAGATATAGTGGTCTGATGTTGATGATTTTTTCCCAAAATGTGGGAAGCAACATGAAACTATTGATTTGGGTATTAGTAGGTCGGTAAACAAAAAAGTTGTTTGGTACACGAACTCAGCTTTCGTCCAATTGTTTAGCTTACAAAGTTAACGACCAAAAAACTTTGCCCTCTGCAAGGGTATACAAAATAAGTCAGCGCCAGTCCACTGCCAGTGTCACGTTTCCCGGAATTTTGGCAACCGGGGGCCTTATGTGAAACACCCTCGAATCGTTGGCATAATCCCTAAAGGACTCATTGTCACAATGGAAGTCGCAGACTTTTTACGAATGTCAAATCCTGTTTGCAAACAAACAGCTTTAAATTCGACTTAAATTCAATTCGAAATAAGACACGACCGGGCTTATGGTGCCCTTATTAGGCAAATCCTAGGCTCAAGTACAATTTTTTTTTATGAAAACACATTTTCCAACTCCATGCCATTCCCAAATTGTGCTCCACAGACGACCAGCAGCGCCTCTATTTGTATTTGTTAATTGTTGGATCGGTTGGGGTGCTGTTCTCCATTGTTATTGTGGCCACGCGACTAGTGCTTCAGAAGCGCCGGATGGCCAGTGATACGCATTCCAACTCTTCGACCAAGGGCGGCGGGAACGGTGTATTGGCCGACGAGACAACCATTCCAAGCGGATTCAACGACACCATTTCGGAAATAGACGCTGACATTGATCTTACCACTTCCATACCAGTGCCGAGTGTATCCAAGAACGAGGTGGGTAGCCCTGCTCATCTCTATTCATCAGTCAATTCCATCTATCATCTGCCACTGCAGAACTACATAACCTACGCGCCAGCCGGCAGCTTATACGCTGGTCTAGCGCCCAGTCAGTTGGCTACAGTTGGCGGATCATGTGCGACACCCGGCCTAATCACAAATCCCTTGCTGATGGGTGCACGTCAGTCTCCGGATCTAATTGGCATCAGCCCGAGCAGTTATGTGGCGACGAGCAGTGCCGGCAATGCAACTTCTGGGCAGGCCCCCATGACGAGCATTCTGGCACCAGCGATTGTTATTGGTGCAAACGGTCCTGGTGGAGTTTTGCCCGGCAGCAGTGGCATAAGTAAGTATCTCTTTCAGCCGCAATTCCGAGCCGGTTCATTCGAATTGTGAAGCGAGTTTCGTCAACTGTTTCGCTTGCTTTGCTTTGCTTTGCAGACACTATGGTTCCGCTTACGTCCCTCACTCAATACACAACGGCGCCCACCATTCGCGGTGGCTACATTTTAAACGCCGATGGGATGGGCGTACTCCAGCGGCCTAGCAACTCACCGACGCCGCCTTCCTCTTTAGCCAGCGGATCTCCGGCACATCCGCAGACCCAACAGACGCCGACCACATCGCCGCTGGCCATGACAACGCTAAGTCATGTTCCAGCCCCGGGCACATCAACGTTGCGCCGCACAAAGCCGAATACGACGGCAATGCTTCATTCACAGCTCTCGTATGATGGCACGGCTCCGCGTACTCTCTCAACTGGTTTACCCGTAAGCTCACAGTTTTATTATGGATGACCAAGCATGGGGGACTGTGAGCCACACGTTTACACCACAGCCATCAGCGTGACCTCCCCGAACGTCCATAGTTATGCCAGGCAGAGTGCGACAGGCTCTCAGGCAGAGCCGCCGACTGTCTCCGGTCCAGATGCCGCTCATATGTCGGCACCAACGAGGCCCTAGCCACATGCCTACAATGGAGTAGCAGTGCCATTGAGTACTCCTAGCATAAAAGACAATACAAACCCAGAGGGCGATGAACTAACCCCAGAGACCGAGAGTCATAACCGGAAACAGCTCTAATAACAAGAACAAGAACAACAACAGGTCTGTAAAGAATAAATGGCTTACTCAACCAGTCTGGACAAAATTAGCTGGAGTCTGTTTTTAGAAAAGAAAAAAAAAATAAATATATGTATATATATATATATATATATATATTTATATATATGCATAACTATACTTAAATGGACGAGCTTCCTTTAACTGTAAATTAAATAGTGAATGGAATATACGCATAGCTATTCAGTACGTAGTAGGTCGGCTCCCAGTGGAACGCCAACAAGCAAAGTTAGGCTAGAAAAATCTATCGATTAAGCTTTGAAATGTTGTTTGTGTGAGCAGAATAATCCAACTGAATGAGTGATGAATCCGATATCATTAAATATTTGTTTCATGCAATCCTTGACTCACCAAAATGCTTAATACCACAATTGTTACTATAGTAACGTGAAATCGTTAAAAATGTATGTAATATGCTTCGATGATGCTCCAATTAAGCAGACAATAACCAAGAATCAAGCAGCTTCCTAGCGCACAAAATTATACGGTTGAAAGTTACAAATAAAAACAAATTGCGTGGAGCTCATTTTATGTTATTAATAATGTAAACGCACTCATAAATATAAACACAGATCCTATGAATAAGCGGCAACAGCCTCTAAGAAGAACAGCAACGAGCACACACATACATCATCAAGGAAGCAAACCAGAAACAAAATGCCCAAGGTTGGACAGCAGGGGGAAAACTAATGGCTTGTCAGTGCCGAGCAATGTTGTTGTTCTTCTGCTACACGAGTCCCAAAATTGTATACACATATTTGTGTGTGTGTACATGCATTCCCCATAAATTTTACTATACTCCCTTTTTGTATTAAAACGAATCTTCATAATTGTCCGCACCTATGTGAATGCGAGTGCGAGAGATGTGTGGGCGAGTGCGTAAATGGGAGGGCAAGCTTAAGTTTAGAGTGTGTGCCTGTGCGTGTGACTGCGTGTGAATGTGTGTGTGAGTCTGTGAGTGTGTGTGTTTTATATAGGGCGCCGAGTTTCATAAACGCTACACCGGAAGGATAACCACAACAAAACAAACAAAGGTCATATGTATAGCGAGGCAAAATCATAACTCAAGCGCTGCGTACAACTAGTCGTATGAGTGATTTCGCGTGTATTCATAGTTCATTGGTAGGTATTTGGATATAATGCGCTACAAATGGATGATCGCAATTAATATCCGGACCCAAATGCCTTCGGCTGGGCCATAGAAAGCTGTTGGCCTGCGAGTTAATGGATTGCTCCTGCGTGCCAAGGTGAGTAGGTTGATGATACCTGTGCCTGCATATCTACTTACATACATGTATTTATGTATGTAAATATTTAAGCCCGTGTGAATGTATGTGTGTGTGCGTGTGTGCGTATGCGTGGGTATGCTGCTGCAGACAACATTCTAGTAAATAGTCGTAGTCTCGTGTTTTTTATGGGCAGATCCATATATACTATGTAAATACTATTGTACTATTTGTGTGTGTGTTTCAAGTTTTTTGTTGGTCTAGTCGTCTCTCATCTCTTTGTTAAAGTTGACGTTATAGTTTCAAATGTCAAGTGCCTTCCTAATTAGAATTTAAGTGTATAGTTTCACAAGGTTGGGCTGTATCCAATTAGTATGTACATATAACGGCATATTTAACCCAAATTCATACAACAGTAATACGATTCACGTTTCAAAATAGCCATCAGCGCCCCACTCCCCAATTAGCCAAAGTGTAAATACAATGTTTAGGAAACATAATACAGAATATAGAGCAAAATTAGGCAAACAAAAAAGAAAGGATAGCTGATAGCAATTATAGTGCAGTTGCATGAAAAATGGACCTAAACGTAAATAAAAACTCAATTTACGAGCAAATTGTTATTATATGTTTATTTTTTCGTTTCGTGGTCAGCTATATTTTGCAGTCTTTCCGGTTCGTGAATAGCATATAATAGGATGGGTGTGGCTCAATTAATAAATAACTACAAACACATGGTCACAATAGAGAGGTTATTCATTAAATGTACATATAATATTCGTATTACGCTAAATTTTAGAAAATGACCTCCCCTAAATGCATTATGAATTAGATGTAATCGCAACTATTCGTAAAATAAAATCACTACAAATACTTACAGGCAAATTAATTAAAATCTCAAATGCATTCTGTAATTGAAATTGTACGCCTAGGTACTGATCGGAAAAAATACAAAATGTTCGATAAATTATATGGAAAATGTTAATAAAAACCAATGCATAGTACTAAGTTTGAACTTAAGCTAAACTGTGAATATAATTTTGTTATAGTTAATTTTCACTTATATATTGTATCTTTTATATGTTTCATTTTAAATAAATTTATAGTTCATAAATAAAATACTTACTAAAAAAAAACAACGCAAACACAATTTTTTTCCGAACGAATATTTTGGGTAGGTAAGAAAATAACTTAATCTAATTATCTGTCTTAATTTTAGCTGAGCTTATGGAAATGGCACTGTCTAATTTAGTTCCTTAAGCAAAATTAATCCCCTAAAATGTTTGGTTTCGTTTATTGCTTTCTTTTAGATAATCATACTAAGTACTTACATGAATCTATGTTAAGAACACAAACTAAGTATGCTAGAGGAATCTTGTGCGATTAGTCGATTTTGGAACGGATTCGAATTAACGAAGCGTGAATGAAATCAACTTGGGACTAAGTACACGCCCTCCAGGGGCAAAGACAACACAGCTCGGCCAAACGTGTCTCTGGAACTATTGCGAAATCCGTTCGAGCTGCGAGAAGAGTAAGAAACTGAGTGAAACGAGTGAACAGTTTGATTAAATTTGTTGGCAGCGAAAATTTATGGGAGCACCATGAGCTTTGGCTGCTAATTGGTTTATAAATTAGAATTTCAACGGAACATTAAGCCAGCCATCTCAACCAAATAAGCCCACAACAATTTCAAACACCATCGTAATCAATATTTATTGCGCGCCAACAACAAAGTGGAAAACACTGACTATCAGTATTGGGTGGTAACAAGCTGACAAGGTGGTTGTGCGGATATCTGAAGTATGCAAATATATATGTATGAGTAGCGCATCGCTCAATTGAGATGGCTTAACTTTAGCTATTGGTGTATTTTATCATCTTAATGAGCGTACCAAGAACATTTAAAACTTTAACTAGGCAGAAAGCATTTCACAATGGTTCTATACTTATTACTTTGAGTTGAGTTTCTGTAAATAATCTAAATAATAATTCTTATTGAGGTTAAAAACAGATTTTCTAAATAACAATTTTAATTTGCAGACTGCAAAATAAGTTTACTATGATATCTTACAACATTATTTGGAAAAAATAAGATCCTTGAGGCTAAATACGGAATGAGAATAATAAATGTATAAATTTGTAACTTGGGAATTATGCTTTGCTCAAAAGCATTCAAAAACAATCCTGAGCAATCCTTTTGCAAGAGTAGAAATGTAACTTTATCCATAATAAATAATTTAAACTGATATGCGCTGCGTGTGCGTTGCTCATTATTACCGTCCTTAACATGCATCCTTATTATCCTAGATTGGATTTTAGCTTAATCTTAAACACGACTGCTGACTTCGAGTTTAAGTTACCTTAGAGACTCACGAATGAAATGAAAGGCAAGCTGGTGTGACTTATTTTAATTCATTTATAATGTTGACTTAGCTTTAATAGATTGGATTCTTCCGTGAGAATTTCACCTCCTACGAGTGTGTATGTGAGTGCCTACAAGCGACGCAGCACGCTAGACCGTAAACTAGTCGCCCTCTGCTAATATATAAGTACTTGCAGCAATCTAATTAAAGATAATGTTACAAGCATTATTAATTAATTTGTGGCAATCAAGAAACATGCTCGGCCACGCTCTGCTCTCCACACTCCATTAGCCAAGTTCGCAACTGTTTGGCTTTGTTTTCCCATTTTGGCAAAGTTTGGAAGCCACCTGCGTGCCACATGGGTCTGTAATTACTTTACGTTGTATGTGCTCTGATTGTACCCCTGATGGCGACCGCCATTGCGTGATGTCATCCTAAGTGTTTTGGCTAAAAAGTAGCTAGCAATCTATAAACTTGTTGGAGGAGCCGGTCGAAATTCGCGAAACAGTGAAACTGTTGCATGTCAGTGTCAGGAGACATTAGCTTCTGGCTAACGTACTAACAGAAAGTGTCTGCAAAGTGGAGAGCTCATCATGACAAGTGCTTCTGACCACACGTTCTTGACGATGTAGTTTCACCACAAATTTGCCTGCCACACACGTTAATTACATTAATTCCATGCTGACCTTTAACTTGTGTCACTTTGCGCCCAGCCGTGCGTTCAGCAATATGAGCTGGGCCACAGGCACCTTCTAAATTTGTTGTTGACTGACAATCATTGGGAAGATTTGCCCAGGCAAAATTAAAGACAAAGACAAAATACCTAGCTGGAATTTCATTATGTCAACAGGCAAGATAGCTTTGTAGTTGTTGAACCCATTGTCTCTCAATCTCTCAGTGTGTACTTTAATTTGTTCTTAAATGAAAATCGATAATTCATAAAACACTTTCTGACTCACATGCACTTAATATGTGTGTGTGTTTGCGGTTGTTTGTATGTGCTCGCATAAGTACTTTTAAAACGACCGTCCCACCCTAAAGTCTATCGAAACTTCTGAGAATTTCCTTTCCTTTGTCAAATTTGTGAATAATAAAAAAAAAAGAAAAGTCGAGCAGGCTTTGTATTACCGGAAGCATAGTAGAGACACTTTCCATTTTTCGCATGACCGCACCATTAAATGTAATATTTTTTGGTGTAACCTTCTTAAGGCGATTAAGATTGCACCTCTTCAGTGAAATACAAGTACGTATTTTTGGCCATTGATAAGCTAAATAGAAAAATATTCTTATAGTGCAGCACCGGATTCTATGAAAAGAGTGACTGAAATAGTTTCAAATACGTTTTAAATTGATCTCACAAGGAAAAGGTTAAGGAGTTGTATTGAACAATAATACAACAACTAGTTTGCTTGAAGTTATATTTAATTTTTTGTTTTCCATATTGTGTTTATGTTATATAGTGTATTATTCAACAGCAGGTGAATTTTCCAGTATAGTGAAAATGGCTTGTTAATACGGCATTAAGTCTTGCAATTAAAGCAGATATTAAAAGCTTTTACATTAATTAAGAACACAAGTTACCCTCATAAGCCGGTTTCTGAGTTAGTGCCCATTCTGAAGGATATGCAAATTAAGGGAAAAAAGGAAAAACTGAGAGTAACACAGTCGGCTGTCTAGAAACTTGCACTTAATTCTCATCATTTTTTCACTTCACAAGTATAGTGGAAGCGAAAAAACGCAAGAAAAATGGGAAAAGCTCATCTGCAGAAGATCTTTAGCTGGAGACTTTCGTATATATATATATCCACAGACGAGCCGAAGTAGTAACTTCCGTTGTCCTTCGGCACAGCTGAATAAAATATGAGTTGAAGGCAAAGTTCTGCATGTTCTTTTCCTGCCAACCATCTTCTGGCTCGCAGCACTGCAATTGAATTTTTTGTGGGTCGAAATTTTGTGTGCTTACGCTTCCTTTTACATTTGATGTGCGCCGCACTTTGCCACAAATTGAATGCCGCTCAAATAATTTATCTAATTTTTTTTAGTACACTCTGGCCAACATTCCTCCCCTACAGTTCCCCTTAAACTTAGTAACGAGTCAGCGGTTAGCATCAGTTTGATGTGCTCTTCTGTTTTGTGTTATTATTTTGGGTCATTTATATCACAGAGTCACAGACCTATGAATATCACAAAAATATATAAATTACTTAATATATAATAAGCAAGTAAGTAAATGTAACTTTAAGTGTCTATCTGCAATTCATCAATAGGTTTTTTGCACAAACGATAACGACTGTGACTGTCTATGAACTGAACAATTTTATGTCGCCTCAAATATTTACATAACAGTAATTAATAATATATTCTCATTCATACATATGCCATATGGCGTACAAGCCAAAAGCCATAGCAATGGTAAAACCAAAGCCAACTTGTTCCGCAAAGACACTCAAAGTACAAAACAAATAAACACTTTGACATTAAAAGCACTTTTTATCTTTGGTCATTTTGATTTTTTTTTTAGGGTTGTAGCTGAGGAAAAAAATGTTCTGAAGCTACAAATTTCAGGCGTACTTTTAGGGGCAAACAGAGAAAGAGAAACTAAACTCAAACTTGTTCTGCAGATTTTTTTAGAGGCATGGACCTAGTCTAGGGAACTACCTAAAACGAATATATTGTCATCTTAGAACCTGAAGACTTAAGAAAATTCTATTATTTTGACACATGAATCGGCAAGTTCTGCAAAGTTTATAAAATGAAAAATGACAAGCTTTATTTCTAGTTTGTTCAGAAATTTAAATGGCAAAAATATGATTTTCTGCCTTTCAATGCCATTGATATTCGCGCGTGTCGAAGCATTAACTTTACGATGCTAATAATGTTTATCTTTTCAATAAGCATCTAACGTTTATTATCTATTCTGCCAAGGTCGTGATCAATTTGCCAGTGGCTTTTGTTGGCATTTGACAAGGGTCCCACGAGAGCTCTTTAAAATTAAAAAGCTTTGACATTTACAAAGTTTTTCATGGGAACAAATCAATTATTTTTTACATTATTTGTTGGGTACTTGAATTAAATACATTTCATTTGGTCTTTCTTAGTTTATGTAAAATGAAAGACAACGTCTTAGAATAATCTTAGTAATAAGAAAATGTATGCTTCGAGTTTGTTTGTTATTTTTTTATAGTTTCGAAAGCTTTAATTTCATGGTGCATAACCACTTTTAACGATTGTTTCCCAGTCGGTTGCTTTTTTCTGTTTCCTCAAAGACAAAGAAACTGACTATTTTGTCTTTCATGAAGTGAACTTTCATTCAGAGTGGCCCGCCTCAAAAGAACTTCATCCTACATGGTCTACATTTTCGAACCCATTAGCTAAGCACTTGTCCTTCCTAGTTTGGACGAGTTCAGTTTTCAAACGCTTTGTCGTCGAGCACTCGATTTTAGCTGCCAAAGGCAATTAGGAAAGTTTCGTGATGCCGAGTGCTTGGTCGTTATCGCATAAGATTGAGTTTCAGGCTGAAAGACTCTTGGCCTGCAGAAAATGCGCTGAGTAGTGCGTAATTTGGCCTATTGTAAGTTGTCAAAGACTGGCTGAGCATTGTTCTGTGCCAAGAACAACTGAAAATGCCTGACTATGAATGCTTGACTATGAAATATCCTTGCTAAATATGTTAATTCGATTAAAATACATCTGATTATAGCTCCAAATTTTTCATTAAAAATCTCTTGTCTAAAATCGCAGCAGGTCTTGTTTTATTTGTAAGCGCGAACTGAAATCACCTATAAAATTAAAACTGTTATCGATAAAAGATGTCGAAATCGAAGTCTTTAGCTTTTATAGTCACTGAGAGCTCCGAACCTGGCTATTTCGATTCGGCTGGCCTAAGGAACCAGAGATGCTTCCTTCTGCCTGGGACATGCTCTTCCACAATTCTATCATACCGTCTTTACACATTTTCAATGGGTTCAGAGTATGAAACCGCGAGTGAAATAGTTGGCAAATGGATTGCCAGTCAACACAAACTTGTGTAGCACTGCATGCACATATGGCAGTGAAAGTTATATAGATACAATGCAATTTGCTACTTTAATTTAATTATAAAGTGCAGCATTTTCCGTGGCACATTGGCACAATGTCGCATCTTTTGGCTGCTGCATGTGCTTCCAAATTGTTTTGTCACAATAACTACGCAAACTTCTCCATATGAAGATATTAGTTGCACGTGCTGCCTGCAAATGTCCGGAGCGTCTTATAGCTGCAAGCTGGCAGCGTATCCATTTCTTATATCACGTTTTCGCTTCCGATTCGCTGCGACGACGCACAGAACACGTCCCAACAGTGGTTGCAGCTTAACCTCAGATAATTACTTCAAATAACACAATAAGTTCCATGCTTGGCTGCCGTCTGTCTTTAGCTTAATTAATAACCCAGTCGTGACCTGGTATCCGAATATTCGCTTGTGGCACACAACCAAGACATGTGTGTGTGGGTGCATTATTCATGAACTAACAACTGGATAGCATCGTCGATGATAATGTGTCGTTACCATTGTCGTGACAGGGACATCACAAAGGACTCACATTCGGCAATTCACTTGAAATTAGCTTCGAGCAAAAGCAGATTGAGTTAATCATCGGTTGACCACAGAGCAGACAGGAGCTAAGTACGGAGTAGAGACTGTGTCATGATGGCAGCCAGTCAAAGTCATCAATCAAATTTGCGATGCTGTTGGCTAAAAGAAACTGGATTGAGTTGCGCCACTCTTGGCACTCATGTCCATTGATTTCGTATATCGCCGCACGTCGCCCGCCGCACATCGCGAGAAGCAACAAATGCTCAGCGAGTTATGACTAACGACTGAGACCAGGCTGAGTGTAATGTGGCAAGTACACACACAAACACATACACATACACACACATATGCACACATAAAAGTGCTACAAGGCAATAAACACAAAATTGCGTACACGACATGTTGCAGCAGCATCATGGCCAGAACTTTGGCGTGTTGAGGCGCTACAAGCGGGCCTAACTGTAAAAATCTCTTTTGAAATTCTACAATAAAAAATGTTCATTTCATACTCCTCACGGTTGCCAAATGTGTGCCTCTGACCCATGAAAGAGGTCATATCATTTTGCTTTTATTAGTGTTTTTGTTTACATTTTATTGGATTTTCTTCGTTTTTTGCTCTCATTTATGTCAGCAATGCAGAGTACGCACATTAACCAAGGCGCCCAGTCGGCTGACTTGAAGGTCAAAGCGGTCAAAATTATGCTTAAGCACCTTATGGCGACGCATTTGTAGCCAGCACTCATCGAGAAAATCAAGCAGTACGACTCCTGTGGGAGTTACGCCATGCATCGCAAACCAAACGGGGAACTTTGCAAAAGCCAACGAATTTAATTATTACATGAGTTTGTATACGATAAAGAATACGAGCAGACTCATTTACAGTACGTGCATTGCTGTAGTGCAGTAAAAGACACATATAAGGATCCTTAAGGACTTGGATGTGTTGTGTCAGCCTAAAACCGGGAATTCATTCTCATTGTCGTCTTTTCGCAGAGTCAAAGCAATTAAGATTTTGCTGCAGATGATGCGGCATGTAGCAGCCGTGTGAGTATGTTTTTGTAGTTTTGCCAAAATGCTAGAATGCCACATGTAATTTGCATTCCGAAATTTTCACTAAAACTTGCTGATGCAGCAAATGAAAGTTTGATTTGTAGCTTAGCTGTCCCGTTACACGACTATGCACATTGAGGTTGTGTTGTGTCGACTGTAAGACGAGATGGGTGTGTGTTTGGCGTGTGTGGTTGGGGTGTTCGTGTGTGTGTTCGTGTGTTTGTGGGTGTGCATGTAGTTTACTCACGTAGCTGTTGTCTGGCGGTTGATTACGTTCTTATAAAGGGGTACTACTCATGTCATAGAATACATTTTCTGTCTGCTTCCAGCAGAATAATTCGTCTCATTTTACTTATTATGAAACCAAGACTATCAAATTTTTGGTAAGACTAAAAACATGTTACTCTATTGTGTATTTAAAATGAATTCACTTCGAGGGAGGTAATTTAATTCAAAGCACACATTGGGGCACACAAGAAACGAGATTAAATTTATAAGCTTTAAATATTACTTGCAATGTCTCTCAATTTTGTACTTTACAGCTTTAAAATGTATACATCTATGCTGAACAAGTAAATATATTTTTAAATGATAGCTAATCAACAAAGAGATGAATTTCATCGTATAACATTAACTTGCTGGCTTGTTCTTAACATGTCTCACACACAACATTAAATTAAGCACTTGAGTCTATGTCTTTAAAAAGGACTTTATTTGCTGCAGACAAGCGCAGACAACCTTATTATGTGGAAATATTATACGGACCCCTCTTATACAATTCTAAGTGCTACCATGACAATTAAATTCAAGTAATTTCGAGACGTAATTAAATTGACATGTTGGGACTTCTTGACTATCTTGTAGCATTCACAAACCACTCACAAGCCACTCACACGCCTCTTATTAAATCGTTGCATGGACGAATGAATGTTCCGATAATGTGTGACCGCACAAACTTTTGCTGTGGGGCAAGTTTGCAAACGAGTTTACTGGACATCGAAAGCCCGATAAAGTGACAAATTTGTGGTAAATCTACAAGAATATGAAATTAAATTAACATGGAACTGGAACTGTTGCCAAACTTTATCAAAAAAACCCGCCTGAATTGCTCAGGCTGCCAAGTTGATGGACGGGCCAAAACCCGGCTGATTAGAACCCATCTATCGCCCAAGGGACAAGCTTCTTACCGCCTTGCGCAGAACTTTTCAAAGATTTTTGGGCTAGGGCCAATTTGATGGATGGCTTGTGGCGATGATGCGCGTGGTATGTGTAGTATATATAAATAAATATGTGTATATACCGAAATAAATTTTAATGATTTAAAGAATTCGAATATTATTTTTATGGCAGTTGGCAGTTGAGCAGTGTTAGTTGATAGTTCAATAGCATCATTAATCACTATATTACACTTTTTTTTGAACAGTGTCCTTAAGTTATATGCATTATTAAACGCACGATTCTAAACAGTATTGACTTTGAATTAACTGCTTAATAGTAAATAGTTAGTAAATAAAATACAATTAAATTACAAATTGCTTGACCAATGCCCTTAAGTTATACGAATTATTATACGGGTGCTGTAAAACATTGTAGACTTTGAGTTAATTGCTTAATATATCTTTAATATTTATGCCTCGCCGAAAACTACATCTCGGCAACGCATACGATAAAGCTACTTTTATATGTATATGAAAAAAGCCTTAAGCCAAACTAATATATTTTAGACTGTGTGGTAGCCTTAAATTTTGCAAATCTCACTTTTAGCTAGATTTACTAGTAGCATTGCAAGCCTGTCAAATGAAAGGCCAAACTGGACAGTGGTTAGTACGAGTTTCTGGCTTGGAGTGCATTGAGGCCACTTGATTCTAATAAAGACATGAAGATATGCAACAGTCGTTTAGCATAACAAAAGCGGGACGCAGGCACTGTGAATAAATTCATATGTTCACTGTCATACATATTAAAATGTATATATGTACATATATAAATGTACAGTGAAAACCGTATATATCGACTGCTCTGCAGATGCTAGAGATTTAATACGATTTGCGTATAAATATTTAGTTTGGTCCTACAAATATAATATATATTTATATAATGCCAATGTTATTAACATATGTGGTATGATTGGTAAGATTCTTTAACTGTACGGTAAAAAAGCCTTTGTCAGACATGGGAATGGCGGTTATTGTTTCTGTGCTTGCATATTTTGTATATCACATTTTCATTCAGTACCCGGGAATCCTGCAGCTCTCATTTAACACATGCCTCTGAGGCAGGCAGCGACAACTCTTCTGGAATAAATTAAATTGACAATGCAATTCGTGCGTTCATCCCTCCAATGTGTGTCTAGTATATTTTTTTATTTTAATAAAATCGATTTTTCCATATAACATTTTTTCTACTAGACATAAAACATTGATCAGGCAATGTGTGTCTTTTGATAGCAAAAAAATAATTTGTTTTTCTTTTAAACTCATACAAATTCATGGAAATGGAAATGACAAGCGTATAGAACAAGTTTCAGTCTGGTAAATACCAGATTTCTGACCACACCAGAAATCGCAAAACCTTTCTGACCATATCCGCAGCAAATTTCGCTGGAAAATAAACATTTTTTGCGACGGAAATCATTTTTGGTTTTATTTGCTTTACGATAAGGAATATGTCAATGCCAATAAAAGCGAATATAAAATTGTCATAAAAAGTATGCCGAGATGTTTCATCAAGGTGCGTGCCTCTCTTGGCGACAGCACCAAATTAAATCAATAACCATGCCTCCGATTCCCCGACGCCATGCTCACGGTGATTTTTATGGGCGCGTGGTACGACATTAAAAGCAACATGCCGTATACGCAATAATTCAATTAGAGTTTGGGCATAATTAATTTTTAAACCTGGTCATGCCTCGAGCTGTATCCCGTCATAAAGCTTCTGAATATAATTTAAGTGTTGCTGTAAAATGCACTTGAAATCGATTTTGATGAAAATGTATCCGCTATGTTAAACAAAAATTCAGTTTTGAGAAAGATCCAATATACTTTCGTGCAATATTATAGGCTTTTCGAAGGATACGTGCTTGCTTGTTGCGATGGAAACATTGTATCAAGTACCGCGCTGATTTATTTGAACCTACAACATCTCTGATTCAAAAACTGGAAATGGAACTTGATGGCACACAAGCTAAGGCAAATCCGTATCTATTGTTCTGAATTGTTTGGAACCGTTTACCGTCGGTGTATTTTGTAGCAGACACTTGTTGCACATTGTTTGCAGAAAAGAAATGATTTGCTCGCCTTCCACTTGAATAGCTATAGAAACACCTTTTTATGAAGTGGCCGTTTGAGCTTCATATGCATCCCACCTGCTCCGTTGGACGTCCTTTTCATGGCTGTCGGGCTGAAAGACTATCCAATACTTCTCCACACTTCAGTATGTATGTGCTGACACTTCGGTGTCTCAAAGTAGGAAGGCAACAAGAAATTTATATAAATTAAAAAGTGTATGTGCATTCCAGAGTGTTCAGGAATGTGAGTACTTTTGCCTTTTGGGCTTTCTGCTCCCCATTTGCCTGAGCCAAAAAATAGTAATTTACATGCTGAAGTTTTCACACCGATGAGCATAAAATCCAAACAAGGAAAGAAAAGAAGTGACGGACCAAGTTTGCACCGTTGCAACGGCTGAAAGCTACTATAAAACAATTTTTTGCTTGCATATGCAAAAAAAACATTTCCGAAGGACTGCTCCGACCGTGACGCAATTTTTTTTTTGTGATGCCCGTGCTAGCATCCGAAGGTTATGGGTTATGTTCACATCGTTGAGTTTCGCTGAAACTGACGGTTGGCACTAGGTGAGTATATCTCAGACATGGAAATTAGCAGCGTGCACACTAACAGCAACTAACTGGCACTGTCACAAATAAGTTATCGCGTGGCGTTGGAACTTAAATCGCTTAAGCCGTCATTTCATGCATCAAAAATGACTTTATCTCAATCATAGGTAGGTAGAATTTAATCAAAAGTCTGAGCATAAATTTGATTCCTATTGAATCAATGTTGTTGTTGCTTCGACAGTGGCAACTGCAGCTGGTTCATCAGCAAAGCAGCAGCATGCTGCAAATGATGATGCCTGATGACATCTTGCCGAGTGACTGGCTGTCAGTGGCCTGGCAGCCCCATAGCCCATTTGTTGCAGCTGCAGGAAGCGTGGCAGCGCTGCGACTTAATAAAGGCCCTTCCGTATGATATCCTGATTGTTGTAAATAATGTTTTTGAAATGCAGAGTGTTGAATTTGAAGTTGCTCCTGTCAAGCACACTAAAGTGTCGAAACGTTGTTTGCTGCAGCCATATTTAATTTGATCCTTATGGTTACTCACCAAGAATATTCAAATTTCTTCAATGAATATACATTTCCCTATTTAGAATATGTCTTAAAAAATATTTCCCAAATTGATGGAATTTATTCTAGCCACATATTTAAATTAAATGTTATAAAGCTATAAAAAAATGCAAATCATAAATTTTCTGCTCAGAATTAAACAAGTACTCTAATTGCATATTTTAGTACTTAAATGTAATAATAAACCAAAATTTTGTTGAAGTTATTAAGTATCGCCATTTCAATAACAAAAATAATAATTATTTCAACATTCTTCAGCAACCTCAAATAAATTGCTGGCTTGTGGACTGGAAAAACCAGAAATTACCAGACAGCAACCATCCCAAGTCCCGGACTGCACACAATAATATTAAAAATCGGTGTGTCGGGCGGAGGAAGCTACAAGCTTGAAGTTCTTGACGTGATGTCAAGCGTTGGCAAGTATGGCACAAAGAGTCTCAGAAGTATGAGGTGCATGCAGTATTCAAAGGCGCCATACAATGGGGCAAGGAGACGCATTCAGAATGCGGGCTCTCATAATTCTTGAAGGCGTTCAAGGCACAAAATGTGCATTCAGTGCAGTCTGTCAGTCCGTATGTCTTTTTGGGTGGGTGCACAAAGAGGTGTCGGGGTATGTGCGCACAGAACAGACGGTCGCAGTTATACCCACACTTGGCCAAGTTCGCTAGTTGTCTGATTACCGCAACACTGAAGGTTTGGGGCGATTGTGTTGTTATTGTCGTTGTCGTTGTAGTTGTCGTTGTCGTGGTTCTAGTTGTAGTTGCAGTTGTAGTTGTAGTTGTCCTTGTCGCTTAGTTGTCATCACCAACCATGTGGCGCTGCATTTCCTTAAACATATAAAACTCTTTTAATGCTTCCTTTTCAGTCGTATTTGCGAGGCGTTAATGGGCATAAAAACCCTATACAGATATACGATAGGCTCAGCGTGAGAAATGCAGCAGTCACGAACCGTGAATGCAGACCGCCAACAAAAACCAGAGTCCCTTTCCCGTCCTAGCTGAGCACAAAGAGGACGTGCTTATCTAACTCGAGCCCTGCCTTTTGGCAACTGTTACGCAACTTCAACGTATTATCGCGCCACCTAACTTCGCATTTGCAGTCGTTTATAGTACTCACCGCCAGACTGGGTGGCATTACCATACCACCAAGAAGTGGCAATTCTCTTCAACTCAGTGGTTGTCGCGTTTTTTGTGTAGTCTCCCTAAATGATTCGCTACTGTGCTACATTTTGCAGTGACTGTGCATCTGAACGGAAACCTTTGTTCACACAATAAGGTTATGGCAAAAAGCGTATATATAGCTTACTTTAAATTGTGTCGGTCTTGATGTCACACTCACAAAACAAAGGTTGCAAACTTTGCAAGGGCATTTAATTTAATAAATTATGGATAATACTGATGGCGACAAACAACGAAACACAGGAAAAAAAAGGAATTCTTTTATTCAAAAGTTCATGGCTTCCAAAAGAATCGAATGGAACAAATGGAATTTCATTTTGCAATTGCCTTCATAAATTATTAAGCCTTCAGTTCATTATTTCTATAGCAATAAACTTCACTCTTGGACACATCGCATCTCATACCCCACAATCTCCCCACCACTCACGCTCACAGAGCACAGTACGGTACAGTTCAGCAGTGGCGGAGACAAATTACTGGTAACAATTTTGCACTGCCAGCTGTTTGCCATTCTGCGCCGCCGAGTGTTTCCATGCTGCTCCAGCCGATGTGCGGCTCCTGCAGTTCTTTGTGATTCCTGTTCGCTGTGTCGAACAATTGTTGAAAATTAATTTCACATTTGACTCCTGATGCCTCCTGCCTCCTCTGTTCCTGCTCCAGCTCCGACTCCGAATGCTGCAATGCTCCGGGCTGCAACGGACTGCACTTATGTACAAAAGGCACTTATCGTGAGTGGGACTCGTATCCGTTTCCGCACTCTTTCTCCTAATGCACACCAATCTGCACTGCTGCTGGATGGGTTGGGATGGGGTGCTACCACTACGATGCTGCGTGCAAGAAGGGAAGTTGAACAGATGGCACAATATTTGCACAGCATGTGCGCTCGGGAAATGAGCTGCATGCAGTTCCGATGATAGCGACAGTGCTGGTGCTGGAGCTGCTTTGGGTGCTTGTGCTGCTGCTGGTGACGGTGAATAAAACTCTTGCTTGCCTGCAGTTCCGCCCATCGCTAAATGCATTAAAATGTGCGCATTAAAATGTGAAAATTTGATCAAGCTGTTGTAGTTGTGCTTTGATTAAACAAACTTCCGGCTGCCGTCTGCCTGTGCGCGATTCATCTGTCCCCAGACGAGCTGAGCAGCCGCAATCATTTTGGTTGTTGTGAGGCGCCAGTGCTGTAAATATGTGCAGGACTCTGGTCGATTATTCGGGACAGGACAAGAACGAAGAACAGCCAGAACAACAACAGCAACGTGCTGAAACCCACATTAATTCTTTGAGTTTGCTTTTGGCATTTATTTTCGCACGAGTACCGAAAGCGCTCCAGAAAAACAAACAAGCAAACTAAATTGGGGGTGTCTGGTGTCCTGCGGCCAAGAATAAGAAGTATACGATGAAGTGGAAGGGGCAGGCAGCTGGTGCGATAAAGTGCTGTGCCAGACATTTTTAGCGCCATGTCGGCCGCCATTACAAAGTCGATCTAATTATACACTAGCCCCTGTTATTGTTCAAACGCCTACCAGAGTCCAAACACAGCGAAAGCAAAATGTTCCAAGCAAGTCCATTTATATGCGAATCTTTGCGGTTTGTTATTGTTTTTTTGTTTACATAGAAAGCGAAGCGTAGCCAGGACGGAGCTTACACCAATCGCTTCACTGCCTTGGTTGGCAATTGGGATTTGCATTAGCAGTTGATAGCGCTTGTGACACATCACTGTCCCAGAAGCACTCGTGGCACCCTGCCAAGCTCCGAAGAAATGGTAGCAAATAAGAAACCGAGTGCGCATATCAACTGAATGAATAGCCATGGAATATTTAATCCAAATTTAATCTTCGTTCATATGCAGCAGATTTGCGTAAGTCTTACATTTAAATTTGAGTACCCCACCAGCCACAGTTTGGCTTGACTTTAGATGTGATATAGTTGGCTAAATTTATCCACCTTTTTAGCGAGCAGACTTATAATGCGGCCTGCCAACGTTGAAAGCGTTCGTTTGTATTTGCTCGAATTGTGTTGCTTTTCATATCCTTGCAATTGGCCCTCTCCGACCCAGTTGACAGTTAGAAGTCATTTCGGCTCTGCCATATTAATACCGTTCATTCATCAGTTGGATGGACGGCTCGTTAGATACGAGTTGGGCAACTGAATGCAGTTGAGTGCTGCACTTTACTGCTATCCTCGCCCATTCAATTTAAGCATCAACGAGTCCTGAGCGTGAACTCAATTATAGAACATAATACACCCACAGAGGCGTTTCGAAAGTATCTACCAAAGTCAGCTGAGGCTCATAAGCCCGCCTGAAAAACTCTTGAGTTTCAAATGCAACTGGCTGGGCCAGGCTTCTAACATGGTGGCTTATTGGATTACCATATTCAGAGCTCCTTAATTTATATATTAGATGAATGCAGTAGCAAGTTGCGCCATGTGTGCAGTAAAAGTAGCTGCAGTGTGCGTGTGTATTACCACAATTAAAATGAAAACGAGTACTTTTCACTATTTGCTCAAATAACCAGGAGATATGCACATTGGCACGGAGTTGCCACACGCTCTCTCTCTCTCTCTCTCTCTCTCTCTCTCTCTCTCTCTCTCTGTCTCTCTCTCTCTCTCTCTCTCTCTCTCAACGTGCCGCACAATTGTATTCAGAGTTTAAGAGAGCTTTTGCATTGTAACAGTCGTAAATATTTGCATACCGTTCAATGCTTCTTTAACGATGCCAATAACTGCGACGCAGACCATAAGATGCCAACAAACACACATATTGACACGAACGGCTTCTATTCCCATATTCCACTCTGATACGCCTTGGTATGTGCGTGTGTTTGTGTGTGTGCGGCTATGTTGCCTCTGTGTGCCTACATATTTAAGTGTTGCTGTGGGTTCGCCTGGGTATGCAGCATTTATGTTCAATGTTCAAGAAACACATTTCTCCTCCTACGCTAATCTAGTATTGTTGTATTGAATGGTAATGTCTGCTTAAGTAAGTTATTTAATATGAAAACAATACTCAATAAACAAACAAAATTAAATATTTTTTCTCATTCTATATTGTTGCACCATTGATTATTTGTTATGCTTATGCCATGCTTACCGTAGCACTTGCATAAAATTGTATATTTCCCGAGCTTTCAACTTTGTTTGTGTAGCTGGTAAAGTTTTCAAATTTATTAGGACAATGCCTTGCTAAGCGGTGACTTAATGAGTTTTCCAAAATTGGTGTGCAGAAAAGTTCCCATAAAGGCCGTTTAGAACACCGCTGCCAACCATCAACTATCAGAAATGTTAGCGGATTAGTTTCTCTACGATAAAACTTTTACCAAACTTCAATGAGACAGCGCGGCTGAAAATTATGTATACTTTCACACAAGGTATTTCCGCGCTAAATTGTATTATATTTTCGTGGTTTGCATGAATAAAACCTGTTGATTGTGTTTTTTTTATTCATCTTATGCATAAAAAATAGTTTAGTAAGGTTGTATAAATGCATAATATTATATATGTTATATATTAATTACATATTCTTCGTGAAAACAGTTGTATTTATTTTAAGCTGTGGATTCATAATGCAGAAAATTAAGAGAAAGTTCTGAGCATGTTTAGCACATACCTTTTGTGACCTTTAATTATTTTTTTCTCTTTCTCCAGATCAAATATTTCTTCATGCTTTGCGATAATGCAAATTCCACCACCTGCGTGGACAGCGAAAATAATTTTATTAAAAATGATGCTGAGCAACGCAAAATTACCTTATACAAGCAGAGCTTAGTCCAATCCTTCCTCTGGTTATCTCCCGTGCCATCCTTTAACCATTAAGTGTGCTGGTGTTGACAGTAGAATGGACCCGACCCCTAAACAAGCAAGTGTCGAGCGTTTCTCTTGTCCTCGGCGGAATCAAAAGGCATGACCATAAAGTCTTGTCTAGATTACGCTGTTGAAGGAGGAACGCATCCGCGAAAAAGAGTCGTTTGCTTGCAGATTATCGCTTCATCGAAACTGATGTTATTCCGCTACATTATTTAGTTTTGTTGACAGCTTTTAAATTGACAGTGGCTTAACATACACAGTGACCTTTGCTGTTTATGAAATAATTTTGCACAATGCGCTGCAGGTAAAACTATAAATTGAAAATTATTTGGCTTAAAGCTGCTCATTTAGTTTTCAGAAATAGGAAACCAATTAGTCTTTAACAAATGTTGAAAATTTGAAATAACAATGAAATGCGCTGTGCACGACATATTTTTAAGTTAAATAAATGTATTTCCATGTCATATACAATTGAAGTTTTCTAACTCGAATTTCCACTCAATTTTTAATTATGGTATAAAGTCGTTGAGAAATCTTCAAAGCATTATAAAAAAAGACTATAGAGATATATCTCTTATATGTATACATGTTCATAACACTCATAGTTTTTGGCAGATGGTGTTTTAAGCTAGAGATGCTTGATTGTAGTTAGTTCTCATGTAGAAGTTGCCGCTATGAAAGATACATCGGAAATAAATTCGACTTTTCCGCTCAAAATCTTTTGAACATGTGCACTGTGTATAGAAATGTATACATAAATACATAAATATTATTGTAAACCATACATGTACGCATACCCACATAAACCCATATATAAATGCGAGTATACAGCATGATAAGAAAGTTCAAGGCTTATGCCGGTTGTGGCAAATGTTGACATGTTGCTCCAAGGACCCACCCGAAACAGGCTGCACGAATATTAATGGCAGCCGCTATTGCTCTTCCTTTTAACAACGAGTCTGGTTAGCTATGGAGCGAAAATAAAAATGCACAAAGTGAACAATAACAAGAAATAGAACGAAGCGTGTGGAACGAGAGAACTCTGGCAACCACTTAACCAAATAAATCACAAAGTAAATACCATCTATTGTTTCTAGTAAAAACTCATGAAAATTTATTATACTCCCACTCTTCTGTCAGCCATTTCTTGTATCCCTTTCAAGTTCTGATTCAGAAACTCCCTCCAATCATTGAAATCCATTTATGGGATGTTCGGTAAAGTAAAACGCTTCGAAATACTAATTAAATTAATTATGTGCAGTAAATCTGCAATGCCTGCAGAGTTTTGCAACGTATCATTATCAATTACTTAAATTTAATCTACAATCATCTGTAGAGTTTCAGTTTCTAAATAACAATAACCTGTGGGCAGACAATTTGTACAAATAAAATTTATGGATATATAATAATAAATAAAATACATATGATTTATGGATATATAATAATATTAATAATAAATAAAATACATATATTTTACTTTTCCTGCATTTAAAGTCAATTAAAAAGTAGAGAAATAATAACATTATTAATCATTAACAAAGACGTGCTAAATATTGACTTTTTGGGCTCGCAGCATATCTTTAAATGAGTGATATGTGTTTTAATCAAAGTATGGCATCGGAAAAGGTTTTTTTTTTTTTTGGTCGACCGCAAGGTTTGGTTGTACAACAATCGAAATATAATGGTTCCTTGCATTAGCAAACAATCGAGGCAGCTTAAAGGAACAACCGCCGTTGTGGTAATCTGCATATAATCCTCAGTCGGTCGCAAGTAAATTTTTGGCTTACTCCTTCGCCATGTGGTGGCTGTAGGCCGGGCTCTGTTATTCATTCATCATTGTTGAGTCTTATTGTGAATAATAAATGTTGTTTTATCCAGACCGACATTTTAATTTGTTGATGCTGGTTTACGGCTCGGTGGTTTGTTGATTTTGTAATTTGTCAATAATTACAACTGGTTTGGTTATGTGGTCTCTTTGCTTTAAAAATTGTTATTCAAATTTGTAGACCACTCTGCAGTTATTTGTTTACCGTTCACAGCTTAAAGCATTTTCTCTAATAAGTGGTTACATTTTAAAATAATTCACATTTATTATGTGACCAAGGAATTGGAGTAGATACTTAAAGCTATTGTTTTAAAAAATTTAGAAATTTTAAATTTTTTTCAATAATTATTATAAAATTGGAATTTCAAAATACAAATTTGTGCCTTAAAATGGCCAAACACAATAATTTGGTGACTGTACTCAATACTCAAAGCGGAAACCGAGAAAATAATCTCATTCTGCATGCAAATAAATTAAGTTTTGTCCGAATAAATGGACCGGGAAGTATATGAAGAAATAATAATGGAAAACCTTTTATTTGGGCTATTTGCAAACAATGCAAGAAATGGCCAAGCCGCAAGTTAAGGTTCCACTTAGTGGTATACTTGTCATAATTTACTCTAAATAATGTAGACAGGATGTGCATGTGCCTGCCTGAAATTAGGAATTTAATTAAAATCTCCAATATTAAAATGGAATTAAAGCGCCAGCCGTTGATGAAGAACGTTGACTCCGTATGTCAAATTATTTCCGAGATTTAATTACTCCACACAAACGCACGCATAGGCAGTGCTTGGCAGGATGAGTGCAGCTTGGCTAGGCGGATGGGAGGATGGTTGTCTGGGAAACTGCCGCACCTAAGCCACTGGATATTAATAAACGCAAAGTGTTCACAATCTGGTGTAAATATTTAATTTATAATTTACGAGAGATTTTACAGGCGAGCAAGGGCCGAAGCAGTCGGTGGGTGGGTTAGTGGTTGGGTGGGTGGGTTTTCGGTCCTGTGGCAGTTGTCGATTGTGGGCACGTGCTTAAATGTCATTGCGGATGTTGACGATTACATTTAAATTATTTACGAGTTTCGCTCCCCCATCCAAAATGACGCGTCGGGGCAGCCGTCGTCGTCACATTTGTTATTCGCTTAACTTTTATGGCAATGGCGCGCGACACGGATTTTGCTTAACCCCCTCCGATGGGGGAGCATGACCCCTACTGCCAGAGTTGCCCAACTACAACAATGAGGCGTCATATGCTCCGCTTTGACGACGCCGATTTACGAGTTTCATTTAAAATTCACATTAACTTTTATTAAAGCAACCAAATGAATGCGACGTTATTGTTGCCATCACCGTCTTCGCAATTGTCTTACGAGAACTGCGCATTGCAAGTGACTGTGTTATCGCTTCAGCTCTTATCACCTCGCTGCCATTCATAGCCTTTTAATGCTAAATTAGCTGCGAATAGTGTCTTTGTTCTGTGCCGCATTTTACACATTTCATAGCCTTTAGCTGGATGTGATGGGAGTTGTTATGGGTATTAAAACCGTAGCCAAAGTGTGCACAGTGTAAGCGATTTCTAAGGGAATTCTTGGAATAATTAATCATTTAAGAAGTCACTTTAACAAATAGCATACTCTATTAAAAATTAATTGTATATAAACATACTTTGCTCTAGTAACTTTGAAAGGTATATTTTGTATTCTTTAAAATTTTGTTATACTTCGAGTTTTTTCAAAATCTCATTATTTTTAATTTATTTAACACTGAAGCCTAAAAGTATGCTCACATTTACTATACATTGTATACAATGAATCCAAATGGGAAAGGGGTTTAGTGAAGTATATAATAATACTTAATAATTAAAATTAATACAATAACTATTTTCATATACCATACTCTGATGTACAGACTTTAATTAAATTATTCCGATTATTTGGAAGATTCTCATTATATTTATTTAACTTTTTAATTTGAATTTTTATTCATTTCGATCGCTAATAGCATTTGGCATTTCAAAATAAAGGGAAACATACTATGTTTTGTTGTAATATATTTTGGTATACGTGCAGTTGCAGTCGATTGTTGCTCAAAAAATTCAGCAATAAATCAAAAGTTGTACAGTCGGTTGAGGCAGCTTATATATATATATATATATATATATATATATATATATATATATATATATATATATATATATATATATACACAAGTGGACTGTCGGTGATGCTGTGCTGTCTTCACCGCAAGCCAAAACTTTGAAATAAATTTTCCTTCACTTAACTGGCTTCGCTTTTATAGTTTGTGCTTTTTAATTTGTGTATTGATGTTACTGTGTGTACGTGTATTTATCGTTCAGGGATTTCATTTTATTTTATTTCTACCCACACACATGGGCCATTCACAACAACAAAAGCGCAAATACCAAAATAAGAATTTACTGCAGTGGAAGGCATAAATAGTTTATAAACTAAGTGACACCGAAAACAACTGACCCAAGCTCTCAAAACACTACAAATAAAGCAAAAACCCGACGACAGAAGCAGCATCGCATTGTGCACATCGGCCGCATAGTCATGGGAAAATATGAACACACACACAAATAAACAACGACCACATATACACACACAAGCAGACGATAACTACAAACACTCGATTTACTTCACAGCAACAATAAAAAATAATAAATTTTACTTCCATAATTGGTGCCGCCACAAGCAGCCAGACTGCGTCTTGCTCGCAGCAACACCACCCACATAAACTCGCACAGGAGCAGGCAAGCGAATTATTTGAAATATTTTCCCTTTTATATACGAATATTTTGGTTGCCGTTCGTGTTTTTCATACTTTTTAAGGGGTTTACTCCTCTTGTGGCTGAGCAGAACATAGCTTCTTGCAACAACGACCGACCGACACCGACGGCACCACCAATGTCACAATCGCCAGAACCATTGTTCGTACCGCAATCGCCAACTGCCGTGTTGTTGGATCTTCCGCCTGATGTTTCTCTCGACTCGGTCCCAGTCCTTGCTTGACGGCAATTGTTGTGCATAAATTTAATTAATGGTCGCTGTGAATTTGCCGTTAGTTCAGTTGTTTTATATTATTGTAAAATTTTTATTCAAACAACAAAGTGTCGGCTGGCATTAGACCTCGCACACCATAACATAAATATCCTGGAGTGAAAAAGAGAAATCCAATTTGAGACAATAAACAAGCACGCTTACACCATACCAGCATCATTTTGAAAGTAATAAATGGAAAGATTTGCTTCTCAGTAATACGTTTTTTTTTTTTTTATAACTGAAGCGTTTTCAGTTCAAAGAGTTTAGCTCGTTGAAGTAGTTCAAGGACTTATAGTAAGTAACTAATTGGGAAATTATTAAATAAATATATATAAAATACCATTTCAAGTTTAAAATGCTGTTTGACGAACACCAATTAAACAATTTTGTACACCGGCAACTAAACTTTGAACTTCTGGTTTTTGAACAAGACTCAAAGCCAATCTAAGCATACCGGCGCAACGATAAAATACATTAAAGCTATCACAGCTGGATAAGGATTTGTATTTCGACTTTTTATGGCTCCCAAGAAGTATGTCTAGACTTGAGGCTGGCGACATCGGAGAGGCTCCCGAGGGGGCAACAAACGTTAAAAGCCCCAGCTTCCAAGTTGAAAATAGTTGTTGTTGCTGGAGAGCTTGGTGGATGAGTTTCTGCATCTATTTGTGAGATAAATGCTTGTAGTCATTTTTTTGACAAGCTCTTTTCTACCGGGAGAGCTGTTGATATACCTACTTGTATGTACGTATTTACATTTAATTTTAGTTCAGAAATTGGAGACGCACTTGACGTGAAGTGCTGCGACGCTGTATCTACAACATTTCCGGTGAAATTCGTCAAAAAGTTTTTGTACTTAAATAGAATTACTTTCTTAGGGCATGTAGAGTTTGCGAATATGTCACATTTTGTTTTTTAATTAAAAGTAAATACGATCGCTGGTTAGTTTAACATGACTCCAAGTGACATATACATATTGGTAGCAATGCTATAAAAATATAAATTATTTTTTTATTTTTACATTCTTAAACACAAGTAAAAATCAGTCAGGTGAAAGTGTGAAGCACCTTTCCATTATATTATTAGTAAAATGTATATATATTTATCTTGTGTGTCTACTTATCAACGTATTGATAAGCACAAAACATTCTTGTTTTTATGAGAAATTGGCGTACCTTGCTATATGTCGTGTTGTTGTAGAACTTGTTTGGCAAGTAAACGCTATGTGTGCTTTCCGCATTGGTCCTAAAATCAACAGACGGGCCCAGTCTAATCAAGTTTTGCACAAATTCGAGGGTATATCAACTATTGCCCTATGAAATTAGCAAATAATCGCGCTAATTGTAGCTGATAGTTGCAACAGCCACAAGCACCCGCCAGTACTCGTATACTATGATTAATATCATGGAAGTAAGAGGTCTGCCGGTAGAGCAAGACTTTTAAATGCAAGGTCAGCTGGGCTGTCTTGACTGCTACTGCGATTTGGTATCGGCACTTCTGGTAGCCACATGAGCCAGACCGCATTAACCAATCCACTCAAAACTCGTTTTTAACATTACCGCATACCTCTTAACATTTACCATTTAAAGGTAAGGAGTACCGTTGAGAGAGATGGCAGAGCATGTGGAAATACAATAAATGTCGCTCACTTTATTTAAATTCTACTATATAAACTCCGTAAAATGGAACAATATGTAAGAGTTAATGGATTCTTGTTATCCCAACAACATATTTAGCCTTAGTAAAAGATATAGCCATAGCTTTTTCTGCTTTGCTGTAAGTCTGTGGCGATCGGCAGACAGGTTTTTAATTTAAGTCGGCAGCTGGGAAGCATCACTTTTCCTTTTGAATGGAAGTCAAGGTCGTATTTACACAAAAACAATAGAAATACGATAAAAGAAACCGAAACAAAAACATAAACTCAGTTAGGACAGCACTGATGACGGTGAAGTTAGAAAAAAAAGAAATCATAAATATTTATATTATAAGGTTTAGCTGGTTGATGTATAAAAAAAACCGGTGGTGTTGGTGGTAAAGCAGCAATAGCAAAAATAAAACAAGAAACAATAATGTATTAGCGCATAATTTTCATATTAAACCGGTTCGGGGATTTGGCAACACTCTGCTTATTATTATTTTCCATTTAGTATTTTCTACATCAGTCTCTGCTTATTATTTTTTACCATTTAGTATTTTGTACATCTGTCTATCAACTCCTAACACACTATTGTACTAGATATACATTTTTTCATAGCTGGAGTTTCCACTTTATGATTTAATGCATATTGAATGTTTCACGGCGTTGAAAAAATATGCAGCATCAGTGGAACTTGATTTATTATGAAATGTAAAATATTGATATTTCAATTGACGCAGTTTTCCCAACGCATACATTCGCAGCAAGGGCCTGGAGTTTTATATAAAAAAAATTGTTTTTAAAAATAAATTAATGTGAAGCTTTTATGGAACGCTACCTAAATGTATTCAAAAATTTGCTTTTATGTTGACTTCTTTTGTTAATTTACAAAATAATTAATTGAAATTTAATTTGAAAAGCCCCTCGATAATGTGGGCACAATGCATATTAATTTAATGGCTCCATTTGATGCGAAAGCTAACGCGCAAATTTCATATATTATGCTAATTAATCTGCCCCAGATGAGTGCTCAAAGTAAATGCACCGATTTGCGTATGCTTAACATACGAAATGCCACAGTTCAATTAAATTCGCTTTATGTAGAAATATAAAAAACGAGTTTATTGTGCTTATATTGCACTACTTAGAATTTGATACACGAAATCAATCAAATTTCCCATCTCACTGCTGTGAATCACTGCCTGAAGGCGAATTCCGACTAGAATCAAAATAAATCGAAGTATTTAAAAAAATAAGAGATACACTTGACACTTGGAAATAGCGAAAAACATATTTAAAATGTATATATTTCGATGTGCATGGCACCAACTTATTTTTCTACCAATTTTCTACCAAATTTTTTTAAAATAATGTACTGTTAATAATTTTTATTTTGTGCTAGTTGCAGTACTTATGAGAGTCGTTGTCCAACACGAAGAGCACTTGGGATCGTGCTCTTTAATGCTCGCGATAAGCATAACTATCTTTTTGCTTGACGCTGGCATTTCGAGCACGACATTTGCTCAGCTCTCTGTGACTGTTGTTGTTTGTATAAATGTGAGCATGAGCACGAGTACAACTGTGAATGTGTGTGTGAATGTGCGTGTGTATGTGTGTTGGGTACTCCGGCTATGCCTCTGGCTCTGACTCTGACTGTGACTCTTTGGCATTAACGATCGCAGAGCTTCTGTGGATCGGCGCGTCGACGCTGGCGTCGGTAGCGTCGCTCGCCTATAAAAGCAGCGCATTTAGTTGGCGTTGTTTTTCGAAGTGAGCTCAGTGTTAATTTCACAGCGGTGTTGGCCAGTAGCGAGTTCGTTTCCAGACCCAGACCAACCTGTTACCACGTCAAAGTCAAAAACTGCACCATACGACCAATTAAATAAACCAATCCCAGCTGCGAATACCGTGTGAGTGTAGAATCAAGTGTTTTAGTGTGCATCTCGTTGATCATTCTCCCTCAACCACCATAAGAAAAAACAAATGCAACTGTTCAAACGGCTTGAAGGTTCGATTCGCGCAATTTATTTTCGATATCAAAATAGTAATCAGTTTTGCTGATAGTTCAGTGCGTGTTGCGGAGTTGTGGTGTTGTCTGCACAACAAACTCTAATTGAATTATTTAATAACGGCAAAAAAACACGAAAATGTTATGGGGCAACAAAACTCGCTTTATACCCAGCATTGCGGTCAAAATTCGTTGTCTCGTCTTATATAAAATACCTGTTCGCTGTTTGCAGCGCTGCTGATTGCCGTTTCAGACCGCAAATACACACACACACACACACACACACACACACACACCCACACACATACTACACACTCACAAACGTGCACACGTAGTCCACGCCAGTTCCATGCAGCAGAAAAAAAAAACCAAAAAAAAAACCAAAATAAAAGCGATAAAAAGTTGCAAGTGCCACGAGCAGATGAGGGCGTTCGCGAAATCCAAAAATGTGTGGCACCATTTTAAATACCCTACAATTTGCATACAAAGAAGATAAGCAAACTAATAATATGTGTCGGTAGAGTTTACTCAACTGGTTGAAAAGTCAATTTGAGATCCACAACCCATATACTATTTGAGGCGTCGATACAATGTTCTATTGTAATCTGGCTTATCTGTTATCGTTATCGGATTGCTCTGCAAGTAATGAGTTGATAACTACCGGAAAGTTTTCCGTTTTTGAGATACTGTTATTCCGGGGAACTCGCTTGTGTTATGAATGGAAAGAGCGTAACACAAATAGTGTAATTTATAGATTAAAAACAATGTTAAACTTTAATTTACGGTTAAACGTTTGAGCAATCGCACTCAAGCAGATTGGCAAATATATTAATAATTAGCCTGTCGCACGAGCTCCAATAATCAGTCAGTATGTCACTGCCCATCTGGGATTTATTCAACTTGGGGGCACGATAACTTTTATTAGTTTTGCTTTCTCAACGTTCTTCCACTTTTTACGATTCCCCCCATTGATTAAACGTGCAGCAATTTACAATCCATGCTATTAGACTTTGAGGGTGTGCTAAAGAAGACGTTGCCGCGTGTGGCAACTATTCTGCCTCTCTTTAGGGTCTTTGTAAGTTGCAAGTGTTTCATTAGTGGAAATCTTCGCCAGACTCTGTTTACAAGAGTTAACCATTCACCAAGCAGAATTGTAGGTGCCGATAAGATCCAGGGATGAGTTCTGCAAAAGTGAATCGTTTTAATTACAATAGTGGAGTATGCTTCATTTGCAGCTCTAAGTTCGGGCAGCCGGCAAGCACCGGTGGCAAATTAAAAATGCCAATCACAGCCAAGAGGCGTGACTGAAGAGTATTTTTGTGTATATGTGTGTGTGTGCCCTAACTATTGATGATGGCCACTGAAGAAACAATGAAAGACGTGGCAAGGGTTAATATGAAAGCTTTTCAGAATTCTGTCACACTCACAATCATCAGAACGAGAATGGGGGTGACGACGGCGACGGCGACGAAGACCGAGTTAGAGTCGAGTACGTGTTGCACCTGAAATGGCCCCTACTCCTTGTTCCACTGGCTGCAAAACTTTGGAACGAGGTGTACACTTAAATACACACATAGACCAGAGAGCAGTAAACACGTTTTGTGCTAAATGATAAAAATTCCAATTTACTATGACCATTCAGAGGAAATTATGCTCCAGCATGTGCGTTTAGTGGTGATTCCAACTCAAATCTACATACATAAATTCTATATACTTATACTGAATCATACATTGTACATACAAACACACATGTTCATATGTGTGTAGCACTCTCTCTTAAAATAGAGACCCGGATCTGGAGTCGCTCCCAGTTGAACGCATGTGGCAACATACATATCTATATATAAATATATATACATATGTATATATAGAGACACACTTCTTACGACTTTATACGACGTATATAACTAGATAAAAACAACAACAAAGTAGTAGCTGTAAGGCAATTCCACTCAGAATACTTTAGTTGAGACTGCCCAACGAGGCGATACCCTGAATCCAAATCTGACCCCGCTCAACCATGTTATGTAGCACCATATAAATATATAAAAAATACTTATTGTTTTTGTCAAAAAGATATGATAACTAATTTTACAGAAAACGGAGAGATCGACTTGGCTATAAATGCTTATTAACAATTTAACTACTTTATTCGATCATAGCATCCGCTTACAATAGTTTTCATAAAAACAGGGTATGCAACACGCAAAACCAAAAGAAGAATGCTGAATACAAGAAATTGCCATTTGATTTAGAACTGAGAAATCATGTTTACCAAGCAGCATCGGGAACGAGGACGGGACCTCGAACTAGAACTATATATAACTAAGTGGACCGGTAGCCGCAGCGGAAAGAAAGATTCAGAAGAGTTGACATGTTGATAAGAACTCCCATGCGCTTTTTCTTATATAGATTCTCATGGGCATACACACTCGTACACAAACTGCTTAATGGCAGAGGGGTTCTACAAACACCCGTAATCTAAACCCGTACCCGTAATTTAAAATTGTGTACTTGCTTTTTCCATGACGAGCGTTTCACGGTTCGATAATATTAATCATATTAATCATCATAACATTATCAATGGAGTAAATACGTTGAACCCATTCATTTTATCTACTATTAATTAAATATACCAAATGATTACATTCTTCTTATCAAAAATAAACTCTAATTTATATCTGCTCATTTATATTTTCAGGTAAACGCAAAATCTTCAGCAATATCGTTAAATTGATCAAACAATAAAATGTGTGGTAAGTAATTCCAAAGTCAAAAACATACTTACATTCATAACTAAAAATTCTGTATGAAAAAATATAATTTACTGAGTAGAATAATTTCTTATTTATGCCTAAATAAAGTCGGTGATAAATTGAATGAACAAGTAAAGTTGATAATTAGTTTGTTATTCTTCTTATAAGCATTATTATATTTTCATATGTGGCTTAAATACTTTTTAAGCTAAGTATAATTTTATATCCATATATTGTTGGTACTTGAAGTCACTTTTATTCTTAAATGTTTACCATTGTAAGAGGGCGTTCAGCGCACTGTAAGGAAATATGTAACTAAAGATTTATGAATTCCAATTACACAATTCACTTGGTATTTATATATTCGATTTAATTCGCTGGCGTCGTTGGCCTTTCACCGCACTCGACTTCGAAAATAACTTCTACTGAACGCCCACAACCTCGCTGAGCCACTTATCCAAGTGGTGCACTTAGTTGTAAAGCCCAAACCCAAACTGGTTTTTGCCTCAGATGCAGATTTCCTCATAACTGGTCGTGTTTTGGGCTGGGCTTAGCTCTTGCAAAATATGTTTGTTGCATATATATTTTTTTCATTATTTGTTTCTTGTATATGTGTAGGTATATTAATAAACTGTCTGGGATTGAAACTTGAATTACCCAATATTATAGCCAAGCTGTACTGAGCGTATTAAGTAATGCGAATTGGTTATGAAGTGGACACTTATTGATAAAATGGTTGTTTTTTGCCCCCAGGAATATTCGCTTATTTGAATTACCTAACACCAAAGTCACGACAGGAGGTGTTGGATCTGCTGGTGACAGGATTGAAGCGACTAGAATATCGTGGATATGACTCCACGGGCGTAGCTATAGACTCACTGGACAACAAGGATATTATAATGGTTAAGCGCACTGGCAAGGTCAAAGTGCTGGAGGATGCCATTCAAGAGCGTAAGATGCAGCTGAGTCTGAAATACACAACAATATGTTGCTAAGCGATTAGATTTTCATTGTTGCAGACTTTAGCGGGGATGATTACAGCGAGCCGGTGCTCAACCACGTGGGCATCGCACACACTCGCTGGGCCACCCACGGAGTTCCCTGCGAGCGGAACTCTCATCCACAACGCTCTGACGATGGCAACAGCTTTGTTGTGGTTCACAATGGAATCATCACCAACTACAATGACGTGAAGACCTTCCTGGCGAAGAAGGGCTACGAATTCGAGTCGGACACGGACACAGAAGTGTTTGCCAAGCTGGTGCATCACCTCTGGAAAAAGCATCCCAACTACTCGTTCCGCGAACTGGTCGAGCAGGCCATACAACAAGTGGTAAGTTAATTCAAAACCTAACCTTATTAAGGACAAACTCTTATTGATGTCATGACTTTATTGATGTTTTGTAGGAGGGCGCATTTGCCATTGCTGTCAAGTCGAAGCATTTCCCCGGCGAGTGTGTTGCCTCGAGACGCAGCTCCCCTCTGCTGGTCGCAATTAAGACAAGGACCCGTCTGGCTGGTGATCACATTCCCATCCTATACGGCAAAGGTAAGTGACGGAAGAAAGATATTCTGAAGGGAGACATCTACTAGTAGGCTCTACTCTCTTTCATTCTATTCATATAACAATTCTCTTGTTTCTTATCTTAATGTATGTACGTTCTCGTATCTGTCTGTGTCATACTATGTTTTCCAAATAACCAATTGTCGTTCCCTGCCGTCTCTCTGAAATTCTTCAACACTATCGCCCCACTGCATTCTTTGGCGCCCCTTCCTCCTCGTTTCACTGCTGCCCCACTGTGTTACTTGCAACGTGTAGATGACAAGAAGCAGAGCTCCGATCAAGGTAGTCAACTAGTCTACACCAAATCCTATTAAACTCTGCTTTTCGACGGTGGCTGGGTATCGGTATGTCGTACAGTACCAAACTAATGACTTTTTGCTTCACTCCCAAATCGACTAACTCTTCTAATCCTGTGCTAATCCTCTATCTTAAGCATATCTAAGTTCAAATTGTTTCTAAGCATTTTACTTAGCAATTGATATTTTTCTCTTTCCCGTGTATAGATGCCGACTCTGGTAAGGCCGTAGGTAATTAAAAGTTGCAATATTTTTTATAATAAATATGCCTATCAGCATACATACGGTCAACTGTATAGATACCACATTTTTTCCACACTTTTTTTTTAACTCCGTTATCTTATCCTTATCGCTCTTCTTCCGCTTCCTTCCTCGCTCTTTCTTTCATTAAAAAAGGCATCAAATTTAATAATGCATTTTCTGTACACTCTTTGAGCTTGTGAAATTTTTCTTTATTGAAAGCCAACGGCAAAATTAATTGCACTCACTTATAAATTTAGAGCATGCATCAATCTAAATCAATAGAAAATCTATAATTCTAAGCAAATTCACATCACTTTACGCTTGAATCGCATACTGAAAAATAGCAATATTCGGCACATCAATTACTAGATACCATTTCAGACTAATTTGGACAATAAAGAATGAACTCATTAACTTTGAATGGCATCTGCAAGGTTGTGTTCCCAAAACTCTGATCTCTGTAAATATTATTTAATTGTAAGCGAATAGTGGAATGGACACAGTTATGTGCATAACTAAGTTGCCTAAATTATCGTTTATTTTGTATGTCATATATTTAATTAGTAATTGGGTCTCATATATATTATTATAAAAATCATTTCCTATAATTCTCATTTGTGGTGGTGGTTATTTTGTGGCCGCACTGCAAAATGTTTGGCAATAAGCTTTGTTATTGTTTTTGTTGTCACAGTGCTGATGTTGACTATTCTATTTATTTTCGTTTCTGATTTGCATTACCCCCTCCACTGGGTAAAACACAAACGCACACATACAAAAACAACAACAACAACAACACTACTCACATATTTAAATATATGTATAATTGCTAACGCTTGCATCACCGTCAAATGCGTCTCGTCTGCCTCGGTACTGTCCTGACCGCATTGCCCTTGTTAATTCGGTCAAAATGCAACGCTATCGACATCGAAATCGAAATCGCAACTGCAACCGCCATTGCAACACCTTTTCTTGCAACTGCAAATGCAAATACAAATACAACGGTTAATGCCATTAAACGTGCAACGCCATTAAATCGCCAACGTCAACACTATCAAAATGTTAAACTAACTGAACAGAGTTGCGCCCGCATGGACAAACTCGTGAATTACCAGTGTTGCCACGTTCGGATAGCACCGCGGAGTTCATGCCGCTCGAGGAGAAGGAGGTGGAATACTTCTTTGCGTCGGATGCCTCTGCTGTCATTGAGCACACTAACCGTGTCATCTACTTGGAGGTGAGTGTCGAACATTTCAAAATATTCAATTGAAAAATACTTAAAGCTCGAATACTCCTTGAAGGACGATGATGTGGCTGCTGTGAGAGATGGCACACTGAGCATCCATCGTCTGAAGAAGAGCCTGGACGATCCGCATGCCCGTGAGATTACCACACTGAAAATGGAAATACAGCAGATCATGAAGGGCAACTACGACTACTTCATGCAGAAGGAGATCTTTGAGCAGCCCGAGTCGGTGGTGAACACAATGCGTGGTCGCGTCCGTTTCGATGGCACCACCATCGTGCTGGGCGGCATTAAGGACTACATTCCGGAGATCAAACGTTGTCGCCGCTTAATGCTGATCGGATGCGGAACATCCTATCACAGTGCCGTGGCTACACGACAGCTGCTGGAGGAGCTGACCGAGCTGCCCGTTATGGTCGAACTGGCCTCCGACTTCCTTGACCGCAACACGCCCATTTTCCGTGACGACGTTTGCTTCTTTATCTCGCAATCGGGTGAAACCGCTGACACTCTGATGGCTTTGCGGTACTGCAAGCAGCGTGGAGCTCTGATCGTTGGCATCACCAACACTGTGGGCAGCAGCATATGTCGCGAGTCGCACTGCGGCGTGCACATCAATGCCGGTCCCGAGATTGGTGTCGCGTCCACCAAGGCATATACATCGCAGTTCATATCGCTGGTCATGTTTGCGCTGGTCATGTCGGAGGATCGTCTGTCGCTGCAGCAGCGTCGCCTGGAGATTCTGCAGGCACTCTCCAAGCTTGCTGATCAGATTCGCGAGGTGCTCAAGCTCGACTCTAAGGTACAGGAGCTTGCTAAGGATCTCTACCAGCATAAGTCGCTCCTAATCATGGGTCGCGGCTACAATTTCGCCACTTGTCTAGAGGGTGCTCTGGTAAGACGAAACCTTTTACTTTCACACAACTAGTCTGAAACTATATTCAAAATTGTTTGTTACTTCAACAGAAAGTAAAGGAACTGACTTATATGCACAGTGAGGGCATAATGGCTGGTGAACTGAAACACGGTCCGTTGGCTCTCGTGGATGATTCGATGCCTGTGCTGATGATTGTTCTGCGTGATCCAGTTTATGTCAAGTGCATGAATGCACTGCAGCAGGTCACCTCGCGCAAGGGTTGTCCAGTGATCATCTGCGAGGAAGGTGATGAGGAGACAAAGGCCTTCTCTTCGCGCCATCTTGAAATTCCCCGCACTGTCGACTGTCTGCAGGGCATCCTTACCGTTATACCCATGCAGCTGCTCTCCTACCACATTGCTGTACTGCGCGGCTGCGACGTCGACTGTCCGCGAAACTTGGCCAAGTCGGTCACAGTGGAGTAAGCAATCTTATCACAGGTCGGGGACTCTCTAAGTACTTACATATGGCGCATCTTAGCGCATTCCTTCCATGATAATCTCTATATACAACCATACACTCACACAAATGTGAGTAATGAAACCTATTCGCACATTTATGTGTACATATACATACACGATTTGATTTTACCTTTTAAATCATAACAATGCAAACTACTTGCTAAAATAAAATTGAAATTGTTTTGTTAAATGCATTTTGAACTCGAATTTGTCTGGCTATCTAGTATACGCAATACATGATTATTTGAAAGTAATCTTCCAACAGACCTCTTATTATATCTTATTAAAGACAACAGTGAATATCATTTTTGGAGACTGTACATTTGAATTTATTGTACATAATTTGGATCCTTAGAGCCCTGTCAAGTGTGCAATACAAGCTTTAATTAAATTCAACTTTAAATTGGATGACATAAAAATCTAATGCCCCAAATGTTTGCCACAAGAAAATACATGACAAAAAAAAAATTAGGTCGGCGGCGCTGAAAATGCTCGTAGGGTCTTTGCAGGGCGTAAACGTAAAGTTTATTTTTATTGAAAGTTGCGGTGTTGCTGGTATCAGCAGTAAACGGTTATGTCTTCAAGCAAAACCCAAAACCAACTACCAAATCCAAACAAAACACCAACGAATAAATGGAAAATATCAAAATGGCCACCGCTAAGCCAAATCTGCGGCCCAGCCGCCGCAACCCCTCTCGCGGCTGACATGGCAATCGCCAGGTTTTCGAAAACACACACACACACACATACACAGACTTACACACACACACACACTCAAAGCATTCACAGAATTGAACATACCCAGCAATGTTCCTATTATTTTCAATTCGCATTGAATTTTCGAAGGGCACATAATCTAGATTAAGGGATGCAGAATGTAGATACAGACACACTTGGACTCCAGCCAGGCATTTCTCGGAGCCAAAAGGCGTTAGACATATTTGGGTTGATGTTTTCATTGGCAAAAATAGCTAAGGGGCGATTTCGTTAGCTAAGTGTATTGTTTTTCAAGATTTAGCAACAATGTATTAGGACCACAAAACCAACCAGCCAACCAACAATGGGCTAAAAGTCTAAATTCCAAATAAGAGTTTATCTATGACTACTAAGTTTCTACTTTAGAGCGTCACCAAGAATAGGTCTACAGCATGTAACGCCTCTTATAAATGTTCTATATCTCAAAATTTACATGTTGTTATTTTTCACCCATTGTTGTTATCTGCTCGATGGTTAATTAACTTATGGACTGTCAATGCGAAGGGGCGAGTTAAGCTCTCTGGGGCTTATGTGGTAGATTCTGTGGGGGTAAAATTGAAATGCTTAATGTTCGACTACGAATTTATTGCAACGCCTGTCTGCCAATGGAAAACTCAATGGCCAGACCATCCGCAATTGGTTTTCGAGTGCATTAAGTTTAGTGGATTTTAGAAAATGTCTGGGCAGTCAAAGTTCCAAAGCCGCAAGCTCTACCCGATAGAAGTACGTTGCGGATGATGTTCAACATGCTCAAATCCTGCTTTTTGGCACCGTTTAAGAAGCTTACTTTAATGTGGTGTTCGCTGTGAAAATGATTTGTAATGAAAGCATGTTTATGCATTTTTCGTCTTGCAAAAAACTTGTGAAACTGTTATACAAACACGTTCAGGTAATAACATAAAAAACTTTTATCTCGCCACAGTCGTGAGCAGTTACCTCTTACTCTACATTTACATTTACCTTTACTTTTACTTTGTGCTTCGGCTTAAGCATTAGCTTCAGCTTAAGCTTAACCAGTGCTATTGCGACCCTTACATAGAACGAGCAAAGTACTTGGCTCAACATCGATGGGGGGCACGTTCAGCTTATTTCTCAAATTGCCTCATTAGAAACTGTAATGCATATCCGGTTTATCGCCAATTCCCACATAGCCGCACATATTTAACTGTGTCGCCATCCGTTTGGCCCCAGCATTTTCCCAATTCAATTGCGGAAAGTGTGAGTATTCCTTCGAAAGTTAAATCCGTTGCGAGTGGGGACTTCAAGCAATTAATGTTAAGCTTGGCATTAGGATTCAATATATTATTTCTTTATTGTCAAACTGACAATTCAGTGCACCAAACTATTTGAGAGGATTGTGTAAGCTCGCAAGTATTTCATGTTGTTGTTGCCATATTGTCATTAGCTAGATAACAGCTTGGAGTCTAGTTATTACTCAGACCTCATCGAGCTATGTAAGCCACAAGTCAACGGGCGCTTGTTGACTTTCTGCTTCAACACTCAATTGATTGGGGTAGTTGGATTGTTAGTCAGCGTCGGAGATGGGGAGTTGTGTGGATTGATGCCATTGATTGATATCAAATAGAGCAGGCCCTTGGTCTCTTGGGGATTTGCGGTAGTGCGTTTTGCGGCACATTAACACCAGACGCTGTGGTGCCAATTTATTTTTCAAAGTCAGACGTCGGCCTAAGCTTCTATTTAGGTAATAAAGACGACAGCAGAGATTCCATTTGTGCAAATTGTAACTGTCAGGCGCATGACAGCTCGCCACGAAAAACCCACATAAATATATCTGCCAAGGGAACGCGGTTTGATTTCGGGTCGCATTCGAAATGTATGACTTTCAATGGGTTTTAGCATATATGTTTAGCAGGTGAACTTACCCTCGGGATAATGATAAATGCTTTTACGAGTATCAAACTTCGTAGCATTGTGTCTCTGGAGGAAGGGAGGATAATTGAATATACATATTTGCAAAGTTATCTCATTTCATTCTCCTCAGTTGCAAGAGCTGCGCGTAAACCCGTTTTAAATATGCAACAAAAAGTTTCCAAAGTTAGTTCAGAAAATAACTTTAACAATGATGAGTGCAAACTTTCTAGATAGCTGTTAAGGGAATGGTACTGTCCAAGTCCAAGGGGATTTACTGGGCTTCGCTGTTATTGTTGAACCGAAAATAGTGCTGGCCTGGGAGATCGCAGGGCTGGGTATCTGTTGAAAAGTTTGAAAACAAACGCAATCCAATACAATTGAAATTATAATTGTTATGTCTCTTGTAGCCAAAACATTAATTTGTAAAGAATCCGATACAGATCTACAAGCTAGGACAAACAATGAGACGTACACAGGTGCAAATATATCAGGTGACCACATAGAGAGAGAGAGAGAGGGAGAGAGAGACAGAGCGTACCCAACAATCTAATTTACAAACTTAATATTCTGCTCTCGTCTGTCGGTGAACAACTCCTAGGCTTGCTACAATGAATATGCCACACTTTATATGACTCTCATCCCCTTTTCCGCAAATGGTTTTCAGATCTCTACATTTCGCTGAATATGAGCCCAAGTGCATGTTGTGCAGCATTAGTATGTACTACTTTATATATATTGTAATTTAATATCTAACTCAAGGCAAAGGAGGCGTAGACGGAAAGCTTGGGTCTCCATCTCGTCAATAAGAGCACCCACACAATGGGTTTATTTGCAATTCCAACGCAAATTTCCAAGCCACAGCAGGCTCTGGGCGGATATGCTTGCCAAACAAACAATGACACCGAAAACAAAATTTCCACAGTAATGCCAAACCATAATATGAAAGTAAAATTTAAGTGTTTAAGTTTTGATACCCTATGCCATTAACAAAAGTTAATAATTTAGAGTTTTCAATTTAAATTACGTATAAATATTGCAGATTCTTGCCGTTCATATTTTAAGTAATATATACTTTATTTCAAGAATATTCTTAATTTCATTAGAGGCATGACGATCATTCGTTAAATATTATATATAATAAAGAAGTATTTATTAAAAACTGACAATAATAAAATGTACTAAAAAGCATTTCAAGCACCAAATTTTGTAAAGAGCATATCTCAAAGTCGATCACCTTTCTGACGCATTTTATGCCAGCTTTATGAGAAAGTAACAACACCGCGCCAATCCGGCAATTCCATGTCCCGGCGAAACGTTTTTTCCCACACGACAGTTGTGACCACTTCCGATGTCTTTGTATCTTCTTCCCGATGTGTGTTCTTATTTCCAATAGGCAACACCGCTGCAACGAGAGCGACAAAGGCGTACACGAAGATGACGACAACGTTACCAACGCTGATGCCATTTTGCATACAAGAATAACGTCGCTCATACGCCACGTTGGCTATAATATTTCATGAAACTAATGAACCACGCAGTGTTATGTGCGTTGCCTTTTCGTATGGTGTGCGTGTGTGATTGTGTGTGCGTATGCGTGTCGTGAGTGGTATACTTGCGCCTTGGTGTCTCAACTCTTGTTGCTCTCTTGTGGCAGCTTTTGTTTACATTTACATTTGTCTTTGCTTTCCCACACACAATCTTACTATTGAATGCACGTATGTGTGTGTGTATATGTTTTTTGTGTTTGTGTGGGTAAGTGCACAGGCACAATATTCCCCCAGAAAGCTGCTTATGCAAACATATTTATGTGGATACGTGCTGCTGCATATCTTTTCAAAATTTTACATTTCACCAGTCCGGCAGGCAACCAGTAAAAATATTTCCCCTACTTTATTTGCAAGCACTTCAGATCCCCTGGCATTTCCGGCACAGGTTTCAGGCTCATCTGCATATATACAACTCACAATATTCGAGGAGTGGCTGGGGCCGACATTGTGTATTGCAAATAGCTTTTGACACATGATGCCACCTGGCCCACCATTATTTCAATGCAAGATATATTCAAGTGCAATAAGCCAATAATTTTACAAGTATTCGAGCCAAAACACTGATACCCAACTAGTATTATTAAATTATTGAGATTGAGAGGAGAAACGAATACAAAGGGATCCCAAAATTGAATTATAAGTATTTAGTATTTTTGTATAATTTTTTGTCCAAGTCAGTCAGATTCAGTGAGTACTGCTAAACAAGTCGACGGGAGAATAAGGTCCCAAGCTGCATGTTTTCACCATTGCCATAACAAAATCTGTTAAGCAACAAATAGAATAAAACATGTATGCTAAGTAAGTGTAAAGCATATGCCCCAGTACTGTGAATCTTAGGTGCTGTACAACATTAAAGAGATTTATTAGCGTAAAGTGGATTTTAGCATAAATCAGATAGCTCTTAAGGAATGGGAAAAACGCGTACCTTCCCGAAAGGAAAATATATGATCTCAACACTCCTCGACTAGAGAACACTCCTCAACTGCTTCTGTAATAGAATACATTTAGCTTTGAGAGAGAGAATTACTCTGAATAGTAAGCTCTCATCCGGCAAGATGGCCCCATTTTAAATCATAAAATATTTATGCTTCCCTCCGGGCGCGTCTGCAATTCTACTTAGTTTACGGTCCTCATAAATTGAGTGGGCATAAAATACTTACACCGAAACACATTTAATCGAAATCTGAAGAGCAGCCTTAATGGACTGGGCAGCAAACTCAAGCTCTGCGTGCGGTTGTTGAATCCAACTCATTCTGTGAAGACAGACAGTTTATGATACTCAAGGACATGCCACTTCTAAGGACAATTTTCCCCGTGAGCCGTTGAACTTAAAAAAAAGAAGATACTCAATTACCCAGCACGTGCAATGTCAGACAAACAACCTTCGTCGACATTGTGTCTAATCTTCTAATGTTCTAATGGCTGCTATATTTTTGTGAAGTTGATTGTACCGTCATAAAAACATATGGCCACACCTTAACCTTAGGTGTCGACCAGTCCAAATATTTAATGGGCAACTGTGATAACATATTAATTTTTATGGGCACAGACTACAGTAACAATAAACGATTGAAATCGATTTGAAAAATTTATCTATACCGATAGTCAAGTCGGGTTGATTGTCTAACCCAACCATAAAATGTAATTAAAAACCCTTCACATACGCATACGGAAAATGTTAATATTTCAGTAAATTGCTAAGTTACATTTTAAATAATTAGTTGAAGGTAATTTTAAAATAGCCAACAACCGGTTGCTACCCAAGTTGTCAGATCAAAGTAAAGAAACTTTTATGCAACTTGTGATTTAAATATTTTCTTATATAAGATAAAACATTTCCATGATCGGTATTAAATTAACACAACGTCTGGTTAGAATCAACGAAACTAAATGTGTTTGATGATTGTAGATTTGGCTCAGAGTGGTTCAGCCGGTTTGTTGCCTTGAATTATATAATTAACATTTATAGAATACAGAAACGCTTCAATGCTCTAAACTATATTCACGAATAGAAGTCACCAATATATTTACTGACTTTTACGAGTTTCCATGAAGATGTACACTGAAATATTAAGATTCAAATTTACTCTCAAATCTTATGGTGATTTCAGAAGTGTATTCGATCTATGTATTTTCAGCGTCATAACTTCGACAAAAGAATCAATCAACACGTCAAAGTAAGTTTTCAAAGCGAAGATTTGAATCGAATTTGTTTGTGATTTCTGTTTGAGTCTGTCGTCTGCCTCTAAAAACAGGTTTTTATGCTAATTGATCGCACAGAACAACCCATTGTCAATAAGAAAACTATGCGGACTAGTATCAAATCACTTCCGCACAAAGTAAACTACAAACTATTCTTAAAGATTTGAAATGTATTCTAATTATCGACAGTGAAACGATATAACTTGAGTATCAATTAAACATTTGATAACATTCGATAAGTTTACTTAATTTATATACCTACACAGGTGCGAGTCTGTAGAATTCAAATATATAGTGTCATATTTATGATTGAGAAGCTGGCAAGTAAGAGGTTGCAGGTGTTGGAGTCCGATACGTGTATCCGTTGGTGGTAGGTGTCGCTGTGGGTAGGGGTGGCTGATACGTATATCCCTGAGTGGTGGTTATAGGTGGCTGATACGTATATCCCTGAGTGGTGGTTATAGGTGGCTGATACGTATATCCCTGAGTGGTGGTTATAGGTGGCTGATACGTATATCCACTGGTGGTTCTCGTTGTTGTTGAGTCCAGTGTGCTCTCTGTGGTGCTCTTCGTGGGAATCACTGGCGTAGACGTTGTAATCGGCTTGAGGGGATGTACTGTAGGCTTCGGCGTCGCAATGTCTCCGTCTGTTGTTGTTGTGTACACAGATTGAGTGCTGGAGCTAACTTCCGGTATAAAATCTGTGTTTACCTCAGTGGTGTGCTGCGTCACTGGCCTATCCGTGGTCGACGTCGTCGTCGTCGTCGTCGAACCCAAAAATGAGATCTCTTTCCGGATGCCAAAGGATGATTTGACCTGCAGCAAACTATTCAGTAATTGAAACTTCTGTGATATCAGATTGGAGATTAACTGAGAATTAATCGGTGATGACGTTGCTGTGGATCGAACTGTTCCACTGGAGATAGCACTAGAAGTACCTATAGAAAAATTAAATAACATGTTTTAAGCTGAGCGTTACTCTCTTTACTCTCGCTGTTTGATATTTTCATCAATTTACCACCAATCGGTGCAAAAACCTTAATGAATATCGGTTTGGCATCCGAAACGATAACCACACTACAAATGAGCAGCGCCCAAATCGGAATTGTTCTCAGCATAATGATGATGACAGCGTCCACTTTATAACTAACCGGCCACCGCAAGTCGCCACTCACTTTTATACTCAGTGTCAGCCGAACTATGAGTTTTTGTTGGTTTTTTGTGTTTGGTTAGTTTATGATCAATGTGTGATTTGCTTTAGACACTTTCTGTATGGCGCTCAAGTGGCTGACAAATATAATGCGAATTCTAATGTCCCTGAGTGAAGCCTCGGTTTAGTGGGTATATAGTGAGTGGGAAGTCAGCACTCGTATAGTGTGAAATGATTCCGTTCTTATAATTTAATAACGATAACTAAGAGCATGCAAATGTCGCTTAATCGTATCTTGGCACATTTGATTTTTAGTATTTTGCTTCTTATTTGGCCTTCCTGTATGCATCGTCAGAAGCGGCACGCATTCTTCTAATTCGGTTTGTTGTGCTGACTCAGCACAATTTGTCGCTCAAATTTTGCATAGCAAGTATATTTTGGTAGCATGCTCTAGCTGAAATGTATATCATTTTTTATTTAAATTGCCCTCTTTATTCAAACACATCATCATTCGTGTAGAGTGTGGATACTCTTTAATCTTTAAGCACTTCAACTACAAATCAATGTATTTTCTATTTATAGCATTAAAATCTACATAATCTTAAAAGATTTTATTTTTCATACTACTGTTATAGAATTATTTAAGTGAATGGCGAAATATTGTATGTTAAAGCTGATAATAAGTGCAAAAATAGTATTGTTAAATCTTGTATTAAGACACATAATGATTAGCATTTCGACTCGACCAATGATACCCACATTGGAATCATAGAGAAAAGCCACACCCTTTCAATTCAGTTATTTCAAGCAATGTTATAAGTACTTCCACTATAGACTCATAATACGTACACATAAAGTGTACTTTTTCAACTTTATGACAGTCGATTGTTTGCATGTGTGCTCATCCCGTTGAACTACCCATAAGTCGTTACATCATAATCTCTATTTCTCCATTCTCTCACATTCTCACACACTCCCTATGTCACCGAGTTTCAATCTCTCTGTCGATGCTTCCGCTTGCTCTATTTGGCTATCCGAGAGTGGTAGTACTCATAAAATATTTAAAGCATTGCCAAACAGTTTTGCAACTACAGCCATTCGAGAACGTGAAGAGGTCTGCTTAAAATATGTACTTATATAATATGTATGTGTGTCTGTGTGTGTATGCATGTATTTATTGGTTGGCTCTTGCTGAAATACGCAGGAATTATATGTTTGCATTCATTTATGCAAACAAACATGGACACAGACTCTGTGTAACAGTAAATTTTTATAGGCAACACTTTGGATCGTAAAGAAAAACGATGGCCACAACAGCATTTGCTGCTGAGGCAGCGAGATGGGGCATTTAATAATTTAACCACGACTATTTAGTTTCCATTTCCGCCAAATGCTTTCGTGTTAACGCCTCCGCATGCAATAAATAATCCGGTGTGGCCAGAAGTTAACCGAAACTCTCCCGCAACAAGGCTGACAGCCCAAAGCAGAGCTCGGGCCAAGTCAGAGTGTTACGTGCTGCATGTTATATACCTATAATGTTCAGATATGTGTATGTACGTATGCACGTGGAAATATATAGTGTGCATAAGCATAGGCATTTGTGCCGAGCAAAAACCAAATCCCTTAATGTTAACCCATAAATATTTCATTTTATTACTCAACCTCAAACAAGGGTTATACTCGGTTGAGCGACGCAACATCAAAAAAATGTTTGCCATAATTTATCGAACTTTCATGGTATGAACGAACTGCCCAACACTTGGCATTGGGCTTGGTTTATGGAAAACGAGGATTCTTTCGTTAGAATCATTGCAAAATATGCGTATGCAAAGCCTTTTTTCACTCACATCATTTGAAGTCGCTTCACACTGATTTCATTAATTTAAAAACAAATCTCGGTCAAATGCGGAAATACACAAAAGTGGGAGCTGCGGCTAATACTAATGATTCATCTGCGGTAGATCGAATACTGGTTTTTCCAAGTTTTCAAATTATTTTGCTTAGTAAATGGTCTCGTACAAAAACTTTATTTTTGTAAACAAGATATTCTAAGTTTTTATAACTTTAAATAAATTAGATTTGGAAGAGATATCAACAGGTTAAAATCTGATGTAACCAAAAGTAATACGATTTCCACAGACTCAATTCGAATAATCTGTCAGCCAATGACTATCCGGATATGTTACTTAAACAGTGAGTGCTCATCTCAAACTCAAATAGAAACCACTTCAAATCACATCTGAACTAACTGACAATCACCGAGATCTACTATCTTACACCATGCACGAATTGAGCAGTAAACACAGATTATCAGTGCACAACGTTGGAGGGGGAGGCTCTCTCAAAGTTGATAGATCGAAAATTAAATTATGCTACAATTTAGCAAACCCCGTAAAAGTGGCCAAGCTGTTCTTGCAATTTTAAGTACTCCTTTTCGGAGTCGTCTATGGCTGCGTACTTATTAGAAGTGCCTTTCAATTGCCTTGTTAGGATTCAATTCCATGCCAAGCCAAGTCAGGACAACGCAGCGCCATGGCCAGTTGGCAGGATAGTTATCAGGAGTGCGACTGCCAGTGACACAAGTGCTTGAGGCACTAACTGCCCCCTTTTAGTTCAATGAGAGCGTTTCAAGTATTCTTTTATTTTTTTCTTTTTAATATCCAATCCTGTTTTTTGCTGGCCTGCCGGCTGCGAAAAGGAAAGTGCGAAATTGGCGTACTATGCGACAGACCTATGAACGGGCTAAGTCTGGGACTGGGACTGGAACTGGGACTGAGACTGGGTTATTGTTTCTCTTGATGGCGGGCAGCTTCGGTTGCGCCATTGTTGTTGTGAATGTAGATTTAGTGGAAAAATGCCATAATGTGCCAACTACAAGCAAGAAAACAGCAAAGTGCGTAAAACTTTTAAGTGCTTTCGAACATTTTGACAAGTTGCCTTTTTGTTGCCATGAATGGGACCAATAATGTTCCAAAGTAAACTTATTTGCCTGACATAATCAATGAAAATAACGTGAATGGCCATCAGTGCAAGCGACGGCCTCAGGGTGCAGATTGTACCGAGTTCGGGATTATGTTCGATTCGATTGTTTTTAGCCTCTGAACTTTTTCGTTCAGTGGCAAAAGTGACGTACACTTTTTGTATCAAATACATGGGTCTACAAAATAAATGATATGTCCGCAGTTTCTATTTGTTACTAGATTTTACGTATTTTATTTTTCGACTACTGACAGATATACTTTTTACAATAGTCTATTCACAAAGCTATGGAAATCCTTAAATGGCAATTGAAATCTAATAAAGAGAATAAAATTCTCTTTTTTTGCTTTTGAAGAGGTATATATTTATCGGTGCTCAGAGCTATGAAGTGATTTTACATATTTGGTCGCTTGAGCGAGAAAGTCAAAAGTTGGGCTGCCCCTGCTCCGGTTCCTGCTATTGACGGCTGTAGAAGGGCAACCAATGCACGCGAGCACAATGCCCTTCTTCATCTCCTCCGCCCATACCTGTACATGGCTTTAGGAAGTGCACACAAACACCTTCGGCTATACATACACTCACTCACTCCTGCTCATGTGGATGTCGGTACCAGTTGCTGCAATTCTGAGCAAACAGACATGAAACTTGGGTGAAATGGCTTCCTATGGGAATGTTTACATCTGGAATGAATTTGCAAAACTCTGACAGTTGTTTGCGTTTTCTGTCAGTCAACGAGTCAGTGTCAGTGTCAGTGGGACAGACACATAAATAGGCAGGCGGGCAGACAGACAGACAGACAGGCAGGTATTTATTTGCTGGTGCTTCCGACATTTCGTTTCGTTTAATTTAATCGGGAGCCATTCGACAAGTTGAAGGGTACGATTAATTTAAAACCTGCCAATTTTTCGCATTTCCCATTTCCTCAAATAAAAATGGCAGTAGTGCACACGGTGTCAGTATTCCATCTCATATCTCATGCACCAAAAAAAAAGGGCTGCCGCTCCAATGTCAAAAGCTGTCGTCTCAAATCGAATCCATGCCAGCCCACGAGAAGATCCCATTGGAAATGTGTGAAAGATTTTATCACGTATGAAAGCCATTAGGTGACCGTGTGACCAGCGCAAAATCCATGAGACGCATTTACATCTTATACATATACTTTTGAGGTTAAGGACTACGAATAGTTGGCATGGCCTCAAGCCGTTTGAATTTCCATTACGGCGAATGGGCATAATATGGCAACTCATCTTGACGGTAATCGAGTGCCTCATAACCGTTACCATCAACATAATGATTGACATAACCATAACCCAAACCAAAAACGCGATGAGCTTCGCCTCAACGAATAACCGTCAACCAATTTCAGTTGGAATTTGGCCTGTTAACCGGCCACAGAATGCGATGACTTCAGTTTTGATATCCACGAGCAGTTGTAACAGTTTGTGGCAACAAGCTTTATCTGCTTCAGTTGCCACAGTCTGTGGTGCCACCCACCTGCTTCACTGGTTAAGCCAATAGACAGAATCGTAGTTCGTTTATAGTTCTCGGTATTTATTTATTTGCTGAAATATGTATTCCGAATTAATGTTTTTATTTATTATTAAATAAAATTGCTTATGAAGCATTTGCCTACATTTGACTAGCCTAGCTTGCCAAATTTTTCTACATCATGCAAAGCTTTGGTATTTTACATTAAAAACGAATAAAAGGAACTAATGCGTAGCTAGGAGTAGACACAAAGTAGACAATATAATTCATTGTATTGTGTATTATTTTTTCTTTTCTTTTTTGTTACTACTCGAAGTTAGTTTTTATGTCATGATTCATGAATCAATTAAATAAACCGATTAGCTACTGACAGCTTTATTAATATGTATTGGCCATAATTTGATCTGACATTTCTGGCCATTGGCTTAAACACATGTTGCTGCCCCCATTCACTTAGTTGCTCCTCATGGAAAATGTCTGAGAGTAAATACATTTATTAGCATGAATAAGCGCATATTTGTGTACACGTTGCACATATGGTGTTGCTCATGCCACCAATCCTTATAGTCATTGCCTAGTAAGCAGCTTGAGAGTGTTCAGGTGTAACAGCTTCAAGGACGTTGACTAAACAGTTGACTGCCGCCAGTCACAAACATAATAAACTAATTAGGTGGCTCCAATAATAGCACAATCGGCGTAAGGACCAACTCAACTCTATATTCAATGCGAGGCGCATAGGTGAAAGGGAGAGTTAGAGCGAGAGCGAGTTGGTGAACGAGACAGAGAATCTCGCTGGTACTGAACGAGGTCGTGTTTGCTCCTGCATAATAATCAGATGAAGAACTAAGCGATTTGCTAGCTTGTATTCTAGCTGCCGCGTGAACTGGCATTCGTCCAGGAGCACGTATTAAATCCAATGAGGTCGCATTCATTGGCTAAATTGATTCAATTCCTGAGGCCTGGTGCCGGAACTCAATATTAACATCTGATGCAGCAGCGCAGCCAAGTTAATTTAATAGTTAACGGCATTTTGTGTTCGACTTTCGTTGGTTTTATTAAGCAGCCCCGTATACCGTCGGTGATAATCCAGATTTCCCCAGTCCCAGTTTGGCATTAATGCGATACTGTTTAGACGTCTACAATGAATGCACAAGCGGGTCAGCACTTCAGTTCCGACCGTGAGCCACTTTAATTGCAATACTGCGCTTCAAGTTTTAAATGCCAATTAGCTGTAATTAGCCCTAATTACATTTTGATGTGTGATTGCACCCAGCAGCAAAGTGGAAGATGTAGTTGTTAAACAATACAATAGATACAATAGATGTACACAAAAATAATCTTAAATCTGTATTAATGCTTGTAAATTAAACACAATTATTGCAATACTTGAAGCTACTTTTGTTAGTCAACAGATTCCATTGTCGAATTGATTATTTGGCTGCACCCCTATGCCAACTTTCGAGAAAAGGATGCCCAGCAAAATGCACTAGAAGAGCTTAACTCATTGTACACAATGCAATCTTTACACAAAGGATTTAATTTGGTCTTCAGCAATTTCACAAAATCCCATTTATATATATTATTCAAGTGCCATTAAAAAGCTGGCAGGGAAGAATATTCATTTATAACTTGTAATCAGCATTGTTATTCAATTAAAATAAGTACTCAGTAAAAATAAGAAAAGCTGCTTGAAACCAATTATGCATTTATGTCAACCACTTTAGCTCCCGCATAGAAGTCAAACAATACAACTACACAGCTTTCGAATGATTTGCTTCAAATAAAACAAAACTTTATAACAAGCCATATAAATTAAATTTCGAACATAATAATCGAAAAGCATTCTAGCAATCAATTAATATCAAGCAAATACTATTTAGGTTATATATAGGCAAATGTATTGAGCATTGTAATGTTGGCTTGGTAATTTCAATGATTTTCAGCTATATGCATACTGGAGTACATATAGAACACAGACGTGAATATGTGTGATACATATGCACATGCAAACGGAATACTAGAAGAATTGTCTTTGGCAATTTCACACGTCGACAAAAATTGAAATTAATTTATACGCCTTGCAAAAACACATTTCTGGCACACATTCACAACATCTACCAGAGGCTTGGTGAGGAGACTTCTCGGCATTGTTGATACCGTGTCAGAGCCAAGAATGCCGAAAACAATTCGGCAGCCTGCCTGACAGTGCTCGTTGTTTTAGCATGAAAAAAAAAAATCAAAAAACAAGCGCACAGGAAAAAAACACAGAGCCAGACAAAAGCAAATCGGAAATGAAATTTCGGTCCATGGATTTGGGCGCACATCGATAAAGATTTATATATTTGCTTGGTGGTAAGCCTTTGCATTGGGCGATGCCGTAAAAATAGACATATTCAGACACACACACATGTGTAGGCGGCATATGCATGGCAAAGTGGGAGTGGGAGTGGCAGCAACTGGCAACCGAGCAAATGGATTGGCAATAAGATGCAAGAAATATTTTCATCTACAAATGATTCTTTGTTAGTATATTGACTTAATCTTTATGCGTATTAAGCAAATTATAACGATACGAACTTCACTGCATTTACATAATATGTATACCCCCCACGCATTTATCATTTGCTTAAGTCTGTGACCGAAATGATTTTACCTCAATGATTTTACCTCACTCCACAAAAGAAAAAAAAAGTATCGACTCACTTGCCTCTAATAACTTCAAAGACTTGACGAGGTTCGGTACATTGCTTGATGCCTCATTTGAATTTCAATTGGTCCGCACCTGGGTGGAGGCTCAGATGCCAGGACCATATGCTAAGCGCACGCACCCCCGCAGCCTCCCGCTTTGAGTTGTGCGCGTCTTTGCTGATTAGCAAACGATGATGATTAAAAAATGCCTTGAAATATGATATTAATTATGTTGTACTATGCTGGCCTCTCCTTTGCAAATTTTTGCACCCAACCAGACACGCTTTGAATATTGATCTATTGGAATTCCTTCATAATTAGAAGCCAGTCAAATGCCGTGATTTGCAAATTGCAAACTAATTAAAATTCCTCTGCTGACAAAAGTCGAAAGACTTACCATTGGTCGTAAATATGTATGCTTATGCCGAGTTCTCCATTTTTGTTTTTTGGTTTTTTTGTTTTTGGAAAGTTCAACAAACAGTTTTATGCGTTTCTTCATACTGTTGCCCGCCATCATGATTCCATTGGAACATTGCTGTCAGCTCAAGAGCTCTCATGGGTAATTTCACTTTGTGTGCGCGATGGGCGAAAAATTAAGCGAAAGGAAACTGCAACAGAACGCAGAGGGCACGGGGGCTCTGCCTTGGATGTGAGTGCTGCTGCAAAGCAAGTCCACGAGCTCGAAGCAGGTCGCTCGTAAAGAAATGATTTCGAAAAACAATATCCGCTCGCTTATTCTTTAGTTGATGCTGATGCTGCTGCTGCTGCTGGTGCTGGTGCTGGTGAAGGAGCCGGATCTGGTGCTCTTTGGTCAGTGAATTGGCGCATTGCATATTTCTGAAATTTATTTGCGTTTGAATGAAATCCCCAAGATGCTCGCCCATGAAGATACAATATTAAAAGGCTTTTAATAAAAATCAATTTATGGCCCATAATCGAAGGACAGTCAAGTACTGCACAGTGTTGCCTTGCCAAGTCCAGCCCAAAATTGAGCAACCCAGCAGAGCTTCGAGGGAAATTGTGCGTTCATTAATTGAAATGCCACATACATCTGGCTCTCGAATACCGATGAGGTGCGTACTAATTAATACTTGGATTACATTCATTGAGTGCTTGCAAACAGTTGCTACAATGTCAAAATTAATTGGCTATTATATTCCCTCAGTAGATATTCATGGTAGATGTGTAAGCATAACTTACTTATTTCAATAAGTTTGCAAAATCTGCATAACGTATGCCAATTATTTATGTATATCGTTGTGTTAAATCTAAACCACTGTGTTCATTGTAAAGGAAGAAGCATCTATTGTATTTTTTGAGTGCCTATTCCCAGAAACTTTCAATAGAACTCAAGAGATTCCGAGATTTTATATTCAAATTTGAAGTATAACAATGCAAGTAATCTTTAGAAATGTGATGAAATCTAATAGTGTGCAAAACGTATACATAAATTAAATTAACTTGTTTACATATATACCAAAAATAAAAATAATACAAAAAAAATATATATATATATGTATGTATATTGGGCACAAATCTAACTCAATCCATTTGCGAATGGCAGGATGTCTGTTAGGCCTCAATTTTATCTAATCTTAGATGTTAAATAAAATGTTTTGAGCGAAATGCTAATTTTATGGATATTGTTCATACGTTTTCATGTGAAACAAAAACGGACAAGCACAACTTTCTATAGAATTTTATTGAATTTTGGTGTAGCTCCCCAACCAACTCGAACCATTGAGCCAGCCACCACACGAAAGCAAACGAAAAACAAAACTGAAACACAAAAAGTTTAAAGGGATCCTCCCTCCAGCGATAAGTATAGGTTTTTTTTTTGTTTCTTCTTACTTTCGGGTTTCGTGCTTTTATTTTTAAATTAAAACTCTAAAAGCGAACTCAAAGTATAAAATATACTCAAGCAAACAAAATGAAAAGAGAAAATGAAAAAGTAAAATAAGAAATGCTACCACTGAGGACGACGTGTAAACGATGCGAAAACATAAACATAATGAAAAATATAAACTTAAGCTAACATAAACACAGACTATGTCGATAACGTTAGAATGAACACTGAGCAGGACGAGATGGACGCGATGGGGCATAAATGGGAGTTGCGGCAATCAATAGTACATAGTACAACTTGACTTCAAAACTGACAGCGCCAACACGTTCATTTGATGCAGCAGGGCGCTACGGGAGCCTGTAGTTGAGATTGGACGAGTCACTGGTCAGACGCATCAATTCACATCTACTTAACACGACGCGTCGGCTCATTGGAGAAGTTAAGTTCATCTGCAGCACGTGATGCAAAGTCAATAGCTAGAGCTGAGGACTGAGGACTGAGTATTGAGGGCAGAGCTTGTGGCACACAGCTGGATTCAGCTGAACTGAGCTGTGCGCGAGTCCTTTGACTCAGCTGGTTGCTGCTAAGTTTACGTAATGCTACAAAAAAAAAAACTAGTATGATAATAAAAAAAAGAACTCATTCATGTATACAAACAGCTGCTGGGATAGCGCTGCAAAAAATAAGTTATGCATCGTAGTTGCGCCACAGCTTTCAGATATCAGTCAAAACCAATTTTCATAAATCAACAAGTTTGAAATAAATTACGAACAGGCAAAAGGCAATTTGCGTGCCAACAATTATTAATGGCCTCTAGTCCATCAATTTATTCGCATTAGCATTCAACCTAATTTTTTTAAATATATATTTATATACCAATTTGATGATTTTGTTCGAAACATGTGGTCTTTTAACATCTTATCTACAATCTATTGCGTCGCCTTGGTACCAAAATCCAACTATATATCTACCCATAAATATTTCAAAAACAAAGCCACATTGATTTATAACAATGGCAACATAATTTCTGGCCCGAAAACAATTCTGAGTTCAGTATAATGGAACTTTAAGAGCATAAGATAAGAAATTTTCCCTTGGGCTGAAAACTCTTTTTGGTGCCCAGAATTGGGTCAGATCACGTTTGCTTTATGTCTGTGTGTGTCTGCCTGTTCAGGCATTACACACATGCGTACATGCATACATATGTGCAAATCTAACTCAAATTCAGCTTGTTGGCAATATGTTTGCGCGTATTAACAGACACGAGCGCAATAAATTTCCCAAACACTCCAAACAAGATTTGCTAATATTTTGTTTCGATGCAGACCATATCGAGTACACAGTTGGACTATTTATGCCCAACTCACCAAGCATAACGTTCAGTCGACGAGCCACTCGAGCGTGTCCCGAAAATGCCTTACGTATTCCGTGCACGACTATATCTTCAAGTATGCGTGCTTATAGCAGACACACCAACACAACCACAACAACAATAACAAACAAGAACAATAACTAGATACGAGTAGGTGCAGAAGTTTGCTTGTTCGGCACTATGCGCCTACCATACCCTACCATAGCTCAGGACTTCTGCTTACTTTGGAGGATAGCTTGAAGGCTCAGCTCATCCTTGCCTCTCCTGTCAGTCTGTGTATGTATATCTGTGTGTGGTTTTTGGTTGTATGTATTTGTGCTTTTCTCTAGGTTGACCGCTCATTTATCACAGCAAAGTCAACCAGAGTTTGACCTTCATCAATTTTATTCGTGCATGAATTGCTTCCCTGTCTATGCGCATCTTTTTCGAAATGAGCTTGAGTTCTTTTCGAACTGTATAATTTTGGCTTGCACTGCTCAAAGCTGCGGTTTCGACCACTACATAGCTGAATAAATATGTGCATACTATATATAATGAAATATGATTATGTACCATATGGGTTAAGTTATTTTGATTTATTTTTTGCTGCTGTGTTTATTTTTAGCTTTCGTTTCTATCCAGTTCTGATTTTATTATGGCTTGCATTCAACTGTACTCACTATTACTCAGATACTACGTAAATTTGTAGAAATTACTTTTAAAAATTTTTGCTAAGCTTTCTCACAAACTGACATTTAGTCTTGAGCTGTAATTCTTTTTTTTTTTTTATAGCACTTAGTTGAGCCAGCTAAGTAGTGGGCAGTTCTACCGAGTTATTACGCACTTTGGCAGTAAGTAAAAATTTTACGATTTGGTTAGCGATAACAAAAGCACTGTGAAAACCACCTCGAGGCAAACATGTAGTTCGCATTAAATACTATACCTTGGGCTCCAATATTTGACTATGCCTGAGCAGAGTGACCACCGTACTTAAACAAACCCACACCACAAATAAAACTTGGCCGTTTGTGCGAAATGGGAGTGGATATACTCGAAAACTGCGGCGAACGTCTATTCTAAGTTAACGATTGCATTAAGCGGCTATCGCAAGTGTCAAATGAGGGAAGTCTGGATAAATTGAAGAAATTTAATATCACAATACACCTACTTAAAAGATTATGAGCTTGGTGTAAATTATGAATCGTAAAAACAACACATTTTGACTATGTCAAGAAGAAGAAATGTAATACGACCAGGTAACAAGTACAAAGGTACATAATAAACAACTGTCAACTTTTGCTAACTTTCAGTTTCTTCGAAATTTGGAAACGACCCACGTATAGAATGTTCTGTTGCCCATAAGCAAGTGGTCGTAATTTAATTTTCCATCTTGTAAAATATAAACAGGGGACCGACAACTCTCTCATAATAACATTTAATATTTAGATGCCGCCAAGTTAAATGTAAACAATTGTTCAAAAGTAAATTTTATTCATTGCGGCTGCACAAGACGAACGCCATTTTCCATAAGCAAACAACTCAACTGAAACAACAAAATCATTATTACAATCAACAATGGCAACAATACATTTAATTTTCCAGTCAGTCCCCTATCCCCTCCACTACTTTCTCCCAGCTACATCCATTCTCTTGCAACCGGCTCTCTGGGAAGTCATATTGACCGTCAAATTGTAATCAAATGATAAATGTTTTAGCAAAAAACGCGGCCAGTATCGTTCCGGTGCGAGCTCTGTTAGTTGGACGGTAGAGTTGTTGGGGAAAATGACAAGAAAAAAAGCCCCAAGAAGATAGAGGATGTAGCGCAACTGCCCACAAGACGATTATCACAGGTTGCTGTGGGCATGGACATGAAAATGGACATGGACACAAACACGGACCCGGACAGGGACATAGACAGGGGCAGGCAAACAGACAGGGACAGGGACAAGGACAGGGAGAGCGCTGAAACCGCAAACCAATTGTTCTTAAGGAGAGTAGCAGTCAAGGCAGCGCAGCAACTACTCCGTCTTGCGGCTTTGGCGCTTTTTGCGAGCACTCTAGCACTGGGATTGGACAGCCAGCCACGAGAAACAAGTCGCAGGACAATGATTTGCATTTTCTGCTATTTCGGTTTCTGTCTCAGTTTATTCGTTTTTATGGCACTAGAATCACAGCAAAGGGAAAAGAAGCGCTTAGCTTGCTACACATAAATGAGTGAAGTTGCAGAAAAGCAGCACAACAGCTAAGCAAAGATGCCGCCTGCCGTTATAGAAAAAAATTGAAATATTCCATGAGATTCCTGCTAAAGGCAAAGGAACAGGCAAAACTTTTGGCCGGATACAGCGACTAAATAAAATATGAACTAAGACCAAAGCCAAAGTTTGCCAGAGCTGCCTTTTATTGCCCCGCTCGGAGATTAGAGTTCGGCAATGCCATGGACTGTTTGGCCTGGCCCCTGCTGCGTGTTGGCTTCACATTGTTGCGAATGTTATTTGTTAGGAATTGCTCTTAAGTTCTTGGGTTTGCTCTCCTTTTCTCTGTTGTTCTTCCTGAAACTGACGCTAATACTGACGCGAATATTGCGAGCACTTTGTTTGTCGCTGCTGCTGTCAACGCTTAATGTCAAGCAACAGGAACTGTTATAGCCGTGGGCGGATTTATTTTTTTAACACTCTGTACTTCAAGCGTATAGGCATTTCAGCTTGCTCAGAAAGGGTTGCTCTACAATGAGTTGCAAACTATGTGTGTTATATATTCGTAACAAAAGTAAACAATATATTCCAAATGAATTAAACTTTGAAAAATTAATACAATATAAATGCCAATTAAATCAAGACCTTGACGAAATTTAAACTTTACTTTAAATTTGAACAACTGTTGCTTACCCATTGACTGGGTCACGTGAATGAAATATAGTTCAAATATGATGAATGGATTTAGCCGTTTTGGGCTGTATTTTAATGTGCTTATTATACAATTGCCATTCATAGTCACCTGCGTAAATTAGCGCTAATAAATCTCCGCGATTTATTTCACCTTTATCGCAGACATTAAGATAAATTTGATTAAAAAGAATACCATAAATCCCAATATAGCGGCCGAGGGCAACGTCGACGTCCGCGGTCTTGTCGCATGCCTAATTGCGTTTAGCGCTCAGCCTTTGGCATTGCTATCCTTCGTAAAGGGGGCATGCGGCAGGGACAATAGCATGGTAATCCGTTGGCATACCAAAAAGGGTTGGGCTGGGTGTTGCGGCCCGTATCCCAATCCGAGCACGAACCCGAGCGTGAACGGGAATGTGAACCCCTGGGCGGCCAACAGCCAAAATACAAACGCGGCGACTCATCTACGGCTCATCTGTGTGCGTCGCGATGCTGCAATCTCAACGTGATAAATTATGGCTATTTGAATTCCTTTCGCTGGCGTCGTCTTCTTTATTATTGCTGTTGTTGTTATTGTTGTTGCTGTTGCTGTTGTTGTTGTTGCAGTTGTTACTGCTGTTATTGTTGCTGGTTTTTGCGTTTGTAGTAGTAAGACCTGGCGTGCCAGACTGGAAATGAAGCGCATGAGTTATGAACCCAGAGCAGCGTCGCGTCGCGTTGCGTATTCGCCGCGTTCGCCGAACACATAATTGCCGCTAAGATTTACGTTAGCCCTTTAAATTTATGTTACAAATTGCGCCAACTTTATGTTTATTACGTGCAGAATAATAGGCTTTTGTTGTTGTTGCCAACTACAAACAGCCAACAGGCAGCGTTACGCCTCAACGCCAGCCCTTTACCTGTGCATCTATTCTAACCGCGCACCACCACCACCACTCCCACCCCAACCCCTACCAACAAAGAGCGAGCCTACGCCCATGCTCGAAATGGAGCTCTACTTGGCGTCATAAAAGAGGTATTATCTTCACACATAATTGTATAAATAATGCACTTTTTAGCGTTGACTTCATTCAGCTCAATTTATATATATATATTTTTTTATATTTTTTATGAATGCACGACGACGTAGCAGCTGCCATATTGTGTTTATTATTAATGGCGCTGATAACACAAAAACGTACTTAGCCCAGACAATTCGAGGCAATTAAAGGGTCGTAAGCACGACGAGGCCGTTATCCAGTGAATGAGCTAATTTATGTATGGATTCAGGCGACTTTATTCATATGTGCATGTATATAAGAATGTATGCGTTTATCGCTCGCTATTTCCCCCATTTTCGATTGAAAATGAAGCTTATATCAAATTTATTCAGACTATGGAAATGGGACAGAGAGAGAGAGAGAGAGAGAGAGAGAGAGAGCGGATTGAGTTAATAACAAGTAATTATCAACCAATTATTGAGCATTTGTAATTATTTTTTGTTTGCCTGCCGCATTTTGCACGAGTTCTGAGTTCTTCTGTTATTGACATTTATTATTGCACTTCAATTTGGCTCTCAACTCACAACTCATCTACCCATCTCGTTACTTGGTTACAAAAAGAAAAACATTAATAATTCCATTTTGCCAGTAGCTTTTGTGAAACTCTGTTGAATTCCACACTTTGAAACTGCACAAAATTATAATTGATTCAATTAGCTGCACGACACTTGTGTTGAGATGAATGTTTAATGAACACTAAATTCGTGGAAAACAATTTACACAGCCATAAAAAAAGAAATAGAGTCTATTTTAGGCAAACCGAAGACTAAATACACTTCTAGTTAAGTTAAGTAAAACTGTTTACATATAAATTTTAGTCCAGAGTTTGGAATTTTATTATATTTGTATAATTTTTCAGCATATTTTATTTGGTTTTGCTTCCACAAACCAACAACTTAAAGAATTAGCAACTGATGCTTATCAAGAACATATATACTTTATGGATCAGACAGACGGTGCCTTCAAAGAGTTACATATCATGAGAAAATTTTAATATACTCCACAAGGTTATACAACTTTCGTGCTCTTGTCGAGAGTACTCGATTTTACTAAAAGTGAAGTAGCTTGAAAAACATTGGTTTCCTTTAATAAATATGCACAGAAATCAACATGCATATATTTCAGCAAAAACAGACAGTTATTAGTATTCACGATATATAGTTGTATATGTTTGTATATATTTTTCCATAATACTTGTGTACGCCAGACTTAAATTAAAGCTTCATATTTTGAACAGCAATTCGAAATAGTAAAAAATATTATTGTAGCTTTTATGTTGTTAGGGCAGATTACCAAAAATACATATGTCCACATTTTTTACGTAACACAAAATATGATTAAATTATAATTGAAGCATGCGTAAAGTCGTTATCAGAATACGAAGTTCTTTATTCTCAATTATGAATGTGTCATTTTAATTGAATATGTGGATATGTAAAGGTGTGTGTGCGGGTATTTGTAGGAAACGTGAAAATTATTGTTCATACATAAATAGATGAATAGATGCTAGTCGGTATATATACACAAACCTTGTTTGCACATTTATTTAATGGATGAGAATATTTCCACTCCTTGGTACATGGCACATATTGGGGCCAAGCAAACATTAGGCGAAGTAAAAAAATGTTGGACTAGGATTTCGTTTACTAAGACTTTTCTAGCCTCTGCTGGTTGTCACGTACTTGGCTCGAGCCAAAAATAAAAATAAAACAACAAACAACCAACAACAGCAACCACAACGATAACAAAAAATGTAAACAAAAAAAGAGCATGAGGGATCACGAAAAGCGCTTTAAGCCAAAAGCCAAAGCCAAAAGCATGGAGGAAAAGTGTGCAGCAAAGCTTTGTTGATTACATTTCGTAATTAAGGAGATTTTAATATGCCGCAAAATGACATAAAACTAATGCATAATTTTACAACACATCTGAGTAGGCACGCACTCACTCATCAGGGTCTAGATCTGAGTGTATGTTGTATTAGTGTGTGTGTGTATGTGTGGGTGCAACATGTGTGTTGTCAGCCATTTCAGTGCCGGAAAGAAGCAAATCTGGGAAGTAGGTAGGTTTGCCATGATTCGCTGGTGAAAACCTATGTAAACAGAACACAGAAATCCGCTGACTGTTTTGACTTTGGCTTCCGCCCTCTTACCTTGTCTTGCCTCCAGGCTTGCCTTTTTTATGGCATATTGTAAAGTATCTTGTTAACATATTCGAGGCATTAACTGAGAAAACTACCCAACCAACACATACACACATACACACACACAGAGAGCACACGTGCACACGCGTTAGGGTCGTAGCCTTGCCGGTGCCGGTGCCGGTGCTCGTGTCTGTGCCATGGCCACAGTCGGGGTAAGAAGCTAAAGTACAAATTAATTAGTTGGCAAAGATTCTGAGAGCAACAACGAAACATCAGATGCGACGGATGCTATAGCAAATGCTTTATTCCGCACTCCGCGTGCACTTTGCGCACTCGGCCAATTTCAAATTGCTCAAATGGGGTAACAAAAGCGCCCAGTAGCATGATGTGAAGTTAAATCAACAAGCGAACTTCCTTCTAACTAATTAGCCGACAAGGCACAACAAGGCATGGCAAGGGGTGTGCCTGCTTAGGTCGAGGATGTCAACATCAGGTTGGCAACATCTGCATTTCCGAGGAGGAGTCGCAGCATATTACAAATCATTTAATTTGCATAAATTTAACATTAACATTCCACTCGGCTAGGGGATGCCTTTAATTGGCATAACGTGCTGACTGTTTGTTTATTTACTCCTAGCAAACGGAACTCGTATCCGCCTCCTGGCCATAGATAGTAGTATACACATATTTGTCAGATATGTCCATATGCATCTGTGGTCTGCATATAATGCACTTCTGTTTTATTTGTACGACACTGGCACTGGCATCTACACATATAAGTCGGCCAATACATTGTCATTATTGCGTCTCAGGTCCATTGAGTATATGTATTTAACGACCTACATATTTGTCAAATATGGCTAAGTGATTTTTGAGTATGGCTTTTGCATAATTCGAAATTTATCCACTTACAATTAACACAAGTTAATTTTATTAATTCTGAGAATATTACATTTTGTACTTTTTATCATCCGGACTGAGCTGGTGGTCTCTTTTAACATCGTGCGGTGGCGCCAACTTATAAAACTCATCAGTCAAGTGCTCTTGGAGTTTTCTGCAAAACGTTCCCAACACTAAATTAAGAGCATACACTAAAATGTCGCTTAAGAGGCCTGAAGAGGCCACGTGGCACAAAGTAACCCAAATAGGCGCCTGGCTGTTAAATTATTCCAAGCGCTGCACTCAAAAGTTAAGAGCCCAGGGGCGTGTAGACTAAACTTTCGGCAAACTTGCAATGGCCACACCCAAGTGTATTCTCGTCGCGATGGTTAGGGTGGGCGGAAGAACTATACAATTCAAGTTATCAAGTAAAAATACGTAAATTCAACTAGGCAAAGCAATTACAATTTTCATTAACAACAACAGTCAGTATTACCGCAAATTATACTGTTTATATACAAAAAATTAAGTTACGAGAAAGGAGTGTGTAAACTTACTTTATACTGAAACGAATTGTATGGGGTCTACATATATTCATTACACAGACTTCTATGAAATATATATGTGGGATTTCGCATAGCAGATAAGCAAACAACAAACAGTTCGGTTGCAACTGGCGGTGGAAGAGAGACGCATGAAGGGCACTTATGTAGAAGTTTAAATTCAATATCAATAAGCACAAACATACCAAGGTATATATATATACATATATACTGTTATAACAAAGTTGGCCAAGTTGACAAACGATATGATTCGCATGTAAAATATGCCATTTCTATTTTTTTTTTTTTTTTGTGATTGTCAACTGTGTAGTTAAAAGGTCCATTCCGAAAAATAAATCTAGCTGCAGAGAAGCGTTGCTGTTGCAATACGTTAAAGTCAAAACATACTGCCGTAAGACATGCTGCTGCTGCTAATAGTGAGTTGTCTCCCTCTGAGCAGCATTGTCGGACTTGATAATAGATTGGCAAAGACGCCGCCAATGGGCTGGATGCCATTTGAACGGTTCCGCTGCCTTACTGATTGTGTCAAGTTCCCCAGGGACTGTATCAGGTGAAAGTACAAATATGGGGTATAAATAAATTATTTAAGATCGATATAAATATGTTGAACAAAGTGCTGGTCAAAATTGTAGATTTTTTATATTACAAGTAATAAATAAATTAAATAACTTTAACTTTCTTAATATTTAGACCAAAATTGCTTGTTGTTTATATAAAGCCAATTTTATGTACTCTAAAAGAAATTTAACGTAGAAATAGTTATGTTCGATTATATGAAAGCTGAAAAATGGTTTTTCTATGAATATAAATAGTAGTTAAAGGTTTTTGTTTGAGAGTGAAATCAACATTCTTTGTTGTACATGTGAAGCAATTAAATTTGGTTTCCTCGTTAACAGTGAGTTGCTTTTTATGCGCATGGCAGACCTTTTGGTAACTGAAGGATATGCGGCGATTGGCTATGAATATTTAATAATCGATGATTGTTGGATGGAAAAACAACGCGATGAAAACACAGGACAGCTAATTGCCGATCGAGAGCGCTTTCCCCGCGGTATGAAGTTTCTTTCCGATTACGTATGTCTAATTCATTTCGATATTGTATAAATAATTAATATACAACTTACCAGATACATTCAAAAGGTCTAAAGTTTGGCATATATCACGATATCGGTGCGAAAACTTGCATGCATGGAGGACCCGGTGCGAAGGGATATTATGCGATCGATGCTGATACCTTTGCCAGTTGGAAAGTGGATTATGTGAAATTAGATGGATGTTATATAGGAGGCATTGATCTGGACATCGCCTACCCAGCTTTTGGAAAGGCCTTAAATAGGACGGGTCGGCCGATGGTTTATTCTTGTAGTTGGCCGTACTATCAAAAACACGTTTGTTGTATCTGTCTGTATAACGTGTATTGATTCAAAACCTTAAAATTTCAGCCTAACTACGAATTGATCAAGGACCACTGTAATCTTTGGCGATTCTCAGAGGATGTCAAGGACTCGTACGATAGTGTGACCAGCATCATGTACAATTATTACAAGCATCAAAATGCATTGCAGAAAAGTGCCGGACCAGGTCACTGGAATGATCCGGATATGGTGGGTGATTAATATGTGATATATGGCTTGACATCTCTAGCATATTAATTTGTTGATCGTTCATTATCAGCTGGTGCTTGGGAATTATCATCTGAGCTATGAAGCGAGTCGTTTACAATTGGCCATTTGGGCAGTGGTTGCTGCTCCTCTTATAATGACGAATGACTTGCAGTCCGTGCGTCTTGAAATAAAAGAGTTATTACAAAATCGGTCAGTTTCTTAATGGTTCAATTTAAAAAGATACTGATAAATATTTTACAAATACAGAGATATAATAGAGGTTGATCAGGATCCACTGGGCATACCGGGGCATTGTGCATTTAGATCTCGATCTAGACAGATCAGTGTATATATAAATCCTTTATTCACTTAATGTACTCAAACACATCTGAATATCTAGGTCTGGCTGCGCCCCGTTTCACCACAAAACAACGTAGGCTTATTTTCCTATGCTGTAGCTGTTGTCTTCCTTGGTGGCTACGAACCATGCCCACTGTGCCCTCAAGCGCATGTCATTGACTTGGAACACTTGGGACTTAACAATAATATGGGCTATGCGGTCTATGTAAGAAAGAAATGCGTTTATATGTAAATAATTTAAATATTTTTCTTGAGAAAATATTGCAGGATTTGTTTGATAGCAGTCGGCATTTGGGATTGTTTAAGCCAAAGGATAAGTTTACAACTCACATCAATCCTGGAGGAGTCGCATTTTATAAATTTAGAGCAGAAGATATTCTCTAACTGATTGAGAAAGCGGCAATAAAAATTGCAAATTTTTTCATTTCAGGTTATTTGTTTTTTGAGTCATAAAAAATGATATAAAAATAGCATATATAAATTATTTATTTATTTATAATACAAATTCACACACTCTTTGTGAATGTTGCGCTGATTGTGGTTTGCCTTAAGTGTGGGTATTGTTGCTTGGACCGCAAAATAACCAGATAAAGTGAGGAATTTGCCATAAAGGATATTTTCTCTTTTGGGAAATTTGTGCTCTTAGCTGAAATCTGTGAATGGCAGTTGTACAAAAAGGAAATTTAGAGGGAATCATTTGCATTTTATAAGCTTCATGGGTGGCTTTTATTGCCAGAACTTGTAAACATGACATTTCCATATTTATTTCCATGAGGCGACGTTGCTCAGCTTCCCACCGACCCAACACATCTGCACGAAATACTCGCCGGCTTCAGTTCTGCAACCCGGCTTGTGGGTAGCATGGCACGTTGAGAAAAATTACTGTCAAGGGGGAGGGGGACAACAGCAAAAAGGTGAACTCCATTTTGAAATGAGAAAAAATTTGCATAATTCGAGCTTGGTACTTATATTTAATTTTGAATAATCTCAAGCTTTGTTGCAAATAATTTACATCGATTTATTTCGTAAATCGGGTATATATTTTGCTCGGGAGCAATTGTTTAATCAGTATATTTATTGGGAGTTCGCACCCCAAAAGGTCCAGAACGCTCGCTGTGACCGATGAGCGACAGGGCCGTTAATGCCATCGAGGATGCTGTTAGCTTCTGTCATGTTCTTTTATTACACCAAAATCAATATTTATTAGAGGATAATGGTGCAGTGCACAGCACAACCTTAGCAGGGAGCAGGTGGGCAACCTAAGCAACCGACACAATATCCTCTCCTTACTTGCCTTCCCTTCGCTTTGATATTTGCCGGGCGACAGCATACAAATGCTGTTCGATAGCTAAATTTAATATCCTCACTTTAACCGTAAGGTTCATCCCTTGATCAAATTTGGTCAATACATTTTCTGAAATATTCAGCTTGACAAAAGTTGAATAAATTGCCATCAAACACGCACACATAAGCACATGAGAGTACATACACAATATTTGTTTATAATATTAGCTTGATGGCTTTTTTCTACGAAGAGAAAAAGTCAAGATGTTTGTTGCCACAGGATACTGTATTGAATTTATAGTCAAATCACTTTTATTGATTTTGGAATTAAAATCATTCTTATATGGAAACATTCATGTACAATGAAAAAGAAATATTAATTAAGTCTGCTGAGGTTCTTAAATTTACTTGATAGCAAAATGGACTGATTTTAAGATTAAGAAATTTAAGAGGGTCGATTCAATTTCACCTTGCTGAACGCTATCCAATTTGGTAATAAAAATTAGTTTTAGTTCATTGCGAACTGGAGAATCGTTGCATGCATTTTGAAATAGCAATTAACTTTAAACAAGCGTGGCCAAGCTAAACATAATTAATTCATTGCGAGGGCAGCCAGAAGTGGAGCACTATTCGTGGCCAGCTTGTAGCCAACTATACCTACTCTGGAGCACACAGCCACTGACTGCTTTTGCTGAGCTGCTGAAATGCCAATATAACTAGCTAGTATTCCGTGTTGCCGGTTGTCGGTTACCGGATGCGAGTTGCGGTGCTTTCATCACCTTGGTTAATTTGTATGAGGCGAGTTTTCTTTAATAGTGGACTTGGTCTTGTGAGAAAGTGAGTGAAAATGGCCTGGCGCTGTTTCAATTAAAGGACCGCCGTTTCGCATGGCTCACTATAAGGATGAAAGCTGGCAGAGAACGTTTAGATATTTACGCGTGTTCACCATTAAAGCAACATTAATTTACCTTAAGCGCACTTGCCAAGCGGACGACCAAACAATGAGAATTTTTAATGAATTTTAGAATGCCAACGACTCGAGACACACTAAAGGAGCCAGACGTTCTCTGCATTAAAGATTGCTTAATTATTTAGCCGTGGAATTATAAGAGTCTCTTCGTGAATTTTCCTATTTTTTGGTTTTTATTTTTGTTTAGTTTTCTGTCACTCATATTTCGCAGTAATCGCTCCCAGAAGAGCTGTAAACACTCTCTACTCATAAAATCGGTATGTATTAGAGAGATGGGAAGTAGACACCTTCAACTTTACAAATACATTTTTGATCGGCTTAAGCTCTCTGTCTGTGTATGCTTACAATTTTGGAATATATCCTGATGCACATTCTCCAACATGCATTTTTATTGTAGTTGTTTTTACACTGTATTAGCTTGAATAGCATTCAAACCTTGAGAGCTCAAATGAAAAACTAGAAGGCAACTAGAAAGCAGACAATTGCAGCATTGATAAGAATATGACAGTATTGACGATGATTTTGCTGCAACAGCAATTTATCAAACATGTAATTCCGACCATGAACCGTAGCCAAGTGAATACCAGTAAGGAAACAGTCGTAATTAAAGCAAACAACAAGGATGTATAAAGAAACTCTTGAACACACAGACAGAAAACAACACTGAGCAGTTTCTGCCAGCAACACAAAAAGAGTGGAGTGTTCATCGTATCGCTCGACTCCCATATTCGGGTGCTAGACTTAACAGCGATGCTAGCCGAAGCGTTCAAAGCTCCATTGTCAGCATTTTTGGACAGATACAGAGAGAGAGAGGGGAGAGTGGGGAGTGGGGAGGCAGGTTATTTGAGGCAAAGGCAAAGGCAAAGGCGAAAGCAAAACGAGGAACTGTGCGTATGAGCAATTAAATATAATAAAGCGACGCAGATGACATACACAAAAAAACAGACGTAGACCATCCAACATTGGAAACTGTGTCGGAAATTTGCTCGAATGCCTTTGTTAAGCCACGACATCAACAAGGGCACCATCCTTATTTTGTCCCTATTATATATGTATATATATATACATATATATGTATAAATCTGTACACATGTGTCTATTTGTCATTGTTAGTGCTGTAAAAGTTGAAAGTATTTATTATCCGCTTTATACTGCCAACCGTTGTCAATATTGTTGTACATTAACATTAAACGCTTATACTCACTTTAAGTTTAACAAATAAAAACAAGTACGAACGCTCTAGCTTTGTGTGATCGACTTGTAGTTACCCTGAATCCAGCTGTTAAGATTATATTCATTTCAAACAATTTCTAGTTTTATTGCCCTATTTTCCGTAAGGAGTTGAACCTGATGAAGAATGTTTATACTTTATGGGGTCGCTGCCTGTTAGACACTTTTGCATAACTTCAGTATACCCTTTTTAAAAATGTTCAATGTTTTCATAGTATAAATAAATCCGATAATTGTGGTGACCACACGAATTCTATAAATACTCATCAATAAGTCTGACAACAGCCACATTAATAATAACCAACAAAAAGCTGTTTTTTTGAATACTGCATATCACTGTGCCATTAAAAATTAATATTCATTATCACCTCCAAATATTGTTTAACTGTTCAACATGGTGTATTAACTGTTTAAAGTGCACATTGTCTTTTTATGTACTAAAAGTAAACAAAAATGTAATAAATACATGGTGCTTGTCTTCATAAAGTATAAATCTACTTTTTTTTATTCACTATTTACAACTGAACTTATGTTCACCGTAAGCTGTCATGTGATGATTTTTCTTTTAAGTAGTGAGTGCGTTTGTTATACTTTCACTGCAGGGTCTATCTTGTCATTGTCTTTGCCGACAATTGAAGAATAGGATTCTGCCCAAAGTACTGAGTACAAATGGACCACACACCCGAAATAAGTCCAACAAATATCGTCCTTAGAAAGTCCTTAAGTCAACTTTGCAAAAGTCAATCGAGCAGATGTTTAGTGTTCGGCTTTTCGGCAATTTCTATGCTACGGCAAACATGCGGAGGTACACATGCAAAAACTGTTTTCAACATGAACAGAAGCCACCCGGCCACACCAAAGCGCTCTTTGCGCGTGCGAAAAGTTTGTTAACAGAAAATGTCAGACTATTGTTCAAGATTTTGTGAGTACAATTTGACATTTTGAATGAGAAGTCAATTCAGTGTAATTAAATGCTCGTTGTGTGTTACAATCGGCTAATGTGCTTCAAGGAAGTTTTAAGAAAATTCGTGCAATTTCTACTGAATTGTGGATGCATGAAACTGCTCCTTGTGTATCATATGTTACACTCACATTCGTATGAATATACTTGTATGCTTGTGAAGCAAGTGTAAGCCATGCATTAACAAATTATAAAGCTTCTGTAATCAAAGCCAAATTGCAAAGTACAAGAGCATTATTCTCAGCAGTGGACGCCCATGCAAATGCAGGTCGAAGTAATAAAACTGTACTACAAATAAACTATATAAAAACTATAATATGTGCACTATAAATGCTTACAACTTTGATGTATGCAACGCTTTAAGCGAAAAATTAAAAATACAAATGCACAGCACAGCAAAACGATGCCTAAAATAAGCAGAATAATGGAAGCTTAAATGTATGTTATGATTACAGCAAACATTTTTGTACTAAGTACTGTCAAAACACCTGTTCAACACTCTGTGGACTGTTGTAGGTTGTGGACTATGCCAGCCTAGACAAGGGATATGGAATCATTTATTTCGTGTTTAAAGTTCAAAGCCTACAACATTTTGAACGTGCCTCACGGGACATACAAGGTCAGCAGGGTCGGCGAAGTCGTTGGGTTGACAAGGTGGTACCTTCCAGAATTCTGCGGCTCATCAGGCAGCCATCGCGACGTCTGTGGAATTTTTCAACCGTTTTGCAAGCAGACATCTGCTTTTAGATCAAAGGGTCAACTTGCGGGTGATTTATTTATGCCTAGTGCTGTATTTTAACAGCCAAATTAGGTTTAAAGCTCTGACAGCTGTTAACGCTTCGGTTCGCTTTGCTTGCCAAAAAGGTTTTCGCTCTATTCTACAAGTACAGATAGCGACCATTTAAAAGCTAATTTAGTCAGTCCATATGGGTGAAACGGAGCCTGGAAGCGAGAAACGGAATAATAAATTAGTTTATTGATTTATTGAAGGGTTAATTAGAAGGGTCCAGACCGTAAAAAAACATGAGTCTATAAAGACACCGATACGACATTGAAGCGAAAACTTTTCATATGAATCTTATTAAAATATATTCTAATGACCCCTAACATTTTCAATTGTGACAACTTGTTCAAAAGTTTGTCAAACTTATTCTGAGATTGCGTTAAGTAGATTCGTAAGGAGAAAATACCGATAATGGCACAACATCTTTAACATTTTAGCAAATTCCTAAGCTGATTTTGTCCAACAGACAACAAACATTAAAAAAAGACAAAACGCACTCGTACAAGGACCTCGAGTAGGGGTCAAGAAAAGTTCACGGATTTGTAAGTTGGCCAATTGGTAACTCGACTTAAACTTTATTAGCCAAAAAACCACGTCCATTGGCAATCATCGCTGACCGGAACCGTTTCGCCAAATATATTTAAAAGACAATCTGGGTCATAGAAGACAACACAAAATTAAACTCAAATTTGCGTCAAAGGAAAGAAACATAAGCTGAGCTATATTTTGCATAACTAAAGCTATAAGCAAAATCGTTACCTTTTATATTCGCTTCAACGTGCTGCATCCAATTAGCAGCAACTGACGCGTCACGTGTTGGCTAACAAATATTGGTTAGCAAAAAGTCAGTAAGGAGAACAAACAAAGAAAAAACAGACAGGCAACTTGCACTGGACTGTGTCAGGGAAAGGCTAACTTAAAAGTAGTTAAGAGTGCTGGCCCAGAGATCACAAAAGACTTGGAATCCAAATTAAAGTTTCTACAATGTGCAGTGCACGAGAATTAAAAATTTGACTGTTGAATAAAAATGCTTGAGTTCGCCCCGTCGCTGTTAACAATAGTTCTCATTTAGATGTCGCAAGTGTTTGAGCTCAGTGAGACTTACGAGGCGGAAAATGAACAAGAGACGACCAATTCAATTCCGGACGCTGAAGCAGCTGACAAGGCGCCAGGACCATAGGTTAAGGGGGCACATGAAATGTGATGGCTGATGCCCACTGACCACGCCAATGGCAGCAGCAAACAAGCAATTCGCACTTAAATGGCCAACGAACGGCATTCCGCTTTGTACAATTTAATTTTGTAGTAAATTAAGCAAAGCACAAGTTAAATCAGCCATTTCTGTAAATTTGTGCAAATGATTATCCCGTTCCGAGAACCAAGTTTTCGCCCAGTTCTTGAGTCGATGTCGCCGCAGGAGACTTTCCCAACAAAAAAAAAAAAAACATTCACTTTACTTTATGGGACTTTTTCACATGCTCCTACATTTAATACGCTGCGCTGTGGTTTTCAGTCGAGTGTGTAGGCTTTGTCTTAATCAGCTACAAATCGTAAAATGTGCGCCCGACAATGACAATAAATACACATACGCCGCTTTGTACTCCGTTGAACGCCGTATGCTGTGCAACTCGAAGTGTGAGGAATTAAGCTATTAGTAGAATTAAAGGCTTATTAAGCAGCAGTGGACTTTTAAAGCTGCAGTGTCCCATGGTGATTGTCGATATCATTTTTGTTGTCATGCTAACTGCTGGACCACAAAACCACTTTGAGACAGACACAAAGCAAAGCTCATTTTCAATTTCCCTATAACTTATCTCTGTCAACCTGAGTATTCATATTGGTCATGGTTGGGTTTTCGTGAATCTCTTGGTCTCTCTTGATCTCTCTCTCTCTCTCTCTCGCTCTGTTTATCTCCCTCTTTATCTTTGTGTTTGTGTGTGTGTGCGTTGGTTTGCATTTAATTAACGCCTCACAGCGGCAGACTCGCTTGGGTAGTCTCCAGCGTCCTACGGTTGCAAGCGCAATTACAGGAAAGTGGCTTTTGATATCCGCCTTGCAAGCTCCGTTAACCACACCGTCTTGAGTACTCCCAGACCGGCATTCATTGCTTATTCACCATCCGGCTCCATTGTGATTGTGTGCATTGTGTGTATTTTGTCTATTGCCATTTGCCGTCTCTCTTGCCGCCATCTTCATTATTCAGCTTCAATTTCGAAGTTTATTTGCGGGTAATTGCTGTGCAGCAGCGTATAAAAAAAGATGGTGGCTTGTAATGAGGGGATTTTTTGTTGAGCTTTACAAACATACTTATTGGACCTTTTAAGGTTTGTTTTGTTTTCCTTTAAGTCCCTTCACTGTCACTACCACCATTTTGCCCCTACCTCCATCCGCGAATGCTGTGCTGACACTGCATTTCAGACATTCATTGTAATTGCTTGTCGGACAAATTAATGCGATTATTTTTACGTGGCGAAAATAATCCGTTTGTAAGCTCATTTGACAGCTTCACGCGCATTCACAGTACAATGCGATTCTCCGCCAAGTTTTGTCAGAGCCCCTACCATCCCCCTACCCATATATATGAAATACGTCCGGCTGCCTTTTTTCTATATTTTCCTATCGAAATTCGTATTTAATTTACCCCAAGCACTGCACTCCAGTAGCAGTAGTAAATGATTTCTAATTATATACGATTCTATCAGACATTAGCTTACTAACTAGAAAGCGAACATTTATAAAGAAAGTAGTTCATTTGGCATTGAACTAATCATTGCTAAAATGCCAAAGAGTGCAGTTTATCAAAATTGTTTGAAAGACAGCTCTGACATCAAAATCTCCAAAATATGTATTTAGCAATTAAAAATTCAAATTAAAAGCAAAAAGCAATGAATTTGAAATTTGAATTTAAGACACAGCAAATATTGAGCTCAACTAACTAATGCTAATTCGCAGCTGTACATAAATACATACATGCTGATTCACATACGGTTGCAGTTCTTTTGAGCCTAGACAAACATATTTGAGCCATGCCAGAGGCCAATGTTGGGAATTAATGACGAATGAACTGACGTGTGCCAACTGTTTGCAGTCGTTTTCCTTAGAAGCAATTCCTTCAAGTTACACAGTGCAAAGGAGCTTTGGCAACTGTGTGAGACTACACGAAGGCACATTTTTTTTGCTATTAATTTGTGTAAAAGCAAACAACAGAGAGATTGCTAAGGACACCAAAAAGCATGATTATGTCAATAACACACAAAGACCTGATCTGAGCTTTGCTATGTTGAAATAACATGAGTAGAAGTTAGGTGAGGTGAGGTAAACTGGGGTAAAGACGGCGAATAATGATTGAAGGAACCCCTTATGTGAAATAAAACACCCGGGGACATTAAGCGCGTGTGCGCATACATAATTGACGTTGAATGCGTATTCACTTTAATCTTTCCTGCGATTTGTTTGGTATCCAACTCTTAGAGTTTCTATTTGGTAATGAATGATTTACAATTGTGCAACAGAGCCGGAGCCCACTTCATTATTTGACTTTGCATTTGATCCCAAGAGTCTAATGTATTCCAAATACATATATACAGAGCTTAGATGCTCATATTTCATGGGTGTCCCACACATATATCCGGGGCGAGTGCTTCGCTTTCTGCCACTGAAGTCGTTCTTCAACAAAATCATATAAATCAAAGCAAAAAGCACTGACATAAATGCTTTATTCATTAATAACGTAAATGCAGCCATGAGTTTTCAGCAAAACGTGCGACACACGAGCAGAGGCAAAAACAGAACCAAACCAAGTTTCACTTGCCATCACAGTCCCCGGTCCTTGGCCACTGACAGCTTCCATTTGACTTGTCTTGTGGGCCTCGTATCATTTCGGTTGTGGTTTTTTTTATCAACTTCATCATCGCATTTCGTATGACTGATTAATTGAACCAAATTCAATATTCACAATTGAATTTGGTTGCTGGCTCGCTGCGTTTTACTTTGCATTGTTCACGGCATTCACAATGTCCCGAATCCGATTAACTCCTTCGTACCGGTTATGTTGTTGCTGTTGCTTTTGCTTTTGCTGTTGCTGTTCAGCTGGCTGTGACTGGCTTCTCAATCAGCCCAGCGAAACGAAAGGATTTAAAAACTCGCATATTTTTAACAGGCATCCGCCGGAAATGTGTTTGCGACCCAAAGAAAATTATAAAGGAGAATTTTATTTTAAACCCTGTAGATCACATCCCAATCTACATTCGGCCTGCAGCTGAAACTCAACCGATTTCTTTGGATACATTTCAGCCGAGTGCGTTTTTATGTTCTCCGTTTGCATACGGAAAACAATTGGCAAAACAATTTATTTGCAACAGACGTACGCACTTCACTGGTTTAATTTCTGGCTGCGACATGTTTTATAATCACAAAAGAAATACCTAAAATTTCTTTGACTTCCATTTACAATGAAAAATACATAAATATTATGCAACTAAACAATTTTTTTTTCAACTTTAAAATTAATTTAATTTGTTTTTATTAATTTGTTTTTATTATGATTGAAAAGAAATTAAATTAATTTCCAAATCATAACATATGGTTTGTAGCACCTATATAAGTGAATGCTTATGAAAGCGTTCAAATGAATTAATTTAAATTCGCATTCATAGTCGCAAAAAAAAAAAAATTATTGTATTTACTATATTTATTTGCAACTACAAAAGAAAATTTATCTTTGGCACGCCGAAGCTTAAATGCACTTGTAGACCGATGTCAACCAACAAGATGTCTTGTTTTTCTCAAGTGATGGGAAATTAAGAATTCAATAATGTAAAAATAATACAACCAAAAGACACTTGAAAAGCCAACACATGGATTAAATACAAACAATCAGCAATATGAGCGCCGAGTGTCTGTGTTAATCTTCAATTAAATTTTAATTACATATTCGCCCGTATAATGCAGACATAAAGCGCACTCAAATGCATATACTCACTCAGTGCTGGACGCTTTTGAAATGTAATACGTGTGTATGTGACATACAGAGGCATACTGTGAATCCTGACAGACAATATTGGAATGATTGGCAATTCGGTAATGATGGCCTCATTGAAATTCGTTGGAAGCGCAACAGGATAACGGATAAAGGACGCTGGATGAAGCAGTGAACAAACATTTGCGTGCACAATAAATCAAAACGATCCAATAACTTTTTCAAACGTGCATTTAAGTAGCGTTCAGTCATATGGAAAACATTGGGCCAAAACGCTGTAAAAAATTGTTTAAACAACTTGTTGGCTGTCTCAAAGATGTGAAAAAAAATATATAAGAACGGGATTGGGGAATTGGAAAGTGGATACACGATTTTTACAGCGAGCGAATTAAACTGATGATATTTTTGTAAATAGCTTTCACATTCTTTTTGCTATTGTTGTGTTGTCTACTCACATATACAAGGATGAAAAGCTTAGGCAGGTGTGTATACAGGTAAGGTAAAGCCAAATCAAAGATGTGCTGTTCTATCGCACATCCGTTGCCAACTTGTGCATACGTTTCCCATTCCGTACTATTCCCAACCCCAGCCTCATTCCCATCACTGTCCCTATTCACAATCCCTGTACAGTATTGCGCAAGGTCGTAAAATTACAACTGCGACACTTTTGGCTTTTACGGTGCCATAAATCGAAACAAAAGTGTCGTTTAGCCATCGAGAGCGAAAGTCAAAAAATAAATAAAATAAAATAAAAAGAAAATTCAGGAAAAAGAACAGAACACTGCATGCCATTTTGACCCAGTGAAAGCCAAAATTTGAGCCTATCTCAATCTACACAGATATGAGAGCTGAATTGTGAGTATCGGATTCGCAGGCTCAGTGCGTACAATTAAATCACGAAAGCAAAAAAGGAATGCACTTGACTATTCTGACATCCGGGCAATAGGAAGCTGCTCGAAAGCGGCTGCAATCAAAGTTATCTTCATTCTCAGATATATTTCACATTGTGGTCGAGGTTGGCGTAATTAAATTAAGCCAAAGCCAAACCAAATTGGCTTAAACACCAGCCACCAGACCCAACAGACCCACCACATTTCCGCCACTATCCGCCACGAGAAGCCTTTGGGTTTTTGGTCACAGATACACCAGCACTTAATTACTTTTGATACGTGACAATTTAATCCTTTGGCACTACGCAACCGAAAATCGATGTGAAAAACCACTGCAGAGTCATGCAGCTGAGCCATACACTCACACACACACACATATATATAATTATATATATATATATATATATATATATATACTAATTTGAAATGCAATCGAAGCAATTTAACGGCCAATTTCTCTATTTGGCAAAGTTTCGTAATTTCGGGTACAATTACGGGTTATTAAATAAACTCGTGTTTGCATCCACATGTGAAATTAGAAACATTTTTAATTTATATGAACATTATTTGCCACTTTATGAACTATTGAAATTCGATGTCAGCTAGAAAAATGCGAGTCGATACAGCCAAGCCTTATTGATTTTCTCTTATTTTTTTCAAAATATTATTAAAAATAAAAAAGATTTTATAATGTGATAATGCGCTTTTAATTTTTTGTTTCTTTTTTTCATCAGCATTTTTCTGTCATGGCATTTATTAACTTTATTCTGAAGTTAATGGCACAAGGACGGGGTGGCCGGTTATTGCTTAATGCCTTGCCTGTGCCGACGACAATCACAATGACGAAGGTCGTCTATAAGGCAATGCTTTTTTGTTTAATCACTGCGCTATTATTAATCATTCAATTGTGTTCCCAAAGCAATTATGTTAATGCGCAGCACATTTTTAATTAACCAAAACTCACGCACACAAACGTAAAGGAGCAAATGAATTTGCACACACGCACATGCGTAATAACACACACATGCACGCATTATAAAACCACACACAATCATCCAATGTGGGTTAAAGTGTTTATGGCAGAGCGGGTAATAAAGGAGTAGGCTGTGTGTATTATAAGCAGGTTAGGTGCTTCAAATTCTATTGTTCCACTTTTGCATTGATACTCCAGCGCGATGACAACAGATCCATTAAGTGAGACCATTTTAAAATGGTTAATTAGTATGCAACAATATAATTTCTTTATTTAATGAGAATGTCAAAGCCATACTCTCGGCAGACATATTCAGCTCATTCGGTCGGAAATTGTATACAAAAAGCAGAAGGAGAGCTTAAAACAGCAAAATTAAAATGTAGAGTACATGTCAAAATGAAATTGAAATTTGGCGTGCTTGCTAAAAACAAACGAGAGCACTTGCAGATCTGCTCACATTTGGGTGCAAAACATGTTCAAGAGAAATTTGTCAATAAAACTATAATATATTTAAAAGCTGGTTTCAGTGTATATCGCACAGCACTCTCAAAATATCACTTAATTATATGAATAAACCGTGTGGTATCTTTACTTATTGCTGTTATGGCTGCAATTGTTGGGGTACAAACTTCTGAGTGTTTCTTAGAAGTCTTATCATTTCAATGTCGAAATGTTAATTTTGTCCCGTATCTGCGATAACTTTTAAGTGAATTTCATATAAAAGAGCAAACTTTTCACATAAAAGGTACTTGAGTCCCGCACACATTTAACGAGCTGCACACACTCCCCCCGCCTCCCACATTTATATGCACATTTACATATTTGCGGAAACATAATTGTCTGTGCCACAACGTTGTGTCTGTCTCTGAGGGTGAGCACAGTCTTGCGTTGTCCGTATTACAATTTCCCAACTTTGCTTTGGTGCAGAGTCAGAGCTGTGCTGCTTGCCCATTTCGGAGCAAACTGCAAAGTAAGTACATTTTTGAATGCAAATGAATCCGGCTGTCGTATTAATTCTATTGTCACTGCTTTTCTGCTTTATTATTATAATTATCCATTCTCGGTCAGTTCACAAACTGACATATCTCATTGCATCATTAGAAATATTAAGCAATTTGCATAAATAATAGTTCAGTTGCTAATTGAACTTCGGTAATTGAAAGTTGAAACTTTCACAGATTTGTAATTGGTAGAGAGACATAAAGAATAAATCTTCTTCTAAATTCAGTTAATTTACCCCGTAAGTTGATCAATGGAGTAGTACGCATTCGAGAACACACACAAAATTAGATTAAAAATGTTAAAGATACGATGGCTTGTTGTGCAACGTAATGCATAATGCACAACAAGTTCACACGTTTGCAACCCCGAGATGCGGAAACTTGCACCGGGTGAGTCGGACATGTATGCAAAGTATGTTTGCATCTAAATTGAAGATACAATCACAGGTGCCACAAAGTCCCCGGCATTTCAACTTATAGGGACAATCGATTTTCGATTATCGTTTGGGGCGCTTCAGCTACCCAGCAAGGAACTGCAATGCCAACTTGATTGTGGACACCGAGCAAGTCAGAGACGCCTCAACAAACTTACACACAAGCACAAGAAAATGACAATGAAATTATGGGCGGAGGTGTGGCACTCTGCAACGATTCTATGTATGTTATTCCAAGATAAATTTTAAGAGGTAAATAGGTGACTAGCTGGCTGTAAATGCAGCACACACAAATTGTGCAAAACAACATCGAATGGTTGCATTCGACTCACTTATTTATGCATTTGTCAAAACATATAAATAATGCTGATAAGTTCTAAATGCATTTTGAATTTGTGTTAGAACACTGTATGCTACAAACGTCGTCAATTGGCCAAGTATCGAAACGTTTGCATTTCATTGAGACACACACATAGATTGAAAAATATATATAAACAGAGAAAATTAAATTTTAGCTCGCATCGTACGTGACTTGTATATAAAACAGAGTTATCTATATTTCTGTGGATATGTATAGGCCTTACGCAGGTATTCAGTTAATGACAGATTTGGGATTGCAGAGTCACGTGACAATGTGCGAAAATGTCTTTAAACCGTAATGGCCTATGGACTACAGTGATGGAAAATGTGTGAGTGTACGGATACCGTATAGAATTTAAATTCAAATTTAAAGAAACAGTTGATAGAAAGGAATATAGATTAATGTTAATGTGTTTTGTTTTTTATATGCTAAGCAGTCAAAATAACAGCATACATGGTTAATAAGCTGTAGACATTCATGAATGTAGGAAATGCTGATATTGGAATCGGGCTGGAACATCTGATTGAAATTCTGATTAGTCAACCTAAAAACAAGCCACAAAATCAAGAAATATCATAAAATGCATGATTTGAAAAACATATTCATGAAAACCAACTACTTTAAGTGCACTAAAGCACTGTGTCGTATCGGATTATTATAATATGGTATATGTAAAATTTTCTAGTAATATGTTTGCACACATATTGTATTTACACTTACAATGTACTTTGGTGCCACATACATATTGAATAAATTATTGCTTGTGTTTCTTTTGCTTTATGCTTTTGAATTCGCGCTGAGTTCTCAGTGTGAATCTTTATATAGCTTTGTTTGAGCATCACAAGCGAGGCAGTGGTCTGTATTTTAATCATAGGTCTTTGTGTGGCAAGGACGCACGCATCATTTTAATGGCACAAAGTCGCTAAGAATACGCACTTTGCCTGGATCCATCTCCATCTCCATCCCCGTTTCTGTGTTGTGCCATGCATAAATACCGAGTACTGTCTCCCACTGCCACCTAGGACTGGATTTGCGACCTATTCGAGACAAATGCAAATAGATTCTGTTCTTAACAACCTTGTTGTGTTTGGTATGCAAAAGCTGCAACGGCATCCAATGACGATGAATGTGGAACGAACGCATACGATACGCATTTTCGGGCGTGCAACAGAAACTTGGCAAACATGGAATGCGAGGCCGATGCGCTAGACTCAACTGCACGGTGGACATGCTAATTGATGTTGTGCCTTTTCTCATTTGCTCAGCAAATATTTGCACACATCCAAACGGCGCAAACGCAATTCCCAACTTCAACTTTAGCTAGAGAAAATAATTTACACAAAAGTAAGAGCTAATTAGCAGTTAGCAGCGTTAACATAGGTAAAGTATCATGTAATGTCTGTATTAATTTCAGAACACAATTGGTTTAATAAGCACAAGCATAAGCATCGCATTAATTCGTTATTCATAGTTAATTCATTTCTGTTTAAATATGTGAAATGAAATGCCCCACGGTAAACTGCAATTACAAGTTTGATAAGATATTTCCAACTTGATTAATTAATCATTCATAGCCTATCCGTTTACATGTTGCGCATACTCGTATATCCAGCTTGAAATGGAATAATGTGTTAATGTACATATTTGATCGCATCCACATATATGTGCAGAATGTATATACATATATACTTATCCATCTGTAATTACAACATGTTCTGAAATGGATACGGAACGAATAGTCTCATGCGATAATTAACTTAAAGGAGCAGAAGCTACAACTCGAATTATGCACGGATTCCGATTCGTTGGCAAAGCAAGGCAAGGCAAGGAATGGTGTGGCGCCACCACGAAATTAATAGACTTTGACGCCGATGCCACAAGAGCTCAATTTGAAAGCTGCTTCCCAAGTGAGACGCAGCCTGCATAAATTTGGAAGATTGAGCACAAAAATAATGTTGCTTCTGAGCGTAATAACAAAATGAACTAATTTGTTATAGAAATCAAGTTGCCATTTGGCTTGGCCATTCCGCTGTCATATCCAATATTAAATCAGTTATGTTTGGTTGAACAATAATAGTCCGTTCTCTGAATTGAAATGGAAATGGGCGACACACCCACAAAAATCCACAAGCACACACACATGGCCACAGACAATATAGTAATTGGTATACAAACAAACAACAAAATGTGCTTATGTGATGTTCCATAAAAGTAAAGACAAAAATTTGAAATTAAACAAAATTTATTGGACTGGTAGATACTCTCCCAAAAAATTACAGAAAACATTTTGACTTTAATTTGCTGACCTAAAAATTACTTAATATTATTTATGTTTAGAGGGAAAAGAAGAGAAAATAGTTATCAATAATTAACAAACTAATCATGTCTCAATAGCATATATCTGTGTCCGATACTTATCATATTCTGTAAGTTCAACACTTGTCCTCATAAGTATTATACCCTTTCATATAAATTTTATCGGCAGAGGGCATACAAATGCTGAGCAAGGACAGAGCTAAGGATTAAATTGCCTTTTGGTACTGTCGCTATAAAAGTGGCATAAGAAATACGAAAGTCTACTGAAAACGAGCTCGTAAGCGAATCGGAAGCGACCGCCTCATCATTAGGAGAGAAAATTGTTTTTCAAAACGTAAATCGGGGACAAAATGACCAGAAGCCTGCGGCATGTCAACGCAACAATGGCCCAAATAGATAGACAAACAGCCTCTCTAACAAGAATCCGATGAACCAACATCCAGTGGGGCAAGGGGGGTGGTTGGGTGGGGTTATCTGTAACCTGCTGCTTGATGGTGGCATTGTTGGTGGTGGTTGGTGGTTCCGTTGCGGTAATCGTATTTATTTTTGGTCTTTGGGGTTTTCAAATGCATTCGACTGAAAAATATTCTTTAAACTTGTTTCGGTCGTTTGGTTACCAGATACGTATATAAAATTAACTTTGAACTTCTATGAGGTATAGGTTATTTTGATATGCACACATGAAATGTTTATAAAATTATACACCTTTCTTTTTAGATTTTACTGTATTGCAATGTTTTCAACTGTAAAAATACATGAATAAGTTTTTTTTATAAATTTCCCAAGGTGCTTGTTATTGAACAAACACCACCTTTGAAAGAGTGTGCTTAAGTTTTACATTTTTATGCAATCGCAATGTGAAAGTTCCGAAGATCCCCCTTGAAACTAATTTTGGACTCAATTTGACAGTTTACAGAATGCGACAATTTTTATTCATTTCATAAAGTTTACAGTCACCTGCTCATGTGTGCTTTCAAAGTATATATATGTGTTTATATACACTTACAGCATTCTAAGGCATGTTCTTGCTCCTTTTATATATGCCAAATGTATATATATATAGTATATGGGTACATATAAAGGCGACAGTCGTGAGCAGCCGCCTCGTTTGGAGGAGCAAATTGAAAAGGCCAACGACAGTTGAGAAAAGCAAAGCGATTTCATTAAAGCTTTTGAAATATTAAAGCGCATTCAATGAGTGCGAGTGGGTGTGTGTGTGTGTGTGTGTGTGTGTGCATGTGTGCGAGCTTGTGAGTGTTTGGATGTGTTAGTCAGTGGTTGCGACATTTCGCACCACCAATACAGCTACCAGTCGTGTGAGTTTAAGGTGATGTTTATTTATTTGTCGTCCTTGTTGAGTGTGTGTGTATGTGTGTATGTGTGAGGGCGTGTTTCGCATCCTTAGTACCTTCCTGTTACTACAGTACTTTTGTTGTAGCTGGAGTCATCTTTTCTTTCATTTTGTCTGATAAGTGTCAAAGCATGAATCGGACAATATAATTTAAATTCTGTATGCAAATGTGCAATCGACACACACACACATACATACATACTCACATATATATATATATATATATATATATATATATATATATATAGAGAGAGAGAGAGAGAGATAAACAGAAATGTCAACGCACTGATGGAAAATGTTTTATCCTGCCCAGCCATTGCATTCGGAAATAAAATAAAAGCCAAAAAGTTTCAATAAGTAATTTGAGCAAAGAGCTCCTCGCAAAATATGAACGTAACGCAAGCAACTGCAAAGGAGACCTTCTGAGTTCATTGCCAGTCCATCTTTCTTCCACTGTCTGGAAATTTCTAAAGTCTAGGAATAATTCATTTAAGTCATTATTTATTCCAATCGTACATTATGTGCATGCAATGGGATCTTTATTGCACTTTTACAGTAAGTCCTGTAAGTGATTTTTGATGCTAACGTCTTTGCCTTCAAAAAATAATTTTAAAATTTCTGAAAAAAAAATATATATATTTAAACAAAAACTTTTAACTGTCTTACTTAAGAGTTATTTTAAGTGCAGCGAAAAGAAGAACGCCAAAAAATCCAAAAGAGTCAAGAAAGAATGGCCTATGAGTCATATAACATTCATTTACAGGATATGACATATTAAATCAAAAATAATTAATGGCTTCAAAAATACATTTAGAATTTCCTTCCAAAAAATGTTAACAAGAATTTTTAAATGGAATAATTTACCAATACGAGCAATTTTCAATATGGTATCGTTACCAGAGTATATGCAATTTGTATGTGTTTTATATGACCAACATCAATCAGTTTTCGTATGGTTGCGCAAATGAGTAATTGCAGCGCTGATATGCCAATTTACTGGCAGTAGTTGTAATCCGTATACGGGTATTAAGTGCATATGATAAATGGCATTCATTTGGTGGGCGACTGTTGGTTTATTCGTATTGGCCACTTGCTGTGCTTGTTGTCGGCTTTAAGTTTCATTAATTTTACGCCTAGTCTGGTTTACACTTTGGCGAGCAGAGGACACAAAAACAATTCGGCAGTGTCAATATTTTGGCGACGGCTGTTGCAATACTCCTTCCCGCCCCCAATGTAAGTGCACGGCAGCAACAATATGTTGTAATGGAAAACAAACACAAATGTTGGGGGACTCTTGCCCGTTCAGCTGCAAGTGAAAACAACATGAAAAACAATAATAAAAACAACAAGAATGGATGTCTAAGTCAAGCCGAAAATTGCATACCCTTGCAGGCCAGAGTCACATTGCCGACAACTAAATTTCACTATAATTTAAGAAAACCAACCGATTGTTTCCTTGAACTTAAATTGATTGAATTCGTAGTTTGATGTTTATTATTATTATGCACAAGTTAGGAGCTTGGAAATATGCAAACCTCATGAGCTTGAATTGGAAACAAAAACTTTTCAAGAAAGAGAATCGCATTGAAAATTAAAATAAAAACCCCTAAAATGAAAATCACCCTAAAAAATCTTCTGGTTTAAGAAATAATTTCTAAATATACAAAATTAGAAAATGCATTTCGTTTCTATTTTGTAGAAATTTCTTAATAACAGACAATATTTATAAAGAGGCGAAATGCAAATATTTATTTTAAAAAAAAATCTCTGAAACTTAGAAAATAATATTGAAAAGATCACAACCATTTCAAAATATATTTTCTGAATTATAAGGTGAGTTACGCTTAGCGTCAAAAGGGTGATTTGTATAATGATCTTTGGACTATCTGTATCTGTAGTTGACATAGATATAGACAGACAGACGGACTCGACTCGGCTAGTAATGCTTGTGAGATCTTCTGGGGTCAAAGACGTCGCCTTCAATACGTTACAAGCTTCACGACAAAATTGTAGTACCCTCATTGCTCAGCAGGAACAGGCAATCAAGCTAACAACGAAACGAGGCATCTCCTCGTAGACAACGACTACGCGACGACCACTTCTCACTAGTCCACCAACCACCACATGCTGCGTCCTGGACAGCAACAAAAAAGAACAAGAGGCTGCTAAACCAAAGAGAAATGCGGCGTGGCAAAACCGCGACCGCCGTTCGCTCATTCTATTGGTTTTTTTTTTTTTGTTATTTGCAACACAAAAAATCGACAATGCCAGCGCCACATGGATTTGTTAAAGCGAAGAAATCGAAGAGCTCAAAGCAGAAACTCGTGAAACCAAAACTGTTTGGCTTTTATTAGTTTCTGTGCCTTGAGATGCTTTTAATTAACGCCGCCAATGAGTGCAGCGAGTCAGTTGCAGGCAGCAGGCAGCTGCTTGCCAAGCCAACCAAATCGTTTACGCCTCCTTGCATTCTTCCGCAATTAGTGCGATGATAAGATAACCTAAAAACTTTCTTCTGACAAAGCACACTTGAAGACTTGTCGACAACTTCAGTTTGTGTGTGCGGCAGCTTGAGCAAAAAACGCAGCTGAATCTGAATGCCTGACAATCAAATAAAGTATATTTTATAAGAATCAAAAAGTCACTTTTTTTTGGCAAAAAGCTTTTTATATGTCAATCAGCTTAGCTAGATTAAAATCAGAAACATGAAACTTTAACAAACATTTTCAAAAGTAATTTATGCACTTCTACTTATATTGAGTTGTGTATACATTATGTTTTAGCATACAACAAGAAAACTTTAGAAAAGTTGCGAAGAAAAAAGTTTTAAATCTATTTGCTTTCGCATTTAAATAGAAAATATTTTTACCTATTGAAAAGTTGTTATTGCCTCACAGAGTAAAACTTAAGATTGGAGGCATGACTTCTGCTGATTCTTATTTCTTGTTAGTTTTGTCAATGATTGATATTGTGTTTAATTTCACATTGCACATTTATATGTATGTATATACTAACTGATACTACAGTCAGACAAACTCATTCGTCTGTATGTTTAGCCACTAATGTTTTGACAATGTGAAGATGTACCAAGTGTTTACATTTAATTCGTTTAAATACACGACATGTTTAGTTTAAAAATAAAAAAAAAAACACTTATGATACCCTGTTTCCATTGATAAGAAACAGAATATAAATTTTTGTTAAGAATCCACAGTCGAGCTGAAAAAAAAGTATGTAAATGTATAGTGCGTTGATTTGTTGCTCTAATAAATGTGTCAATAGCTGAAAAGAGCAGTTCCCATATATGTGCAACATGGGGCACAAGGTATTCTATAGTGGAGCACATGGAACTAGTATTATCTTACTCGTTTTCATATAAAAATCTTTGCACAACGAAATGACTTGCGTGGAAACTTTCCATATTATAATAAATGATTTTTAACAGACAAAAGGAAAATTGCTTGAAATGTATAACATTTTCTCATATAAATATTTGATCCGATTTGTATATGAATTTATATATGAAATAGTTGCAACTTTTTAATCAAAATATTTTGTTATTGTTGCTGGTTAGTTTCTGTACAATAACTTTCATAAAAACTTTTGTGCTTACGCATTTTTAATATGTACACTGTATATGTGTTTATGTTACTTAAACAAATAAGAATAAGGTTAAGAGTGACTCTGTGCGTCAGTTTCATTTGCGAATAACAAATTACCTCTGCGTATATCTTGACTTCATCAAAATATCTGGTCTACAAGGCTAAGCAGAAGTAGACTGTATTTGCACAGCGTAAATAATAAAATATAATGAATGTAGATTAATGCTTTGAATCAGCATTTGAGCGTTCCGCTTCAATTTCAAAGTGCAGCCTTTGGTGACCTTTCACCATCTGTTGAATATCGAAAATCTGCACATGTTACACAACTGTTCGCACACAAACGCGAAACAACACAACGGTTGAATTCGATACCCAGATTTGATTTGCTCAAGGGAAATTTAGCCAATACCGCAACCTAATTTCTGTCACGAGTGCGAGCACATACTAGTACGTCAAATTTCCCACCCGAGACAAGAATCGTAGTGGTGCACAAAGTTTCAATAAAAAATATAAAGAATATATTTGCGTATTTAAATTAGTTTAGAAACAATGAATTTCATTATTAGCAGGTGCTCCCTTACAGGCAACACTTATGTATGTAGGTGTCATTAATGAGGTGTAACCGCAAGACTCCATACGAGTTACTGGAGTCCATGTCTGGCCATGGTGTCCGTTATCCACTGCACATAGTCAGCCACATTAGTGTAAAGGCCCGGCAGGCTGATCTGGCCGCACGACTTGACACCCTGACTAACAATGCCGAACACCACCATGCGCAGCTTATACTCGTCCAGGTAGAGAGCGGGTGCCTGTAGGGGCCCGCCAGAGTCACCCTTGCACGAGTCCTGCAGATCTCCACCGCCCACACACAGTTGAGTGTGGAGTACCTCGCGGCGATAGGCCTGTGAGCACGTAGAACGGCTCTGGATGGGCACACTCGCCTGCAGCAGCACATCCGAGGCGGAACCTTTCTCGGTGGTGCCCCAGCCGGTGACAAAGTAGTTGGACATGGTTTCTGATTGTCCCTTCAATTCATCGTTGATCGGCAAGCAAATGGGCTTAATGTGCTCTATAAGATGATTTCTCCTTAGTGATGGACAAGGGTAATGCTGTTGCTTGAACTTACTCTGGAATTCAACGGTTTTATTCAGACGCAGCAGGGCAATGTCATTGGTAATGCGCCTGGTGTCGTATTTCTCATGCAGAATCATCTTTTCAATGCCCACATCCAACACTGGCGGAGCGCACTTCTCCCTGCGTCCCAGCCTTCGGCAGTCCTTCTCCGTGGAAATGCGATGTTCGCCTAAACGAATTTCATAGCTGAAACAACGAAATAATTAAATTTATCAATGTAAGTGAACTCAAATAAATAACCATAATCGATTGTCTGTCGAAGCTGAGCAATATATTTCTAGATACAGGTATCCAGTTTAAGTTCAAACTTTTCAAAAATAATTCAGCAAGGATATTTAATGTTGTTTATAGCTCATACTCACAGCGAATTCTCCAATCCATATACGCAATGAGCGGCGGTTAGAATATAACCTAAATGTGATATTGTAATGAATCCGCATTGGTAATGAATCCACATCGATGAAAAAAATAAACTCACGGTTCGAGATGAGAGTGCCGCCACAAAGGAAACGAGATTGGTCAAAGGTCTTGTAGTTGAGCAAGGCCATCCAGGGTCTGGAGGAGAGCTTAACCTCATGGCCATTGGCCACGCGCTGATTGAGAATGGAGCCGCAGCTGAAATTGGAACTCGTAAACACCTCCATAACCTTGGAGTTGTGCTGGATTTGGTGCATCGGACAGCAAAAGTGGCGCTACACGATTTGTCATTTGATTAAATTCAGCTTCAATTGAATTTCATTTGGCTAATTACCACTTTATCGAATTCACCGCAGGACGCCTTCTGCAGAAAGTTGGCTAATTCCGGTGTCACTTGTTCCCCAGTATTTTGGGCGGCCAAGAGACGCTGCTCGATGTCCCTGCAGGAGGAAAATGGCAAGCATTGGCCCCGCTCTCCACTCAAGGTTTGACATTCGTCGGCGTATGCTATACACATGTATATATATATTTAAATATAAATATATGTAGATATATATATATATATATATATATGGATATGTACACAAATAATTAGTTAACAAGCCAAACGAGTCGAGTCATGGGAAATTTTCTTTCTCACCTGCTCGTGCGGATCGAGCGGCAAATAGGCAGGTGACGGCGACGAGGAAACAACAACGAAACATCATCTTATTGCCAATGCTAAGACTGAACACTGATCAAGAACAGCTTTTTAACTGACTATCAACACACTCAACAGGCGCTCCAAGTGTTACTGCGAGCACTGCGCTCAAAACACATTATTTTATACGAATAAACTGCTTCAGATTGCTCGCTCAGCCAGCTTGAAATCTCAGCTCAGCTCATATCATCTCTCGGAGTTCTCAATGAATGCTCGTCGTGTGATTTGGTTTTCCCCACTCAAACACAAGCTATTTATGAGTCTTTCCATGTGTTCGACTTTCTTTTCAATGCATCAAACTGTAGTTGCATTTGTTTTAGTAGCGCAAATACTTACTATTTATTTAAACCGATTTGTATTTGTTAATAATATTTCAATACATTTTATAAATATTGCGTTTACTTTTATTTATAAGCAATCAACTGATTAGCCAATCGTAATCAGTTCTTTTTCATATGCGTACTTTAATACTTAAAGAGTAGTTCTTCGAGCTTATCAAGCTGTTACTCTCAGCTTGGCTGGATGCTCTCTTCTTCAATCAACCAGAATGTTAAAGCATTGCTTTCATTCTACAAAATACGACAGAACCGACGAATGAGTATAATATAAGTTTGTAAAATATATTTTTAAATACGCGTAAGTCTATTAAATTATGATCCCTTTTATTATTATAAATATAAGAAAAGTAATACTCGCAGAGAAATATTTGAATTTCTCATAACCATGTATTATTCTTACTAATCATACACATTTCATCAAGATGAAGAATCATGATAAAAATATATATCAGAATATTAGTATAACAACCAGAAATTCAATTTCGCTAACAATTAATAAATAATTTTTCCCAGTAACTGGAAAATATGGGAAATTCAATCAACAAGAGCATTTAACAAACATTTAACTTATTGCACTAAGCAGACAATACATAGAGGCGACAAATCGACATATCTCTTTTAAGATTTGCGCTAGTCAATCTATATATCTAGCTATATTTGTATGCATGCACATATGTATGTGTGCCTACCGACACGTTGCCGTCTGAGCACAATTGTAACCAGAGGCTCAGATAAAACCTGATGCATTTTTTTTTTGCCGATTTGAAGCCTCTATGTACTGTCTACATAGTGTCAATGGTTAACACAGGCAATATTTTACAGATAACACACACACATATATAAAAACACACAGAGATATTTGAGATAACCAATTTTTTTGTATTTTATTGATCATCGCACATCAGCTGGTCAATTGTAAAATTGATTCCAGATTACTCCACGATAGTAATTTGTAGGTATTTAATTGGGTAAATTAAAAATGTACTTTTATAACAATAAATTATAACAAGGCTATTTATTGGCTATTTAATAAATATCAGACATGGATCAACAACAAAAATAATAATCATTTCTATAGTCATACATATATATTTCTATATACGCTATATAGGTGTATTAAATTAAAACTTTTTACTTAGATTGTTAACTTTTATATTAAGAGTTAATTATAAGAAGTCAACGGCTGCTCTTTTTTTTGCTTTCATTTAGGGATGGACAGAAGTATCTCAACGTTCTGCTGTCTATATTTGCCAATGGTTCTTTGCGGTCGGTGTGGTTTGGGTAATTTACATGATATCTTCGTTTTCTGTATATCAAGGAGATGAAAATAGCAATAGATCAATATCAATCAATTCTTGAAATGTTCATTTTGCTTTAAAGTTGGAGAAATAAAGAGGTTAGTTATGAAGAGATAGAAAGAAAGTTAAAGCAAGAGATAGATAGCCAGAGGGAAAAAAAGCCAACAAGCCAATTAAACTTAATTTCAGGAAAAACAAGGCATATGCAAAGCAGTTAGTAAGTAAATTAGAATAGTTATACGATCGCATACATCGTTGCATTATCATTGTCGATCACATACAAATTAACTTGATAACATTATACAAATAAAAACATTATATACAAAATACATATATAATACTATTAACATATCGAAAATACATAAAGTTTTCTATCGCACACGTCGCTTGGTTATCAACAACACAGCTCGGATCTATGGCTAACAATTATAATGAGTAAGTTAAAGTACACTGTTGAAATTCGCTTGCATTTTAGTCATCAATGAGAGCTGAGGAGCACGTAGCCCATAACGCCGGCTGATCTTGAACTTGCAACGAGCAACGTGGCGAGTAATTTAATCATATAACATATATGAAGATTGTGTGAGCCATTGCAGAAATTATCTAGGCCTACTTTTGGTTAGTTTTATTTTATTTTTTTGGTGCTGATGGTGGTCACTTGGAAGTAGTAGTAGTAGTAGTAATAGCAGTACGAAGAATGGATTATAATGCAATACAGAAGGTGCCATCAAACGATCAACCAAGAGAACTGAACGATTTTCTTATTTAATAGCGGCAATTAGCGGACTCTCTGCGCCTAAAGTAGAAAATAGAAAGAAAAAGAACAAATGTTAATCACTTTTTTTTCCATAGAGTTTGGTGGGCACTAATTCACGAGTCTTGATGTAGGGCATGCGTGGCCAGGTCCAGGTCACCGGCATCGAGCACTCATAGTTAAAGTTGTACAATTGATCCTCCAGCCACTTGCGCTTGTCCTGCGGCTCTGGGTATGTCGATGCCAAACCTAAACAGATCAAACATTCATTAGCTTATGTATCCGATCACATGAACAAAATGGAAAGCATACCGCTGTCATAAGCACACTTGGTCACCCCAATAGCAATATTCATGGAGACATCACGAATGCTCGCCAGAGGCGGATACAACGAGCCACGCTCAATGTCACTGGGCTCCACAAAGTTGGCCAGCTCCTGGGCGGCAATCAGGAACATATCATCGGGTATGTGGTGGGTGCCCGTGCAAATGACGCCCAGACCCACGCCAGGAAAGATGTAGGCATTGTTACCCTGACCAGGATAGTAAGTTTTGTCGCCCATGGTAACCGGTGGGAAGGGCGAGCCCGATGAGAAGATGACACGTGCCTAAAAATAAAACAAACACATCTTATTACCCAGTACAATAACAATGAGGCAACAACTCACATCCGTATTTTGGTAAGCCTCCTCAGCTGTGCATTCCGCCTTGCTGGTTGGATTTGAGAGAGCAAATATGATAGGCCTCTCATTGTTGTCCGCCATGGTGCGCAGAATCTTTGGCGTGAAGAGACCGGCACAAGCCGAAGCGCCAACTAAAACCTATTCAATTGGATGCATTTAAAAGGAGGACTCAGAAATGGTGCATATCATATAGCTACAACACTCACACTTGGTTTAATTGCCGTCACAATTTGCTCGAGATCGGACATGGGTTCCACGTCTTTAGCATAGTTGATCTTGTGGCCATCTAAGTTGCCCACCTTGCGCGATTTGGTTAACAGACCATCGATGTCCACCATATATATTCTGCTGTATGCCTCTTCGATGGGCACGCCTTCGGCGACCATGCCCTTGACCACAAGATCGGCAATGCCAATGGCTGCCTCGCCGGCACCAGCGAATAGGAAAGTGTAATCCTTGAAGGACTTGCCCGTGATACGCTTGGAGGCGTACAAACCGGCCACGGCCACAGAAGCTGTGCCCTGAATATCATCGTTAAAGGTGCAGTATGTGTTGCGGTACTTGTCTAAGAATCTAAATGCATTGTGGTTGCCAAAGTCCTCAAACTGGATAAGAGTGTTCTGGCCATAGCGCTTGACAACCGCCTCCATGAACTCATCAATGAAGTCATCATATTCACGTCCCACGACGCGCTTCTGTCGCAGGCCAACGTACAGCGGATCCTCCAGCAGATCGATGTTATTGGTGCCCACATCCACAACAATGGGCAGACACTGATGCGGCTTGATGCCCGCCAGAGCCGTGTACAGCGCCAGTTTGCCCACTGGGATGCCCATACCGCAGGCGCCAAGATCACCCAGGCCCAGGATACGCTCACCGTCCGTTACACAAATGGCACGAACATTTGGCTCCGGCCAATTTTTCATCACATCGAAGATGTGACCGCGATCATTGAATGTGACAAAGAGGCCGTGCGGACGTCTGTAGATCAGGCCGAAGCGCTGGCATGCCAAACCCACTGTGGGCGTGTACACAATCGGCATCAGATCCTCAATGTTCTCGGACAGGAAACGAAAGAAGAGACGCTCATTGCGATCGTGTAGATCGCTCAGGTACAGATACTTATTCAATGGTTCCGTATACCGATTGACGGCAATCTTGCACAACTGCAGCTGTTCCTCCTGCGTCTTGAAACGCGCCGGCTGCAGCCCATGAATACCCAGCACCTGACGCTCCTCCAGCGTAAAGGCCAAACCCTGCGCAATGAAAGCAATCAGTTCATGTGTCATCGTTTTACAAATACGAATACAACCCCCAGTCCAGCCCCAGCTGTGTCGCAATTTGCAAGCGCACTTACCTTATTCAAGCGCGGATCGCGAATGTGATCAATGCCGCGCACCTGCGAGGGGCAGATGATGTCGCCGACAACCTCATGATAACCACGGGCATCGTACAGCGCCAGCGCCGATGATGAGGGCAATGTTGTTGCTGGTGTCGCTGTTACTGCTGCAGTGCCGCTGCGGCACAATTTGCCGAGATTTCCGCACAAGCTGCAACAAAAAATAATAAATTAAAATGAAAGTGACTTAAATATATAATGATTGGGACAATTGTTGCCGGCGATACGCATTGGCATTCAAAAAAGTCCAAGTCCAAGTCCAAGGTCAAAGTCAGCTGTTTATATTTTCCTTCTTTTTATTTTTGTTTTTTTGATAAACTTTAAAATGCCAAAACTCGTTTGGCTTGTAAGACACACAACATTTGATACAAATTTGTTAAGATAACAACTTTGGTATATGATATATAGGTTTTGTATACCCTGTATAATACCTAGGATATTAAAACGAAATGAAGGAAAAGATTGAAATTCGCATTTTAAAAGAAAAACTTTGACTAGAGCTTACTATGATCAATTGGTATTAAGAAAATTTCAAATCCTTATATTTCATTAGCAGTTCAAATTGAACTGAGTTGAAGGCGAAAGTATTATTTTATCTTTTCTGCCTATCACATATTACCAGCAAAAGAAATTTAAGAATATAAGTTTTGATTACAACTAAATAAAATATTGCAAGCAAATGTTAAATAATAATATAAGCTTTAATTACACTACTAAGTGGAATTGTACTCCATATTGTTGGCATACAGGTGATTTGTAAGTCAACCACTAGCGCAATCTCGCTTGCTGTTTATCACATTGACGCTAAACTAACGCGCATTGGAGGCGCGATAAGATTCCAAAAGCCAGCATGACGACAACAAGTGTTTTGCAAGTGTTATTATGCGATTCTGACCAAATTAGTGTTCCCCCTCCATTGTGACCATAATTTCGGTCTATTGATGGCAGTAGCATTGGGATTATATTATGTTAGCTCTGCTTTCACAGCTGGCAAAACGCGTAATTGATGATTCTATGGATCCTCCACGAGCTTATGACGTGGTATCCAACTATCCCCCTGTCCCACATACGTCGTCGCCGTAGACAAACATTCCTGATTGCTAATTATCGGTAGAGTGTAAGAGTGTATGGGCACGTATCATTATCATCAGGAGTCATTTTGTTGATATTTGTACAGCTTAATACCAGAAGCGGCTCTCACATGAGTGCCAAGTGTTGAGCAATTTCGCATATCCATCATATACATACATATACAGTAGAGAAAAAAAATAATCGCACCACTCTCACAAGAATTGTTTTCAAATGTTTCGCTTTTAAATTTGTAAGCTTAAGCAACTTATGGATACGTTTTTCGAATTGGAAGAAGACTTTGAAAAGGAAGTGAGAAATTAAGAAAACATTATTTTATTCATCGGTTCAAATTAAATTTAATGGTAACTGAAGAAAATAATTGGGCTATTTCTCAAAAGTGCATTTATAATTATGAAAACTAGAGGTAAATAAGAGATTTATCTAAACTGAGTAAGTGGTACTATTATTTTCTTCGTTACTTTCGGCACTTTCCCTTAATATGGAAAAAATAAAAAAAAGATATATATATATGTGTGTATATATTGAAAAGAACTAAGAAGCAGCACTTTAATACTACACAATATATTAAAAATCCAAATTTGTAAGGTTTGAAAGAGAAAATGTCGTAGTGCAATTACTTTTTTTCACAACTGTGTATATATATGGATTTATAATGTATGTAAGTATGTATGTGTGTGCATTGAGACTTGTTATATCTAATCACGCTCACGACTGTAAATGCATGTCATAAACATTTCCGCAATTTGCCAATGCTTATAAGATAAACAAATAATGCTCAATATTTTAGATTGCGTTATTCCCATGGCAATATCGGGAGTATTTTCCTAAAATTCATAAGTGTTTTTTTTTCATTAAAAAGTCACGTATTCGTTTATTCCCAGTAAGTTTCAAAGTTTCCAATTTAGAGCAATTTCAAGCAGATCGTAAGCTAATTCAAATGTACAATTAAAATTACAATTTTCCCACAAAGTAGATGTTATAGAAACCTTTTAGTTGTTATCACAACGAACTAAAATTAATTCAAGCAATAGGAATATAAATAGTATGACATAATATTACGATACACATCACGCGATAATATCGTGGTGTAAACTTGCTGTATATGTGTGTGTATATAAATAATTAAACGCTGACGCAGAACGCTGACTTTGCCAAATAATTACATAGACGCAAACATACACACAAATTTATTTGTAGACATGTAAATATATAAGTCCAAAAGTAAGAACATTTTAGCTTGGTGGCATATCCAAAAAGAAGTCAATGGACTCAAATATGTTTCGCCCTGATATCTACAATTTGGCATGTGAATGGCAATGATAAAAAATAAAAGAGAAACAGCAGCAGAGTGAGCGAGATAGCTCATGAAGCTGCGCAGCAATACAAATTGTTTGAACTTGGCAACGAAAGCAAGGAAAAAAGCACAAATTAAAAAAAAAATAATATCGCAAATATTTGTGTATGTATTGTCTGAAATGTATATAAAATTAGAATTTGGCATAAGTAGAAGAATTATATATGTCTATATATTTTAGCAAAATTTAATAGACAGTATGTCCATGTCCATGAACGTGAAGGTGAAGGTGTCTTCTTTAGTCATACAACAAATTATGTATATACATTTTGGAGGCAGACACATTCATACACACACTCGTATTATCTGTCTTTGTTTATTGATTTTCGTTCAGCTGATTTGTTTTGTGTGTGTAATTGCAGCTATTATTATGCCATTTAGTTCTAGTGCAATTTAATTTCTACTTTTTGCGCACATGAGCTGTCAATTCTTACGCAATGAGGAAAAACATCAAAAGGGGATGAGAAAAAGTCGTCTTTTGTTTTTTTTTTAACTTGTTTTTGCAGCTGAGCAGCTGTTGCAGCAGAAACTGGGAGACAAGCGTAAAACCGAAAAGTTAGGTCAATGCCAAAACGTGAGCGAAACTTTGAGTGTGTGTGTGTACGTCTGTGTGTATTTGGTTGGCATAGTTAGTGCCAATGAAAACGAAAGCTGCGCAGTTCTTGCAACAAGCAAGGCTGCGGGAGAGGAGATTCGCCTGCCTTGGCGCACACTCGTCTGCGGCGAATTAGACACACTGACGAACAACAGCTGGGATGTGGATGTGGAACAGTCGGTCGGAAATTGCATAATACACAAAAATATTTGCAAGTATGCAAAAATTAATTTGGCAAGGACAAGGCTTGCCAGCTGAATTGAAAGCTTACCTGGGTCGTGAGAACATTTTGAGCTTATGTTCGTAGAATTGCTTTTTGATGTGTTAACTATTGGTGTGCTATGCTTGTGCAGCTTGCTTATTGTTTGACACTTATTACTAGGTATTAATACTTTCTGTAATGCTTTTTGTCCGCTTTGAATTGCTTTCAGAGTACGAACACACGACACGACAGTGACGAGCCCACCACCCCTAAGGATGCCTAACAGACAAAACTGAGCACTGAGTATTCAACGCGGCGCGGGCATTAAACACCTCGCAAAGCTGTCGGCGAATGATGAACGAATGTCGAGCAGACGACAAAACGAACAAATGTACGCAAGTGGAAACTTGCGCGGCAGTGATTGAAAACAGTGTTGGTAATGCGAATATAATCAACAGTGCTGTTACACTTAATTGATTCGTGTGCCGATATATATATCGATATTTACAAATAACGATATTCTGAAAAATACTAAATTAAAAAATACTAAACGTATATACTTTTTTTTAAAGCGAATTTAAAACACATTGCTGACATTCTTAATTATTTGGTCTTCCGATATATATCTCAGAAATGATTAATTTAAAATATATATATAAACATATATGTTTCAATTAAAACTTAAACAATGATTTTTAATAATATTGATGCAATTTATATTTTTAAATATTATAAATTGAGATTACAATTGGTATTATTACGCTAAGAATTCTAAGTAAATGATGCGTTCCACTGGAGACATAACTTTGCATAGAGCCAGTGCTATCCGAGATATCCAGAGAACTTTTCTCAATCAAAGATTCAAATGTATAGAGAGCGCGGAAACCATTGGCTACAAACCGATCATTAGAATGAAAGGATACGCGAAAGAAACGTCCATCGGATCGGACTTCAAAGTCCGGTAATTTGCCACAGTGTCTGGTGAACTTGCGATCTGTGGTCATGAAATTGGAGAATTCCACATAATCGCTGGCAGTTTGGTGCTCACATCTGAAAACAATCAGATAAAGTATTTCACTTGGGGAGAGATTGTTACTCAACCTACGTGCTAATGCCTTCGACATCAAAGTACGTGAAGCGCAGGACAATCCGCTCATCGACTCCGTAGAAGTAGTAATTGCAGACAACATTCTCGGGATAGTAGCCGGGGAAATTCGGTGAGTGAAATAGACCCGTAATCCGTTCGCTGCTGTTGTAGACAAAGTTGCACTCATTTCCCTGTTGCACTCCCGACGTTATGCCAAAATCTAAATCAGAAATTATCGCTTTTAATGTTCTTCAAATTTTGTTATTATTATGCTCGACTCACTTGTGAGAAACCGGTACTCGGCACGAAATCCGTAATACTGCACTTTGTTGGTCATTTTCGGCGGATATTTGCCTACAAACTGCAAATGAAGATTTTGGCCGCTGGACATAAGCGGCTTCGGCAAAAAAGCGCCGCACAACAGTTCTTGAGTCTGGTACTTTCCGCGCACCTCTCCAAGCACATGCAGTGCATCCTCATCCAGACAGCTACTGGAGTTCTCCCGTTCCGTTGGTATATTAAAATCGTGAAATTTAATTTGAATGCGTTCCGGTTTCTCGGATTCAAATTCGTAACGGCATTGCACAACGACTGCAGAGTCGATATTCTTATTTATCGCTGTGCCGATAAATGAGCCCAACAGCTGATTCGACTCGAAGATGCCGGACTTGTTGACGCGTGAATCATACGTCTGCCGGCAGTGCTCTGCAAGGGAGAAGAAGAACGGTTTCATCATTGTTTGAAATAATTTATGCTTAAATTGAACAAGTGTCGTTTGTGGCGCTTAGCTGGCAACTGGAGCAGAACTATGGGCAGCAAACAGGCGCAGAATGAGGACAACAAACTAGACACATTTCGCCACATTTGCGATGAAATTGCGGGCGAGTCGAGTTATTTGCGAAAAGTTGAGAAACTGGAACACTTCTTCAAGAAGGGCAGCAGCGGCTCGGGCTTCCAAGGCGACACTCTGCAGTGGGTGCAGTTCCTTATACCGGGCGCTACGCAACGCGTCTACAATTTGCAAAACAAAGCGTTGCTAAAGTTATTTGCTCGCATTCTGCATGTTGATCAACAGCAAATGAATCTGGACCTGGAGCAGGGTAAGCTGCATAAAAAATGTCCACATTGGGGCCACTCTAAGCACGTACTTTGCTTCTGCAGATGGTGATATTTCGGAGACGCTACGCAAACACTTTGCCGGCTCGAGCAAACTGAAGCCGCAGGCACAAAGCAAGCTCTACTTGCATGAAGTGGAAACGCTTCTCTGCCAACTGGAGCAGCGTACCAAGGAGGATGAGCAAACAGAGGTGCTGCACGCGTTGTGTAAGCAGGCAACAGATCTGGACTTGCGCACGTTCATCCGGCTCATTAAACAGGATCTGCGCATTAATGCACGAGCCAGACACATACTGGACGCATTTGGGCCGCAGGCCTATCCAGCGTATCAATCCTCTCGCGATCTAACGGCCATTGTGGAGAACTTTGCTGGCAGCCAGGATACATCCACGGCTCCCAAAACTCCTGCAAAGGCAGCCGGTGGTAAGAAGATGAAGGTGGCATCAAGCGGTATACAAGTAATGACGCCTGTTTCACCCATGCTGGCCAATGCCTGCAAGTCTGTGGAGGAGGCATTCAAGAAGAATCCTGACGGATTGTACAGCGAAATTAAATACGATGGAGAAAGAGTGCAAATACACAAGCAGGGCGATGAATTCAAGTTCTTCAGTCGCAATCTCAAACCTGTGATGGATCACAAAATCAAAGATCTAAAGGATTATATACCTCGTGCCTTTCCCGGTGCCGACGATATGATACTCGACTCAGAAATCATACTGGTGGACACCGAGACAGGAAGCTTGCTTCCCTTTGGCACGCTTGGCGCGCACAAAAAGCACACATTTGAGAATGCCTCGGTGTGTCTCTTTGTCTTCGATTGCTTGCTCTACGATGGTGATGATCTGACACAGGTGTAAGTAGGAAACCACTTCAATACTGATATTGCAATGCTAATGCTTATAATTTTAGTGAATTTCGTAAGCGTCGCGAGATTCTGGAGAAAAACATTAAGCCAATCAAATCTCATGTACAGTTGTCCGAATCGGAGTTTCTAAAGACCAAGAAAGAGTTGGCCCTGATGACGGCCAAGGTGCTGCAAGCCAATCTGGAGGGTGTTGTTCTGAAGAATCCCGCTGGCACCTATCAGCCGGGCAAACGGAATTGGCTTAAAGTGAAAAAAGATTATCTTTTTGGTGGCAAAATGGCCGACACGGCGGATTTGGTTGTGCTGGGCGCGTGGTATGGCTCTGGAAAAAAGGGCGGTGTGCTTAGCATTTTTCTGATGGGCTGCTTTGATGCACGCGATCATCTTTGGAAGACAGTTACCAAGGTACACTCTGGCCTCGATGATGTCACCAACGATGATGTACACGAAGCACTGATGAAGCTTACAGATCGCGCCGATGCCAACAAGATTCCCAGCTGGTTACTTTGCAAGAAAGCACTCGTACCCGATGTACTGGCTAAGGTGCCAGAGCAAATGCCCGTGTGGGAGATCACGGGCGCCGAATTCACGCAATCCGAGGCACACACAGCAGCTGGCATCTCCATACGCTTTCCACGCATCACCCGACTGCGCAGCGATAAAAGCGCAATGCAAGCAAATGATTTGGAGCACCTGGAACAACTTTATGCCGCCTCCAAGCAAAACGTGAATGTGGATCTGCTATTGGCTAACAGTGAGCCGGATAGTAATGATACTTTGGAGAACAAACTTAAGGTAGAGAAGACGCCGACAAAGAGCAAAACAATTAAAGCATCACTAACAAGCAGCAGCAAAAAGGCAAAGAGATCGAAAAATGACACTGATGATGAAGAAGCAGCGCCTTCAAAAGGACGTAGCACACGAAAAATGTCTAAGTTAGAAGCACCATCGTCCGCATCACAAGGAAATCTGAAAGATTTCTTCAAGCCCAAAGCGATAAAAACGGAAGTAAAAAATGAGCCCACATCCAATTCCAGCAAATCTCCGGAGCTACTTAAAAGCGAGAGTAGTAAATTGTTTAGTGGTCTTCTGGCAAACTTTTCTGTTGATGCAGCCCAGAGCAAATACATGGATGAGTTTGTGCGTCATGGTGGCACATTGACAATGAATACACAAAAGGCTTCCTTGGTATTTCATGATGTAACCAGAAGTGTGGATTTAACGCAGCTGAGGTGCTTAGAAAATACTCGGCAATTACTTTTGGTAGTATAATATAATGAATGTAAATTTTATTTTGCAGGCCCCTCTACCATCGCAGCTGTCGTCATCTCAGTGTAAAATGGCTGGAAACATCAATACGGGCCAAGACTTTGCAGCCTTATCCACTCTATGCCTTAATATTGAAATCGTAGCCAAAATTATATATGATTAGTGCTTCAATGTTTTTGATAACCTGCCTGCAACGATTCTCTTTCAACTTATAAATAAGAATGTACATTTTTGTTGAATGTTAATAATTTTTAAAAGCAATGTATTGTAGCAATATTTTTTAAATTATATTCTTGCTTTTATTTAAATCTGTGATCCATGAGGATGATATCACCTTTTTCGTTGTCAGCAGCACACAATTTTATGCTGAAAAATTTAAAACTAAAAAAATAATTTAGATGTGCAGTGTAGAATGTAAACCTCAAGTGCATAGAATGTAAACCTCAAGTGACCTGTTATACGTCAAACAATTGGGACTGTTTAATCATGTCCGTATCTACTTTGATACAGCCATGCAATACACGCAAAATATATATGAAGCCACCATTTCAATTTGCTTATTCTATATACCAATCACTCACATTGCACTTCCTATTCACAGTTGGGGCTCAATGTGCAACAGTGGTTATCAATCAGGTGAATTTATTTGAATAATAGTGCTCATTGCATCTAGCTCTATGAAAATACTATATAACAAATTCGAGTTGTAGATCTAAAAATATATTCTAACAAGATTTAATTGCAGATGCAGATGCAAGACACTCCGTCGTGAGTTGCCGTCTAAAACCATGCCCTTTTCAATCAAATATGTAAAATGCTTATCTTTTTTTGGGGGGATATTATTTAGCCCAAAGTGTCGAATTTTTGGATTTGGGAAGAGAGTAAGTGTAAGTGACGATAGTAACGATCGTTATGTGAAACTCGTGGTTCTTTCTGTTATATCACACAGGTTGAATACGAGTGCTTGGTTAATCGCTTGATACTGAACAATTGCGCCTCGAATAAATAAGGTCAGCATGTTCTTTGCAGCTCTCATTCAATCGACAGCCGCGGCCGAGTTATATACTTTCTGTACAATACTATTTGCTTCGGAGTGTTGGATTTGTAGCTTGTGCTGTTAAACAAAAAAATGGGTGTTGAAAGCGTTGCGGAATCTGAAATACAAACATTTTACAAAGACAAGACAGTTTTTCTAACGGGCGGCAGCGGTTTCCTTGGAAAAGGTATAAGAAAATTCGAGTGAATTTACAAGAGTTGTCAGTTGCTGTAAATGGATTGAAATGCAACACCTTTGAAAATGACAAATTGCCCAAATTATTCACATTCAAACACATGGCTTTAGTGATTCAAGATCGGATACTAAATTAAATATACAAAAATATTTTGACAATCAGTAAATATACCATTTTCAAAAAAGATAATTAATTCTATTTATGAAATTAATGTCAGTTTACTTGAAATTACACTGGAAATATGTTTCGCTCTGATCTTATAATTGCTTTCCACAAGTGGAATACGTAATTACACCATCACAAATATTCTACAATCGGATAAATATTTCAACAAATTAACATAAGAGTTTAACTCTTAAAAAATAATAAATAAAATATTTTTCTACTATAAATATATCTTGTAAAAAAAACGCATGCTTTATTAAGCCAATGTTCTACAATCCGAATTAACTAATTTAGTTTTTCCACAACTATAGAAAATATATTTCTTCTGCAAGAATTATTTGATCGGTAGCTTGAAAAGGTTAATTTCAAAATATAAAAAAAAATATATTTTTCTCGATGTGTTGACAAAAGTATAAATACGTATAAAAATCTACGTTGCTGGCAATGCATCTGTACTCAGAAAAAATATTGTCAGCAATATTTACTAAATGTGTCATAGTAATACATTTCTACTATATTTCTGTGCTACCGTGAAATGCAGTTTGAAATACATTCAACTTTGGGCTATATAAAAATAAAATAAAACTTGACATAAAAAAGTAGGTCAACTGCTAAATGGAGCTTTGGTTTATAAAAATGGTTGATTTAAAATAGCTTGGCTCGGAGATACCCTGAACTCAAGTGTTAAATACATTGAATCCATTACGACACTGCTTCTAAGCGCACTCAAATGCAGTTTATAATGCAAATGCACTTTTCTTTCTGCCCGCCGCAGGTCGTGCAGGGTCAAATTAAAAATCAAATGAATGTTTCAAACTTAAAGCAACAACTGCAGACATTTTTACATATATTCTTGCATGTGTAATTTGTTAAATGCAATATATGCAAATACGGTTTCATAAAGAAAGTGGAGCTTTCTATTAGACCTGGATGCATTTTTTTCTGCTGATCAATAATATATTATATATATAGACTGACACGGCTCAATCGGCTCGGCTAATGATGATGATCAATAAATAATATATTTCATTAGATCAGAAATGTTTTCTTCTGCCCATTGAATACTTTAGCACAACTTATCTATACTCGTTTTAGTCTTTTTCAAATAAATATAAATACATTTAAATTTGAGATCTTGCTTCAAGTAAGCACAATAATTATCAAGTTTATTATTACCTTCTTTGCTCAACAATAAGCTAATTATATTCTTTAATCTTTAACCACTTTTAATGGGAGCGTGACTTGAGACAAAGTAGTCTTAACTTTATAAAGATTTGAAACGAAAAGGTTTTATACATTTTTAAATTCTAAAAAAGAATCGCAGGAGAATTCGTTATGCATATTTGTTAAGTGCTGGTATTGTTTAATAGCTTAAAGTCAATTGAATTTTATATATGCTAGTTGTGAAACTGTTTTGTACAATATTTGGTGAATTTTAGTGATCATTGAGAAACTGCTGCGCTCAACAAAAGTGAAACGCATCTATGTCCTAATCAGATGCAAGCGTGGCCAAGATGGGCTGCAACGGATTGCTGACTGGAAGAACAATGCCGTAAGTAGACCGCAAGTTATTTGGGAGTCTCGAAATGAAGCTAATTGCCATGAGTACACAACAAGATGTTTAGTTTGCTGCTCCAATCCGATGCTAGTTGCTTTAATCGCATATCGCCGATAAACGGAGACTGTCTGGATGCGAAACTTGGCATCAGTCAGGCTGATATGCAGCTGCTGACTGATGAGGTGCAGGTGGTTGTGCATAGTGCGGCAAGTGTACGCTTCATGGAGCCCCTGCACTTGGCAGTGGATATCAATACGCGCTCCACTCGCTTAATGCTGCAACTAGCCAAGCGGATGCCTCGATTGGAGGCATATGTTCATGTGTCTACGGCATACTCAAACTGTGTCATTGAGCATATCAACGAGCGCTTCTATCCGGAGAACTTGACCTGCACTGCCGAAACGATTCTAGCGCTGAGGGAGCAGCTGAGCGACGAGCTGTTCGACAGCATGAAACCAGCGCTGATTGGCAAATATCCTAATACATATACCTTCACAAAGGCGCTGGCTGAGGAGGTGGTGCAGACGGAGGGCAGCGGTTTGCCCATAAGCATCTTTCGCCCGGGTGTCAGTAAGTTCGTCGAATCATTAAGATCAGTAAGAAGATGTTCTCAGTCTCCATTTCAGTTATTGGCAGCTACAAGGACCCCCTCCCGGGCTGGGTTGACAATCTATATGGTCCCATGGGGCTAATAATCGGTTGCGCACTTGGAGTTGTGCGAGTTCTTTTCATTAATAGGTTGGCGCTCGCCCATGTTGTGCCTGTTGACTATTGTGTCAACATGCTGCTGGCCAGCGCTGGCCGTACAGCCAGAGATCATGCCACATGCAATAAAAATGCGCTTGCCACAAGTTCGGGAGCGTCGCCACAGTTGCCAGTGATCTACAACTATGTGCTCAGCGATAAGAACAAATTTACCTGGGGTAATTTCATAGATTGTTCACTAAAATTGGTCGATACATATCCACTGTCAAAAATGATGTGGCTGCCATGTGTATATATCGTCTCCACAACATGGATTTTCAACCTGATCGCATTTCTCGTTCACATTGTACCCGGGTACTTTATCGACATATCGTTGCGCCTGCGAGGTCAGAAGCCACGTATGATTAAGATCTATCAGAAAATACATGAAAATATTGATGTCGTAAAGCCGTTTGTTACCCAATCCTTTCACTTTGCGACGCACAACACGGACAAGTTGTGGAAGAGCTTGTCGCCACAGGATCAACAAATCTTTGAATTCGATATGGGTAGTGTCGACTGGAGCGATTACTTTTATCGCTCCCTTGGAGGCGTGCGTATTCATCTCGGCAAGGAAGTTAACACTGAGGAGAATATTAAGCGGGCTAGGAATATAATGGCAAGGTATGGGCTCCTTCAATTTCCTGAATTCAAATTGACAACAAATTTCTCATTTTTAAAATCGAAATATTTGGTTCGCTACAACCTACTATTGTTGTGATACTCGCATCGTAATTTTTATTTTATCAAAAACTTTTATTTTTTATAAAAGAAAGACCAAATTATTTTGTATTTTCAATTCCAAAATATCTTTCACTGAGGAATTTACGATTCTATAAATTAAAATCAACATCTGCATACCATTCAAATCTTAAATAACTATAAAATCACTAGATTCAAGTCAGAATTCATTGAACTAGTAAATATATTCATTAAATCTATTATTTACAACTTTTTACAGCAATTGTAATAACTTCTATTAAATATTTCGTTGTCCTTTAAACACGACACTTAACCATTATTTAAACTTTTTTTTATAACAGATATTACATACTTCATCGGCTCTTGCAGTTTGTTCTTTGGAGTGGAGTTGCTGCCATTTTGTGGAGATTGATTAAGCTCTTTTTTTGATTATAGATTCTTACATTGTTTAAGAGTACACCAAAACTAGTTCAATAAATAGTTGGCCAAAGGTTGAGTTAAATACCACATAGAAAAAATACGCACTGCCAGTGGAAAGTCCTGCATAGGATAGGGCTATCAACGTTGGCCAAAGGGCGGCTTTCAAATAGAGCACAAGTAACAACGCAGAGCACACCATTTGAACTAGTCGACAACTCAAAGCAGACTAAGCATTGATAGTTAAATAAACTGAACCACTCCCAAACCTCCAAACCACCCACAGACCAACTCAATTGGCCACATCCGCTTCTGATGGGGGGACGTGGTTTTCCGGCAGTCACAGATGGAAGCTGCCATTTAGCGATGGCGGCAATTGCGACGCCATAGTAGAAGAAGTTTGCCGCCATTTGGTGCCGATTAGCATAATTCGATTGAATCCTTGGGTATGAGTCAGAATCTATAACTAATTTATTGGGCGCCAACTTACGATTTGTACGTCCCGGCCGAACATCCTTTGCCTCCTCCTGCAAACTGTTCGCCCTGACGGGAGGCTGTTTCACGGATATGCTGGCTATGCTGGCTGCCTCCAAAACTGGCGCCACTGGGGACGATTGCTCATTAGGCACAAACTTGTATTTGCCGCGAAATCCTTTGGCCGTGCGATTGGAGCTGGCATTGAACTCTAGTAGCAGATCTGGCCCGCTACTAAGAATGCGACGCGTGGGACGCGGACTACATAGGACATCAATCACGGCATTCATATGCGCCGACTCAGCATCGAAAATGGTCAGTGCATCTAGCTGGCAGCCGCCGGTGGCCACTGGCGGCAGCCGGAGCTCCTCGAATAGCAGCTCCACACGGCTATCGGGACGCCCGATGAACTTGTAGGCGCACTTAATGTGTGCCGGATAGTGGGCAGGAAAGCGTGGTGAGTGAAAGTAACCCTGTCCCAGATTCCCATCATGTCCGGTGCTGGCAAAGAAGTAAAAGTCACAAAAGCTGTGCGGCACCAGGCGGCCATTTGTCTTGAAATTCTCTGCATGAAGAGCAAAAAATGAATTTAATTTTCAATATGTGTGGGTTTCACATTTGCTCACCTTGCTTCAGGAATCGATAGGTCGCCGTCAGATTTAAAGGCCAGCCGGCCAACTTTGTGGGTGGCTGCTGAAACCTTAGCCGCAATCCCAGCAGCCTCCCAGCGCTATAAATAGGCGTGGCATTTCGAGCGCTGTGCTGGCACCAAGTGTACGCCGGCAGCGTTGAGTTCTCGATGACGGGCTCCCGCAGATACGGAAAGACCTCCACGGCATCCAAGCAGCTGTCACAAAAAACCAAAAAAAAAACCCCGTTTTTTTTTCAAATGAAAAAATGCATCTTAGTGGTAATCATATGGCAATAGTATGGCCAGAGCGTAATGATGTCAAAAATTTATTGGCCGATACTTTTGAGGCTAACCGCTTGGCCGGCTCGTTGGGCAGCCTATAAATAACCGAGCGGCCAGCGAGCTGCCATTAAATAAAATGTTGCATTGCGATTTGGTTTGGTTCTTCATCATTTATTTTGATAAAAAGTATAACAAACGTTGGCGTTAAGGTTACCACACAAATCTCACGGTAGATGCCGACAGAGATGGTCATAATAAATATAAACATAAATAATTATATAAAATTAAATAAATCGCTAAATTAATTGATATTCAAACCAAAAAATTCAAAAAGTGTTTTATTTGGAACTCAACGGGAGATAATGCAACTTGTGAGGATGCAAAATAGGAAAGCGTTTTAAAACCAAAACTAATGATTATTCAAAATTATTTTCTACAGGATAGAAAGCAAGGAAATATGCATTGTTAGGAAATCCGATGTTTAAATCGTTTCAGAAAAAAATAATAGCACAGTAACTATTAACGACAATTGTATTAAAGTAATGTATAAAAAGTAACGAAGAGAAATGTAAATTGCTTCAATTAGGCGCGAGACAATAAAACAAATTATACTATAGAAACTTGAAAAACTTTATAATATGTTTATGACTTTGCTATTGAAGTTAATTGTTTTGCTTTTTTTTTTTGGTCGCTTTTGTTTTCTTTACAAATTGAACTTTCACTTTCTGATGTTATCAGTTTTTGCGTTTACGCATTCCACCCAACATGCGACAGAATGCTGGGTAATCAATCATGGGCGGTTCCTCCAATGTTTTGGGTTTTGCCATTGGAGCATGACTGAGCGCTTCCTTTGCCTCGCTGATGCTCATTTTGTCGCCATAGTTGGTCAATTCCTCGTAAATTCTATTGTGTTGAAGAGCGATTGCTATTAAGTCCAACTGAGAATATACTTTGTATACTGCACCCACTTTCTTTCATCGATCATTCCCGTGCCATGATCGTCCCACTTGCTCCAGGCTTCAAGCAGAACTTCCTCGGGATCCAGCTCTTGGGTGCGACGGCACATCAACTGTACAAAGGCATCATAGTCCAAAGGTTCTTGTGCCTCCTGCATCATTTGCTCCAGCAACTGATCGTTGGGCTCATAGCCCAGTGCCGTATAGGTGAACCGCAGGTCATCTCTCGATATTAGTCCATCACAGTCCGTATCGAAGAGCGTGAACACCTTTTTGTAAAGCAGCCACAATCAACAGCATTTGTGGCAGTCCTCAACTCAAACACTTACTTCCTTCAACTCCGCCAGCTTGGCAATGTCCAGATCTTGTGGCGCCACCTGATCATCGGCGCTTAGCTGTTCCGGCAACGTATAATGACCGGTGCTCTCCGGCAGCTTTAGTGTGGGATTGAAAATCTCATTGATGACGGCCATTGCCTCCGAATCGGTGGTCGACTGTGGTTGCTGTATGGTGGAGCCTTTACGCGCTGCACTGGCACGACGACGCCGCTGGACGGGCAGACAGAGGGGCTTAACTAAAATTCATGGCTTTAGCCAAGTTTGCACTCACGCGTTCCAGATCTTCCAGCGAAACCGAAGGATCCATCGACATTTTGAGCAATATGATTTCACACGCGACTTGCAAGCGTTTTATCACTTAAGATTTTTCACTTTTTTAAACAGGAAAGAACTTGTCACCACGGCAACGGCCAACGTTGTGCCCAACGCTCTGCCCAGGTTCCACTGAAATTTGTGGCATAGCTGCTCACCAATTTTATTGACAAATCGATTTTGAAATTGCAGTTTTTTTTTTTTTTTTTGTGTTGTTGTTGCACATTATTTTAATGCTGCAAAAATTGCTGGCAGCTTTGCACGAAATTGACACAAATTTGCGGTTGCGAATACCATTCATATATTTATATAAATAACCAGGCGTGCTGGGCACGGCTCCACGGACCCCCCACATGAACGGCCATATTGGCCTTCACAAGGTATTTTAATTACATTGCATTCGTAATTTCCTCGATGGCCGCTGCTGCACATTTGATGGCTGTTGCGCAGCTGCCGGCCGCCAACCGATCCAGATCTCGGATCGATTCAGATTTGGATTCGGCTGGCAGCGGGTGGCTGTCTGTAATTGTGCGGTTGGCTTGCTATGGCCGGAAGCGTTGCTACTCACCCGGGACGTAGTTGCAGCTGCTGCGGCTGAAAGGCTACAAGCTCATCGACCATGCCGCCAATGAAGATCATCAGGCAGTTGTTTTTGGCGCCCAGCACATGGCTGGCATTTATGCTCAGGCTGCCCCATTGTGTCGCATTGCGCTCGTTGGCATGCAGGCACGAGCAGTCTACAAGCAGTCAAAGTGCACTCTCATTAATTATGCATTCAAAATCCTTCGTGAACTCAGCAGCCAAGAACTTACCAAGCCACAGCTGTGGCTGTTTCTGACTATTGCCAGCCACTCGACAGCCACTGGCCAAAATCAGTGCACAGAGCAAAGTTAAGCAAGCGGCCGCCATCTCCAGCGGCCAAAATGAGACTGCGCTGCGAGGTGTTAAGCATCGCGATGTTATCCTGCCACTTTCCATCGCTCCTGCGCCGGTTTGTGTGCTTTAAAAATAGACATGAGCCACCCCCTTTCAGGGGGTCCAGTTAGGTTTAGCAGTTTCACGAATTATTAAATTTAAGTTGCGGTTTTTATGAAGCTGCCCCTACAGCGGCAGGTGTCGCCATCGCCAACCGTTAGTTTCCATCATTTGTCCTTGTTTGTGTTGGTGGCGCCACAAGTAGAACAAGCTCTGACTTTGATAAGCTATTTTTAAGTGGATTTCATCTCACAATGATTCACAGTTACAAGTGCTCGGGGCGAGAAGCTACAAATTGGTGACTATGTGGGTTTTTCCTATTGATATAATTTTAGGACTTAATAGCACATTAAATAGCTGTGTTTGTGTAACTAGAATCGTTACTCACATATAAAAAAATGTAATTTAAAGTAAAATATATAAACACACAAGTTCACGATAATAAGCAATGTGTTCAGTGGTACAGCTCTCCATATATTTATAAATATTTTATTTTATTTATTTAATGTGTACTAAAACAAGTTCCGAATTAAATAAAATAATAATAATAATTATAATAATTATCTAAAAACAAAAATAAAATAATTGGTGATAATTTAATAATACCTTATTAAATATCTGGTAATATTTAAATACAAATAAAATTCGATATACAAATATAGACTTAAAACTTACCACTTTAAAAGAGTTTGTCTAACTCAACATTGAAAGCTAAACGCCAAATACAATTTATTAAATACAACATTTACACAAACATGAGTATTTGTATATAGTTTACGGATATATAGATATGTATAATTAGGAGCCACCTGTTTGATTCATCTTGGCCTTGAACATGTCCGCCAACATTACAGCCTTGCTGCCATTCAATTCCTCGTAGTCGTAGGGCGCCATGTGCTCCTTGCATCGCTCCAGCCATTGCTTGGCATGCTTATACGGCTTCAGTTCAAAGTCAAGGGCCTCCAGTTGGGAGACGGTAACGAGCAGTGCCAGATCCGCAATGGTAAAATGATCGGCGGCAGCGTATTCTCTACCCTCCAGTATTGCATTTAGCCAGCCAACGGCTTCGGATAACTTGGCTCGTTTGCCCTCATCAAGTGGGGCACCAATGAACATTGTGGGATACTACAATGAATCAGAAGAGACCATGATATGAGTAAGTCTTTGATTTGGAAGTCTTGCAGCTACTCACATAGTAGTCGGTTAGTCGCATGTAGAGTGTGCCTAGGTCGAAGTGTAGCCGCTGATCCACGAGTGCACGCACCCGTATATCCGAAGGATAAAGCTCGTCTGTTTTTCCATAAGCAGCAACCAAATATGAGAGAATGGCGCGACTGTCAAGATATTCAAGTCGAAAGGGTGATCAACTTTAATCAATAACAAAAATCCAAGAGTTACCTTTCCCATAGGACCAGTCCCTGATCGTTGATTGTGGGCACACAGTGTTGCGGATTCATGGCCACAAAATCGGGCTTCAGTTGCTCACCCTCCATTATGTTGATGATCTTCAGTTCAAACTCCAGCCCGAGCATTTTAGCCAAAAGTAGAATACTGCGACAGGGCGGACTGGGTGGCAAATAGTAAAACACTGGTGTGGACATTTTCCCACCTCTGATAAGTAGGCAGTAGACAAATTCAGTTACAATCTGTTCGGTTTGATTCATTAGTTACGACTGAAAGAAACTGCTCAAAATTGGCCAGCAAAATGCGGACCAGAGCTGAGTTGCTCTATAGAAAATCAATGCATTGATTTTAATATGTTTTATTAACGCAAATTGTTAGGCACTTTTATTCTAGCCTATAATAGGGACGACGAAGAAAGGTCAAATTTACATTTGCTTTTATTTTTAAATAATTAATTACAACTATTATTTCAAGTGGACGAACTCAACTATTAATTATGAATTATAAAAAACTAAAATTTTGTTTGTTTTCAAATTAAAAAAAATTGCAATTTATATTAAGAGGAAAACGTCAAGTTTTATATTATATTATTTTATGGTACACATTATGCAATTTGTTAGACTTCTTTCACAATTTAAATATATCTTTCATTGGCATCTGTTCACTTTGTTTTTTGGTTTCATCATAATAGCAAAAGTAGAAAAAAAATTGGTTTGAGTTGGAGAAACGATAATAAAGTATTTTCTAGTTAGTTGTTTGCTTGATATTTATTACTAATTATGATTATTTTACGTCAACTTTACTATTTGAATTGAAACAAACAAAAAAAAAAGATTCGTCAAATATTTGAAAGGCTGGCAAATACTCATATTTATAGGGTATGCAAATGTCCAATCCGATACCATAACGTAGATTATCGGCGACATGTTAATTGCAACACTTTGCCTTACTTATTTATCCATTATTGATACGGGTAAGGGAAATGCCCCACCAGCTGTATACTCACACAATCCTGTGCACCAGTTTGTGTTGCACTATGGCCACAGAGTCGATGTCAATGCAGTTCCCCAGTGTGCCTGAGAGTGTTGAGCTCTGCTGTTGTCGCAACGGAGCTGAACAGTTGTGGTCCTTGCTGGCTGTGGTTCTGCTGCTGCTGCTCCTGCGCTGATGATGTAATCTTGTTGTTTTAACTTTTCGACTGGGCTGTCCGTCGTTGTATCCGCCTGCCTGCCTGTTTGAGTTTTCAGTATATTCTTGTCATCGGTGGGTGCTTGGCGCTTTGTTTTATGTTTGTTTTGTTTTGCTATTTTCGTTTAGTTTTCATAGCGAACGTTACCTGGACGACCAGCGCGTCGCCTCGACTAATGTGTGTTCACCTGAGTTGAGCTTGAGGGGGTGCTGTAGAACAATAGCTGCTGCTGCTTGATTGGGGGCGGCCGCCGAAACTCGGTCAGGATTTCGTGTTCGTGTTTTGTATCTAAAATTAAGCCACTACATAATTTGTTATAGCCAGTGTTTTATTTGTTATTGATTGCTGTAAGTCTTTCCAATTGAGTACACCAAAAACTTGACAGGAGCGAACAGCAGAACACTTAGGCTCGAAGCTGAAGGAGAATTAGCAGTGGAGATAACTTTTGCCACTTTATTGGCCAATCCAAATCGACCATAAGGCATCTTGAATTATTAGCAACGCGAAATGAGGAGTCAAGCTAAGAACAACTCAGCCATACACAATATTTTCACCAGCACTGTAATCCAACGATTGTCATGGCCACTTATTTGGCTACCTGCTTACGGCTATTTGTGCAGGTAAGCAAATGACAATGGGTATTTTTGGAAAATTATTGAAAATTCCAAAGACAATTAGCTATTGAGTTCCTGGAAAGAATTGACATTAATTGCAAAAGGGACAACGAAGAATGCAAGGACAACTGGCAAAACAAATGGCCGTGGCATAAGAGGACTATAAAGCAGGACTGCAGTGCACGTCGCGTAATCAGTTGTCTGTGCAACTGAAGTGAAGCAAGTGCCTCAAAATGAGTTTTCTTAATCAATTCAACTTGTTGCTTCGTCTAACGCTCCTGTTCACCATATTGAACGAGGCACGCACGCTGCCGGCACTGGAAACTGCATCGGGTGCAACAAACGTCAACAACTTAGAAGAGGTGTATAAGCTACCAGACACCAACATCGATTCGAATTCATTAAATGAGCCAGTCTTAACAGTTGTCAATACAACCAGCCAAACAGGATCAGACACCACTGATGCGCAGGAGTCTGCAGTGGTAAGTGCAAATAACAACACTCAAATAAATAAAAAACAGTTGCCTCAACTAATCTTCTCATAGCCTGGTGATAATGTGGCCAGTGCGAGCAGCAACGAGGCAATGTCCGTCTACGCTGGCGGACTGATAACCCCCGAGGCCTTTCAGCAGTACTTGAGTCAGTATAGTGGTGCAGCGGGTTTGGCACCGCTTGCAGCCGCCTATCCGGCGCCAATAACAGGCGCGCCCGGCATCTATCCCTATCCGGGTCCCATAATGGTGCAGACTGGCTATGAGGGCTTCTTGGTGCCGGCGAATCCAGCTGGCTCCGGAAGTGTTTCAGATGCGAGCACAACAATAGCAGCAACAGCTCCTCCGCCCGGCTTAAATCCCCTAATGGCCTTTGTGTCCAGATTGCTGCCCAGCATACTGATGTCCACGCTGTTTCGCATTGCAGCCGTTGTGTTATCCGCCGTGGGCGTCATTCTCTTTGGAGGCGCCATTACCAATGCTCTTTGCCGGCTGACGCCCATCTGCGAGATTCCTGGCAAAGCCGCCGACTATCTACGCTCTGGTGGGGCACAGGATGTGGGCCGTATGATAGCTGAGGAAATTACGCCGGAACGCGTGAGACGAACCACGGAATTTGTGCGCAATGCCATTCACAAGTATCGCCAGCTGCAGACGCTTGTCGAGTAGGAGAAGAAATACAAAAGAAGGATTCGACAGTAGGAAGAGCTTTGTTGCCACTAAATGGTTAACGTGATGAGATTTTGTGTTAATTGTAATAATTTGCCTGTAAACATGAATAACTGAAATATATACTTTTAATTGTAGTCATTACAATTATTGTGTCCTTTATTCAGGGGACGGCGGGCGGGCAGGCGGGCGTCTACTTATTTTCATCAGTGCGATAAATTATATATCTGGCTATTTTCAAGACCATTAAAACCCACATATAAATTTAGCGTAATCATCGAACTGAATCATAATTTGCTTGAATTATTTTAAGTATAGTTAGTAGACAAGTTGAGTCACTCCTCAGACTGTTGCTTGCAAATGTATACAAATAAATATTCATATCTAAACGTAATAGATAAAATTAAGTAACCTCTTTGTTAACTATGTACAATTACATTTATTTAGTTGAATATTCAATTCATTATTATAGAAAATAATTTAGGCATTCACTGCCTTGAGCTTGGAGTCGATCCACTCCTTTGTCTTCTGCAAACCTTCCCAGACTTCATTCCATGCGGGGGTCTCCTTCTTGGCATTCTCGAACCACTTGGCAACGCTGGGATACTTGCTAAGATCGAAGCCCATTACGACCAATGTCGAAACGGAGGACAGAATCGAAATGTCAGCGATTGTCAGCTGACCGCCAGCAACATATTGCTGACCTTGCAGGAATGTGTCCAGGAAATCAAGAGCAGTTTCAATTTTTTTGTAGTCTTCTGGATTAGCGGGCTTGCCCTCACGAATTTGTGGGTAGTAATAGTCACCAAATGACTTGTACAAAACACCCATATCGAAGTACAGTCGCTGATTGATTAAAGCTTGTTCCTTTGGGTCCTTGGGATAGAGAGAATCGTCCTTGCCGTACTTCTCAACCAGGTAGATGAGAATGGCACGAGATTCCCACAAAGCCAGACCGTTGTCCACGAGTGTTGGAATTGTGTGCTGTGGATTGATCTTCACGTACTCCGGTTTCAGATGTTCGCCTTCCATGATGTTAATCAATTTCTTGTTGAGCTCAACTCCCAGAGCCTTCGCCGTCATTATCACTGATGCGCAGGGGGCCGATCCAGGAAGATAATAGAAGTCCATGTTGAAATTAACTGCTTTCGCTTTCTAACTATGAATGCCAACTGACGGAGAACGAGTAGCACCTATGGGTTTTATACCAAAAATACTGTACACATTTATATATAATTATCTTTATTTGTTTTTGGTTTGGTAATATAAATATGTTTGTCATTATTACTTTTGGTTTCTCGCGTGGGACCGCATAAAAGCCGTTATATTTCGTCCGCGCGTTATCTATCTATATCTGTATCTATAGTTAATACTGATCGATAACACGAAAATACATTGTGAAAAATAGTTATCAAATTTGAAAGTGCTGTAAAAGATTGTTAGTTTGTATTTTCCACATTTGTATGGTTTTTTACTACTACTACAACTGCAATAATAAAAGTTTTCGCTTCAGCGTCATATATTACAATAAGCTGTCATAGAAAATGCACATCGAGTGCATTAATTACATAGCATAATCAGGTTTTGACAATATCACGATACTTCATGCCGTAGAAGAAGTTAAAGAAAATATGTGCAAGGGTTTCGAATTTTCCGTCACAATCGAGGTAGTTAAATATACGAGTACACACAAGTTCATAAATAATTTGATACACTCTACTGAACTCTCGCGAGGGTTTACTATGCTCAAACACCCAAAACAACAGAGAAATAGAGACCATATTGGTGATTAAAACATATAAGTATATATATTATTATTATATTATGTTATGTTATGGATTAGTACAGTCCTGGCTTATTTGGAACTGCCCTCACATGATAATTCCACAGGCCCAGTCTCCAAATTTAAATGTTATTTAAAATTTGTGGGCTCTGCTGGAAAATAACATCCGGAATCACAGATCTGATGGATGAGTGAAGCAAAATCAGTCCAGAAACTATCCGGAAGCTGGTATCTTCCATGAATAATAGGTTAAGGGAAGTTATTAAGGCTAAAGGATATCATACTAAGTATTAACATCCTTATTTAAGTTTTTATACGCCTAATATGTTACTTTTCTAAGACTGTTCCAAAAAAACTTTGACATGTATTTTGGATATGTTTTCAGTTTTTTTTACTAATTTTAGTTAATTAATTGATATTTTAATAAAAACTGAAGTTTCCTTTTCAAACGTGATATAACATAAAAAAATGGCATTTAAACATTTTGCGTTTGTTTTTTTGCTTAAGCCTTATAGCACTTTAAATTTTTTGCTAGGCGCTGTTCCAGTTGAACTGTGAGACACTGTATATAAAGCCTTCCATTGTTCGGCTACTATTATTATTATTTTGAGCGACCATTTTTGAGAGACTAGTTATTTGAATTGTCTTTTAACTACACTTGTCTAATATATTTGCCATTTAGGGATTACATTTAAAATTTGTTCAACAGTACTACTATCATTTTGAGTGTGGATAGAATAAGTTTATGTGTGTATGCAAACAACTTCTTTTTATTATACTTTCATCTTAAATTGATAATTAATATTTTATTTTTAGCGAAATACATATTTCAGCTTATAATTTATTTCTTACGCATTTCTTCAAGGCGCTCCTTCAGTTTAATCAAACCCTCTTGGTTCTCACTCCAGCCAGGAATCACCTTTTCGGCATTGGCGTACCACTTGGCCACGTTCGGATAGTTGCTAAGGGGAAAGCCCATTAGTGTAACAGTTGAAACGGAGGCCGCGATGGAAATATCGGCGACCGTCAGTTTACTGCCGGCCACAAATTGCTGTCCTTCCAGGAATGTGTTCAGGAAAGAGAAGGCAGATTCTACCTTCTTGTACATCTCAGGATCTGCTGGTTTATTGAATCGGATTTGCGGATAGTAATATTCGACGAACGACTGGTACAGCACGCCCATATCGAAATAAAGACGCTGATTCACTAGCGCACGCTGCTGGGGATCCTTGGGATAGAGCGAGTCGTCCTTGCCGTACTTTTCAGCCAGATATACGATAATAGCACGGGACTCCCACACTCCGAATCCATTATCCACGAGCGTTGGAATCGTATGTTGTGGGTTGATTTTTAAGAACTCAGGCGTTAAATGCTGTTGCTCGCTAGTATTAACTAACTTCTTATTCAGTTTGACGCCCAATGCGGCAGCCGTCATAAGGACGGAACGGCATGGCGGAGAAGCAGGTGAATAATAAAAGTCCATTTCAAATTATCGCTCGTGTCAAACGCTTTCAGAGTGTAAGAGTGAACTGAATTCTCTTGCGAGTTGACCCAGCTATTATACTCAGCCGGACCTGGCGAACTCAGCCAAAAAAAAACAAAACAAAATTAATTGGTTGTTATCGCTCTGCCCCATTCGCTCATTATCTGCCGGTGGGTTGGATAGATTGCTTTGTCATTGTCTCTCGTGTGTAATGTATTTAATGATAAGTTAGAATATTCCAGTCAAGAGCGCCTAATAAGGAGATACTTTGAGTACATATTATGAATGTATCAACTCTCTTAAGCACAGCTTTACAAGCACGAAACTGAAACTAAAATCCTTTGTTTGCGTCTTCTTTAATTCGTAGCAAACTTTACGACAAAATTATAATACCCTTCACAACTTGTGTGTATATCGATTGTCAACTCTGTTTCCATTGTGAAATAGTTTTTGAGACATTTAATAAATGTATATTTTACAGTAGTAGTAGTAGTAGTAGTAGTAGTACACCAAATTCATGTGGAAACACAAATATTGAGGAATCGAGATGTATACTCTTTTCAGTTAACTAAATTGCATACTTTAAATGTATTTTTGTCTGTGTCTTTCAATGGTAATAAATGTAGTATAATATATATGTATATGCTAGGCGGTAAATATATTTTTTGTCTACTAAAAATATAAACATAAGTTGTTTATACCTTATCTTTGCACTTTGATAGTTACAGAGTACTAGGTAAAATATGTTGAAGATTTATTTTCTTTTCTCTTAATAAGATCTCTTCGTTTCCAGTGGCTCTTTACTTCTCAAAGCTCTTTGCTTAGCTGTTGATATTCATTCTTCTTGTACCCTGCACGCCGATAAGCAAATAGCATATTATGAATCGTATAGATGTATTTACTATCGAGATATACCTTTCTGTGGTAATAGGCAGTAGTAGCAGTAGATTCAATCTACAGATTCCCGCTTGCTTGCAACTATACGAGCTATGTCTACCCGTTTCTCGAAAAATTGGTACAAAATCGATTACCAAACTACCTTAGGAAATCTATGACAGATTAAGGTGCAGGGTATCTTCAATCCGAGACGTGCGTCGTCGATGTAGGCAAACTGGTTCTCCAGTCATCTGAACGCTGTCTATCACGTAGACACCGTGACTTTTTCTATGTTTCATGCTCTTCGTCATACATCAATGCGTAAAATCCCAACCACTTGTTATGCTAGGAACTTCTTATATTTATCTCTTCTTCGAATTGTGAATTTATGTACAAATGCGTAAGTTGTCGTCATGTAGTGCTATGTTACAGAGTGATTTGGGGTTGCCTCAATGCTTCGAATAATCTCGTCTTTCCGAGAGTGACTAAACTGAGCGCTCTCAACCGATGGCATGCAAAATTTGTCAGTCGTTTGCTCTTTTAAACTGACGCATCGTTTGAGCACTGACGTGTACCAAAGAGAGCAGCGAAATGCTTCAGTTGTTTATAATTAAGTATATTTGCATCGTCATGCTGATAATAAACTTTACAAACTGATAAAAACTACAAAATGTTTGTGAGTACATCGTGATGTTCATAGAATATTCGAGTGTTATTTACAAATAATGTGCAAGTCACTTATTTTTGAGTGCTTGACAACTTGTGTATTTCATCATTGACTTACTTTCCACAGCATAAACATGCTTATTTATGATAATATCAAATTTTAATCAATATTTAACCTTATTACAGGTTTATTTTAGTGTATTTGATTACTTTTGCGTCCACAATTATGTCCTGAGCAGTAAAGGGCAGTCTCTTTGGCTTTTCGATGGTCATTCAAATAATTACAAGGCAAGAAAATAAGGCATGCATTCTAATCACTAAATATGTCAATGCAGACGAAATGTTTGCTTTTATTACAATTTCAGGACATTTTGCGTGACTTCACTTCGTAAATAGGTAACATGAATATTTGTAGTTTCTAGCAAGGGTACATTTCTGTTGTGGCTCAACTCACTCATTGTTGACTTACCGCTTTGGTCACCCTTAATAGCAAACCAATAATTAGAAACTTACATAGAGAAAGAGATATATACATATGTATTCGCGCAAAGCTTGAACAAATGTACTTGGTATATTTTATATTGTTTGTATGTGTGTACATATATATTTTACATTCCTTTCCCGAACGCTTTTACTCTCAATCGATTATATGCTAATGGTGTGGGTAGCTTGATATAAATATATATATAGATACATATATATAATATAATATGCATGTTTGAACTGCTGAAGGTCATTGGTAAGTTGATCATAAGTCTACATTTATTGTAATACATACACATGTTATTAATCGCAACAATCTTAAAGAGTGGTAAGTAATTACATACAGTTCTGCGCAGAGTATATACATAAATAATCACACATACAGATGCAATTTATATGACTGTATTTGTAAGTTATTGTGCTGGTTCCAACAAACAGCTGCCTGATTATTTTCAAATCAAGAGTCAAGTGCTTCAACTTCGAATCGACAGCTGCAAAATTACCAAAGAATTCACTCAAAAGCAGTGAGCAAAAATATTTATAATGTATGTACGTAATAGAATATTGTATTATTTCTAATATGTGTATACCAATACATGAATAACTGCATACAAATGTACGTATAGAGTGGGGATAAAAGGGAATTCTAAACAAAATTTGAGCACGTACAGCAAACAGAAATGAATGCCAAAAAAAAAAATACAACTGTATGTGAATAAATTAGTAAACGGGTAGAATGAGCTGAGAGCGCTGAGCGGCAAAATGACTTTTCTGATATTGTGCCGATCCACAATGTGGTGCAACGAGTTCATTAGAAAGTGGCGGCTTTCTGTGGCACCACAAGTGAAGGGTATACTACTACTGCATGCCTCAGGTGTTTGTTGTTGGCTACAATTTTGATTATATTCGTACGCCAGCCTCACAGCACAGACTTTATAAATTTGATATATATATATATATATATATATATGTTCATATGTATATACATAATCCATGCATATTATATTTGTGTGTGCATAAAGACAAAGCTATATTCAAACATACATACGAACACACACGACAGCAACGGCAAACACGCGAAATGAACTAATGCTGCTGGTAGTCGCTCTTTATGGTCGCTTGCTTTGTATTTAATCTCACTTATGTACATACATATATATATGGGTATATGTGTATGTACATGCTCCCCACGATCCACAAATTCCGTCAAGTTTGTTTGCCGTCTTTATGGCATTAACATTTCGGGCTGGCTGCTCGCTCGTGCGCTCGCGATTCTGATACAGCCGACGTCTATAAAAGCTGACCGGCTCTCCAGAAACCCATCAGTGTTGCTTGATACTTGGTTCAGTGCGTCGCGTCCCAACTACAATCCAAAAAGTAAGTGTCTATGTGTAAAATATATACCTAATATATATATATATATATATATTTATGTATATATATGTATATAATAGTGCCCTTGTGTTTGTGTGTGGCAAAGAACTTGTAAAGAAACGAATAAAAAAGCAAAAAGTTAAAAACAATAGTCATTAAATAGTTAAAGAGAAAAAACAACTACATGTTTTGCGCTGTTCATTTTGTCTGAAATTATGGACCGTGTCGTCTAATCGTCAGTTGTTTTTTTTGTGCTTTTCTAATTATAGTAAAATGGCTGACTTCTACTATTTGCCCGGCTCCTCGCCCTGCCGCTCCGTCATCATGACCGCCAAGGCCGTCGGTGTTGATTTGAACAAGAAGTTGCTCAATCTGCAGGCTGGCGAGCATCTGAAGCCTGAATTCGTGAAGATTAATCCTCAGCACACCATTCCCACCTTGGTGGACAATGGATTCGCTCTGTGGGAGTCGCGTGCCATCCTCGTCTATCTCGTGGAGAAGTACGGCAAGACCGACTCTCTGTACCCCAAGTGCCCCAAGAAGCGTGCCGTCATCAACCAGCGACTGTACTTCGACATGGGCACTCTGTATCAGAGCTTCGCCAACTACTACTATCCACAGGTGTTCGCCAAGGCGCCCGCCGATCCGGAGGCCTTCAAAAAAATCGAGGCTGCCTTCGAGTTCCTCAACACCTTCTTGGAGGGTCAGAACTATGTTGCTGGTGATTCACTGACAATTGCCGATATTGCCTTGGTCGCCACTGTGTCCACATTCGAGGTGGCTGGCTTCGACATCAGCAAGTACGAAAATGTGAACAAGTGGTACCAGAATGCCAAGAAGGTGACTCCCGGCTGGGATGAGAACTGGGCTGGATGCTTGGAGTTCAAGAAATACTTTGAATAAGCCTTATTCCTTTATTGAAGTATTATATTTTATATAATAATTTATTCATACTTAATCACGAAATGACAGGAAATGAAGATTTGAATTCATCAAATGTTGTGTGTTAATTTGCTGATATGCAAAAGAAACTTTTTTCTTATAATAAAAGTGTATTCATTTTTATTGAATACAATATAAGAGATTATATTTATGGCTTTGATTGACTAATCTATGGGCACAACAACTAACTGTATTTGTGCTTGCAACTTGGACAATATGAGTTTGCCATAAATTATAAAATATGTGTGGGGGAAAAAGAGAGAGCTGACAATCATATTCAATTCAATTGTGTTCGAGCGTGCTCTTAAATTTATATTGAGTGTATCCGCATACAGATGCACATGACACATGTACATATCTGTGCACTTTCTCTCTCTGTCTTTCAAGCTATTTGTCGTTTTGTAAAAGGAAAAATAAACTTGCTCTGTTGGGTGCTGTACAAGGCCTTTATCTCAGTCGCTCTCTCTCTCTCTCTCTCTATCTCTCTCTCTCTCTCTCTGTCTATATCTGTCTCTGTCTATCTCTCTCTCGTTGAATGCCGGCCGGTATATTTCAAAACAGTCGCCATGAGTCGAGGCAGTAAACAGGAAGTTTGCGATTGCAAATAAAATGTGAAGAAAATGATTTATTTTTTAGTATATGTATGTATGCAAGTCAACACTGTAATACTAATAGGGACGCACTCGTAGACTTGCTACAAATTAACATATAACTGTAAGCGGAAAAAATACGATTATTAATCGGAAGCTTAGAAACCTGTAGTGAAAGTAAAATGTTTAGGAATGTATAAAAATAAAAGTGAATTTTACAATCGGCTATATCAAATTTAAATTAAATTACAATTATTGAATTTGGAAATTGATAATAGGCAATGTTTTTATTGTTCTGTATACCCTATCGCTATTGCCACAGATGGTTGATGGTGATATTGCTTTGTGGGTATCAAATATCATAATCATAATGCATTATCTGGTGAGCTATATTTATTATTGCTATTCACAGTTGCTTTAAGATAACAACACGAGAGGCGCTTGATTGAATGATTTTAATTATCTATAGAATCTTAGGTACTTGTTATCACAATAAACATTATATAAAGGTTCATATAGTCAACGACTCGCACAACTTTATCTAATCAGTGTTACTAATGTCATTGGGTCATTTGCGGACAGAGTTTATATGTAGGGTGCTGATAGCATCATGTAGTTGACAACAAACATGCAAGCGATTAGATATAAAATAGCTATTTTTGTAAAGCTCGCACTCAACAGCAGTGATTACCTGAAATTTGAAATATAACAATGAAAACGAACAAAAAATGAATCATTTTTTTTTAATTTAAAGAGTGCTAAATTGATTGACACATTATGTAGAGTCGAGTTCCAGTCTTTCTCTTTGACGAATCTAAAAACAATAATTTTGCCAATTATCACCTTGCCCAAGTCATTATTTGTACCTTTGCAGTATATATGTTCATAGAAGCTCCGACAGCTCAGTGGCTTGCGGCTATTTATTAGAAAAACAGCTCAACGAGAAACCCAAAAACAGGTAATACTTTTACTACATTTACAAGTTGTATATACATTTTGGTTTCTGACATTTATTATGTCATCCAAAGAAAGTGATTACTCGAAATGATGGCTATGCTTGGCTGGGTTTCTTTGTATGTTTGTTTGATTATATTTAGTCGCTTTGTGACAGCTTTTGATTGAAGCGAAATGTTTTTTATTTATTTTTTTTTTGTTATTAACGCGCCTCTAACAGTAGGCAAATGGACTTCTATTATCGACCCGGATCTGCGCCCTGTCGAGCGGTCATTATGACGGCCAAGGCAATTGGTGTTGAATTTGATAAGCTGATTTTCATCAACACGCGGGCCGGAGACCAGTTAAAGCCGGAGTATTTGAAGTTGAATCCACAACACACCATACCCACACTTGTGGACAATGGCTTCTCACTGTGGGAATCGCGTGCCATAATGGTCTACTTAGTGGAGGCGTATGCCAAGGACGACGCCTTATACCCGAAAGATACGCAGAAGCAAGCGCTGATCAATCAACGCTTATACTTTGATATGGGCACATTATACAAGAGCTTTGCTGATTACTACTATCCGCAGATCTTTCTGAAGCAGCCGCCAAATGAGCAGCACCACCAGAAAATTGTGGTTGCCTTTGAGTTGTTAAACACATTTCTGGAGGGTCAAAGCTATGCTGCTGGCGATAGCTTAACCCTGGCTGATATTTCCCTGCTGGCCTCTGTTTCCTCCTTCGATGTGGCAGGTTTTGACTACAAGCGCTTTGGCAATGTGGCCAGATGGTACGATCTGGCCAAGCAAGTAACTCCCGGCTGGGATGTCAACTGGTCGGGTTGCCTCGAGTTTCGCAAGTATTTTGTCAATTAAGCGATAAATATGAATTCTGTTTCTAATAAAGAAAGCTTATTTTATTGCACTTGATTCTTTAACTACACACTAAACATTGCACTTGGTTTACTTAGTAACTAAAACAATGAGTTCGATTTGCTAAACTCGAGCGGACGTCGAAACGACTGCTCCAGGTTATGTAACCGCTCCTCCAAATCATTCATCGAGTTGCGCAGCGCGTGTCCCCGTGGACGTAGTGATATTTGTGGCGAATGCTGCATTAAATCATCCTTGACGCCCGAAAACGAATGACGCACACAGGATGAGCGCTTCTCGAACTTGGTGTTCTGATAATGCGGATTCGGATGCTGATGCTGAAGATGCGTACGATGCTCACAGTTGCCAGTGCGGCAATTGTGCGTCACCAGCGGCTCATCCGTTTTCAGTGAGTCCTCGTAGGTATCACTGCGGCAAGAACAAACAAAATTGTTAGCATGTATGATCAATAAGTAATCTTTAACATCAACCTGCTGTCCGTGTGTGGATTCTGGCGGAGCTCCATGTGCGCTTTGGCATGTCTGGGACAGAGCAGCTCCGCATTGCTGGCACGCTTGGAGCTGCCGTGCTGAAAGGAGTCAGGCGATGTCTCATACAGCTCACGACTACTGAGAAACTCCACGCCCGAATCCTGGCCAGTGGAGTGCAGCGAGAAAAGCGACGTTTCATAATTGTTACTAAAATGATTCAATTAATCAAATGCTTAGTGCTCAAGTTGAGTGTACCTCGCTGCCATATACCCTGTACTCTTGCCGATTCTTAAACAACTTCCATAGCCAAACAATAAATAAAAACTTGCTCTGAATTTCCTGTAGATAAGTCGAAATATTTTAAACAAAAGCTTTAAAGTATGAAATATGAACATAATATCGGCGAAGTATTTGAAGATTAAAATTAATCAACGGACAAACAGATTAATCGGCTTTTGGTGTTTTAAGAAAGAACGGAGTTAAATTGCCGACATTTAAACATCGCTAACATTAGAGAAATTAAACGATTGTTCCTAGGAAAGCTATATGATATGGTGATCCGATCTGTCTAGCTCCAATATATGTATTGGCGGCTGGCTTGCATAGAAACAGACCATGACTATATCGACTCGGCTTCTCTTCTTCTTTTTAGAGCGTACATGGTATTGTTGGCTTTTTTTTTAATATCTTTCCAAGTGATACTCACAGGTTGTTCACTGGCTGACAGGAATTGTATTTGAGCACAAATGGAGCATTGCCATCGGCAGTAGTTGCTGCTGCTGCTGCCGCTGCCGCCTTGGCAATGGACTTGGGCAGCGGCACATCTATATATTCCCGCTGGCACTGCTGCTGCCTGGGATTAGAGAATCACTGTAATTTGAACCAGTTCTGCAAGGCAGCGACATCACCTCGATTTACTCTGATCTACTCACTCGTTCAGGTACTGATGATGCTGTTGCTGTGTGACCAGCGCCTGTTGCTGATGATGCTGGTGCAGCTGCTGTTCCAGTTTCTCCGTGGCCGTTGCTGTCGACTGCGTCTGAGCCGAGGAGCACACCGATTCGGGCATGAAGGCGCTTGTCGGGCGCTGCCCGTTGCTGCTGCTCCCGCCCTTGCTGCAGCGCTGATTGTGCCGCAGCTGGCGCTGGCGTCGCTGCTGCGTGCGAGACTGGTTGATGCCGGCTATTGTATAGGTGAGTCCGGCTTCGGAGGCGGCAAAGTCGCGCTGTGACCACAGCTGGCTGTTAAGTAAATATAAATGGTTTATTGAGTGGCTTTGACGACATTCACATTTCACATTCCGAATCCGCATTTGAGTTGCAGTTGTCAACACATTCGGAGAGCTAAGCTTAATTGCCAGCAGCTGATTTGATGTCTCTGGTTGCTGTTGTTGTTGTTGTTGGCTTGTAAGTATTTTTTTTTTACAGTTAGATTTCCAGCGGGCAGGTGAGCAGTAACAGTAGCCGGTTATTCACTGCACCACTAGACAACCAACCAACAACAACAACAACGACAACAACAACTAAAGCATTCGATCTTCAGGATTTATTTGACGGCCTTAGATTAAGTATGTGCTTTATATTACGTATATATATGCATATATTTAAATATATCGTTGAGCTACAGTCTTTCAGCACAGCAGTGTGTGTGTGTGTGTGTTGTGTATTAATTTCTTTTACCGTTTTTGTCGCAGGCATAGATAGCAACAGGCGGCTATAATGGCACCCAGACTGATCAGCGCCAGCAGCACCAGAGTCACAAATTCCAGGCCGCCCACATAGCTGGAGTTGGATGCGTGCGTGGGTCGCGGTGCCTGCCCAAACTCGGCCAATTCGATGATTCGCGGCATAGCCATACTGCTGTCCACATGCTGCTGCTGCAGCTGCTGCAGCTGCAAGGCATCCAACTGTAAGCCGGCCAAGGATCTGCAAACAGAATATTATACATGTCATTTCCACATATCGCCTTTGGTGGTTCATTTGAATTGCTTACTCTTGCAGCTGCTCCATTTCCACAATTGAATTGGTGTGTGGATCCACGGCATAGATGTAGGCATTAGTGCTGCCCAACAGAAAGACACAAGAACAGAATACAGAACGTTATTAGAAATTCAAGTGGATTAGACAACCCCAACCACTTTTAACTCGTACATCTAGCATTTTTCTGATAGAATGATTATATGCCTAATCTTTTTATATGAAATATAATTAAATATATATTCTAATAGATGGCATTAAACTCTCTAATGCGATAACACTTATTATATATGCATATTATGATAGATACTATGCATATGCATAGATAGATGGATACTAAATTTTTACAAGGGCACAAACATGTTAAATTTATCATTTAAATTTTCTGAGTTCTAGTATTTATTACGCTTTTGGAAATTCTGAATTAGATGTTTTCAATTTGGAGCCTTGCGACGAACTTAGTATACAATTTTTGCGTGCTTAATATGTGTTGAAGACTACTTCGATTCCATATACATACATTTGCTTTAAACATTTGCTTTAAACTTACGCCACTTCGGTTCCGCTTGAATTCGGTTCCAGCAGACGAACTCGAACATCTTTTCCAATAGCGCCGCTTAGTGCTTCCATTAGGCTATCGATGCGCCGCTCAACATCCACCGGCTTGCCGGCCACGACGAGACGCACCTGCTTGGCCTCGTCTATGATGTAGACGAAGACATTGACAATGCCGCTGCGTCCATCGTCGGCACCCATGCGATCGGTGGCCTTCACATCGAAACCGTAGATGCGCTCGTCCAGCGGTAGATCGCCCAGTAGGCGAATGTTGCCCGTAAGATCATCGACGCCAAACAGGCGAGTGGGTTCATTCAACAGACGATAGCGTATCTCCGCGTTGAGTCCCTCGTCTGCATCCTCGGCACCGACACGGGTTACATGATACCCAAAGCTAGCACTGCGTGGCAGAACGGCCACAATTGGCTGGCCATTGCCGCGGAACTTGGGTGAATTATCATTTTCATCTGTGATGCGCACCAGGATGCGGCACTCGCTGAGCGAGAGTCCCTCGACGCGCTCATCCACCACCGGATAGGAGACTCTGGCATAGTTGCGTGCCTCGCGACTAATGCGATCGGCGCGAACCCGCAGCTGATAGCGTGCGATATGCTCCCGGTCGAAGGGTTTGAGGGCATAGAGCAGCATATTCTTGGCATCGTATTCGAAGGGTGGATGGGCGTCCGACTCGTCGAGACCCTCCTCCAGCCAAAGCGACCAGCGATAGTTTTCGGCATTCAGGCCGGCTGTCAGATTAAGACGCATTACCTCGATAGGCGCTTCATTGTTCTCCGTCAGCTGGACATCGTAGTAGGAGTGCTGGAAGATGGTCACATTGATCGGAATTTCGGGCTTGGGTGCCGCCGTTGGCTCCGTCACTGCCTGACCCTGCAGATTGATGAGGACCACTGCTGTGGCGGAAAGCGCTGGACTGCCAAGATCCGAGGCTATAACAGACACATTCATGTGCTCATAGTCATTGTAGCCACGAATGTTGGACACCGTGGTAATGGTGCCGTCGCGGGAGTCTATTTGAAAGACGGGCGCATGCAGCTCCTGATGCAGTATGGAGTAGAGCACCAGTCCATTGCCATTGCCCACATAATCCTTGTCAATGGCAGTCACCTGCTTGACAAACATGCCCGGCAGCGTGCTGCGATCCAGATACGCCTTATAGACGGGCACCATCATTGTGCGATCCACCAGGTCGGCTATAAATTTGACCGCCTTGGCCTGGTCGTCGTAGCCAATGAACTCGGGCCGATTGTCGTTGATATCCAGCACATTCACCTCCACATCCACGCTGCTCGACAGACGATGCATGGGCTCCGCATTATCGCTGGCGATCACGTGGAAATTGTACTTGGCCCGCAGCTCTCGATCCAGTTGCCCGTTTATCTTGAGCACACCCGAGGTGGGCTTCACAGTAAAAGGCAGCTGCTGATCACCCAGCGAATACGTTATATTCGCATTCTCACCATAGTCCATATCAATAGCCAGCACCTGACCCAGCACGCTGTCCTTGTAGTCACCCTCGGCTGTGTCGAAACTGTACCAGGACTTCTTAAAGGCCGGCACATGGTTGTTCACATCGATGACTGTGAAGCGCACGCAGGTGGAATCCCTTAAGCCATCTATATCGGTTACGCTTAGATTCAGCCAGATCTCAATGTTAGCTGCCAAGGGATAGTTAACGGTTACCTCGCCACTCAACTTGTCAATGGCAAAGTGGCGTACGGAATGCAGCTTGATCATTGGCATACCAGGTGATCGCTCCACCTGCTCGCCCAGCAGCTCATAGTGGAGCTGGGCATTTCGACCGAAATCCTCATCGCTGGCACTTAGCTGCAGCAGCTTGGCCCCCACCGGCGTGTCCTCATATATGGCGAATAAAGGACATTTTATCGGGATGCCGCGTGCCATCCGACGTCGTGATTTAGCTCGACCAACAACGCCAACGCCAACGCTGCGAGCCTTCTCCCTCTCCGTGTGTAATCTCGGCGAGCCGGGTATGTGGTAAGCTGGTGGCGCCATCATCATGGAACCAGCACCAGCTGGTGGCAGTACCATGCCATTTGAGCTCTCCACAAAGTAGATCTCCATATCCGTATTGTATTCGCGTATCTCCAAGCGAGAATCCTTGAACACCGAAATGCGCTCGAATATGGGTCCATTATCGTTGACATCCGCCACGAGAATGGTGAGATGCGCATAGCCCGACAGTCCCCCAATGTCCGCGGCCACAATCTTCAGATTGTAGAGCTGTTGTTTCTCCCTATCCAGACCCCGCTTGCCCGAATAGCTGATACGAAAATAGGGACCAGTGCTGAGCTTGAAATTTGACTGCATGAACGAGGTGTGCAGTTCCTGGTACTTGAACTCATCATTCCACTGATCGGTCAGATTGAATATGTTAAAGGCACCCGTGCTGGGTGGCAGCTTGTGCTGGCTACTATTACTCCCAATGCTTGAATTAACATACTCAATGCTAAACTGATCGCTGTAGTCACCCTGCAGTTGGACGCGAAACTCAGCATTGGGACCCTCGTCGGCGTCGTTGATTTGGATGGCCTGATTCATGGAGAGCTCGGTGCCCAGAGCGCAGTTCTCATTGATTAGGCCGACGTATGTGAGTGCACTAAATTTGGGTGCATTATCGTTGACATCGTCCACCTTGATATTGACCTGATAGATGCCAGCTCCGCTCACCAGACCCGTGCTGTACTCCACAATCACTGTCAACTCATAGCTGTCCTGCTGCTCCCGATCCAAACCAATCAGGGTCAGAAGTGTACCATCTTCGGTGATAGTTATCTTATTGATCACCTCCTGCTGGTTGGCTATAATGTAGCGCAGCTTCAGATTTGAGTCCCCCGCCAGGCGCCGCGGCAGTCGCCGCTTGGACTTCGAACTACGACTGCGATTGCGACTCCGATAGCGACTGCCCGTGGTAAGATTGGCACTTCCCACAGCTGCGGATAGTTCGCGAAAGCTTCCCAACTCATTGTTGGCCACATTCAGGGCATTCTTGTAGAGCAGTTGTCCAATAATGCCACCCACCAGATTCTCCTCCACATGGAAGTTGATGATATTCATATTGATTTCTCTGCAAGTCAAATATTAAACCCAGATAAATTAATTCTATTCAAGTTAATTCTGATTGATAATATGTATTTTTTAGACGGGTGAAAAAGTTTGATTCAAGTTAATTCTGATTGATAACAAATATTTATCAGCTGGCTGATAACATTTAAACTGACAACAAATTGATTATAAAAATGTCAACTAAAATTTATACTCACTCAATGACTGGTCGCAGTGGAATTTTGTCCGGCGCTGGCTTGCTTACTATGTGTATGGTTAGGTTCGTTATCAGGACACCCTCATCGTTGAGCTCTGGGGAGGCTGCTGTTGTCAGCGGAGGTGAGCTGCGTGACACGACCAACGGCTGCGATGAATTGGCAAAGAGCTGTAATTGAAGCCACTTCAGTTCATACATACAATTCATACTTCTGCATTTCTGGTTCCTACTCACATAGTTGGCCACTGCTTCAAAATTATAGATTTGCCTTTTGAATTCGGATAACTCGCGGATGACTGTGATAATGCCGGATCTCTCCTCGATGGCAAATGGTACACCCTCCGAATATGTGTGCAAAAGATCGTACATTATTTCATCCTCACCATCGTATATCAGTGTGGTGCGCACCTGACCCACCGATGTGCCCAGCGGTGTATTTGCTCCCACCCAAAACTGATAGGGTGCGCCCACAAAATCAATGGCCTGATCATCGATGGTTGCATACACCTCAATGGTGATCACAGCCAAGGAGAAGCGACGCTCTGAGGGATTCGTTGGCTGATCACTGGCCTCCACAAATACCGCAATGCGACCGCGTCGCAAAGGTCCAGCCACATAGATAGTGCCATTTTTGTTGTCCAATCGAAAGGGTATATAGCCGCTGCCCTTGGGCCGCTGTAACTCATATAGTAGCTGACCATTGGGTCCCTCGTCCGGATCATGGGCGACCACCCGACCAATTTTCGAGCCCACTGCTGCTGTGATAGGCACTTTGAACTCGAATAAATTACCATGATCGAACTTGGGATTGTTGTCGTTGCTGTCGAGCAGTGTGATGTCCACTCGCACCATATTGGGACCCGGTGCCTTCAGATGCTTATCGTCGAGATAGGAGGGATTACGTTCCAGTGCCTCCACTCTCAGCTGAATGGATCTGCGTTGCTCCCGATCGAGCAATCGATCATCGCGCACTGTAATCCAGCCGGTGCGCGAGTCAATGCGAAATGCACCCGAAGCTGTTTGGTTCTCCACAAGATTGTAGACGAACTCGGAGTTTTCACCCTGATCTCGATCAATGGCATTCACCTGTAATACACTGAAGCCAGTGGGCAGATTCTCCACAATGGATATATTGTAGAAATCCGCCTCGAATTCGGGCACATTGTCGTTCAAATCGAGCACCTCCACTTCGATGCTGGGGAAAAGAATTTCAATCAGTATTTAGTATATAGTTAGATAATTGCATATGAATAGCAATATTCACCGTGCTAGGGCTTTCTTCAGTGGATTATCCTTCTGTCTAGCCTCTAGTTGAACCACAAAAGTGTTTCCTGGCAGACTCTCCTCCTCCAGATCGATCTCTTTCTGCAGATACATAACCCCATTGTGGGCATTAACCCGAAACAGCTGCCGTTCATTCCCCGAAATGATGTCATACACGAGTGTGGCATTAAGTGAATCCTGATCGAATGCCATTATCGGTGGCGCAAAGTAAAGCGGAATACGTACGGGCATTCCTGTCATCGGATAGAACTCGTTGATCCTGGTGCGATAGACACCCTCAGTGAACTTGGGCGGCAGATCATCCACATCCCGAACATTGATGGTGATCGTGGTGTTCGCCTGGTTGGCGGGCGTCCCACGATCCCAGACAATGATGGGCAACTTGAACTGACGTATGCCATTATCAAAGTCCAGCTCTCGCTTAAGTATAAGCAACGGTCGATGCGGACTTTTTAGTATAAAATATGGTCTACCATCTGCAGATAGCTGTTCTGGAACTGTGGACATGGTGAACTGCACCTCCGAGTTGGGCGTATTGGGCTTATCTCGATCAAATGCTTGCACGCCATCAAAGATGATGCTATCAACCGATGTATTTTCATCCACATCAACCACATAGGGCACATTGAGAAACTCGGGTGCATTATCGTTGACATCCTCTATGTAGACAGTGATGGAAAGATAGCTGCCCTATGGGTAGAAAAATGTAAAAACTTTTCAGATAACTTGGTAATTTTCGATGGGAATTGAAGTTGAGAGAAGTAGTGAGATATTGATAAAGATAAAGAGAGAGAGAGAGAGAGAAAGAGAAAGACAATGACGGCGTAATCCATGCTGAGAAAGATATATCATCACAACCCACAATTTAGCTATAATTTTTAATAGGAAGAGCTTATAAATTTTGAGTGAGCTAAGCAAATTAAAAAAAAAGAATATATTGGAAATTGATTTAATTCCAAGAGAAGTTAATCTAATCTAAACTAAGCCTTAGAAAGAAATCAAATTAAGCGCACCTCTTCGAGCTTCTCGTGCTTGCCGGCGCAGAGTATGCGAAACTTGAGCAGATTCCTGGGCACATCCCGATCGACGAGACGCTCCAGAGAACGCGCCAGGCTAACCACGAGAGTTGTGGCATTGTGTTCCGTTAGATTGAAGTACTTGTGATCGCCGGTGGCATCGGCGCCCTTGAGGGCGACACTAGAGCGTGGATAGGCCTGCAGTCTAAGAATTTCCTTGCCCACCTGAGCATCCTCACGGAGCCGTATGAAGCGAACACCTTCACTTTCCGCCGCAACGCCATCTAGCGAGTGGAAGGCGCAGCTGGCCGAGCTGGCTAAAGTGGAGCAGTTATAGATAATAGTTAAATATTAGAGACCGACCAAAAACAAAAACCAAAAAAATAAAAAAATACGATGACAAATTATCTACACTGTTTCTCTTTTATTTGGCATGCTAATTGAGCGCTGAGAACCGAAAACGGAAAAAAAACAATTGAAAATCTCCATAAGGCAACGTGCGAAGCGAATCTTTGGGCCAATTGTTGTTGTTGGTTGTTGGAGTAACTGCTGGTAACGACTAGCCAAAACTTTCTACGTTTGTCGCGTGGCTGGGCGTGGACACGCCTACCTGCTGCAAGTCACACCCCCCTCACTCCCATCGCTCCCCGTCACGTTCTTCGTTCAGCTGCTGTGATTTTCATGAGCAGTTGCAACACTTTTCCAACATGCATTCAACATTCAACTGCCGCTGTTGCCATCTCTCATCTTGGGACGCCCGACTGCAATCAGCGAATTATTTTTGCGTTAAGGCTCGCAATTCAGTTCCCACCCTCATGACATAATTAGACATGTTTCAGTTTTGTTGTTGTTGTTTTTGTTATTGTTGCAAGTGCAGCGCTGCAGCAGCTACCAAATGTGCTTCGAGTGACGAGTTGTCGCAGTTGCTGTTGGGTTGTCAGCCTGAGTTTGGGTGTCTTGTGCCTTGTCTTGTCTTCACTGACTTACTGCCTCAGTGGCTGACTTTCTGACATTTTTTCGGAACATCTAGTACACGGCGAGAAACTATTATTTGAGTTGTCTTTTTGTCTTTTTGTCTGGCTGCTTATTGTTGTTGCTGCTGCTTGTTATTGCTGGAGTGAAATCTTCACAATCGTTTCTTAGGCTTTACTTCTTTATTGTTAGTCTTATTTCATGTTTTTTTTTTCTATATATATATATTTGTGTACTATGCAGTTGCTGATGCCAGAGATTGCAATGTGAGTTGCAGTTTCTATTTACTTGCAGTTTCTAGCTTGTTTCGGTGTGAACTCTGATTATTTGCCAAGCACACAAACAAATATAAATATATACATATATATATATATATATATTTATATATATATATGCATTTCATGTGCAAATGTTGCTTCGCAGTTGTGCCACAAAGCCTGATTGCGCCGGAAATGCAGAGAAGGCAACTTTTTGGGGGAGTTGCCAGTGCCGAGATTTTGGCTCCGAAACGAATTTAAAACTCAATTTTCACACAAGCTATTAAATTCATACATCCAAAGAAATGGTGAATAAGTAAAGCTGCTTTCAATTATTCAAATGATTTTTCTCAATTTATATCAAAGTCGTTGCACTCATTTGTCATTATAAATAAATTGAATGAGAAGTAGTCGGAAATATTATTCACAACAGACGCAAAGTTTAATCCAAAAATTATTCAGTTCGATTTTATTAATATTTTAAGCTTATTATACATTTTTTAATGACCACTCATGTGGCACAAAATATATTTGATTGATAGATTCAAAGGAAAGTTGTTTTTCCTGAGATTAAATCGTTTTTTACTCAGCGTACAATATTTTCATTATTATTTTTATGATTTTATTCGTTTGTGCAATTTACAGCTGGCAGCCACTTGCATATGACATCAATAATTGCTTTCTGATTTATTTGATGATCACATTGAATTAGTTTATGTAAAACTGTCACAGTTGATGATCATATGTCATAGTTGTTAAACAGATCCAGTTCACATAGTGCGTGTGATGTTTTTTATTTTTAATTTTCCACAGCTTATCACACATTCACTGTCAATGCTCCCATTAAACATAAATTATATATAATTTGAATTCGTTTATGCTAAACACTCGCATCCCATTCACTTGTCTGGAACACTTAAGAATTAAGTTCAAGCGGCCAGTGTTTATATTTTTCCAGGTAACACACACACACACACACACACATATATATAAATTAACATTTAATGAGAACGTTGCGGAACTCTTTAAGTGCCGCCAGTTCTTCATGACAAGTTTTGCGACTTGTTTACCCATAATTTTGGGGCGATCTCTGACGGTGTTAAAGGTGTTGCCGAGCAATTCAGGAGCTGGTTAGGAAATGGGTGAGCAGGTTGTTGGTTGTGGCACAAGTTGCATCAGCAAAGTGACCACAAATTAAACAATTGGCACACTGCAACGATGCTGCTTCATTTAACTGTCGCCTCAATATAAATGTAAATTTACGAATTTTTGATTTGAAATCCGGGTTATTTAACGGTTCACCAATAGCCCCAACGAGACAAACAAGTTGGTTAATGCATTGAAGCAACAACAATAAGATAGACAAAAGACGAAAGACGTCTGACTTGACAAATCGGCTCGCAGTTGCACGCACAACTCTCTAACACACACAGACACACACACACACACACAGAGACACAGACAACACACAACACACACATACGCTTAGTAACACTCACTGGCGAACAAGGCTAAAACGACATTTTGGCCAAAAACTTGCCTTGCACTATTCCCGTTTGAGCCGCTTCCATTCCCACGGACATCAGGAAGGCAAACAGGCAGCTTATATAAGCGAAACTTGAAAACATATCCTTTGGCATGTTGACGACACTGAAATATCCTTAGGTGTCTTAGTTTTGGACTTTCAAGAGAAAAGCGTTAACTGCGGATTCGAATCGACTGTGGCCCGAACACACTCACATCGCGTACAACCGACGACGTAAACACCTCACAAGCAACTGAATGATGTGCCCAAGTCGCCAGCTCGCAGTCGAGCTAGACAAGTTAATAGTAGTAGTAGTAGTGGTAGTGGTGGTGGTGGTAATAGTAGTGTGGTCTACTATTTGAGCATATGATGCGACTTGTTTTTCCAGCGACAAGTGGAAATGCAGGAAAATGAAAATCTTGCAGTCGCTGGTGGGAGCAACTCAGTCTGGGTCAAAAGAATGAGCAGCAGTTAAGCCTATTGATGCTCCTTATGGATGCTGGTCAAGAGCAGCTCACAGACAAAAAAACAGAAAAAGTCAGACAGAGTGTGTGAGAGAGAGAGAGAGAGAGAGAGGGCAAGATATTTTGAAAAACCGTTGCTGCTTTGTTTTTGAAATGCGCTCGGGTTTTGGGTAAGCAGCAAAGAAATCAAGTGAAAAGAAAAGGTAAATGGAAGTAAAGCAATAAGGAAGACGATCCCAACGGCCAACAACTACTACAACAACAACAACAACAACAATGGCCACAGCAACAACAGCATTAAAATAGCAATTGACTTTGCCGCTTTGTAATAATAAAAACAATAAACAACCAAACTTATTACCATAATATAAACACGCAGTCAACTTATAAGAAGAAAATGAAGAAGCATACACTCAGAGAAAAGAATCGCTCTCCTTAAGAACTAGAAAGCTTTTTCGTATTTTTTGAAAAGCTTTTAAATGTATGAAAAGCAATTTCTTAAGATTAAAAAGGCTTTTTAAATCTGTCTTTCGCTGTCTCCAGGTCAAATGTTAATTATAATTTGTTTTAAAGGTCATCCATATTTTTAGAAATAATACTTTCTGAAAATGTTAGAAAAAGTTAAGAAAGAAAAGCATGGGATTTTCGAAAGATACATACTCGCATTGAGCTTTATCCTTGATTTTAGTCAAATTCAGTGTAATTTTTTTTCTGAGTGTAGCGCAAAAATAGAGCATTAGCTTGTTGCGCCCCAATGAAATGTGGTGTTAGCATCAGTGTGAGTAGAGCTGGCCATTAACACGCCTCCTTTCATAGTGGCAGCGAAGGCATGTTGGCCAGTTGGTTAGCAGGGGGCCAACGATGCAGCCAAGCGCAGCTGCAACTATGAACAACAACAACAACAAAAAAATAAAAAAAAATAAATAAAATCGAGAAAAAAATCAGCAACAATACAAATCTCCGACAATCGCTAACAATAATGTTATAAGCTGCCATCGACCCATCAGATGAATGGACTTGGTTAACAGAAGACGCAGCGAGTGCAAAGGCGTCTCTTAACGGTGCTCAAAGAACAGACAAGCAACGAACATGGCCAACAACAACAGCAACAGCAACAGCAACAACAACAGCAACACAATCAAGTCAAGAGCAGACTGAACAAGTTGCAAGCATTTGTGGCTAATAGACTTTTGCATAACACCTGACTGGAGCTGATGTCTTTAGGCTCAAATCGAAGCCACTGTCGAGGGGTGTTGGTGGGGTTGGAGGGGGAGGTAGGCAGTCATTGTCCGCCCAGCGGTTTGGAAAATTGGCGCGTGCGAAGACCAGCAGAGACTCCTGAGACTTGTGGTTGGTAAGTTGCAAAAGTGGCCCAAATGCGAGGGTTGCTCGACCCGTTCTGCTGTAGAAGTGAAAGGAGGAAGAAGAGAAGCGTTAACTCAGTCAACTTTAACTAATTTGACTATGCAAATTGCGAGTTGCCAAAATCATAACAAAAATTAATGCTCAATTTGTGATTGCGGCGCATTGCTCAAAAATGTTGCAACACGAGCTCATTTCACATGGTTTGTTGGCCTAAAAGCGCTATTAGCTTAAAAACGTGTTTTGGCCAAGTTATTTTGATTTTGATAAACGGCACTGTGGAAAGTGCATCGAATTTGAAGTGATTAGAGAAAGAAATAAAGACATTGTGTTCTTGAGAAAACGAATCTGTTTGCATTATTTGAATTTCATTTGTGTCTGATGAATTTCGAATCAATCAGTCAAATTTCCCAGTTACTTCTATGATTCTCAATGCTTTTGTTTACAAATAAATAACTGTTAGCTGTGAGTTTGTTATGAAGAAAAGGTTAAGTTTATTGAAATAAAGCAGGTTTGCCTGATACAATATATATATATCTGTGCCTTTTCCGATTAACATTAAGATATCAAAATAATTATTGCTTACATTAATCAAAGCATTCAAATAAATAATTCATATTAAATAGTTTAAGTCTTGCGAATATTTCGAATAGTTTGACCAAAAAGCAGTTGGTCTTATTCACTGCCAGTTGTTTTATTAATGTTGCGCCACTTGATTTTTTGGCTACTTTCTTATCCAGTTTATCATTTCACCAAAAACGCAATAAAAGATTAAATTCAAAACTCGAATGCAAAATGTGCGCGTACTTGTCGAACTATACACATAGGTGGCGCTCGCAGCGTATGGTTAGTGTCATCGCTAAGCAAAGGCACAAACCGCACTTAAAAAGCTTTTCCATGTTTCATATGGGTCACAGTAAACTGCAAAATGATGACAATGAAATTCACCGCATACGAGACGAGAAACAGCCAAAAGGCGTTGTCCAACGTGAACAGGCCCAAAACGGAGAACTCCAGACTATCCAAGGGCCACAACACCAGCGGGGTGGGCAGCATGGCCTGTAAAAAGAAATGGATGAAGTCAAATAAATATTTACAGAACTCGCTAAATAGTTAAGAATGCTTTAGTTATGGTTCTACTAGGCTAATTTTAAATACATATACAGTTGCGGTCAAAATATTAGTACAGCTGCTTCTCAAAGCATTTAATAAACCTATGACCTCTTCAAAATCTTCATTATGAGGAATAAATTCAGTTCTGCAAATCAAAAAATATTTGATTCCTCTACTTTTAAATCATTTTTTTTTTACAATATTTTAAGTATTATTTTGAAATTTCCACTATTATTATTTTGACCGCAGCTTTAGAATGGAGTTGTAGTTTTATTAATATTTTTAATACTTTGGTTATATACGTCTTTTAGCTTCAGATCGTATATGCATATCGCACTTAGCAGTATCGGGCGACTTAATCTTTTTGAATTTCATCAGACGAACTATATAATGAAAAATGAGCTCCATAATGTACTACTAGTTTGATTGAAATAAGTCGTGTTCGAACTCACTAAAACTTATGTTTCACAACTAATATCTTATCTAATCTAATGGTTCCATTTTCGGAGTAGATAATTACGAATATGACCTTGAATCACTTTGTATCATTTCATATTAATTCCATAAAATTAAGGCAATTGTACCCTCAAATTAGGTGCTTTAAAAAACACTGTTAAATGGCATTTAAATAAATATATGAACATGCAACGGCGATATTAATTGGGTTCTAGTTAGCGAGCGAAGACTGTACATAATAAAGGACTCTTTTTTTTTTTGCGCACCTGTTCGTTGGTCATTTGCGGTGGCACATAGCAGAGTTGGAGGCAACGGCGACGCAATCGAGTGTGTCGCACCTGGCAGAGATGAGTGGCCAGAACGATGGCGTACAGCTGAATGGCGACAATCACACAGTAGTTGGAGATGGTCAGCGGGATGCCGTGCTGCTGCACAAAGTATGACATGTAGGCGTACATGTTGGCCAGTATGTTAATGAAGTTGCCAATTACCAGCAGAAAGATGCCCAGCTGAAAGACGCCAATGAAATTCAGGCACACCTGCAACAAACGACGCTCGCGTCGCAACAAACGCTCCTGCTGCGATTTATCGCTGTCCAGCTGTTCCCACTGCAGCTCCAGTTGCTGAATGCTGGCCAGGATCAATAGCAGGCCACCAAAGACACCGTTGCCAAACACGCTGCTCACATGTTGTACATAGAGTTGAACGCTGTAGGCGAGCAACTGCAGCCAGGGCAGCTTGGCGGCATTCTGCAGCAGGAAGGGCACATTGCAGAGCAGCTCGTACAGCGAGATTAGCAGCTTGCCCCACAGCAGCACCGTTGCTCCCCAACTCAATTGGACCCGGCGATGCAGTCGCTCCAGTCCGCTCAGCAGCTTCGCCAGCCGGCGTCGCTGCCAGATGTGAGCGCCGAGAATGGCCAGCGAGATGCCTACATCGCCAGCCATGGTGGCCAGTGCGATGTGCCTGAAAAGCTGCGAATGCTGCACATTTGTCGTCTCGTAGATGGCCACACTCTGGCGCAGCAACAGCGGTGACATGGCCAACAGGCCCAGCCAATGCAATGCCGCACTGGTTGTAACTAGGCGGCTGCAGTGGGCGCCACGCCCACTGCTGAATTTGAGAGGCGCCAGGCCAAGTACTTGCCACAGGCGCAGCAGCAGACACAGCGCACCCAAGTGCGGCAAACGTGGCATGTTTAATGCAACTGACTAATGGAACTCAGAGACTCCAGCTAGCTTCAGTTAGAGCCTGACTATTTGTTAGCAATCTAACTGCAGTTATGCGACTATATTTACACTGGAAAAAACATTGTTAAACTTGGTAAGCCGAAGTCAAGCCGGAGCAGCAAAAAACAGTATACACATTATGGCACATTTTGAATATAAATCTGAGACAAACTTGTTGAAATTATTGAATTGATTTAATTATTATTTAAATAAAATTTTATTTAACTTGAATTTTCTGTAAAACTAATGTAAATCTCATTTCAGCTATTCAATTAAACCTTTAATTAATTGGACATCCATTCTGTAAAGAAGTTACTTCGGTCTTAATCTTAAACTATTGCCCAACTTTATTGCTCAACACACAGTTATCGATGCCTGATAAGACATAAAATAAATCAATTTTCTTGTGAGAGCAAATAAAAAATACATATTGGTATTTTCAGTATTGAACTGAGGACAAATCGTGCAGTTTGCTATTTGCAAAGGCGACTTATGCCTGAATTTGAAATAAGCAAAACATTAAATAATTAATTTTCCTTTGTAAGTTTTTCGTATGAATCCTTTAAATGACAATCTGCCGGGGGCATAAAACGCAGTTTTGACTTGGAGTAAGGTTGTTGAAACAACAACAATAAAAGACTCAGTGTTGGGTGCTTGGGTGGTGCCTTATGAAATGTCAGCAGGAAAAGGAACAAGGATGCAGTGTTTATGACATGCAACAAAGTCAAGACAAAAGCCGACAAAGGCTGAGCAGAGTGGGTGTAAAAAAAAATAAATAAAAAATAAATAATGAACAAGCAACATTACTCGATGACACTGAATTTTAAGTTGCATTTATTTATTTACCTTTTTCTTTTACCGTGTATTTTTAACAGTCGCTCGTTATCGCACCCCCGGCGGAATTAGAGCAATTCCAGATAAGTGCTGCGAAACACGATCGATAGATACAGATACGGATACAGATACATGCACAGCTACAGATACAAATACGGAAAATAAGTACATACACCCCTGAATGTGTAGACCAAATGCCAAACATTATTATTAACACAAATCGCTTATATATATATTTATATATATATATATATATATATATATATATATATATGTATATGGAATTTATAATCGTTGCACTGCACACTTTGCTGGCTGACTCAACAATTGTCATTTAGGTCTTTCGCTTCACGCGCAACTGAAATGTTTTCGTTAGGGTAGACATAAAGTTGGGCATTTCCTTCATTTGGTTGAGTGCCTCGTTCTTTGTATTCGACTGATACTCGTAGGCCACCCTCCGATTGACCTCGGTCAGCATACGCAATAGATCAATGCCTTCGGACTGCAGGGCCTCAAAGTTGGCCGTTGAATCGAGCACCCGACACAGGCTCTGTATGAACCAGGAGCCTTCCTCCACATTGCGAAACGAGAAGTACTCTGAAATTAGTTGAAATTTAATGAGAATTCCTACAGATCCTACGAATCTCTATTCGTTACTTACTGTCAAAGGTGGAGTAAAACACGAGCATGTCCGCTGTGCTGGGTATGGCATAGGTCACAGGCTGTGCCATTGTAGCAGCTGGTGGCTCCAGTTCTCTGGTCATGACCGCAAAGGCGGAAAACTCTACAGCCTTCTCCAACAACTCGCCGCGACAGGCTTGCAAGAAGAACAGCTTCGGTTTGTTCACCAGCGTTTTGCAGCTGTCGCCCAGAAAGGGATTCCACAGGCGCTCCACAGGATACGCCATGTCCTTAAAATAAGCATGTTACTTTATTCATATATGATAATATGATTGGAGTACATACCTTGGCATAGACCTTACCCTCGGCGCCATGCGACATGAGAACAAGCACAAAGCAATCATTTTGACTGTGATCCTCGCGAGCCACTGTAAAAAATATATATATATATTTAGAAAAGAAGAAAATATTTCACCATAAATAAAAATAAACAAAAATTAACAGAAAGAAGAAAAAACACATGTTTTAAGCAATGCATATCTCGTTGACAAGTCGCTGTTTATGGGCATTACTCACCCTCCTTGAGCAAATCGGTTATTTCGGCAAAGGTCAGATCGTTGTAGGGACGCACATCGAATCCGTAACCTAGCAGTGATTTCTGAATATCATCGCGATCCCGTTCGGTGCCCGTGCGCTGTTTCTGCCCCTTGACATCCTTGTGATTGAGTATTATGGCGATGCCGATGCGAGCACAATTCTCGTAGGTGTCATCCCTGGTTGGCCGGGAGACAATTGTACGCTTGAGATCTGCCTCAGATGTGGGCGTTTTGGCCTCGAGCGTTGCATCCGCTTTATCTTTCTTGTGCTTGTTCTTCTTGCCAAATGCGAGCGAAAAATCTGTGGTATCCATGACCGTCTTTCTTTCCAATCAAATCGTGACTAATTTCATTCATTTCATATGCCCGTAAGCTTTTGCTTTGTGCTCCCGCTCCCAAAAGCTAACAGCGCCCAGCTGGTCTAATCTTATCAATGCATCGCGTTTTTCGCTTATCAGTTAGGGGGTTTTCAAAGCTCTCGCGCTCTTTCTACCTGTGCCCAACTCTTTACCTCTTGTCGTTTTTGTTTTGGCCTAGACGTTGATTAGCCTGCTGCAAGGGAAGTTCTCTTTATTGCCGGCAATTGGCAGCTAATAAAATGGATTTTCTGTTGAGACGAGACAATTTGATTTGTATAACGAAACACGCCCACGCCCATGTTGAGGGGCGGCTGTTGTCATTGCTTGTGGAAATTACAAACATCCGCCAACATCGTCGTCATCATCGTCGTCGTCGCCGTTGTCGTCCTTCTGCCCGGCTATTAATGTGTTTTCTATAAATTGCAATACGCAGAAAAGCAGAGTTAAACAAAGTCACAGCGCGCCAAAAGTTCGCAGCGCAATTCAAATTTGACACGCACACAAAGCAACGGAAACCGGAAATGAGTATGGCACCCAAAGAGTAGTAGCCCAGTGTTTCGTCTCGAAGGGTATTCTACCATCATGGCTGCGAGTGTGTGTGGAAAAAAGCGTACAAAGTACGCAGGCAGCATCCCATTGTCAGTGTACCGTTAGAGAGAGCGCGTTGCGTGGGCGCCTAAGAGAGCGAAAGCCGGCAAAGAGAGCCCTTGCTGTGTGTGTGCGGAACGTGTGGTAAACGAAACATTGTTGCAGACCTGGCACAACAACAACAACAACGACTAATTAATCCAGCTAAAGATGAGCCATGAAATGTTTTCATTGGCACAAAGCAACTCTATTTATATAAAAACTTATTTTTTGTTTATCGCTTATGCCAAATTTATTCACAAAATTAATATTGAAATTTATGGTAGTAATGCTATTAATTAACTTGTTTTCAAGCTGATATCATTATCACATTAATGAGCGCGTGATAAATTTGATTAGCATTTGTCATGTCAAATTACCTCAATAAATATGTAATTATGTTTCAAAATTTTAGTGCATGTCTGCATTAAATCCACTTTAATTCAATTGAAGCAATTATGCATTTGCCATCATTCCCGCTTCGTTTGACGATGCTTTGTTTTTATGCGACCGCAGACAAAAAAAAAATCAAACGTCAACCGATTCGATTCGATTCGATTGAGATTGCCAGTGCGAGATTGCATTGCAGAGAACAGCACAAATCAGCAGCATCAGCGATGCCATGAAGAGAACATAAACACTACACGAAAAACAGTGGCAACTGCCATAGTATTACCAGCGACATCGACCATCGCACAGTGGAGCCCATTTTTGCAAATGGGATAAAACTAAAAAATATTTGAAGACACTTCGCATTGATTTATAAACATTTACTTATATAAATAAAGATATAATAAATTTGCAAAGAAAAAACATATGAAAACAGAAATTCGTTCTGTAGAAACTATTTGTAGAAAAATGTACAAGTTCAAATTTAATTTGCAACCTATGTTCAAAAACTATTAATTTTAATAGCTGCACAAAACAGATTTGTTTCATATTCCAATTGGTTGTTGAGTGTTCGTCAGTGTATATACATAACATGTACCACTGTGCGGCGCCAGCAGCGCCCGCAGCAGCAAGAGCAACAGCAACAACTTGGTTTCATTTCCAGTTTTCAGTTGCGCGACGACTTGCATTGCGAGTGGACGTGTTGTGAAACGGTGCGGATGCGGAACGACTGTCGTACAAAACAGAAAACATAAACAGGCGTCGAGTTATTTCAGTTGAGTGTTTGTGAGTGTAAGTGTGAGTGTCTCGCGAATAATTCGCCTGCAGCAACCGTTTCGTCCAAGCAATTTTGGGAGCTGCGGCTGCCTTTCAGCTCCGCGCGAGAGCTGCTTGTTTTCATTTCATTGTTGTTGCTCTTTGATTAAAGGCCTCCCAACAACAACAACAACAACAGCAGCAACAAATTAAAGAAAAGTAAAAGGAAAGCAAACCAAACCAAACAAAGCTGTAACAACAAAAAACAACAACAACAACAACCAAGAAGTGTCTGTGTGCCAAGTGCTATAGTCCAAAATTGTTGTTTGTTGCGGTATTTTTTTTGGAAAATTAAATGATGTTAAGTGCATAAATCGTTCGACGCAGCAGCAGCAACAACAACAACAACAGCAGCAGCAACAGCAACAGAAGTGAAATGAAACTCCAAGGTGGGAACGAAAAGTATGTAAAAGAGTTGCAGCCCAAAAAAAACAACAACAACAACACACACAAACAAACATTCTCCTCTATGTATGTGGTCATGTGTGTTTGCACATAATGAGCTGGTTAACCCTTCTCCCTACACATGTGTGTGTGTGTGAGTGTGTGTTAGTCTGTGTGTGTCTGTGTTTGCTTTGTATGCAAAACGTGTGCGACAACAAATTAGGGTGGTGGTTGGGCCAAATGACAAAAGGAGCAAGTAACCCACTGCATAAGCGAAATCAAATCAAAAGCAGCTCTAACGAAAAAAAAAAAAAAAGAAGCTAACAAAAAAATGGCTGCACGCTTTTAGGCGATTGGCCGCACAAATAAAAAATTGTAGAAAACACAAACAAACCAAAAGAAAGTAAGAAAACAACATCATCATCATATGTGAAACCATTAAAATTCGGCCGACATCGCAGCTGCAACAACAACAACAAAAAAGTTTGCAAGTGTGACCAGCTGCTGCTTTAGCAACTACTTCTTTTTCTTCTACAAATGTTTCTTAACTGCTTTTGTTGTAAAAATGAAAAATAAATAAAAAGCAATAATAGAAAAAAATTGAATAAATCATATGTAAAGCTATTAAAATTCTGCCAACACTCACATTCACAACACCAACAACAAGTAGCTGTCGAAAATTCCGTCAGTGTGACCAGCTGCTGCGCATTGAACGTTGCTGCTTCCTCTTCTTTTTCATTCTTTAACTCAAATTCCCACTTCTTGCCAACTGTTAGCAAATTGAGTTAAGGGCAGAGAGAGAGATCTAATGAACCCCGTCACTGGCCTTTAAATTACTGAACGCACCTCGCTCAACAAATATTTAACATACTTTATGACAGTCCCCAGCTGACCAGAAGCATCCCAAGCAGTCAGGTGGCCAGGGCAGTAAATGTGGGTTGGATTGCGTTGGTTTGGGTTGGGTTACTTTGGTGTACAGGTGGGCATCCCAGAGGCAGACAGAGCGAGACTAGGTGTAGAGTCTACTATGACTATATGTAGCAACAATATTTATTTATGTTGAAATGTTGAATGTTCAACGCTTGGTGCAAAGGTTGCGCTTTTCTGCCACACAGCGACCCTTTTCTGCTCCCCGGGGGCAATTGGCTGGGCCTCGTTGCTTGTTGTTGTCTTTTTTTATGAACTTGGCTTTTATGAAATATTCAGGCTTTTAGCTGCTTTGATAAGAGATGTGGGCGCGAGAAGGAGAGCAGCTAAGGTTGCTCCTTGGGACTGCTTTGATGTTGTGTGTGTGTTTCTGTGTGTGTGTATGTGTGTGCAGGGTGTGCAGGCAAACAAACATTAATTGTAACTGTAAATGGCGTGAAACGCTTGAATGAAGTGAAAGAGTGAGTGAGTGTGAGTGAATGAATGAAATGAATGAATGCTCAGCACTGCTGCCTCCAATGAGTGCATGAATGACAGTCAAGTAGACGCGACTGAAAATTGCGTTAAGTGGCAGCAACAGCAGCAGCAGCAGCAGTAGCAGCAGCAGTAGCAGCCTCGGCCTCAGTCGGCGACAATTTAGATGAACTTAACAAAACACTTGACAGCAACGCTGACAGGGCCAAAGTGGGCAATGTGTGAGGGGTGCGGAGGGTGGAGGGCGATGAGCTGAGTTGAGGGGCAAAAGTGAGCAGAGTCCATGCTATAAACGAAATTATGACGCTAAATTGAACACGAAACGGCCATCGAGGCAAAGAGCAGTGCCAAAGCATAAACCCATCGTAGTTTCAATCGAATCGAGAGGGTTTCATTTACAAAAGCAGCTCCCCAAGCTCTTCCAGCTCTCCCATCACATCCCCTCCCCCCACACCTACAACCGACCGCGCATTTAACGCGCGAATGAACCAGCGACAGCAATCATCCAAAGCAGGGTTGGAGACTGGTGGCTGGAGATTGGAGGTGGCTGGACAGCTAGTTCCTATGCCTGGAGTTGGGCCGTTGGGGTCGTCGTGCCATTGTTGCGGGCAGCAACAACAGCAGCAGCACAAACAGGCATCGTTTCGAACATAACAATAAAAGTCATAATAATAATAGTAGACATCGAAATACGGAAATGATTTTTGGGCAGCCATCAAAAAGGGGTTGTGCTTCACACGGCTGTGGATAGAATTACCAGCGTATGGCTGCGGGTCTGCTTCTGGTTCTGGTTCTGGCTCTGGTTGTCTGTCTCTGTCTCTAGTTATTGGGACGGGTACACGGGTATGGTTACGGTTCTCGATGCGTAGACGAGCCAGTGTGTAGTGTTACTTGCCACCGCAAGAGCGGAAGGTGAAAATTAAGAAATTAGCGTGCAGCCAGAATGGGGAGAGACAGCTGGGAGCTTGGGAACAGCCCACAAATTGTCAGCCGCCGCCGTTCACTTTAACTTAATTATATAATGTACGAGACAGCGAGAAAGAGATAGCAGCTGCTGCTGCTGGTTTGCTTGGTTTTTTTTTTGTGGCACATTGCAAATTAAACGAGCTGAATGCATTTAAAGGCTTAAAAGCCGCCTGTCGCTTTACCGCAAATCAGCCCAAGCCGACAGCTTAGTGAGCCGCACAGCTTCGCTGTCTTGGGTGAGTCAGCTGGAAGCAGGCAGACAGGCGAGGCTGGAGACGAGACTTGGGCAAAAAAAAGAAGAAAGAAAATAAAACAAATGGGTGTATGTGCAATCCTCAAGCCACAAAGCAATTATGCAGCAGCACAGACCAGCAGGCAGGATGGCTGGCAGCTTAGGCAGCTCAGGCGACATCGTGTCAGTTGCTGAAAAATTGCAGTCAGTAAGTAGGTAGAGGTGCTTGCAGTAGACAGCAGTAGCAGGCAGGTTGAAGCCAGCAAATTACTTAAAGACAATTTTAAATTTTCCACCAACAGCCAGACCTTAAACAACTCTCAAGCCGCCGCCCATTTGCTGCACTGTGGAAACAACATGCCTTATCACTTTGAAGATCAAAACAAATTTCTAAATCACTGAAAAACAAATCCGAGAAATTCGGAAATGAAAATAATCAGAATAGGTTTATGTTATTTTATTTTTAAGAAACTTTCAAATATTTCAAATCAGCACTTTCAATTCTAGAAGTCTAGAATTCCAATCCATGATTGTTGATTGGAACAGTTGAAACAGCTATCATGGATTTGATTGAATTTACTAGCAACTTTTTTTCTGTCTGCAGTTCGAAATGTATTTCTGCAAAAATAAACTATTTCTGAAAAGTAGAAACATCTAATTTAGTATTGGCTCTGTCGATTAAAGACTATCCTTTCTGTTTTTAAGTTATTTATTTTAAGCTTTTTCTACAAAAAAAAAAATAATTTATTTTAAGGCAGAAACTTCAATGGAAAAACATTTTAATGTTTTTTTTTAGAGTGTAGTGAACTTTGGCAGCTGATTGTTGCTATTGACTGCTGTTGTTGCACTGACTGGTCATGCAACGTGCACCGTAACTCCCTGGGGTTGCACTGGCCGGGTTAGGGTGCATTGATGCGTGTCCCTGATTAGTGAGCCCTTTAACCACCCATTGCCAATTACCTGCATGGCTTTTGTAGTCAGCTTAAAGTGAGCAAAGCACATTGTTTGTTATGGCATGATTATGCAAGAGAATATTTTTGAGCCGCGTATTTTCAATTCGAATAATTGAATTTATAAACTTGCACGTAGATGCATTTGGCAACTTTATGGATTTTCAACTTTTGAATGTGCATGAAATAATGCTTTGACAGAAATTTTTTTATAGTTTTTCGTGAAATAGATTTGTATTTCCATAATCCATTCAAAATATCACATCGACATTGCTTATTTAAAAGTATCAAAAAGACATCTATCGATTTTCACAAATTGAATAATTTAAGATGCAAAATCAATATAGAAAACACATCAAATATTCAATTCAAAGAAACCATTGTTAACAGAGAAATTAAAAATACCTGTCGAAGTTTGAGGTTGCAATTTTTATATTTATATGTTTTTTTTTGTTGTTTATTTGTATGTGGTTTATTGAGCAAGCTTTTAAATCTATCATTCATATAAAATTCAGATGGAACAGCTTACTATACTGCCCAGATTAAGATCGTACTGACCTGCTGTTTGTGTTACAGATAATAATGGACTTATTCTCCATGTCTCTGAGAACTTTTATCTTCGTTTGCCCCTAACTACAGCTGCAATGCTTTCAAGGTTCAGCTTAAGGGCTTTCGATGCTTTCAATGCTGGAAAACAGACCACACAACAGCACCGTACACAGTCTGGCCGGGAGTAGGACCAACCCAGGCAGAAACCCAACCAACCGACAGGGCTCGGCCCAGGTCCTGCCCCTTGTCAATGTGCTGCTGCGTTTGTTTGCATTACTTGTTCTTTTTGCAGCATATCCCTGTAAGTGGCAGCCAAAAACAACAACAAGAAGAGTACACATACTGGATAGACTTGAGGCTACACTCTGAAAAAGATATGTCTTACAATTTAGATTATATACATTATAAATTTAACAAATATATCAAGATTACGACTTTAAATAATTATTTTTGTTATTTCCAACTCAAGAAAATTTGTTTCGTGTATTTAGACATAACTAGGCATATTTTTTTCTGAGTGTGCCAGCAAATGCCAGAGGATTGGACAGAGAGACAGTGTTCGCCAATGTCCGCTCTGTGCCTGCGCTTCAATTTACGCCTAAGCACTGACAGACGAGCTGACCAACTGCCGCACTCTCACTCTCTCTCCCTCGCTCTATCTCTTTCTCACACTCTCGCTCGTTGGTGGTCCCTGGACCGTGGCGTGCAGCCCGTGGACGACCCTTCAACGGGGTCGCGGATTAACATTTGTTGCGCCTGCCAGACTCATTCATAAAAGCGCATGCAATCCGACTTTGACCAGTGTCGTTGCCCAGCTGTCCGGCTGTCCGGCTGTCCAACTGTCCGGGCTGAGCAACCATTCCAAGTGCAAGGTTGCATGTCTCGCCGCCGACGCCTGCGGTTACAAGTTTTATGTAGTTTATTTCATGCCTCACTCCCTCTCACTCTGTGGCATTTGGCTTCAATGCTGCCGCACCCGTTGGTAGAGCTTTTGTGCAGTTAAGTGCTTAGTTGCGTGTAACTTTACACTGTTAAACAAACTCACTTACCGCACGGTGGCACTGGCCACCTTTGCCTAAGTGTTTGTTGCACCATGCACCGTGTGTGTCATGTGTGTGTGTGTGTTGTGTGTGCCAGGTACAAATATACTAACCAAGCAAACAGTAAGGATAATGCTGAAAATATATACTCACCCACAACTTTCTTTCTCTTTAGTCCACCCATCACTCTCCCAGTCCATCGTGCTTGCTTTTATTACTGTTTAACTGCCTTCCGCCAAAATTGCCCGCCTCCAAGTGTATGGGCGTGTCGTCGATAGCTGCTTACATATGTACGGTTAATTATCATGAGTTTTCGTTTAGCTTTCGCTAATACAGCATGATCTAATGAAAATGAAAACTTCTTTAAGTAGTTGTTAGAACTAAAATACTTTCAACATATATTTGAGTTCAGGAAGACTATGCTCTAAAAACTTTTGCCATGAAATGTGCGAATTAGGAACCAGTAGATATCCAAGTGGCTTACTGCATCATTTGCCAAAGAATGCCTTAGTTTCTCATTTGCATTTTTGCAGTAAGGATTTATTTCTTGCGTGTGCTTCGAATAACTAATTTATTCTCTGGCGCTTTAGTGCAACTACTAACCAGGTTTAAATAGTTGTAAAAGGAATATTTATATGTATAATTTCTATTTCACTACAATCATAAGTTTAAAAATTGTGTTTCATGCGTGTTTCATGCTTAGCAACACTTCAGTCCCCATTTACATATATATGTTTATATACTAACAATACAACACATACAAATATATTTGGTATATACACTTTTCATATGTTTACATATATGTATTTGGGTATGCATCCCAGTTTATATCGATGACAAAGTTCTGCCTCAGTGCCAGAGAAAACTGGTACTTAAGCTTGTGTAAGCAGTTGTTGCAGTTGCAGTTGCTGCTGCTGCCAGTGCAATTCTTTGCAACAGCAACCGAGCAACATATACACACTATGCTCTTACCTCTTGGCTTGCTTCCGGACTCGCTGCCTGTGAAATGAGCAAACCAATGGAACCGAGGCGTCTGAGTTGGTGACTGGATGCAAGACAGGCATCCAGTTGCTAGCCAGTAAACAAAAGCAAACATTGCGTGCCAAAAATTCCGGAAATTTTTAAAAGTCACAACATGTGTAAGCAAGATTTTTACACACACACACACACACACACATACACACACTCACACACACACAACCATAGAAAACACTCTCTATTGTTGTAGCTTATGCACGTACATACATACATACATATGTACATATGTAATTCGGTACATAGGTGTTATATCGCCTGCTCGTCATTTTTGCCGGGATGGCAATGTTTTTGGGGTCTTAAGTGCTAAATTGAAATTCCGAAATTAAGTAATTTCTCCCAAGGGCAAGTTGGATGGAGGTGCGGCAGTACCATTTGAGGAGTGGGCGTGCCACAGTGTTGTAAAACAACTCACATAAAACTACAAAGACGACATAGACGGCAACAACAATGAATAGTACTAATAGTTTGTACTCTCTGTGTATGCATGTAGTCGGCACATAAAAAATACCCCTGAGAAGTGGCAGCATCCAAAGCATACACACAGCATCTTCAGCAGCCGCAGCAAAACAAGCTGTAAAAATTATAAGGAAATGGCTAGAACATAAACAACAACAGCCACAGTGTGTTAAACATGCTGCACGAAAGATAAAACTAGACGGACTGAAGTCAGGCACATCATTCACCCATAAACCGATGAGGTATCAAAAGTATCTAAGAGCTTTTGGCTAGAGAAATATGGAAATATTTTCTACTGAGCTGTAGGATTAGCGTTTCATCATTTCAGAATGGTAATCCTTGGCGAAAGACTTAAGAGAAATTCATTTGGTGTTAAGAGGCTATAAATTGAATATTCTCAAGTTTAACATTGTGATTTTTGGCTTAGATTTTTTGTGGATAGCTTTTTATTAGGTAGTATTATGCTAAACCACGGTCAAAATGAGATTGCTTGTATAAACTTTTATTGTTGTATTACATTTAGTATTTTTAGCAAAAATACTATGTTTTACCTGAAATGAATATTTTAGAAATCTATTTGATAAACTTGATCTAACATTCGTTTTTCTGAATTTTTTCCTGATATAACCGATAGGCAGAATTTTTAAAAATATAAATTTATTATTTATTACTTATTGGACTATTGGCAAAAATAATTCATTTGACTGTACAATTAAAAATTATTATATTTTTTGATTTTACTTCATTTTACCAACGTTGAGACCTTTCTGGCACCTGTACCAACTGTAAATGATATTGGGTAAGAGGTTTCGTTTTGGTTTCGCTCGATTCGGCCTGTCGAACATTAACATTCCACTTCTTTGGCTTGGGCCAACGCTTTTTCAATTTCGGCGATGAAGCAGCAAAAAAATATGTGGGTCGGCCAATGGAAATGGCATATCCATCGCCCTACGCCACCCAGTCGCCCTGTGGGTATATGTATAGCGGGAGGGCGAGAGAATGCTTCCGTAACTGGCTGCCAAGAAAAACTTAAACACTGCTTGCATTTTTCATATGACACGACAACTATTTATTACCCCGACACAGCCCCTGAAGCCCAAGACATGGACGGCTTTGCAGCCCGAAGATATTGAGCGTTGCTGCTCGATGTTCTTGTTGTTGTTGTTGTGTAGTCGCAACAATAAAGTTGAGTGTAGATGTGATGTGACCGGTGGCTGTTGAGGCGTCAACTCGTGCTGCTCCTGGCGCTCCTAGTGACGATGACGATGATGATGATGAAGAATGCGCATGTGTTACTAACGGCCCGATTATTTTTATTGTTTATTTGCTTTGATTTTGCCCTTGTGTTATGTGGTGCTGTTCTCTTTCATGTTTTCATTTTCCTTGCTTATATACATACATATATATGTATATATGTATATATATATATGTACATATGTATGTATGGATTTGTTTTGTGTGCATATGTGTGGATTGTGTTTCTGTGTGTGTATTGGTGTTGCGCATTTGTGCGTAACGAATAAATTTAGCAAAATAAATAAGGACAATAATCCTTTTGAATGCATTGCAATTGAGCTTTTTACAGCCATTGGCTATCCCTTTGCCTCCGCAATCGGTTTCCGCTTGTAGGTTTACAAGCACACACATAAAACACATTCACTTACGTGCAGCACTTAACTTAACATTGTGCGCCCAGTTGGATGAGCCTGGCTCTTGGGCACAATTGGTTTGTCCAGTAGTCCTCGTCCTGGCTAATGCCATTCTATTTTCCTTGATTTGCATTTCAATTCGAAATCAAATTTTTCAATTGCCAGCTGGACACACACATTGTATGCTGTAGAATACCCTTGAATACATACACAGATGTGGTATGTATTTTTGTATGCGAGTGAGTGTGTTTACTAAGTAGCGTCTGCTAACACCCACACACACTCACAATCACACACTCATTCACTCACATACATGGACTCACACACATACACACACACTCAGTCATGACCGACACACATAATTGAATTTGTGCGCACAAAAATTCATAGCATGCTTTTTGGGGCCCAGCGCCCGTGGCCCGCCCTCCCGTTGGGGTGCTTCAGATCCATGTAATGGACAAAAGCTGCGCGCCAAGCTGTTGAAATTTCAAATCAATTTATTTATATTGAGTTAGCATCAAAAAGCATTAACCTTTAGCTGGCAAGGAGTCCCTTATAGATATATATCTATATATGTATATACACGAGTGTCCAGCTGCAAAGTCAGCGCAAAAAGCAATGCTCATTCAGGTCAACGCTGACTTTACGCTGAATGACTGTCTGTCTGTGTGACTGTCTGCCTCTCAGTCTCTGCTTTTCGGTTAAGCTCGCTCTTATTTGTTAAATTAAAAGCTTCATTGCATAGCAGCTGCTGTTGTATTTGCTGTTGATGTTGCTGTTGCTGTTGTTGTTGCTATCCGTTGTTATTGGCATTATTATTGGCCTCACAGCGCACAAGACTTTCAATTAGTTTTATTAGGGTGTACCAAACATTCCATTGACTTGCACCCGCTGCCTCACCCAATAAGCTCAACTCGGTTCTTTGTTATTATTGTTGACTACACTCGACGCTGCTCGGCTCATCGAAATTGGCCTTTTGACTTTTATGTTCAATTTTTGTATTGTGGTTTGCTGTGGCGCGCACTGTTGCTCGCATTTCATATGATTGTTTTTAAGTTTTATACGCGATTCTCTCCGTCGTACTCCTACGTTGTAGTTGCCGCATGATTGCGCAATATATGCCTCACGAATACACTCACATACACACACACACACACACGCATTAAGTGTATCAGCTTGCATAATCCACTCTGATGCTTTCATAATACTTAAGAAATTATAACCAAAAAACTTTCAGAATAATATTAAATTTATTTTGTTTCTTAATTTGGCCTTAAGACTCTCTGTTATGCAACTTAATATATTTGCAATGCTCGTATTTTCGTGAAGTTTGAGACAAAGTAAAGCTTTACTATTATTTCAGTACAGTTATGGGCCTATCAAGCCTACAAGCATTTATTACGATTCAGCTCACAAAAGGGTACTTGCTAGATTGTGCATAAAAACTGTTTATAGATGTACTTAAATCCATGATTCATTCTTGAACAACTTTCATAAAGCACATTTCAGTTGCGTTCCTCTTTAATTTTTTTCAACATGACAATTATTCTATTTTATGGGTTTTATATTGTCTGTTGTTTTGTTCGAACTCAAGTGGCTTTCCCGCTGAAAATCTCAAGTCACCCCCATCCATGTCATTCAGCAACTGTAGGCAGCAAATGTTTTTGACACGCCAAGTCTGTGGGTCAAATACTTTTAGTGCCCCTCAATGGCAGCTGTTGTTTGTTGTTGTTCTTGTTGTTGCTGCTGTTGAGGATGTTGTTGTTGTTTTTGTTTTTCAGTTCTTGCCGAGCTGCGAAAAAGTTTATGAACAAGTTGAGTTTTGGGGCAAGTTAACGTTGAGGCACTTGTTGGAAGCCGCTAAACACGGCTGGTTGGACTTAAAACGAAGTTAGCGCCGTCACTGCAACGATGTCGTCCTGAGAACGGTGCTCGGTTGATTATTGAAAATGTGTCGACTGGGTCCAGTTGCCATAACTCAAGCATGGCCAATGCGGCAAACGCCTGCGTCGATTCTGCTGACAACTTTTGTAAACTTTATCCACCCCAATACGTATATATTTTTTTGTGTGCTTTACTTTTTTTCTATTTTTGACTTTTTCACTTTTCTCTCCGTTTCGTTGCAGTGAAAAGAGCTCAAGAACTAAATAAGTTGCAATGTGAAGAGCGCTTGTGGGACAAGTGAAAACGCTAGCACGCTAGCCAACAGTCTGAAGGATTGAGAGAGAAAGAGAGAGAAAGAGAGAGAGAGAAAGAAAAAAAATAAAACGTTGTGAGGACAAACTCAGTGGAAACTGTCAGAAAACTTGTCGAGGAGCCCAGGAACAGCTCCCCAAGAACCAGCTGCTGTGACGATTGACAAGACAAAAACAAAAGCCACGCTTGCAAGAGTTTGACAAGTGGCACAAGTGGCAGCAGCAGCGGTTGCAGCAACGCCCAAAAGCACGCAGCTAGTTTTTCCACTCAGACCTTTCCAAAAAAGCAGCCCCACAGCAGAAAACGCAGTAGAAGTTGAAGCTGCAATCCATGGCCGCGTAGCTTTTGTATGCGGCTCGCATGCCATGGCCTGGCAACAACAAGAACATCAACCACTACAACAGCAACAGGACCGTGAATCCTGTGAACAATAGCAGCTCTACAGGCACAATATGTGCTGGACAAATACCGCAACGGAACGTCAGCAGCAAACGAAATAGTTGAGAATCAACAAGGACGCGAGCATTGGCCAAAAACGAGCAGCTGGCACTGCAACACATGTGTTTTTGTGATGAGCCAAGGACACTTCAAGTGCCGCCAACACACTTAAACACACAAGCAGCAGCTGCAGCAGAAACAACATCTAAAGCATTAGCTTAAAACAGTCAGTGGAAAGTCGTCAATCGCAGCATGCGCAAACACAAAGCGCCGCCCAGCGGCCACCCAATCAGTCCCAATCCCATGCCCAGGACAATGCAAATAGGGCACAGCGATATAAGTGCAGCAAGTGCGTCAATAACAGCAGCACCTGCAGCTGCAACAACATCAGCTGCCACACTCGAAATGGAGCAGCAGCGCATGTTGCTCGGGCATGCGGCCATCGATGTCAATACACCAGCAACAGCAGCAGCAACAGCAAAAACAGCTGCTGCTACAACAAGCACAACTAGTCGCCTTGCAGCGCCAACAGCAGCAGCGGCAACATTAACAGCAGCCAGCAGCAAGGAGCGACCGAGGTATCGAGTCCAGCTAATGTCCTTGCTGCACATTGCCAGCTATGTGCTCTGCCTGTGCGCTTTCAGTTTCGCATTGTACGCGAATGTGCGGCAGACGCGCATCGAGCAGCGATTACAGCGACTGCAGCATCTGGATGCACGCATCGTCGAATTGGAGCTGCGTCTCGAGCAGCAGCAGCTGATGCACTGGCCCGCCGAACAGGTTCACATCATAGAGAGCTCGAGCAGTCCTGGTGACAGTGCCAACAACGAGAACGGTTCATCGCCACACTTGGCGCTGCATGTGCGTCGTGAACTGCATCGCCTGCGTCGCGATGTTTCCCACCTGCAGTTGACGCGACGCCAGCAGCGGCGGCAAGCAGCAGAGGCAGCTGCAGCGGCAGCGGCAGCAAATCTAAGTGGCAGCCTTGCAGCCAATGGCGAATGCCAGTGTCAGCCAGGTAAGCCAACCAATCTAAGTTTTCATACAACTAAGAGGTGTTTTTATGATTTTTCAAACAAATATATTTACCAATTTTTTGCTTTAAATACCATAGAGCCATAGAACATATTTCCTAAATCAACTTTAATCAAAGGCATCCCTTTAGTTGTTTCATACCCTGGCTTTTTGAATCAACCCTCGTCCAGTCTGACGTCTGTTGGCGACACTTTCAACGGTTTCAAGGCTAACGTGCTGACCAGCAACTGCCTTTGTTTGTGGTCTGCCAACGGGGCATGGTTAATGCACAATTGGTCAGACATGTCAGTCATTGGCTCGTACCACAGCCACAAGAGCATATAAGTCAACAAGTCTAGTTATTGTGTTTATGCGTGTGCCAGCCGGGAAGCCGACGCAATTTAATTATTTGCGTCTGGGCTAATTTATGGCAGCTTTGAGATTTCATTAATTGGAAAAGTGTTTTTTTTTTCTTTCTTCTGTTTCGCTCTCTTCAAACAAAATTGACACCTCCAAGTCCCGCCAATGCCTAAACCCGCTCATGCTCTGTGCGTGTGTGTTTGCAATTTGCCTGAACTTGTGTCAGTCGAATTTTGTACTTTGTTTGGCTTTTAGCATGCAGCTTCTTGTGCTGCTCGTTTCGCTTGGCATTGGCCAAAACTTTGATTACTCGGGGATTAGCCATGTCCTTTGAGTGCTGTGTCTGGCTGGCTGGCTGCCTTGGTGTCTGGCTGCCAAGCTTGCCTTGTGGTTTGCATAAATTTCGCTTAAAATACTTTTTAAAAACTTTTACGACACTCACATACACAACACACACAACGCTATCGCAATCACTTCAACTCCCCCAATGCCCCCTGACCTTTGCTTATGGGATTTAGTGGGGACATAAATGTAGTCGCTTGTGTCGCCTTTTGTTTGGCGCTTGGCGCATTAACGCAATTTGTCTTGACATTCGCACAATTAACTCATCCACTCGACTGCCGCTAAGCTGCTGGCAAACATTGTAGATAATCCGGGCCACGTATGCAGCACATCAAAAGCCCCACAGTCCGCAGTCGACAGCTGGCTGTTGTCCTTGGACAGCATATGAAGCATTCGCTGCATGTACCAGGGGGCCTCAACTGTGCCACGGCAACTAAATGCTCAAAGCAATTATTTAACAACTTGGCCAATTCGTTCTCGACGTCGCCCTCCTCCCGTTTAAGTCCCGGAGACAAGATACGACGAAAAGTTTTCTAATCGATGCGCACGCAGGTCGAAAGTTTCTGCTCGCCAGCGCCAATGGTCGAAGTTTCTTTTCAAAGTCACTGCAAATAAATATATTTTGGTCTTCGCTCCACTCCCGACGGCTTTGATAAGCGCGTGCCAGGCGAACGTTACCGCCTCCTGGCTGCTGCCATCTTTGCCAAGACATTCAGCCTTTTCACAACTTTGAGCCGCACACAATAAATCAAAGCCACAGGCGGAGAGAGCATAGAGGAGAGCAGACGTTTGTCGTTTGCTTATCTCAGAGCGACTACGGCAATGGTCCTCATAGCCATCACTAGAGCTGTCCGCATGTGTAGTGCAGCGTAGCGCAGCGCAGCAAGGACATTGCAGCCAAGGGATGCTCAAAAGGATGCTCAACTTTGAAAACGGTACGGTTAAGTCGATTACTTTGGATTTGTCAATTGGTCGTTTTAAAGTTCAAATTGATAAAATTTCTATGATATGCACCGCGTTGGCTGAAAGGACTCAAAAAGAAAGTACGCCATGTACTGTGGGTAAAGGAGAGAAATGCTTCAATCCTAACAAATATAATTAAGCAAACAGATTAAGTTCATATAATTAATTTTCATATTCTCAATAATAAATTTTGATAAATATTTTGAAAATATATATGAAACGCATGTTTAGTCCCATAGTCAACCCCTATTTCGGATCTTGTCAAACTGCAAATGACATTTGGCCACTTCTCATTCAGTCTATGCTCATCCCTCTCTTACATCACATCACACACACACACTGACACACCCACCCGCACACCCACACACACACACACACACACACACACACTCATCTCTCATCCGTTGCAACCATAGAGTCTGTAGTTGAACCTTGGCGAGTGCTCTGAATGGAGTTTTTCAGAATCACTCTAATGTTGACCATACGCTGCTGTCTCTGCTGCTATTGCCTTCTGCCAGTCCCTCAATTTATCATAGCCAAGCGTAAAATCCACTTAGCAACAACAACAACAACAACAACAGTAACAGCAATCACTGGAGAGAGCTTGATGCTCAACGGACATCGTTGGCTGCGTGTGACATTTTGCAAGCCAAAATATGTAGAACAAGCCACAGGGAGCAGCACAAACACAAACACACAACACTCACACACACTCACACACACACACAGACACACACACACACACATAATACACACATAACACACGCATTTATACAGTTGCACGCATGTGGACAGTTAGAGAAAATGGCATATGAACTATGGAAATTCCCAATTAGGTTTTAATGCGTACAAGTGCTTTTTATTCAGTGCAATTTCTCACAGATAACGTCACAAAGCAGTCAGAGATGCTCAGCATTCTCAGTTAACCCTGCACTCCACACACATTCAATTCACGTGTCTATCACAGGGACCTCCTCTGCTTCACTGCTTTTTTTGCTTTTTATTTTTGTGTATTTCACAGCTTCTGCTGTTGTTGTTGCTGTTGGCTGTGTATATTTTTGCCAGTCATAAATTTCAATCACGTTGTCAGGATAACACCGAAGTGGATATACTCATATGTCTGTCGACTGTGCTAGGCTGCGTCTCTCTGCATATGTTGCCATCGCTGGGGCTGCCATCAGGTACCAGCCAATTCTGGCATGGTTTTGAGGTGGTGCGAGAGGCCAACGCACCCAATGCCAACCCTAAAGTCATGTTCCTTGTTGCTTTGGCTGTGCGGTTTAAGGGCGTGCCAAAGCAGAACGGCTAACTGTCTTCATTCCCCCCCCTGCTATTCTTGCCACTTCGAGCGTGCCCACAGACGCTTGGGTTTCTCGTGACCATTCAGAGTGGAACACAAAAATCGAATCGAATGCTGGCAGACCATGCCATCCCAAAGCGGATCAGAGGATACCACACCTCGGCATATCGATTGTCGCTACATATCAATTGGTTTCCTTTTCGTTTTCAATTTGGCCTGCTCCCTGCCAGTTCCATGCTGGGCAGTTGGTTTATGCGACTTGGAGAGTTGTTTGCACTGTTCGTTGGCCAAGTTACGGCTGTTGCTGTTATTTGGACTTTCATTTGTGACTTTGCGTGACTTCTGGTTTACCTGGACATCTGAACACGCCTTGATTACTATTTAAATGCCTCGCTAATAGGCCAATAAAACATTTCGATTCGCAGCAGACAGCAAACAACGGGAACAACAACAATTACATATATCAGGGCCGGCGGACAACGGCAGCTACAAATTAATAATTAGGGAAACAAAATTAATGCTCAACTGTCGCCGTATATTCGTATCTCCCCATCCTCAAAGATGGTATGCCGACTCACCCACACACGACGCGACATCGGATGCCACATTTGTTGACAAATTTATTTATTTTCCATGTTTGCCATACAGCATCTCCCTCTCGTCCGCCAGCTCCCCTTGCCAGCCTTTGCCCTTGCCCGCCCCGAGGCTCCATCATTTGGTTTTATTTGCGGTTTCAGCTTCTCATCGCTTGTGCGTCGAAATTCCTTGATGGGGAAAAATGCTATTAAAAATAACACACAAAAGCGAGTCAGTCAGAAAAACACACAGGCCACTGGAAAATGATGCTGAAAAAGAATACAGAGGCAGCACCAGTAACAAATAACATGAGAAAATGAAATTTATTTATTGGCAGCAATAAAATAAATGAATTAATGCAAAAATTCCATAAATTTCATTTAATTTCTCTGAGAGATTTCGATTTCGATTTCACTGCGCTCTTGTATCACATCTCTCAATTTAGTTCGTGTTTCTGTTTATCATCACAGCCAACATTTTTATCATCTGCCGGTGAGCAGGTCTACTCAATGAAATACAATTAAGAATAACATTTCGAACCAAATATGAAGTGCCCCAATTCATACATATAAATATATAAATACACGGATTCATTTACAACAAATTTCATAAATCAAAACTGTCAATTCCATGCCCAACTCTTCACTATTGATTGATATATTAAGAATATTCAGTGCGAAAAGTGTCTCCACAAGTTCTCATATTTGTTTACTTACTAATGTTGCTTTTTATGCTTATGCTTGTGTACTTGGATGCTTGTTAAGTGTTGTCTTTGCCACAAAAACTTGGAAATTAACTCAATTATTTGCTCACGCGCGCTGTATATGCCTCAAGTTGAAGCGCACCACCAGACAAATCACGTTGAAGGCTTAGATATACATAGAATGAGTATACATTGTGTATGATGAGTGTGTATATGTGTGTGTGTGTGTGTGTGCAGCTGTGACCGGATCTGCAACTGTCTGGGATGTTTGGTTAGTTTATTAGCCGCATATGTGCGGATATTTTTTTTCTTTTTCGGTTTCCAGTTCATATATGAGGTTTACGCTTGCTTATGGGCTGGGCTTGGTTTGGCTCACTTTGCTTTTGCCTTAGCTTTGGCTTTAGCTTTTTCTGCGGTTACGCCTTATTGCATGTTCCTGGAAATTGAGAGCGTTGGCTGCTGCGTAAATATTTCAGCGCCAAACTGAAATTTATTCGACTCGTCGGCTCGTTTTGGCCGCAACTGCGACATTTGACAAGCGTCAGCCAGCGATACAGTTCCCATTGCCTGCTGGATCTGCTGCAGAAAACATGGGACTGGCAATGAGAAATTGGAGAGAGAGGGGGTAGGGGAGGGCGGAGGGTACTGCTGAGACTGCTGGTACAAGCACTGGGCGTGCATTGCCTGTAAACAGAATTCATTTTTATACTTTTACGTGATTTTCAGCGACAATTCAGCAAGTACAGCGATATCGCTGTTGAACGACGCACATGCTCCAATTTCATGCCACGCTCACGTACACAGCAGCGCTCCAATAGCAGCGCCAGCTTCAACAGCAGCAGCAGCGCCAACAGCAGCAGCAGCAGCGGCTGCTTTATGATTTATTGCCTTGACACTGCGTGCTCTGTGCACAGCCTCTACCTACCATGCCCCGCACTCGTCCGCTGCTACGTTGCACAGACACAGCCACAACCACAGCTACAACCACACTCACAGCCGCCTACCCTCTAGCCCATCCACAACTCCCATGGCTGACTGACTGGCTGACTGGCTGGCTGGCCGGCGTTTATTTTTACCAACGCATTGTTTGTTTGACAGACACACACAAAACTACTCCTCGTCGTCAGCCAGGATTTGTAGTCATTCAGCTACTGCTGCTGCTGACGCTACTCATGGGATTTGCCAGCGTTAGTGCAATGCTTGGCACCCATTCTCGTCGCCTGTTCACATTTAGCGATAAATACAAGTTTTATGATGGATAATAAATGGCTTCATTCGCGTTGACAAATAGTCTGGTTTTGTTTTCATTTGCTTTGGCTCGTCTCTGTCCGCAATTTTCAATCCCTCCTCTTTTGTTTATGTGCCCGTGCCACCACCTCTGCCGCTGCCGCTGTCCGCGCCCCAAGTTTTGTGAGGATATTGCTTCCGCCTAGCGGCGCTCTGTCATTGGCATTGTTTTTTGGGGGGCAGAACTGGTCACAAGATAAAGAGATGATGTATTGCCGGCGTGTCGTTTCACGCGTTGCCAAGTGGGTGGATTATGTTTTCAGGTAGGATTAGCAATTACGTTTTAAATAGAAATTCCAGCAATTTATCATCGGTTTGGCTTTGGTTTCGCCAATCTGTGCATTAAATCGCCAGAAAATCAGCTGCAAAAACGTTAAGCGCTGTTTCAATTGTGCTGCCAACATTGAGAATTATTCACTGCTTTGCTGGCTAACATGGAGTTTATTGCATCATTTAAAACTTGAATATGACAACCAAAAATAATAGACAAGGCTTTTATGTGGCCACTCCCCGTTGGAGGCTGTCGATTTTATGGCTGAAACAAAATGTTGAGTATTTTATGCATAATATTCCCAGACACGGTCACAGCCATTGCCTTCGGTGCGGGCCACATCGATTCATTTTCAATTTTCGACTATTTATGCAAATTAACAGTAAATATGCATAAAAGTTGAAAATATCATCATTATTTTAATATGCATGGATGTATGCGCAATCCATAAAAGCGCAAAAATATCACTCATACGCCCCGTTGCGATAGCCCCAGCATGGCTCATTAGTCCACAAAAAGCCCGAAGATTTATACTGTGTCGCAGCTTGACAGACAACACCGTCCGTCAGTTTGTCAGTCTGTATTGTTTTTTATGTTTCAATCAATGAAAAATGAAAATCAAAACCCCCATCAATGTCACAGGGTTAGCTTGTCTCCGTCTCCATATTGGCCCTGTTGGTCATTTCCAACCATTTTTACAATCTGGTAACACAATCTGCTTGTTATGAACCCCAACCAGAGAACACACCGTCTGCCAGACAATCACAGACGCCAGACAGCCTTTTTTCTTTTGCACACACAGCGAAAGTCAACATCAGCTGCATCAAAATTCCCATCAAAATCGAAATCAAAATCAATCTCTAGCTTTGCTCATATCCATTTCATGTATTTCATTCTCAGGTCAAGGTATTGTTTGAACGATGGTAGCGACATTCTTAAAAATCACAATCGATCATTGTCAAGCAACAATAACAAAAAAAAAAAAAAAACATAATAATCGTTAAGTAAAAGAAAAAAAAGGGGAAAACTTTTTGAGAAATATGTTAACGCGTTGCTTAAAATTCAATTTACTTTTTACGTACTTTTCCCAGAAAATGCAATAAAATCTTGAGCAGCGTAGCATGGCATATCGACCCTCAAAATGGGGCAGTTAACGCGCTTCTGAATTCAGTTGCCACTGTGGTGTGTGGTGCGTGGTGCACTGCAACCGTAATTGCGCCTGTTAGCTAGGTTCAAGGTTTGAAGATGGTATATGAACAAAAGAAGGGAAGGGGCCACAGCAGCAGCAGCAGCAACAGCAGGGTGACGGTTGAGGCGAACTGGTTTTTTGCCTTAATGCTGATAAATTATGCCCGATGTGTAATATGAGATTCCAGAGTATGTCCGAGAATTTACAATTATGGGAATATTTATGTGTATGTATATATCTGTATTTGGACATTTATCAAAGCCATTGTCTTTTAAATTCAGCCTGCCATAATTTGTGTAAACTATAAGATTACAATCTTCAAATCTCGAATTTCACGGTTAGTTGGCGTTATAATTGAACAAATCATTTGAAACTACCGAAATTTGAGTTGGGCTCTTTAAATTCAAAAGATGAACTAGTTCTGATTGGTTCATAGCTGGTTCTTGGTGAAAGTCGTTAGTGCTTCAAAATGTTGCTCGAATCCTAAAATCAGTTAGTCATGGGAATTTTCATGCATGTGTTGGCGACATCAAATTGAGTCTTCCCTTCAACCCGATCCGCATTCGCGTCTCACATGACACCCTTTTATAGGTTGTTAGCCACATAGCATATATGTAGAGAAAAAACTGCCTGAAATTACCTTCCATTGGTGTGGCTGTCTGATTCATCAGATTGAGTACCTGCTACGCCTGGCCATCCTTTGGCTGCTTTTACGCTGCTGCGTGCTAAAACTCAATCAAAATTGTCGCCTGTTTGTCAATGGCCGTCTACATAGATATGTGTTATGCTCCTCTAACTCCTCCTACCCCCTTTCCATTTGCTCAGGCGCGCCACTGACGTGCAATTAAGTTGCGCTTTGCTTTGTGGGTTTTTCCTTTTTGTGGGCGCGCCTTGTCGGCTCTGGCTTTGCCTGGCATTTCATTTGCATTTGCATTCTGCCGAAACGCATTGTCAGACATGCAACGTCGTTAGAGACGACATCGACGACGACCGCGACTTTTACGATGCGGCCACTGCGCACTCCGCATTCACGTCATCCTCCCCTCCACAGCCCTCCCCTTTTCCTGTGACTGCGGTCTCTTTACACAATTGGAGCGTTAAAGCGTTGGTTAAATCTAATCAAAATGCGAATGTGTCGTCGGTTTTGTCGCGTTTGCTGTTCAACTTGTTGTAGTAGTCGTTGTAGTTGTCGCCTCTTCAACAGCCGCCAATGTTGTTGCTGTTGCTGCTGAACCGTTGTTGCCGCCTTTCTTTCGCACGCGGGCCACATTCAACGTTCAATGAAGCAGTGTGTAGAGCAGCTCTTGGCCGCATTGTTCACACAACGCAGACAGTTCGGCCGTCATTTCGCCATTCAAATTACCAACACCAATAACAACAACAACCACTGCAATAGCAGGCGACAAGTTTTTCAAGTGCATGGCATGCAACACCTTTTGACATGTTCGTTGCCTCTGTTGCCAGTTTTGTATGTCGTTCGCAATACCCTTACAATTGAGGGTTGCATTAATAGCTTGTTAAATGTTAGTTCTATGAAATCTAAACATGCTTTTTATTAATTAATCATACCTATGTAACTTGACTCTTGAAATCAACTTGTTGTGAACACTAAATCGTATAATCTACAGAAATATTAATTGTACTGCCAAAGGTACAAAATAGAGAAATAGGATTATTATTGGATGGCATAGTATTATTGTTATTGAGCAGCGACATTCACAGCAACCAGTTAGATATATTGTGTCCTCTTCTGCGCCTAAACCTCTTCCATCAACCCTAATTCCTGCACAAATGCGAGTATCCTTGTCGGGTTGAGGATGAAACACCTTTTAGTGGCTGAGGAGACACAATATCCTATAATGTGCTTTCTATCTGAATATCACAAAATCGGCAGAGTTCGCTATTAACTATACCTATTTTAATGAGTTCTTTGTGATTTGTATACCAAACACTTAAATATAAGAGCATTCAAGTGTTGGCATGATGAAAATAGTTATGGTTGCTCGCCTTACAGAGCCATCGTTCATAGTCTGCTTCCACTGCGTCTGACTCTGCTTTTCTCTCCCTGACTTTGACTTGATTTTGACTGTGTTGAGGTTTTGCGGTTTGTTCACAGCAGACTGGGCCAGTTACTTTGGCTTTTGTCACACTCATCTTCGTCGTGGTTGTCACGTCAATTTCAATGGAATTGCATTTTGGTTAACAACAACTGCAACAGCAGACGGAACGCATGCGCAGTTGTTGGGCTTGTGTCAGCGGACAGTGTCTGCCCCTGTTGCAACATGTTACACCCATGCCCCCTTGGCCAGCCAGGCGACGAAGACTGACCAGTTTGTCAAGTTGTCGCAAGCACAGCTTACAAATTTAATCAGCTTTAAGCGACATCTTTGGACAGTTGCCCACCCGCTTCCGTTGCCGATCCCTCTTGTTTGTTTGCCTTTTCTATGCTCCACTTGTTGAAGACTTTGTTGCATGTAATATGTTGCCCCGCCCTCTGCACGGTTCATCGTTCCATTCATAACTATGTAGCGCTTTTGATAGCAGTAAGTTAACATTTCGTATGCAAGACATCGCTGCATTCTGGAGCATCTGCACAGTGATGCGAGCCTTGTTCAAAATTGTATTATGCAAAGTGCTGTGTGCTGGAAATTAAACATTTGCATTTCGGTGCACTCGCTGTTCTCTCACTTAACACCTCTTGGAAGCACTCATGTGTGGCGCTTATGTGATGCTTATGTTGTTGTTTTTTTGTTGTTGTTTTTTTTTGACTTTGTTATTGCTGCTCATATTTATTTATATTTTGGCCTTTTTGGGTGTAAAACGTTTTAGCATCTTTCAAGTGTCTTACACACACTCTCGGTGAACGCATCGCACATAAGCAGGGCAACATTTACATAGTTAAACATATTAAGCATCACAAATGCATTTCGTATGTGCACTTAAGCGCAAGTGAAATGCTTAAATAAACAACAACGACAACAGTAATAACAAACATCGGCCAAGTAAACAGGCAGCTTTAAACATACAACATAAATAGAAGAACGCATAGAGCCCAATTCTAAAATAATAAATGTCCGTCCCACGGTGCAACAGCTGCCTGTCGATGGGGTAGCAGCATTTATAAGCTTGAGATGTTGTGTCTGGACCAACACCAAAGAGTTGTCAATTAAAGTCAACTTTACAACAACAACGTTAACAATAACAATAATGGATATATCTCTATGGCAACCAGGGTCGCCGTCTTATCAACAACAACAAAAACTTTGCCCGCATCGCCTCGAAAGAACCTGACAAACAAACTGCTGAGAATAACATTTATTATGTTTAACAAACCCAAATGGCGTCAACGTTCCGACACCTTCAGCACCGCTGCATATGCCGAGTTCAAGATACAGACACAGATATAGCTATATAAAGATACAGATATATAAAGACGAGTATATATACTATGTGTATAGCATTGTTGTTTTTGTTTTTGTTATTTTTTTTTATGGCGCTTGGGATGCAGCTTATAGTTGTCACTACAAATTGGTTATGCTTGGAATAGGAATAGGTTTCGGGGGTTCGCTGCTTGATTAAGCGCCATAAATCTTCAGGGTCGCCAGCCAAAGCTTGAGATACATTTGTAACTAGACTAGAAAAGGGTCTTCTCGCACCAGCTGCGCATAACAAACGAAATCTCTTTTCAAACATTTTGTTGAACAAAACGAATGCGAGATATTTTTCGTGTGTATATGTTCTAAACTCCAGAGGCAACAGCGAGTTCAACGGCAGCGCGTTTTGTATCTGTATCTGGGCTATTGTATCTAAGAGAGTGCGCTGCTCTCGGCACAGCCATAACGTCTGCCTTTTTGAGCACATTTAACACTTTATATAACTTATTGTAATTTTGTTGTTGCTATTCACGCGTTGTGTTGTGCTGTATTTTGTATTTTTTTTTTGTGGCAGGCAGCTGTTAACAAAACGGTTTCCCCATAAAACTCACACCATTTTTGGTCGAGCTGCATCGGCGGCATTTGGTTGCAGCCGATGCATTGAAGCAGCTACATCTGCTCTTAGTCGTCAAACCCACTCAAACTTCAGATACTTTGCAAGTCTAGAGTCTAGCCGGCAGCAACAAGTTGCACAAGCCAAGTCAATGCAGCTAAGCTTGGATTTGGAGATTGTTCATGCGTGGGCTGATTGTGATTAGGAGCAGCAAAAGCACAACTTGAATATATGACAGGATCTCTGGCTGTAAAAATTTAAGAGTTACTGAATTTCATCTTTGACTGACGTAGATACAGTTTTTCGAATGACAATTTAAGATTTTAATGAAAGTTCTTTTTATCTATTTGGGCTTACTACTTTCCATTGGATGCCCTGTGCACTGCTCACAACTACTATTTAATTTGTATAAATTTGTCAAACATGCACCGAACTGAAAAGCCAGCTCTCAAATATTTGCTATGATGGAGGAAAGTTAATGAAGCAGTTGATGGTTACAGTTGCAGCAGCTGCGTGCCAATGGGATACCCCTCAGCCCTCAATCTTTGCAGTAAATGCTCATCAATAATCTCACGTGTAAATATTGTTGTATTCGATGGCCTTTTTGACATTGCATCACCCTTCGTTAATTGCCGTTTGTTGCAAGCATATAAGCATGGTCTTTACTCTGGCTGCCCCGAACAACTTGGTTGTTATTACCGACTCGTTCAATTTCTGTGGCAGTGGCTTTTGTGCAGCGGTAACTCTGTTTACATGCCTCTTAACTCGCCACACACACGCACCAACATCATCAGCATGAGCATCAGCATCAGCATCGGCTTTGGGCTTACCTTGCCATTTTTCTCAGTTCCTTTTAGGTCTTTGTTTGGTGCTCTCTTTGCATGTCAACGGGCTTAAGTTGGGAGACGCCTCTGCAGTCGCTGAGCGATAGCAACAGCCGCAGCCGCAGCCTCCGCCTTTGCCTCTACCTAGACCATTACTTCCTGCCCTGTCCCATCCTGCACCGCCTACCCGGACTCGCCCTGTTCACCCTGCTCTTGCCAGCCTGTCTACCGCCTCGTTGTTCGCCTTTGTGTGCGATTTCTGTATCTTCATCGCTTGTTTAGCTTGCTCTGCTGCTTGCAAAACTCGTTTGCATATTGTCATAATTTCTGCACTTGCACACAAACACACACACAACCACTGGGCTGCCTCTTTGCAGGTTTTGTTTAAACAGCTCAGTTCAGTTCAGTATAGCTTAACTCAGCTCAGCTTAGAGCTTGCTGCAGCGTCGACGTCAGCTTTGACGTCGCCTGGCTGTTATTGCCACGGCGGCAGCGCTAGCTACCATTTGTGGCAAATGTTGCATGTTTTATTGTTATTTTGATTGCATTTATTGTATTTTTAAGCTGCATTGTTGTGCGCCTTAAGACGACCGCCTCGCATTCACAAACGTTTGCCTCATGCAACGCTTTTCACTCACATAGCGAGAGCGTTGCGATTTTCTTGTGCGGCTTGTTCGACCTTTATTCCATATTGCTCTTAGAGATATTCAGTTTGGTTTCACATAGCTTGTCGAGAGCTATAATTTACATGGTACTTATACATAAACAAAGATAATAACCATTGTTATTGGAGTGTATCAATCAATAGTCTATTTCATTTGTAATGAGGAAAAATAAACAAAGCATTTTATTGTTTGTTGTAAAAGATATATTTACTATATTTGTAATTCACCTCAAGCGTAACACAATTATGTATTTACATATAAAGAAACTTAAATGTTATTTTAACTATTTTCACATTATTATTTTTTTTTTGCTACTTTCTTTTCGTGTGCCGGGAAGAGCTCTTTTATTGTGATGCTGTCACAATAACGTCACCATCCCAGTTAACGTTAGTCTCGTTGGCCATTTGCCTAACGGCTGGCATGCAACAGCCGTTGCACTTGGCCGGTAATTTGCCATTTGCATTTGCTCGTTGTTGATTGTCCATTAGCGCGTTCAGCCGAACATCGAGTGCAGCTCGTGAGTGTTTTGGGACGCAGCGTTTCCGTCTCTGTAGAAAATAGAGAAGTGTGTGTTGTTGGCTGGAGGTGTCAGTTTTCCAACGCCCCTTTCCTGTCAGACCGGCAACAGCTCTTGTATATTTCTACTAATTTTCACAGCATTCGCTTTAGTTACGCTCGTCTGACATAAAAACCCCATTGAGTTTAATTAGGCGTGCAGCCCTCTACCGCTCCTTAACTGAGTCATGAGCTCAACTGAACCAATACAAATACATAATCAGCGTACTAACACACATATATAGACACACGTATGTAGACAGTCCATCAAATATGCAGCAGCATTCAAGCTGCATCTGTACGAGTTTCCTAGAGTTGCCTCCTACATACATGTTGAGTATTGTTAATTAGCAAGTTTTTCTAGCTGCTAAAAGTTGAACATTGTTTGCTGATTAGTGACTGCTGCGAGCAACAATGACCAACTCTCTAATTAAAGGTAACACGCTGCAAACAAACACAAATTTTAACCGCCCACCCCATTTATACCCGAAAGTTGCCAACATGTGTGTAATTCAACCTCTGCTTTTCTAACTTATTTTGCCTAACAAAAAGAAAAACCAACAAAGTTATTTTTTGCCACGATTTAACCACGGTGCAATGAGGTGTCCCTTTAGCACTTCTTTCACTCAGCTTTGCTGATTTGATAATACAGAGTGCATAAGGTGGAAGAGATAAAACTTTTATATATGTATATTCAGAATCTGAAATCTGATGAATGAACTGAACATTTTTGCGCTTTGTTTGATAGATGAGGCGAACTGTTGTTGATTGATTTTTTTCTTATTAATTGATTGATGGGACCCTAATGATTAACGATAAATTACTTTCAAAGAAGGTTCGACGGCTTTTACTCTTTAGATGTTAATTTGTTTATTTATGTCGCAACGCTGTTTGTTCGCCGTACAAATTGGTATAATCTTTTATATAGTGAGGTCATAATTGCTTTGTAGTTAAAGCAGTAAGCACCAAAAAACTAAAAGTAAGCAAACATACCAAAAGTTTAGATAATAAAAAAAAAAGAAAAAAGCAAAAATATATTAAAGGCTCAGAACAAATATGCTGAGCACTTGGCCAAATTGGTTCGCGACTTAAACTTTTGCAGAGGAACAAATTGCAGCAAACAGAAATGTTTGCTGAAAACCACAACAACAAAAACCTCAACAACGACAACAATGTGAACAACGAACAACCACGTGGCAGCCAAAAATTGAAAACTAGTTAGATATTCACGGTAACCGAAAGGAGTCAACACAAAAAGTGGAACTCCAATTCCATACACAAAAAAAAAGAAACGAAAGAGAAACCACTTTTTTATTGATTTGCTGTTCAATTTGCTTGCAGCTCGTTTTCAGGGGTTGCTGTAGTGTTGTTGTGTTTTTTTTTTGTGCTGTTCTTGTGGCACAAATGTAGCCCAGCAATGGCAGCCAGGCGTAGTAACACCAAAGGAAATAGAACCTAAACCATAAATAACAAGAAACGTTGCTCACAACAACAAAACCAAGTACCACAAAAAAAAAAATATATATATATATATAACAAATTTATATATATATATATATGATATCAAAACACAATTTCTGTAGTCGACTAGTAGTTACCCTAAAATATATACTAAGTAACAATTCGAATTTGATAAAAACAAATAGGGAAAATATATTGCAAAATGTTTCCGATATGCAACAGTAGATGGAAATATTTTTATTACGGGCTATATTTTGTAAGAGCTAAATCAAAAATGCTTACCCCTTAAGCCTCGTTGATGAAAGGTAGTAAATGTCAAAGTCCGGAAGCATCACAAATGACAAGTTGGCTCCTTTTTATTGGGGCTACTTGTCGACGTTGTTGAGTCGAGACGACAGACGAACTGCTGCGCCTGCAGGTTTTATTTGGGTCCGAACCAAAAACTTTTAGCCACTCCCGGCAACAGACAGAGAAATTGGACAGCTATCGCAGCTAGACAAACATAAAGTAAACATAGCACCAACAACAGCGGCAACAATAGCAGCAGCAGCAGCAGCAACAGCAACAATGTTACACAAATTGTTGAAAATGCTTCAGCCATGCCACACACCAGGATAACACTAAGGGTTGCCGGGTGGGGTGGGGGACTGCCGGCTGTATGTCTTTTTTTAATTAATTGCCAAAATGCGAGGCTGGCAAAAAACGGGCCAGGCCAAACACTTGTGGCCGGCCTACGGAGTTTAAGCGGGGCGAGCATGCCGTCAGACCGGAAGGAAGTCAGTAAGATTGTTCACAAAAGCCTGAAAACACACACACGCACACAAACAGTAAAGGAGTGTGCCAGTGTGTGTGTGTGCTGGGTTGTCAGCTTGTAGCATACTTTTGTGCACGCTGCTGTTTATGCGACTTGTAAGTTGGTCCTTGAGCTCTGTTTCTATTGTTGTTGTTGTTCTTTTCTCACTTCCTTGCTGATTGCCGGCAACATATTTCGCAAATTGCTGTCAAAGTGTTAAGGAAGTTGACTTGCCTTGCCCTCAACGGGGGCCCTTACAGCATCTGTCCAATTTGCCCGTAGCAACTGCAATGAACTCAGGTCGACTCTGTGTGTGTGCCTTTAATTGCAAGCAGAGCCAGAAGAACTGCCTCGAAGATGAATTGCTAATGGTTTTTACGTTTTCTTTTTTTTTCTTTTTTGAGAGTCTAAACAACCACAACAACAACAATAACAATAACTGTAATAATAATAATGAGGCGGTCGAGTTTACATTGGCCCAGTGCAGAGATTCAAGTGTCGGGCTGGCAGTTCACAAAAGAGCCCGGTAAGATGCATGATAGGCTACTTTGACTGATGGGCGCCCAATGAATGCTGATGAAGATGAAGAGACCGATGGACGATGCTTATGCCGATGAAGATGAATCGAGATGAAGGTGGAGATGAAGATGAATATGAGCGGCGCCGTCGTGTGAAAGTTTTTGAATTTTCAATTGTGTATTCAGTTACAAGGTGAGGAACCAATTCGAGGCTGCTCTCTACCTGGTTGGCTGAGGAAACTCAATTAGTTGCAAATGCGCTGGCACTTGGCTCGGGCAGAAAGGCAGCAGACGGCAACAGACAGCAACAGACAGGCAGACAACGACAACAAGCATTTTTCAATTAGGAAAGGTAGTCAAGTGACTTGGTCGTAGACGACTTGGCCAAGAGAGCGCCAAGTTGCGGCCATGGACATGCAATTAACAGCATCACGTGACCTGCAACCTAAGCAACAACATCTAGTGGCATAATGAAAAATTAAGCAGATAATGCAGCGACTGTGGCTCAAGTTCTGTGGTGGTTCCGCCCTCTTGGCCCAATCACGGACTCACTCAATTGACTTTTGGTCTGCCGTCAATGGCATCATTAATTTAGCCAGCCCAAATTTTCGAATTCGTATTGAAAGCGACTTTGGTTTTGGTTCTGTGGTTTGCATGGATGGCGTTTTGTCGGGCGTTCCATTTGCGCCATCCCAAACTGAAAATAATAAAAAGTAATTAACGCCCAAGTCATAGAATCAGCGTTTGTGGGGCATGGCCGCAGATCTTTTCAGTGTTGTTGTTATTTTTTTCTTTCTTTTTGTTGTGGCTCATTTCGTATACAATTAAGTGGCCCGGCCAAGTTGCCGGACTGCCCTTTAGCCACTGTCGAAATATTCCTTAACTTTGTCTATGCCTGTCATGAATCTCATTGTGAGGCGTTTGTAGGCGTGTCCATTCATTGTGCGCTCCTTGTTGCTTATCTGATTACGCGGCAGGAACCGCAGGGCGGCTTTGCTGGGCCAAAGCCGAAGCCTGTCGCGGATGACACGTCAATGGCAGCTCCGTGGAGAGTTCGAAAGTTTAATTACCACTCACTGTAATCAGTGTCTATGTGTATGTTTTTGTGTGTGTGTGTGTGGGTGGGTGGGTGTGTTTGTGTACACAAAAATAGCTACAGTACAGCAAATTACGGCCATGGAATTCCAAAAGGGAAACAACAGGCATATTTTGTAGAGTATGCGACACTTGAATACCCAGCTCGACCATCACATTGACAAAAATAAAAAAAACATTTTGAATTAAAGTCAATGTTGTGCTTTTTGCCATTTTATATTTTTATATTTTTTTATTTTTCACACCGCTTTTTTCAATAGTAAAATATAATTTACTTATATAAATGCTCGAATTAATTTGTATCTCAAAAAAATAGCCATCGTAAAATGGATTTTAAGTGAACAATTTCTGATATTTTTAATTTATATTTTGATTTATTGATCTGCTGCATTAAGCAATAATAGATTGTAAGCGAGTATAAACTATTTCTATAGTTAATCTTCGCTTTTATAAATAAGCAAATACATATTTTAAGAGCTACTATCAATTGTGTTAAGGATTGTTGGAATAATACCTACAATAATTATTACTAATAGTTTCCACAATGTTACATAGGCTATTAGCAACTAAATCGCTCGCACTATCAGCCCATATTTTGTAGGGTAAAGACCACAACACAACAGAAAACACGTTCAAATTATTTTGCAACATCCCAAAAAAAAGCAACAAATACTGAATGCCCTCGCTTGGATAGCTACCATTGTTGCAGTGGAGTGAGATGTGGGGGGAGGCTGTTGCGTCCCCAGCGGCAGCTATAGAAAAAGTTGATGAACAACAAGACAATGAACTATGTTAAACTTGTAGCCACAGTAAACTGACTAAACGAGTGGCGACCTACCGACAAATTTTGCGCTCAGTGCACGAGCTGCGAGCTGGACGAGGAGGGTAAGGGCCCAGACAAAAGGGTCCGCTGTGCCCTCAGGGAGGCAAAAAGAAAATAAATATGGGAAAATGACGTTACAAAGCAGCTAATGGTCAAGAGGGCAAATGACCGTTGGTGGGTGGAGAGACTGGGTGGATGGGGATACCGTGTGGCAAAGTGGCGGGCTGTGTGGCACGAGATAAGCTTGCTGCATTGGGCATTTGGCCGATGGCAATAGATGGAAACCAAAACTACTTGGTTGTCCACTTAAGAAACACAATGCCACAAGCAGCGAAAGGTGAAGGAGAGAAAAGCTGAAAAGAGAGCGAACAGCGAGAGGGAGACAGAGACGAAACAATGCAGACGCAACTAGAAATTGATTAATGGATGCAAATGATTGGAGAACTGCATACCAGAACAAAATCAAAAGAGACAGGCGACTTGGTTGGGGTGGATTCAAGAGAGAAGAAGAAGGGGCTGCCCTGTCAAAGCGTACATCAAAGCGGTTTTTGGCATTTTAGGGGGTCTTGAGGTGCAGCATATTATGCGCGCCATGTGGCTTCAAAGCCTGCGTACAGAGCAGAAGAAGGAGGAGGGGAAAAAGCTAATGCTGACCCCAAAAAAGAGATTGCGAGTATAATTTCCAATCAATTGAATAAGCCGCACACAGATGGTCGGTCGATCGCATTTTATTGCACACTAAAAATGAGGCACAACGGCGGCGACTGCATCGGTTGTCGGTTGTCGGTTGCGGACTGTTGGTCGTTGGCTGTCTGGTCCGTGTGTCCAGCTATCCAGCTGTATAGCTATCCGACTGACCTGCCCGCCCGTGGTTGCAATTGTTTTGTTTGTTTTAATGTCTGCACCGCAAAAGCAGCTATAGAGGCAGTGCCAGTGCCAATGACTCAGACTCTTTAGGGCGAGGCGGTGGATTCGGGTAGATGTAAGCGGTATTTCAACGTAAGAATAACAAACCAGCGACGACGTCGACGACTTTGACGATTGTTTGTGGATTTTATTGAGGCTGTAGCTGTAGCCGCCATCAATGACGTTGATGAATTTCTATTTACTTTGTTTAATTCCTGTTTTTATTTGCCACTCGCCTTGGCTTGCCACTCAGCGTGGCCAATGCCACTCAGCTCCCGCCACTTCTTTTCCCATCTCTCTGGTTGGTTCATTGAAACTGCGTGCAATTAGCGCAAAGTGCTTCGTGGCACTCTTTATGAGTGCGGGGTCTGTGTCGATTTTTAGCTGCAATTACCGTTCGCCTGTTGCCCGTTTAATTGATTTTGACGCCGGTCCGTGCCCCTACCCCAGCTCCTGCCCCCATCCCCATCCCCCATCCGCCATCTCCCCAATCATATGCACCTCTCCCCACTCCAGGCTGCAGCGACAGCTGCAATTAGTCTGCTGTCCAATGTGCGTGACGCTGCTGCATTTTCAGAGTGTGTGCTAAGCATCAAGCCTGGTCGGTCGGAAATAAATCTTGCCGCTTCCAAGGACTTGGCCCAGAAGACCTCTACTTAATGTGAGCTGTTTCCTATTACTTTTTTGTTGTTTGCTTTGTTTATTTCTGTTGCTGTGTTTGTCATGTGATTAACTGCTACCAACTGTTTTTTGTACTGCTTTGACTCCCTGTTTGGCTGCAATTCAACTTCTCCGATCTGATTTGATTCTTTGGAAAAAAGGAGTCAACAGCAACTTTGGCCAAATGAAACTTTGAATTAAATTTTGTATACTTTGTTGGTCTTACGCAATTCTCGAGTTTGTTTGACTCGAGTTTGATATTTAATTAAAATATGGATTGTATCTCAGTTAACAAAGAGATATCACTGCGCAATGTAGCAGGCAAAAATAATTTAATGATATCGGACACGCTTTGGAAATGCCAAGAGTCGATTATAGTTTTTTTTTTTTTGAGTCTGAAATGAATGAAAACAACTTTTACTAACAGCTGCTTAATTCTCGACCAATGTTTTCTATGTCAGCTACATTGAATAATAATTATAATTATAATTGAATATAAATTTAAATACACTTTTAAGTTTTCTTCTGCCTATGTATTTTATACACATTTAATAAATCCCGTATAAAATAATTTGAGTAGAAATGCATAATCACGGAAAGGTTTTTTGTGCTATAGAAGAGATTACTAAATAAGATACCATTGCTTTCTTTTATTTAATTCATTGAGTTCATTCTGCTGAAACATTTTATCATATTTTCCAGGTATTTAAAAACGTGCACATTTGGTTAAAGTTTTTAAGGCATGAAATGCAATTCAGTACGCAGAATTGAAAAATTTTCGTTCCAGGCACTTTTCATAATTTATTTTTCTTTTTTTTTTTAAAGCATTGCCCATTATTCAAAGAGCTCATAAAATAGTTTCAAGCACTTGTATATACAAAATAACAAGTGTGCAGGCACCCATTTGGCTGTGTAGTAAATCAATTGAAACACAACTAGAAATTCTATGAGCCATTGCGAGCGGGCTAATAAGTCTGCGCTTTACTGCAAATAGCTTCCAGCGGTAGTACAAAAAAAAAAAAGGCTAGTGAAGTTGCTCAGAAATCATAGAGCGATTCATGAGTGGCATAGTTATTTTTTTTTTTACTTTGTTGCAGCGCCACAGAACCCCAAACGATAGCAAAGCAACAACTGAAATGCAACAGCAGAAGAAATGAAAAATATTTCTGGGGAGCGTTGAAAGCAGCGGCCAGACCATGAATGACTAATAAATTGGCACTTAATCAAGTTGGGAAGCCAAACTCAAAACAGAAAACACAAACCACATGCAACAGCAACTGCAACCAAATGTATCTGTAGCCTGATAAAAATTGTGTATCAAGTGAAATTAATTTGCAGCAAGTGGCGGCGCCTCTCTTAAGGCCTATATATAAGGACTATGGTATATAGATAGGTTTTGGGCTTAGGCAAGAACTAATATATGAAAGATAAATCAAAAGCAATCAAATTAAACGCAGCACAAACAAAAGTGTAGGCAGCGACGAGGAAACTGCTGAAGTGGCAGCCACTTCAACTTCCAGCAAACAGCAACTGCAAAGAGTGGCAACAATCGCTAGTGCACTTCAGTGCAACAACAACATCAGCAGCAGCAGCAACATCAACAACAATTACAGAACTTTGAAAATTGGCGGACTTTGAGGCACAGCATAGCTGGCGCTAGCCAGGCCAAGTAACTCACAGCAGCAACAAAAACAACAACATCAGCAACAACAATACGCCTACATTGAACTTGCCTGTGGCACAGCCTGTTGCTTGGCACAGCGTGTCGCAACTTGGTTGCTGCTGCTATTGTTGTTGATGTAGTAGTTGTTTTTTTTTAAATTTTTATTTTTTTTTTTGTTGCAGGCACAGCGGAAGCAGGCAAATAATAACAACAAAACTTAAAAGCAGGGCGCATAAATTTATCAGGCAACAGCAACAGAAGCAGCAACAACAACAAACTAGAATAACTTTTAATAGAGCGAAAAGTGGGTTGAAAAATTATAATTTGTTGCTGTTGCTGATGCTGCAACGCCAAAATTGGCTGCTCGTCCTACTGCTGACAACCTCAAAGAAACGAATGCCACATGTAGCAACAACACTCAGGCTTCAGCTAACAGTTCCGCCCCACCACCCACTGTTTCCCCTTAGTTGCTGGCAGTGGCGTTCTGCTGTCGTGCATTTTGTTGTTACTTAGCATATTTGTTTTGATTTTTTACTTGGCTGTTTTTTTTTTATAAATTATTTGTTTTTGTATTTTGGTAAAAATAGCAGCATGCATATTTTTTTTTCTTTTAATGATGATGAAGCGCAGCGTGTTGAAAGTTAAATAAACAGCAGCAGCAGCAGCAGCGGCGGTAGTAGCATAGCCGCACATACACCAACACAGTTTAATTAAGCAAACACACAAAACGCTCAGCGCTGTAGCTAAAAATTGATTAAAATCACGTATTTTTATGTACCTGATCCCATTGTTTTCGAGGGGTATGCACCGTATGTCAAAAGAAAAGAATTTTTTTTTATAAAAATAATGTGTTATTTATAGGGTTGAATAACTTATGATTTTTGAGCGCCAGCTCAGTAAATGTTTGTTTTGATGCTTTAAAAATACTTAGAACACACTTTCCGCTTCTTTCATTTAATAAATACTTACACATGCCTTGAAATAGGTAAGCAAGATTCTTTTTAAATAGGTTGGGGTATTTGATAGTCGAGCAACTAGGCATTCGCTCTGTTTACATTACCCCTGCGACTAAAATCGCGATGCCTGCGACTTCAGCTTCGACGTGTTGTCAGCGCTGCATTGTGACAAGCGCAAAGCGGCAAATGGCAGGCAACAGTCATGTGGCAGGCCAACTGCAGAGAATGGCAATGACTGACTGACTGCCTTAAAGCAAACAAAACGCACGCGCGTCAAACGCAGACATTTAATTTGCATAAAAAGTTTGCCATCTCCCGACTACCCCCCAGCTACATACGGACACACATACACACACTCACACACATACATTCATCTGCTATTGGGGTAAGTAGGTGACAGCCCCAAAGTTGGCAGTGCCACGGGGCCAATGCGAGCAGCGCTGACGCAAAAGTTAAGGCCATGTTCGTGGGTGGGCTGATTGTTTGGTAGTCAGCGACCCGCAACGATGCCGAAACGGCAGCTGAGGCAGGAGCAAAACATTAGCAGCAGCAGTAAGCATCAGCAACCGCCGCAGAAGCGGCAATAGACTAAATTAGCATAATGTTAATTTTAATTTGAAATTTGGCCACTCAACGCTGGCCAGAAACATTATATAACGTGTTGATTCGGCACATTGAATTTTCTGCAAATTTTTCGACTTAAAAAATAATTACATTTAAACGAAATTGCTTTCTGCTTCCATGCTTCAGAAATTTTAAGCACTATTATTAACTAGTATGAGCGCCTACTTTAGTTGAACGTTTACCATATGCTTAACTATAAAGCGATCTCATGTAGCAACTTTCTGCGATAAATTCAACAAACTAAATGTGTTTTAAAAGTGCACAAGCAGGTCACAGCTGGGACCAGCGATTACGACTTTATATTTTTTTTATCTTTGGTTCTATTATTAATACCCTGTACTTGTGATATATTTGATAACGGGCAGCATGCTTTGACATGCGAAATCAAACTTGCCTCAAGAAGACATGGAGAAAGTTGAACACAATTAACAGCCATATTAAACTATCCTAACCATCCACCTCAACTCGTATTATCCTCTTATTATCGCCTGGCACTGGGTAACTTTTAGTTGGGCTTACTCAGCTAAATTGTATTTTTTTCTCGTTATTTCTCGTTACTATCTGTGCAGCAATGCGAGCGTTGTCATAATGCGCCTTGGACTCGGTGTCATGACATGACCCCGGTCACGGCATTGTGGTTGGGATGAGACTTAGATTTATGTTTGTGCATAATTGGCAATGCCGCAGCAGATTTATGCAGCTGCTGTCCGGTTAACCCATGTGCGATATCTGCGCATAATTAGCGCATTGCCACTTGTGCCTAATGAGCCTGTTAGACACGTCATGCAGTCAGCCAAATGTCCGCCTTCGCAATGAGTGCCAATAAATATTAGATGTCGAGTTCATGAACATGTTCGTCTTTTGAAATTCATACGAATCGCTTTGTGAACCCTTTTCGCTTAACCAGGGCAAAGTTCCGCTGGCAATTCATGCTGTCCAAAATTTGTATTTATTAGACAGAACGCCACGGGGCGTATGTGTATTATGCCAATATAAGCATTCCAATCGAGCGGGCGCTCAATATGACAGAGTGCGCCTCGTCTGGAGCTGCATCTAAGTGCCGAATGAGCGCGATGGGCACTTAGAATCAACTGCAGTTGCGCTTCGATTCGAGTGTGTGGGTGCTGTGCAATGAGTAGAATATTCAAGGGGACCAAATGATGCCCGGGATTAAGCATTGGAATGGCATTGGATGGCAAATCCTTGTCTTGGCTTGGTTTGGCTTGGCAAACGGTTCTATTGAACCCACAGGCAAACGCATTATCATATCTTACAAAGTGCAGACATAGTACAACGGTGGAGAGTTCCGTGCCTCAGCTGAAGCATTCACTGCCTCGTTTCGCAAAAATTCAATAATAATAATGAGAGCTGGAGAGCAACAATAACAATACAAAAAGCGGAGTGTGCTATAAAAATGGCAACGCGACTCGACAAAAAAAAAAAAAAGAAAAGGAGAAGCTAAAATAATAGAAAGCTGCTGCGTCTGCTGCATATTTTGGCCCTTAAATAAATCGACTTTGCATACGCGCAACTAGACTGTGTGTGTCTGTGTGTGAGAGTGTGTGTGTGTGTGTGTGTATGAATGTGTTTTTATGTATTTATCATGGCACTGGCACTCAATTTGTTTACAAAGCGTAACTTTCAGTCACTGCTTCACAGTGGCCCCAACATCCCAGCGAAGCAGCGCAACAAAGCTGAACTAAAATATTCAAAGTATCGCGGTTGTGAACTTAAGATACCCTGTGCTTAATTTTAGAATATTAACAACTTTAAAACAATTTGAATGTTTTGAAAGATAACAAATTTTTCATTGTATTATGTGATGTTGTTTAGCCGTACAGTATTTTAATTATTTACCATGCCTTGTCTTCGGAGGATGTCTAAGTCTGGGCGTGGCTATTCTGCATTATTCTCATTTTCACATGGATGGCGCTCAGCTTCTCTCATTTTCGTACAAAGTTTTTTAGCCATGTCAGCAGTGATGTCGACATTTGTGCTTTTGCTGCAGGCAGCTGTAATATTTATGGTTACAGACTAGCCAACAACTGCAACTGCACACATAAAGTGTGTATAATACACACATACACACACACCGACACACACACACACTCAATCGCACGTTCACTCAATGAACAAATAACATGTCAAGTTTCATTACAGCTCGCCCACAATTTAAAGAACCCTCCCCTGCAGGCGATATTTGTTGGAGTAGTTACTGCTATGGTTGTTGTTGTTTTCGTTGCTGTTGCTGTTGTGGCTGTCCGATTAAACTAACTCTAGTTGCGACCCCGGCAGCAACATCATCGTTTTTATCAGTCAACCTTCGCCCGCTGGCCAATCGCCACTTGCAACAACAGCAGGAGCAACAGCAACAACAGCAACAACAGCAACAGCAGCATCAGCAACTGTCCCAATGTCTACATCTATATCTGTCTCATGTTGCATCCTCCCCTCCTCTTTCTATCTGCCAGTGTGTGTGTGTGTGTATAAAATGGCTGGCAATTTGAAATTTATGACTGGTACATGATTTGTATGATATGAACGTAAGCAGTTTGCACTCACGTAGTCGGGCCAGACAAAAGAGTTTGGCGCTACAGCCAGTGTGGATGGAGTCCAATGTGCTTGAACTGGAGTCGGGGCAAAGAAGCTGGTTGCTGTTGCATGTATAACGCCAACGGGCAAAAAGATCGCATTTGTCTACTCTCAGCTATCTGATCATTTAATTGTAATTCGCTGCTGCGGTTGCCCGGGGCAACGACGGCCACAATATAAACCAGTCAAAAGAAGAAAACTCCTTTTATGTTTTAGTCGCTGCTCATTTGAATTTGATCTGGGGAAAATTTGTTTACCAAATATGCTACATTAAAATTGGTTCATTTAATTCCCATGTTCTAATTAAATGCCAGCAACAGCTGACGGCGGATGCAGGATGTAAGAGGACACAGGCTTCAAGCTGCACGTGAATGCACATAGCCTATGCTTATCCGGTCTTTAGCTGTTGCTGTTGTTGTTGTTGTAGTTGTGTCATCGCACTATGCGCGCAAGCGTAAGACTTTCAATTATTTAAATTACACCACATGAACAATGCCACAAAAGCGCTTGCCGCACAGCAGCAGCATTATCAGCAGCAGAAGCAGAAGCAGCAGCACCAACATCAACATCAGCAACAGCTGCAGATTGCCGTCTGGCTGCTTGCTGGCAATGTTGTCGGTCTTTTATTTTCGTTGTTGCTGTTTTTATTGTTGTCGTCTGCCATGTTACAAAATTGCCGCAAGTTTAACGCATGTCGACACTGGCTGCCACACTACCCATTCTCTTCACATTTTCGTTCTCGTTCTCATTGCCATTCCCATGCCATCGCATCCAATTCCAACGCATCCCATCGCCTCTCACTGATCCAGCTGCCCAGCTACCCACATAATTCATTCATATCATCAGCGAAGCCACCGGGAGTGTCAGGCGTCAGGAAAGGCGCTGGAATGAGATGAGTGATGGCTCGAAATATCGCGCATATTGACATCATTGTGTAAGTGTCACTTCATCTCATCCACGCCATGTTTGCGAACGTTGCACAACTGGCTCCAAATACACCACATCATTCCACATCACCCATTCCCTCTCATTCCCCCGCGGCTCTTTTAACTCAGAAATATTTCACATACGCCACGTATGACACGTTGTCGCTGTATGAAGCGGTTGGCAATGTGCTCTGCGTGATCTCTGGTGGCTGACAAGCGCACGTCTGCTTGCTTATCATATGGGATGTGCATTGGCTTGCATGGTTGAATGAGTTAAGAAGTGTATACAGTTTTACAGAAGTGTGTCGGTAATTACATAGTCTTCCTCTCGTATTACCAAAGTTCGATGTGTATTTTATACGCACACACACACACAAAACATGCTCTGCATAAGTTGTGAATTTTTCAAAAGCTAAGCTTCAAATACATGTTTCTTGTTATTTACATGTCAAATATAAATGTGCGCCTCTAGGCATTTAGGATTTATGGACCTGTCGCTTTCAAGCGGCCTGCAGCTGATGCGCAACCAATCTGTGCCTCAACTAACGCCACAATTAAGCCATAACTCGCAGCTTATTCAGATTGGTTATGTGGTGCAATTTCGGCTTGGTTACAAACCATTATGCTACCCACTCAGCCGGATAGACATATGTGTGTACGAATAAAAAAGAAGAAATGAGGCTTATAGCAGCATGCGCAAAAATGCCACACACAAGAGTTAACAGGCAGCGACTTGTCAGCAGAAAATGACGGCAGTAACAACAATGAGTGAAGGAGCAGCTCATTGCGTTTGGGATTGGGATTGGGTCTGGGTGTGGAACTGGGGCTGAATAGTGGAATGCATTCTCAATTGGACACTGCTCTGCTGTCTGCAGGGCAACGAGCCAAAAATGTATGGATACAGATATACTGATACATTTACATTTACATTTATAGCTACATATTTCCATTTATTGCAGCACTGCTCGCCCTCATCTTGTTTCATATTCGCATGAATTTACTTTGTATCACTTGTCACTTTTTTATTATTATTGCCCTTTGCTGTTGTTGTTGTTGTTGTTGTTGCCGATGCTGTTACCGCCGTTGCTGTGATTTTATTTTTTATGGCTCATCCGCAAGCAGAATCCCTCGCAGCAGTTGCTGCTGTTGCTGCTGCTGCTGCTGTTATTATTATTATTATATCATTTTTCATCAGCTTGATTTCCATCCATTGTTGAGTTCATAAGGCGCACAAATATGTTTCATTATTTGTTTGCTGCTGTCGCAGCTGTTGAAGGGATTAATTTCTTGATTTACCCCAGCTATATACATATATGTACATATTTATATTTATATATAAATATACCATATGCACCACGCAAATAAGTAAAAAAAATTTACGCTAGGTGCTGGAGGATGCTTTGTTCTTTGCCGTTGCCGTTGCCGTTGGCATTGACAACGGCGACTCCTCTTGTGCCCCCTCGTTCCCTTCCGCAGTTCGGCATAACTGCGGTCTTTAGCTTAATTTTGTTCCCAGATGCGATGCAGTTGCGTGGAAACGTATTGAAAATAAGTGAATATGCTAATACCAAACGATTGGGAAAAGCAGTCATCCATCAGCGACACGTCAGAGAAAAAAGCGTATTAAATTCTTGTTCACTTAGATGCGTCAAACACTTTCTATTGTTGAGAGACGTCGTCCCGCTCCTCGACTACCTAGCTACGTATTTATTTCTGTTTTTTTTTTATTCATGGGAATATTTTTTTTTCTCTTTTATTGTTGATGTTATTGGTATGGATTATACCATTCCTTGCCACTGTGCCTTTATTATTCCAGCAGCTTGTCAATTCAACGCATTTGTTTCTCTTTAACAATTGCTCTTCTTGTTTTTCTTTAATTTCCATAGGATTATCGATGGGACTTAACATTTTCCCTAGATTTACTATACATTTCTGCAGATACACGAGCGCATCGATAAAAAAATACCCTACAGGATAATCCTTTCGAGAGCATATTTAGTATATGAGGTGCTTAGACTCGACGATGTTTTTATCAGGGGGGCACTTTTCGTGTATCTCAGTTTAGCACTCATATTTGCAAGAGTGACGTAAGCCCAGGGTATTATAAAGACACAAAAACGAAAGCGAAAAGTTTTCAACAACCCAAGCGCAAAGAGTCGAAAAGGTTCGGGGTATGAAGGTTGCTAGAGTGGCAGGCAAAGCAGCTTAAGCCTTTTGCCAATTACTTAAACATAAGCAATGTCGGGGGACTTACAAGTATTTTTCCGGCTGCAAGTTTTCCTTTTTTTTTACCATGTCCCTGCCAAGGGATGTGCTCTTTAGTTGATCGTTTGGGATTTTTTTCTTTCTTAGTTAGGTGTTGACATAAACATTAAGTTAAGTTCGGCAGCGCCCGAGTAAGCAAAATTGTGTGCATTTTAAGAGTTGCAAAGTTCAGACAAACAGACTGCCAAGTAAGTTATTCACTTGAAAACTCGACGATTTTAGCTATTTAAGGTAAAGTATAAGCAGCTTTAGAGTTGGTAAAGTGATAAGCTTAGACTGATAGCCTTTAGCTGGGTATTGTATGCGTGCAGCTCTCTGCAGATCTATCGAGAAACAATTGATTATTTATTTCAATTCAAAGCTGACTTTGTCTCTTGTCTGTCAAGCTGTCAGTTGGTGGAATTAAAACAAATTGGCTAACAATAACTTAGTTGGCTTTGGCCAAAATAAGTCACAGTGACAGTGATGGCATATTATAGGCTTTTCAAGCGCTTTTTGATGTTTTGCTGGAAAATTGAGATTAAACCTTCAAACCGCATTTTATTACTAGCTTAAGCATTTTGCAATTCACTATGTTATATCCCTTTGGTTGGTATATCAAAACTACATTACGCATCATTAAATATAATTTCAATATAAGAAAAAAATATAGGTAAAAACAATAATTACGCGCTCTGTCGGAAAATGAATAAATCAAATCGTAAACTGCAATAAATTATTATATTTGCATTAAGTACCATGAATTGAATAATAATAAATGAAATGTAAATCCAAAATACCAAACAAATATGCGAATGCTTTTCACACAACAAACACAAATTAAATTCGTAAAAAATAAAAATGCCAAATGTCAAATAAACGTAAAGCTAATTTGTCAGTTTACCATTTGACAAACCAAACTGACAGCCGCCAACACCCAACAGTAGGCACTCGTCAAGGGCGTCAATGCAAGTGAGAGGCAAGTGGGAGGTGGGGTGGTGGGGTAGTGGGACGTTGAATAGCTTACCACAACCGACTGGGTGTGTTTGAGGCAACTGCCGTCAATCAATTCGAAATGAATCGAACTGAGTAAATGCATCGCTCGCATTTTGCAATTAACCGATGTATTCTTGAAATGCTTGGCAATTACCTTTAAAATTTATGAGCGAACCGCAAGCATTTGTCAAACGTTCCATGAATACATTGTTTATATTTACATAAGAAATGTTAATTAATTGCAATGTTACAACAAGCTGCAACAGGAACATTTACAACAAAAACACAATATTGTCTGATAAGTCGACCTGTTGACAATGTTGTACGACACAGCAAATGTGTTGCATGCAACCTTATGCCACCATATAATCTATGTTTCCATGTTGGTTTTATTTAAAAAATCTCTGTGCTCAAGCTGTCAACACACAAAACACACACACACAAACAAGCACCAACATTCATAGATTATGGCCTAAACAAATTTGACACTATGCCAACAAATAGCAACACAGGTGGGAGCACAGCAGCTACTATCTGTCCCAGCTGATAGGCGCATTGAATTTATGGCTATCATTTAATTGGACCAATGGTAGTGATGCAGCATTCAGCCGATTAATTGGTGTGCGGCATCTCTACTGCAACAGATTTTGCCGTCATTTGTTGCCTGGCAACGCATGTGCGGCACACACACACACACACTGTTATCAAGAGCTTAAGTTAATGTGCATGCTGCCCGACAACTATAAGCTAAGGAGACGAAGCATCCTGTGTGTGGTTCTCTGTGTGTGTTTAGTAATTGTTGCTCCATTGACATCGCTTGCCAATTAAAAGTACACCATTACTCTGTATAAGTAATACCCCAAGATACCAATACGCCAATCACAATCAGAATAGAGCCAAAAGCAATAGCAAACAATGCTGTTATTACTGCATTGGCCACTGATACGGTCATCTTCTTGACCATAACTCAATTAAGACTCCATTGCCTTCATTTATGTAGCATAATTTGGCAATCAAAATCGAGCATACAGCTGAATTATAATGATAAGGAGAGCTTATTATATTGGACGACTTGTCGCAAGAATATTGAACACTACACTTAAGATATCTAGGCAAAACAACATTTCAATTAATTTGACGTTATTTTAATTAGCCAATAGACATGGCACAAATACCTGCTTACTGATTAATGGTTCATGTATTATCTCACCTTGTTTTAGTCTCTGTAGCAAAAAACAAGTTTATTTTTTTTAATGAGCTCTCATAAATCAGTTTGGAACGAACCTTAACCTGTTCGGGCAGCTGTTGCTTGTTTCACTGCAACACAGCCAACATATGCATAAACATAGATTCTCTGGTAGCAACAGAGATGCCTCGACAATTACCTCAGATATTCGTAAGTGTGTGTGTTTGTGTATGCGTGTGTGTAGCATCTGTGGCTGGGTATCGTCGGGGCAGTGAAACAGTAGCAGAAACTTGAGGCATGGCACGAACAAAATACCGTTGGCTTTATTCAAGCAAACGACAAGAATTATTTTGTACGAAAAGTATCGTATATCAAGGAAGCAACTGAGACAAGAAGCCACCGACAAGGACATGGACAAGGATAGGGATCTGAACAGTTTTGCTATTTCGCGATGCAGACGTTTTGCTACACAGTAACTCAGTGGTGCAGCTGCAGTCGCAATGCTTTCTTATACATATAAACTCCTTATTGTTGTTGCATATCGCATGTCCTTGACATACGCAAATGCATTTATTAAAGTCACACAGCGCCAGCTTGCCAGCAAAATAGCAACAGCTTACAAATACTGCAAGACTGAATCAAGTGTCCTTGCTGTATGAGTTGTACGTGGAAGTTCACTTTCATATCCAAGCCTGGAGTTACACATCAGACTATAACGAGAAAGTTTTCGCAGTCATATTCGTAACATTGACAGTGACTAGAACAAAGCATCTGAGCATATCTGAATGCTTGCCATCTGATTTGCTAACTTTTTCTTTTTTTTTTTTTGATTCTTTTCGTCTGAGTTGTGCTGCGAAAGGTGGAGTGGAGGGGATGAATAGGATGTGATCGTAGCAGACGACACGGAAGAAGTTTAAAAGTTTGCCTACAGTGTTTGCATTTCGAGTACATTTTGCACGCAGACGTCCTTCACAGGATGCCGTTTGGCTGGCAAATGCACACGCAGCTGGGGCAGCAGTTGATTTAAATAGATGCAGACACAGACACATACAGGTAAGAGTGTGTGTGCTGATATAAGTATGCCACTTTTTAGTGTGAGCTAATGAAAATCCTGAGCAGCTGAAGTTTAAACTCACTAAGCAGTCGCCTACTTAAACAAAGTTGTGCTTCACTGACTCAAAACTTTGGCCATAAGTCAAAGATCAGCGTTATTTACGCACATGCAAGCAGAAACACCCACACACACCATCAAATACACACACACGCATACACACACATCCTCACACACAAATACACACTCATTGAATTACAGCAATCAAGCTGGCAGCTTACAAATAACATGGCTGCCAATTTGGGAATGCCAACCGATACCCAGCCAAAAAAGACAATACTCAACTCAACTCGCTGTCTGCCATTTGACGCACGACCGAAATTGAATTGATAAAAAGCACATGCGACTACATAAATCTTCATTTATATAATTCCATAGTATATTCAAAGGTAGGCGAAGCATCTCTACAATGCTGGGCTATTTTGAAATCACAAGTACTTAATAAACCAAAACTTTCATATGGTACGTATATTGCTTGGAAGAGTCTCTGTTGGCTTCTAGTCAGACGAAATATTTTGAGCAAGTTTTCCAATTACCCAAGTCTCCATAGAGATTCCGTCGTATCCCAAATGTGGCGGCAAAGTTTGTTAATATTAGCAAGCACTCGGAAAATGTTCATTGCATTAGCTTTTCCTGTATGCACAGATCGGTGGGTAAGCAGCCACCTTAGTTACTCGATGGCTGCTCACAGCCTCGCCTCGTCGAGAGTCAATTGCCTCCACTCAACTCTCTGTCTGTCTGTCTATCTGTCTGTTTGTTGGCTTGTTTGGCGCTTGTTTGTTGTACGTGTCAATGTGGTGTTGTACGCACGTAAACGATTCCGAGTATTTATTACGCGCACAACTTGACATAATTCCTTTTTTCCGCTCCACCAGTTAAGCCATTGGTGAGACTCCCCAGCGAGAAGCAAGACTCATCCGCCAAGCAAAACGATAAGGATGAGGAACTGCTTCAGTTGAACTAATGTTGACACTGCGGCAGCAGCTAAGGCTTTGCAGTTAATGCCACTTTACTACACAACTAACAGGACGACATCTCGATATGGATTTATGGTCGTCGTGTGTGCGACTTGCATCACGCGCTCATTGAGAACGTTGAATTGCCATCATCGTTATCAGCATCAGCAGTGTTAGATCATTATCGAGTACGACAAAAAAAAAAAAAAAAAAACAAGTTTTGACTTAACAACTTTATCTGCAGAGCGCGCACTTATTTTTCCCATTCCACATCATCTCTCTCTCTCTGTCAATGGGATTTCTTAGCGCATTAGGCAGCGACAATAGCAACAAAAACAATAACAAAAACAAAATTCCATTAAGAGGCAACAAACTGTTAGCCAAAATGGCGGCAACCGTTGACGCCATCAACGAGAAAATAATCCGAGAAATGCGGCGTTAATGGCAACACAACTGGGGGGAAAAAAAGGAGCGAAACGCATGTGAAGGCAAACGATATTATGATTATGATTATTATTATGTTGTTATTAGATTAAGCGCAATTTTAACTTTTTTTTTCCGCCTCCATTTCTACTGCATCTGCTGCTTGTTCTTGTTCATTGTCCCATTTGCCTTTGTTCGGCTTGCTTCCGATGGCATTGTGTTAAGTCGACTCTTTTGGTGCTGTGGCACTTCCGTTTGGCTTTGGCTTACGACACTTGATGCCCCAGTTGGCCAAGTTAGCCAAGGAACGGCCCCCCAAGCGCTGCTTGGCTAAGCAACCAGGCAAACGCCGTCCATTGTTTCAAGCTGTGCCCGCGTCTTAGCCACGCTTAATTGGTTGGCTTTTATTACTTGCAAAGTGCTGTACAGTGAGCGCATAATTTTTACTTTGCTACCACACTGCACAGTGGTTCAGAAATGTATAAAATCTACTTTAAATTTTCAAAAATTATCAGAAAAATTTGAGTTCAAAACAATGACTAACTAATCACTTATTTAGGTATCATTTATCTAAGATCTTACAATATTCTTGCCCTTGTACACCATTGCTAACTGTCTCAAAGACTCACTTAAAACGAAAATCTGTTATCATTTTATCCTTAAATAACTTACTTATTAGCATATAATAATACAATTTGGATAAGTCAGATTCGAAACACTAAATATTTACAAAAATATTTCCAAGGGTCGGTATGCAATTGGATATGTTTGAAATTTTTCTAGCAGCTATTAGAAACTAAGTGCGAGGAAAAGATCACTCTGCACCTTTTTGATATTTTCTTGTAGCTAGAACTAAGAATTTTCGATCTTCGACTCGAAACTCCAATAATAAAGTTCGAAATTGCCTGATAATTTTTTGTTTTTGTTTGCTTGCTCTACTTTGAACCCAATGTGACGAGGCAAGGAAATCTTTTTTTAATTAAATGAGCTGCCTGCATTTGAGGGGCGTTGCTCCGCTGGAGTCATACTGGCTGGCTGACTGACTGGCTGCCTGGCTAGCTGGCTAGCTGGCTCATGTACGTTTGCTCACATCGCACCTATACACACACCCCCATAAGGCCGCCCACATTTAGAAAGAGACGCGTGCCGTGCTGGGCCGGGTCGGCCCTTTTTTCACTTTGGTAGTTTGTGGCGCCATTTTGGCGCGAAATGAATTTAAATTGTTTGCTGTCGTTTCCTGCATTAAAGGCAGCTTCCTCTGCCTTTGGTCTTTTCTTTGGATTCACTTGCACCTTTTTCGAGAGCCAAATACGGAATTACTTAATTACAACAATTATTAAACAGCAGCCGTAGGGTCTGCGTATTCTTCGGGAGTACAAAAAAAAAGAAAAAAAACACATAAAGGGAAAGGTAAAAACAGCGCGTGTTTCCTGTTGCTTTTGTTGTACTTTTTTTTGTCTTCTCATTTTGTTGATTTTGCTGTTGTTGTATTTTGTTATCATGTTTGTTGCTGGCTGTTATTTTAATTAAATATTTTCACACCTACTTCATTTGAGCTTGGGAGCCAAGAGCGCGGGCAGGCATTTATTTCCTTGCCATCGTCGTCGTGTTGGCCGTTATGTAGGTGTTAATTTCCTGTCTCCAGGCAACAACAAAGGCCAGTCATTTGCAATAGCAACAACATCAACTAGTATTGTAAGCGTCGGCTATAATAAGAATAATTGCCAGGACTAGCTATAAGGCACGTTGTCTGAAATTTTATGCGCCGTAAAATTGCATACGAAATAATTGAATAGCATCGAGTCGCGTCTTTTTGTCCCGTTTGTGTTTTCTGCTGTCTGCTGCCCTTACTGGTTGCTGCATCTTCTAACTGGCAGCAGATAAAGTTTTCCACAGCGCTAAAATAATAGCAGCCAAAGTGGTTATAAATATTTTGTGCACAGTTTCCGTTGCCCTCTGGCCCCTTTTGTCCTTTTCTTCGTGCTGCAGCGAAAGTCATTTTTCAGCTAAATGAATTTGCACAAGTTGCGGGAAAAATGCGCAAAAATCGCCCAAAAAAGCGAACTTGGAAAGTGTTGCTACTTGATAGGGGGAAGAAAGGAGTGGCCATCTTCAAATTTGCTGCGTCACTTGACACAAACTGCGGTCAGTAGCAAAGTTCAACGCGCACATCTAATGAGCCGGAATCAGTTGTCCTTAAGACCCAAGTCTGACTTTTTGCTCTGCTATTTACTTAGTAAACAACTTTACCAATTCTGCGTAAAAAAATTTAAAAATTTCATTTCATTTGCAGGTCCACCAGGTCCACCCGGTCCGCCCGGCAAGCGAGGGAAGCGCGGCAAGAAGGGCGATGCAGGAGACAAGGGCGAAGCGGTATGTATCTCAGTGAACAGAACTAGTAGAAATCCTTATATGACACTTTAATTTACTGTAACCAGGGCCTTAATGGCATCAGTGGCGAGAAGGGCTCGGCTGGTAAGCCCGGTGATAAGGGCCAAAAGGGCGACACCGGCCATCCGGGCGTGGATGTCTTCCAAACCGTCAAGGTAAGTCGCAAGGCGTTCCTCAATGCTGCTGCTACTGCAAGACTGCATTCGAAATTGGAAAATCGAAATTGAATACGTCTAATCGACATTTTTTAAAAATCTCTAACGCAATGCTGCTCTGCTTTCTGCATTCTCTTAGGGCCTCAAGAGATCGGTGACTACGCTGCATGGCGGCACACTTGGTTATGCGGAAATAGTTGCTGTTAAGGTATTTCATCCATAAATCTGTTTCAACTGCCGTAGACACTAGACATGACAGCCTGTAGCCCATATCCCAGCATCCAACACAATTCAACCCTGGATTCTGTGGAGCATGGTCATTGTCATTTTTCAAGGCAAAATACAGTTGGACAGAAAACTGCAAATATTTGCAACTTGTTGTCCTCTGGACTTGTCCTTCGTTCTATTTGCACATGTAGTTTTTGTTGGTGTTGTTGTTGTATTTGTACTCGGTATTTGTACTTGTTTATTATCCTGCACATTGTTGTTCGTAGTGCTTTTAACTTGAATCAGCTCTTTGGTTTAAGCTGTACCATAAATTTTTGCTACTTTTGCATAGTTTCTGCTTAGTCATTTTGTTTCTTTGGGGACCAACCGATTCATAGTAGCTGCTCATCCTATTGTCATTTGAATATTTGCTATGGTCATTTTATCATTGCCTTAATGGTATCTGATGTAGCTTATGGTAGCTTACACATATACATACATGTATATAAGCTAATATTTTACTTGTTTCAACGACAAGTGATTTGCGTAAGCGTTTTGCACACTATTGTAACCCAAGGTATTTGATTATATAAATAATTTGTCTAAGCAAATCAAATTATCAAAGTAAATATTTTAAATTATTTTAAAGTAAAGTTTACCAAACTGATAAAAGTATTAGTTTAATACCAACCTTACAACTAAAAAGATTAAGTTTAAGAACAATATGCCAAAACTGGCACGGCGGATATATTACATTTTTGTAGTTTAATTTCTTACCAATTTGTTTTTAATATTTCCTGCTATCATGGTTAAGTCATAATTTCTTAAGTAATTTCTATACTTCGTATTAGTGTCGATTATCTTCTTCAAATAAGCTATGTTAATCCCTAATTTGGTACTTTTCCGTTTTGATAATTTTATTCTTTTCTCTTCTTTATTAATTTGAAACTAAAATTTGCTTTGCAGCAGCTACTTTTTTTATATTCTAATACACTTTTTATTATATTTTCATTAACCAATTTAATTTTTTATGCAATGTTTTTTTTTATCAATTTCTATTTGTGTTGGTTGTAAGGACTTGCAAGAAGCGGGCGTTAACGTATCCGCTTCAACTGTCATACAGCTAAAGGTAAGTTCTCGGGTTTTGGTATTCTCCACTTTGTGTACATTGTATTCGATTGCATGCCTCCTGTGTAGCTTAATCTTTGTTTGGTGCACGTGCCTCTCCATTTAAGCAGAAATCGTGTGGGTTCTTAATGCTAATAGACATATTTTTCAATAATCTAGGGTGAGCCAGGTGAACCTGGACCGCCGGGACCCCCAGGCGAACCTGGCAATCCGGGCGTGCCAGGCGAACGTGGACCACCCGGCGAAACTGGACAGCAGGGAGTGCAGGGCGAGGCCGGTCTGGCAGGACCGATTGGACCTCCTGGCGTTGCGGGCGCACCTGGCACAAAGGTGAGTGATTCACAGACAATGAAGCAGTAAAACAAAAACCAAAGAAAAACCCGAAATACAAATAGCGACACACAGACAGAGAGTGAGAAGGGGCGATGGATAAAGAAGAGCCCGATAAGGATTGAAACCGATTCATAAGTAAAACAAAGATGTCACAAGGATTAATGCACTATTTGTATCTGTTGGATAAACATTGTGACATTTTAAGTGACTACGAATACGTCGTCGTACCAAAATTGTGTGTATGTGTGATTGGGTGTGTGTGTTACTGTGTGTGCGCGTGTGTGTGTGTGTGTGTGTGTTACTGTGTGTCCGTGTGTATTATGTGTTTGTGTGCTGTCTGCTATTGTTTTTCCGATGTTTCCTTTGTCTTTTTTCTTGGTTTTTCACATTATTTATCGTTTATTTATGTATTAAGCGCCCCTCTCTCTCTCTCTCACCCTGTCTCGTGTGTATGTGTCACCTTTATGCCTCTGTCCTTGGCATTTCCACTTAATTTTCCAACAGACAGATATCAATACAGATTCAGACCTGTGACTCATTTCCATCTGCTTCTCTGCTTTACAGGGTGACAAGGGGGATCGAGGTGATCGCGGACTAACCACAACCATCAAGGGTGACGAGTTCCCAACGGGCATCATCGAGGGTCCGCCGGGACCGGCTGGACCACCTGGTAAGTGTCTCTTAGAGTTGGCAGCTGCCTCTCAGTTTGCTTTCATTCAACAGCCACTTAACTCTCAGCACAAATGCAGATACAGATACATTGAAACTAGTCGTAAACTATAAAAACCGCAGCTTATTGATGTTTGGAAATCGTTCGTTCGATGTGTATATTTTTCAAGTGGTGCCACGCGGCTGGATTTGGTTGCTCATCTGCGGGTTGTTTAATTTATTGCCAGCGGACTCTGGGAATAGTATTCAACCGCCCCTGGCCCCGGCCCTGACTCTGGCCCGCGGCCCTAATTGAGTCATTGACTAACGCTGTCCCATTAGAGCACATTTTTGAATTTGATGTGGCCTTTTGGTGTGAAAAGCAGCTCGTTAAAATGTAAATCAAATACCAAATGCATAGCAGCAAAATGCATTTCCGTTGCTGTTTTTATTGCAGCGCATATTTTTGAAATATTCTCGAATATATTTAGGTTTGTGTTTTTTTTTTGTATTTTTAGGAACGTTTTTTTTTTTCATCCACATTTGGAAATTTGTTTGCCTGCCGCATTTTGCGATAACATTTACGACCTTTGTGTTTTGTGGGCTGCCGCATGCCACAATGTTTGCCACAATGTTTGACGTCGTCGTCAATTAAATGCCCCACAATTCGTTGGCAGCAGCCGCCCACTCGCCCGCACGGACCACTGCCCGGTCCACGCCCACAATATCTAGAGCAATTTCCACTTTCCAGCTAGTTTTATGATCTGGCCGAACATATTTCTGCACTTTATGCGATTTTAATAAACGAAAATAACCCAAGCGCACGGCTGAAATAGCTGAAACGCACCGGAATCCAAATACAAATTCGAATCCGAATCCGGCGCTTGTCATAAAAATTTGTAGACCCGGGCAGCTTGAAACACTTACCGCAGTCATAAAAACGCAACTTTATGTCATTTATGTTGCTTTTAGCGGCTCATTAGCATCGCTACTCGTTCCACGATCCACTCGCAGCACAGCCAGTGCAACATGCCTTATGCGGTAAATGTGTATATGTAAGACTATGTTATTACCTATGACTCTAGTCGGATGCACTCTGACCAATTGTTTTATTAGGGGTCTTCAGGGTGCGTAGTAAATAAACAATTCTTAAGACAGCATAAAAATGGACAGACACAAGTCATAAATGTCAGTGGAATGGGATTTTGAAATCGGAGGCAATATAATCTTCTTCTTATTTCGGGAAATAAAATACTTTGGAATAAAACCTTTGTCAGCTAATTCTCTTAAGTCCTGAGTTTGTATAAATATTTTATTTTTATTACTGTAAGCTGATTCTTCTAATTCACTGGATTGAATAGATATAATTATTTTTATTATATTTTATTTTGACAAGTTTATAATTCCTAAAACTGAATAGAAAATATATCGATACTTTTTTCATGGAACAGACGTCTAAACTACAAACAAAGAAAGTTTTTTATTTATTCATTATAGGTAAGAATTGGGCATCAAAACCGGAACCCCTGTTTATAGTTGCCTTAAGCTAAGTGAATGCCCCTAATGCATATAATCAATGCACACCGCTATCAATTAAGCGCATGCTACAAGCCCGCATCGCGTAACCTCCCACTTGTCTTATCAGAGCATCAGAGCCCTGCAGTTGTTGTCGATGTTGTTAAATTTGTTGATGTTGTCAATGTTGTCGTTCTTGTGGGAAATTGCAGTTGCGTTAATGTTGTGCGCATTGTTTTTAAATTTGTTGTTTGTTTCAAACAAGATCTACTGTTTCGATAGACACAGTTGTCGACAGTTGCCAAGCGTCCGACGCAATAGCAAAGGCATTCCCTTGTCCAGGGCCCCTACCACGTCTCCTAGGGAGACTCTCCTTTGACTGTGCTGGACAATGCTATGCGTTGATGGACATGAAATTGCAATTTATTTTCCGAAATCAGCGTCGGGTTTGAGTCGCCAGCTCATGGGAAATGCGTCTGCGTCTGCGTTTGCGTCTGGTTCCAGATCTGAGCTTCGACTTGAGTCATTTAGGCTTGATTTGAATAAATTGAATGTCATTTGTATTTGGAATTCTTTCATCTGGTGGCCACGTCTCTGTTCCTCAGTTTCTCTCACTCTGTCGACTGCTTATCTTATCGTTGTCGTAATTAGTTAAGCTGACTTGTGCTTTATGTGTGGGTAGTCACTGAGCTGGACCTGGGAGATGTCTCGGCAATTTAATGTGTCATTTGTATTTTGCGTCTCAAGAATAGAGCAGAGCAGAACAGCCCTGAGGAAATTTGTGTACTATGGCAGTTGCTTCAGTCCCAGTTGTAATGTCGAAAATTTCAATTTATTTTCTGATTTATTTGAATTTCATTTCAGTTATATTGTGATTGCATTTCATCCGGGTAGATTTTGTCTGTTTTCCTCTGGTTCGCTCTACTCCCTGGCATTTGTCCATTGCTTTGTGTACGAAATTAAAACTTATCATTTGCACTTCATCTGCATTGCCTTTTTTGCTAAACACAAACAGAATGCGAAGTGAAAAGCATGATGAAGAGGGAAATGCCCAAGTGGACCAACAATATCCAATATCCTGACTATATAAATCCACATCAGGCCCCGCGGTCCCAGTGGTCAAGTTGTTGTCCGCTGCTGGCAATAGTTTTGATTGTGGCTGAAATTGTCGCCTAAAATGCTTAACGGTAAATTATGCCACCATAAATACTTACCGAGCCCGAGTGCGAGTCCAAAACAAAGAGCGGACAACAAAATACTTTATAAATAAACGGCAGACGACAGAGACAGAGGCACAGGACCCATAAACCAAATGCCAGCCAAGGCACGCAAATTTATGCGCACTGGCCAAGAGAAGCAGAAGAGGAGTCCTGGCAACTCAACGACCCATATCCCGCCCTAAACTCAATTTTACGAACTTAATAAATTTTCTATATCTTTTCACACACACACGCACACACACACACACACCGAACTGCTCCAGCTCATGCACAGGCACACATTTTGACAAGTCGCACAATTGGATTTATCTATGACATGAATTCTGTGTACTCTTGTGCCTTTGTGTGTTCTGCCTCCTCATCCGCATGTCTGTGTATGTGTGTGTGTGTGTGTGTGTGTGGGTTATTTAAATGGTCGTATTTAATGGTCCAGCCAACAGCAAGCCCAAAAAACAGTTTCTCATTATTTTAACTAAACAGGTCGTCACATCGTTGTTGTTGCCATTGCTGGTTTTAGGCGTTGTTGTTGTTTTTGTCTCGTTGTCGATGCTTTTTAGTAGCGCCACAGTGGGGCAAAATCTAGCTTTATGCTGACAGATTTTCGAAAAGTCCAACGTCCACAGACCAATGCATGTCTAAATTAAATTTTGTAATGAAAAAGATTTATTTAGTTAATGAAATAATTCAACCTAAAAATTAGTTGCATTTTGTTTAACCTGAATTGTTGCATAACTGCTGCTTAAAGAAACAGTTGCCTGGAATCACTTTCGGTAAATAGGACAAGTCTTTCGAAAGAGGCACTCTTCATTAGACCACAACGAGCTAGCTGTGAGCTACTGTTTGCATTGGGCATTTTGTTTTTGGCCAAATAAACAATTTGCATTTTAAACTAAAACCCCAAAACCCTATAAAAGGCAACAGCGACAGCAACAGTCGCTTATCGTTGCCAGCATCATCAGCAGTTGAACAAATTGCTGACCGAAAACCAGACAAACGCTTGTTGACTGACAGATGGTTGGTGACAGTCCATTCAGCTGCGATAATAATGTGTATAATTACAAAGCAGCGTCAATGCCACGCCTCTTGTTTGCACCACACTTGTCGCACCGCGTAGCTGTGACGATGTTTATATACTCAAAAAAGAATTAAATAAAAATAAATATATATTTATATATATATATATGTCCAAATCCAGCAGCTATGTGAAAACCTTTCAAATTAAATTCCCCAAAAAATTGACTATATTGAAATTAAATATAATTAAATATTTAAGTATATTTTGATGACAAAATAAAAAAAATTTAAAACTCAGTATTCAAATACATGGATTTTTCTGCAAGTGTATCTGTATCTATGTCATAGACTGACTGTGTGTGAGTGTGATTTTGCATATTGCTATTCGTATATTAAAATGATTCGCCATAAATGTCAAATATGAACATTCACAGGTCCGCCCGGGGAGCGCGGTGAACCCGGCGAATTGGGACCCATTGGACCGGCTGGACCGCCTGGCGAGAAAGGACCACGCGGCAAGCGGGGCAAACGGGTGAGTGTGAAAACCAACTGAATAACCAATGCGAAAACTCGCTTTGCAGTCAATTTTAATTAGAAAACAGTGACGAAAAAAAATAAAATAAAAAGTACTCAACAACCAAAAAATAATAATGAAGAAAATTTATGAATATGTAAATTGGTTTGTAAATCTTTGTAAAAATGCGTAGAAGCGTAACATTCATTTACATACTCGTTAAATGAATCTGTAAATATTTGTGTAGTAGCAGAGCTACTACATAAGCTGTACATAATTAGTGCGCATCCGCATCCTTTCGCATGGTCCGACCAAGCAGGTGTTTAATACCTTGCATGTTAAATATATATAATATACATATATATATATATATGTATATGTATATGTTCATCTATACATTTATGAGTGATATGTGAATGTCCTTGACTACGTAATGAGCATGTTCAACTGTCATCCCCAAAGAACCAAAGCTCACCGCTCACCTAAACTCATTACAGGCACTGTCAGAGCGACGAGAGAGAAACCTTGATGTAATGCCTTTGATTAAGCTTTAAAGTATCTGGCAGATATGCACACTAGATGAGGGTGTTCGCGCTTAATATAAATTCCCCAATCTGCTGGCATACGTCTCACTTTTGTTCTTTTTTTTTTTGGGTGTGGGCCCCGTGGCACAAAACTATGTCGACGCACTTGGCGCCTCATCGAAATTGTCAAAAATGTTTTGGAGCTTAAATCTTGGTCTTAATTTATGTGCCCCCTGTACGGCCATAGAGTATATCTGCAGCATTTATCTAGGCATTTGCTGTGCGTTATGTGCTCTTCTCTGGAATGTCAACAGTGCAAAGATACTTAACATTTTTATTGGCACTTGGTGAGTCGGCAGCTGTTGCCACCCCGTGACGTGCTGATGGATGCAAGGGAACCTCGACGGATTCTCATATTTTGCGAAACACTTTTGATATACGCAAAAGTGAACTGGCGGGGAATATGAATATGTATCTAGCACGTGTTTGTTTACGTTATGAAACATGCATAAGCGCCGCTGGCAAACGGGGATGGGTGCGCTTGGTGCTCGATAGGAGTTTTCTGTTTCTACTTTCGCCAATCCACAAATATTTGCGCGTTTTGCCAATTTTCGTAAAACAGTCTGATTATTGTACATTAGACACACACACACACACACATATATATATATATATATATATGTATATATAAACACATGCGGCTGAGAGCGTCAAATTCATGAAACACGCCTTTAGCCAACTGCTGTTGTCCCAGTCATTGGCATGGTCATTGCTTTTGCGTTTACTGTTGTTTTTTGCATTTGTTTTTGTTGTTGTTGCTGCTGAAATAACGCGTTATAGCACAATAGCGGCAACTCCAACAGAGTTCCAATACAGCCAGAATCAAGCACAAAAATAACAACACCAAACGGCAACTGGCAACGTGCAGCTTCACATTTATGATTTTTGCTTTGATATACTTTGGGTTAGCCGAGAGTTGTCCAAAGAAAATTGTAATTCTGAAATAATTGAGAATACCATTTAAAGATGTTGTACAAACAAACTAAAATTAAAAATTATAAATCAATAAAATAAAATGAAAATAAAAAGCATTATCATAAAAATTTAATATATGAATACACACAAAGACCTATTAAATTTTTAACATACGCTGCATTTTTTCTATTTCCTTCAGTTTCATTTTGCTTTCACGCCATCTAAAGATTTATTTTATTAATGCATGGTAAAGGATTTTTTTGAAACATTTGTCAGAATTTCCTTTAGAAGCACAGAGACCAATTAAAATTTGAACGGTTGAAAAAAGAAATGTGTCTAAAATTAATCAAACTTTTCACTTATCACTGCAACAACTTTTCGCATCAACCTCTCTGTAGTCTTCAGCTGCGGGTGTTGCATGCCACGCCTCCTGCCACAGTGTTTTCAATGCTATGCGCACTCGTGCCATGGTGCTCGAATGTGCCGATTACAGCGCCCCACCACTGGCACTGCCACGGCTCTATGTGTTGTACAGGCGCTGCAGCGACGTGATGTCAAAACAAATGAAAGTCATAAGAAACGGCAGGCAGTCCTCAGCTCCCTGTCTGCCATTGGCAAACAAACAAAACTTTTGGCAACAAACAAAAGTTCGCGTTCTCCCGCTCAGACCCAGACTCTGGGCTCAATTCAAGCCGCAGCAAGGCAATGTTGAGCATAAAAAATTATTTGCAACAATTGCCATCATCTTCGACGTAGGCTGGGCTGGGTTGGGCTGCTGCCGAGCGAAGCAGCTGAAACGTGACGGCTCCCGGCAGCAACGGTTACGGCGGCACAGACACTTCGATTTTTCAATTCGACTATCAGCGGCTTTGATTTTCCGAGGAAAGTCTTCAAGTCCAAACACGGGCATTAGGATGAATGAAAATGTGAATGAGAATCAGAATGGGAATGTGAACGTGAATGTATCTGATGATGATGATGAGGATGCGAAACGATGAAAAATGATGCTTGGCACTCGTGCCTTGTGTGCCACATTTCAGTTTTAGCATTTTTAAAATATATCGCCAGCGTTGCCAGCATTAAAAATTCTTGCAATTAGTTCGACAAGTCGTAAAAAAATTTCAATTGCTTATGTTCTGTTTTTCATAAACATTTATCCGTTCAGCGCCATAATGCCACGCCTCAACCGACGTTTTGCTTAAGCCAAAAACAGCAGCAATTTAAATTACTCGCCTTAATACACTAAAAATGGTGCAAAGATTAATGAAAATCATTTTTCTTTTGATTGAACTAAATTGCTTAAGTTTTATATATTTTATATATGCGTAGCTTTCAGAATTGTGATAAAAATCGCATGTCTTCTCGTGTTAAAACTGCTCTTTTCACAAAATTAAAATATTAAATTTTGAAAACTTTAAGAGTATAAAACATTCGGCATACCAGAGACAGCTGCTCAGCTTTTTCCCTCCAGATGATGTCGCGCCAGCTACGGCCATAAAAAACGCAATTGTAGGTATTATAAATTTGACATGTTATTTTCGTCGCCTCGTCAGAATAAAATGCTCATATGAGAATATTGCGTCATTTGAGGAAGCAAAGAGAAGACGTCGTCAGCGAATGGTTGGCATATGAAATGAATTTGGCCGGGAACTGGACTGGAATGAGTTGTGATGTGATGGAATAATGTTCTACCCGTAGTCAGGGCATTGCGACAGATGTGTTATGCGACATACTAAAATTAAGTTAAGATCTTTAAATGAGATATTGATGTGTTTCTAAAGAGAAAATGCGATAATAACGTCATTTGAAAAAATAATAGGCATGATTACCATTCAGTGACAGTTCTAGAACCATTTCAGATTTATAAAGATAGACAGGAAACTAACTACTCTGAAAGATCATGTCGAATTCGACGAATTAATTGTATTTTTCAAGACGGATATTCTTGTATCGCAATTCTCGTTTGCCCCCAAGAGCAAACTAATAAATGTCCTGTATTGATATATGCACAGGCATTTGCAAATGGACTCTTCAGAATAAATTGTGCTTTCATTTATCGCACGAAAATATTTCTTTTGCATATTTCAACGCACTCACAATTGCCGAGTTATACGTCTAATGCGCAATTTACGATCGGGCAACATATTAAAAATTTAAATTAATTTCAAACTTTTTGACGAGTGGCACTGCTGCGACTGGCAACTGGGGCGTATGATGAATATCCAATGACTGTCCAACTCAGACAGCGGGCGGCGAATGCAAAGAGATTTGCCATTTATTATGCGCACTGACATCGCTTTAGCTTTTGCTGTGTTAGATTTGCATTGCCATTTTTTTTTTTAATAAAGTTGAAACAATATTTTACACACCCACACACACACACATACAGACACACTAATGCGGCAGCGGTGTTGCCTAGACAAGCTCTGCCTGAAGCGTTGCTGTAAAAACTGTTCTTGAAGCATTTATGTCAAATTTATGTTAATATATTTTACAATCGTCGTTTCGGTCTCACCCCGTGCCCCATGTCACATCAGCGTGTGTGTTGTCTTTTGAGGCTCAAAATCTGCATAAATTTCCCAGGCAGCTCTTAGCTCCCTGCTCGCATTTCTTATCAACAACAGCATTGGGCAAGTTTCTTGCGAGCATCGTGTGTGTGTTGTGCCTTTGGTAAATAGAGTCATAAAAATTGCCGTTGCCGCAAAAACAAAAGGAAAAAAGACTTGCAGATTCGTTACACGTTATATAACACCGCCCTCAAAACCAGTAGCTGGGTAATGTGAGCCAAGTCATGCCCCCAAACTGTTGGCCAAAAAGTCACTCGCATGCGGCACACCGCCGACGACGACTTGGAGGCGACAGTTTGTGCCACTTTGAAGCCTGCCATACATGGCACACTTTTCTTCGCATTTCAAAGCCTTAAAGTTGCTTACTTGAAAGAACTAAACAACAGTCATATGTGTGTGTGTGTGTCTTGTTGTTGTTGTTGTTGGGGTGTGTGTGTGTGTGCTTATATCTTCATGTCTGCCACTCAAAGGGTTCACATTTGTTGGCGTCTTTTCGCCGACAATTCGTTTCGGGTGTTGCTTAAACGACGCAATAAGCTTAGCACTTTCCACCAGCCAAAGAAAATCTCAGGCTGAATTTTCATTGCTTCTGCTCGACTTGAGTTGAGTTGGGTTGCGTTGGTTTGGGTTGGGTTTATAGCTCGATTTGATAAGCCCCAGCAATGCTGTGTCAACTGCTATATTTTGTGTGTGAATGTGACGTCATTGTTCATTGAAAACTGCGCAGCATGCAAATTTTCCTTTTCATTTTTTTTATTCATTGTATATGCGCAATTTTCTATTTTGCCACTAAGGCAATTATTTGTGGTCAGTGCTCATATGTCTTCCCATATTGAATATGAAACCCCGTAAAATCGGTCAAGCATGCCATGCTTGCCACCACGCCGTACGCAATCCGAATTTATATATGTATGTGTAGGTGTGTGTGTGTGCGTGTGTGGCTTGTAATGTTGCCCCTGGGGTGTGCGTAACTTTTATTTTATGGGCACGGATGATGAGGGCGCTTTGGGAGCAACAAAAACGATTGAATAAAGAAATCCAGCCGGTACAACAGGCACACGCAATGTTTCGTTACTTTTTCGTTACGTATGCTGGCAAATAAAAATCTCAAGTTAGCGACACCAAATGAATGGCCCCGCCCACCGCCCACTCACCCAAAACTCATGGCAATTTATAGGCACGACTTTGCCACCGATGTGGAATTGGGTTTGGTTTCCATTCAATCCAATGGGGTGCTGCTGCTCCAAAGCTGCCATAATGTTGCGTATGTAAGTTGGGTTACGAGTTTTCGCCAATCCGTAACTCCTCCGGCAAAAGAAAGAAGAGTGGGGGAAGGGAGAAGGGTGCTGGCATTGTTGCGGCTGTGGCAGCAAAAGGCAAAAAATCTTTAGCAACGATTTCCCTAAATACTGCCAAATTTCCGGCATATTACAATATCAGTACAGCAACATCATCAGCAACAATGTTAGCGGAAAAATGAAATCACGCGAAATTTTTACAACGCGTCTTGACTTTTTCCTGCGGCTGACTGGCAAATACCATGGGCAAGACTGACAATTCATTGGGGGAAAATAAAGTAACCTAATTTATACATCGATATTCAAAATTCTTGAATATGTATTTTCGTAAAGTAACATGTTTAAAGCTGATACCAATTCGATATTTATTAGAAGAATTTGAAAGACTTTTAGCTAAACTTTCAATCTTAAGCCATATACTGACGATTTGTGCAGGCAGAAAGCTTACATGTTTAAGACCACAGATTAGTCTTTTGACTCCCATAGTCAACGATGTCGATGCGAAACGGAACATATTACGCATTAAATGTGGCCGCGTACTTACGAAGAACTTCCCAGCCATTGTGTGGTTCTTGTAAACTTTTGCGGCAAGCGAACGATGTGAAACGCATTACATGGCTGGGCCAACGGGGCGGACGTGGTGGCAGGGGCCGCGGAAACTGTGTGTGAGCCGGAAACGAGCTACAAAACTTTCACCTCGAGCGGTGCTCAACTGCACGTTGCTGTTGCTGTTGTTGTTGTTGCTACTGTTACTGCTGCTGTGACTCTGAAAAATATGAAATTCCAAAAGGAAACTCGCTATAAAAAATGGGAAAAATATGCGCGCACGCACACAAAAAGACAGACAGACAGACGGTCGGACGGACGGACGGGCAGAAGGACGCAATATGTACAGCACGGGACTGCGGCATATGCTGCACTTGAACACGAACATGGATGGGAAAAGGAACGATGGCGGAGACGGAGTCATGTCATGCCCTTCCTGAGGCAACCGGTGTCACCGAAAAGGTCGCTCCGAGATCAAAATGATTTTCAATTTAACGCGTTTACGTGCGGCCATTTGTCTGCACCTGAAGCGGTATTTATGCTAAAGAAAAAATAAAAAAAACACACTTCAATATCCGGCGCTGCGCTTGACCGGAGTCCGAACGAGGGGCGTTGGGCGTTGGGCATCGGCAGGCAATTACTTTACAATTACAAACATTTTCACAATTTTAATATAAAAGGTGCCTGAAAGTATGCTGCGAGTTTCTTCAAGTCGAATTTGAAATTGAAAAGCGTTTGTGCAAATAAAAAACAAATTTGCGCATAATTTAAAGAAATTCTTCTTTTTTTTTGTACACATCTATAAAGAAAAATGTATGAGCGTGTTTATGTTGGCTTGAATACTTTGCAAATTAAAATCAACCCGAGGCGCTCGCACAAATATTGATACATTCTAATGGATTTCACATACTCAGACACGCATTTACACACGCCCACACACACTCACACTCAGAGCGAGAGAGAGATAGAGAGAGGCTGCCGCAAGAGGCAGACAAGAAGTTTTTATCGTAGTTAGGCAGCTGCGTCAACAGAATCGTCCTTGCGAATGGCTAACAAACATTGGCCCAAAAATCACTTGGCTCCCTATCTTTTATTTATGTTATTTATCGCAACTGCCGCTGGCTGCGTTCGCCTTAAAGCCTTTAAATCCTTAGCCCGTACCTTTTTTGCTGTTGTTGTTGTTGTAGTTGTTGTTGTAGTTGTAGCTGCCGTTGCTGATGTTGCTGCTGTTCCGCGCTGACAGTCGTTGATTTGTCGCTGGCATTTGTTTATCGGCTGACTGACTGACTGAGTGACTGACTGACGAACGGACTGACTGAACTACGAATCGAGATGAGGGCGCCCTTAATCCCGCTGAATGTGCCTTAATTATCGCCAATGCCACACGCAGAGCAAACGTTAAGCATTCGCTTTAATTTAAAGCGCTTTAATTGCTCAACAAATGGACGACTAATCACCAAAGCTCAACAATGGCGCGCACGCAAAGCGGAAGCGGAAATTCACAGAGCCAAAAGCGAATGCCGCCTGCCCACACCCATATCCCCTGAGTCTGTGCAACATTGTGTAGAGCTTGCAACAGAAAGCGCCAGCTGTGCTCATACATACAAACACACTCACACACACACACGTATGTAATGCAGATGAGCTGCGCATTGAATGAGTATGCATAAAGGGGCAAAAGTTACTCGTGCGCTGTGGCAACTGCATTTGCGGTAAGCCACGACGGCGTCATGGTCGTTGCTCCTGCTCCATTCCTTATGGCCGACCAGCGATGGGCCAAGTTGCGTTTAAGTTCTCTAGCTCGCCCTTCCTCTCGTTGTCTTCTTATATTACTTTCTGCTTTTTCTTTTCTGGTCTCTTTTCTTTTCTCTGGCATTTCTTTTGTTTTTGTGCATTTAGGCAAGAACGGCCGCCATTTCGTTGTGTTGTGTCACTTAAGCATATGCGCAGCTTCAAGTAGTTGCATCCAGATGTGCCCACAGTGTATCAGTGTGTGTAGGTGTATGTGTAAGTGTGTGCGTCTGTGTGTGAGCATGTGTGTTCACATCTATGTTAAACGCTTTGCATTGTTATGCTATCTCATTGTGTTTGCTGTTGAATTTAATATCTTCTCCAAGAATTGCCACAAAGCTTAATTGTTTGACGTGTGCCAGCATCATTATAGAAAATATTATAGGTAGAGCATTGGGTTTTCAAAGTGGAACTCGTTTTAAAGTCTTGTCTATTAAACTTTGAACTTCTTTTCTGTTTGTTATTATTATGAGAATATTTGTTTGCAACTTGACAATTGCTCGAATTCCATTTACCCACGCTTCAGTCAACAGTTAATTGCCGTTTCGCATAAGCCACGTGTGTAAACGGTTTTCATTTTCTTTAGCATTTTGTGTGTTCTTGGTTTTTATGAACGCCAACGTTTGTGTAATACACTTTACTGCTGCCTCTGGGCGTGTTGCAGCTCGAACAACTCTAGCGCCCAAGCGCCTTTTCGTAAATTCAATGTCCCAAATGGGATCTAAATGCAACTGGCTGTATGCACGTGTACATATATGTGTCTGTGTGTGTGTATTGCTGTTGTAGTTTCATCGATGCATTTGCGGTTTTTGCTAGTTTTGTCGCTGACTCCTTGAAAATTTGCCTCGAAGTTCTCGAGAAGCACACAAAAACCAATTCATTATCTTTCACTTTGGCACTCACTACACACACACACACACACACACACATATATATATATATATGCATACAGTGGCACACACACCCACTCTTAATGGCAAGAGCACAGCAGCCAGGCACACACTCGCACACTTGAAGCACGTCGCTGCTTGACTTTATTTTCGACTCGTACTCGCAAACCCCATTCCACCGCCCCCCACCTACCCTTTGGTGACCCCCAGAGCTGAGTTTTAAAGGTATTCTATGCGAACATTGTCTAAGTTTTGTGGGAGTCGAGCGCTTTTGGACCCGGCACCAACTTGCACTTAACACAATTTCGACGCACACAAAAGACTTTCACTGCGTCGCAGCAGCCACCAAAAGCTCGCCCCAACCAGCACAGCCACCCACCCACGAGCACCGTCATCAACATCACCACCACCACCACCACTGTGGGGGAGGCCAAGTTTTTTCTTGCCAGCGAATTACGCGCCGCTTTTGTTACGCCATCAAAGCGTCTGTTCGTGTGTGGAACAAGCGCGTGCAACGCCTCAGGCGGCGCCACGTGGCATAAATTAATCTTCTCACTAAATTTGCCATCCATCGTATCTCTCTTCCATCCACCAATTTCGGAACGCATTTGCATTCGCATTCGCATTCGCGTTCGCGTTCGCTTTGAGCAGCTATTTGGACCTGGCGGCACCAAACTGGAAGATGACTACGAGGATCCGCCCGTTACACTGTTGCGTGGCCCACCCGGCCCACCAGGCACGGCTGGCAAGGACGGACGAGACGGACGTGATGGCAGCAAGGGTGACGCAGGCGAGCCTGGAGAGCCGGGCTCCTTGGGTCCACGTGGCTTAGATGGTTTACCGGGCGAGCCGGGAATTGAGGGACCACCTGGCCTGCCGGGCTATCAAGGACCACCAGGTGAAAAGGGCGATCGCGGAGATATTGGTCCACCTGGCCTAATGGGACCTCCGGGCTTACCAGGACCACCGGGCTATCCGGGCGTCAAGGGCGACAAGGGCGATCGAGGTGATTCGGTGAGTTAGACATCTCTTTGTGATTGTCGATAACTAATAATTAATTTAATTGCAGTACCGTAAGATGCGACGTCGCCAGGACGATGGCATGTCGGATGCACCACATATGCCCACCATTGAATATGTAAGTCATCACAACTATCCTTCTCCCTCAAGCAGTACAAGTAGATGTGTTATTTCTATTAACAAACAAAAGCTTTATGGACCACCCGGTCCACCTGGTCCGATGGGCCCACCTGGACACACCGGCTCTCAAGGCGAACGCGGGTTGGATGGTCGCAAGGGTGATTCCGTAAGTGCAAGAGACACATTTATCCAACACGAAATTAATGCTACTTTCTGTACAGGGTGAAAAGGGACACAAGGGCGACCAGGGACCCATGGGCTTACCGGTAAATAGCTGAACATATTATTCGCAAAACCGTTAATAATTGTATCTTTTGTGGTATACCTTCAGGGTCCAATGGGCATGCGTGGCGACTCCGGTCCATCCGGTCCGGTGGGCAAAGCTGGCGTTCCGGTAAGTGACAATTGATGGGGCACTTTTATTTTTATGAGCTTACTAAAAAATTTATTGTTTGGCTTTTCTGTTGCTACAAAATTGTTGTTGCTTTGGTAAATCGTAAATTGCGAATCGTTTTAATCGTTAATGTGACTAAAAATTGTTTAACCTTTTATATGTTCTTGTATCTCTCTCTCTCTCTTTCTTCAACCTGGAACAGGTGTGGGGCGACTACTAATCCAACTTACATACAAGTGCAGTTTAATTATAAATAACAAACACATTGCGCCAAAAGACAAATGAAATGCGATAAAAAAAAGAGATTACACACACACTTACACACTCACTTCACAAACACACACATACACACACAAACGAATACCATAAAAAAGCACACACATATACACATACGCACAGGAGGCTGAACCCTGCGGATAAGAAAGATTACAAAATAAGAGAAAATTAAATATGAAATAGGCATAGGAAATGTTAACGCGCTGACCCCACTCAGTTTTATCGTCTATATCTATTTAGTCGTACATAGCGTAAATAGATCTCTGTGTATATGTATGTATGTATGTATGTATGTATATCAAATTGTACATACAAGCGAAATCCAATAATCCAAAATATATCAGCCGCATGCCAGTTAAACTTCGATTCATATCTATGTTGATAATTGATGAGACCCCCAGTGCAAAAACCCCTGCATGCGACTAACCCGCAAGCTAAATAAAATACAAATGAATACAAATTAATGATGATGCATTCATATCAAATGAAACATAACAGAGCCATAGCACAATTTGTGGTTAGCCCGAGCCCAAATGAGTATTTATGTATACAAACAAATCGAAATAGTGACAAACATAATTATTTCGAAAGAAACAAGCGATCGCACATATTTACACCAATCAATTGTATCAACTACGACTAAATTGAGTATATATGTATAAGTATGTATATACATATTCAGACAGTGGGGGGCCTATAAGCAAATATGCAAACACCGAAAGCAAAGAAGACAAAAAACAAACAAACAAACAAGCTCTCAAATATGCTAACAAATATGCAATGCAAATGTTTTAATTGCATTTCATTTGCCGCTGCGCTCGTCGCATATCCGAGCAGTACATTCAAGTAAAAGCAATGCAACAGCAGCAACAGCAACTGCAACTGCACCAGTGGCAACAGCAACAGTTGCAGCAGTGGCATCAGACATTGCATAAATCATGCAGACTGCTTGCTTCTGAGAAAATCGTATTGTGGCTACAATTTGGCTTAAATATCTTACATATACAGCAACGGTGTTATTCAATCGATCCGTTAGTTACTTTCTTGATTGACCCATAAATTATATTGCCAGCCACAAAGTCAATATATATGTATATTTGAAGTGCTGTTGCCTCCCTTGCTGCTGTTGCATTAACTTAGGTGCCGTCCAGAGGCTTTGTCGTATATTCAAATTCAAGGATGCCAAAGCTTCAGTGCTTGACAAAAGGAAACAGCAATAATAATAAATATATATGTATACATATATAAAGAAATATATATTGTAGTAGATGATTAACAAATTTCAGTAAATATCCACAAATAAGTGAAAAGTGTAAAATAATATCTTTAAAGATTTGTCTCAATGTTTGATGTTTTTAATGTCTACAAAAAAAAAGAAAAAAGAAAAAAGAAAACTGTTTACTATACAAATTGAATACACATAAAATACAAATTGATAACGCATCTAAAAAATACTCGTAAATAATTGTAATATCATGCGATAACAACAAAGAGCTATCTTCCAATTGTGCATATTTTTCAGTGTTATATCTAACTTCAATACAAATCGCGTTGAAACATAAATTAGTTAGGCTAAAGTTTAAATATACCAAATAGTCTATACGAAATTTGGAAAGTCATACAAACTATGGAAAAAAAAAACAAAAACACAATAAAGCATTGGCAATAACATCGGCTGGCCGGTGAACAACAAAGCGGCCTCAGAATACCCTTTATTCTCCTTTAATTACAACATCACTATCCGAACGAGTATCCAATTAAAAGTGTTTACAATTCGCTTTCTTTGTATGCGAATTAATTGAGAATATCTTCAACAATAAATACATAATCTTATCATGTATCCTATTGGTTTCAATTAGCATCTCAAATAAATTAGAGCAAATCTACCTTTCGAAATAACGAATAGAGTGCAGAAAATGCAAAATCAAAAAGGAATTTGCATTTAATAAATAAAATGCGCAAGCAAAATCGAACAATAATATAAAAAAAATAATAATAATAACAATGGCAATGGCAAATGCAAATGAAATCAATAATATGTATCGGAATTATAAAGCTCGCTCAGCATTTGCATAACACAAACACAACCATCATTGTGTATATGCATTTTTATAAAACAAAGCCTAAAAGGACTTTTGCATAAGAGTATTGGAAATTACAAAAATATATAAATATATGTATGTCAATTTATTTTCAATTAGATGTATCGTTCCAGACAAAATGGAATTATAAAAGAAAATGAACAACATTCGCAGCCCATTTCGCATGTCAATTTTAAGTTAACCAACCTCAAGGTGTATATAATATGTCAACTAACCATAAGATATGATATTTATTGAGCGCTCTATTGATCAGCTATGCAATAAGCTTCATATAGCTCTCTTATTGCTCTGATTGCGTTTCACTCCAATTTTCACACTTTAATCTTCGAAACTTTGAAACCCTCTAACCTTTTGTCTAACTAACTAACTCACTCACTCAATGTAACCCGAGATCCATAGGCTAGAATAATGAATTGTGCAGTCTCTAGTAATATGTTCTATCGGCAAGTGCGCATTACATTTAACTTAAACATTAGCATTAAATCCAAAATTATATTTAAATTCAATTTGAAAATAAACTTCATAAGCTGCTAACGTAACTTGTAAGTGTACATTTGTTAATTACGTATCAAATTACGTTTTGCAATTACGCACATAATATGTATATGTATATATATATATATATATGTATATGTATATGTATTTATGTGTATTAATGTCTATACATATATGAATTGTGTATGTATGTCAATTTACGTATAAATATGAAAATTACAATGAATTACGCTAATCTCAAAAAGGCAACGCCTTCACAGGCAACAACAAACAAATTGTAAGGCGGCTAATGAAATCAATATCATTTTCATATTAATTATGCATTTTCAATAAAGTGATGGTTTTTTACTAAAACAAAAACAAAGAAATTCAGCACACTCATTTGTATATAAATACACACATCCAAAAAGTAACCACAAGAAAACCAAAAACCAAAAATAATCCCAATATGAATTCGACATAGTTTTGGTTTTTTTGTTTCAAGCATTTGTTGACGCTTTTTCCACTTTCATTCTTAATTGCTACAGGGTCCGCCTGGCTTGGATGGCATGAAGGTATATTAACCCAATTTTGTCAGCTTCGATTTTGGCCATTGTCTAACTGAAATCTTTGTTTTCCCACAGGGTGCACAGGGCGAGACGGGTCACAAGGGAGAGCGCGGCGATCCGGGTCTACCGGTAAGCAAAACCTTAAACATTATACACCAACGATGATGTGATGTATTACATATGTATTTATACAAGTATTTATTTACATATACGCACACACACACACACACATATGTGTTTCTCTACCTTATGTGGTTTACTAATTTGAATAATTTGTGTTTCTTCTCTTTATATTGTTTTTTATTTTTTATACGTATGCATGCAATTCTCTCTTTCTCCTTTTTGGCGCCGCACTCTGTTTTCAATCTATGCGAAACCCCTACACGTTCACATCTCTCAACCTTTTTGACCCACATACACACACACACACACATACACACTGACAAAACACACTGACAAAACACACACATGCACACATGCCAAACATTCTTACAAAAAAAATAAAATAAATAAATAAAAAGGGCACCGATGGCATACCCGGCCAGGAGGGTCCTCGCGGCGAGCAGGGCTCACGCGGCGATGCTGGGCCGCCTGGTAAGCGGGGACGCAAAGGAGATCGCGGCGACAAGGGCGAACAGGGTGTGCCCGGACTGGACGCGCCCTGTCCGCTGGGCGTTGACGGGCTGCCATTGCCGGGTTGCGGCTGGCGGCCGCCAAAGGTTAGCATGCGAAAATATTTCACTTTCTAATTGGCTAAAACTAATACAACGTTGAACTTTGCATGCGCCACAACCAAATTGCTCTATGCATATCTATTTGTTGTTGTTGTTCTTATTATTATTGTTGTTGTTGTTGTTGTTGTTGTTGACTAACTCGGTTAACTAACTTTTGCTTCCATACACTAATACACACACACAAACACACACGCACAAATACACACACATAAACACATATGCAAAACACGAATGGCACAGGAGCCCATCATCTCAACGCCCATGCACAAGGACTATTTGCCGGATGTAACACAGCCGGAGAGCAATGCCAGCGATTATGAGCAAGAGGAGGACGAGGACGACGAACAGCCTGAGGATAATGAAAACGAATATGATGAATATCAGGAAAATTTGCATAACAATGACTAAAACGGAAATGGCCACACGCAAAACGACAAAAGAGCAAACACAAACTCAGACACTGAAACACAGCCAAAGCAAATAGATTTCCTACACACTCACTCACACGCATACACATACACACACACACGCACACATGCATACATAAGTAGGGACATACAGACAAAGAGACAGACACGCACAAGCGACTAGTTAAGCATTTCCGATTTTAGCAGCGAACTTGGCTCCATTTCGCACTCTGTTGACACATGCAATTAGCGCTAACCGATGCCGAGTGGCTCCTACCCCTTATGGCTGCTAACTATAGTCGATTCTATTAGCATACGCACACTTCACACACACACACACAACGCACATGCACACACACACACACACACTCACACCCCACCTACACTCTACATTTCCATCTACATTTTGTACACTCGCTGGCTTGGCTTGGTGTTGGAACTTTGAGCTGAACATACAAATCGCTTTGTTTTTGGTATCAACATTTGGCCACTCTTGGTATAACATTCTGTTTCGCCCATCGCAGGAGAACTGGCAGACATGGCTGAAGGACGAACTGAACGCGCTGCAGCACACGAAAACAAGAAACTAATTGCCTCAGCTGCAAACGCGTTCCAGCCCAGCCCCCAGAATTGGTCGTGGGGGCGTAGCTCAGCAATATCCAGTTGAACCTTAGCACTTTGGTTTTAATTTTAGTAATTTGTTATTGTTAATGTAGAAATCGAACCAAGCTTTGCTATCAACCATCAAAAAAAAAAAAAAAACAAACACAGACTATCACTACATACACTATATACATACATAATATGTGCCAAAATCTTTGCGAATCGCAGCAGACTCCAGTTCTAGGTATTTTGCAAAATTAACATTTATTTGTACTCTTAATTTACATGCATACCAACAAACATATATCTATAATTATATATTTATATATATACATATATATATAAATTGTAAACGTTGTATCTACTACTACTGATATCTTTACTACTTTTTCTACTACTATAAGCAGCGTATCATAAAAGGAAATATTTGAAAAAATTAAAATATTTAAATATACATACAAAGTAAAAAGAAAAACATTGTTTTATTCTATTTCTTTACTCTATAAATAAATTAAATTTTTCTGAAAAATTATTCAAGGAAATTTTTTTCAGGCTTACAAGTTCTTAGAAGAAACCTTATTCTTAAATCGGGTGACTCAGTCTGTTAATTGTGGTATTTTGCTTTAGGATGGGCATGTACCATATGATATCAAATGTATTCAAAATTATATTTCTTTTTTTAATTAAAACCATTTAATATTAATATATATATAATCAAACAATTGTGTGTTCAGTTTTATCTTTACCAAAAACGACACGCTGATCTTTTAATTTAAGGTAATCAGTAAATAGTATTTTGTGATTACAATTAAGATTAAATATATATCAAGTTAAGTACACACTTTGTGAAATACTAATTACAGTTTTTCGTCTGTCAGGTGAAAATATGATCGTAATTCTATATATATTGACTTTGTAGGTTGTTGTTTAAGATATCAAATGCATGCACCAGCGACACGATGCTGATGTCTTGACTAAATTACTCTAAAGCAATACAAGTGTGACATACTTTTAGGGGCACACATGCGAGGGTTCGCTAAAGTCACAAGGAATAGCGCTATCAAAATGCATTCAAGGATTATGGAGAATTTTTTCAGAAACAAGGACGATTCACTCTTGTTTCCTTAACAAAGAAAATGTTTAGCATAGAACTCGCAAGGATCTGCCAACATAGGGTCAAGCTTCGACTAATTTTCCTTAAAAGAAAGTCATTTTATACGTTTAAAACAGTTGAAGACAGTAATTGTTGTAATTGTCTTGATCAAATCGCCAGGCTCAAGACGATCTTTTATCTTTTTAAATCCATGTAAATCTCATAAAAAATCTAATTTTAAATGAGGCAACATGAATCCATATCTCCCATGTATTCTTTACCTTGGAGAGCTAACAACAACTATTTTTTATTCAGCTTCAGAATAATTAACCAACAACTTAAGTGGTCTTTAAATATCTAGTCAAGAATCTTAATTTTTTCCTCATTAAAATTCAAACTTCAATATATACTAAACAGATAATTAAGCGCGTAAACTATTTCTCTTAGAGATTTTATAATGATCATTTTATTGAGCATTAATCTTAGAGAGCTCGCGCTATTAAATAGCAATGAATCTCTTAAGAATTACGGCGCACGTTTCAAAACTGAAACGGTTTCTTGATGCGCGGAGAGTCGAAGTGAATTTTTGCGGAAAATCAAATGCTCTCAGCTGCGCTGCCACTTGTCGCCAAAGTTATTCTCAAAGTCAGGCAAGGCCAACGAAACGACGTACAAAAGCTCGCCGCTACAAAACGCTAAGCGCACAGCTTTCGCCAAACGAGCTTTTGACGTTACTTTTGAAATGCGAATAAAACACAAATTCAAACTGCAGACATTTATAAAATCGTGCAACCGGAAAGCTTTTGGAGCATCTGTGTGCGTTACACTCGGAAAGCCACAGCTTTGTGGCTATGTATGCGCATAGCAAGTGAGTTATACACACATGCAGTTGCATAAATTACGTAGCCGCCCCCGCGGGATGGTAAATCGCTGCGAAGTGCACACAAGCTAGACAACGTAGCTGAACCGAAGGTTATTTGTTGCCCCAAGTAAAATTATAATTTTCATAAATTGCCACCCAATTGCTGATTTTATCGGTTTCCATAACATGGGGCGGCGACGACGAGGATTTCAAATTGGGGCGCCACCCCCGACGGCCAGTGGAACCGCAACAAGTAATAGCTTTTGTTGTAGATGTTTAGCATTTATTGTTTGTAATTTGTTGGAACACTTTACATTTATATTTATATTTAAACGTCAGAGATTGGGACGATAAACTACGACTACACACACAAAACAATTTGACAGTTTAATTGGTTTAATTTACGCATTAACAGCGTTCACAAGATAACACGAATCCTGTTCTAATTGAGCATTGGGATATATGTAAATTTCATATTGAGTTTGCACATCCAACAATTAGTCATACATAGTTAGATATTAGTAGTATATAAAATGTACATAAATAGAGATTTTCGATTTAATTAGTTTTTGATTTAATTAATTTTTGATTTAACAAATTGGGCTACCAAATTAGAACATTGAATTGAGCAAAAGGTGAGTTGAGTACCGTTGACAAGAACATTTAATTATAAAACATCAGAGCATTTGGGAGTGCTAACTGCTAACTGCTAACTGGACTATAAATTGCCAAAATTGAAATGGAACTTGAGGTTGCCTGTTAACTCAGCATTAAATTAGAATTGAAATTTGATATTTTACTATTTGCATTTACTAACAGTGACAAAGACCAAATCGATCAGGCATCTCTGGACTGCAGTTAGAATGTGGTCTTGCCAAAGATGAAGTTGCCGGGGGCGTTCGCATCCTCGGCAGCAAAATACTCCTTCCACAAGTTGGCGAACTGCTCGCGAGTCACATCGTCCTGACCCTGGGCCATTTTGCTGAATGCCTCCTCGCACTCCTTCTTGTCCAGCCCATAACTGGAGCAGACCAGCGTAAATTCCTTCACATCGATGCCGCCATCATGTGAGGCATCCTCCAAATCGAACATAAAGTTCATATACGCATTCTGCCAGTCCATTACGCTGCTGGGATCCTTGGCGTATGCGTCCCACATGTTGCACCATTCATCCACGCTGACCTGCAGCACAATGATAAGCAGAAAGTGTGAGTGAGAGTTAGAGAGACAGAGAGAGAGAGAGAGAGAGAGAGAGAGAGAAGTCTATTTGAAAGGCATCAATTTATGTGTAACGCTCCAATCGCGCTGAAAAGCACATAAAGCATCTTGCCGCAGGTGGGCGTGTCAGCTGCTCATAAAACATCATAATGGCTGGTGTGCGGTGGGGGTTGGGGTTGGGGTCCGACTTCATGCGGGCTGTAATTTATGCGATCTGCGCATTATGCCCAACCGTTTATAAGCGATTCTTTTTTGTTGTTCTGGCAAACAATAGCAATTACCGCAACATCAGCAATCGACGCCTTGACCAAATTGAACAAGTTACTGCTCCTTGACCCACCCGGCTAACAAACTTTGACTACGAGCTGCTGTTTATAGTGGAGCAAAACGTTAAATTTGGTCATAGCTGAGGTGGATGGTCATGTTTTAATGTGCTCATAAATAAGCAAAACACCAGACAATGTGCGGTCAGCGCCATCAATTGCAGGGTGAATTGACAGACCCGAATGCCCCCTCCTTGCCCTAAGTCCCATAACCGCCCTCAAGTTGAACTAACTGCATATTTTTAATGTTTATTGCATCTAAATGGTGCGCGTTGCCAAATTGAAATGCCAAAAGGGCCATACAAACACAGACGCACACACACACACATGGACATATCCTTGGCCGTGTCTCTGGCTAGCTTTAGCTGTTCCAGTTGTTGTTTATGTATGGTTGCCGCTTCCTTTTTCCAAATTTGCTTCTGCTTTTGCTTTGTACTGTCTAAAATGAGTTAAGGCTGCAACTATAAATCCAAATATGGGCAGCGTGAAGCCCAAAGACTGCACAAAGGCCGCAAATAGTTGACTTCAGCTTATTTGCAGCGAACTTTGTCAAGTTGCTGGCTAAGTGCCAAAAACTTTGCGGCTATCTGTGCCACAATCAAAGTGCGGCAAACTGCTGCCGAACCACATCAAGCTGCGGGGACAATACAGACCTGAAGCACCTGCAACTGCAACTGCCCTTTCATTCTACAAATAAGTATTTTGAAGCACGGCTTGCTCCATAATTTAATTTGTGCAGTCGCAGTCTGATTAAGGAATGTGCACGGAATACATCTTTGTGGCGGAACCGATCCCAAAGCCGAGCCCAAGCGGCTGTAAAGTTTGTCATTGTAATGAGCAGCGGCCTGGAAAACTAAACTGAAGTCGTGGCCCGGAACTGCGACTGCATTACTCAAATAATTCACAATTCAATTTCCGTCCATTGTTGTAGATGTGGAATTTGCTTACTGGCACACAGCCACCCGCCAACAACCAGCCCCTCCACAGCAATAAAAAGAAAATTTATGAACAGTTTTTTTTCTCTCCTCTCCGGGCGGAATGCGACTGACATTGTCATTTTTGCAGTTACACGTTTTCAGAAATATTATCTATGTGTGTGTGTGTGTGTGGGTACGTGTGATGTGGCGAGAACCACTTCACAACAGCTGACAATGGCATCGAGTACAGGCCATAGATTTCACACTTTCACTACCGACAATGGAGCCATTCAAAATGGCAAGCAGTAAACCCAAAACGAATCACTTGACATGCAGTTGCCTTTTCCTTTATTGTTGCACACAGACAACAACACTCCCACACTATGATATTCAAATTGACTGGCTGTGGACTCACCTGGCCATCGTTATCCTTGTCAGCCTTCGATCGGAGACCAGTCCAAATTTCCATCATGACGTCGTAAGTCTCCTTGTTCTTTGGTGTGTCCTTTGCCCAACCGCGCAGTTTGCACACACGCTGCAAACAACAACAATAACACCAACAAATTTCAGCATAAATTGAGTTATCAGTTACGAGCTAAATAAACAAAAAAAAAAAAAACAAAAAAAAACTCAATTGCCCAAAACCAAACAAAAAACAGCCAGTGAAAATGGCATGTAAAATCAGCAGGAGACCAACAAAAAATCGGCAAGATACTTTTTAGTATGCACATTTTTGTATTAAGTTTAGCTGTTTTTTATTTTATACATTCAGCTATTGCATATTCATCAGCAGAAATTCTAATTTTTCCACATTTGTTTTGGCCGATTTGAATGGCTTGTGTTTTGCTTCTGGTCCACTTACCTCGATGGCCAGCTCGAAGTCCTTCACATCAATTTCGCCGCTTTGGTTCACATCTGTTTTGGTCGCGTTCGTATTTTGGCCAATTCCGCATGAGTTGCATTGTTTGCATATTTTCGTACAGTTGCAAGTCGGTTGTTTGTGATTCCAAAAAAAAACAAAAGCAATAAATCAATGAACGACTAAACGAGGGAACCTTAAAGCCACTTAAACGGCGCTGCTAGCACAAAGTTGTACTTCCAGAAATTGTCAGAGTGCCCATCAGATTTTTTTGCCCATGCCTACTTATTCTTGTGAGTTCCTTATTTTTTTTTTTTTGGCAGGTAGTTTGGCGCGGCGCCTGCATTCAAAGTGGGCATGTCATAGGCATTGGTGTTACGACTGCAACAGTCGTGTGCAAATGGACACTTCAAATTTCAGTGTCAAGTTTTTGGCGCCTGTATTTTATTGTGGTGGCAAGTGCAGGTGCTGCTGCTGCTGCTGAATGGCAATGGGCCAAAGGAGCCCGACTATCTGCTGCTTACTACCTGACAATTAGTCATCATCGAAAAGCACTCAACCTCTGTTGCACATTCGTTGGCCCACAACTGTGGCATATGTTCGCTTACAAAAGCAACAAAATTCTTGCCTGCTTTTCAGCGCACAATACAAATTTGCAAGTCAATTGTTTAAAAGTGCACAACTTCTGCGTAAGAGCCAGCATATGGAGTGAATAATGCCAACTCGCAAATAAGTGCACGCAATGTGCAGCGCATGTTGAAAAATTGAATTGAATAAATTGAAAGAAACTATGTTGCTGCTTTAACTGCATGAACTCGAGTGGCAGGTTCGATGAAGTTGTCTATTGGCACACATCTAGACGTTTAACACACATCTCACATATTCAGTTTAATTTCACAAAATAATTTGTTTTGCAGCTTTCATTAGGCGGAGGATTTCTGCTGCTACTCACCGAAGAAGACATTGAACAGGAACAGCAGCTTCTTTTTGCGAAAATCGGAGATGGACATTTTTATAGAAGTATATAAACTTTTCTTTCTGTTTTACTTTAAGCTTTGGGTCTCCGTTGTTTAGTCGTTGCACGTCAACAGCTGCAATGAAAGAACAATAGTAACACATAAAAGAGAAAGAGAATAATAAAAAAAAAGACCAAATAAATTACGCTGAGACTGAGAAATATCTGCAATTTTAAAGAGTACTCAATTAGGAGCGTGTTAGGCAACGAAATCTTGGCCCGCTGATGACTCGTAAAATGGGATGACGCTAAAAGTGCAACGCTTTGCCTTAGATGGTATAAGCTTGATGCCAGCTAATTCTGCAAAAGGAAATAAAATAAAACTGTCTAAGGATGCACATCCCTGCGCATCCCTGCGCGCTATGCAAATGCAAAAGTACGACGAGCTCTCAACTGCGAAACGGAGAGGGGCAAGCGGAGAAGGGGTATCTGTGTCTGTATTTGTGCTTGTCTCTGTGTCAGCATTGCGTGGCATGCCTCATTTAACCTTCAATCAAAAGCAAACAGCCAACGAGGCCAAAAGTGGTTCACTAAATCAGAGCATGCCATATAAACCACAACGCAGCCCATTCATCACACATGGGCATGGTCATTGTCAGCCTTAAACAGGCCGCTTTCTGCTTTTGTTGCACAGCCGTTAACCCGTGTGGGTGGTTGTTGTTATTGTTGCTATGTGCGTAAAGTGGGTGTGGCCATGGGCGTCATTCAAGCACTGTTTACTTTTAGTTTACTGTGGCCAAGCTACCGAATCACCTTGCAGCAATCTGCTGTTTTATTTATCATCTCCTCGCACTGCAGCAAAGGCAAAGCATATTTTTTGAACAAGGAAATTGCAGGCAGGATGTCAAGTGGAAAGCGCAATGCAATGAAACTGATGACGATGGCAACGACAACACACCAGATGCGGATGAGAATGCTGATGCGGATTCAGCTGTTCAGCTGATGCCAATGGCTTTACGGCTGGTTGATGAGCTGGCTGGCTGGCTGGCTGGCTGGATGGCTGGCTGGCCGTAAAGCTAAACGACTTTGAAAATGAAAAGCCATTTTCCTTTATAATAATGCACTTTGGAAAATAAATTAAATTTCTCATATTTCTTTACGCCAGCTACCTGATTAATAACAATAAACATTTTTATAACGCTCTCAATACTATTTGAAATTGCGATCTTGTCAAGACGGTGTGTTCATTGCCAAAGCTAATACTACTAAGTTCATGGTAAGATAAGAAATGCAATTCAAAAAAACGCCTTCAGCAAATTTTAACTGCCCGCTGGCTACAGTTCAAGTATATTTTAAACTTGAAAGCTGATGGAATCCGTGAATCTCTATCTGAAGATGATTCGGGGCGGGATGTGAAATATATTGGCGTGTATATAAAAAATAATAAAATAAAAGAGCACTCGACCTGATGCCAGCTAAAATTATTCTAAATATAATTGAGCATTTCTCCACAGTTAAAAAAAAATTGATTTACAAAATTCAAATTCAAATAAATGTTCCTAATTATGCAAATATGCCAAATCATACGTCATACGTTGAAAAAATTAATATAATTGTATTTTTTTGTGCAACATTTGTTTAACTGAATAAATACATTAAGAAATGTGTTTAAATATTCATTTTAATATCAGATTGTCAATTGGAATGTGAGCACATTAACCACGCACACCCAAATACACACAAGCCTGCCTTGCCATGGGTTATTAACTGTCAACGCACCTGGAAATTATTAAGTATGGGCGGAAATACAAGAATATAAAATGTAAACGTCGATTCGGTTTACGCAAAGTATGCAAAAATATAAAAAGCAAAATGTAATTCAATTTAAAGACCTTTTCATTTTAATTTGTAGCAAGCAGCAAAAAGGTTCAGTTTGTTTTTTTTTTGTTTGAATGTTTTGCTCATTCATTTGCCACGACGCATGCAAACTGTAAGCCGCTCTCAGAGATGGAATTAAGGAAAATGTGTCAGCTATGGAATTGGCTTTCATTTACATACTGGTCTTAAATTGAAAATGAAATTTTAAACCTTTCAATAGTACACGACTGCTGAAATTAATAATTAAATAAGCGCACAATTGAATTCCAGCTCTTTTGCGACATATTATTGCATTATGCATACGCCACGTGGTGTGGTCGACAATCCGACATAAAGCCGAAATAAAGCATTGCGCTCTAATTTGTTTTCCTAATTTTTTTTGCCAATTCGAATAGGTTAAATGAACGTTAACCCATTTCCGTTTATATTTTCACTTCCTGTTGCCCGGCTCTTTAACCATATCCCGTTCGTTATCCGCTCATTATGTTTGTAGCTGTGTGTCAAGTCCCGCATTAATTACCAATATCAATACTAATACGCCAGTGCATAAAAACCACGCATGCCAAACCACAAAATGGCTTTGGCTGTGGTTATGGCAGCGGCCCAGTCAATAACAGTCATGCTCGTTAATTAGACCCAGTCTTTGCTCCTTATACCAAATACCAATGCCAAATTTTTGGTTGAGTTTTTTATGGCGCACTGCCTATTAACATTTATCATTGACGTTATAATTATTAGCCAAATATGAAGCCATCAAATTTTTAATTGACATTTGAGCAGAGCTTTGACTTTACTGCGCATTTCTGAACACCATTAAATATCGTCATGGGGCTTCCACACAATTGGCTTGAAACAATCAATTTAAATTTGCATCGAGTTTCATAAGTTTGATACCTTTTGCTATTGCAGGAAAAACACCATTTTACTTGCTTATTCAAAATTTGTAAGGCTTGGACTTTTGTAATTTTTGGCTTCACGAATGAAAGTTTGCCAAGACTTCCATAAAAACCCGATGAATTTTCTTACTGAATTTTTGATTGCTTTAAAGTTACTTGGTTAAATGAAAATAAATCAACTTTTACCAAATCAAAATGCTTTGGAATAAGCTTTATTTTTATTGTTTGATGCTAATCAACCATCAATTGAAAAATAAAATGCCAATTTTAAATTCACTCTGAGCTTAGAAGGAGTATTATTATAACTTTAATCGAATATTAGTTAAATCTGCCGAACTCTACCATAAAGTTACAAGCTAAAATTCTTTGTGTCATTTCCTTTCATTAAGCAATCAATAGAAGTACTTTGAAGTATCTAGTTTTTGAGATAGGACATCATATGTAAAATATCAGAAATTATCAGCCCCCTGGCCTAATTCTGTTAACCCAATTCTTGACCTATTGACGAAAGATGTATTTTATCAAAATAATTTGATTTCTTTATATATTCAATTATTAAAGGCTTCAGCAGCAAATGTAAATTCTTGGCAAATTACCGTTCCATGTGAATTCAGAGATTACATTTTACTTCTTGAGTGAATAGGCCTTTAGTCCCTCTCTCTCTCTCTCTCTCTCTCATCAGTCTCATCTGTAGGGGCAGCTGTTTCTTTGCTGTTTCAGATTGTGGTTGGACTTGCTTATATGTGACACAGTTTACAATGGTCGCTAATTACTTTTGCGATGCCGCAAATTTGCCCAGCCAATTTAAAATAATAGAGAATGCGACAGTCTTTTATCTGGCGATGCAGCCCATTGGTTGGGGGCAGATACTGCTGTTGTAAACTGCGAGCTGTGTTCTGCTGCTACTGTTGCATTGTTGCATTGTGTGTCATGCAGTAATTTGGTGTAATTTGCATTAATTTACATTTAATTTGGTGACCAACAACACACACAAAAGAGAGAAAGAGGAAGAGACAGGAATAACGAGGGAGACAGAGTGGGAGCCAGTGGCGCTGGCTTAGGCCTACGGCGCACACGACGCCTGGCCACAGCGGTTGGCCAAACAAGCCGTGACAGGACAAGGATCCTTGAGCAGAACTATTTGCATATTTTTCACGATTTGTATTTTTTTGTTGCAAAAAAAAAAGTTTGAAAAACTTTGGCCGTCATCTCTTTGAATGAATTCATCACATTGAACCAGTTAAGTTTTCGGTCTTCACAATGTTGATGATAATGAGGCGGATCTGCTTTTACCAAGGGTCAGGTGGGCGAAGTTCCTTACAAAAGCTGACAACCAGCCAGCAACCCACTTGACAACGCTGGCATTTGCATGTCTCTCACCCTTCTGCTCACTGGTTCTTCATAATATTTTGAGGAACTTCTGCTCGTTATTTGCCGTTTGTTCTTGTTCTTTTGTCGCTTTTTGAATTGTGTTTTCAAAATAGTTGCTTTATTTTTGTAACGGAAACTCTTAACACAAATACAAATGCACTCGCACTTACACGCACACACACACACACGCACACACACATACAAATACACACGAAAAGATAGTGTTATTGTTTCACTTTACCGTTGGTTAGCTCTGACTCTGACTTTGACACTGACTGTGGCTGTGGCTGCTAATATGGATGTCTAAATGGCGTCCACTCAGGGCTTGTGTGCTCGGCAAGGCGCCTCGATGTTTTGTGATGTTCACTCGTGGCGAGGCAGCGCCTTTTATAAGCAGCCAGCACCAACCAACAGCCAGCAATGGCAATGGCAACGGCAACGGCAAAGGCAACGACGTCGGCGTCAGCGTCGGCTTCAGCAGAGACGCGTCGCAGTCGCCGTTGCCTCGTTGCAGAACTTCGGCGTCCGTCGTCATTGTTGTCGACATGGTCGTCGTTGCCTTCGTCGTTGCCGTCGTCGTCGTCGTGCTTCGCTTTGGGTGCTTTTTGTCATCACACGTTTTATCTTATCGCTGCGTCTGCGTCGCTGTCGACGCAGCTCTGCACTTGTCGCTTCTGGCTGCAACGGTGTTATTGCGCCAGTGTGTGTGTGACAGTGTGCAGTTAATATTTCGGCTACCACGTGCTGCGTTACAGGACAGCATGCGGCATTTTCTGTGTCCGCTTGATTTTTGGAGATTTAACACTTGCAGAAATTGCTAAATTAATTTAATTGTATTTTAATTATTGCGAATTTTCCATTTATTATTTGACTAAAGTGCAAACTAAGGTTTTTTTTGCTAAAGGCAATCATTAAGCAATTTGCAACAGAACGAATGGAATCAGATAACAAAAATGCTTAAACTGTACTTTATCTGATTCTAATCTAATCGCAGCATTATTTACTATTCTGCTTAGGTGCCCAAAAAGAGATTAAATAAGCGGTTTGATTGACATATTTACGTAGAGAGGTGTCCACAACAATGTTAAAGGGTGATGCTAATTGTAAAACTTGCTAAAAAGAGTTTCCAACTACGGGTTTATTATTTTTTTAGACCATTTTTATTTACACAAAAGTCGTATACATTATATTTAATATATTGCTCTAGCTATAATGTATTATAAAATGGGCATAGTTAAAATTGAATACTAAAGTTTAGAATATAATTATGAAAACTATGAAAGATTATTTACCAGAAATGATTATCGTGTTATTTTGGGACTACTATATAAATAAGCTAATTTAATTGCATTCTTTTCTAAATGTATTTTTTGTCAAGTTTTGCCAAATACTATTTCTGTTGTATGCAGCTGTAATAACTGTGTTTATTTTTTTATATATTATTCTAATAACATAATAAGTTATTTTTCATAGTTGTAGCAGTGCATAAACAAAAATTATAATTACTTCATTTCAGAAGAAAAGTGTCAAACTTTCAACATAACATAAATTTTCTAATCCAACCCAACCGCCATTATTTTTTTATAGCACAGTTTATGGCTGCATATTTTGTACAGTGCAAGGGCCAGAAATACAACAAATCAAAAGTATGAGCAATTGTTCTGGAACATTTTTAAGCATAGCCTTGACACAAACCCACAATTACACACACACACACATACATACAACCACAGTGGTGCTAGTTGGCAGCATTATGAAAGTGGTGGCGCATTCTCATTCGATCATATCCAAATGTGGACCACCAGCCAAAACCATTTAAGCAAAACAATTTCATGCCTGGTCTTCTTGGTTTTAATTACACACGGTACTCACACACCCACACACACACATACACACAACTGTGTATGTGTGCTGGTAATTGTTAACTCCTGCTGAAATGTCGCTGCCAATTTATCACAGTGAAAAAGTGGCCAACAGAATAGACCGCCCGCTGTGCTGTCAGCCTGGGCTTAAAATCCACAAAAATCAAGAGCGCCATCTTCATGTTTCATTGCCAAAACGTTCCTGGCTGCTGTTGCGGATGACCGTTTTACCAATGTTCGCCAAGTTTCGTTTCGTTTCCATGACAAGTGTCGCTGTGCACATCTCTGAGTGTGTGTGTATGTGTGTGTATGTGTGATTGGGGGAGTGTGTGGTTGTGTGTGCGTGTCTGTGTGTGTGTTTTGTGCGACGGTGCGTGTTGGAGTAGACAAATGTTTAAATTTGAGGCCCTTTTACCTGTTTGCATCTCAAGTGGCCATATGAGTGCACCTGCAACTGCTTCTGGCTTTGCCTCCGTCTCCGCCTCCGCCTCTGTTCAAGCAGACGTTTGCCTTGGCAAAAAGGAAACGGATGTCGACATTGACACACTTTCAGATTAACATGGGCCGGGGCCCAGCACTGGCCCAGTCCCCAGACAAATGTTAAATGCTTGCAAGCCTTGTATAGTTTTTGCTTTCGTTTTGCTAGATGCTCTTGTTGTTGTTGTTTTTGTGTGCTGTTGTTGCCACCGTTTAGCTGTCCACCTATTTCGTGTTGTTGTTGCCTTACTGCTGATTTTGCTGCTGCTGCTGCTAAGCATGAATGAGCGGCCACTAAACGTTACCCACCCAAACAGAAACACGAAAAACCATAAAAGATATGGCAGCAGCCAGGTCACTTCGGGGTCTTAAAACGTATTTACAGCAAAGCACAGATTGGGCAGGGAAATGTATACACTCACTCATACACACACACACACACACATACACAGACATGTGAGCTTGACACGGCAACAGCACGTTATTTGCTGGCAGTCTGCAGCTGCACACACTTTTCCGTGCCATTCCCGTTGCACGCTTTTGTGCGGACTTCCGTGCCAGCCACACACTTGCTTCTGGCGTTCGGCAATGGTAACTTGATTAGACCAACATGAAATTAAGTAATTTCGCTGTATTGTTTAGTGTTTCTACAGCAGCACCTTTCCAACAACAACAACAAGCAACAACAAGCAAGAACAACTGCAACAACAACAAGAACAACAACAATAACAATGGCAAGGAACACACTAAACAATAACAAGCACTGCATGAGAGCTAAATACAATAGAATAGACCAAGAAAATCCCATGTAATGAAATGCTCTGGTAGTGGCCAAAAAAGCATATAGACAAACTACGCAGCTGACGCAGTGAAAGATGCCGAACTTCTTTAAAAGGATATATAATAGATCGTCGAATTTTCATAAATTTATTTTGCCTAAATTCCTTGTGAATATTGGTGTACTAGTTTTGCAAGAAAAATTCTCATATATTCCTAAATAAATACTTTTACGGAACTACATTATAAACTCTATTTTCATGCTGCATGACTAAAATGCAATAAATAAGTTATTACAATACCTTCTTCTTAAAAATATGCAATCAATATGCAATTCTCATTGAATATTCAGCAAATGTGCATCGGTTTTAAATTACTCATTTAATTTAATAGTTTTGATGATGTCTGCGAACACAATGCATAGTTTTGTATTACTTTTGACTTTCTTTAATGATCTAAATAAGCTGACTCCAGCTGGTTAAAGAGTAAAGAATTTAAATTGTGAATTGATTGGGATATGCTCAAGACCAATTAATATAATATTATTTAGTAATTGTATTTAGTAAGTTACACATTACATTTGAACAACATATTAGGCACAGTTGGCAAACAAAGTACAAAATGTGCAAGCATTTTTAACTGCACCTTTTCCCTGCCCGAAAAACCATTTGGAACACACTTGTGTTACAACAAAATTCCACTCATAGAAATTCATGCTATAACGGCGAATCCACGACAGAATCCACATCCTTCTGGTCGGGGTCTGCGTGCTAAGCTTGAGTTTTAGTACAGGTACAGCAGCGGTTGGAACAGTGGTTGTGCAAACTCTGCTCCGCCCACATTGCTTAGCAAGCATCTCATGGCGCGGATGCGCTTCAACACTGGGTGGATTTGTGTATTTGTGGCCCGCCTTGCATCCTTTGGCGCGGAATTAAATCAGCTGTCCCTTAAAGAATGCAAGCTCGTCATGCATCGCTGCGAAAGGCGGTGAAGGGGGCGTGGCACTCGTGTGTGTGTAATTTACTGTTATTTTTTAAGCACTTTGCTTTTGTGCGCTGATGCCAGCAAACAACAATGAGAGCAGCCAGAAAGCACACAATCGTATTGTTTGTTTCATTTGGAAATTTTTGTTTATTCGCTTAGATGTATTTCTTTTTTTCTTCTTTTTTTTTGGGAACTCATCCTAAGCGTGATATTCGAACTATGCAGTTTACGATAAATAGTTAAAAGAGGCAGAGATGTGGATAGTCAATGAATTGTTTTCAAGCTTATCTTCAACTATTTATATACTCGTATACATAATATTTTCACAGGGAGAACTCTACAGTTTTAGGGCTTTCATTTTTATTCCAAGTACTTCACTCACATCACTCTACTGTCAAAAGTAGTATCTGTGTTTGAGCTTAAATAATAATTTCATAAATCATTGAATTCTGTTTTATCCCGTGTAGAGTACACCGTAGTCGAGATACCGACAAAATCATCTCGATTTCATTGCTGAATCACGTGAGAAATTACACATGTCCTGCAAATGTTTTCAGCATATCACTGCCACTGTTTGTCTGTTTAACTATCTTTGTATTTATGTATCTACATATGTATCTTTCGGTCTGCTTTTACCGGCTTGTGCGCTGCTTAATTTATGCTCAAACCAAATAAATGGCTTGTGTCGTTTTAATCACACAAGTAGATGAGTCGAGATTTGTGCTACTCACCGAAATTGCACTTAAATTAATTTTTCCATCTGACCCATGAGCTTGTGCAATTATTTTCACGAGCTTGCAGTGGTGTATCGGAATTATAAGATTAGAGGCCACACAAATCTAACGGATGTGTGCAAAACTTGCATAACATTTGGCACAATAAACGAATTTTAATTTGCAATTTTTGCAGCCGCCACACTCACCTACACCCACCCACACTCAACGGAACTGACCTTCACTGGCATGCAACATAACGTTGGCATCCAAAACTGCAACCGAAAAACTAAGCCTATGTAAGCAAATCAATGCCGGATCGAAGCTGGGAATGCCCTAAAATATGAAACTAATACTATAGATGCATTATAGCGATATAGATTTATTTATTTTTAGCGAATGTTCAAGAAAATTTTAGATCATTTTATATAAGATCGCACAAATTGAACGTATCAAACAGAAACTCTAAGCAAAGTTGGTCAATATATACTGCATGCATTTTAGGGTATTAACTAGCTTGGGGCATTTGCTAAATAGAGGCCAAACATGCAACACATATGCAAAATAAATATTAGACTAACGGACGGCATCATAACAATTATTGCGCCGCCGGACCTATTTGGCAGGCACTTGCCGCAGTGAGGGCCCGGGGTTAGAGATAGGGCCTGAGGCGGGTGGCTGAAATGACAGCGGAAGCCGAAAAATTGCCATTGATTTTGGCAACGGCAACGACAACGGAAGCCATGAAAAAGGCAACTTCAGCAGCCGGCGGTCGGCTGTCGGCAGTCGGTAGTCGGCAATGGCCCAAATGGCAAAGACTGGGTCAGTCCAGACAGCTTGCAAGCCTGCTTGTCAGGCTAATTTATCTCTTAGCCGACCTCTTTGAGCCCCAGCACGCAGGCATGGGCTCTGTGGGCACTTCAAGTAGTAAGCATTTGTGTTTTTGTGTGGGGTCTAGGCGAAGGTTATGACACACAAAATACCATGTGCACAAATTTTGCTTAAAAAAAGAAAAACAGAACAACGCCTGATGTTGCCGATTTAGAATTGCCGCATTTGTATCTTACAGATACACAGATACGAAACGCGGAAACTGCGCCACTTTTGCAAATGCTCTTCTGATAACCAGCGCCCAGACAAAATGTTTGCCAAAACCTAAAAAAGACCCCAGCCACGATTTTTTCATGATAGTCAACTGATATAACACAAACACTCTTATCAAACAAAGACGTCAGCCAGCCACGACTGTCATCGTCAAATCCGGTGGCTGCTCAACTAAAACCCAAGCGATTTATAATTTTAAGGAGACAAATTGTATTTAATTTAAAGCTGACATTTGGCTGACCTTTTATACGAACTGAAATCATTTTCACAAGTCAAATCAAGCACAATTCATATGCAATTTGTAATTATGCATCTACAACGACGTCTACTGGGTCGCAATCCAACTCATCTATTTGCATACACTCAGAGAAAAAATCAATTGTAGTGCAAACGAGGCCAAACTTTTGGGGAGGTCGACCATTCTTATTCGGAGCTGAACTTTGTGATACATCAAACTTTCTTATACCATTGTCACAAAGAAAGTTTGAACAATGGAAAATTTTAAATAAAAGTAAGAATGAGTAAATAAAACAAAAATATAATTTTTATTAATAGAATAAAGTGAAAATGTGAGCAACTTTAATTATAATACTTTAGCGGATGTGGTTAGCCAAAAATGTATTTTGAGTAATTTAATTGCGTTAAATTTGAGTTTTTATTACCCACAAATTTATTATACTACGCAAAACAAATATTATTTCCAACTTTATTTGGGGGATTTTGTTTTTATAAAATTTAATTTAAAAAATGGAAATAAGTTTATATATTTGTTTTGTTAAATTGTATTGTCAGTACACATGCAAGTTTAATATTTGCAAGATCAATATGTCTGCTATAAAACTTCTCTGAAAAGCTAATGTGCAAATCTGTGTTTAAATGTATATTTATTTAGTGGTTTGACATCAACGCATCTTGATGGCAGTTTCTTTTGTTTCTTTATTTATTTACGCTCGTAGTTGTGTAGAGAAACAATTACGAGGGGCACGGCGTGCAAATTATTATTTTTCTATCTCACTTTATTTTGCCTGCACTGCGGCAAACAAAAGACGCAAAAAGCACAAACAACAATAACTCTCTGCGCTGCATGACATAATTTAGCCACTTAGTTTTTACTTGACTTTGATTAGACAATCACAGCAAGGGGCTAAACAATCACCTGTTTATAGCTATTTGGCAGACAAGTTTTGTTAGCGTTTTTATTGCTGCAAGCGGGTTCAATCGAGTTCGAAGCATTTAAATTGCATATCTATTAAACGGAAATAAAAGCAAAAGCATACACCACAAGCAAAACACACACTATAAACAAACCAGTCTAGGGTGTAGTGGGTACATAAATGCATAGCTGCTGTTGCATTGTTAAGCAATTTCCCAGGCCATCATGTGAAAAAAAAATACATATAAAACGGAAAAATACAAGACACATATAAAAAAAAATAAAAACAACATGCACCAGAGTCTCCCGGCAATTTAGTTAACGCTAATTGATATTAATATGAAACGCTGTTCAGCTCACGAAGCTGAAATCGGATATATATGTAAAAATAGAGTCTTTCGTGTGGTCGCCACCTGCAAAATCAGTGCCTAAAGTAAAGTTGCCTGAAGTTGTTCAAGGCTGAGCAATCGACACGCACACATCTCTATAGCCAAGAACGGCCTTTTCGCTTATCCTATCATTAATTTTCAAGTCTGTGTTTAAACTTTCAGCAACCTAAACTGTTCGCTAAAAAAAAATCAAATGAAAACAAAATGCGCTGCAAATACAAAATGCCGACTTGAAATACCAATAGTTAAAGACAAATTTATCTCATTTCATGTAACTAATAAACATTGCGGTTGGTTGTAACTAAACACGCGCAGAGTATAAACAAATACGAATGTAGTCAAGTATGTGTTAAATATCAGCAAACAAAAAAGAAATTCACATTTATTAATTTATGCAGTGCGTCGAAGTTTGAATACTCTAAACGTGCTCTTCACTATTTTTAATAATTTATTTAAAAAACAAAAAACGTGAAATTACAAATACTAAAAGTTAATAAAATTAACTTAAGCATATATTTTTGGATTTTTCAAAGCTTTTCTGAGCTCTGCAAACAGCTTATGTAAATATTTACGCATAAACATTTATTTATTTTATTATTTTTGTCTAGCATTTTTTGAGCATATTCCGTTTGATAGGAATTTTATTAAATTGAAATCAAACAGCTTTCATGAATATTATTTTGCACCCAGCTGCAACTGCAGCTACAAACTCTGAATGGTTTTTTGTTGACTTGCAATTGTGTACAAATATTTTTTGTAAGCTTAACAAAATATTTCGCGCCGGTCTGCACGCGGCGCATGTGGCATGCGACGTTGGCATTCCCATTCCCATTCCCATTGCCATTGCCACTGTCAGCGCCAGCAGTCGCCACTGCAACTGCAACAGCAGCAACGATTCAAACAGAAACACACTAGCAACATGGAGATACAGGAAACACGGCAGCAACAACTAAAAGACAGAGATGGCAACATTTAATCGTGAACGCCAGCAAATAGTATAAACCGGGCAACAATAACAATAACAGCAATAACAATAACAACAACAACAACAGCATCTGGCTAACCACTTGAAGCACTTTCGTTTTCATGTGAGGCAATGGCAAAGTCTGCGCGTCAGCCGCGTGGAAAGCGCCCGATGCCATTTGGTAATGCAATGCGCGCATCATGAAGATACGCTTCGATATTAACTGAAGCTGCTGCTGGTGCTGGTGCTGGTGCTGTTGCTGATGTTGTTGTTGTTGCTGCTGCAGTTGTTGCGGTTGCTGCGTGGCATGCAAATGCGGGCCTCGTCGCTGCCTAATGTCGATCAGCTGTGGCGCTGTGTGTGCTGCTGTCGACGCCCGTTTCGCTATTTTATTCGATCTTGTCGGGTTTAAAAAACTCTCGCCGCATCCGTTGCTGGCGATCAGCTGGCCTGGCCACATGTTGCTATGATGCAATTGCAATTGAATAACAGCAGCCGCAACGGCGCAGTGAAATTGCCGCCCAATGCACCACTGATGGCGATGGCTGGCTATTGCTGCATTCAAGGTCTCGAACCACGATTTCTCCCGACGCCAACGCCAACGCAAAGATTTACGTGCTCACTTGGCTTAGCTTGACTAATTTGGCTGCTGTTGTTGCTTTGTTTTGTTGCCGCTGCGGCTGAGTCCAAGTGACCCGCAACGCTTCCGTTGATTGTCGCCGCACGGTGTACGCTTATAAATTCATTTAATTTTTTTATATTTTCCATTAAATTTGAACAATTTTTTTGTTTTTTTTTTGTTAATTTTAGTTTTTTTTTTTTTTTTTGCAACCCTGAGAAAGCTTACATTGTTTGACTTACTACATAGCCCCAATATTAAGCCTAACTAGGGTCTCGAACTTTTCACCATAAATATGTTCGCCGATTGTGCAAGCAACGGTTTACTGATTTTGATTAACGTTCGTCAACGGTAAGCGGCAAACAAACAAACAAGCAAATATCAACAAATTGCTGGACCTCAAGGCGCCTCTTAATTGTACAATAGCAACAGCAAACCGCGCCACAAAAACAACTGCAACAGTCCCAGACACTTTTCATGAAGCAGCAGCAGCAGCAGCAGCAATGACAACGCCCACAACAACAAATTGACAAGCTGGCAGCTCAGCAGCAACTTAACATGGCTTAAATGATCAATTGGCTGCGTAAACAAGCCAATGTTGTTGTTATTGTTGTTGCTGATGCGGCTGCTGCTGTTGCTGTTGCCGATGCTGTTGCATTAACAACTTCCCCATTGGCTTTGCTGCTGCAACAGCAAAATGACTTATGGTTTTGTGCATCAATGCGGAATTCAAGTCGGGCGCGGGTCCGGATGCCAGCCCGGGCGGACGTGTACCCTGCAGAGTCAGCTGCTACTGCCGCTGTTGCTGCTGCTGTTGCTGCTGCTGCTGCTGCTGCTGCTGTGTGTGTAATGAAAACGAAAGTAACTCGCACCAACACCCAGTTGCACTCGCAGCACCGTCACTCACTCCCATTCACTCTGTTTGGATTGTTGGGCCGACATCGCTTAGACTGATCAATCACGTTGCTCCAATTAATTTGTTCGTTCTAAGAATAATTATTGTAAATATCACTTGACTTTTAGCATAAATACCTAAGCAAATGCTTGATTGTAAATTGTCTATAAAATCTATTTAGTAAATGCACTTAAATGCAGTAATTAACATGTTTGCATCTTGCTAATTTGTGCTTACACATGCCACTTTAGCAAATGCACATGTAGTGTTTGCAGCGATATACTCGTATGAGCAATAATAATGGAAGTTTTCGTAACGATAACATGTTCCGTATAGATCACAGATCACATTATATGTCAATTAGGCGCGTTGAACTGTTAAACAACTTATATTTGATATAGAGAAATCTAAATCAAGTTCATTATGTATTGCCAATTATTTACATCTATTTATAATCGGACTGAAACTTTTTTTTATTGTTTTATCCTGTTATCAATCAGATTATTTAAAACGTACTTGAGATATTTCTTATATTGCTTACAGTTAGATCATATTCAATGATATTTTTGTAATGCTTCGTATAACACATATATATTGTATATTATGCATTGTAAGTAATGCTCAGGCTTCTCTCCCATCAACAAATATTATTTACATATTAATAATTCACAAGTCGGCAGTGTTGAAAACTAGACACTAAGCCATATCGATAGTTGTATATAATTATAGCAGTAGATCACATTTAAATAATTAAACCATATGTCAATAAGTAAATAAGGCTGTCAGTTAAACGATTATCATAATTTTAATGTTGATTAAGTTCAAAAGCGATCAATTTTACTTTGATTTTCGCATTTATTTAGAATAATTTGCAGGTGAATGATTTGTTGATGTTAACGCAAGCCTAACTTACCCTTTTCATTATATTTTATTTCTTATATGTATATTTCTTCTGCAATTCCAACCAAGCGTCATCGTCAGTCAGTCATCAATGTGGATGTAGTTGTTTGATGTTACTGTTGTTGCTCTTTGATGTTGTTGTTGTTAGCTGTTAGTTGCTCTTTTGCCCGCCTCGCGCTGTCTTTTCACTTTCGTTGGCATCGCTTTGTTATTATTATTGTTGTTGCTGCTGCTGCTGCTGGTGGTGGTGGTGGTGCTGCTGCTGCCGCTGCGGTGATATTGTTGTTGCGGGGCATGCAACACTATCCACAGTCAAATGTCGACGCCGACTGCGCAGCATCGCTGTAACCGAAACGGTAAATGTTTGTTAGCAAACCTGGCCACCGCACAGTTGCATTTTGGCGCTCGTCGCAAACGATTCGCATGTGCCGCATTAACCAACATCGAGCGGAACTTCAAAACCAAAACCAAAAGCGGAAAAAACTAAAAACAAAATTTCCCAAAAACGTTGATCGACAGCAAGCACGGCGCATGCGCTATTGTAGAAAACGAAACCGTTAATATTGCCCGCCCCAGGCCACCCAGCATTAGCGAAGTTATATAACCAGTGGGCACGAGCCCCCCGTTTACGGTTTTGGACATTGGAGTTATTCTGCTTTTTACGGTTTTAGCGTCGTCGTCGGTAACGCCCACCGTTGGCTAATTAATGCGCAGCTCGTGGAAAGAAAAGTAAAGTGAAGCTGGGAAATCTCGTAAATAACCATATTTAAAGCATTGTAAAAAAATAAAGGTCTTGAGACGTGAATGCGTATTATTATTAAAAGAGTTAGCCAGGGCAAGAGTTTAAGTTGGCAGCTCCAGCAGCTCAGCTAACTGACTGACTAACTTGACTGCCAGCGTGAAAGTGAAAAGCAACCGTAACATCAGTAACAATAGTTAAAACCATCTGCAACAACAACAGCAGTAGCAGGATACCGCTAACGACAGACATCTGGTACTGTGCCACAGCTGAGTCTGGGTCTGGGTCTGGCTCTGGGTCAGTCATGCGCGCGATGAGCCGCTGAGGCCGTGGAGTTGCTGTCCGAGCAGCGACAACATGATGAAGCTATCGTCAACACCACCACCACAACCACCAACACCACCACCACAGCAACAACAACAACAACAACGACAGCAGCGACGACAACAACAACAGCAAACAAAGCACACACAGACACAGGCCTTGCGCTGGATGTGCTTGCTGCTGCTGGTGCCCAATTCTGCGCAGTTTGAGACAGGTGAGCGTTTGAAAAAACCAAGAAACAATCAAGAAACCGGCATCATTCTTATGTGTGTCTTTAGACTGCGGCTGTCGTCCGGGTAGGGGGCGGGAGGCACGTATCATCGCTGGATCCACCACACACGAGGGACAATTTCCGTGGCAGGCATCACTGGAGCTGCTACATCCGTCGCTGGGATTTCTGGGCCACTGGTGTGGTGCTGTTCTTATTCACCAGTACTGGATACTCTCCGCAGCCCACTGTGTGCATAAGTAAGTGCCAAATAAAGCGTGCAAAATCCGCAGTAACAGAAGCAACAGCTAATTGAATAATCCATGTGCAGTGATCTCTTTAACCTGCCCATACCACCGCTGTGGACGGTGGTGCTGGGCGAGCATGATCGCAACGTGGAAACGGGCAATGAGCAGCGTATTTCCGTTGACAAAATTGTGCTACATCATCACTATCACAACTTCCGACATGATGTGGTGCTCATGAAGCTGTCCAAGCCAGCGGATCTCTCACGCACCTCTCACATTCGACGCATTTGCCTGCCATTCATGCTAAGGAAGCAACAGGAGTCAGCGCCGCCAGCATCGGAAGATATTCTCAGTCAGCAGCTGGAACTGGACGATGTGCCCGAGAAGATTGACAACTTTCTGCGCAGTGTGCAGAGTCGCAGGCGCTATCGCAATGTGACTGCACCCACCTCCATAAACATGTCCATGCGAGAGCTGATGAACATGAAGATATTGAGCAGATTGCGTCAGGCTCTAAGACAATCTCCACGATCCCCGCGTAGTCTCAAACGCACGCGTAGACGCAATGACAAACTGATGAAGCTGAAACTGGATTCGGATCAGGAAACTCAGTTTGGCAGCAGGGGCGGAGGGGAGGAGGCGCACGAGATGCCCTTTTTTGACTGTGTGGCCACCGGATGGGGTAAGGCAAACATCAGCGGTGATTTGTCCAATCAGCTTCTCAAAACACAGGTGCCGCTGCATCAAAATCACAGGTAAGTTTGTCAGCAGTTAGTTTTCAATGGGAGCAGACCGTTCAAATGCTTGTTAAGACAGTATTCTGAAATTGGTATTGCATTTAAGCCAGTCTTACACAAAACCAAACTCCTTATTAGGTGTTCGCAAAAGTGAAGAAATATGTTTTGGCCTTATGCAATATGTGAAACTTGGAAAATCAGCTCGTATAGAAGTTTAAGGAAGTGAGCATACTAAAAGTTTAAAAGTCTTAAATTTTGGAAGTAAATGTTGAAGAATGGATATTAATTTTACCGTTGAGAAAGTGATTGGATTCTGTTGAGTTGATGTATTAGTTGGAGATTAGTTGGGTAAATGATACAAAAAGAGTAGGAACTTGGAAGAGCTGATGAACTTCATTGAAGGTCGTTTATTGTGTAGAATCATTGCCTTGGATTTACCGATTTAGATTCACTTACCACGAAAGAATATATATATTGATGAATAATTGATTTGCCTTGCTTACAGATGCAGAGATGCCTACGGCAGCTTTGTGAATATCCATGATGGACATTTGTGCGCGGGGCAGCTCAATGGAGAGGGCGGCACCTGTGTTGGTGATTCGGGTGGACCACTGCAGTGTCGTCTCTCACGGGATGGACCCTGGATATTGGCCGGAGTCACGTCTTTCGGTTCGGGCTGTGCACTTGAAAATTTCCCGGATGTTTATTTACGCATCTCGTATTACCTAAATTGGATTGAAGACACAATAGCCTCACATTAAGGCCAGATCCACTCGAAAGGACAAACGAAACTTGATTACAGTTTACTGCTGTTTGTATTTATTGAGTTAAGGCTCAGCTGTACATTCTAGACGACTACAAATTGAAATCACCATCAACCTTATATCTTACATAAGCATAGAATGTTCCCTAAGTTTGTTTCCGTTGAGCAGAATATAAGCTAAACTAAATATCGTTGTTAGCTTAGATCTTAATATCACAGAGCATGGACAGCTCTAAGGAGCAGTCCATTTGACGTCGAGGTAGTCGTTAGACCTCTCCCAATTTGCGTTCATCATCCAGCAATCGCTGTGCCTCCTGTTTCACACACTCCGCCGGTAAAGAGCTTTGAAGCGATGCGACTATGCTGTAGCCACCCAACGCGTTCGCCTCCTTCTCGCCATGATCGGACTTGTGCTTGGCTGTTGGCAGTGACCAAAAGCATAAATGGAACGCTATGCTGAGCTGGTAAACCCCGAAGAAAATCAGACACAGTGCAAGGATCAGCTGCATCATTGGGAATCCAGTTTTGATTAGATGACTAAGTATGTGCAGACTCGTGGATAGATTGTCAATGGTAAAATCTATCCAGAGCAGTGGCAACACTAAATTCTTAAAGGGTTCCATCAGACTATTAAACTTGATATTGCTCACCACCTGGTTGGCCTGTAGACGCATATGAGCATGCAAAGGCACACCCAGTTGCTGTAAATATTACGTCTGGTTAGATTTCAAGAGAAGAGAGATATTCTATATGCTATGCACTCACCGGTTGCAACACGAATTTTGATGCATGTCGTTCTATACTTGGACTTAGCCCTTCGAAAGGTACCAGCAAGCTGGGATCGGCATACAGGAAATGTGGATAGCTTACAGCCAAGGGCATATCTTAAAGGAAAAAACAAAAAGTTCTGTAGCAAATGTTAAAATGAAAGGTGAATCCATTTTTCGCTTACTGTAATAGCAGGGAGAGGCATTGCCCAAACCCTTCTTCAAGCAGTGGTTATTCTTGCAGAAGCACGAGGTGTTCTCATTCTGCAGATCCTCGTCAAAGATATGCGGAGCCAAAGTGAACTCAAATGCATCTAGTCCATCAAAAGTCAGCGTTCTATTGAATGTCAGCGGCAAACGACGACAGAACGTTTTCCGAAAGATTAAAAATGAGTCGTTCTTGTTCATGTCGCGAGGAAAGAGTGTGGCATCATGACTGCCCGAAATGCGATTGCAATTGGTGCCACTACAAGAAGGAAAACGAGAGTGATCTCAGGGATTTCTGGATAAGCAATTGTCTTGCCAACACTTACTTGGTCGAATCATCATACCCCCAGTTTTTAAATCCACGGTCCCCATTAACGGAATGAATTGAATAGCCGCGTGGCGAGTTGGGCAGCTTAACACCAACGGCATCTTTCCTCTCAGGCAGATGCATATTGAACACGTTACTCTCATTGCCCTCGCGAAACAGCTGCACCATAGTTGAGTTGAAAAAATGTGTAAGCCAAAATACATAGGGGCGGGGAATAGTTCTCACCTTCTCCATAATGCCAAAGGTGGAGAAATCGATCAGGCTGGGCATAATCTTGGAAGCCAACGACACCAGATGATCCTCGTAGCCCCACATGTAGTCGTGAACGCTGATATCCATTATGGGCTGTGAATTCAAGCGCCTGGTCAGTGCGGTCAAGCCCAGAGACGCGAACATGGATATGTCGGATGCCTGGCTGACGACACCCATATAGGGTATATTGGGTGCCCGAATGTGATCGACCTTCGGGTCACCCACCGAACGTTCCGGCGAGAATATATATTCACGACGCGGCGTATAGGTGACGGTGTTATTGGCCTCATGCAAGGTAACATTGTGATTGGAGAGCACCTCCTTGTAGACATAGGGGCCAATTTCCGCGATCTTTATTTTGGTGTCAATGCCCGCGATAAACGCATCCGAATTTGTATAATTAAACATGTATACAGTTATATAAACATCCACTGGTGGCACCTCATACAGTTTGCTCAAAAGCGTGTAGGGTTTCAAACTTAATTGCTAAAACCAGAGACAGAGAAAGAGAGAGAGGGAGAGAGAGAGACAGAGAGAAAATTAGTCGAGAACATTGCTAAGATTTGGCACTTTACTAACCCAATCTACGATTAGTGTGACGGGATCTGTCATCAAGATGGCCGCTCCAAAGAACACAAGTGTCATGCCAAGTGCCGCACATTGTAATAGCCCTGCGAAATAAATAGGAGTGCGAGGTGAGTTATGCAATTAAATAGATCTCGAGTCTGTGTCACATTCGCGAATGTTGCAAGCAGTCGAAGTTCAACAGGTTTGCAAAATCACTGACAGCTTGTGGTTGGCGTGCGCCTGCCATGTTATTGACCTTCGCAATTTATTAATATTATTGTTGTTGTTGTCGATGTCGATGCTATTGTTGTTGTTGTTGTTGTCGCCGGCAATTCAGTGCAAAGATCTGCGACCTACCTCAATGGCAGGAGCAGGAACCGAAACTTGTCCAAAAAAGCAAAAGAAAACGAATTGATGTCGATGACAAGGCATTGAGTTCATTGAACGTTCATCAAACAATGGGAAGGTGAGACAGGCACTGGGGCAACATATATGATGCCAACAAAATCATAAACTTGTTGCATCACTTCCCAATCCTCGATCTACGGCCTCACCGATTTATGTTAAGGTTCTTATGCTGCATTTTGCCATCTAAAGCTGACCTCGCTTGGAAACGATATTAATGATCGATAAGATTAATATTCTTTTAATATGAGTAATAAGAAAAGACCACAAAATATTAATAACATCGAGTATGCCAATGTTGTCAAAAATTCTTTAAGCTTAATCATTTATTTATTGTAAAAACTAGTTTTGTTTCAATTAAGAGCTACACACTAATCACACAAGATGCTCACCTTCCACCAAGTCTGTTATCATTGAAGACATTTTGTAGCGGATGTGAACTGGAAATGATTACAAGCAAAGTTGACCGATTTTTAGAGATCATGGCCGTGCACGCCCCACCTTAACTGTATGGCACAGACTACTAGTAACAAGTAAAAAAGTTTTAACCCATTTATCAGAGAAATCCGACAAATAAAACAAATGACAAAAGCGCAAGTTCAATAACAAACAATTAAATATCAGACCAAGAAACCCACTAAGAGCCCGCCCAGATCAATGAACCCGTTACCAAGCCCCTAAGTCAATTGTTTGAATCACCCACAACAGCAAACAACCAAATAATAAATTAAAAACAAAACAGCATAAACTCATTAACAGTTTTGTCGGCGTTTTGTTGTGATGCCAAAAAAATAAAGTTCAAGATTTCAAAATCAAAACAAAATTCAAGAAAACCATAGATGATAACAAAAAGAAACTATGCACCAGTACTATATAGATATATCTGACTGTTAATCCTTGCCTTGAAGCGCCGAGTCTCGTTAGGCCGCATGGCCGTAAGTGGCCACCAGTTGGACCACCAGTCAAAGACATCGATAGCTTCCACAAGTCACAACAACTACCATAAATTAAATGCCAAACAAAGCGCTCAAATTATTCTGCTGCAACGCAACTCAGCCAAAACAAAAAAAAAAAAAAAAAAACCAATCCACTGCGGAGTGTTTGGTAAATTATGCAACTGCATTGCCAAAGTTTGTAAACGCGACTGAGACTTATCGTTCCAAAAGCCAAAAGCCAACAGTCAGCAACCAAAAGCCGTTCAAATGAGCATAATTGAGCGAGTAACGCTTGGCGCTTGTCGTCAGCTGATTCCGTTGAGCTGTGAACCCGTTTTGGGGCCAACACAACTTAACCCAATGTGGCACTATATTAGCGGTGAAACGATATGCAACCAAGAGACACATTTATATCTCTCGCGTTCATGAGGTTGACAGTTGACGGCTATCTGCAGCAGTTTGAAGTTCAAGTTCGCTGCAATTTGGCATAGCATTAAAAGAGTTTTATATAAAAAAAAAATAATAAAATAAAAAAAAACCAAATGTGCTTAAAAATGCACACAGTCAGAAATATTTCAACAGTCAGCGGCGAAGTATGAGCGGCGCCGTGCCGACGCTGACCCACTAAAAGTCAAGAATGAATTTTTTGTTGTTTTGTTGTATCTGTGAGCCGACAGTCATAATATATGCATTTACTTCAGCACCTTCGAAACTGAGTGCGTATGTGTGACTTCCGACAAATGACAATAAATTAAGTATATACATAGACTAATCAGCCAGTCAGCCAGCCAGCCAGCCAGCCAGCTAGTCAGTCAGCCAGATAGTGAGTTAATCAGTTAGTCAGCCGATCAGCCGGCCAGCGATTTTTGAGCTTTGTAACTACAACTAAAAGATAAGCTAGCACAGCAGTTGAAGTTAATTTGCACTTGCCGCTTTGTCAAAATATTTGTTTGCCAGCCGCTTTGTTTGTGTTTAACTAATGATTAATCTTACATGTGTAGTTGGTTTGTTTTTGTTATTGCTTTTGTTGTTTGTCATCACCAAAAACAAAAATCCCAAAAAAACCCTTAAATAGTCGCAGTCAAAGTCTCGCTAACAATTAGATGGCATGCCAACAAGGAAATACAAACAGGCTCGTCAGAACCAGTCCGTTCGCAGTTCCGTTCGGCAGTTGACTTTGAAACTGATAGGCTTTTGTTTCATTGTTGCTATTGTCAAAGCAATTCCTATTTGCATTGTTTAGCGCACGCTAAGTTTGTGCATTAAATGTATTTATCTCTTACACACATTTAAACTTCTAAAGAAAGCTCAAAATTTTCACACGGATGTGGGTCATTGGTCAATAAATGGAGATTTGGAAAGAGTTCGCTTCTTCATTTCAAATTTGTCTATATATATGTGCCTAATCACACCCAATTCATGTTTGAGGCCAATGCTGCACATTGCTTAAAGTTCGCCTTCAATTTAAAACCGTTTTGTTGATTCAAATCTTCATCAAATCGGACTTCATGGTAAGGTAGTACGTGACGTTACAGCCACAATCGCTACAGCTTCAAATCTTAATTTATTCAAGCTTAATTACAATTGAGTTCCGTTAATACACACGTATTTATCTATTTATAAATATATATATAGGTATGTGTGGGGACTAAATTTTGGAATTAGTTTTAATTCAATGACTTTTGTCGAAACGATCTAACGATAAGTGCGAAAACAATTACTTAAACTTACTTATAAACAGCTCATTTGGGCCGGATCACAGCACAGGTCTGTTTGTATGCCCCTCAAATCAATATAAATAGTTAAATGTTAATTTATGACGTTGTTTTTTGTAAAATCAAATAATGTGTCATATGAGATAAAACGTAGCATTCCAAATTATTTAAATTAAGCTGAATTGTTACACAACAATCATTTTTTGCTTTACATTTATTTTTGGCAATACACCAAGCCCCCAACTAAACTCCGCTTAATAAAATAAAAATATATTTAATGACTTTGAAGAAATAAAAGAATTCTTTAATTGTAACAAACTATTTTGGTCTATACCAAAATTAATAAAAACAATTCTTTGTTATACTAAATACTTTTCAAAAGTAGCGTACAATTTAGAAAAGGATAATAACAAAAACCCACTTTTCACCTCAAAATTCAATTAAAACCAATTTTATTTATAGATTTTTTGTGCAACTTCTTAGCTAATATAGATTGAATGTTATAAATCTGCCAAGCTCCTGGATATTGCAACATAGTTTTAACGAGCTTTTTAAGCAGATATTCGTCAAGTTTTCGACATTCTGCCAAATCCTGCTTTATAACATTCACACAAGACCCACCACAGGTTGCAAAACGAATTTAACAACCAGTTTTGCAAGTGTCAAATTTTTGTAACGATCATTTGGGGAGGTTCCCTTTCCGAATGATCTTTTATGGGGCTATGAATTTGGTTAAAGTAGATAATAAGCGGAATGTCTTAATTAAGAGTTTGCACTTTAATTTACTCACTTGCATTGCGCTGAGTTTTGCTTGTGAACAGTTTCATTTTAAGAGTCGAAACTGTTTTTGTCTTTTATCGCACTTTTCGCAACTATTTAATGCCGTGTGGCAATCAATTAACCGATATTTACAGCTGCTGCTTGTTTTTATGAATATAATTATATATTTTTGTGTTTATTTATTGATTACTAAAACTTGCAGGTCAAAAAAAACAATTAACATATCCAAATAATAGGATTTGTAGTCAATTTGCTTGCGGTTAATTTGAATTTAGAATCCGAAATTCTCCGAATTATTGATTGTTCTCAATTATCCAATTATTGTTGAGCCATATGTGTAAATATTTTGTACTGATTTAGATGCACTTTTCATAGTTTGCTATCGTTGCTGTAGTTGTTGTTATCGTTTTAGATATTGTTCTAACTATTTTCGAATCGACTGACACGCACTTCCTATTCTCACGATATTTGACAACTTAATGCCGAGTTGAACGCCAGAAGGTACCTTTATATGGACTCTTGGGCCGGGCAGCTGAGCTCCGACTGAGACGTAAACAGCGACCAAGCTCAGATCGAGACGTAGACCGAGCTGCGCTCAAGCATCTAGCGTCGAAGCGCGAAAATCTTTTCATGAACCGGTCCACTTTCAAGCCTCTGTTAACGATGCCGACGACAACAACGACGACTACAACGACGACTACAACGACAACGACGACAACGACAACAACGACGACGACGACGACGATGCTGACGCTGCGTCAACGCCGGTCCCTGGGTGTCAATAGCAGAGACAACAACACACACGAATATGGCTGGCAAAAGTTTAATATACGTCAAGTACTTGCAACTAGGTAGTTTTTTAAAAATACTGTCTGAGTGCGCTGGTTGCTCCCAAACCTCTTTAGAACGTTGAGTGGATCGGCAGTGGATCTGGATATACTATATCCACTCTCTTAGGGGGTTATTAAGTTCGCCAATTTGTTTTGTTTTTGTGGTTATTGTTATACTCTCGCTATTGTCGTTGTGGTTGTATGTACATTTTAAAGATCACTTAGATGTTGTTTTACATTTAATAGCGCAAATGACTCTATATGATCCCTAATGAGCACGCACCCGTGAACCACCGCATTTGAATATGTTTATGAATATTTATTAAGTAATCACATATACCTCTAATTTGTCGCCCGACTAGATACTGGTAGTTAATATTTAATAACGCTTAAAAAGCACTGTGAATAATGATCAATCTGATTGATCCAGATCGTTTACATTAGCCCAGGTCACGTGTACAACGTGCTCGCTGAGCCATATAAACAATAAAATGGTCTCCCCACTTGTTGGCAACAGCTTAGCGCAGGGCGGTCCATTAGACATTAAGCGCCTTCAGCGTAGACTGAACCCTAAATCTAAACCCAGATTCCACGTAAAGATCGCATGCTCTTAATGCTCCCATTTTTTGTGTACTTAATTATTAATGGGCACATTAGACGGCGCGTGTTTTTTATTACCATTGTCTTATGTTCTGGCGTACAAAATTAATCCGTCTGCCATTTAAGACTTAGCTCGAGCGCACGCGAAATTCAGCTCAATGTACAGCCATTGAGTCTCACTAAATAGCGTTTGTCATGTTGTAAACTGTTAATTGTTGTTTATAGCAAGTCACACCATAATTATAGCATATTTACAAACTTTTGGCTCAAACTGCGAAGTGCTTTAAAAAATGCTTTGGAAAGTTTTGACGCACTCCATAAGCCTGAAAGCTTTCCGTTACGTTCAAGTCCAGGATATGAGTCACCTACATATGTCCATACAGTCAAGACGTATTGAAAACATAGCTATCCTTTGAGGAATGTCCATAGCATTATAAACATTATAAACAGCTAAGTGGAATACTCTAGTAACTGCAATAAACTTTATGTGTGTCCCCTTATAAATTATATTTTATATATTGTATATATAAACTTTAGAACATTTTAAATGGTTTCTCTTTAATTGAGCGTTAGCTCATTCTTAGAAACACTAGACGTTTTCGACTTTTAAACGTAGATAATTATACATATTATATTGGTAATATTTAGTACCCCAAAGGACTGTAATTTTATCTAATAGTCAATTAGAATGCATACAAATGGATAAATTATTATTTTAGACAGGCAGCAAGCGGAACGCATGAAATGCTTGTAGAGATCTGAAGCACTGCTTCAAAATGATATGCTGAGTAAATATGATGTTGTTGGTAACTGGGAGTACAGTACAACTAACAATTTAAAAAAAATAAATAAAAATGTAATCACTTTTTAAAACATACATGGTTATTATTTAAATAATTTAAAGACGGCTTGTGATATTGGAAGCTGCATTCAATGTCCATTTAATGCGAATCCCTGTTGTCATAAATGCTGTTCATCTAAAATGTATGTAATAATATATAATAAATGTAATAATAAAATAAACTTGAAAATAACATTTTTATATCTAAAAATGTTGATGGTAGTCTAAATATATATTTTTTTAATAAATTGTCATTTGACTTCCTTGCACTGAATGTCAAATGTTGGTGGACCAAAACTATCGTAATGCGATAGTTTTATGCTATTTTTGGTACGTCAAATCCTTATGTCAAAATCCTTACTTAATGCTTGGTGTTTCTCTTGTTGTAGCAAAAATTGTTATTGGATGGACATTGGCAGCCAGACCTTTGCTTAATTTTAAAAGTAAACGTATTGTGCCCGTTAGAGGTGTAAAATAAACAAGTGAATCACTTAACTAAATGAAAATTAACTAAAAGAAAATGTACTTGAACGTAACCTTATTGAATAGTCGTGTGTGCACATTTATATTAATTCGAATATAATACACTTCCGTGTCAGGCCCTTAATTGATAACCCAAAATATAACTATAAATATCCCATAAAGTTAAAGTTTGTACTTTTTATCCGGTTGGACAATCACGCGATGCGTGCGTTTTGTTTCCGGATGATACGGGAAGCCCCATTTGCATGCATCTTTCAATTATAACTGTGAATACATAGTGCATATGCATTGTTTTCCAATTACGGGTTACCCAAACTTGATTGCAATCGATGCTTTTCTGGCTGCCTTATTAGCAGCTTGGGCATGGATGTTTTCACACTTAAAAGGTGAGAAACCCATCCAAAACAATCAACTTCACAAAACGAAAAAAAAGGCCGACAAACATATAAAAAATATCCTTGAACTGTTGCGACCCAAGACAAGACTTGGCCAAGGTGAAAAGCACTTTAAATTGGGAATTTCCCCTGGCATCAACTTGCTCAACTTGTCAATTGGGTTTTAAAGACAACAAACAAACCGTATGTGCATAGAATATTCCATTGCTGGCACTGTGTAAATAAGTTGAGTTTTTGAGTTATGTAAAATTTGCAATATTACTGTGTCAGTAATTACAGTGTAAGCCCCCTTAATGGGTTCAAGTTAGTTACTTCCTGCGGTGCAGTTGCAAGGCATGTGCTGCATTCGAGTAAAGGTGAGTCAAGCCTTAGAGCTGTTCTGTTATTGATCAAATTAATATTCAATTGCATTAAATACTAAATCGTTCAATAAGGAACCAACAAAGCCGATTTCCAATTAAATTTAAATATGATATGTTGCCAGCCAGTTCTAATGAATATTTAACTAGCTTAATTGCATATGTTGCACTTTAACAGCAGTATTTATACACATTTCTATATAATAACAACGTCAGCAGAAGCATTAAAAAAAAACACACACACATACACACAGACAAAATTAATGGTTGTACTATATATACTTCTTAACCATTGACCAGGTCATTTTAAGTAGCTAAAATTACAGTATTAATTCGCAGCATTTAGAGAAGTCATCTTGGTTATGACGATTGTTATGAACATGTTGCGTATACGTACGAGAAGATTAAGTATTTGCACATAACCAGAAGTTATGGATTATTGAATTTCATTTGATATTGAGATTACGGCACTCATGACCCCAAATTAAAATGCAATTTACAGTGTTTAAATAGATATATATTTATGTATATTTGTTTTTCCTAGTACCAGTAACGACGTCACTCAATCTCAAACGGCATCCGTTAAAGCCGGCAGCAATTAAAAAATAATCAAATAATTCTAATTAATGATAGTGTCCAGATAGCAACTGCCATTTGCATATCCCACCAACACCAAGAGCACAACAAATTCAGGTGGGCCATCAGGCGCTAATCCTTCGCATCGCATTTTATCATTAATATCTCCAGCAGCATTTCGCCATATCTCGTTAGACAACTGTCAGCATTCGTTAGCTTCGATGGCGCTGGCGTTGGCGTTGCTGTTCATGTTGCTGTTGTGACTCTTTCTGTTCCAGCTGCTGCCCAAAACTTTTCCAAACATAATTAGCTTGCATATGAAAATATACATTTTTGAGGCTTCGGCTCGGTACTACGCGACTACTGCAGCTAAGTGGAGATGGGGGACTTGCAAATCCTTCAGCCTTATCTGGGTCATGGTGCCTACCCGAGGTGCTCGAGTATAAATGCCTGTTGCTTTGCTCACTCGGTTACCATTTACATTCGGTCGTTAGATCCACCCGCTGCCTAATAATTGGCTCTGCAACTCGGCATTTGTTCTCGAACAATAAATCGGCGACGACCGCTGCTCTGCTATCATTTATTACTCTGTATTTGAGTAGTCAGGTAATTGTTGCGCCACTCGACGAGAGTTGCATGCAACATAGGAATACCAGTTGTATTATTCACTTGTCAATACTCAACAATTAAAGGTAAGTTACGATCCGTTAATTCAACAAAAATTTTATGATAAACATTTATTTCTGTTACTCAATATAATTTAATTTTTAAATATGTTTTTCGCTTGCCCAGCTCAATAATAAATAAATCTCTTCATCCATGATTCCCGACTGGATTTGAAATTTATTAGAGTATATTTAAATATATTAAAAAAAAAAACACTTGACTTAGAACCTGCGAGAAACATTATTAAATTAAAAATATATATAATTAACTTAAATAAAAAATTTAATTATAAAAAGAGGTCGCCAAATAATAAACAAATTCTGAATTCGCTCACAGAACAGCGGAAAGTTAAAACAAAAATCCAACTGATCATTTCAAAGTTGTTGTTCATGTGCACCCAGCAATGTTGGTCCAAGGCAAAACAATGGATTTTTGTTTTCCACGAGTATTTCAAAAGTTCTTCGTGCTCGTTGTACCAGAAAATAATACGGAAATTCGCTAACTATAACAACAGATTTGTTAATTGAACTTTAGCTTTCTTTAGGCAATTATAAATTCGTTGACTGCTGACTGTAGTACATTTAATAATAGCTAGCAGTAACCCCTTGTGATCTTCATAACCAAAGGGACGATAGCACGCCATTTACAAATTAACATGTGCTGCTAGTTAGGTATTCAAATCGCTATAATAACAAGCAGTAATTCACTTTAATTCGAATGCAAGTCTTCACCTATTATTATCGCCGGGTACTCCAACTTTCGTAAAAAGAGATCACAATTGTTTTTTCCTCAGATCAATTATTATTTTTTTATTATTTAGAAACGCCTTAATCAATATTCAAATAAATAAACCCAATGAAATTGTTTTATAGAAAATAATGATCTCGAAGCGATGCGAGTGAATATGACTGACATATTCAGCCACTTCAAAACACTCGAACTAGTTTTTCCCAGATCAATTTATGTTTTTAGAAACGCTTCAAACGAAATATCGAAAATCATTCACCTTTCGAATCAATGCGTTCTAATATGAGAGTGACCATTGCTCGACTGTCAATTAGATTATACATTTTAGTTAATCCATATTTATCTAGCAGCAAACCATTTAATTGCATTTTATGTTTCATGTGCGCAGCTAATCCCATCGAAAACGATGTCGAATACAATGCGCTGCACTCTGGTTGTGTGTGTGGCACTCGCTCTGTTTGCCGCTGGCTGCAACGTGGAGGCATCCAAGGCACGACCGCCGCGCAACAATGAAATCAGCAACATGGCGGATGCACTGAAATATCTGCAGGATCTCGATGTTTACTATGGCGATCGAGCACGTGTGAGATTTGGAAAGCGTGCCTCCACAATTCAGGCGTTACACAATCGAATGCTTGAAAGTGGCCTCAACAGCAACAGCAACGATAATTTTAATGAAAACAACGGCGGTGTTTTGGTAAGTGAATACCCCTACAATTGTCTTTATTATTATTATGATTACTATTATAACGCCTGCATTTATGTAAATGTGTCTGTTGCAGTTGCATGGCGCCGGCGAGGACGACATGTTTTAATCATGATGCCAAAACTAATTCAAAGAAGAGGCAAACATATTAAGGTTTAAGATCTTGTTGCACAATTTTGGAGCAACAGTTTATATGCGTACAATTCTTGTTAATACCAAAGAATACTTAAATATATGAATGTTAAAAACAATTAAATGTTCATTGCAAAATATCCATGAATAAATGGTAAATTCCTGACACTCTGGCGTTAAAAATGGTTCATGAACAGTGTGCGAAAAAATGCGTCTTTGAGAAAATATCCATAGGATCTGTTCTTTTAATAGACTTCTATCAAAAGGACAGACAGAAATGGCTATTCGATGAGTGACTCTAATCAAAATATATAGAAACTTTCAAAGCGTTGCAAGCTTGGAAACAAAATTGATATACCCTCTACAAGGATGTACAAATAATAATATTGTTGGTTAATTCAACGGGAAAGGGGCTTGCAAATGCTGTCAGCTATCAAGAAACAGTTTATAATTTCCCCAGTCTGCTACTAAATGAATTAATTTTATACGAGTACACCTGTCAATATTTCCAAAGTAGTTAGAATTAGCATATTCCTCAAAAAATGCACACTATTGGAAAGCAACTATCAAAAATGCGATGAGCCGCAGCTGCATCAATATTTGTATAAATATCACGGCATGTGGCAGACCTCAAAAATTTGCATTCATGCGTTTTGTTGCTCAAAAAACATTACTCACGTTTTCCGACTGCCCACCTATCGCTGGGGGAGAATAGATGGGCAAAAGTTTATTGCGCTTCTGATCGGTTTTAAACTTAAGTTAAGCTCTGCATAGTCGTTTAAATATATTTTCATACAAAATGAATCAATTCAAGAAACTGAAAGTGAAATGAGTATAGTGGAAATTTAATATATTATCCTTGGCATGGGAGTCCAGCCTTTTCTATATTATACAGATATATCGGTATCTGCTTTCAATACTCGAATTACGAGTTTCATTATGTTCACAACATTTGAATAACAATTTATTGACATCAGCCAACTAAATAATAAATATCACACACGAATAATTGTTTCAGGAAAGAAATATCTTCAGCAAACTAATCATTTACAAGCGTGACACTTCTTTAACAAATACCTTCTATTGAATCGATCGAAGGATCCACTAAATCATAACTTTTTTACTTATATTTGATTTCAGTGTGGTTTTATTTTTAATTTCGATATTCGAATAACCTCGATGCCTAAGCGAGTTGAATGTTTTCCACCTCCCTTATAAGATCCATGTGCTTGAATTCATCTGGACGCTTGGTGAACGTCTCCAGCAGCTTAAGCTTGGCCTCGTCTGTCTTGTAGTAGAACATCTGCAGCTCATTCGCCAGACACTGAGCCTCCTGTGCCGTTAGAACCTTTGTGTCGTACTCGCCGCGCATTAGCACAAGTCCCTTATCCTGTTTTTCCGTGTAGTGCACCACTGTGAGGCACTCGGGCGCATTCTCCTTATGCACCTGGTAGGCCAACAGTGGTGTGAAGTGCACAGTGTTCGCGGAGAACTGCAGCATGATGAACTCGAAGCCTTCACTGCGTGGAAGGGGTAACAAAAAGATTGGATGCTCCTTGGCGCGTGCCATTAATGTCTCATACTGGGCTGTGGTCAGCGTGGCAGCCAGCACGTCCTTGGTCTTGTGGTATTCGATCCAGATTTGCGAAATCTCCTCGGCATCCTTGTCGGCAATCAGCTCCAGCTTCATTATATCGGAAAGCTTTTTATGGGGCAGTTCAGCCTCTTCAGTGGCTAGCTTTTGCTTCGGATTCAATAGCTCCGAGTAGGATCTAAAAGCAGTACAAGTTGAATTGGTAAGTAATTTAAATATACTTATTCACTTTCACGCACCTGGCCTGACTTTTACCGTCCTTAATGGGATTTACAACGCGCTCAATGCGATCCAAGAATTCCTCGGCTGAAGTTTGTTGCATTTTAGCTATTTTGTCAGCATACTTGGAGTAGTAGGGATTGTTATCTTTTAGCTGTTCGACAGCCTCCTTGGCCCGACTAGAGGAACTCATGGCAATACTACGCGAAAAAAATTGGGGATGAGTTTGGAAAATGCGTACAAATTTACGAGCGCATTCCATTCCGAAGCGAATAGGTTCCGAGAAGTTACACAACACGCAGCTCACAGCTGTCAGCCTAACAAACAGCTGAGTTTTCATTCAGTGTTGAATAGTTTCGTGTTGGCTGGTTTTCCTTCCATTGCGTTTTTAAAAGACAAGGGTTGTTGTTGACATTGTATATCATAAAAATAAACAAATTCATGTTGTTTTTAAGTTAAGTAATTTAATTTAAGGACCACTGTTAAGCTTAAGTAAACTATTAACTACTCATGTTAACTCATTCGTTCATGTTAACTAATGTGACTTTTTGGTATTTTTCTCGATGAGCATTTTTTTTATATTTTAGCCCATCCCTGGTATGAGGCCGCCAAATACAATCATTTTTCAAAGTTATGAGTCTAAAAATTCGAAATAAGATTGAAATTAAATTCTTGAATAATTGAAACGCACTTTTGTTAACTTACTTTGCCTATTTAAATGTGAATGAATGAATAGTTAGTTTTCCAAGCGAAATAGAGATTGGATCTCTGAAAATCTAGTGAGCATTTGCATTATTACACTTATGTATGCTTACGTACTTATGATTTGGTTTTTATTTTTAACTTTCAATCGTTTAAAGTTGTGAGAATTGGATTCTATTAGACCAATAAGTCTTTTTCAGCTTCTCTTATTTGTATAAGACTTATTTAAACAAATAACGAGCAACTATCGATAGTCGCTCAATATCGTTTTAATTTAGAAGCGAAGATAACAGTTGACAATGAGTATAACAGTGGAATAACAGAACAGAATATGCAGCAGCCATCATTTTATAACTATATATGTGTGCGCGCGCTCTCTGTGGAAAACCTGTTCTCGGCTTAAGTCAGTTGCAAGAAAACGTTGAAGCGTGGCGTACGATAGTTCTGTCTCGGTATTGTTTGGGTGAACTAACTGCTGTGGTGGCTTCACTGTGTATGGGACTCGGGCTCTGCTCAAAAAAAACCGTGCGTCGCTCGCTGCTGCGCTTAGTATAGATTTTCTGCTCCGATTGTAAAAGAAGTACAAACTAAGTGTAAGCAACGTAACAGCGAAATGGCTAATTCGCTATTGATTGCCAATGCAATTGTTGCGTTGAAAGAAACAAAAAGGAGGCTCGCTAACAGGCAGCATAAGTGTTACGCGGCCAGGCAATAAATAGTTCCCCGAAGGCGCATTGCATAATTTAGTTTAGTTTGGCTTGGCTTTTTCAAAATCACTTTTCCTTGAATTATTTATTAGAATAAGAACGAAAGAGAGACAGAGAACGGCGGCTTCAATCTACTTGAACCGCGAATAACAGCAGAAAGCACACAGCACAAAGCGAATGACCATATTTAATCGGAATGTGCAAAATAATTTAACACAAACAAGCAAAAGAAACAAGGCAAAGGAATAACTAAAAACAATATACAATAAGCAGAGCAGCTTAGCGTTGGCTCTTGTTTTTCTTGTGGTTTGCTTCTTGTGATTTTTTTTGTGACATAACGGTATTTGATTGCATGAGAGTGTGTGTTTGTGTGTAGTTGAGTGCATGTTTTAAAGCCGCCTTGTTTTGTGCAGACGCTCACAGATTTCAAATAGCAAATTTCCTAAGGGGTTCGGGTTGTGGGTGCTTGCCTGTCGGTGGTTGAATATGTAATGTTATTTATGCCTCCCTGTGTGTGTGTGTGTCTGTTTTTTTGCCTTTAAATTTCAGATATTTATCGTAGAAAAGTCGCGCGCTCGCCACTCACACACAGTAACAAATACTGCCAACCCTCGAAAGTCGCCGTCGAAGTCGTTGCCGTCGTCGTCGTTGTCGCTGCTGCTGCAAAAACAAGTGTGTGTTTGTGTGAAAAATAAAATAATGTTCGCACGCAGCGGTTTGAGCGCATTAGCTGCGCTGGTGCTGCTCTGCTGCTGCTGCTCGTTTGCAGCTGCTGCCGATTTGGCGGACAAATTGCGCGATGATTCGGAACTTTCTCAGGTGAGTCACAAAACTAGATGCAACTAAATTTCCACAGCCACAATATTAGAAAACACATGTAGCTGATTGGCCAGCTGGTTTTTCTCTTCTTTTTTTCGCTCGTACTTAGAGTTGTTAACAAACACACACAGCCACATACACACACACACACACACACACATACATGCATACACACACACACACACACACATCCATACAGACACACACACACACACATCCATACACACACACACACACACACATACACATGTGCACACTCATACACAGTACAGTGATCGCTCCGAAAAAAGAACAAACAGAAATGTATATTGAGGAATTGAAGTCGCTTGGTTTATTTGCTTAACAACAATCAAAATTCAGAAATAGTAACAATAATTTAAATATAAAAAACGAATAAGGTTTAAATATAAAATTATTTTATTTTTATTAGTATTATTTTTAAATCAAAAATAATTAAATTTTAAATTAGCCGCTTGTAAGCACTTTTAAATGTGCAAATTTAGAAAACTTTAAGCAATTTATATTGTTATGTAGAAAATTATATTGGAAATATTTGCAATTCAAAGCGTTCTCTTTTTCGAGTGACGACTATAAAAGTAATTTTTGGCCAACACACACATAAATACATACAAATGGTAGACGAATGTTGACACATTTTAGCCAAGCCTGGCGGCAAATGCCCTTGAAACGAAAATCCTTGTGCAGAAAGTCCTTAAAAAGAGGAAAAAGAAGTGAGAGTAAGCGTGATGCTTAGAGAGAGACTGAGAGAGAGGGAGGGACACCCGCACAGGTAGTCATGAGGCGTCGCAGCTGCCTGCTCGTTGTTACAGCACGTCCTTGACCTTTGCCATTTGCACTTGTTGTTCTTGTCTATTGAAAAATCGATGCGCCTTGTTAGCCGTGTTAGCGGTCCAACGTCCAGAGTCTGCAGCGCTCAGCTCAGCTAGCCACATTTGGTATGCATGATGAGTCCATTATGTAAAAGCCAAAAAATTATGCAAAAGCAACAACAATGATAACAACCAACCAACCAACCAACTGCCCACAAAAGTTGCCGGCCGTTGCCGTCGACTGAGCATAACAGTTTTCTACCTATTTGCGTTTGCCTTTTTACACCTTCACACACCCGAAACAAACACACAAACACACACTTGAACAAACACCGACATATGGCCAGCACATAAAAGTGTAAAAAAGTCAGAAGCCATTAAAGGTTGTCAGCCTGAAACAACAACCAACCAACAACCGGCAACTAAAACAACACCAACAACAACAAAGACTCACGTTTTTCTCTGTCGTTCTAGTCTGTTAAGCATTGAATGCCCAAAAATAGTTGCTGTTAGCCAGCGAGCATTTTCAAAACCAAGAAAAAATAATTTCACATTTGAAAAGAAAGCGTGCGAGCTGCGAACTGCGAACTGGCTGCCAGCTGACTCCTCCTCACCTGTAATTGTCACAATGTGGCAAACTATGTATTACCTATGGCCTCCTCTTTTGCTCTATGTACATGTGGAATGAGCTAGTGCAGCTTGCGGCATAGCTACCAACCAACCAGAGCATGCTCATTATTAACATCTTTTTGTTGCGAAATGAGAAGCAGCATTCAAAAGAAGGTTCTGTTAATCCATAAAATAATATCTCAAGCACCCGAGAATCTGTGTGCATATTTGCGAAATAATTATAATTTCTATAATGCTTTTGATTCTACTGCATAATCTGCACTTTTTACAATCTCTTATTTCCCCATCACTTTACTATGTCGAATATGCAATATATAGTGGAAATATATTTTATTTTTACGCCCTGAAAAAGTGCAATAGAATGGAACAAGCAGGCAGAGAAACGAGTGGTAAAAGATGTGTGTATTTTGCACTTCCTCTATATTATAGTCTGTATTTTAATCGATTTATAGCCTGATTCCACTATCAACATTTATTATTGTGATAACATGAAAATTGTACTCAGCACAAAAGTGCCTTTCTGAGGCATAAGCTCCCATTTTCTTGCATTAATGCGAAAATGCTTGCAATATATACATAAGAAATTTCAAATAGCAACCAAATGTGCTAATTATGCTAAAAACTCAAAGCTTATGACTCTGTGATGGCTTATATAGATAGCATTGGCAAGAAATGGCTTTTGCTTGGAAAAACACAAAAAATTTGACTGTCCGCTCACAAATAAATATTTATAAGAATGATGCAAAGGCTACAACAATTTATTCCATTCAGTTTGACAGCCTATCACAGTTTCTTGCTCATTTCATACACACTTACAAATACTGGTGCCCCCTTCAAGCAATATGACAACACATCTATAAACCGTATTGGGCTAAAATAATTATTATAATTATGTTATTTTCCTGGAAGAAGAACCCCGAAGAAAAAGTGCAACAGACTCGAGTCAAATTTCAATCAAAACTCATTTACATAAGAGCGAGCGAGAGCTGTGCGATCAGAATTTCCCCTTCAGCGACATACATACATATATATGTACATATATATATATGATGACAATGTGCGGGCGTTGCACGGTTGACCTCCTGCGCTGACCCTAAACTTCCTGTCGTGCGTACAGCTTGTGACGTTGCATCAACATCTTTAGCTCAGGCCTTGCATTTGTATTTATGATTTTAATTTTATTCTTTAACCTTTGACTGGCGACAGTTGCAACGCTGCTGCGGCCATTTGTAGGCGGCTCGAGCTAGGCACACACACTCTTCAACTCGAGCATCAGAGCAATAGCATCGGATTCAATTAAATTTAATTTAAGCTTACAATACTCTTGGCGCACAAGCGATGCCGAGACGCGTTTTATAGTTTCTTGTGTGGCACGAACACAAATACAACTATTCTGAGGCGTTGAATGAAACGTGAATGAGCAAGTGACCTTAATGGGGCTTATATGGCAATGATCATATATATCTACATACATAGATATGTGTACAGCTACTTAAGGCTAAGGCGAGATGCATTAGAGATCCAGTGACATGCGATCGTGCCTCCTGCTGCTGGCCCACCCCCTTCCCCTACCCCTACTCAATGTCTGCTGTTCTGCAGCAATTAAGACAACTCGGGGGGGTTGCTGCAATTACTAAACCAAAAACTTTACCATACATTAATAATTTGTGTCAATTAAATTTTGAGAGTACACTCACTAGGGAATACAGAAATACACTCCGAAAAAAATCGTCCTGAAAATAAGAAATAAAATTTCTGGTTCTCAAATATAATTTTTAAATTGCGAAAGAAATATTCTTAGGGCGTTTTTTTTCTATTTTCCAGAAATGTATTTCTTACTAATAGAAAGAAACAACATTCCGTATACTTTCTGAATAATACACCTAGTTTCCCTTGGCTCAAAAAAGATGATATGTTTTCTGAGTGTACAATGTACAGTTGTAGCTGGTCCTCATCTTGATCGAATGCTGCTCACGAAACTGGCCGCGCTGAGCATTTTGCCGGCTGGTTTTTTTTTTTTTTTTTTGTTGTAACAATTAGCTTCTGCATTGAGTTTCCTCTAGTGCCACGCCCACAACAATAACAACACACACACACCACAGTCCCCTGTAATTGTAGCATTTTTTGGTACCCTGACTAGGACAAATTAAATAAATTTGGCTAAAACTCCATACAGACATTAAAAAAAAAAAAAAAGAACACACAGAAACATGTGAGTTGCAAACAAAATTTGAACTGTTAGCGGTTCTCTTTCTTTCTTTCTCTCTCTCTCTCTCTCTTTCAGAGCACTGCCAAATCCTTCAGGCGCCTTATGCCAGTTAGGGTAAGCTGCAACAATAACAACAACCACAACAACAACACTCACTACAACAACAACTGTTATCTGTAGAAGTAAAAGCGTTACATGTTTTTTGCCTTAATTTCGTTAGTAAAATTTGAAACAAGGGATGTGTGTGTGTGTGTGTCTGTCTGTCTCTCTGAGTGGGCGTGTCCGCCCACCCCCACAAGTGCCTTGGAGGGTTGGCAATTGACCAGGGCGACATTACCCGAATTTGTTTGCACCGCCGTCTGGGCCCTGACTCACGTCTGCCCTTGACTCTAACGCACGCAGCGGGGGGAGGATTGGGTGGTGTTTGCACCCAACCAACAGCAGCAGCAGGCGTCAGTTCTATCTTTTCCTTTTGGCCCGAACAGGGTTCATTGGCACTTTGCTCGAAAATCAAATGCATTTCAAAACAGCGTAGATTCTATCCCCTAAATACACACAGAAATGTAAGCACTCCGTTGGACTTGAAATTGCCTGTCAATGGGAGTAGATGTTCTAATGAATTACAGACGACAGTTTGAACTTATGCAAAGTCCCCTGTCCCCAAGGGAGCAATTACTGGACGCTGACAGCTCAGCTGATAGGATTATCGCAGTGAAATGCATTAAGATTGATCTGCCTGGGCTCAAACTTATGCAAATAAGTAATTGCAAAAGAATCGAACCAATAGTCACAGAAGGGTCTGTTATCAGAGATGTTCATAAATTATGAGTTATTCATTCATATTTGCTCCAATTTACTTAGAAATAATATTGCTGTTTTGCTCGCTCAGAAATGAGCAAATACTTTATTACAAACCTTAAATGATTATTTTTGCTGAGAGAAATTACTTTTGAATATGCATTTCGCTGGCTCCTCGTCAATCGTTCTTTTATTTTTTATATACTCTGACATATTTGGAATCGTCCGTCCAGTGAAGTTTGAAAATAAATTAACTTCCGAAATTATAATTACCAAAAGCGGTTTGCTGTTTGATGACACTAACTATTCTCATATTCATGATGATGCGCATAAGAGCTTGGCAAACTCAACTAGAGTTATAGCTAGGATACACTGCCGATTTTCGGCAACTAACTAAAAACTAGACTTTGTACAAAGTTGAAACGTTTTTACACTCAATAAACTCAGTCTCGAGCTTTCACAGTTCATTTACCTAAAAGCAGTCTGATAAACGAAAGCATTTAGAAAGCGAAATGGAAACCAAGCAAACACAAAATAGCGACGATATCCAAGCAGGACGATGAAGACACTCACAACTGGCTTCTCAAATTACCAAAAAGAGCACGTTGCAGTGCAGCACAACTCAGATGAGGTAAGGGGCAACCAGCAGACGGTGTGGTCTATAAAATAAAATTGACGTGACTCACTGCGGCGACAGGACAAGAGAAATCCAAAACACGGTCAGAGCGAGCAACGAACAAAAAAATATAAAAAAAAGGTGCAGGACATTGGATAAACACACATACACATGCAACAACATGAAGAGACGGTCAATTTGAAAAAGAGTGAGCTTCGTCATAAAGCTGGTTGGTTGAGAATGTGCAGCAGGGCGTGTCGCCACAGCGTTGGGAAGCCGCAAAGTGCGCGGTCGCATGTGCCGTGTTGCCAGGCAGGTGGTGGCCGCCAGCCCGAAAGGGTCAGCGTCTCTAATGTAGGGTAGCAGCGGCTGGAAAATGCATTTCCCAGCGCCATAGCCAAATGTCCTGATAAACATCACCCGCTCACAATTGAAGAATTATTGAAATGGGCGCACGGCAAAAAACAACAAAAAAAACCGCCCTCTATGCCTGGTTGTACGTGGTTGCTTACGTAATTGGTTCAATAAACCTCTTTCCTTTTTTTTCTTTTACTGCCTGCACAGCCGTTGCTCAGTTTTACTACTAGCTGTTTGTGACGTTGCCATGGAATTGGCCCTTTAGGTAGTAGTTTGCCAAAAGTTGAAGAAACACCCGAATCCCATCCTCCACCTTGAGCACATTGCATGGTTTTGTTTGGTTCGATATTTCGTGTCTTGCATTCCTGAACAGCAACGCACTTACTTACACACACCAATGGTTCAATGATCTATGCTTACAGTTCTATAGTCTGCTCGAGCAGAATCCGGTTGCCAATTCGACGCTATCGCTGCGATCGTGCACGATCTTTGTGCCGACTAACGAAGCCTTCCAGCGCCACAAGGGTCCCACACATGTCCTCTACCACATCAGTGAGTATTATTGGAACACTATCATCATGTGAATCATATTCAAATGAATCAATCGTTTAGCGACCGCTGCGTTCAGCAAAGACCAACTGGAAAAGGCCGTGTCATCGGACATGGATGGCAATCCGCCGCTGTACATCACAAAGAATCGCAACGGCGACATCTATGTGAACAATGCACGCATCATTCCCTCGCTCAGCGTCGAGCTGACCAATCGCGAGGGCAAGCGACAGGTCGGTGGCCTATTGTTATTATACCCATATATACAATGAGCATTATCTGAGCTATGTGTTATGATTTTTGTACATTGAACAGGTCATGCACATAATCGACGAGGTGCTGGAGCCGCTGACTGCACTGCCCAGTGCCAAGGCCGAGATTAACAATTTGGATGCACTGCAATTCATACAGAAGGCCGATCAACTCAACTTGGGCGATAACAAATTGCGCACCTATCGCTCACAGATGACGCTAATGAAGAAGGAAACGCTTTATCAGGCGCCCGGAGCGCACACTTTCCTCTTGCCCGTCGATGAGGGTTTCAAGGTCTGTACGATCCAAAAGACTAAAGTGATACGCCAAATCTGAGCAACTCAGATCTATATAGTCTCTATTGTACTTAGTTTAATTTAGATTTCTGAATTACATCAATATCATTTTGCACATTTGCAGCTCTCGACGCGCAGCAGCTTAGTCGATGGCAAGGTCATCGACGGGCATGTGATACCGAACACTGTCATTTTCACTGCCGCCTCGCAGCACGATGAACCCAAGACTTCCGCTGCCTTTGAGGATCAACTCAAGGTCACAGTGAGCTTCTTCAAGCAAAAGGACGGAAAAAGTGAGATAAGAACTTAGTTTAGTATTCATCGCACACACTTACACTATGACTAATACCTGTCTATCGTTTTATTCTTGCAGTGCATGTGAAATCGAATACAATCATTGGTGATGCCAAGCATCCACAGGGCGTCGTCCTCGCCGAGATTGTCCGGGCCAATATACCCGTGAAGAACGGTGTCGTCCATCTGATCCATCGCCCGCTGATGATCATCGATACGACAGTCACACAGTTTTTACAGGTAGGTGGGCGTAGCACCCGGTCTGATTGTACAGAACAGAAAGACTCTCACACCCACACACACGCACACACACACACAGATAGCAAATAAATAGAGACTGGCCGTGGCTGGCGATAAGGCTTGTCATTTGATTGGCTCGGCACGCTACACTGGATTGCTGGGCTGCCACCTGGCTGCCCCAGCAAACGCTTACACATACACATAAAAATCATACACACATACACACTCAACACACACATACAGCTTTGCATTTAGCTGAGCAGCAATAAGAGGCTCGCGTCTGCTTAATGGCCTAGCCCAAGAATTTCAGAGTTCGTCTATATGCAAAGTCCAAGCCAAAAGTATCGAATAGCGCAACATAATCTGACATTGACATTGACATTGACAATATATATAGTTACACAGACACATACAAATACACTTGCGTATGTATGTAGATCATAATGCGACGTTTGATCTCAAATACTCAATAGCTACACTACCAAAAAAAAAAAAAGAAAAGAAAAGAATACACATATTTTGAAACCAACCCAAGTCTGATTTCACATAGAACTGAATTGTTTGGATCTCTTTCGGGATCTGAAGATTGGTGCAAGATTTGCTGGCGTCATAGCGCTACTAACTTTGCTCTTGACATATGAACTAGTTCGGTTCCATGTAAAATCAAAAGCAAAATTTTATTTTAAAATAATTTTTTAAAATACAAATTTTATTTTAAAAAAATTTTGGGTGTAATGTAAGTATTGCCAAATTCAACCAAAAAAAAAAAAAAACAATGAAAAGCAATGTATTTAATGTACAATTTATCTTATGAACCAAATTTCAATTTTCTATCTCAATCTATCATGAGCTGCAATTTTCAAGGCGTTAATTGGCACAACGGCTATCAAATTGATTTTATTTCTCAAATGCTTTGCTTTCAAACTGCAGCTCAAAACGCATACTCGACTCTGCAAGCAAATCGCTTAAAATTTCAATTTTCAAATTGGTTAAAGAAAAAAAAGAAAACAAATTCGAAATGCAATTTAAATTATGATAGCATTGCTTGGACTGTCCCATGTCAACAAAAATAGTTATCATACGATAATCAAAAACTTCATTCACAACATGCCCATTTTTGTCCATCGAGTGCATTGGTCGAACCACGCCCAGTCCTTGTGTAATGTAATCGTAATTGGCCAAAAGCTTTCCTTCATTCATAGCTTGTCATCTCAGCTTCAGCTCACAGTCGTCGGCATGCTTTGATCGTTTTATCCGTTAATGTAGAAACGCATCTCGATCATGTCAGGATCAGATCGTAGGCATTTTTCTACAGACATTATATACATTGTTGTACATTCGATATCAGCGCCAAGTTGGCTCATCTAAATGTTTAGTTGTGTACATTTATGATTGTTTTTTTTAGCATTTTGTTGTCACTTCGCCCATTTGTCATATTCGTTTTACTGACCGGTTGTTCTATATTCTGTTTCTCGTACATGCCAAACAAAACAAAAATCCCATATCGCTCGCAAAATGAAAATTGGTATCGACAATTGACCAAACAATTTATAAAACAGTCGTTCAAGGTAAACAATACTTTTTGATAGCTATACTTACACCTATTGTATATTGTAAAGTTGAGTTAACCTTCCAATTCTCAGTAATATTGAGTGTCCGCATGTTAACTATGAACTTATCTCGCAGCATGTTCTACATACTAGATTGATGTACTTCTCGAAACACCAATTTATTTCACTTTAATGAGTAATAAAGAACAGCAGTACAAGCTTCATTTGGTATTATTGATATAGATTCAATTGTCTCGATCACTGACAGATTTCGATTAGATCATCACACAACGATGCAAGTATTTTTCAGTTGTTAATTATATTTTACTGTCTTGTTTTCATTCGATATTTTCAATGAGACTGCATGGTTCGAACTTCTATATATATATATATATATATATATATATATATATATATATTATTTTTTTTTTTCTTATTACTGCGTAATTTCTAGATAGATCTTGTAAATTTTATGCTTTTGTTTCTTATCATGCACGTGCATAGAAATATAAATTGAGAAATTGTTTTGCATAACGTGAAACGTGTAATTAAATCAAAGGCTCTGCTTGACAAGTTGAAATTGCAATATATAAATAATCGTTATATAATACTCGTTAACTGCGATCAAGAAACAAAGAAAAATAAACTATATATTCCCTAACGATTTATTTCAAACATTTATCCAACTCTGTGGCGGAACTTGCACACTGCGCGGAACCTGAATAATAATAATGAATACGTTTACCACATACAAATCTTATAATAACATTGTCCAATTTCAAAACGAAAACGAACTTTTTAACGATCTTTTTATAATGATAATACTACTACTACTTCTTCACCCGTTGTACACCGATTGTACCGATTTAGTTTCTGAACGTAAGTAATTGTATTCCACAACCAATTCAAACACAACATTCATCAGTTTTTCCCCATGGACCACCAACAATCACTGAACGCACCATCCGCCATCGCTGGCTCCACATCTCACTTAACCACTTTGTTTCTCATTTGTCATGGCCAGATGAGACCATTGAACTTCACATCTTGATTTGATTCTGTAGAAATTCATCGGCCTAAATATCGCTCAGATTATCAGAGGATCATTATAAATAGTGTGAAAATTATTCGCTATCCATTTACATCTGATTTTTGTATACCAATTGGCTCACTTCTTTGGTTAACAGTTTTTTTTAACATTATAAATGTTGTGAATGTTTTTTAAAATACAATCGCTGTTTAATGTTTGTACACTCCCCTTATACTTAAAACACATTTAGCTTGAGCGACCTCCCCTCCAAAAAAAAAAAAACAATAACTATTTGATTTTTTAAGTTTTAGTTTTTAGACTTGATTGAAAAACCCTTTGCTTCTATTTTGAAGGATAACGGAGAGAATGGAGCACTGCGCAAGTTCTACGAGGTTATTATGGACGCCGGTGGCGCAGTGCTGGAAGGCATTAACAATCTGTCCGAGGTGACCATTTTGGCGCCCAGCAACGAGGCATGGAACATTTCGTCTATTGACAATATTATTAGGTACTATGTCTATAAATGAACAAAACTCAAATCTAATGTTCGATTGTTAACCGCAGGGATCGCAAGAGGATGACTGATATTCTAAATATGCACATCATCAAGGATCGCTTGAACGTCGAGAAGATCAGAGAAAAGAATGCAAACATGGTAAAACTTCACCATAAGAATCAGATCAATCATTGCCCTAAATTTCCCTTCTTCACTCTCAGATCGCTCAGGTGCCGACGGTAAATAATAGAACTTTCCTGTACTTCAATGTCAAAGGCGAGGGCACCGATGCAGTCGTTACTGTTGAAGGTGGTGGCGTGAATGCCACTGTGCTGCAGGCTGATGTTGCTCAAACCAATGGATTTGTGCACATCATTGACCGTGTGCTGGGCGTGCCACATACTACTGTGCTGGGCAAGTTGGAATCCGATCCAATGATGAGGTAACAACTCAATACAAACGGTTTACTTTTCAAGTTGCTAATTTTTTTCTATCATCGACAGCGACACATATAAAATGGGCGAATTCTCGCACTTTAACGATCAGCTGAACAATACTCAGCGACGATACACCTTCTTCGTGCCCCGCGACAAGGGCTGGCAGAAGACTGAAGTGGATTACCCCTCGGCGCACAAGAAGCTCTTCATGCGTGACTTTTCCTATCATGTGAGTCGATATCCATTCCGCTAAAATCACCTTTACTTATATGTCTTCCCCCTGCTCTGCTGTAATAACAGTCCAAGAACCTTTTGGAGCGTCATCTGGTAATTGCGGATCATGTGTTCACCATGAAGGATCTGGCGCAAATGTCGCTCACTACCGACAATGTTGTGCTGCCCACATTCCGTGACTCACTCAAAGTGAGGGTCGAGGAGGAGGCTGGACGTAAGTAGAAGTTTAACTGCAGCCAATTTAGGCACTCAAAAATGCTTTCAATATCAATTCGATTAAATTCTATTGGGACCCATGATCTGTACTAACATATGCTGTTTCTCTATGACTTTACCAAAAATTCCATGCTTTGTATTTAACCAAAACAACATAATATATAAAAGATCTACATGATGAGTATGCTAGTCACGAATGGACTGGTGAGTGCTGCCGCCGTATGTCAACCCATTGCACAAACCAAACTCACCATAGCCATCAAAAGTGGCCTATTTCCATGCATAACATTCAACTCTCTCACTCTGTGCCCATTAGAAAAATCACTTTAGACTTGATTTATGTAACTATACCGAGACCGTAGACGAGTCAAATTAATTGAATTCTCTAATTGCAGGATATGTGCTGTTGTGGAATTACAAGAAGATCAATGTCTACCGGCCGGATGTGGAGTGCACCAATGGCATTATACATGTCATCGACTATCCGCTGCTGGAGGAGAAAGACATTGTTGTCAGCGGAGGTAGCTATTTGCAAGAATCAAGCATTTGCATCATGTTGGCCAACCTCATAATGATAACAGTAGCAAAGTTCTTAAACTAAACGCATTATTCACAATGTATAAAAACAAATCGAATATATGAAACAAAACAGTCGTCTACAAAATAATTCAACAAAACAAACAGCAACAAAAACAACATCAACAAAAACAAGAACAAAAAGACAATTCGATAAAATGATACCAAACTAATATGATAATATTCCATATGTTTAGCACATGTTGTTATACTTGCGTATACATATATACATAAATGCAGAATTACATTTACATACATAATATGATGAACTGTATTATATGTGTCACAAGGAACACGCCTCATTACTCAAGGGCACGCCGCTCACCAGCCCCATCTTCACTCAGAAAAAATCACAAACATAAAAGACTCATCACCGGATTGGCAGAGCGTTATATGATGAACACTATATGTACATTTTAAGAAACACGATTGAACACGATTTCTCCATCAAAGGCCTTATGTATTATATGAAATATATAAATATTCTTAATTACTTTCTATGCTTATGTTCGACATACATACTTACATACACATGTATATGTTTTATCATTTAAGTTCATTTTTAAAGTCTCATTTTGCTCGCTAAGTGAAACGTTTTTCGTGTTATTTTATTTGATTTTAAGTGTACATTTTTATTGACAATTGTTTGTTTTAGTTTAATGCCTAATTTATGATTTGTAAAATGAGTTAAACTATGTAAGTAGAATGCGAATCTCATTGTACACACATTCTGTCACTCATCACACGCGAAAAACAACAAACATACACTATATAAATACATTACATACATACATCAAATAACATGTAACAAACAAAAAAACAAAAACGAAAATCATGGTAACCTTTTAAACAATGTGAAATTTTATAATAAACCTAAACAGAATTTTTAATTTAATTTAATTATGATAAAAAACAAATACCAAGATCTTTAATTGTAAGCAAACAAGCATCCATATGTTAATCTAGGTTAAATTGTATGCCCACAACAAATAAACTAGATATGAGAGAATACCATACAAGTATAGAGTAGAAGCCATCTCCTGCACTTATGTACGTAGTTGTTAGTCCTGCTCCTGCTATGCATGTGCCCCCAACACACATAAACACCCACACACACAGCCACACACACCCACACAATGAGCAGCTATTGAGAATGGCAATTGCAATCAAAGTTAGTTTGCTGAAAAGCAACTTTAAAAACTGCCAGTAAACATGCGTAACCCGCATGTAAACCAGATGTAAATTAAATTTTGAAATGCATTGTGCATAATAGACACACACACACACAGATACACTTACACACACATCTATAACAGCATATTACAATGGATTTTGATACAACATTTTTAGCATAGTTTGTTTGTGCATACAATGCAATATTCCCAACTGCAGTTGCATTTTCAACTTAACGTATGGTAACAGTCATGCTAAACTTAAACCTAGTTTTATAGTGTGTCAACAAAAAAAAAACAATTTAATAAATATCACGAATTGTATTAAGAAACTTAGAAAAAAACAAAACAAAACAATAAGAAAATACCCGAGCGCTAACTATACAAACTCTCTTTCTATTTTTCTCTATCTCTCTTCCACCCCCCTATAATGCTACACATAATTATAGGTTAGATATTGTAACTAGCGTGTGTGTGTGTGTGCGATCACTACAACAAGATCAGCGCGACACAAAATCTGCTACTACCTATATATATATATATATATATATATATAGATATATATATATATGTAACACATGTATTGTCAAAGAAAAAGAAGAAAAACGAAAGAAATACAGTAAAGTATCAGCCTAAACGTACATGCAACCAACCAACAAATCAACCTACCAGTCAACCCCCAAAAACCACCCAAATACATTTATATAAATTGTAGCGAAATTGTGTAGTGGCCAATATTGCGGTACTCCATATCGACAGATCGATTGATTGATTGATCTTCATTGATTGAGCCTAATCCTAATTCAATTTATCTTTAGTAGGCGGCGTGGTCGCTGCAGCATCGTTGCTTGTTTTGTAATCAGTTTAGTTTTAGTTGCAACGCTGCATTAGCTAAATAAATAATGAAAATGATAATGAATATGAACACTAAAATGAAAAGAATACGCTAAATGAAATTGTACCCGTAAGCTTTAAGGATTCTATCGGAATATGGAGGAGGGATTTGTATGTCGTAGTCAGTAGTTACACGTTATTCAATAATTATCGTGTAACTAGTGCCTTACTAAAGATAAACGCATTACCTTAACCCTTATACAAATTTACTCATCATGAAACTAAACTAAACAAAAGAAAACTAAACCAAATACACAGCAGCTAATGGAAAGTGCAAAATGGCAAAAAACGTTTATCGCTAGCGAATCAAGTCAAGTCAAGTTCTTCTTCTGCCGCGTAAATTACGTATAAACATTACGAATATAAGAGATTATATTTACATTAAATACATACATACGAGCAAATGTAGCCACTTCTGCTTATAAATGTACACAATTAAATGATATACTTATTATTAAGCCACATGCTATTTACACCAAAAAAAAAATGAGACAGATCAATAAATGCATATTTTTTCAGCAATTCAATTAAATATCAATAAACTATTTATGTATGTATGTATAATGGATAATAATAAATGTCCAGTGCGGTAATAATAAAACATATATATATATATGTATGTCTCCAAATATGTATGCATATATATACATATATGTAATATGTATTTAGTAATTGAGTTTCCAAAACGAGCGTTAAGCAACAACAAAAACAATACATTTAAATAACAATAATTATATGCATACACATACATACCGACACACATACATACATATATACCAAGCTTAAGCTACGGTCAACAGCAGTGCAAACGAATAATAATATTTTATGACAAGCGCTTTTTACAATAAATACAATTCATATTAACTATGTATTCGTGAATAAAACAAAAGATACTAATTTTGTCTAGCATTAGTTAAAGAATTCAAATATAAAATGTATTAGAAAACATAATGTCAACCAACAACAAGCTTGAGCGAATAAATCCCCTAAAATATACACACAGAAAACAACACGTTTTTATTAAATTAAATATATCTTTTGAAAATGTTGCTTATCCAACACTGAAGCGCGCGCAAGCACAACAGAGCTGCAACCGTGAGCGTACTGTGTCAGCAACATTACTCGCTGTGAGGCAACATGCTGCCAAGCCAAACAGTGTTGGCTAGCAGTGCAAAAACCATGTACAGCGAGAACAGAATGAAGCGAGAGAAATTCTCTCACTAAACAGCGAGAACAGAGCAGAAACGAAAAGTGCAATAGAAGAAAATGTGCAATATGCAGGCCTAAATTCGTATGAGAAAAACCAATTTCAATTAATTAAAGAAACAGTTTAAAAAGGTGCACAATACGCACAAGCGTGCGTACACACAAGATATATATCCAGCAAGACAAACGCATAGGTCGCGTGCCTTCTCACGCAACAGCAACAAATTAATAAAAGAAACAACAACATCAGCAGCAGCAGCAGCGCAATGAAAAAACGTAACTCGCGCTGCAATTCGGACACACAACAGATGGATGCCATCAGCGCTGGCGATGGCGCCAGCAGCGATCTGAGCCTGTTGCAGCGACCCCTGCACACGGCACACACGGGCTTCGAGGAGGCCCGTCGCGCCTACGAGAACGGCACCAGTGAGGTAAGCTGTCCACGAGCGACGCATGCTTACGGTGTACGTGACCAAGCTGCGTCCAAGAATGGCGTAATCGGAAACATGCTGAAACATACCAAATGTTGCAACTACGTCTTGCTGCCACATCTGTGACATGCACAGCATAATATCCTGCGTATAACAGGTCTTAAGCAAAGCTTATTCTTTTTCAAATCTATCTTCGAGTGTGAAATAAAATGTTTCTTAAAATCATATTTTTATATTTATAATATAATACTTATAATCAGTGCAGTTCAGTTCATAGTTTTTAACTCAAGTTGAACGAGACGTCAAATTTTTCTTAATTTATCTATGAACTAGCCTGATTTAATGTGATCAATTTGATAACTGAAGAAGATGTAATCAATGGATGACTGCCGTTTTGGCCCTTTTAAAACTACTTTCAATTTGTCATTCAATTGATTTTCACAGGTGCGCCATTTGCTAATGGAGGAGTGCAGCCTGATCTATGAGTGCAACGTGTGCCGCAATATGTTTCGCAGTTTTGCCAATTTCATCAGTCACAAGCGCGTCTTCTGCTGCATCAGTGCACGCACCACGGGCCACAATGCCGGATACACAGTGAGTGAACCGTAAAGCCAAGCGTACAATTTCCAAATTGTTCGACTATGTTTCACGTTATTATTAAACGCACTTTGTTTGCAGGATCAGAATTCCACGATGATAATACAGGCTGCAGGCGCACAGAACATGGAACACATGCTGCGCAGTCGCAGCACAGGATGTTCGCCAGTGCCGCGCGAGGGTCGTCCAATGCGTGGCAGCATGCGCGATTTGAGTGGCGTCATTGAACGATTGCGTCGCAAGAAGACGCCGGCAGTTGTTGTGAAACCGATCTCACCCGTTCTGCAGCTGGAATCGGTGCCGACATCCAGTCAGGCAATGTATCAGACGATCAAAATCGAGCACGATGACAGCATCAAAACGGAGGTGAACGAGGTGCATCACATGCTCAACTCCACGCAGACGATCCTTGGGCCCGATGGCAAAGCAGTCACCACGCATCAGTACGAGCGGCCCAGCGGTGGCAGCGATTCCGCTGAGACCCCAGAGCAATCCATCTGCGACGAAACGGAAACGAGCATCTTCTGTGAAATATGTAAAACACCCACCTAAAATACAAACAGTTGCTCGCCGAATAGAAATCATTAAATGATGAATTTTTTATGCTATCGATAACTTAAACTTAACAAGAATTAGTCTCTATCTAATTTGCAAGCAAAAACTGTAATGTCACTGATTTTAGTAGGCCCTGAACTGACCTTCGATTTGTTTTTTTTATTTTAGGCAATTTGACGTTCCAGACACAGAAAACGTTGGAGCTGCACATACAGAAGAATCATTCGTCGTCAGCATTTGTGTTTCAGTGTCCCGCTTGTTCGCTCACCTTTCTGCAGGCAGCAGCCGTCATACGTCATCTATCCAAGGATCACAAGTGAGTTTCGCCAGGGACTGCACACCAATAAAACATTGATTAATCTTGAATTGGGGGGGCTTTCGCTTTCGCGCAATAGGAAACCAACGCGTCGCATTCGAATGATGCGCAACACAATTTTGAAGCGTCGCATGCAACAGGGCGATGTTCAGCCTAAGGGACCAAGCCGCGAGCTGAAACGTCTGCAGCTGTCGGACGATGTTGTCGGTCAGGCGACAGAGCGCACTGATGCAAATGGGGAGCAGCGCAAGATCATGTCGCTGTGCATCTACTGCGAGAAGTCGTTTGAGCGCAGAGCTGCACTCTCCACGCATCTGCTCAATTGTCGCGCCAAGCAAGAGGCGTTGGCCAAGCCAGCACCTGCCGTCAAGAAGCTAAGGGCCAACTTAAATGGCAATATGGAGATACCCGATAAGGATCACAATCCCGTTGGAGCGGATATGCAGAGCATTGACTCCGCCGCATTGAATGAAATGTTTGCCGATCTGGCCGAGCAAAGTGAGAGCTATGCAAGTGGATTGCAGACCGTGTCGCTGGACAAGCTGCAGCTGCAGCACGAAAGCGACTCGGCCAGCGACGAGGCGTCCAACAGCGAGGAGGAACACGATGAGCCGGAGGAGGAGCGCGAACTGGATGAGCCGCCGACCCACATTGAGCATGAGATTGACGAGACCAAAACGAAGATAAAGAAGAAGCGCAATGTGCCCATTGAGAAGCAGTTGCGCTGCCGCTGCAAGATCTGCAATAAACAGTTCAATGCTCTCGGCAATCTCCGTCGTCACATTTCCATGTTCCATTATCGCGCCCGCCGCTTCGGCTGCACCATCTGCGACTATCGCGCCTTTCGCCGCTATGATATTGTCAACCACTTGGGCTTTACGCACAAAATCGAAGGCGATCGCGATAGACTGACCGAGCAGTATGTATCCACGCATGAGTGCGAGTACTCGCGCGACGATGTCGACGGCGACATTGTGCTCTTAGATAAGCAGCAGCCCACCGAAATGGAGGCGACTGCTGCCGAGCCCAAGCCTGCACTCAAAACCTTTGAGAAGCGCTTGAAACGCATTAAAACGATTAGTGAACCGCAACCTGAGACGGCACCCAGTTCGCCGATTGCCCTTGCCATCAAGGAGGAGCCAGATGAGGAGCTGTATCAGTCGGTGCCTAGCAACAAGAAGCGTCGCAAGTCGCGCACACAAATTTCACCGGAGTCGGGCGAGCGTCCGGGCGCCGAGAAGCGACCCATACGTAAACGCGTTAAGGCCGTCAACAAGGATTTTGTGTACGATCTGGTTAGTTTCAAGGCGGATCCAACTGGTGCCACATCCTCCACGCCGGTCGCTGTCGACTCCATGCGCGCCAAACTGCGTCGCCAGCCTGGCAACGTTTCGTTGTCTGAGGAGAGCAAACCCAAACAATGGGATGCTTATATAACCGAGGACAAAAAGGCCCTGGTGCAGGGCATCACGCGTCGCATCATGCTGAAGCTGGTGAGTGAGGGACGCGCCGTTTCTGCCACATTGCCGGAGTTGCCTGCGGAACGTCCGCAAATACGACCGCGTCTCATTTCCTACACACGCAGCGATTGCAGCCAGCAGAATGTGGTGAACACCACCGTCACCACCAGCCTCAGCAATGTGGGCGAGAGTTTTATTGAGAAAATTGCCAAGCGCACGGCGGCGGCCGGCAAGGATGCGACCATCAGCAATCTGTGGCACAAAGTGAACAGCGCCATTGCACAACAACATCAGAAGCCGGAAGCAGCCGAGTTTGCCAAACCCGATGCTGCTGATGGTTATCCGCCAGTCGAGATGGATGCGTTGGAGAAGACGCCCAACGGCAGCCACAGTCTAGGTACAAAACTTCAATTAACGCCGCCATCGCCGCCACGAAAGGGCAACGGTAACGGTAACAGCAACTGCAAAAGCTCGACCAATGCGTTAAATACATCCGCCAATTTAGAGGTGGTAACGCCTTCGTCTCCCTTGCCAGCGGCCACAGTTGTGGAGTGCCTCAGCAGCATGGAGCCACCAATGACAGCGGGTACGTCCGCACTATTTCCGGCGCTGCCCAAGCCGCCATCCGTTCTGCAGGCATCTGCGAATGGAACAATCCAATTCACGCTGGACAGCCTGCTGCGTGCCGCTCTGCAGAATTAAACGGGTTTCTTAGCCGTTTGTTAGCGGTTAGCTGTAAGCTGTTAGCTGTTAAATTGGCCTCTTCTCATTTAATGTATAATGTATCATATAATGTTTTGCACTCGTGTCCTTATTGAATACTATTACAATTCTCTTGCGTTTATTATGAGTCTGTGCGTTTCCATATCCACTTCGATGTTAATGTGATGACAACTTGAGTATTACACAGCTTCAATAACCAAATGAAAAATGTTTATCGAAAATAATGAAAAACCGTAGCATAATTTTTGGCAATTAGTAAATGTTAGTTCAGCTTTGACTCAAGTAAAAAAGAAAACAAAAATGGCATTTTAAACATGTTATAGTGAAAATTGTACATCTAGTTGATAATAACAAATCAAAACAAAACAAAAGAAAACAATTATTATGTTTCTTAAGTTTTAAGTTTATGGATCACAGCCAATCCATGTCTCCGTTTACGGAGACAGTTGCAAGCAAGCGACAAGTTGGGTCAGTGCTAAAAGCATAGAATGACACAACAGACAAACGGAAAGATATATATATATATATTTTGCTGCTCCACTTGGATAAATGCATGCATTTGTATATAGACAAGAGAATCCACTTACTTGCATAGATGATAACAATGTGTCATGCACCGATTTTATTTATATGCATCGCATATGCGTATTTGTTGTTTTTTTTTTTACTGTACGTACTGTAAGCAAATGTATGTCGTGCAAAATAGAGCCTTAAATCAAATCACCAAATGATAATAATAAAATGTATTTTAATCACAAACGACAACAAGTGGCAATCAAAGCCAACTCTAACTGCGTTCACATCAATTGTGTGTGTTTACCTCGACTATTGTTTGTAGCTCAATTGATAAAAACATATATGCTATATACATATCTATATATATATATATATATATATATTTCTTTTATATATATCATGTATATAATGTATGAGCAGGTCATGTTGCTGCCATATGTAAATTTAAGCAAAACTATATCTGTGAGTGGGTGTGTGTGTGTGTGTTGTTTGTGTTGTGTGTTGTGTGTGTGTGTGTGTGTGTGTTGTGTGTGTGTGTGTGTGTGTTGTGTGTGTTGTGTGTGTTGTGTGTGTTGTGTGTTGTGTGTGTGTGTGTGTGTGTGTGTCTTGTGTGTGGGTTATATTACTGTATAAGTGATTCAATAGCAGGATGCTGGTACTGAGCCAGAGATTCAGTGCTCAACAATGGAAATTGTGTCACGGTCAGGAGTGTGAGCGAGCGGACGTTAACGGGCGAAATACAAAAACCATAACCGAGAAACCCTGTCACACACTTTAAAGTGTGCTGTGCCTGTGCTGGTGTGTGTGTGTATCTGTGTGTTGGGTGTGTTTCAGACAGAGAGAGAGTGAGAGAGAGGAGAGCGAGGGTGTGATTTGGGTGAGCGGGAGAGAGATGGTGCGAGCTGTGTCTGTGTGACCGTTGCTGTGTGTAATTGGAAACCGAAAGTGAAAACGCCCAGGCCTTGAAAGAGGCTGCAGGCCACGACGAAAGCCAGCGACACATTTTCTACAAGAAATGAACTTAAAATTGATTTATTATTGCAGCGGTGCGCGACGACGACGGGGTCACAATAGGGGGCAGCAGCAGCTCAACCTATACCAAAGGCAATGGCAAGCGCTGCAGCATCAAATTAATGCCACTCACAAAGGCATTTGGTCTCAACATGTAGAGGATGCTGAAGGCAACCAGAGAACGCCAAGGAGCCCAGCCCAACATTTGGCTCTGGCATCTTTTGAGCTATTTTACCCATTGCCTACTGCCACTATTCGCATGTCATTCGAGAAGGGGACGCTTGCTTTGCTTGCTGCTTAAGTGATTTCTGGCTGGGCTTGCATGCAAGAGCACGAACCAGCATCGAGCTTAGCATTCACAAAGCTGGAACAAAGAAATCACCAGCTGACAAGGATATAAATTAAAAACAAAAAAACATAGAAAAAAGGAACTAGCACTACTCTGCCTCCTCCCTCCCATTCTCACTCTCTCTCTCTCTCTCTCTCTCTCTCTCTCGCTGTGGACGAGTTAAGTGGTTGCAGCTGTGCCGTTCTGTTCATTGTAGGATCCACCTGATGGAGTTCATAAATGCGTTTCGCTTCTTGTTTGTATTTGCACTTGTGCATGCCCCAATCTTTCAAGAGCTGCGCGTGCTGCGTTTGCTAATTCCTCTAATAGATGCGCTCTACTCGTTTAGAGGCTTATTGTTCATAATACAGGTGACCCGGATGAAACCGTACTGACATTTTATTGCGCAGCGTTTTATCCAAATTCATACACAAGCAAATATTTTTGCTGTGCTGCTTTATAATTTAGTTACACAACATTAATGTCAATCACATCCGACAAGCAGCTCGCTAAGCACATTCATTCTGGATGCACTTAAATTGGGAAATTTAAGCAACCGGTCAGCTCAGTCAAATTGCAATTCGTGGACAACTTTGAGACAACTGGAGAATAAACTGAATGTGCTGAATATTTTATATGTACCCAATTAGCGTACAAGCACTAAGCAGTCAATGCAAGCCAAAAGCCAGAAACGTGGCCAAGAATTTTTGGACATGATACAAGAATAAGTTAAGCACGTAGTACTAACAAGGAGACACAAATAAAGTTGTACAGAAGTCAACACTTACCAAAAAGCGTATTATCATCTGATGATTAATTAATAAGATTATTTCACACCATTTACTATGCAGGTTGATCTTTCAAAAAATAACACAAAACCTTAACTGGCTCAATTGCTCTGATCCAAAAGAATTGAAACTTACTGAAAACAGCGATGAGGAAAAAGTGTCAAAAGCCTCAAAATCCCAACAGATTTTCGAATGAGAATAAACTGCATTCAAGGATGATCGACAGCTACAAGGACGATTTATATGTCCCATTCGTAAATGGTAGCTCTGGTCAAACAAGATTCTCTGCAAGGATATATATGATATTTAAAAAAAAACTGCCCAGATGTCTGCTTCTTTATTCGAAACTTAAGCAGAGATTTCTACAAGACAACACACTTAACGCTCTTGGCATCCATCGATCTGTGTGGATTATTCCGTTTATGTGGCACGGTTCGTGCAACGCGCCGTCCACTTAACAGCAAAGCGAGATCCGCAGCTATGGCTGGCTGCTGCTCCTTCGGCTTGGTCACACTTAAGACCCGGACAACGGGCCGAGGCGTAACCCCGTTTGTGGAGAGTTGCTCAAACATCTGAACCAGCTGACGCACATTATTGGAGCGCGATGGGGATGAACTTGCTGCCACACTTGTATTGGACATGGCTTGACTGAAATTTGTAATCAATTTATATTTATGCTGGTGAATTTGGAGGCGTACTCTTCACGGATCTTTAAAATTTACGAATTTATTACGAATTCTTTGTTAAAATGTAATTGTAAAAGAGAAATAGTTGGAAAACTAAACAATAATATTGATCCATACACATCCGAAGGGGTCGCCTGCTCTGTTCTTAGCCAAATTTAAAAATGTATGAATATTTACAAACTTGCTGAGTGGGAAAAGCTTATATAAAATTCACCTGCAGAACGAACGGATATAAATCGCTATATGCAAATTCTTTTTTTATGGGTCCCTTTAGGATTCATATAAGCGCAGCGTTTAAGGCTGTGCATTTTATTATTATTATAAATATATGTATCCAGGAACTCAACGTATGCTTGTGTACTGTTATGAAAGGGATGTATTTTTGCTCGATCTGCTTTAATCGACTCTAACAATATTGTCAAATTTGTACAGTGCAAAGTGCTTGAGCTGTAGTAGGGGCTGTTTATTTACTAAACGTCCATTTGAATAGTGACACAACGCATTATTACCGATTATCACTGAGAAAAACAGACTCCGAGCAGATGTTGCCAGTGGGGTAACAAGCAAAAGATGTGCTGATAGCGACCCAACCTCCCTCATCATCACCCCAAGTCCCATACTCAACGCAGAGTGCCAGCTTCAGCTTCAGCTTCAGCTCAAACTGTGGCTCCAACCCCGAAGCCCATTTGTATTATGCCCAAAAAACATGAGCACCGAAAGTGAAAGACAACGGTGACAGACGATAGCGTCGACGGAAGATGAGGCGGATGAAGGCGACGACAACTGCAAGTACGAATACCTACATCTGTGTCGGTATGCGTGTGTGTGTAAGTGTGTGTGTGTGCAAGTAACCTACTAACATCGGAGAGAGAGAGAGAGAGAGCCAGTGAGAGAGCAAAAACAAATACAAAGCTACAGCTACAGCCTCAGCCAAAGTGAGGATGAGAGGATGAGTGAAAGTGACGCAGCGGTTGCTTTCGGCTCGGAAAAATGGGATGCTGAGATGCTTACTGCTGCTGTCTGTTGTCTGCTGTCATCTGTTTGGCGGGCCGTTTGCCGCTAGTGGAATCGGCATTTCAACGCATCGTGTTGTTGCCGTGTAGGACGTTGAAGGACACCACCACCACCAGCAGCAGCAGCAGCAGCAGCAGCAGCAGCAGTAATAGCAGGTCTAACAGCAGCAGCAGCAGATGCCGTTCTGTCCTCCTCCCCCAAACATTCGCCTGTGTACGCTTGTGTTGTCCTAGTCCTTAAGCGAGAGCTTTTAATGCGGCTTCGTTAGAGAGCTTCGGCAGGAGGTCGGCTACTGTCGCAGCCAGACAACGCTAACCTCCGAGTAACGCCGAGCTGAGTCCGTCAGTCGAGTTTCGGCCGTTTAACCAAACAGAGGTGCGCAAGCGGACAAACCAAGTCGAGGCAGGAGCTGGAAGCAACACCAGTAGCAGGAGCAGCAGTTAGTGACCAAGTCGCAGACTCCATCCATAAAAAAAAAAAAATCACAAAATAGCCAAAAAAAAAACAATAACAAATCAAATCTAAAAAAGTGTGTGTGTGTGAGTGTGAGTGGGTGTGTAATCCATTGTGAAACTGTCATTGTTCGGCTGGTATTCGTGACAGACAGTAAGGCAGTAAAAGGCTGTAAACATTCAACGTGTGAATGTGTTGTCGGCGCGCTGAATGCGACAGAGCCTGGCCCGGAAAAGTAGGCAACAAACAAGTGCAAAAATACAAAATCCCCCCAAAAAAAAAACAGAGTACAATTGGAAATCTAATTAGCGGCAGGCAAGGTCAAGCCCCGACCTTTTCAATCATCATCACCAGAGTATTGGCAGCAGCGGCAACTCGATGCGAAAAGCAACAACAACAACAATAGTGACCTGACCAAAAAAGGCGTTGCTCGCACCAGCAGCAACAACGACGACGACAACAACAACGACAGCAATTGAAACGGCCAAACCGAATCCGAAAGCGAAAGCGACGTCAACAGCAGCAAACACTTTCGCGCGCCCATGTATGCGTGTGTGTGTGTGTGTGTGCGTGTGTGTGTGAGCTTGTCTGTGCTTGTGTGTCTATTGATGTGTATGTGAATCTGTTGTAACTTTGAACTGAACACTGATAACGGATATAACGCACGTTTTATTTTTCCTGCCGCAGCTATTTGATGCTGCCAAAACAGTTTCTCTACTCCCGTCTGTTTGTCTGCACGCGTGTGTGTGTGTCTCTGAGTGTATGTGTGTGTGTGTGTGTGTTTGAGTGGCTGCTGACATCACTGCTTTGTCTTTTTTTCGGTGGCAGCGACCAGAGGGGACAAGGAGTTGCGTTAATGAACCAAGCGTTAAGCGACGAGTATCCTGACTACCAGCGCTGTACTCAGTTACTGATCTGATCAATTAACAAACTAACTAAAAGCTGCCACAATCGGGTACACAAAATATATATAAATATATATATATATACATACAAACAAAATAAAACAAACAAACAACAGCGACAACAAATCACAGCCAAACCAAAGCCAATAAACATGTTCTCCATGTGCTCAAAGGTGAAGCCAAATAATGAGGAGTCATTCTTAGCAACATCACATCAACAACTGCAGCTGCAGCAGCCCATGGGTAAGTTACAAGTTTCTTAAGCCACAGCCCCCAAAAAAATCCAAGTAGTGCGTGTATTTAGATATATTATATATAATATATGTATATATATATATATATATATATATATATATATATATATATATATATATATATATATATATATATATATATATGTTATATATATGTATAAGTATGTAGGGGTATGTAATTTGGGGCTGTCCCCGTTTTCGAGCGAACCCTTGAACTCGTTTTTGCGATTCTCGCTCGCTGCTCCGCATGCCTGGCTACCAATTTTCCTGAATGAAATCGCATACAAAGGCACACACACACATAGATTGCGTGTGTGCGTGTGATTCCCTGTGTGTGTGAGTATGGACGTATAACGCCCGTTCTCTCTTTCTCTCTCGCTCACTTTCTCTCTCTCTCTCTCTCTCTCTCACTTCCCTCTTGCACGCCTTCTCTCTCAGCCTCTCACTCTCTCCCTCTCTCGCTCTCTCTCTCTCACTTTCTCTCTCTCTTGTTGCTCTATCTGTCGCTGCGGTCGCATTGTTGACCTGCTCATTATGGACATACGTATATAAGTCCACACGCCCACTTGTGCTCGACTTATCAAGTGGAATTCAGCATCAGCCGCAGCCGCAGCAGCAGCAGCAGCGGTTATTATGCTGCTGCAGCTGCAATCAGCGACAGTGGCTGCCACGCCCATTGGCCCGAGCACGTAAACTGCATTAAATCATTAAGCAGTGCCAACACACAACAATCAGACCCATCCATTCACCCAACCACACACGCACACACACACACACACGCACACACACACACACTGATGCATGCATAGTAAAGTAAAAACAGCAAGTGAAACTAACGTTTCTCTGTCATCGTCATCGTCGTTGTCGTTGTCAGTAGGTGGTAAGCAGGCACGTGCATAAATCATGCAAGTGTACAGCACTTTCCTCTCAGCCCATAAACATAACCACCCACTCAGCCCACACCCACACACAGAGAGAGTACGACCCCAGTCGGTCCAACAATTATGTACAAGTTGATTTTGCAACCGTGTGTCATCTAAGTCTCTGCTTTCAACGTCGTCGTTGTCTGTTGCAGCCACTTGCAATTTCAGCTGCTTTGTCACGTGGATGTGCTGCATGTAGGATGTAAAATATGGATGCGCTTGTATGTGTGCACTGAAGTGGCACACATGATGTCCGGTGTCCTTTGTCAGTTGACTGTCTGCTTCTCTGCTTGCACAAGCGGCGCAGTGTCCTTCGTCGACCTCGTTCTACAGCTCATCGTCTCTATCCCTATCTCTCGGCTATGCCATACCAGCCTCAACTTGTCAGCATATACATATATACTCAATTATATATATAAATATATAGATATATATATGTAATGTAATATATACATACATTTTCTATCGTCTGCATTTGATTTAGGTTGCCAAGAAATTTGCAGGCGAGCCTTGAGCCTTTTTCAATTGCTGTGTCAGCTTATTGCATTGACAAGCTATCAGCAGCTGAGTGAAATTATTGCCAGGCCCTATCCATCTTATGCTTAATCATATTCATCAGGCAACACTTATGCACACACACACACACACACACTCCCACACAGATACACATGGCTTATATGACAATTGTAGTGGCTCACTTCAATTTGATTTCGAAGCACTCAACTGCAGTCCTTAAGGCATGCCAAGTGGCATTCACTTATCAATTTCCTGCTATGCACTAATCCTATTACGAACGCAACCAACTGCAATTACTTGTAACATGACAGCCATACCATTAGCAAAGCATATTTCCATGGAATGTATATATTAAGTACAGTAAATACTATATATAAGAGTTCATAGCATTTCACTTTATTGATAAAAAAAAAAACAACACCATTTACACATTTACCCATTTACCAAGGCTGATCCAATTATCTTCACTCGCGCTATAACTTTTTCAGACACTGAATAATTGAATAATTTTTGTTCTCGGTATTCGTGGAAATTTCCTTGCAAATGAATAAAATTAAAAATTAAAAATTTAATAAAAAGTTTCACGCCGAATAACAAATGGAAAACAGTTTGTTAATTTCTTTTTTTTTTATCATAGATGTGGAGAACAGAATTGATTATTCTTTAAATTGAGTAAGGAATTTCTTTATTAGGAAATATTTTCACATACAATTTTAGCAAATTGCATGCATCTTTTTCCGTGAATGTATGTTTTATAGAGAGTGCACATATGAACGCCCCTCAATGTGATGTCAACCCAAACTTAATTAATACGTTCAACCAAAAATTCGTATTTCCAAGTATTCCGACGATGTGATTTAATTAATCATTCGAATGAATGAACGCCAGTTCTAATATTTCAATGAATATCTCGCACAGTTCAAGTCCAAAAAAAAGGGGTATAACGAGGGGTAGGGCAATGAGCTCCCAACCGATTTGTGGGTTTTGGGTAGTGGTGATGAAAAATGAGAATTTCAAGTTGTACAGTATTCGGCACCCTTTAGCAGGAAAGCGTTTGAAATCCCACACACTGTCAAATATTTGGACAACAGGTCCGTGCTGGCAAAGAAAACTTAGTTTTCAGCCATATAAGAGAGCTATCTACGTTCCAGTCCAGCGGTAATTTGACATTCGAATCTAGAGAGCCGGCAACGGCAGCAACGTTTTCAATTAAATATCGAGGGAAGGCTGCAGCGGAAACAGCTTAGATGAGTTCTACGGCCAACTCAATTTTGCTCTCATTTCACCCATTCTCTGTATTGATATATATATTTTTCCCTTTTTTTTTGCTGTTGCAGGCACCGGTGGCAAGCAAATCAAAGGAGGTTACCTACTGCGCTATAAAAGTGAGTATTCAATATGAAAGCATTCTCTGCAACCGGATTTGTTGACGCCAAATTGAAAGCACAAATGCCAATTGCACTTGACAGCTTCAATAACAAATGTCCTGTTATCGACAATGAACACTGCACAGTTTTAGTAGACTTATGCCTGCGTCGAACTATTTAATCTAAGTGCATAAGAGACCAGAGCTTAGCTCTTAAATAAGCACAACTGAAGTCGAATCAGTTACTATTCATATGGGCTATTGAAATGAAAGAACAGCTTTCAATGCTTTCGTAAAAGGGAAACCAAAATAGAACTTTATTGAATTGCATAGAAAAAGATATTTGCTATCGACAAACGAATTAATATAAGTTGAGCCCAGACTTGAATATCCTTTATTGTGGCTATTGATTAGATACTAAAGAGCTAAAGTCTTCCGGCCTCTTAGGAAATTCAGTTAAACAAATATACATACAATTCTATAATACAGGTAATACATAACTAATCCAACTTCTTTATCAATTATAACGGAGCATTCAAATATTAGGTATATAAATATGTATTAGTGCTTCAATTATTTATTAAATTAAATATCGTGTATCTTGCAGAGGCTGTTAGGTAGAGAAAAAATAAAGTTGGGAAAAAACACGAACATATTTTGATAAATTCTGTTTGCAGAACAAATGTTATGGAATCGATGGGCGGAGGAGTGGGTAATATTATATGATGACTCGACCATGGCTTGGTTCACGGAACCAGGACGTTCGTCGCCATCTGGCAAGATACTGGTCAAGGAGGCTCCCGAGATGCTCGCCATCGCACACTGGACCGGTCAGATACCACGTCGTCCCCCATTGCCCGATGGCGTCAGCGTTTCGCAGCTTATTGCGCTCGGGTCGCGTCGAAAGCGCTCCAAGGTCTACTGGATGCTGGCCAAGTCCGAGCAAGAGGTAAGCGACTGGATTGATGCCATCACAAAAACTTTGCCACCACCGCCGCAAATCGAACTGGTGGTCGATAAGCCGCATCTGATGAATGTGCTGCGGCGTCCACTTGTCCGCATTAGACGTAAGTATGAAAGTTCCACGTACGAAAGTTGCATAATTCCACTAAGCGGACGCTGTCCTATTCTGCAACCCCAGCGGCTACAAACTCTGAAGTGAAGCAACGAAAATCGGCCGGTTCTGGCAGCAGCAGACATCACCGCACCTCTTCAGCAGCTTTGACTACCCAACGCCTGCTGTATAGCCAGAATCCATTGGTGAAAAGCGATGCGGCTGTGGCTATATTGAGCAAGAAGCCGGACTCGAAGGCATCGCTGGCGTGTGCTCTGCCCTGGGGACACGGCTGGGGCTGGGCCACTTTGCCCAACGGGGTGTGGAGTGGCGGCCTCACTTGGTCGCAGTGTGAGGACACGTTTACGCTTCACGCACTACCCACGACGCACTGCACCAATCTGATTGATACGTCGTGCAGCGGCGCCGTCTATCACACCGATATTGGCGGCTTCGATTTCCATTCCACGGGAGTTGATGATCTGGGCGGCGAGGACTTTGACTATGCCATGGACTGTGGCGATTTCATATTCTAATTTCACAGCTCAAAACAGAACCCCAACGTTGCCATTCCAAGCAGCAGTCGAACCCACCCAAAGCGCACGGCGTACAAAATAAACAAAAAACAAAGAAATAAGGGAAATATTTAATGACGTCGAGTTGCATTAGATTATAGAGGATTGCGAGAATTTAATTGTAATCGCTTTTGTAGAATGGCAAAGTAAGCTGTTTGTGTCCCGTTGTTAGGCGTTGTTATTAATATAAACATGGATATAGCGACCTATATACAGATATGTATATATATATATATATGTATACCATATGCAGTATATGTGTGTATATATATATATATGTGTGTGTGTGTGTGTGTTGGCAAAGTCACGTTGCGTATACGCATCTGGATGAATAAGTATACGTAACACATATGTATGTATTATTATGTTAGCGGCGTATGTTTGTGTTTTGGATTGTGTTTGGTGTTTGTGTTTGTTGTTAGAGTGCTAATTAACGTGTAGAATCCAAGTTAACGTAACACATTGAATTAATTTCCGAAATGATAATTAATCGCATGTTATATGTATATGTGAATGTGGGTTTGTGTGTCTGTGTGTATGTGTGTGCAACATATGGCAAATGATGTATCTGAAATGCATTGCACATAACGCACACATGCACGCACTCACACTCGGACACACACAGACACACTTACTTACACACACACAGAAGCCACCGACACACAGCAATGCACAGAGGAAGAACTTTTATCAGTTTCAAAAATCACTGACAAAAGTTTTCTGCAGCTCGCCAGTGAATAGGTAATACTATTTTCATGGAAACGGAAGAAAAAACATATTGAATACCTTAAATAACTTTTTATGCATTTTATAACAATTCCCTTACACATTTTCGACGTCGATGATCACAATTGTGTTATGTACGCGCCTTTAGTGTGCAATTTTTAAAAAATTTTATAGCGCAGCTACTTAAGTAAAATCGATAAATGTTATTTGTAATTGTGTAGTGTACATGCTGGCTATGTTCACATACAGCATTTTTATAGTTTGGTATATAAAGGCGACAAGTTTTGCAATGGAATGTAATGGCCCAACAAAAGCAAGAGGAAAACCAGGTTAAACTTAATATATACACACATACTACAGAGTAAACCCTAGTTGTAATGCGCAAATGAGAACCCCAAGCACTCCCAGCCGGAGAAGTTAATAGAAACACAAAACCCACCCGTACTGATAAAGTAAAGTTTATGAAATAAACAGAATTAAATTGACCGCAAATATTTAAATAAAAGAATAACAAAAAAAATGTATATGTATTTACACATAAGGATCAATGCAGAGACATGCATCAATTATCCACCGTTTAACAAGATAAGCAAGAAGCGTTCAATAACTTCTAATGTTTAGAATGAAAGCACCTGACATTATTCAAAATATTTAGGATATCGCCTAAAAAAAACAAATTTCTTTATGGTTAAATACAGAACATTTTTGTTTGACATTCCGATTCTATATTTTGTTACGTACAGATATTTACCGACGAATTTTGGTAACATTAATTTTTGTATAAATATACAATATATCAGGGGCCTTCATTCCAAATGCCTGATGCTTATTCAAACGGACATTTCAACCAACTCATCAAGCATTTAGAATTTAGAATAATTTCAAAAAAAGCCACTTGAAAAAGTCGCATTTGAATTTGTCAAATTTGAACATTTTTGAGCGCTCGAGCGCAGAAATGGGAGAAGAAACGCCGCTACGGAAACCTTAAACAAGAACGTTTAGAAATTAAATGTTAGCATAAGTCAAAAGTGTCTTTCGAGAGAAAGTATACCTTCAAGAATTGTTGAAAGCCAAAGATATTAACAAACATTTTGTGTAATATACATACTCACAAATAATGTGCAGGTTTTCATAATGTTGCAAAATAGTTCAATAGCAAAACAATAAAATACGGGTAACAAGAAATTTCTTGCCTCTCAGCATATGAAGTTAGTACTTAACACCGTATGCCCTCTAAATGTAGCTCAAAATAAATAAGTGTGTATATGTATGTACTTGAATAATAGCGGTAGGCAATGCCTAGCATATGCATGTATGTATGTATGTATGTTAAACTATATTCAAAAGTATGTATAACTATTTCAAAGAGTCGACGAAAGCCGAAATGCAGCCAAAGTCAAATCCATCGCGGCTTATTGTATTGTAGCTATCGGCATCGATATTAATCGATAAAAACAGGCACAAACAGAAACCTTAACCTGAACCCAAGCAGCCTTAGTTAAAGAAGCTACCGTTATACACTTATTCACGACACACAGATACAAGTTTATAAATGTTATATGTACTAAGAAAGAAGAAAAAAACAAAACAAACAAAAAACAAAAAAAAAAAACCCCCTAAAGTAATGTAGACTAAAAGACTTAAGCAATTGTCGTATAGACGTTAAATTAGAGCGCATTGAATGTTGGCTTTAAAATGTTTAGAAATGTATCTTTATAAGTAGTTAAAAGCAGCGACAACTGAGCGATGTGCTTATAGGCAGGCGATCGAGTTTATCGTCAGCATTATCTTGTAGTCTGAAGTGTAGCCCAAATAAATTATATGTAATTGAATGTAATTTCATTGTCGAGAAGCGAAGAAGAACGAACATTGCATGAATTGTTAAATTTATAATTTTGAATACCATAATGAATAAGAAAAAAAAAAAAAAAAAACAACAACAACAACAAAAACAAAACCAACTTCGACAATCACGGTTATTAAGAATGAAGTAAATCATAATAAAACAAAAAAATCGAAAAAACAGAAACAGAAATAGGCTTTGCGATGACTTGCATTTGGTTAGTAATCGTAATAGTTATAATAATAATCGAAATCGTTATCGAACATCAAATTGAAATTGATAGGGACGAGCGCAGGCACGTCCAATCGGAGTTATTTGTGGCAACTGTACTAGGATCTAAGGAAGTGTTAAGTAGCCGCAAGCATCGCACAAGAACTCCATGACTAAAGTGAATAACGACAGTTGTTTATTGAAGAGCTCAATGGTCAGGTTTTAATTATACATATGGTACATAAATAAGTATATTAATATATACTGTGTACTTCAATCCTCCGCTCATAGTTTACTGCAAAAACATATTTTATAATCTTTATTAAAAAACACGCAACAGTTCAAGAAAATTTATGAAAAATGCAAATAACATTTATACTTTAGATATACACATATGTATGTACATTTTTTGTAGACCAATTGTACACGTCAAATGAATTTTCAATGTTTTTTAAAACGGCCAAATTTATAATTTATAATTTTTGCTGCATATGAAACGGTGGAAAGTCACATAGTTGAACTGTGTACCATTTGTATTTGATGTAAGAATAGCCACCCAAAATATATATTTTAGATATAATAAATCAAATCGAACGAAACAAGCGAGGAAAGTGCCAGCCAGGAGTAGTAGACAAGGCAAACGTTGTTTCGAAGCACTGCTGCATTACGTATACGACGCCATGGCCAGTGCACGGCTCGCATAGTATTTAGAGTAGAGTAAGTAATTGTTGTTGTTTATTGTCAGCTGCCAGTGTCGTTGCTGTTGATGTTGATGTTGCCGTGTCATAGTTAACTACCCGAACTCGTATGTGTAACGTAATGTAACGGCTTCGAGTGTTATGTATGTGTATATTTATAATTGTATTCGTAAACGTAATCGCTGTAAACTTTGTATTTGATTTTTGCCAAAATGCAAATAGTATTCATACAGCACTAGTCAATGTAAGCAGCATATTACCGAACAGCATATACAACTATACATATACAATAGATCCATAGATCCTTACCACAGAGAGTAAGAGTAAATCAATTGACTCTAATATGAGTGAAATGCTTACTATCCAGAAATGGGAGCATAATATGTACGTACATACATAGATGTTTATGTGTAGACGATACTAAAAGAGACTAAATTCGGCGGGCCGAACTATGAATAGATATCTTACTTTTGCCATAGATTGGGTATGGATTAAAGACAATTTAAGCTACTCTTAAACTACATAACAAATCTGCTTTTAATTTGCTTCTTTTATTCATTTCACACACTATTGAAGGCTATTCTGGCAAAGACGATTTAACTATGGCAAAAGTAACTACTATTATTATCAAGCTGCTAAATTAAATGTATGTACATGCATACAAGGTGTCTATATTTTTAATCATATACATATTTGCGTATACTTGAATGTGTGAAAAAGATTAAAAAACAAAATATATTCATGAGCCACAAACTCGAAAAAGAAAAGAACAACAAGCAAGACAAAGGAACGGCAATCGAACGAATACTCACAACTCACATTTGAGTTAAATATATAATTCGGAATTTTATTATTGTGCTTATGCATACATGACGAATACAAAAATTATGAAAGAGAAGTGATGATAATAACTCGCTTAAACTAAACTTGAAGAGAAACAAAAAATAACACAAACGAAGAAGGCGCGCACTTATTAGGTTTCAAAACCGCAGTAAAGCTAAACAAATGAAAAGTAATGAATAATAATTATTATATAAACAAATGATGAGCAAAACAACGCAAAGTGAGCAATATCATAAAAAGCAGCTTCCTAAACACCAAAGTCTTAATACTCTTGCAGAATGCACTTAAACCCTAAACCTCTTCAGCACACATTATTTTGAGAAAACAAATCTAAAATCTCCTAATAATTTAAACAAAGATACTTTTTAAATATGTCGATTAAAGTATTTTACTTATACGCTTTCAAAACATAATTGGCTGCAGTTCTATTGACTAATTGTTTGTGCCAAGTCGATTCAAAATTGGAACTAACTTTCTGTGAGGGTAAGGGTATACAAAAAAAAAACTTGAGTAATATATGTATATGTATGTATGATTAATTATGTTTAAAGTTTGTTGCGACAAGCTGCTTAAAATGTAATTGGAAACTGTACGAGTCTTGCTTAAAGACTTTAATCAAATGTGAGTCAAACATTGATGGAAAGCAAATGCTGAAATTGAAAGCCAACAACAACAACGATAGTGAAATCAACAATTGAACGATAAATATATGTTTTTGTGGAATGAAGCACGCACATTTTAGTTTTATTTATTTTAAACTTGGGCTGCTTCCACACCCCTACACCCGCTATATACAACACCGTCATTGTCCGCCTCATCGACTGACTGATCAATGCAATGACAGCCGCAGCAGCAACCGCAGCCGCAGACGCAGCCACAGCGTTCGCTCTGCCTCAGCTAATGCCTCTGCCTCTGTCACTGCCTCTGCCGCAGCCGGTTGCTCACAACTTGTTCGGCTGACGCTCCGCTTTGGCTGGCTTTTTGTGCGGCCACAATCTGGCCTCAGTCAGCTGGTAAACTTCTAACTAAACAGTCCAAGCGGTGTTACGGCTGTCACAGATTTTGCTTAGCCATTGTTTTCTATTTTGACCCGGTCACACGCGACGTATGCGTAATTGCCGTTGTCAGTTTTGACCAACTAACGCTATCCTGCCCAGCCCAGCCCTATTCTATCGTGTTGTGTCCCACTTTGCAGCCGGAGCTGAAAAGTTCAGCCATCGTTAAAGTCGCAATCGTTTTGGTGTGTCAATAAACTCGTGTGCCATTTGACGTGGTTTGACCAGCAGGCTCAGCTCGTCGCCTGTTCCTCCTCGCGCGCCACACTCGTTGCAAACATTCCACAATCGCAGTCAGCGCATAGTTGGTAAGTTGCTTAGCTTCAGCGATATGCAAATCAAAGCACTTGGCGCAGCCGACCGAAAGCAACACACACAAAGCAAGCACACACTCAAACCATAGACGCACACACGCACACACGCACACACGCACACACAAACAGTTAGATTCGAACGTGTGCCAAAAAAAAATGAACATAAATTAATTGCTTTGTTTGTGTTGACTGTGGGCGACTAGTCAATACGCTAAGCTACGCTGGCAACCCAATCTTAGCTTATTATCGAGTCATGTTTAAATTTGTATATCGACTATGATTTTAGGTGTCATCATCTCTGTCAACTTTCTTATTACAAATTATTTGATTATTTGATTATTAGCATATTTTATATATGCAGTTTTAAAAGTTCTTTATCTAAAAAGTTATTTGTTACTGTTTTTTATTGATGCATATTTCCAAATCTATTTGCTGCTTTTATTTTTTAATCATATTCTTTAATACTTAGTTTGCTTTGACTAGTCAGTTGACATTTTCATATCAAATGTTAAGCTTCACACAAAAAAAGACAAAATTCCGAAACAAGCAGATCCTATGATTTTTTAACAATATTTTCATACTTATCGAGACAGTATTTCATTACATAATCGATTTGTAAGGTATTGTTTTATATAAATATATGTACACATATATACAAAGGTGCATGCACATATTTATATATTCAGAAACACATTTATTGAATTGGATCTGTTGATGTTAATCGCAATTCATACAATTTGGTAAGCGAATAAAATACAATTCAATTAATTTGCTCATTGAGAAGCCCATTTTTGGAGCAACTGAATGTCGCAGACGGCCCACGGCCCACAGTGTGGCGGCTGCTGCTGTTGCTGCTGGTAACTGGGTACGGCTGCCACTTCGATCTCTCGACTTGATCTTCGGCTTCCAGATGCTGCCCACACACACACACACACACACACAATCAAAACATGTTGAGCAACAAATCGCACCCTGTTTCCATTGACGCCTCCTGGCGACATTCACAGTTGCTCATAAGCTGCTTGTTTCTCAAACAGTCTCCGTTTTTGTATTTGTTTTATCCACCTATTTTTAGGCACACCGAGACAGCGACAATCTTAGACAACTGTGCGTGACTCACCAGAGACTCAAAGCCGGGTCTACACTCACACTCGCCAAGCAGCCGTGCTGCGTCATCGCTAGTGTCGAGACGACTGCTGCCCACACCAAACAGACGAGACGAGAGACTGGGGACTCAATTTGCGAGAGCGAACTTAATTTGGTGATGGCGTCACAAGATGCCGGCGATTACCCAACCTCAAGGCTGGGACAAATGCGGGTAAGTCGTGGAGTTTAACAGGAAGCGTGCCAAACACACGAAAGGCGTCTCTTCAAACCACTCTGACCACTGACCATTAATTAATTACTCGCTGCCATCCATTTTTGGTAATCGGTGTGACAGTCAATTTCCGTATCGCTCCATATACGGTTTGACTTGATGTGTGATGCTCTTGTCAAGATCAGCCTCATCATTAGTTGTTTACTAAAGCTTCCCAGCGAAATGTCCGCTAATTTATTCTAGTTTTTTTTTCTTGCTCATATTTGGTAATGGGAACGTTTTAAGACATGGCAAGACCCCAAATATAATTCACTTAACTTGGTCACAAAGAACACAATGGCATAATAGTAAATAAAAGAAAGAATTAATCACATAATTTCATAATTTGCGTAGAATGCCTTGGCAATATCCTACAATAATATAATTAGTTACTAAAAGTATGATTGAAAGACAAACAGTGTTCCAGTTAAGTTCCTTGACATTTGACTTATCTAAGCTAATTATAATAATTAACAGTGAATTGAAATACTTGAACTTCATGACCTTAGCTATTTCCTATTTTCTTTACTGTTCCTCATATAAACATGAACTTTTTGAATCGCTCTACTATTTTTAACACTGCATACATATATAAATCATTTGGAAATATACATACAAATGTAGATGTACAATAAACATCATATTTTATTTGAAATCTGCTAAGGCAGTCAGTCAAATATTAATACGCGCAGTGTATGATCAAAAGGCAATTAGTACGATAAGATTATTCAGTTTGTAGCAATACTTTTACACTGTCCTAAATACGATTTGTGTAGATTAGCATATACTTAATATTAGGATTCCCCCTATGTAAATTATAACGTTGTCGAGTGCAATCCATGGCCAATAAGAATCCGTGTCTGTAAACAAGTATAAAACACCCACACAATCAACCAAACAAGCTCGAAAATTGTTGCACGAGACTTGTATCACTGATTGGGGCGGCACCTGGTGCCGGGGACAATCCTTTTGAGACGGGGGCAAACCCATGAGTTTTGTCACCTTTTCAAAGTATTCGTCTCTATGTCCGTGTGCAACAAATGCCATCCATCTCTTTCAGTCCGCACCAGTTTTACAAAATCCTTATTTTTGTTGTTGTTTCTCGCCTGGTCGCCCTGCTCCATGGCAACCTTCTGGGGCAGCGTTGCAGCCATTGATTTTTGTTATTGGCTTGCAGCAACAGCAACACCAACAACAACCAAACAACAACAACAGCAACAAGAACAACAACAGCTGTAAAAGCATACAAAGTGGCAGCCAGGCTGAATTCTCAACTGCTCAATAATAGAAAGGAAAATAAATTTCAATTTCTTCGGCTTCTGCTTTGCGTCGCCCTTTGTTAGACGCTGGCCATGGCTGCCCACAACGAATACACAGTGATTGGCCATTAGGAGAAAGTATGCCCGCGACTCCCAACTATTTCAATACGCCAGCAGCGACAACCGCCAGAGTGGGCTTCGCCCAAGCGAGTCGTGTGGCTCGTGGTTTTATGTATTGGCGGCATGTAAGTGGGGTGCTCGAGATTTGTATTGTGGGGTGGTGGCAGGGTGGCTCATCGTTTGCTCAGGGCTAGCACGTTGAATAGACAAACCACCCACTGACTAATACCTATATGCACACATTCACGTAATTACCACTCGGGGGAAATGGACATGCTTGTGTCCAGTTCCACGTACGACTTTAGTCGACACGCGCGCCTCGCACGAGCAAGAACAAGAACATGTCGCTTACGGGCGAAAACGAAAACGATGGATACTATGACATTGAGTCGGGGTATATGCAAGATCATATAATGCCGCTTAAGCTCAACGAATCGTGGGCGGCCAGGCGTCTCTTGGAGGCGCTCAGTCATCTTCCTCCCAATCACCACGAGAACAACAGCAATTCAGCACCAGTAATCAAGCAAATCCGATCATTTTTGTCGAATTGACTGGTAAAAATTACCGCTATATTCACTATTTTTCTTGCTTTTTCAGATGCGCTTCCAGCAAAAGACGCAGGAGGAGCAGGAGCAGCGACGCCAAGAGCTTCACAATACCCAATCTGCCACGGCCATGCCCAGTGCCGCTTCTACTCGGGTCATCGGCAATGGCAAAGTGCGTCAAATGTTTGACGAGCGGCGTCGTGGCGCTGGCATCGATCGTAGCAATCCGCTGAAGCCCATCGGGGAAACGCGTCAGCCGCAACAACAGCAGCAGAAGCAGCTCATTAAGGGCCTATCCGCAATGAGTCTTAAGGAGAAACCAGTCTCTGGCCGGCGTATGACCAGTGATAGCAACAACAACAACAGCAAATACAATGCATCCGGCACGGTGACCAATGCGAATCGCCTGAAGCCAGTGATAACGCGCAAAACGCCACCCATAAGGGACCAGCCAGATGGACAAATGCTCTCGACTTCCACGCCGGCAAGCAGCGCCAGAGCCAAGACAATGAGATCAACCACAATGCCAGTGACATCAGTTTCTCGTCCGACAGCTGGACGAGTTGCAGTGACAGAAAAAAGTCGTGCTACACCGCGTCAGGTGAGTTTTGATCAACTTGGCTTCGTTCGAATGCTCAAAGCTAACGTTCCATTTCTATCATTTAGATCAATCCAAAATCTCCAGTTACCAAAATTCAAATGGTAAGTATGGTCCATGACTAAACAAATGCGCAAATGTTATATGTTATACTCATTGTGGATGCCTGTTTAGGACACTCAACCGCCGGAAGGCATGCAAACTTGTCGCTTCTGCGGCCGCCACTTCAATACTGATCGCTTGACTAAGCACGAGGAGGTGTGCCAACGCACAATGAACACCAAACGCCGGATATTCGATGCGTCCAAGCAGCGTGTCAAGGGCACCGACGCCGAGAAGATCACCAAGCAACAGAAGCCGGGCGTTAGTCGCACACAGTCCACATACAGTAGTGCTGCACAGCAGCAGGGTCTGCGCACTAGTGTCAAGAAGAGCAACTGGCGCAAGAAGCATGAGGAGTTCATCGAGGCAATCCGAGCTGCTAAAAAAGTGCAGGCTCATTTGGCACGCGGCGGTAAGCTGAGCGATTTGCCACCGCCGCCGCCCTCAGAGAATCCCGATTACATACAGTGTCCGCATTGTGGTAGACGCTTCAATCAGCAGGCTGCCGAGCGGCACATTCCGCGCTGTGCCACCATGATCCACAATAAGCCACGTCGAAGCACTCCGCTGGCGCCCGTGAAGAAGCGTTAAACTAAAATTTGGGTCACTTGATATGCCCATTTATTATATGTGATAAAACGAATTGATGAATATAAACAGCATTAAAGTATTAAGCCTGTCATTTGGCCTTGCTAGTCGGATAGGATTTCGACGTCGTCCGTAGTATCCGGCGGGGACTGGGACAGTGTTTGCGTTGTGGTGGTCTTTTCACGCTCAATGATCGCCTTGATGGCATCGGCCGCCTTGTGCATCTCCAGGCCCTCCAGCATATAGGCCCAGTTCTCTAGCGTTGCATCATCATCGTCCGAAATCCAATTGGTAAGCATTTTTGTGCATGCAACGGCAGCGGTGGGATTCTCCATTTGATAGAAGAGCAGCTCGTCATTGGTGAAGCCAATTTTTTTGCCCACCTTCATCCAGGGCTCGCCTATTAGCGGCGTTATTTCTTCGATGTGGGCACGAGTGACCATCAGCGGTTTCTCATGAGCTGGCGTCTCGTCCACATCCTCCACGACGGGCTCAGTGTCCTCCACCTCCAGGTCCTGCATGTTATCCTGCAAGGCAACTGCAGCCTCCTGTTCATTTTCCGATGGTTGGCTACTGACAGCCAATCCATTATTATGCTCCGACGAATTGGCAGATGCCGTGTTCGTTTGCTTAACCAACTCCTTTTCGCGAGTAAGACGCTTGCGCACCACGTCCAGATAGTCGGAGATTTTGCACGACGGCTGCGAGATGAAGGTGAAGAAGTGCGACGTTTGGCGTGCCAACAGGCGCAGTGCACGCCACTCGAATGCAGGATCGCTCTTATCATGCGTTGTCTCCAAATATGTTTCCAGCAGCGGCAGAAAGTTGCGCTGCTCACTTTTGCAGGCCTGCAAATTGTCGGGCGAGTAGTTCCACAGGCGCGTCAAAGTGTCACTAAAAATAATTGATTCCACTTGAACACATTGAAGCCGCACACGATTTTGGTTTGCTTACTTGCCAAGGTAGAACTTGCCGTTCCGTGCCGCATCGCGCAGACAATCGCCCAATGGGCGCTTGGAGCGTTTGGCAGGCGTGGGTTTCGAGTCATCTTGGCTGGGTTCAGGCTCTTCAGGCTTTTTGAATTCTTTGCATCCATCGTTTTTCCAATTGTTCCACATCTCCTCGCGCTGCAGCATATGGAGCACAGTGCGGGCAAAACGTCTGCCGTAAGGCGGCGTCTCCTCCAGCAGTTTGTAAACGCGCTGTTCCGTCTCCTTGATGAAATCAGACTGTGCACTCGTCAGGGTATACGTATCACTGCGATATAAATCGGATATCATTATCTGCACAAAGCGTAGATGTTTGCATAGTTTGGCACACTCACATTTTAAACTTGACGCTGACCTGTAAATACTGGAAGAGAATGAGGAACTGCACAAGCACAGCTCGTCGGAAATTCGAGTCGGACAACTGCAAAGCGAGCAGCTTTGGATTGGTCAAAAACTTGGCAAAGAAATGATTTTCCTTGCGCACGGCGAGCGTTGCAACGGCATCCATGGCCTGAGCATCGATATCCACATCCATTGCCTGGGGGCCCGTGTCGCTGTTGCCATTGAAGTCATTGTTCGGACGCACATCCTCCAGCTTAAAGCTGGAAAACGACTGTAGAATATTCTCCGCATGCTGCAAATGCAAATATAAAAAATTATGCGATGAGGAAATGAACTGATTTGATGTGTTAAGCTACCATTTGGAACATCTTCCACTGCGCCTTGCTGTAGCACTGATTTGGATTGCGAAAGAAGTCCTGCAGCGACCAGAACTTGCAGTACAAATCGTAGTCGATCTTAAGTGGTATATCCTCAGCAGTATCCTCCAGTTCCTTGTTGTCAATCTCATCGTGATCTTTGCTATCCAGCCCATATTCGGTGTAGTTATCCAAATTAAACTCCGATACAATATTTAATCCAGAGCGCTCCGAGAACGGGAAGAACTTGGAGAGGAAGAGCAAAATGCGCCCACAGAAAACAGTGTTCTGTGTGCGGGACAAACGGCGCAACAGATCGTTGCACATGCGAAGCAAATTGTTCTTGCACGAGGCAAAGAAGATCTCCTCCTTCCAGACCTCAACGAGCTCCTCCACAAACTTGAAAATCAGCTCGCACTTGTTCAACGTGATCACATCGAAGGTGTCGCCGAGCAGCACCACTGGTATCGTGTTTGAGACAATCTCGGCACGCGCTGCCTCCACAGAGAGACGCACCAGCGTTCCAATATGTTCAATATCGTCGCTGAGTCGCTTCATGAGCACCTCCCGAAACGCTTGATCCATTGGCGAACGTTTGTCGTGCTCCGAATTGGCGCCAAAGCCATGGTACTCTTTCACCAACAGCTCCACATTGTTCTCGGCTATCGCCTGTTCCAGGACACTCTACAAACATCCACAACAAAAAATACATTTACCGGTGTCCCTTTATGCTTCATGCGGCCGACAGCGTCTCTCATTCTCACCTCAAAGGCCGTCTGCAGCGCAAAGAAGTTAGCCGATTTTGTCCCCGTTTTCTCGGCCACTGATATTTGCGTGCTCATTTTTATTTCTGTTCGTTTATATGACGTTCTTTTAAGAAAAATCTCTTAAAATCGCAGGAAATATGTGAAACAACAAACTGCAATGTAGCTCTTGCCAAAATGGTGCTGCCAACTCGATTATATGGTATAATCCCAAACATATACGGTCACTCTTTTTATTTGATATTTTATATGAATACCACAATATTCAACTCTGTTTTCGCTTTGCTTTCTAGTATTATAACGGAAAGGTCGTAGAGCGCCCGCTTCAAACATGCTAACTGTGAAATGTTTATTTTTTCCCCCCAATTTAAACAAATTAGTTTATATATAAATTGTAATTAATTCAATTCTCATTTTATACGCGTGTAATGTTTATTAACTTTCTCGGAAAATCATATATATTGTATGTATAATATTATTGCTATAATTGCTCCTTACAGTATAGTTACAACTTGTTACAAGCATTAATATAATATGTTTTTATTGCTTTTGTTCATCTAAATTTGTTTGATTTGGTTTCATTTGTTATTTATGCTTTTCTCTTTAAAGGGCGTGGTGTAAATTATTGAAACTACTAAAAGCTAGTTATTCATAATTGTTCCATCTTTTGGATAAAAATACTTTGCCGTATTATAATTTTTATATTCTAGATCTGTCTCTTAAAAACCTAGGGAAATTTGATCAAATAAAATTTGAGGAGAGTTTAATCATTTGCTAGATAAGTTGGTTAAACTTAGGCGTTAGGAAGTTATATTAATTCGATTCAGCAGCGTTTTAGCTTGAAGATTTTTGTTCACACTTGTCCAATTGTTACATCTAACTAATGGCACAAAACACGCATTAGTGGCTCAGTTTTGTTTTTCACAATTCAATCTAATACTAAGCATTTCAAATAAACAAATTTCATATCTTAATAATTCAACTAGGAAGAATTTGTAGATTAACTGTACGTTTTTGTTATTCTCTTATTGCTTAAATTTCGTTTTCGTTTTATAGTCGACGAGGTACAAAGTTATATTTGAAAATTAGATTTTTATTTTGTTGTGTTTTTGTTGTTGTTGTTGTTGTTGTAAGCATAATGAGGTACATATGTATCAACATCATTGAAATTATCGCTCATATAGTACTCAGAGATTCTGCATGAAAATCGCGCATAGAAGTTGTAATTGAAAGCGCGTCCATAATAATACATTAGTATGTATCATCATATTACCTTAATACTAAATACCACAGTCGAAGTATGTACTAATTATACATATATATATGTACATATGTTTCACTATTCACTAAATACTTATATTCTTATTGTTACTGTTACAGCACGCGCTCATTTTATACACGGTATATTCGAGTAGCAATTGAAGCATTTTGTTTGCATTGCTTTCTATCTGTTATTTGTATTATTTTTCTGTTATTTTTTTTTCATTTTTGTTAACGTTTTCATTTTTGTCTAGTCAGCATGCGCATGCCCCTTGCTTTTCCACTTGATTGGGGCACGCTCTGGTTGAGGCCGTAGCAGGAACAGCAGTGAGAGGAGCAGAAATAGAAGTAGCCAGCAAGCGGGTCATAGGTCCAAGTGGCCAAGCGAATGTTCGGTGACATTTACCATCGAGTTACATGTCTGAGTGGACATCCACTCAAAGTCCTTGATTGTGGCCTGTTCAAGAAAAAAAAAAGAAGCTGAGTTCAAAAGTTATGTGTATTTAAATATCGCAATGGAATGCACCTTATGCATCGAGTAGACAGCCACAACGACCAGTACATGCATAATGTTGTGCGAGTTGAGATAGAAGTCAACAAGTCCTGGGAACCACTTTTCAGGAATGCGCATAGCGCCGATAGCACCGCCTAATATAGAAACACCATCCTGAAGCGATCCAACAATATAAAGTGGAAGAATCATGCATTAGCGAGGGTACAATTTTGATATGCTTTGGTATTTGTTGGTATCTGTTGGTATTTGTTGGTGTTCAATGTACAACACCATATCATATCTGTTTGCATACGGCCTAGTCTTACACTTAGTCCATATGCATATGTAGGTGTACAAAGGTATGAGAAATGAAAAATATCACTTACAACTTCAACCTAAGTAAGTATGCGCACAGGCCAGCCAAAAATATTTGGTAAAAATAGCAAGTTAGTCAATTGGAATGCCTCGACATACGCACCTGCAGATAGACATGGGAAAGGGCCATGTGACTGCCGCCAACCATTCCCCGTATGCGCAGAAAGGTCAACACCGAGCGCATAGCGAAGGGTAGCGCAAAGCAAAGGCGTCTCTGCCACGGAGAGCTAGCGGTCAAGGCCTGTTGAATACAAGGATCAAGTGTGAATATCTAAATATATTCGAGAATTATGAAAAAATAGATGGAATTGCAAAGCAAGAGATGCGTTACGATTGAGGGCAGTTAAAATCAAATACCAGACTTGAGTAATGGTATTGGAAAGCTAAACTGAATGAAAATTATAATAAAAGCAGAGATGGAACTAAACTGATTTACGTTAATGTAACACAACTGTTGCTTTAATTAGAATGCATTAGTCTCATAATATTCATAATTCTAATATTCAAAACTCTTTCCATTCAAAACATTATATTTAATATTGATTATAAAATAACACTTACTATTAAAAAAAAAAATTAAATTCAAAGTGTTTAAAATAAAAATATATGTTCTTCAAAAAGACAGCAAGAATTGTATGCTCAAAACCTTGTCAATATTTACATTTAATACAATTTAAACAGTCTACATTAAGATAAGGTTCTACAAATATTTTAGAAACACACATGTCTATCTTACCTTATAGAGCCCCCAGAGCGAGAGCAGACAGTATGAGATAATGATGAACCACTTGAGAATTGGAGGAAAGCACAGCGTTGTCGCCGTGACCAAAGGCAAGGCACCTAAAACAAAAAAAGAGAGCAATAATTGCTTGGGAGACATTAGATGTCAAAGCCGAAGTCGAAATTTTCGTCTCAATAACTAATAAGCCTCATCAACCGAAGCTAACCGAAGTATCAGTTGTAAATAGACTATTGCCATTGAAACAACGCAAGATGAGAGCTACTATTTTCGCTTCCTTCAGCTTGCTGCTGCTGCTGCTGGTGGCTGTGCCAGCTGTGGTTTATGCTGCTGCCATATTCGAGGAACTGAATATCAATACACCATTAGCACATGAGATTATGCGGCACGCGAAGGCCGCTGGCATGAAATCCTTCATGAATACGAGTGTGGCGCCGTGCGATGATTTCTATGGCTATGCGTGCGGTAGATTTAACCTGATCGATGCGGCCACAGAGGAAACGTACAATAAAGACATATTTCAGACACTGAACGAGGGCTATCAGCGTCGCTTGCGCCAGCTGCTCAAGGAGCCAAAGATGAGCAATGACAGCCCCACAGAGACGCGGGTCAAGTATTTCTACGAGTCCTGCCTGAACACAACAACACTTAGGTTGACTCAACGCCCCCATTTGCTGAGCATACTCAAAGAGTTTGGTGGCCTGCCAGCGTTGGAGGGCAGTGCCTGGAATGAGTCCATGTTCGACCCGATTGAAATGATGGCGCGTCTGATGAATCGTTATGGGAAGGCAACGCTGCTGAATGTCCAGGTACGACCGGGGCTGGTCAACAGTCAGAACAATCGCCTATATCTGGGCCAACGGGATGATTTGCCCAGCAGCAAAATCATTGCTTTCAGCCAAGCGGTACTGAAGCAAAAACTGGGAAAGCTGCTCGGGCTGAGTGAGAAAAGTGCACATGAAACAGCTGCTGAAATAAACAAAATTAATGTGGAGCTGGCACGCGGCAAAATTGAGCCGCGGGAGGAGTTGCCACCAGATCAGATGAATCGCATGCGCCTGCTGGATGATATGAACGATAGCTATGGCCCGATCTTGAATCTCACGCGATTTGTCCAACTCTGGCTGAAGCACGACTATCAGTTGCCAGTGTACGAGTACGTCAATAACTATTTTTGGCAGGTCAAGAAGATATTAACCCAGACGCCAAAACGTGTTCTTGCCAACTTTATGCTGTCAGCATTGATAACCGATTACGATCTGGAGTTATCTGATAATCAGGATAAACAGGATGAGGTGTGTGCGAAGCAGACCACAAAACTATTTAAAGACTTTGTGGATCACATGGTGTACCGTTCGTTGGAGAAACAGAATCCCGATATACCCGGCAATATGCGTCAGCTGTGGCAGGAGCTGAAAGTTGCGTTTAGCAACATTCTCCTCTCGCCAAGCAGCAGTTGGCTTGGCGAGCAGACGAGAGACGAGGCGCTGGCTAAGCTCAAGGCCATGAGTTTTCACATACTTGGATCGGAGGCGCCGGAATTTGAGAACTATTATGGCGGATTGGTAATCAGCACAGATGACTACTTTGGCAATGTGCAACGTATACTGGAGTTGCGGGCGCAGCGTCTGCGTGAGAGTCTGCAACAGACGCCAAGCTTGAATTATTATGACGAGATAAATTTGTCGCCAACTTATGAGGCCGACTTCAATCGGGTGTTAATCCCGACCAGCTTTATGCAGCATCGCTATTTCTTTGACGAGGTCTATCCCATGGCACTAAAATATGGCACCGTTGGCTTCTCAATGGCCCACGAGATGGCCCATGGCTTCGATGATCTATCGCGCACCTTTGATGGCCAAGGAAATCTGCGGGACTGGTGGGATCGCAACGCAACGGAGCAGTTCGAACAGCGCAGGCAGTGCCTAATGGATCAGTTCAGTGGGTTTACCTACAATGGCGAGCGACTCACCAAGATGCAGATACAGGCCGAGAATATAGCGGATAATGTGGCCATCCGCATTGCACATGCCGCATATCTAAGCTGGCTGGAGCGATCGTCGCTGGAAGCGGAGAAATTGCCACTCATGTCGCATACGCCGGAACAGCTGTTCTTCCTATCTCTGGGGCAAATCTGGTGTTCGGATTTGTGGGCCGCGTTACGGCATTGGGTTGCCATTACCGATACACATGCACCCCACAAGGTCAGAGATTATGCTATTATGGCCAACTCTGATGGATTTGCTCAGGCCTACAACTGCCAGCAGGGTGACCACATGAATCCCATTCACAAATGCGTTATCTTCTGATGATGCCCTTCAATTGATTAGAAGCTCTACTTATAAGCTCTGTTTGTACTTGAAATATGTATACTAAACCTTCAATTTAGTATATATATATATATTTGTATGCTTCCCGTTTCCGAGCTGTGTTTATTTATAGATTGCGCTCACTTACCGAAGCTCTGGCTCACCCAGATGCCAACCATGTCCAATTTGAGTAGCTTGTAGTAAACATTCTCACCCTTCTCAATGTTCATAAAGAGATGATAGACGAAACTGCCGCACCAAGGCGCCACCGAGCCGAATACGTGACAAAACGAAAGGAACTTATAGCCACTGTCCCATGGCATTAGACCCGGTACAATGGCCAGTATATAAAATATGGGTATGGCTGCAAATACAAATGAATATCATGAGCATAAGAGAGTTGCAACAGCAAAGAACTTTTCGATTAGATTATACTTAAAGCATATAGATGCCAATATACAAAATAAATGTCTATGTATATTGACTATTATGTTATATTTAATATAGTGTACTCTATTCAACTAGCAGCCATAATCAGGTTTCTATATACCTCTTAGCTAAGGCTAGTTTGTTCTATTAAAGCATATTCAGCGCCGACTGGCGCTCGCTCTCGCCACAAGCGATAACTGTTTGACCTACCCCAGCGGGCTGGTAGTATATAAAAAGAAAAAAAAATGATAAGCTAATTTCGTTAAAGCTAGACAGAGCCACTTTAGCTGCTCAGTTGAAATGATGTCGAGATTCATGCCAGGACGGTGCTTGAACGGATCTCTCCGGCAGCTGCTGCCTCTATTCTGTTTGCTGATTACCAGTGTTTTGACATTAGCGGCAGACGGCGCCAGTGAAGCGATTCGCGATGATCTCACCACAGAGTATGCAAAGCAGATTATACGACATTCCAAGATGGCTGAAATGAAAGGCATGCTGAATACAAACATTGACCCCTGCAACGATTTCTACAGCTACGCTTGTGGCAACTGGCATCGTCACAATCCCGCCCAGCTGTTCGGGAACTTAATGACAGACACGTTTCAGCTTATCTCGAAGGGATTTGAACGCCGCTTGCAACGACTATTGCAACATGGAACGATGAAATCAAATCTGGAGGAGAAACTGCAGAGCTTTTATCGATCCTGTCTGTTAGGTCATTCGGGAGAAGTCGAATATTATTCTGGGCTGCATAGCATCGTCAATGAGTACGGCGAACTGCCCTTGATCAAGGGTGAGAGTTGGCAAGCTTCGGAATTTAGTTGGTGGCGCATCATTGCGGGTATACAGCAAAAATACGGAAAGAAGATCATTTTGGCAGTGGATATTATGGCCGACATTAAGAATCATACGGTGAATCGTATCTACTTGGGTCCGCCAGACAACCAGCAGACAATCTACTTATCTAATACCATGGAGGATTCGGACACTGCATCGGATCTACAAAAGTACTATTCCATCAGCTCCCACATGGCTAAACAGACCGCAAAAGAAATGAACGATCTCAAGCGAAATTTATCGACGGGTGGTTTTCAGGGAACTAGCCTGGAAGATGATCTAACGTTATACACGGTGTCTGAACTACAGGAGAAATATGCCGAGTATTTGAACATTAGCGAGTTTCTGGGCATAATACTCGGCCCCGATAATGTGCCAGAGGAGATATATATTTACTCTGAAAGCAGTTTGAATAACACATTACAAGCACTCAAAGCAACGCCCACAACCACCATCGCCAACTATGTGCTGTGGCAGCTGATGACGGAGTTTCGCATTGATGTGCCGGTCAACAAAATCCAGACATGGTGCACGGAGCGAACCAAGACGATCTTTGGCAAGCTCGCGGAGCATATTTTATATGAACGCTATCGCAGTCCCGAGGCAGAGGCTGAGGTGCACAGCATGTGGCAGCAGATACGGGACACATTCCGCAAGGAGCTGGCAGGTGACAAGCTGGACTGGATGATGAATAAGACGCGCCAGTTGGCTATTGAAAAACTAGACAATATGCAGCTCAAAATCAACGCCTATGACAATGAGAATTTTGAGACACTGTACGGTAATTTTACTGTGGACAGGTCGGACTATGTGCGCAATGTGCAACATGTGCTGATGGCGGAGGCTAAGCGCAGGCTGCAACGGTTGCACAATCCACCTGCCTCGCTGGAGGCCACCGATGTGCTGAGCTTTACGCCCGCCTACAACATACTGGAGAACTGCATTACAATTCCGGTGGCATTGCTGCAGCCACGCTACTTTTGGGATAAAAACTATCCACAGGCCTTGAAGTATGCGACACTGGGTAATTTGCTGGCGCACGAGATGACCCACGGGTTCGATGATGAGGGGCACAAATATGATGCCAATGGTAATCTGGCGCCCTGGTGGGACAACAAGTCACGCTATGAGTTCGAAGAGCGACGCAAGTGCTTCCAGGCTCAGTATCACAGCTACAAATACGGCGGATCCCGACTGCCAGAGAGCATAGAGCAATCGGAGAACATTGCGGACAATGCTGGCGTCAAGTTGGCCTACAAGGCCTATCTGCGCTGGCTGGAACAACAGCCGCCGGCAATCCTCGAGCAGGAGACTATGGCTGGCTTGGAGCTTACCAATCGACAGTTGTTCTTTGTGAGCTATGCTCAGCTGTGGTGCGACGATGTCCAGTCGTTGTTCAAGACATCTGTGGCAACTGTGGACAACCATGCTCCGGGCATGTATCGTGTCATCGGCTCGTTGTCAAATTTCCAAGAGTTCTCCTGGGTTTTCAACTGTTCGCAGCAGGCGCCCATGGATCCGGAGTTTAAGTGTAGCATTTACTAAGCCATCTTTAATATCTTACCAATTTCTGCATCTAGCAATTATATAGATATATCTATAAATATATGATTTTTATCCTGTTCAAAGTTGCATAAGGTAATCCCATTCGGATATGAAAGCTTTATTAACATAAATATTATTAATTCAAGCTTATGGCATACATAAGACACTTCCGGCTGGGATTTAGAGGCGTCTCGTTGGCACACTTGAAGGTACTGGAAAATGCTTTAAAGTTGGCCAGTGCTCCATTAACACGGAGGGCATTCGGAGTTCCAGCTACAAGGAGTGATTGATAATCCCGAAACTGCTCGTTGGCATCGTTGCAATAGAGCTGAGCATAGCTGATGAAGAAAAGCTGCTGCAGACTGTGGCTCAGCTGTGGCAGAGTCTCCGTTTTGAAAGCTGATGGTGCCAAATTTGCCAAGTAGTTCCTATAGGCGTGATATGCAAGTTGAACGGCCGTATTGTCCGCTATATTGCCATCCTGTAGATCGGTGGGTGGCAGATATTCACCATCAATGCGCAATCGTTCATATTGAAACTTGAAGCAGGTTTTGCGATTCCTATATTCAGCCAGTGATGCTTCATCCCAACCATATTTGCGATCAAAGATATGGGCCAATTCATTTGCTATAATTGTGCCCAGACTGCCATAGCGCAGGGCCCGGGGATAGAAACGTGACCATAAAAAGTTTGGCTGCAACAGCGACACAGGCAGCATGACCACATTCTCGAGGGCATCATAGATGGGCACAGTGGGCGAAAATAATGGCGTGGCAAACTGAGTGTTATAGCTAAGCACAGTTCGCATATTCAATAGATATTCCTGCGGCTCTAGCTCCAGTTGACTGTAACGCTCTGAAAAATTCACATTCGCGTGTCCGTTGATCAGGAGGCGTGTATCATTCAGTTGCTCCAGTAAAACACTCCGCGTCGCAATCGACAACCAGTCTGTCGTGGAACTCTCGAGAGTGTCGTGGAAGCTACGCTTGATTTGCAGCCAGACGGAGTCAATATCACTGAGGGTGGCTGCATCCCCATAATGCCGATAGGCCATATTATTGAGTAGCCCCGGAAAGTTTTCCCTGGCTCTGGACAAGCAGTGGGCAACGACTGACGACGAGTGCTCGTAGTAGAAGCTCTGCAGCAATTGTTGAAATATATAGTTGGCCAGGACGTGAGGCGGCGTCTGTGTTACGATGGACTTCAGATGCTTCTGATAGCTGGCCACATGCTCGTAAAGCGTCTCCCCGGGCAGCAGTGGACGATGCAGTGCCAGTTCCACATATCGTGTTAGATTAAATTTGTCTCCATATGCCAGCTCCACTGTGGAGCGTGGAAGAGCAAGCGAACCAATTGGAAGACTTGACATGCCTTTGGCCAACAGCATTTCCAGCTGGGCAATTTCCTGGGCTGTGCTGTATGCCAGTGTCTCCTCCACACTCAGATGCTCCGACAGCTGTCTGGCAATCCTCCGAGCAACCGCACCACGATCCGGCTCCACAATTAGCTTGGGCGGCTGGCCAACGTAAATACGACTCTCAGTCTTATTTTGTGGATTTGGTGCCTGCTGCAGGAGCAACAAAATATTGAGTCCATATTTGTGCTTTATATGCGCCACAGTCGAGAGCCAATCGAATTCATCCTGATCCCACTCTTCATCCTGCCGCTCCAAGACGGGCATACGTCCAAATTCAGCGACAATCTCCCGCAGCTGTTGCCGATAGCGTGGATGCGGCGTCTGCCGGAAGCGCAGACAGCTGGCGTAGAATTGCTTTATCTTTAGCACGGCCTCATCATCATTGTCCTCATCCTGTGGTTGCTCCAGAAGCCGTTGTTGCTTGTGCCCATAGCCATTGGCCAGTTGTTGTTGAAAGTTGGTCTCGCGCGGCTTGGCTGCATTAGCCGGATTAATCTTTGGCCAATTGCCGCAACTGTAGGCATAGAAATCCTCGCAAGCGTCTAGATCCGGCCGCATATAGCTGCGCATCTCAGCGGACTTGGCCAGTCGCATGACGCGCTGTACGTAGGCGCTATCGTTATGCTCCGATATGAGCTGCTCCTGCAGCTGCATGTGTGTGTCCACCTCCGGTTGCGACAATAAGTGACCATCCACCACACAGCAACACAGCCAGAGCAGGCATCGAGCAATCACCACACTGAACCACCACATGCGTTTCATGGCTAACGAACGACTAAAGACGACTTTCGCAACGCACTTTCAATCAGCTCTGCTCTGCTCTGCTCTACGATTGAGTTTTCCCTTATCGCCATTGTCTGGTCATTGGGCCGATGCTCAATCCGAAAACAAGTAGTACTCACAAAAGCCCATAGAGAAGGCAACGTGATTAGGTCACAGCTCACGTTGCCATTTATGTATATATATATATGTATGTATATATCTGTATGTGGGCAGTGTTTATACTATAGTTGTTAATTGCACTTATGCCAATTGAATGCATAAGTAAATGAATTCCAAAACATATGTAGTTATGATATGTATCTATATTCATTTATATGTTTACGAATTTCAACAATTATTTTTTGGAAGACTTTGACTTAAGCTGTGACAAATGTTGGGAAATTATACAGTACAGAAGACCAAACCACTTTTTAAATTTGTAGATTGATGAAATATTAAAACTGTGCATTAAGTTTCATTTAAGCTGACAAGCAGCTGAATTTGGGAGGAAATTAAATTTCGTTTTCTCGTTTCCTCCTGTCTAACAAATTGACCGCTATTCAATCAGTTTTCTTTTAAGTAACGGTCTGCTTCAACCACAAAGTATTTCACTTTATCAATCAAGCGATTTATGTTTACACTCTAAATGACCGCTATTAAAATTATTAAATTAAAATTAATCTCATCCAACAAAAGAAAAGTAACAAATGCAGACTGGAGTCAAACTGCCGACATCGATATTTAAAAAGTCAACTAATTGTTCCTATCTGATATATTCATTTGATATAGATTTATCTTAATGCATGAAACAGTATAACTTTCATACTCGGTGAGTTTGGTCATGATAATTTTGTAAACTAAAAAGTTTTTCGCATTCAAACTTATCTTTCGACTTGCAAATTTCACGACATTGCAAGGGGGTATAAAAGGAAATAAAAAATGAGCAGCGAAATGATAATATTGCGTGCAATTGTGGCATTGCCAACTTGATAGTTTGACAGCAGATGGATCGATACTTTGTAAAATTCATAATTATATAACTGTGGTAAAGGCAGTTTTTGTTTGTTATGAAAAGTTCAATTTCAAAGCATGCTAAAATGACATTCAACTTTGACGGAAACATGATACACTGAGTCCAAAGTAAATATTTATTTAATGCTGAGGAAAAATATATGAAAAGTGTAGTGAATAAAAGTCTCATAGTAGAATAGCTTATCTAACTAAATGTGAAAGGTTCCTTACATAATAAACTATAAGCACAGTAAGCTACTTAAATAATAATAATAAAAAAAATTAAAATTACCATTAAATTGATTTCATCCCACTATGACTCAAAGTACGCGCGTTCTCATTTTGTGAAATGCCAACAAATTCAGAAATGCCGAAATAAGATTAGCTTTCGAACTATGGGTTTTCTCAATTATTTAATCGCAAGCTGGCGTTGGTGGGTGCGTAGTACGTCATATAACAAACAGCGCTATTTGTGTAGATGTCGATTACTCGCAATTTTGTTTGTTTGTTTTCACTCGCAACTCGTGAGTGTGGGACTGAGTTGTGCCGAGAGTAGTAGTATTGATGAAGATAACCTCATGGGGTCGCATGTCGGCCTCTTCTGCTCTCAATTATCAGCAATATACATATATATACATGCTGAGATCTACTCTATATTTTGTTAAAATGTTGCGAGTACCGCTCAGTCATCAGTTATGAACACAATAAGAAACACCGCCGTCGCAACGCTTACGATGCGAATCCAAGTGAGTCACACACTTTGGTTTCTATCATTCAACGCTCTGATGCTGATTCTGACCCCAAGTGTTCGGACAGCGCCGAGCAGTGCTGATTATATAGCCGACAGTAAGCTGGACGCGACGCTCATCGAGGAAGTGATGCGGCAAGCAAAGGCAGCAGAAATGGCGAACTTTATGGATGAGAGCGTCGATCCATGTTTCAATTTCTATGACTTTGCTTGCGGTAATTGGCCGCGCATTAATCCAGCCATTGGTCCCGGCCAATACACGACGGGTCTGTTTGAGCGTCTGACCGATGGATTCGATCGCAAGGTGAAGCATACGCTGAATAGCGAAAACAGTGACCTGGATACAGCCGAGGATGTGCAGGTGAAGAACTTTTACAAGTCGTGCACGCAGGTCCGCCAGGTGGACGCAAGTTATCAGCAAAAGATGAGGGACATAATCGCTGAATTCGGTGCAATGCCGGCACTGGAGGGTGAATCGTGGCATATGTCGAACTTTGATTGGCTGGAAACTGTGGCACGGATTGCATATCGCTATGGCCTCGTCATCATTATGGGCGTCGAGGTGACCAAGGACTTTGCCAACAACGAGGTGAACGTGGTGTACATTGGCGAGCAAGAGTTTGTGCTCGAGTCGCGCAACATGTATCTCGATAATCACACTGCCAGCTATCGCATGGCCTATACGATCAGTGTGGCCAAAAAGCTGGTCACATTTCTGGGCATGGATATGAAAATGGCACTTCCCACAGCCACCGAACTGATGGACTTTGAGGTGCAGCTAGCCAAGGGGTTGATCAATGAGGGCGATGGCCTCAGCATCAGTGATATTTCGCAGCTGAAAACCGTTGCGCAAATGCAGCGAGAATATGCACCGCATTTGAATGTGGAGCGACTGGTCAACATATCGTTGGGGGAGCAGGTTACGGACTCTGTGTATGACTTTAATTCGAATTATCAACGCAATGTGATCAATGTGATGAAGCGTACATCGCCAGGTATTGTGGCTAACTATATATTCTATCGTTTAATTGACGAGTTTGCCATGGATCCGGGCACAACTCATGCCAGCCGGCAGGACAAATGCATCTTAATTACCAAGAAATATTTCGCCAAGAATTTGGACAACATGATCTATCGGCGCTATAATAACAACGTCACTGCATCAGATATTGATCTCATTTGGGGCCAGCTTAAGTCCACCTTTAAGCAGAAACTGCAATCGGATCAATCTCTAAAGTGGATAAGTCGTCGGACGCGCGAAGCGGCGATTAATAAACTGGATGCGATGACGCTGCAAGTGAACTCGCATGCGGATGAGGATCTGACCGAGGACTTCGCTGGTCTGCAGCTGCATGTTGATGACTTTATAGAGAATCTGCGCCAGACACGCATACTGGGTGCCAGGCAGGAGCGAGAGCTGTTGCACCAACCAGTCAAACCTCTGGAAGCGGGTGATCTACTTAGCTATACGCCGGCAAACATTTTGGTGGAGAATACTATTAGGGTGCCGGTGTCATTGCTGCAACCATATTATCTCTGGGCCGGCAGCTATCCCAATGCCATCAAGTTTGGCACGCTAGCCTCGCTAATTGGCCATGAGCTAATACACGGCTTTGACGATTCCGGTCGAAAGTTTGATGCACGTGGGAATGTGAATGACTGGTGGGACGCACAGTCCGAAAGCAATTTTGTGGACCGACAGCGTTGCTTTACGAATCAATACAGTAAATACACATACCACGGCATCCGGCTGCCCAAGACGACGGCACAATCGGAGAACATTGCGGATAATGGGGGCATGCGATTGGCCTATGCCGCTTACAGCGACCTGCAGGACGCCCAGGAGCGGACGGTGGAGGGGCGGAAGCAGCTACTGCGGGAGAAGCTGCCCACACTAAACTACACCAAAATGCAGCTGTTCTTCATTAGCTATGCACAAATCTGGTGCAATGATGCCCATCCACGTGTACGCCATCTACAGGTATCCACGGACCTTCATATGCCCGGCGAATTCCGTGTGATCGGGCCTCTCTCGAATTTCGGTGAATTCGCCAAAGAGTTCCAGTGTGCAGTTGGCACGCGCATGAATCCCCCAAGGAAATGTATGATATATTAACTTTTTCTCTTCGAATGGATGCTCTGATACACTTATTTTTATAGACAAAATAATAGATACACGTTTATTGTCTCTGTGATAAACAAATTTTCAATAACATGCATAATTAGGCTTAATGTTTTCTTTTTAATAAGCTTTCGGAACACATTTGTCAAAATATAAAAATTGGTTTTTTGTATCCTGGTAGACAGTATTCACGGCTTTTTTGTTCCTAAGGGGAAGACGAATTTCAACCAACAATTTGGGCTCCAAATAAAGAGGCAGTGTTTCTCTAGAGCTTATGAAAATCGGTTCTGTTTTGACAAAGTTATCGCATGAAATGGTCAAAAAGTACAATTTGTCGAGAGTATATAAATATTACAACTTATAGCAGTAACTGCTCAGCTAGTTAACTGTCATACCAATAACATTATGTCATACATCCCTATAGGAACAAACAACTGAAAATATACGTTATCTTCGAAAACATATTTACGTTTGTCAACATATTTAACAACACATTCATCTTCAATATTTTTTAAAATCTATATCATCATTGTGTTGGCAATTTCTAATATCATTCAACAACAATGATCAAAGTGTACTTCTTAACTGTTTAATTACTTTCTAATAACAACTTTCAAAATGTACATTTAGCAGAACATTTATTTCATTGTCATTTAATCATTTGGACTTTAAGTCATGTTGTTTTACTGCATCACCTTTCGATGGGACTAAGTTATTCAAACATTGTTCTAGTTAATTCCTTTGACTATAAGTTCAAAGACAACACAATTTGCAATGGAATGTCTCACACACACAGACACACATAAGTCAAATTTAGAAATGCCTTTCCTCCCCGAACCCACCCCTATTTGTGGCGTAGCAAAGGTCGAAACAAACAAAACTATTTATGGGCATAAGACGCGCATGCATAGATGCGCTTGCACTTGGCTTTGAACGTGATTGTTAATGCCATTGAAACGGATCGATAAACAGAAATAAGCAACCGAAATGGCGAAGAGAGGAAGAAATTGGCGGATTTGGAAACACTCACCGTGCGTCAGTATGTTGATGGTCTCGTTGTGCCAATAGAAGAGACTGAGCAGGCAGCCCTTGAATGTCTGCAGCGGACGGTAACCCTTGAGGACATATGGATTAAATTGTAAATATTTTGGCATATCCTGCCAGTGGAGAAGCTCATCCAATTCGGTCACTGTGCTCCTTCCTGTTGTGCCGCTCGAGCCATTCGTGCCAGTCGTGGTTGTTGTTGTTGCTGCTGATGCAGCAGTTCCAGCTGCAATTCCCGTTGCTGTTGTTAGTGCATTTATTGTTGTTGTTGTTGCAGTTGATGTCGTTGTTGTTGCGGTTGTTGTTGCTGTTAATGGTGCTGTAAGCAAGGCAGACGTTGGCGTTGTGGAAGCGTTCGTGGAAGACGTTAATGTTGTTGTGGAAATCAATGGCTCTAATGCTGGTGCTAATATACACTCTGAATGCCCGGAATCCCCACCAGCAGCATCCTTGAGCAGGTTCATCGCATGTGAGTCGCTGGAGTTGGAGCTGGTGATGTTGATATTGATGCCGTCCACCGTCTCATTGCAGTTGCCGTGCACGCCGTGCAATGTGCGCGCCGGCGTTGGTGGCGGCGTTGCCAGCATGGACTCCACGTTGCTGCCCAGACAGTTGGCAATGTCAGCGCTTGTTGCAGTTGCAGCAACAACAGCGGCTGCGGCGTACGTTAACGGCTGTGGCAGCGGCTTTAGCTTGGACTTGCTGATTAGCTTGCTGGCCGTCGATTTGGCGGCCTCGGCGCTCAGATCAACGACAACGGCAGCGGCAGCGGCGGCAGCAGTGTCCATCTCCTTAAGGATAAGCGCACACTAGTTGGGGGAGACTGGGGGCGGGAGACACTTAAATTGGCGGCAACAGCAACTGAAATCAAAAGTCACAAGTCATGAATTATAAACCAGGGCGCAATGCTATAAAAATGCTTGCCCCCAACATACACACATGCATACACACACACATACTAGCACTCACACGCACACACACACGCACGTACACAATCGACCTTTTATGTGTTACGTATACGCCTCGTTTGTCCTGTGCCGAAAAAGCACGTGCTTACGTACGAAAAATGAGACCAGGACAATGTCAACACACACACACACACACACATACACGCGATGCCTCGTGACCCAAAAAAGGATTGCGAGTGTATTTCGACCACACACACACACATAAATACATACACACACAATATAGACAAATGTATGTGCGGGTGAGTGTCTTTTTTAGGAGGCAGAGGCCAGTTTTTGTTAGGTTAGCCGAAAGTGAAATATTTATTGTGAATCACGCGACTTGGCAGAGGCCAGGCCTATGCCGCTTGAGTAAAAATCGATAAGCTATACTTACTTCTGACATTCGCAATTGTTAACTCTGTTGTACGGTGCAATTTAGCAAGGCAACAAAATGGCCAAGAAGCAAGAAAAAAACTTAATTGCATGCGGCAGCAAAAAACTTCGTTGTGATATATTATATGTATATATATAAATATATTTTTTATTTTTGTGGAAGCGAATAGGGTGGTTGGGTGGCTGGGGGGCGGTGTGAACACGTTTTGGATAACTTTAGAAGCTGCTGCTATGAACTTTGACTATGTTTGTGGTTACAACGGTTCTGACGTAGACGCCGCATTCCGCTCCGCAAAAGCCCGCAATTAATTATTTAGCCATTATTGACGCGCGCAAGTGTTGATTTCTTCGTGAATAATTTATAGTTCAATTTTCCTAATTTTGCGGACACGGAGCACACTACAAGGCGGGAGGCAGGCGTTGCAGCGCACGTTGGCGTAAGCACGTCAATATCTGACTGAGGATGCGAGGCACGATAACGATACCGTTATACAGAGCATTGTTATGCAATTGAATAGCCAGTATTTTCGTTGGGCGCCAACAAGCAAAAAAGCGCGCGCGCGCACACAACATGACAGCTGATGAGTTTTCAAAACCCAACGGTGTGGCAACTACACAATTGAGTACAATGACTTACCAACACTGGTCGTAGTCAGGCATTTATGTGGCAACATTGTGCGACAAGAAGCAGAGTACGTCAGCTGCTGACCCGCTTGGCTTGCTTGTAATTCAATTTTTTTCTAAACGTATCAGTTACAACTCAACTTGCTGTGCTTCGTCGTTCCATAAACAAATTTACAATTCGTTAGAACCGAGCATTTATAATTATGTCAAACATTTGTAAAATGTTATTAAGATGCCTGCGCCAAACAGTCACAATTAACGGTAAATAGCGCCAAAAAGTACAGTAATTAAACAATAAAGGGATCTAGTGCAATTTGCCTACCACTAATGACCTCGAAAACCTCACAAAACACATATACTTGGCATTTGCTAAATCGGGTAATTGGTGGACTGTGGAGTCGCTTATATTCGACTCGATTGCCGCTTTTAGCACTACCAGCGCCACCGATATCAACAACAACAACACACACGCAAAAAGAGGAAGTGGTAAGATAATTACAAGCACAAAACACTATGAAATCTGTGATTTTCTTTCGCCATATCTGAGAAAGCATAATAAACATGTGCGCATGTGTGTGCGTGTGTTCTGTGCTTGTGTGTATCGGCGTGTCTGAAAGCCGTTGCGGCTACCTGCTGCTGGCTCAGGCGATATCCGCACTGCTTAGAAAAAACTCAACCCAGTAAAACAGAGACAAACAGCTGCTGCTGTTTGAGATGTTGCCACATCTCAGCATAATTTTTTTACAAATGCAGTCAACTAAAAAGAATACTTAAAGTTATCGTACATGCAAATATATATATGCACATTCAAACAAATCCCGCCTGATAAGCATATATGTCATATGCTATATATATAAACAATTTTATCGTTTGGCTGGAATTGTTTTTTTTTTTTTAGCAAGTTGGCAGCTCGATAATTTGCTACGACAAGATGGCAGCACTCAGCAGACGTGGTGAATTTAATGAAAGTGACGTGAAATATGTGTAGAAAAAACACGATTTTCACAAAAAGAAAATCTTAACATTAAAGGGATTTTAAGTACTTTTGAGCCAAAAGAACAGTTTAAAATTAAGCTAGTGTCTGTAATTGTGACTCTGCATTTAACACATGCGTGCCAAAAGTGTCCTACAAGCAAAACAGGCAGCTGCGTAAATTCGACTGACGCTTTGTGGAGCCAGCAACAACAAAATACAAATACATACAAAAATCAATTTTCGCGCTGCTTTTTGTTTTTTGCTGCAACAGCAGCACAAGTTTAGTGTGCTTCATAATCGAAAAAAAAAAACTGAACTGAAAATCAAGCGTTAAAGGTATGCTCAGCATGTTCCCTCTGCTCCTCTTTGCTCAAAGTACAGGCAAAAGTAAAGCCCACACACACATCAAATATACACTTACACACGTGCATCACATTGCAATTGAAACAGACTCACACACACAGACACACATGCACATACACACACGGACAGTGATACTCACCTTTGACTGAGGTTTAAGCAAATATCTTAGCTCTTCACCTGAACTGAGCGTGTGACGTAGGCACAGCGTATTTTTGTGTGTCGGCGTGTGTGTGTGTGTGTGTGTGTGTGTGTGTTTGTACAAACAAATATTTGTCATATGTGAGAAATATATATGCATATATATAAAAGGATTTTTATGTGAATTTACAGATGCCACGAACTAGGCGACGCCATCACTCGAGGGATCGCTCCTCAGCCGGCACACGAGACAAACGTAGACGACTAGATACTGGTGATCTATCGCCACCCTTAGCTGAAGCGCCTTCGCCGTAAGTTTTATTTTCTTATACAATATACACATATGCCTTTATACGTATATGTGTGTGTGTGTGTGTGTGCATATGCATATGCCTCCCGGGGCAAGTATTGCTCAATGAATATTGATGCATATGCATTTGTGCCCACAAGAACAACTCACTCTCATTATTTTCTTGCATTATTATAACGGTGAAATTTTGTTCTCTATAAATAGTCCGCGCATAACCAAAACACATCAAACCAGATCCGCAGCAAAGCGTCGGAGGCATGAGATTGATGCAAACACATCCCATATATCCAAGGAGCCGACGTGAGTAACACAAAATTCAACAATTTCTTTGCGTTATCTATAGCATTTCCTAATTACTGAATGACTGTTTTACTATTTTATAAGCAAAATGTAGTTGAGCAAACGATTGTATCTGAAATCAAATTGAATTCTTAAATTATTTCGTATTGTTAAAATTTAAATTTGTCTCTGTTATGGACTGCTGCAAGCTGAACAACTTTGTTTTCACAAAACGATTAACAGCAATAGGTATAAATCCAAATTGATATGAACTAAATCTTATGTAAGCTGTTCACACAATGAACTTTAGTCTTATGAATATGTTAAGATACTGATGTTTGAATGATTTGGAAAGAGTAGACAAAGAAAACCCAAATGGGAATTTCGCTTTGTATTGTTATATGTATCATCATCGAGAGAGATCTGGTGTCCTGCCTACGCAGTGTCTCCTGTCGACTTTACATTGCTGAGCAATGGCTTTTAAATGGAATTTTCTTTAATTTGCCAATGCGGCAGTAAAATGCGCGCAGCAGCCAAGCCAAGTAGTCCCAGTAACATTTTGGGCCATATAAGGCAGGTGAAATCGGCTCGTTTGTTCGTTCCTGTAAGTGTCACAAGTTGAGATTGGTGGCAGGCGAGTCATTCGCAGGCAGTCTCCTTAGTCAGCTTACTGTAGATTTATGTAGTGATTGCGATTTCTTTGTGCCAACTGCCAGCTGCCAACTGTAATTAACCCGCTTCAGCTCTGGCATCTCATCTGATCAGTGTGTAGGCGTCAGTGAGTCCTGCCCCGTTGCATTTCCTTGCTTGTTGCAGTTGATTTAATTTATTTGCTTGCGTATTTAAAACATATTTGCATATTACTCAAATCAACGCAGACAGCGACAATTGAGGCGCGACGTTGTCGCATTTATTATTGTTATTGTTTTTTTTATTTTATAAACTTGGCCTGGCCTTTTTAGGCATGGCCTCAACCACGGCCGCAGCATCTGCTGTCTGCTCCCCCCCGTTGACATATCTTGGCTGAGTTTGGCTCAATCAGTGTCGCGTTTTGCAATTTTATTTGCCACTAACAGCAGCAGCAGCAGTGTCGCTTTCTTTGTCGTAAACTTCTGGAATTCATGCGCAACAGTCGCCTTGTTTATTAACCTTTTCATTTTGCAATAAAAACCCGCTTGCCAAGTGTTTACCAGTACCACCAGATTAATTGCTCAAGCGGCGGCTTGTCTCATTTGCCTCATTACTCATCCGACACCTTGCAACGCGGAAGTATCAACAAAAAAAGCAGCTAACCAATAATCAAAGAAAAAAAAGCCCGACGGAAAACAACTACTGTCTAAATATTAAAAGAAATTGCCAACCATTTAGCAGATAATTAAAAACTGAAATTCCGTTTAAGATGGCATAAATCATCCCAAACATTTTTAATATTATAGGGGTATCAATATTGAATTCAGTATATCGTTTTTAAAAAACATGACAACCAAAAATTTTAAGGAACAAAAAAAGTTTAATCGCTGCGTTTACTGTTTATTTATATTTTATGGATATATGAGTAAGTATCTGAAATACTTTATTTTGTTCACAAAGACAAAGAAAGCTATATTCATTCCAAGAATATGAATACTGAGGAAAATTAAAGATTTTTTCTTCACGTTTTTTGGACTACTAAATTATACACTGTCTTGCCCATTTTGGGTTACAGGGTATATAAATTATATTCAAGTGTCAAAACGTTGCTGCAGCATTTCCGCTATTTATTGAATTTTTGCTGTTGATTGTTTAAATATATTTACAATTTCAATTGTTTAAATGTATTCATTCTGTGCGAGTGTGTGTGCGAGCTGTCAATTGGGCGCACACGCACAGTGTACGCGCCGCGGCGAATTCAGCATGCGGCGATTTGACTTGACTGCCGTTGGGCAAGATCAAACTGTAAACTGGAAATGTGTGCGCAGCAGCGCCGACGGCGTCGATGTCTTAGCAGCGAGCAAGCAACCGCGACAACCGACACTTGTTCGCTGCGGACTTGTCGCACGAAAGCTCAGTCGCAACGACAACTTGCAAGCGAATGGAGGTGCTGGCTTCGGACGACGCCGCCGTGCAGCCTCAACATTAGCAGCAACAATAAATACAACAAACAAACGACAACCAAGTGCGCCTTTATGAAAGAAATGTAAAAAATAGAATACAAAATAGTGTGTTTATAATTTTCAACAAATGCAGCTGTCAAGTGTGCAATATGAGTGTGTGTGTTTAGTGCATATTGAATTAGCTACAACAACAACAGCAAGAACAAAAACAACAATAACAACTCTTGTTTAATGCATCCTGTAAATGAACAACGTGTTTCTTGTTTATCGTTGAGCAATTTCTAATTCATAATGAGAATATATAAATTCATAATTTTTTTCAATGCTGTATGCCAAACACACTTGGTTGGGTTGACTAGCGTTTCGATAAGATAAGACGAAGACGGCGTTTAGACGCCAACCAAATAAATACGTACTAAAAAATATACTGATTATGTATTGTTGTTGGTCTTATCGTAAGCGGACATGTTGATAGTGACTGGTTGCAAAAGGGATTTCCACGCATTTCCGATTTCGAACGAACTCTCTTTGCATTACTCACGGTTCGTTTGCTGTCGTCACTTGAGTCATTAGCCAAGTTAACAACAACCAAAACAGCAGCAGACGGCAGCAGCTGTAGCTGTAGCTGCCGCAACAAGTTGTCAGTTGGTTCAACTTTTGTTGACCCGTTTGCGTTTCCTTTTCTCGAATCAGGTGAAAAAAAATAAATAAAAGAGTAAAAATTGTGAAAACTGGTCTCGGTGGAGAGGACCTGTTGTATATAGCTGTAGCTTGCTGCGCTTGCCACTTTCTACCAAAGTTTTATAAGTTGCATAAAGCCATAAAGCCAAAGAAACTGGTTGGTCTTGACGTTGTCGTCGTCCTATCAATGAACTTGTCAATTGGATTTGTTATATTTGTTGGTTTTTTTGTGTTTTCTGCTGACGCGTTTAGTGGATAGGCAAAATCGCGGCTAGGTTCAGGGTTAGTTTCACAGCTAATTAAATTTTTGCAACGTTGGTTGACATGTGTGCAACAAAACAGCAGCAACAAATGCGGCCAAGCCAAGAAGTCGCACAAATGCAATCGTGGGGCACAGCTCAGCAATTGTGCTCGACGGGGTGATTGGGGTGTGGTGGGGTGGCAGGTTGCGCTCTAAACTAACTGACACGAACAAAATTCATAAGCCAATGAGAACGTGTTAATTACACAGAAAACAAAAAGAAAAAAAACTGCCCGATAATTTATTGAAATGAAATGAGTTAATAGTTGGACGGTACGGGAGGGGTTTGGGTTTGGGTTTGGCGGCTTAGCTTGTGTGTGTGTGTGCACAGCATTGAGAATTCAATTGAAATAAATTGCGGCATCTTAATAATGTTGCAGATACAAAGATAAAGAAAAATAGACGAACAGAATTAAAATTTCGCGCTCGCGTTTAAAGTAAATGAGATTCAAACGTTTAAATTTTAACGCCAACAACAATAATATCAACGTTTGTCAATGCCAGAAACAGCAGCGGCAAAAAGAAACAACAACGATTTGTATTAACAACAACGACGACAACAAGCAAAACGAACAAGCTAACAAAATGCCCATCGTGGGACAGCAATATGCTAACGGCTTCCGTCCGTATAGCTCCTTTCGAGTGCCTCGTGGCAGTTGTGGCTACAACAATAGCAACAACAACAACACAAGTGGCAACGCTGGACAACCCCTAAGTAGCAATGGTGCCAATAGAACAACAGCAAGAACAGCAACAGCAACAAGGACTGCAGCAACAGCTGGCAACAGCAATGGAAAACCCAATGCAGCCTCGAGCTCCACCTGCTCATCATCATCGTCCTCGCTCAATCAGCAGCAGCAGCAGCAGGGCGTTTCGAACGGTTTTACTCGACAGCAGCCCTGGCGCAGCAGCTACTGCAGCAGCAATCGTCACAGATTGCCAGACACACACTTGTCGCCACATCAGCAGCAGCAACAACGGAACGTTAAACCATTAACACCCAAACTAATTAGGCGCATTGAGAACACATGTGCCAACAACGCAACCAGCTCTCGTTATGGCAAACCTCGAGCACCAGCGCCACCTGCAAATCAGCTGCTGCAATCTAGGAAACAGAATCCGGCAACGGGAACACATCAAGCGCCGGCTGCTAATCCTTCACAGAAACGCGCATATCAGGCCACAAATGGCCGTTGCGCCAAGGAGAACTGTCCGGCGACGACGACAACGCGGAATGCACAGCGCTCCAGCAAGAATTATCCAGCGCCGTTGCCGCCACAGCAGCAACAGCGTAAGCAACCCAATGATCTCATAGCTGGGAAAGCCACACCGTTGGCGCAGCGACGACAGCTGCCGGCAACGCCCAAGCTTAGTCTCAGACAGCGTGCCGCGCCAGCTGAGGGCGGTGGCTCATCGACGGGCTCGAGCGATTCGCATGATTCGCCGAAATTGAAGAAGGCCTTCTCCAAGAAGTTTCCACAAGGACTGCCCTTTGAGGATGAGTTCTATGGCCACCGCAATCGATCCTATTCGCAATCCTCAAGCAATTACAGTTTCTACAGTTCGGTGGGTGCGCAAACCACAACACCCCACGACGAAGATGACGATGAGTTCCAGCGCAAACCGGCCACAGATGAGGCCCTCTATGTGGACTTCTCGAAGGTGGTGCACAGCCACAAGCAGCAGCGACAATATGTGCCGGCCAGCTCCTGGATACGCGCCTCGCCCGATCACAACGAGCTGTGCCATCGATCCCCCACTACTAGTCACAATGGTGCTGCTCCACTCCACTCCACTCCAGCCCAGCAGCGACGCAAGAGCGCCAAATATGCGCGCTCCATGCACGAGTACCTCTATAGCGATGATGCGAAAAATACAACGACAACGATGACGAAGCATCGACTCTCGGTGGTGGATGAGCCCGAGGATGGTTACTACAGCTATGCGGCGGGCACACCCGAACCGCAAACGCCTCGAACGGACATTTATGTGGCCGCAGCATCGTGGGCACCCAAGCCGCTCTATCCCGACCGCGTATTGTTGCCAGCTGCCGCTGACAGCAACAACAACTGCAGCAATAACAATAGCAATCTCAGGCATAGTAGACATCAACAGCAGCAAACGCGACGTCGGTCCGAGCACTTGGGGTCCACGACGTGTGAGTATAAGTAAGTATCTCTTAAAATCATCACCGGCAGCAACAGCAGCATAAACTTCAGCTTTAGCATGCGGAAACAGAAGATAGATAGGTAGACTCAAGTACCAGTGGCTGGCTGGTTCTTGCTGCTGCTGACTAAGCGTTCTGTCAGCACTTAAAACTTAAGTCGTTCCTCACATTTGTTGACAACAGCGCGTCGTTCATTCTACGGTTTCGGTCCGTTCAAGATCTCTCTATATGCCAAATTTGGTCAAGCCTGCCGCCCCTACTTATAATACTTAAGGAACGTCGCTCAGCTCATTAAGCAAACTAAGCGCCGCTTTTGAACGGTACGTTTTGGCCAGTGCTTAAAAGCGTTTTAATGTTCTACGTGCCGCCGGCGCAGCTCTTGGCCTTCCACGAGTCTCTGCCTGGAGTGGCACACTTCAACGATCGGTTTGTTCACTTCAATTTTCGGTGGCCTCATTACCAAACGAAATTCGTAGCTAGTCGATCATATGCTGAGAACCCTCTCTATGTTGTAAGGGTTGCAGCAATTTTTGTTGATTTTATGCTTTATTTCCTATTTAAATATTTCTTTCACGAAATTGAAGAGAAATGTGATTTACATAAAGCTTGCTTCAGAACTGTTATATATTATATATAGTTGCCATATACATGGGTTCTGGCAAGTATTTTTATCATATATTCTCCCAATTCAACCACATAAAAGATTGAATATGATATCAACATTTTGTCGAAAACATTCTCAGAAAACAATATCAAATCGGTGCCAAAGAACTGACTGTTGAAAATTGGGTGCTACAGCGATTAGCATACCATATAAATTGTTCTCTCTGAATTAATTTCTGATTATATTAATTCATTCATCATTCAGTCTAACATTCTCAAATTAGGCAAACTGTTTATGAGGCTTAGCATCATTCAAGTAATATTTATCTAGTTCATAATGAAAAAAAGATTTTTAAATATTCTTTACATACTCTCCTATTATATTTCAGTTGAAGTTTAGATAAATATTGGAATATATTTCTAAATCAAATAGTAAACAAAAATGTTCTTGAACTGCTTTCGTTACTTGGGACTATAATCCTTTTGTGTTGTTGACTCGCATTTCAAATATTTGGCCTGCAATTATGTCAGCGCTCGTCCCAGGTCGCTATGTTTTCACTGTTTCGTTTTACCCCCGCCACCGATGGGGAGGGGGATTAAAAGAACAAAGTCTTGGGAGGGGCTCAAATACTTCAGCTATGCCGTAGTCATGGCTTTTGTTTCAGTTGCTTTGTGTACAATTTTGTGCTTCTGTTTTGCTCTCGGTCTCCGAGCTCGGGCTCGTTTATCTGACGTTTATCACGCTCCAAAACAAACCGGACTTGTCTCCGTAGTCCATATACGCTCATAATCGATGCGACTACCGCCGGCAGCAGCAGCAGCAACCGCAACAACAACAAAACAAACAACTAAAGCAACAACAACAACAAGAACAATGAAGTTGACTTGATGTTGTCTTGACTTTTGAGCTCACTATTCTCGAGCAGTTCCGACAACTGCAAGGCAGGCCGAAAATTTACACATGCAACGTTTTAGTGTGTCTGCCCCTCAGGTCTCCCCTACCTTCGTCACCTCCCCTGCATAGAATCGCTGTTTAAACCGCAAATGTTGGAGAAATGTTGTTGCTTATGCGAAATGATTTATATTGGTTTTATTGACTTCCTATAAATGCATTCAGCCAGCCAAAAGGTGATTGACTACAATAACAAAAACGAAAATAATAATAATAATATTATTATGAATGCAATATCGAATAATCGTTGCGATCTGTTTTCGTATACTTCATAAAATTTCATTACTTCCTTTTTCGAGATGTTGTTTTGTGTTAATGTTGATCGAGCTAACGACTGAAAACTGAGGGCAGCAGCGGCCATTTGCCAAATTTTGTTGTGCTTTATTTTTTTTGGCTTGTTGATTTTGGCTAACTGTTTGTTTGTTTTTGTTAACTGTAATGGCCGGCATCGGTCTGTCTGGCTGGCTATCTGGCTGGCTGTTGTGTACATTGTTGAGCATATGGAGTGAGTTGAGGTGTTGTTGTACAAAAAGTGTATAGAGTATACATTACATTACGTTCATTGAACCACGCAAACGCGTACGATCTCTGCTTGTATAATGAACGACTGCATAACTGACAGACGACCGACGACGATCAATTTGGCTGACTCTGACTCAGCGCACTTTTGCTCCTGGACATGATCGAGCTAAGCGGCTGCCCCTGACGCACAAAGCAGCAACCACTTGCCAGTTGCCATATGTCTCCATCTCATTCGCTCTCGCCCTGTTTCTCTATCTCTTTCTTTGTGTTGCTTTATTTGCAGTGCTCGCAATTTGTTTGATCGCTTTTGCTGTCATTGCTTGCTGTTTGCGCAGACGCAACCAACCATTGACCTTGGGCGTTGGGCGAATTCAAAGGCTCGCCGCGACGCCCTCGTTTCGCCGCCCTGTTTGATTTGCATAATGCCGTTACTCATGCGACCAACACGATTTCATTTTTATTTATTATAATATTCATTCTTTGCATCAACTCTTTTTCTTTAAATATTTCTTGTTATTTTTACTTTATCGTATGTAACGGCACTTGGCTTTGTCATTTATGGCCACAACAACAACATTGGCAACAGTTGTTGTCATCACATTTGCTTTTAGCCCAACGACATACGCCAAAAATTCCGGTTTCTCATTATGTTTTACTTAAAAAATACTGACCTCTACTTTAATCAATTTGTATAAAATGAAGCAGAAAAAACATACGTTTAAAAAGATTCTTAAAAGTTATTCAAGTTTTGCCAAGCCGTCAGGGCTGCTTAATTATCTATGCGTTCCGTTCTAAAAAAATCTATAGAAATATACAAAGCAAATAATAATTAATGGTTTCCAAAACTCGACTCAACGTTGAAAATTCAAGCAATTAAACTAAGGGTTGTCTATCTTTAGTTATTGATAGCATCAACTATTAGAATTATGAAGTGTTAAAGTGTAACCGATATCGATATCACTCTAACAAGCTAATTTATGTATGTTGTACAATTTTTTCTGTATAATTGCAATTGATGGTGTGGTGTGTGTGGTTTTTGTTACCATTCCTATGAATAGCTATTGGTTTTTTCCTCTCATATATTTCTTGATTTTTACGCCGCATAAGTCACAGTGACGCATGCGTTCACAGTTCAATGGAAGCACCAAATCGAACAATAATAACAAATTATTAACGCTTTTTATTATGCATTTGTTTTTTGGCTTTTTTGTGGCTGGCGGGACAGAGCAGTGGGTACAACATTTGTACGGTATGCGTTTGGTTAATGTATTTATGGCATTTTCAGGGTCAGCACATATAAATTTCTCGCAACGCAGCAAATGTTTGTCGGCAGCTGCTGGTGGGCTTAAAGTGTCTCAGCACTCAGCTGTGTGGCTGTTGGTTTTGCTCTATGTAAATCATATGAAAAACCGGTTTTCGAATGATTAATTTCATAACTCAAAGAAACAATTCTCACATGTCTCGATCGAAAAAGTCTTCTTAGCGCATTCAAAACGATTTGGCAGTTGCTTAAAGTGCAAGATTGATTTCTCTCGTTCATCTGACAATCTTTACAAATTTGTCATATTCCAAGTTCAAAATTGGTAGTCTGCATTTGCTTGGCCATGTGCACAATTTATTCGTGAACTTGGTCAAGCAAAGTCGTCATTATGAGCATGTATAATTGTGATGCTTGTTTAAGTCAATTGGTTTCGCTGCATAAAAAAAAGAAAAGAAAAGTTAATTAAGCACATAAAACAATCGGCCAAGGCCACAAGAAATCTGGTCAGACCCTTGGCTATTGATGCCAGGCAAATAATAAGTATATGGTATGTCTTCATAAGTACATTCTACGATAACCTGGAAAAGGGGCTGGGCACAGCTTGTGAAAACTCGCAGCTAATTGCGAAAAAAACAACCTTAGAAATCAAAGTCTTTGAACCGGTTACACTTACCCAAGGTTCTGAGGAAATACGGGACTACATATATTTATATATATGGGTGCGACAGTCAATCGGATATTGCTCAATATTATTGCATCATTAAACTGAACGAGACATATCTTATCAAATTTCCAATAGAATGCCATAACTTCTTATTCAAAATCATAAATAGGCATAATGCTGTTTAACATTGATAAATGGGTCACTGATCGCGTTGCTGCCAATAAAAATACTCGTATAGCATGTGAAAACTGAGCAGCAGTGATACGAGTCTATTTTATTGATATATCTTTTAGGTTTGATAATAGAATTCTGTGTACATAGCAACTATATTGTGTTAGTAGTGTAACTGTTTTATCTTATCTTATCTGATATAAAACACTTCTTCTGATTTTCTTCATATCTGAGTATCTTCGTTCGTTTACAGTTTTATGAGTATTTCTCACCATTGAACTCGTTTCATATGATTTTTTTTCTTTTTTGTATTTTTGTTCTTGTTGAATATAGGTAAAATTCAGTCACAAATGTATAAGTAAAATTCAGTTGTCTTGGCAATTATCTTAGACAACACCACCCAAATCGGGCAGCTACTTAATGAGGCTTGGATTGGGTTTCGTGTGTTGCAAGTGTGAACAGTTTGGCATGGCCAAAACCGAGCTTATCATCATTAATATCCAATTAGAGCTTGCCATAAATGTTGCTCTTATTTGCACGCGCCGCGTCATTATTCAAAATCCAGACCAGAAATACAATGCTTCGGAATATGTTTGGCAAAGCGGCTTTAACGGGGGTAGATCGAGAATAAGCCAAACATAAAGATGAAGAAATTAACAGCAGTTTGTTAGCATCAAACTGTTAGTTTCAAAATTGGTTGAGTTCTCAAACTTGATCGCAATTACAACATGCTTAACGGGGGTCTGTTAACTACAAGAAACAATCTGTTAACATATCAGTGGGCAGCAGCTGCTAAAAATCGATTTGCTTATTTGTAATATAGTATCTTTACTACTTATGTAATTGCAAGATGAATGTGTAGCATTTAAGTGCCGAATACTTATTGAGCTACTCTCGATTGAATATTGCTCTTATTAACTACCGCATAGCCATATAAGAGGCGTTTGCTTCTGCTGCTGCTGCTGCTGCGACCAGACGCTAAGCAAAGATCTTTTGTTATTCGGCGGATGTTGGCCGAGAGCCAAAAAGCCAAGAGATTTGAACCTACATACAAAACCGGGCGCTGACTTCTTGACGGTTGCTCAAGCTGGCTTGAAGTGAGCGCAGGCGTTGAATTTTTTTTTTTTCAGCTTTTATTTTTTTTTTTTTTATGTATCTATGCGATTACATGTGTATTTGTGTGTGTGTGTTAGTATATCGGTGTGTGTGTGCGAGAGTGTAACGTACTTGTAGTCAAAGTCACTTTCAGCTTCGTTGCGTTCTCATAATTTTTGTGACCAAATTTAGAGGCGCTCTTGCTAGCTAGCAGCTCATGTGGGCGCATATAAGCCGAAACCCAAATCAAATGATTTTTTGTTGTCATATTTCGATTGTATCTAAAAAAAATTATATAAACTCTTGAGAGCAGCTGTTTTAGCTGTATGTTTACCTTATTAGCATACGATCTTGTCTTCAGTTCTTGGCGGCAGCGCCTGCCTAGGTCAGTTATCGCCGCTTGGATCAGATCGTATCAGATCGGTCTTGTGATTCATGCTGAGATCTTGGGCTGCATGGCGGCCACTGACTTGACTGCCGTCTACCCACCCGCATGTGGAGAGCTCGCTTGGGCGTGTCTATATCGGTTTCGCTGTGTGTACCTACGAGTGTATGTGTTTGTGTGTGAGAGTTCCATTGATGTAATATAGCTACCGTTGCTGTTATTGACACAGTTTCTGGCCTCGCATTTTGTTGCCTCTGCTGTCTGCCTGCCTGCCTGCCTTTGGGGTTAAGCTTAGTACTTTAAGCTGTTTTTTTTCTATTGGGGATTTGTGTGTCGTGTCATAGGCCTTGCCACTTGGCTTTTCAGTCTTGCGACGTACTCTCAAAGGCATGTTGCTTACTGGTGGGCAGACAGCCAACCAACCAGCCATCCGGCCAAGTTGATTAACTTGATTGGTAACGCAAATTCGCATATTCGCCAACTCACACACACACACCGACAGAGGTTCGCTCACCGGGTCTGGCCCAAGAACCCGACGGGAGGGGGACAAGACAGCAGTCAGCTTAGTGCTGTTAAGTAGCTTTCCATGTCTCGACTCCATTTACTGTCCAATTCTCTTGGCTGGCCACATTTTGTGCTGTGCATGTGGCAAATAATTCGACAGTTTTGGCTGGGCGTTACGTCAAGGACGGCCATTCATCTGTTGTCTGTCGGATATGAATGTACATGCATACATACATACATAAAGTATTAAGTAATTGGTAATCTGTTGAACTCGTTTATTAATTCACCTCTCTCTTTCTCCCTCTCTCTCTGTCTCTGTTTTTATTTCTCGGCTTATAGTTTTGATGACAGCCTCTCGTCTTCGCGACGCCGCAAGGAGCGTTCGAAGCGCTCGCATCGTAAATCGCCTGCAACTGGGCGTCGGCAGCACAAGTACCGTTACAGGGATGAGGCCTCACACTCGAGCTCACGGCGCCGTCATCGCGATCGGCCCAAGGATGAGCGCGACAGCGGGCGCAACAATCGCCAATCGCAAGCTAAGGTAAAAACTTTTCATTTTCTAAATATACCTCAATCAAAATGAAACGAACGATTTACGCATCAACAATAATGAAATTATCACACACGAAATCAATACAAAACAAAAAAAAAAAAAAGAAAAACAATTATGGTAAAAGGAAAATTAGCCAATTTTCATAAGCATAAAAGCTTGTCAATTTGCTGGCTAAACTATTATACTATATAAGTGAAATCGATCAAGTTTTCTTAGTATACACAATATCTATGTATTTCTTTAGCATCTGGCATAAGCTCAATGCTTGCCAATTTTTGTGTTTTTTTTTTTTTTTTGTGTGTCGCGCTTTTCAATCAGTTATCAAATCACTGCCCCGACGTGATGCTGTTTTTCAAGCGCTATTTGGAAAAGTCCCAACTGACTGCCCAAGAGTTTGAGAACTCCCAAATTCCGTGCTATATTAAAATGCGTCAGTTGCCGGCACCACGACGCATAGATCATTATCGCGATCTGTTGCTGGAGTGTTCATCGCTACGCTTTACGCCGTACACGGAGGAGGATTGGATTGTGGTCGAGTATTTTGCCGATCACGATAGCGACTATCTTGTAAGCAGTCACTAATCATCAAATCTATTTCACCACCTGCCCAAAAGCGATCTGTTTCAATGTCTCGTGATTGTATTGCACTCACCTGTACCTTGTGACGTTTGTTTCTATTTAGTCTGCTTCTTTTTAGTGCCTTTTCTATTTTGACTTTTAATCATAGGTAAAACACAAATATAGATGTACTTGTACTTGTACACTATATTCTAGTTGATGCTCTCTGAGAGCCATTGCACTCACGCATCACTTGAGGCTTATCATTTGCTTCGCTGTGCTTATTTTGTGATTAAATTGTAATCAGAAATGGGAAAGTGAATGGCTAAATATAATCAATTTGAACTTTCTTTGTGGATCCACTTCCAACTTGTTGCTGCAACTAAATTGAAACTCTTTTGCTGGGGTGACTAATGATATGAAATTGTTTTCTGTATGTATTACAAACTTAATCTACTCGTCAACAAATGTATCTGTGTTTAATTTTATTAAACACAACAATTTCGAGTAGTTCAAGGTGCTGATAACTCTTTTAATATTGAGAGCATGTGATAAGAAGCTCAAATAAACTATCAAGTTTCAAACGTCAAATAGGGCGCTCAAATAATACATGTATCTGAACCTCAACATCTATAGTGTTCGCAGAGTTAAGATTCGTTTATTTTGTCGGTTCCCCATGGTGTTGCCTGATACAGATAATCTGCAGAATTAATTGCGCTGCCCTCGGTATGCCGCTGCTGTCCTCGTTTTTTTTATATGTTCAATTGATCATTTGACATTAACATGTTGACTCACGACGGGCGGCAGTCAGTGGCCATTGTGAAGGCAATTGAGTGGTTCGAGCACACACAATTTTCGACTGTCGCGTAGAGAAGCGCGCTCGTCAAGATTCAGTACTTTCGGCAATTGGAGCAGCAGCAGTTCAAGCGGCATGCGCAAGAGACGGCGCCAACTTCAAGTGACAACAACCACAATGAGCAGAACTGGAACGGAGGCGAGGAGTTCGAGGATGATGGCGATAAGGCGCAGGTCACCCCTTGCTTGCTATTAAAGCGGCAACGTAATCTATTCGATTTGGTTGCACTGTGCGATATGCCCGTCAATCGTTACGCCGGCGACAATTGGATTGTCGAGGAGTACTTTGTCGATCATGACGATGACTATCTAGTGAGTGTGCAAATGAGAGCGACTCTCTCTACCTCTCTCTCTCTCAGTCTCTCGCTCCCTTTAAATGGTTTGCATGATGCCTGCCCTACACATACCGCCTCCCCATCACACACACTAACTCTCTCCCAGTCCACCTCAGTCTCTCGCTCTCTCTCTCGCTCTGTTTAGAGAGATGTTCAGTGTTTTGCGCCTGTCCGTCGACAGCTGATCGCATTGCGCGCGCAGCTGCTCCACCTAGCGCCTCTGTTTGCCATTTGCTCAGCAAGCGCTTTTCGCCGTCGCCATTGGGGAAAATTAAAAATACCACAGATGAAAAATCTACTTCTCGCTCGGGATGATTTTTTCTTTTCTTCTTTTTTGTCGGTTGAGCATTTTCCAAATCTGAAACTGAAACAGAAACAGATTCAAATCTTCGTTTGTCGGTTGTGTATCGTTGCCCATCGCCCGTCGGTTCGTTGTGGCCTTTAGCTAACGTGTAACGGTACGTGTTCTACACGCGTCTCCTCCTCTCTTTCGCTCTCTCTTTCTTTCTCTCTCTCTCTCCTTTTCATTTCTCTGCTACTATCTCTCTCTGGCTCACTAACTGTTGCTACTGCTGTCGCGAATTTGTTTATAATTTCATGTGTGTTCCGTGTGTGCTGTGTGCTGTGCATGTGTGTGTTTAGTATAGGGAAAATCGTCGAAATACAAATGTAGCGATTACTTCACATGAATAATGTCGAATGAAAACGCATTTGGCTTTGACCAAAACCAAAAGATAAATGCATAGAAAATACATTTAAAACTAAAAAACATTAAAAAACCTAAATCAACTGTTAAGCATTAGGTGTGACATAATCAGACCATCCAACAAATTAAAAAAAAATAACAACGAAAATTTAAGTGCTTTAAAAATAAAATCGAACCAGCAAGCACAGGCGACAACAACGTAAACTACAAAAGTGCCGCAAACAAGTACTGCACAATACTTGTGCAAATTCACAACATTGTCTCCACCAAACGATGCAAAAATTTCGAAATTGTATTTTAATGTTCGCAGCGCGCAGCCAAATAAAAAATAAAATCAGGTGTATAAAAACTTAATTTGGAGCCTGAACTTTGCACTTTTTCGTGTAGATAGATTTGGCCGCAAGAAAGATACAAACACATTTATGTTCGATAGCCAGCAATTGGGCAGATGGGAAAAAGAGGAAGAGCAACAGTCAACGCACACAGCGGCCAAGCAAATCAAAACAAAAACTGAAAACTGAAAACTAACAAACAGCGTCAGCAACATACAAGAACAACACCAACACAAACAACAAGAACAACAACAACTTATGACTTACACAAATGGAAGCACCACACACGCGTTAAATATATATACTAAATATATACATATGTATATGTGGTTGTATATGTGCATCAGAGATCACCAGGGATTATTCATCAGACAGAAGCAGCAGCAGCAACAACAACAGCTAGCGGGTAGTTCCATCGTTGTGATCTTTGATGCTGCCTCTTCTTCTCGCTGAACAATTTTCTTTAGTTATTTTTGTAATGTTTGGATTTATTTTTGGTACGCGCGTTTATTTCCACAAAAACCGCAAAAAGTCAAGCACATATTGCCCATATAAGAAATGAGACAGCTATAGGGAGGAGGTAACGTTTTTTTTCTTTCTTGTTTTTCGATTTTGACAACGTAATGTGTGTGTGTCGGTGTGTGTGTAATGTTTAGATTTGACAAGCAAAAATCTGCAAAACGTGCTACAGTAAAATCTTTCTAAAAACATGAAAATTTCAAATCAGAAAAACCTACAATTTATAAAATTCAATTTAAAATATTTGTTTTTTATTTTTGGAAAAGTTTAAAAGAAATATGAAAAAAAAAACGCCATTATATTTTATGCACAGAAATGATGAAATGAGTTAAACTTTCAAATAAATCTTAGATATAATTATTTGTTTATTGCGGCAGGTTTCACTGTACAGCGAACACACACATGTACACGTGTCTATATATTTACATATGTAGCACGTAGAATACACGACTACTGCGCCAATTTACGTGCGTTGTCGTCTTTTTCATTTTTTTTTTTTTGTTAAAAATAAAAACAGATTTTGTACCGAACTGAGAGCACACTCTTGGCAGGCGAACAGGCCAGGCAGACAGGCAACTAGCAAAATAAACTATATATATATATATATATATATATATATATATATATATATGTATGCCAAACATGTATGTATGTATGTATATGCAAACATACATATAGAAATCATGTACTTCCCATATATATGTACATAGATATATCACAGGCAGGGCCGTCACTCAATTGGACATATACATACTACATGCAGAGTCGCCCAATCGCCCTGTTATCTCTCCAGCGTTCTCTCCTACGCTCATCCCATATATAGGGCAAGGTGTAGGCTTCGTGTGGTGGTGGGAGCATTGTCGGGTGCTGCAGGCATGTTAACCAGGAATTGGCGGGAGGTTGATCTGCTTCTAGGGGGGAAATGGCGCCCGGATCAATGAGCTCATTGCTGTTTACGATATGTGATTTGTTTTCTGTATGTCGAGTGCTCAATATGCCACACGATTTCAGGTATATGCATCGCTTACATATAATTTATGTGTACATACATACAGACATACATATATCTGCTTGTACTTGTAGCGCGATGGGCGCCATTGACATGGGAGGAAAAGTGTTTTTTTTTATTAGTTTGTTTTCCTTTTGGCTTTTTGTTGTTGGCAAGTCGCTGATCAATTAATAAGCCACATCGAAACAAAACGACAAATAGCATTTGCCAAAATGCCAATGAGGTATTGACATTGAGAGTCACTTCCTCCCTAACCACCGAATCACGGATCTATCGTATCGACGATCTTCGATCTTAACAGGGCTATCTATCGAGCAGGTTTCTTTATTGCAAACGCCAGCAGCTTCGCGAGTCGCGTCGAGCAAGTCGAACCCAACGCAATTAACATTTGAATATTATATTCGCCAGTGAAAAGTTAGATAACAGATTCACACCGATACCCTACCAGTCCGTCCATAAACCCAACACAAATATATCGCGTATTCTGCAATCGACCGCGATGTCCGACGAACTAAGCGAACTGATCGCACTCAGCTGCCCGGATCTCACTGCTCGACCCGAGGGCACTCTCGATATCCAGCGTCGCCTCAGCATCAAACAAATGACAGCCACGGAGCTAACCAATCTGCGTGCTGCAGCAGCTGCCGAGGCTGAGGCCGAGGCGCAGGCTCGAATCCAAGCCGAGGCCAAGGCGCGTGCTCTGGCCGAGGCGCGGGCCCGAGTGACCGCCGAGATTGAGGCCGCCAAGGCGCGTGCTCTGGCCGAGCAGCAGGCTCGCGTGGCCGCCGAAGTTGTGGCCAGAGCATGCGAACTTGCCGAATACGAAGCCCAGGAGCAGCTGCAGCGCATCGCGGAGCAACAGCGTAATTTGCAGGAGGAGCAACAAAGAAAAAAAGAGGTAACGCGTGATCCTCCCATTTCGCTGCCCAACATTCTGGACGATGCCATGGAAATGCATTTGCTAAACGCTAGCGAATGCAATCCCTCCGTCTCTGGCCAATGCACGTCGCCCCCCAAAACCAAGACCAAAGCGCAACTGGCCGACTCCATTGAGTTGCTGCGCATGCAGCGGGCAGCTCGAGACGCCCGGTCCCAGCATTGCAGTCGGGAGCGCAGCATATCGCCAGCGGCGCGACATCATGAGAGAAGCGCTGCACCTGAACGCCTGCGCAGCTCCAGCATTAGCAGCATTGATTCTGCCCGTGCCAGTGGAAGTGGAAGTGTCAGCGTTAGCGTTAGTCGTCGTGGCAGCACCGCCAGCGCCATGAGCAGTGATCCCGCAGCGGATCTGACAGCACTACCCAAGTTTCCGCTGTCGAAGACGGTGTCCGCTCCGGTCATAAACACTCGTCGCAGCAGTCTAACAGCACTATTTCCGGGTCCATCGCCGCTTGTGGCTCCGGAGCCAACGCTGCACACCAATCCAGATATGGCGCCAGTAGCGGACACACCAAGGCCGGGCAGTCACGAGGATGGATATCGTGATATACCCAGTGGTAAAATGCTGCATCGCACAAAGACCCCACCGCCAGTTGGTGCCAGTTTGGGCGTGTGCCTCAAACGGGTCGCGGCGCCCAGCGGCTCGATCACCATCAAGCCCAAGGAGCCGAATATGCTGGGCGTGGTGTTGCGCCGGGTCGAAAAGAAGACAGTGCCATACAAGAGCATTCTGGATGATGACAAACCATTATATCATCTGTCCATTGTGCGCAGCGATCACAAGGAATACAAGCCAGCGCCAAAGCCGATACCGAAGCCCGCACCGCCGGTGGTTAAGCCGTCGCCGGGCGGCATCCTAACTGGGCCGCAGGTGGGGCGTACCGTCAACCGTCCGGTTGTGTTGCCTGCTAAGCCGCAACGGCCACAAATAGGTGTGCCCATAACCATTACGAAAATCGAGGGTGATAAGATAATTATAATCAAAAAGATTATTGTGCCGAAGAACAGTAAGATACCGGAACAGTATCTGCAGGTTGGTTGTCTGTATGGTGTACGGTGTACGGTGTCTCTGGTGTCTGGTGAATCTGTTGTCCAGTTCTTCGTTTAGTGTCAGTGGGTGTATCCTACTCAATATATTCCCCCTCTCTCTGTGTTCTGGAATTGTTTTTGAATTTGCCTCGTTTTTGCTGCTGCATTCGATTTTATTATCGTTAAACAATCACATCAAATACAAAGAACGCACACACACACACACACATATATATATATATATATATATATATATATATATACACTTCGTATGCTGTCTGATTATTGCATTGTTTATAGAGAAGTCTGCTTTTTAATAAAAAAAAAACTCGCCTCGCAAATTCCATCTCAGCTTTATTAAACGTTTATATTGTAACGGAAATCGTTTTGTGATACGAGTTTGGCATTGTTTTTGAGCGTAACTAAAACAGGTCTTAGATTTAGAATGAGTTCTCGCGAGTAAAGTAATGGAAATTATTCGGAGTTAGGGATTTGACATTGCTTTAGGTGGAACTGTGTACTAGGACTAGTTGTTGTTGGCTTGTGGTACTAGTACACAGCTCCTGCTTTCTGCTCCGCAGTTGCGCGTGCTCCTCTCCAGTTGCTTAAATGAGTCAAGATGCTGGCAAGGCCAACGCCATCAAATCAACTCAGTCGGAGGCACCAAATGCTGTGTGCCCCGCCAGCAGCACCGCCGCAATGAGACCAAGTGAAGAATCATTCGCGTCGTCATCGTCGCCAAATATTATGCAGAAACCAACGCCGCCGCCCGCGAGCGGACAGCAGTCTTTCTTTCATGTCGTTTCGCCGCAGTTCGCGTCCGTATTCTCCTCTAGTTTGCCGGAAACGAAGTGCGCGGTTCGTTCGCCCATCTCGTCGCCGTTGGCATTGCGGAAGAATCGGCCGCTGTTGCCGGCAAGTCCCAAGTCGACACCGCCGCTGCCACGCAAACATCATCCGATGGCGTACAATGCGGCCACAGGCGCCATCACAACGCCATCGCGTACAATGGCCACCATTGCGAGCAGTCCCGCCTCGAGTATATCGCTGTCGTCCTGCAGTACGCCATCCTCGTCACCGCCGCCGCCAGTGCCATGTCGCGCACCCAAGCAGAAGCCAAACTCCAACGCTAAGATTCCCGGTGAGATCAATCTGGATAAGCTGCTGCAGCAGCAGCAACAATTGGAGGAGAAATCGGCAGCGGCCACCAGCAGTGCTAAGCAGGATGCTAATTTCTATGATGCTGAGATCGAGATGATGAATAAGTATTTGAAGAGTTTGCCCGACTATAGTGAATTAGATCGCAAACTGCATCAGGAGTTCCAGGAATGCGAGGATCTCTATGATCGGCTTAAGCGTCAGCAGCAGCAGCAGCCATTAACCAAATCCAATTCGCATCAATCAATGCCGCTGAAGACGTCGCATCCCGCCCTGTCGAGCGCTGCCAGCACTGGCCTCTCCAAATCGTCGTCCATCAATTTTGCCAACAATCTGACATCGAATCGAGCACCTCGCCTCGCCTATCCCTCAATATTTGCCCAGCCGAGCGGCAGTGAGCTACCCAAGCTGCAGCGCAGCATATCTAGCTCCAATATGCCAATGGGCACGCCCAATTCCGGTCCGCTGCGTCCACTGGACCACCAGAAGGATAACCTGATGAGCGACTCGAATTTGTCGCTCAACAAACAGCTTATGAACGATTTCTGGAGCGAGAATCTCTGCAGCTCGCAGAAGCGCCAGACGCCAAAGCGCACCTTCTGGAACTATGAGAAGATCTGCGGTGCACAGCTGGGCGATGCTGGACAGCCCTTCAAGGTGGACGCGAAGACGGCCAAAAAGCTGGCCATCTTTGATCCCACTGTAGCCGAGGCGGCACAGAAAGAGTTGCAGAAACAGCTGCCGCAGGCGGCACAGCAATCGCTGCCGTCGAGCCATCGCCTACAGAAGAACGCCTCGTTGTCGCATTTGGATCTCAAGGTCAGACAGGCCGTGACCAAGGATGATCTGTACAAGCTCATCGTATGCAACGAACAATCGCCCACGTCGCCATTCAGCAGTCGAGTGCCCGTCAAGCAACCACAGCAGCCACAACAGCACCAGCAACTACAGCAACAACAACAACAGCCAGTGGCAGCAAATGCCACTCAGTTGCTCAACAAAAGCGTCTCCATGACGCATGTGCCTGGAGGTGGCAGTCAGGCGGCAACGCCGCTTTTGCGCAGTTCCAGTCGCACACACATACCCTGCTACATGAAACATCTGCCATCGCTAACGCGCAGCACATCCAACTCGGCTATATTGCTGCCCACAACAACACCGACAACGGCAACAGCACCAACAGCAACGCAGCCGCCAGCCCGCAAGGAGCCACTGCCACTAAAGCAACAGCCGTCCGCTGTAAACAGTAAACCAAATGCAGGTGTACTTAAAAGCTCCAGCAGTTCCTGTGTACCATCGCCGCGATGCGCTGCCGCACTCTTTCGCCGACCCACAGAAACGACAGGCAAACAAACAGTCACTGCAGCTACAAAAGCACAAGTTCCTCCTCCACCTCAGGCCGAATCGTCCAAGGAGTGTGCCTCTTTGGAACGTAAGTCGGAGAAGAGCAACAGCACTGTGAGCAGCAGTAGCTTCACTGTAACCAATTGCTGTACCACGCATTTGCCGCAGCTGTCCAAGTTTACTTCATCCTTTCACATACCCTCAACAGTAGCGACAACTGCAACAGCAGCGTCGCAGCAGCAACAGCAACCAATTGCCAACTCGGATCAGCCAACTACAACTGCATCAACAACGACAACAGCAGCATCATCATCATCAGCAATAGCATCAGCAACAACGGCATCATCCTCATCAACGTCATCAGCAGCGACGAAGCGTCAAAAAGATGTCGACAACAAGCAAGAAAAATGTCTGAATGACATGCTAAAGCTAAAGAGCAACAACAACAGTGGAATTATGTCACAGTCGCTGACAGTTGAGCACAAAGAAGACGTTGCAGCAGCTAGCAGTAGCGGTGGCGTTAAATTTACAACCGAATCGCAAATACCCGTGCCAGTGCAGCTCTACGATCCGCAGAAGCCGCTGTTGCAGCAGCAGCAGCAGAGGATGGCATATCCAATTGGCAAGTCCAATTCTACCTCTCAGCTGCCCATGGGCTATCAGCGACTGCTGCAACAGCAGCAACAACAACAGCAACAACAACAGCAACAACAGCAGCACCATCAACGACATCAACAACAGCAACATCAGCAGCAGCAACAACAACAACAACATTATCCTCAGCAAAAGCGACCATTTTTAAATTGGAACTCGTTTGCCTGCTCGGCTATGAATGGCAGCATCGATCCCTTCCAGCAACATCCGCACAAGCTGCAGCAATCCTATTCCTCTTCGCATGTGGCCAAGCAGGCGCCGAAATCCAGCAACGGCCTGGCCATGTTCATGCAAAAGAACACCAACAAGGAAAACAAATTTGGCCAACCACTGCATCAACAGCAGCAGCAGCAGCAGTTGCCAGCTGGCATGGCACCTCAGATGTATGGCAACAGTTATCAGGCTATGATTAATACAAAGCCAACTTATCAACGCGTCGGTGGTGGTGGTGCACCGCTGACCCACTCGGCATCCTTTAGCTCCGCACAGCGGCCAAGTATAATGCAACCGCAGCAGCATAACTTTGGTCTGGGCATGATGAGTCGCAACTATTACAATCTGCCCAAGCAACAGCAGCAGCAACAACCACAGCAACATATGCAGCAGCAACCGGCACCGCATGAGCGTAAGCCACTGCAGACCTTCGATCCATATGCATACCTCAAGCCCAGCCAGAGTCAGGTGGTGCACCCGGTCAAGTACCAAGCCCAGACGCAACCACATCCGCATACGCAGTTTCACAACGCTTCCGGCGCTGGTGGTCCCGCGCTTCAATACGATCCAAATACAAATACGCAATTGTTTTATGGACCACTGCCGCCTTCATCGTCAACGGGCATGCAACCACAGGCAGCGCAACAGCAGCAACAGCAACAACAACAGCAACAGTCACTACAACAAAGCAATTCTGTCATATTCAGCCACTCAAAACAACACTTACACCAGCAACAGCAACAACAACAACAGCAGCAGCAACAACAACAAAATGAAATGTCCAAGTCCGCTTTGGGCCTGCATTTCATCGAGGTAGATTCGATGCGCAACAATATTTTTTTTTTTAATTTTTGTCATGCGTTTGTTTATTGTTTGTTTGTTGCACATGTGTCCGGAATGCTGACACGTTTTACTTACTACTGCTAACTCTAACAAGCCCATTACAAACGATTCCATCCCATGCTCGGAGGCAACTCAGCCTCTCAAAATAGACGCGCTGACTCATTGGCAATCCAAAAGGCCACCGCGCTCATTACTTTTGGCCTCTTCGCGCTCTTCTTGTTGTTAAGTAGTTGTTCATTGTGGGGGCCAAATACATAATTTGTGGAGCGCACTTCCTGTGCGAAAAATGGCCCTACTCTCACCTTCTTCTATCGCCTTGCGTTCCATTGTCGCCGCTCTCTCTCTCTATCTCTCTCGCTGTCTTACACATGTGGCCTCTCTCGTCAGACTCTTGCACTTGTCTCGACGGCGACAGCGTTGCACAATCGACTAAAGCAGAAAAAAAAAATTAATTAAAAACAAAACACCAAACCGAAATTCAATGTCAATTTTGTGGTTCGCTAAAAATAGTTTTACACTTAATTTATGTTGTTTACTTAGTGCAAACACTTAAAAACAGTTCAAATTAATTTCTTTTTAAAGTTCCACAAAAATCGTATTAAATTTAACGCCTGCTACTGATTTTTGTTTAAATATTGCCAAATTGCTATTTATAATTTAAATATGTAACTCGGCATAAAACAACACACGAAACGTTTAACAATCGGCAATTGCTTGCCTTAGAATATGTAACAACAAAAACATAAAGCATACTTATAGCGCTTCTCTGAACTGTACAGTGAAACATATATAGACAAGCCCAACGAATTCTGATTGCTCTTTCTCACTGTTGAACTTAATGGGCTTTAAGATGGGTTCTGATTTATATATTTATGGGCAATTGGTTCATTCAATTTTGAAAAATTAACATTATAATTACATAAACATAGTTTGAATATCGAATGTTTTTAAGATTCATTTATTTTTTTTACTCTGCAATGAAAGTTAAGATTATTTATAATTTCCTAAGAAGAAACTCTCCAATATTTATTATATCTAGTTGTGGTAGCTCTTTTTCAATAGAGTACCAAAATTTTTGGCATAGAGTATTTTTGAAACATATTTGAGCTATTTGACGTAGGCTTTTCTGCCTTGCTCCGTCTGCTTGTGGTTAAGTTTTTTTTTTTTTTTTTTTGCTACCTAGCAAACAATAATAGAAACAGGCCGCAAACGAAGGCGGCAACTGTGCAGCAGCAGCAGCAGCATCATCAGCAGCAGCAGCAGCAGCATCATCAGCAGCAGCAGCTGAGACTGCGGCAGCATCAACATCATCATCAGCTCTCCCGCAGTGGGTACAAGCAAGCGCCCGGTTCAGAGATCGAAACGGAGCGTGTTCTATGTTTCGCCCTGAGCACACACTCGCCAGCTACTTTGGCGCTGTCGTCGTTGCGATATTTTTCAATTTTTATAATTAGTATTTGTGGCGTGCGCTTTCGTAAATGTTGCGCTGATTTCGGATTGTTTTCTGTTTTCTTGAAAACGCAAAGACGCGCTGCTTGAACGAAAGAAAATAATAAGAATCCCAAAAATCGTCAAAATAAGAAGGAAAAAAATCGCGAATATTTCAACTGCCAGCTGGTAAATGGCTCTAAGTGCGTGTAATTCAGGAATCAAAAATTGCAATACCAAGTTGAAAAATGCATTGAAATAATCGCAAAATTGAAGCTGAAATAATAATTAAATTCGATTTGGAATCGCAATCGCAATCGAAATTGTCGCTGCTTCTGTTGTGTGTCTATTTCTGTCGAATAGCTGCCAAATATCGTACAATTTCAATTATTTTTACAACACATGAATACGCTCTTTATATGTAAATACGTATATTCTATTATACTATACTTAACTTAACTTATACAGTACAATACATTTTATTTTGCCACGACAACGACGACGAGTAAATGCCAAAAACAAAACCCCTGCCAGTAGCAGCAGCAGCAGCAAAAATCGAATATTTTAGTACATCCAATGAAATAGATCAAGTCAGAGGAGGAACTCAACTCGCCCGCTATATAAATACTACGAATCATTATCCCGATCAGTCCTTCTCGCCACTTCCACATGTTGTGCCGCTCACATGCGTCAATTAATACATACATATATGTATATAATTAGTATTATCGGATTTTCGTCATAGCGCGAAAAAAAAGAAAAAAAAACTAAAATAAAAAAAACAAGTAAAAAAAGATAACAAATCCCACGCGCAAAAAAATGGCTACATTTTTAAGTCGTTTCCATCGGGAAAAAAGCGAAAAGATTTTGCCAAAAGCTGTGAATGTTGAAAGCGGCAGCAAGAAAACAGCTGATTTAGAGACGGCGACGTCGACTGCGACGCCGACAGTAACGGCAGCAGCAGCAGCAGCAACTCAGTCGCGGCCACAGCGACGCTACATGCGCAGCGCGACGGCGGCAAGCGTTACGCAGCTGCTCTCTGAAAGCTGCAACAGTTTGCTGCAGCGCTTTCGACGCAATCCGAGCGAACGACCTGATAACAAACAGCAGCAGCAGCAACAACAACAGCAGCAGCAGCGTAATCGGTAATCGATGCAGAAGAAATGAAGCAAATGAATTACATATATACACACACACTACACACATACACGTATAAATTATTTTTAATTTTACGGTGGTTTTTTGGTCTTCTCTTCTTTAATGTTGCCGCATTTCGTCAAACAACAAAAACTCGGTCAAAATGTTGCCAGACGCGTCGCAGCTCTCATCATTTATTTTATTTTCATTTGATTTCTTTTTATTTTTGTATTTTTTTCGTTAATTTAAGTATGTAATTTGCCCCATTGCCGTTTGCCGTTAGTTGCAGCGCAGCTACGCGCTGCTTCGTTCCCCAAAACGCGTTCTACTCGTCGGCAAGGGGCCAATTATGTAAACATCGAGTCGCGTCGAACTTTATTTTCTTGGTGCAGAAGTGTGAAAATATTATTTTTTTTTTTGTATGCTGTGGAAAATTGTCAAGAGTCTTGTGTTAATTGTTCATTTGTGGTTATTACGGTCTGGACTGGAGTGTCCAGTCGAACAATAGCCAATAAAGAATGAGGAAGGCGACTGAGAGATGATTGTAAAGTTGCCATTAAGACAATCAATTCAACTGCAATCATTTACATAAGAAGAGTCAGTCAGTCTGTCATTCAACAAATGAGAGAACGATCAGTAATTCTAATTGGGTTGCTGCACACAAATTACAAGTTTCGTTTTCAATTCATTTATGTTTTCTAGGTCTTTTACCTAGCCCAATGCCAACTATCATACATACACCTCAAGTTTATATACACAATATGTACTTATTTTTGCATATAATTAATTTATGACTGTGTAATTAAAAGTTGTAATTGAAAAGTTTTTCATTAAAAATTGCAGATGATGTTAATAAAGCTTTTCAAAGAGCTTTCAAGTTTGCCAGCCCAGAGTCGGTCGAATCTCTTTTGTGTGCTTAGAATTAAATTCTTCCTTCTCAGAGTGAAAGATCGATGCCATTATTTCTCTCTCTCTCTCTCTCTTTCTCTGTGTCGCTCTCTTTAGATCTCTGTGGTTTTAGTGCATTTGCTCTGTGGTATTTATTTTTACTGCGCGGCATTCTTAAAATACATAAAACGTAATTGTTTCGCCTTTACGACTTTGTTCTTTTTGTTTTTGTTGACGAAGAGTTCAAGGCTTTTCCTCCAAGCATTTTACCGACAGACGAGCAGACTTTCGATCGTTTCCTTGTTTTATAAAATGACGGAAACGAAAAGCTCTGCGTTCTGCGCTCATTCCATGAGTTCACCAAATGCATTTTAAGGAGAAGCGATTAACAGAAGAATTCATTTTAATACACCCACTCACTCTTACCACTCTCTCTCTCTCACTTTCTCTATTTCTGTGTGTGTGTGTGTGTGTGTTCTCTTTGTCTACCTCGCACAGCTGCTTCGTCTGCTACTGGGCAAGTGCGCAATATTTTCACACTTTTTCACAAAAATAAAAACGATTCCTCAATATTTTTGTATGGCCGCGGTACAATTTTCCTATATTTTCCTATACGTCCAATGTTGTTGTGCGTCTCTGCGCATTTTCGTCGTCGCACGAATTTCGATCGAATTTTCCTCAGTTATTATTTGGTCCGTGTCGTGGCAACGCGCGTTCGTCGCGATTCAGTCGCGTGGAAAATACCAAATGCCAAAATATACACCCACAACAATCGACACAATTGAAAAGAAAGAATTAGGGAAAGCTTTAAGTGCGTCATAAGCAATTCTTTATTTTGTTTTGGGCTCTTATAGTGAAGCGGCCATAGCCGAGGATAACACCACCACCACCAGCAGCAACAGCAGCAGCAGCAAAACCAACAATAAAGATTGCAACGATATCAGACGCAGTGGCTCCAAAACCCCAACGAATGACAATAGCAACAAGACAATCAGCAAAAACAAAAGTAATCCAGCAAAACAACAAAAACGTCGTCGCAGCTCGGAAAAGACTTCCAGCGGTCGAAGACGCTCGGAAGCGGAAAAAGATAGGGACAAGGAACGTGACAAAGATAGGGAACGGGATCGGGAACGTGATCGTGAACGGGAACCGAACACAATGAGCGATCGCCACAGACGTTACTATGCTGGCGGTGGCCTAGGCTATCATCCGATCAGCACAACCACCAGCGGCAGTGGGGGGAGCAGCACCAGCGCCCTTATGGGTCGCTATCAGAAGAGCTCCACAACGGCCAATGCACTGGACAGACTGCGTACCCATCTGAGTCCCGTGGGTGGCTACTATAAATCGACGATACGCGGCTTGGGCGCCGCCGGCAATAATAGGCGTGACCTAGACGACGTTAGTATAATATGCAGTGTGGATGCCAATGGAGAGCGGCGATGCGTGTGTGTTATTTGATCGGAGCCAGCCAATTAGACCCGTGACACATTGTCCGAGAATTTTCTATGGAAAATACTTGAAATTATTGCTTAGTTTTCACCTGTCACATGAGTCACGGCAAAGTCACTGTCCCAATTCTGTCACAGCTTGAAGAAAGCAGGGAGAGAAATAGAGATCGCAGCCCCGATTGCCACATACTATATATATATATATGTATGTGTATGTGTGTGTGTGTGTACTTATGCATATATCATATATGTATAGCAGGTGTATATAGATAGCTAGTATATACCCATGGATGTATATATTTCAGTGTTGATTATGCATAGAATACACATATTTTAATATATTTGGTGCCCACACAAACTGTTTTATAGCGCTTCTATATGTTCTCTATATATCTTCCTACTTGCCGTGTGCGTTTACGCTACCGAAAAAATGTATTTTCGATTCCAACCCAAAATGTCCATGCGTCTCTCACTTCTCCTCGTGTGTCTGTCTGTCCGTCTGCCTGTCGCTTGAGTCTGTTGCTCTCTCAGCCAGTCTCTTCGGCTAATGTATAAAAAGCTATTCACAATTTCACGTATCTGCCAGTTATATATATAAACTCTGAAGGTCGGCGTGCCGTGGATTTTTGTTTAGATTTCGCTAGGCGTTCTAAATAAAATAGACTTGCCTACCCGCCCCAAGCAAGCCACTGCTGCCCGCCCACTGCTGGATGATAGACAAGACGCTCAAAATGCGAGTGAAATTATGTGAAACTAAGTAGCCCAAGCACTGTTATTAGCCACAGCCGAAAATGCCATTTAAATGGGTCTGCGGATTGCGTATTCGCATTCGCACTCTCGCTAGGTCTAGGTCTAATCCACTGGCTCCGTCTCTGCCTGCCTCTGGCTCTGGTTCTGCACCAGACAGAGCGTAAAATATTTGACGAGCGTTGTCGTCGTCGTCATCGTCATCGTCTTCAACGTTTCCATTGGTTTCACACGAGCGCTGCTTAAAAAGCACTTTCCTTCTCAATTAAATCCCCAACAAGCGACTCAATGGTTTCTCTTCTTGTGACGCACAGCGTCGCGAACTGCACTTGGACAAAGACAAGACGCCCACATTGTCGGCCGTTTCGCGCCTGGAGAACAAATACTCTGACATATTGGAGCGGGCGGCTGGACGACGCCGCCACGAGGAGGATCGGGACAAGACTTTGGAACCGGATGATTATGGTGCCAGCTCCAGTGGGCTACTGCGCAGCGCCACCTCCCATCAGCTGGGTAAACCGAAGCTCTCGTCGAGTTCCTTCAATGCTGCCGATCGCAAAGAGCGCACACCTTACAGAACGCGCGCCCAACGACAACGCTATATGGCAGATTCCACGGACAGCGGTTACTTGACCAGCGGCAATCGGTTGCTGGACGACAACTATCCGCTGGACTATACTCACAGTCGCTACCAGCCGCATCACGACTATCATGATGCACTGCGTGCTGGGGGCGCCAGTGGCTATCCATCAAGTCGCTATGGTCGCTATGAGGAGGACAAGGCTCTCAACTCGGCACGCTTAAATCGTGCTTATGGCCGCAATAAGACCAATGTGCTTTCCACCGATCAGCCAGACAGTGGGCAACCTGAGGAGCGTGCTGGCCGCAGTCGATTTGCCAATCGTCGCAGGGAGCAGCCACCTCCGCTGGAACTGACGGCAGAAGATCGTGAGATTCTAGCCGATGATCGGTCGTCGGAAGACAATGCTGCCATTCTGTTGCTGCTGCGCGAGGACAATCAGTTCCTGGAGGCGAAGAAGTTTGAGGAACGCATGCGCAAGCGACGCGAACTGAAAGAGCGTGTCAAGCACATGGAAGAACTCGCAGCAGAGGCCAAGAAGACTGAGGCAGCAGCAGCAGCGGCGGCGGTGGCAGCTGTCGCCGAAGCGGAAGCAATTGAACAGCAGGCGGTGAAAGAAGCTGCTGCGGTGGCAACAGCAGCAGCAGCAGCTGCTTCGGTGGCAGCAGCATTGGCAAATGCAGTCGAGGAGGCACCCAAGAAAAAGTCGCGCAGCAAAAAAGTAACTAACGATGATAGCGATGCTAGCAGCTCATCCACGTCAGAGAGTAGCTCTGACGAGGCCGATAGTGAGGCCGAAACGGCAACAACTGGTGTCCAACTAACCAACACAGCTGACATCTCACAGAAAACCAAAAGCATTACAAACAAGGCCAACACTCCTACCAATTACTCTCTCAATGGTACTACAATTCCAACAACAACCACTAGTAACAACAACAACAACAACACGACCTCATCTAGTAGCACCACCAACACCAACACCATCCCCTCTGCTCTATCTAACCTTTCTTTGCGCGACACGGCACCGACAGTCAACAGCAGCAGCGGCAGCAGCAGCAACAAGAGTCGTTTTCTGCTCAATTCAGATCGCAATAACAACAACAACGACCTGTCCAAATATAAGCCCAGCAATGTCCTGCACTCGTCCAGCTCGGGTGCGCTTGCCTTTGGTGGTATTGGGGCGCGTTTGGCTGCGGCGGACACACGTCGCCAACAGCAGCAGCAGCAGCAGCGCTATCAGGCCGCCAGCTCACGCACAGCAGCTGTGCTAAGCGAATTTGAACGCTACAAGCCCAGCAGTGGGTCGAGCTATCTCCACGATAACTATAGCGGCGGCAGCAGCAGCAGCAGTAGCCGACGTCCCAATGCACTGGGCAGCTCACTCTATCAGCGCCAGCAATTGGATCCCTATAAGCAACAGCAGCCATCGTCGTCGTCGTCGTCGCGTTATCTGCAACAGCACGATCAGTATCTGCTGTCAAAGAGCGCCACCTCGTCGGCGCTGTTCCATAGGTCACGCATTCCAAAGACACTCTCGACCTTTGTAAGCCACTCGATGCATATTATTCGAAGCAACTTGTGCTTTTTGAAACGCGCCATATCCGCATCTCACATCCACCGCAACCTGACCGCTTCCTGACCGCCCGTCCGCCCGCCCAACCGGCCTGAACACAACTTACAGTATTGCTAACAAACAAAGCGCGCCAAGCTGCGCTTCTGTTAACTAACAGCCAAATATTAACGCGTTTTCTCTCTCTCTCTGTGTGTGCATGTAAGAAAACTTGATCAAAAATGCTTTCTTTCTCTATCGATATATATATATATTGCATCGAAATGCTTAATTTTCCTTTTACCAAAAAACATTCACAAAAAAAAATATATATATATATAAAAATACACTTATAGATTTATACAAATTTAAAAGTATACAAAATATGATGTGATCTAAAAGCTAAAAGCAATTACAATTTATAGCTATAAGCGAATGCAATTAATTTATGGTTCGTTTATTTTGTTTTATTTTTATTTTTTTCTAATATTACCCAAGACACAAAAGCACTTGTTTTTGTGCAGCATATACCCGTAAATACTTATGTGTATACATGCATTTCTATGTGTATATATATGCAAAAATGTTATTTGATATTTGTTGTACATGTTTTTTTTTTATTGAAAATATTAACCATTTATGTAAAACACAAAATCTTTCTCTCCAAAAAAAAAAAAAAAAAAAACCAAAAAAAAAAATGTCCGAACTAATTTTCTTATCGAACAAACGAAACGTATTTTTCTCGTGTTTTTTCTGAATATGATGATGAAAATCACAATGATGATGATGATGATGGGTTGATGTACAAACAACTTGATGATGATGATATGATGTAAATGGTTGGTTTATGGAATGTCTGTACTCTGCGGATTAATTGTGAATTACGCATTTTGGTGATATGATGGTAATTGGAAATCTGGAATTGCTGTGGTGCCAACGCGGGATCGTCTGCCGGATGTATATATATATATGATCGTCTGATTGGCTGGATATCTGGATGCACTGGATACTGCCTGGCGACCCATAAAATGTGTTTTTTTTTTTCTTTTTTCTCTTTCTTTTTTGTTTCTTTTCTCTCTTTCAAATTTGCATACTTTGACCACACACGCACCTTATGTATTCGTCTATATGACTGCCATCAACAACAACAACAACAACCACGCTCCCTGCTACAACAACGTCTTACAACCCACTACCAAAAAAACGCTCAAACCTAACTCGCTAAATATTCGTCCTCGTCGTCGCCGCCCCTTCTAAATCAACGGATAAATGCACCTACCCGCAATCGCACCACCATCGCCCACCACTCGACAACCACTCTTCGAACGATCGATCGCCCAAAACAGACAGCAAAGCCCGTCATTCAAGATGATGCTGATGGTCACTTAATTTACCACAACGGAGACATTCTCCACCACAGATGTTCGTGACAATTTTTTTCGTTTTTAATTTTTCCATATTTATGTTTAGAGATTATACTTTCCAAGTTAAAAGCAGACAATGAAGAAAATACTGCAGCACTTTACTCTCTTCTACCTACTCGTAATTCACATATAGTTTTCAACTATCCAAGTTTTCTTTATTATTTCTTAATTATCTTTCAACAAACTCATCGCGTGCGCCTTTTTTAGGCACACCAAAAAATTTCACACAATTTTCGACAGCTTCATTTAATAATTTCCCCAAACAAAGAAACAAAAGATAAGAAGAGAAACAAAATTACAAGTTGAACTTAAATTAAACTTTACAAAATTTTTCTTTTGCCCGTAATAATTAAATTGAAGTTTCTCACATATACACACACTCACATACACACGTGAAAATATATTTCCCGAACTTTTGGCATATAATTAATGAAATAATATTGAAACTGAAAACTTTTCCGTATACATTTTGTTAAGTGCAGTTTAAATTTAGAGCTTTTTGTGGTATTTTTGCTTTAATCTAAATGATACCCAGTTACAGGTTTAGCATTTAGCGTAAATAATTAACAAAATTGTTGCTATTCATGACTTAAGCCCGACTACAATTTGCCTCCTTTTACCAAATTTCAGATAAAATCATGGCCACATTGGGCGAGGGCACCTTCGGACGTGTGGTCAAGGTCAAAGACATGGAGCGGTAAGTTCAATGAAACCATTTCTTCGAAGTTACTCTAATTACACTTTTTTCTCTAATGCATTCACAGTGATTTTTGCATGGCCTTGAAGATCATCAAGAATGTTGAGAAATATCGCGAGGCTGCAAAGCTGGAGATCAATGCTTTAGAGAAGATAGCACAAAAGGATCCGCATGGTGATCAGTGAGTTCACAATTCGCAATATTATTAACATAAATATTAATGAATATATTCATCATTGTGCAGCCTGTGCGTCAAAATGATTGACTGGTTTGATTATCATGGACACATGTGCATAGTTTTTGAAATGCTTGGACTTAGTGTTTTCGATTTTTTGGTATGTGTTTCTATTGCTTGGTAAGTTGTAATAAGGTGAACACAATGTTAAATGTTTTTGCTTTATGATTACAGCGCGAGAACAACTATGAGCCGTATTCCTTGGACCAAGTGCGTCACATGGCCTATCAATTATGCTATTCTGTGAAGTTTCTACATGACAATCGATTAACGCACACAGATCTCAAGCCGGAGAATATACTGTTTGTCGATTCGGAATACACGTCTCACTATAATCATAAAATTGTATGTACAACGAACATTTCACAAAGTTTACATAATTTTAACATCATTTTGTATTCCTCAACAGAATCGTGAAGTGCGCCGCGTCAAAAGTACAGATGTGCGCCTAATTGACTTTGGCTCGGCCACCTTTGATCATGAACACCATAGCACAATTGTCTCGACGCGCCATTATCGCGCGCCGGAGGTCATACTGGAGCTAGGCTGGTCACAGCCCTGTGATGTTTGGTCCATCGGGTAAGTGCAGCCTATTAATATTAATAGCCTTTGAATCATTTGATTAATTTCATTCGGATACACTTGATTTCTTGTTAGTTGCATCTTGTTCGAGCTGTATTTGGGCATCACACTATTTCAGACGCACGACAATCGCGAGCATCTGGCCATGATGGAGCGCATCTTGGGACAAATTCCATATCGCATGGCACGGTAATACAATGCAGCTCATGCTTTTATTTCTCAAGGCGCAGTACTTTTCATCGAAATCGTTTAACGTGTAGCAATCACACTCTTTACAGCAAAACCAAAACAAAGTACTTCTATCATGGTAAGTTAGATTGGGATGAGAAGTCCAGCGCGGGTCGTTATGTGCGCGATCATTGCATGCCGTTGGTACTCAGTCAACTGAGCGACACCGAGGATCACTGTGAGCTGTTCAGCTTGATCAAGAAGATGTTGGAGTACGAGCCCTCGTCGCGCATCACGTTAGGTGAGCTCGCTAGCAATGACTCACACACTGATTGTTACTTGATTATTATCATCACTTTAATTTATAATAGGTGAAGCCTTAAGACATCCGTTCTTTGATAGACTGCCACCACACCAGCGTGTTGGTGAAATGGGTGTGAGCAAGCAGCCTCTCTCGTCCGGCAGCAGCAGCCGCGAGCGATCCCATAGTCTGTCCAGATGAGAATTACAGCGATTTGGTTATTGTTGACAACAACGTTAATCAAACACACATACAAACATGCATACACACAGTGAGAAGAACAGTCATCAATCAATGTAATGCAACATTTTATAGCAGCAGCAGCACTAGCAACAGCGAGAATAGCAACAGCAACTATTATAACTACAATTTAATACTTTAATACTTATGGCGAACCCTAATTTAAGTTTTACAGTCCACATAGAAATTTTGTAACTTGACTTGTATAGAAGGCAATTTATATACAAACCCAATTGTTTAGAAAATATTGTGTGCATGCTGCACGCGCTGCTTCATTTGATCTGTGCATTGTCTCATCCACCCGCCAATCGTGTTTTGTTTTGTAATGATAACCAAATCGTGCATAATATTATTGATGGTGCGTCCGTCCTGACATAGACGCCAACCCCTAAATACTGAAATGTAAATGACACAGAAATGTGCACAGTCTTACCTTGAGATAAAAGAGACACCAATACGACTGCAATGCTTAAAGAAAACTACAATTGTAAATGTAATATATAAGAAAAACGATAACGCGCTAGTTGAAATGCATCTCCATATACAAGCTGTCATTGCAGTGGATTTGCCACTAATCTGTAATTAATCTACTATATATTTCAAGTGCGTGAGTTGTAAGCTAATGCGAGCCATTGCTCTCGCACCCATCGCTAACACATATATGTAAACATATGTAAAGCTTGACTATTGTTACAACTCGAGTGTATACAACAAACAGCAACAAGCGCAGCGTATTTTTGTAAAAATTATTTAGCAGTCAGTCATACTTTCTCTTAGTTTATGTTTAAATGTGAAGAATCGGCGCTGTTTGTTTAGTTTTTCGTCAACATACATGCACCCAGGCACATACACACCACACCACACCAACACATACACGCATATATATATTTATATGAGAAAGAACACTAGATAGAGGGAGAGCAGGAAGAAGTATATAGTTACATATACTTAACATACTTAATTCAAATGATTGTGAGTTAGTTTAATATTACATAAATATTAATTATAAATTACATTATTTGCAATTAAATAACCCGATCAACCAGCATATAAGATCTACAAAAAATTTAAATATACAACTATTATTGTCAAGTTATTCAAAACTGAACTAAATTAAATAAAAAAAAATTACTTGATTCTTTAATTGGGCTGGTAACGTCTCACGTCCTTCTAAACTCTGTATGTATTTGGCCAAATGATACATATTTTTGATCTGAAGGTACAAAGGACTCGATTTGTATTTAATGTTTTCCAGTGTTCGTCGAAAGAAACTCGGTGGGGAATGACACTGGGTAGCTCAGAAATAATAAGAAAAACAAAAAACCCGGCTAGCTTTAAGGACTATCCGGATGTCCCTTAAACCAAAAATGTGTTTTTGGCCTGCACATTCGAATAAGAAAATAAAAAAGAAGAAAGTCTTCTAGGCGGCAGACAGATAAAATAGGTTGTAAAATAGAAAAATGGCCATGACTACCAACTGACCGAAGGACTTTCAAATCGTTCTTGTAGTTAACGAGAAACCAAGGATTTTGTGATTCAACTGATTCCCTATTCCTATTCCTATATTTCACAATTGTTTGGGTTTATAGATGACCCGGTAATCCTTGAATGAATTTCCATAGAGTTCGTCCTTGCGATTCTCACGCACCATGTCCTTCGAGAATCCGAAATCATTGACGATATAAAGCTATTTCTGAAAATTAAATACTCTTCACTCGTCCTAAAAGTATGCGTTAAAATATTTGCTTTTCTAAGTCTAGTTTGCATTACAGATTTTTCTATTCCCCACATAAGTATGCTCTAAAATTGAAGATTGTTGTAAACATGGATGGTTAAATAATTAAGCAATTTTTTGGTTTTCGGGAATATTTTAGCATTTATTCTTGTTTTTTAGTGGATTTTCGCTACGTGTTTAAATGTCAATTGATTTTGTCGTATTTGTTTTCTAAAATTTTACAATAGTTTCAACTAAATAAATAATAACAATTTATAAATATAATTCTCTTTTTTTTGTGTTCTCTTACTCGTTAGCTGAGTTTTTGTCGAGTTTAAGTTTAACGTAAATATTTTGTTGATATCTCCCATTCAATAAGTATCTCAAAATTAGAAACAGTATCAGTAATTTGCTTTTGATTTAAATGTTCTCTGTTCTCTGTAAGAATTTGTTGAATTAGGCCAAAAACAATGAGCTCATCAGAATGTGCATTACTTGGCTATTATAACTTAGTGGCTAAAAATCGGCTTAGGCTAGCTAAATATAAAAATAATAGTTAAGTCTACAGATTGCAACGAAAACAAAAAACCTATGCAAACTATGCTTTATATGCAATAAATAAATATGTATGTACCTAACATTTACATCTGTTCATAATAATGATAATAATAAGTATTCTCTGTGATCCTTTCTATGTAAATACAATCATATATACAAAAAACAACTCAGTTTTGCGATTTGGACAGACACACTGCTTCACAAAGCAACAGAAAACTTATTGTTAAAACATTTATCTTTGTAACTACGTTTTCGTTAACATTTTCATATTGTTTTTATTGTCTATTTCATAGATGTGTCGCGGAGCCACACAGGCGCAACTAAGCAGAGTCGAAATTCGATAGAAAACTATAGAAATCAACTCGAAACGAACTCGAAAGCGACAGACAGTTGACACTGATATCTAACTACATATATATATGTATGCAAATATACTTTTTTATGGCCAGCTGCCTCTACTTATGCCCAATAACGAGCGTATAGTTTGCTGTGGTTATTGTCGACGGCAACGCCGCCAGCGCTGGTCATTTGGCCAGCTTCAAGATCTCCGCCTGCGCGGCTGCACTAGCTGCCGATGCTGCTGCTGATGATGATGCCGGAACACCGGCTGGCGGCGCTGGAGCTATCCGTATGGGCTTGGCACGCTGCTGATTGAAGAGTCCGCTCAGTGTGGCCGTTGTGCTAGCGGTCAGCGTCATGCTGCCACCACTACCGCTATTCGCCTGACCACTTGGCGTCGCTTGGCGCTTGCCTCGCGCCAATCCACCATTGTTGCTGTTGTGTGTTGACGTAGGCTGCTGCTGTAGTTGCTGGCCAATAACTGCGGATGCTGAGGTTGCCGATGCTGAAATGTTATCCAACTCAGTCATTGCTTCTTGTATAGCCCGCTCGAGTTGCGAGTTCAATTTGCGGCTCCTTTTTTTTTGGATTGGTGGATTTTGGTGGTGGTGTTTGTTTGTGTGCGTGTGTTGTGGTTTTGGGTATTTCGGATTAAGATTTTTGGACAGGGGGTTTTTTGTCATGATGATGATGATTATGCATATACACACATAGGGTTATACACACATACGCATATACACACGCGTTGAGTTTGATTTTGTTTTTGTGTTTGGTTTTGGCAGCGCATAATAAAAAAAAGAAACAAGAATATTAATTAGCAAAATCAAAATTAAATCGACAACTTAAAATCAAAACTAATTTCAAATGCATTGAAATGCCAATATTGACTACACTGCACAATAAATACGAGTAATACGCAAATATAAGTTGCCAAATGCTACAAAAGTTAACAACAAAAAAAATCTCCAAATACTAAAAAAAATCATTTTTTTATCGTTCTGCAAAAAAAATATATATATAAATGGTCTACTTTGAAATATAATGGGAGGGCTGGATTGAAACATTTATATTTGCATATGTTACACTGTTTTCTTAAGGTTAAAATACTGAAGAAAAGATTTATTTATATCAAAGAAATCATATACATCCAGCATATAAGAAATATTCCAGGCATTTAAAAGTACAAATTTACTGACTAGGATTATAAAAAACATATATAAATCTATATATTTTATTAAAGTCATAGCGCAAAAGAAAACTGTTCTAAGTTTTGTACATAGATTAGCCAAAAATAAACTAAAAACAAATTACTTTTTACAGTGCTGTCTTGTGCAGGACTAAGAAATATGAAAACAATGGACGCCTATGCTGAATCTATTCGATCTTGAGCTGCACCGGAGTCTACAACGCCCCCTTGACAACCTTGACACATCGAAACCGTCCGACAATATCGAGCACAGAATTTCAGACTCATATTTACACCGACTTCTCGTGTGATGCTCACTTTCTGGTATCCTTTTGCGCCTTGTGGTGTGCCTCCAAGCCTTCGGAGAGGCTCTGCAACAAGTTGACCGGTATCAGCTCGGAGGTGGAACGCCCGCCACCGCCGAACCACTGCACCCACACATGATCGAACTGTTGCGATGGTGTGCAAACACCGTCGGGCATCTTAACAATTTTGCCAGGCCAGGCAGGATGTCCACGCGCCGGCCCCCAGATCAGCTCACCAATGGCAAATGTTCGAGGTGGCAACAGTGCCACCGAACATGTTCTTGCCACCGTGCGATGCGTTCGACGTGCTCGCTTTGTTGGTGTGCGGCAGTTGGATTTAATGGGTGAAGCTTCACTGAGCGCTGGTGCATCCGCAATGGTCGGCAGCTGCGTGGTGGTGGGTGACTCTATATAGAGATTTGGAGGCAGCGGCCTGATTAATGAAGCCAACACTCGATAGACAGGAATCCCGACAACCGACACCCGACAGTACAAAAAGCAGAAAACACACACAAAACGAAAGCAAAATAGTGCAGAGGGATGCGAGGGGTGCTTGACACGTGCTTGACATGCATCAGGTGTGTATGTGAGAGGCTGGTGGTGCTGGTGGGTTAGTCAGTTAGTGAATGGATGCAGTTAGTGGCTGGTGGCATTAGGACACTGGCAAAGCCTTACCCTGGTAGTCAACGCTAACTACTTTGTGATTATGGATATAGACGTTTGGGTTGATGTGGCTATGGCTGTTGCTGTGACTGTGACTGTTGGAAAGGGGCTGGTGGTGGTGCATGACTTGGCGTGTCGGTGCCATCGTAGTTAGTGATGTGGTTGACAATGATGCTGACGATGTTGATGAAATGGAGAGGGATGTTGAGCTAGCCATACGCATACCTTGACCCATTAGCCCCATGGTGTGACCGCTCTCCGACGACGCCTGCTGCGATGTGATGTGTATCCGTCGTATCTTCGGCTCCGATGGCTTATACATGCTGCTGGGCTGGCTGAATAAATTGCTGCTGCAAATGCCTGCAGGAAGAAAAAATATCGGTTCGATTACTAAGTTAACGGGTATCGAGAGCAATGATATCTTGAAAAAGAACTCAGCATTCGAGTGATACTCCTAATGGGAGCGTGGGGCAACACTCACTTCTCTCGCAGTCCGTGGATGAGGGCGACTGGCGGCTCTCGACGCTTTGGGGGGAAATGGCTGCATCTGGCTCTGAGCTGGACACGCACTGCACCTGCAACACAAAATAGACACTCAATAAGATGAGGAAACTTCAGTGGATGGTTGCATTTGATGGCATACCATGTCACCGCTCCCGCTGCTACGATGGCTGGGCGGTCGCTCGGGACTCTGCGGACTGCATGTGGTCGTATCCGGCGGGCTGGCGGCAGTTAACTGGCGACTGCTATGCGATTCCGAGACGTAGCTGGTTGCCTGGGGCGGCTGCAATGTGATCTGCTGAGCCTGCTGCTGCTGCTGCTGTTGTTGCTGTTGTGGCTGCTGCTGAATTTGTATCGTCGCCGTGGGACTGGCCTGCACAAAGGATGCGCCGCTCTGCTGCGCTGTGGGCATCACCAGACCCATGGGCGTCGAATAGATCTGACCGATGGGACTGAGCTGCCCGTTGGCACCCACAATATACTGCTGGCCACCGGCGCCGGGCGATATAAAGGACGCTTTGTTCTGCGGCGACGGAGTACGCAGCATAACCGGTCCCTGGTGCGTCAGCAAACTCGTCGTGGGCATATTCTGGATTTGCAACAATGTGGCATCCGGTCCCATGACCAGGCCGGCCGGCATAAGTAACTGCTGCCCAATGAGATTCACCTGCTGCAGTATCTGACCATTCTGGAGCAGCAGCTGCTGGGTCTGTGGTGCCGCCGTCGCCGGCTTATTGACCACAATGCCCTGGATGCCGGGACTCAGCTGGAATTGCTGCGAAAATTGCGGCGGTGGCGGTGGCGCCGCGGCTGCAACTGCAGCTGCATTTGCCGCTTGTTGCAACAGCGCTGGCGCCTGGCTGGGTATGCTGGGCGAGATCTGGGGCGAGTGCGTCTTAACCGGCGACCCGGCAGTACCACATATCAACGGCGGAGGAGGTGGTGTGCTGCACACAGAGCTCTTGCGCTTGCGCGGCCTTCGTTTCGCCTCGGGCGAATTAATAATGGTTGCCGTCGCCTGTGGCTGTTGCATGCCCAACAACTGATTCTGCTCAGCCGCGTGGTGGTGCTGCTGCTGCTGTTGCTGTTGCTGGTGGTGTACGATGTAGCCGCCATTGGGCAGTGTGTTGAGCAGGACGGTCTGCGTCGGCGCCGTCGCTGTGCCACCCGCCTGGCTGATCTGACTAATTTGGCTGGCCTGCGAGCTGATGATCTGATGGTGCAGCAACTTGGCGGCACCATTCGCATTGAGCATCTGCGATGGTTGGCTGACAATGTAGCCACCGCTGGGCTGGGCGTGCAGCGGTCGTTGAGCTTGGGCAGCCGTTGTCGGATGTTTGCCAGACGTGGGTATGACCAGCAGTTGGCCGGAGGAGGTCATGATCAGCTGGTTGCCACCGCCACTGTTGCCCGCCATCGATTGCAGCTGAGCCACAGCAGTATTGGCACTGCTCAGCGTTGTGCCTGATCTACTGATGCCCGCCGTCGTTGTAACAATGCTGCGCGTCAGCGTTGTGGCACCATTATTGGCCACAGCCTGACGTTGTCCGGGCTGTCCACCAACTATGGGCTGACACTGCTGGCGCAGCAGACGCAACTGAGCCGTGGGCTGGACAGCTGACGGCACCTGCAGCTGAGGCTGACGCATTTGCAATTGTAGCTGCTGTGGCTGAGGTTGGGGCTGTGGTTGGGTTTGGGCTTGAGGTTTGGGTGAGGCGGAGGGGGTGCTCTTGGCCGAGTCTATAGAGTCCGTGGGCGAGGAGAGACTGTGACGCGGACTCTCGTGGCTGGTGGAGATGGCACCCACCTGTTCGGGCCGTTTCTCTGGCTCCGACCCACTGCTGGATACGGGCGACTCCTGCGGCGCCGGCACCACCGTAATGCTGGTGATCTGCGGCTTTTGTGGGCGCGCAAATGCAGCTGCCGCCGTATCCACATGCAGGGAACGCGGCACGGCATTGCTCGTCGCTGGACTCGACTCCAGTTCCCATTTTCCGCCATTGAGGAGAGACAGGCGTCGTATACGTTGACGCTGCTGCTGATGCTGTTGATGCTGCTGCAGCTGCTGATGCTGTTGATGTTGATGTTGCGAGCTATGCACAATGGGCTCCTGTGGCAGTGCTCGGGCCGTGGTCGTCGCTGTTAGTGGCTTAGCCGAATCCAATCCGGCGCCGAGTGTGTTGTGCAGGAGTGCCGTTTGCTGCTGCAAATAGCCCGCCGGATCATCCTTGAAATTGGGCTGCTGCGCAGGTGGTGGTGGAGGAGGATGAGGAACTGGCGGCGTAACCGCTGGCTTTATCACATGCGTTGCGGTTAGATTTGCAACTGGAACGGAAACTGGAGCGGAAATTGAAGCCGATGCTGTTCGTTTCAGAGTGCTGTCCACGCCTGTTGTATGACTAGTTTGCATGGGTGTGGCTGCAATTGGAACTGTTGCTGCGTACGATGTCCTGCCAGCCAGTTTGTTATTATTATTATTGTTGTTGTTGCCATATTTGTGGCAATCAGCGTCTGAAATGTGACAAACAAATTGAAAGGCAAAGTCAGCGAAAGGTTGAATACTTGAATGTCGTCCCTCGTTTGCTTATTCAAAGTGCGTCGTCCTTAAAGTGCCCGCAACGTGTTCCACAGTACAACAGCAAAGGACGACAGCAAGTGAAGGGCGTTTCACAAAGGTCGCCACTTGACAATGCCAGACAACAAAAAGCGCCAAATGCCAAATGGCTGCGAAAGCAAAGCACAATAAAATCAAAACACAAAAACGTGCACCGCAAACTTATTAGCCAAGAAATGGAGGAAAGGCAGTTTTCTTCTTTTTTTTTTTTTTGAGACTGGGACAAAAAGCACTCCCAATTACTGAGTAGCAGGACTTGGCTAAGGAGGGGTAAGTAAGGTTCAACACTCAGATAATGGTAAACTTAATTAAAATACAAAAACAAAACAAACAAAAAAGGACAAGCGATGCCGACATTATCTTCTACTCTTCAAAAATTATAAAATATAAGCAAAAATGTAACTGACTGGGTCATACTCTGGTTTTACTGTTCTTTAAGATTGTCGGTGTCATCGTGGTGGTTAGTTAACTACGATAAATACAAAATATAACTATTTATTATGATTATGGTTTGCTGAAGTGCATGTGGCACAGTTGTGCGTCGAGTTAATAGTGACCACAGAGCATAATCACAAAAAGTAATGTTTGCTGCAAGCCACATTGTAATCAAAAGAACACATATGTATACATAAATACATACATATATACATACATACATAAATACATACATACATATTCAGAACTCTAATTATAAACCACTCTTGATTCCCTTGGGTCGAAAAGCAAAAAATGGAAATTCAGCATAAGCCCAAAGTGTTTTCTACTCCAACAAATTTTGACGGGCTTTTCGAAATCAGCATGCGAATTTAAAACAGCAGCAATAATTAAATCATCTAAGCGAATTGAGCTTCATAGAGTTTTTTCTTAGTTGTATTCAATAGAGTAAGCAAATCATACATAATTCAAGGATTGCAAATCGCCTGACTGCACGCTGGCTTACACACACATTCATATTTATATATATATATACATATATATATATATATATATATATGTATTCACATGCACATTCACTCACTTAAGCCGCAGTCGCGAACATTTCTAAACGCAAACTTTTGCTTGGCACGGCATTTTGAATGCCCCACCAATTTGGGGGCAATGGCAAGTGCCTGCATCCATGGCCAGTTGCCTTTGGCCTGGGCGTGGCTGATAGGCGGATCGCAACGGACGCGCATGGCTAAAGTTTGCCGTCAAGTCCCTTTTGTTTCAATTAACCTTTTCATTTTAAAGTTTTAACAATGTTTGCGAAATGTTTGCCCAGCTGCTGGACCCCAACCCCCCCAAAAAAAAACCACCAAACACCAACACCCGCAATGCTCGCCTTCTGGGTGGTCAACCGCCGCAACACCAGGTTTTTGTGCAACAAAGTGTCTGTATGGTGGAGACCGAAAGCTTTAAGGTGATCCCAAACGCGTTCAAATCCTTTTTTTTTTGTGCGCTTTGTATCTTGGCAACAGTTTGGCTCTATCTCAAATTGAAATTCAAGGCATGAAAGCCATTTGGAAATCCCCGTATGGCCTTACAAACCAAGAAACATTCAAGCATGCACAGCAGAGCACACTGAACACCATTTAACGCTGCAGATCCGAGGATTGTTGAACGAATCCTGCACACACTTTTGGTATACAAAATGTTTATAAACTGTGGCAACAACAAATTTTGAATACCTTTCAGCTGCTTAAATATTGCATTAACTGTAATGGACAAATGCTTTGCTTTCAAGTAATTACAAGTATTTATTTACAAACGCAAGAGCAAACAATACAGCACTGAACAAACACCCCCCGACAAACAGACCCGGGGCACCACTAAAAAGTTTTTAACAGCTATGAAGCTCAACTCAGTATTTGGACAATAAAAATGCTGTATAAAGTTAGCAACAGTAACTTTTTGTTTCCTAATCTCAAATAAACAGAGCACAGGATGCCACCCCATCCTCCATCCATACACCCCTCCCACCGCTCTCTCTCTCTCTCTGCCACTGCTTTAGGCGCTCGCTGTGAAGTTTAAATGTTGAACAGTTGAGGGTATTTAATAAACATAATATTTATTTATTTACAATCGCACATCTATACAACAACCCCAAGGCAGCAGCCGCAGCACCCGCAGCAGCAGAGGCGACAACGCTTTTCACTGCACAAGTTAGGATCCTTTGACTGGTCATACAAAGGAACGAAATCAAAACACACACTCATCGCATACACAGAGCAAAGCAAACAAACATAGACGACAAGTTGAGGTGAGGTGAGGTGGGGTGGGTCGAGGAGCGGCAAATGCACTTCCTGTCAAGGCAACGTTGCCACGTTGCCACGCCTACGGCCGCAGTTCGTCGAGGCTTAAAGCTTGTTGAACTCACCGCTCTGATTTTTGTTTTCTTTTCGTCTTTTCTTATTCATGTGTGCGTATTACCCTCTTTTATAGAGTTTTTAACTCTCTCTCTCGTTCTCTCCATCTCTCTAGCTCTCACTCTCTCTCTGTCTGTCTCTCTGTCTCTTTCTCTGTCTTTGCCACTTTCAATGTGTGTGCATTTTCACTTTGTCATTGTCTAGGCAGTAGTTTTCCACTTGCCAGCAGCACAAGCACATTGCAATTGCATTCACCATGTGTGTGTGTGTGTGTGAGTGTGTGTGTGTGTGTGCACACATTCCAACGAAAGTCCTTTGGATAGGTATGCGCAAATATGCATAGCAATGTTTGTCAGCACCGTGCGCTTTTCACTCCTGCCAGCTGTGCTCGTTTCCTCCATGGTTGCCTTGCTCTCTCCTGCACTTATCGCACGTCTCTACACTATTTTTACTGCTACTCTATAACCGTTCCCCTTCCCCTCCCCACCTCATGGTTGTCTTCGTGTTTGCAGTTGAGTGGAAAAAATACAAATTCTGTCTTTGCACAATTCTTTTTCATATAGCATACTTTTGTGCGGTGCAAGCGCTTTCGACTTTGGTGGCCGCTGGGAACTTTTTGAGTCGCTTTGTCGTTGCCCACTTTGCCAGGGTTGCCATGACGCTGAATGTTGTCAAAGTAAGCTGCAATTGGCAAGCGCAATGAACAAAGACAACGGTCAAATGCACGTAAATTAAAAACAAGAAACTCCATTCATCTTAGGCACGATGAAGAATATATACCCTTCCAGAGCGGAATTCAATTGTCGACATCTAAACATCACTATCAATTACAAAAAAACCGAAAGAGAGCTAATTTATAATCAATTATTCCTTTGGGAAGCTATAAGAATTAGTTCGCCACCTTCAATCGACTGTTCCTATATTATTATAATCCAAAAAACAAGCATGGCTGATGAGTTTGTTAGGATCTGTTGGTAAATAAAATAGTTTTTCGTACGAGAACATATCTTTCCACCAATTGTTACTGTGGGATACGATCCGGCAGCAAATATGCCTCAAGCAAAGTCATTTCTAGAAGCCAAGCAGCATCGAGATTGCTGTAAAACTGTAGTATTAGTTTGTATAACTTAACTATTCATGCTGATCAAGTCTTCTTAAACTGCGTTACAAACTTTACAACAAAATTATAAAACTCTGTTGAGATGCATAAGATGCATAATGAGTTTTGTAAACTTAATTGGCTTCAACGTGACATTCATTGGACTGTGCAATTAAATTCAATTTAAGTTAAGTCTTTAAGTTATCAAATATTCATTTCGCTCATTTAATTGCAGCAGCAGGAGCCGAGTGTTATTCTATAATTAAATTTGGTTGCGTGACAAGCGAACAGAATGTTTAAATATTATTTGTTTAGTGCTTTGCTTTGATTAAAGTTTGCCCACAAATATTTGGCTGTCAGCTGTCACTCACCTTTGTTGGCCAATTCGAGTGTTGTTGCTATTGTTGCTGTTGCAGATGTTGTCGTTGTTGTTGTGGATGTCACCGCGGCTGTTGCCATCAACGTATTAAACGCATCGTTGACAGCTGCTACTGTTGCCACCGATATTGTGGCCATCATTAACTCCTTCGCGGGCTGCTCAGCATCGAGCAAATGACGCTGATGCGAGCAGAGATGTGTGGCTGTTGCAGTTGCCCTCTCCTGGTTGCTGCTGCTGCTGCTGCTGCTGCTGATGACTGGCGACACCTTTAATGGCATGTTGGGCACCTGCAATTAAAATTAAAATCAAAAACAAAAACCAAGCAACGAATTGGCACATTAGCAATTAAAATTGAATGGAGAATTGAGGCGCCGCTGTTGACGCATTTACAATGGTTGTTGTCAATTTAAAATCGATAACTTAATCAGATGCACACCCACAAACAAATACACACACACACACACACACACACACACACATAGCTAAGCACACTCACGTACCGACCGAGAGACATATGGGTTCTGCTATTAATTTACATATGAAACGTGAGTCGCATTTGCAAAAAATCAGCAATCACCCAAACAAAGCAGTCGTCTTATGCGGCGCTTGTTATACCCTTTAGTAATTGCATACGAAGTGCCTCCTTTTCGATTCTCAAGAAGTTTTCAGTTAGTTTCAAGAGTATCTTGTTACAATAATTGGCCTCAAGAGCAGTAAACTTACAGTAGCTTTGCTCTCTTTCACTTTTTTTTTAACTTATTTTTTCATACCCTGCATTGAAAAAAGTGGCATTTCTAAGTTGTGTAAATTGATGTATTCAAAAAGCAAAATAAATAAGTATGGCTGACTATTTAACAAATATAGTATCTTGGATATGTAAATGATTGTTCAGTCTTTAGATCAGAAACTAGAACAGTATTTAAAATCTTTTTAGTATTACGAATCTCATAGATAAACTGTATAATTCATTATTAAAAGTTATTAAAAATGGAACTAATTAACTTAGTGTAGTTCATTATAGAATGGTATTATTAAGCTACAGGGTATCGCTAAGTCATCATATCAGTCAATGAAATGCTGTTGTTTTACTGTTTGTTTTGCTTTGGTAACCTTCAGCACATAAAATGCAGTAAAAAGCAAAACACAAACAAATACACTTTCACACACACACACACACACACACACACACACACACGCACACACACACACACACAGACAGACAGACACTGGTTGTGTATACCGTTGGTAGCTTGGGGCTTAGTAAGCGTCCAATTAGCATTTTTGTAAATAGATACTCGACAGCCGACAAAGCAAGCAGGCGAGGAGCACATCGTACACGTGTAATCCAATCAGATGCTGCAAATTGCGCTTGATGAGTACATCAAAAGATTTGATGGCGCCATAGGAACGAACCCACTCTCTATCCTCGTACCGCCCAAAGCCCAGCCCAACACATCCTTCAGCAGGTGCATAGCGTATGGAATTTATGCAAATGAGTCTGGGGGTTTGGAGCGCATCGATTTGGACGCCTTCGAGCATGACAACGACCCTTTTTTGGGACCGGGCACGCCTCCAGTGAGCAATTTCAATCAGTGGACGGCAATTGCTTCATCGGACGCTTAAGCGCTGAAAGCGATTCACTGCCATTTTGGTCAACAATTTGTGCGAAGCACACTCGCACATCGAACGACCAAACGGACGAACGAACGAGCAAACCCGTGTACAAATTCCGCACAACCAAAGTTGGCTATAAAACATTAAAATGTTTTTTTCTTTCCTTTTTTATTTGTATGTGTACAGTGTGCAGAGAACTGACTTTTTTTTATGCCTTTTAAGTCAATTGAGCACTTGGTAAACGCTTAACAACTGCTGCATCGGTTTCTACTTTCAGAAAAAGAGACTTGCAGCAATGATCACATTTCATTTAATATATGCATATATATGTAGTTTTTCCCTCTCTCTCTCTCTCTCACTCTCTCTATCTCTCTCTGATCTGAAGTGAATGCCAAACATTCCCATAATAGAGACACTCAATTCATGTTCACTTAAGAGTCGTCCGTCAAGAGTCCCAAATATATTTATATATCCACAGACAACGAACACTGAGGTTGGTTTATTAATTTGCCACACCCAAGCCAGATAATCATCAGGCCAATAGCAATTCTCATGTACGTTTCTATATTCCTGTTGCCCCAAAATGCCCAATCCCCAAGTTGATGACTTCACGTAAACGACTCTCAGCTCTGATTGTTACTGTTGTTGTTGGTGCTGCTGCTGCTGTGGTTATTCTGTTTTCATATTTCAGATGTTGCTGTTATGGCTTTTCAAGTTGCCGTTGTTGCTCTGCTTACTGCTTACTCCTATTGCCACTTAGTCAAAGGCGGCTGTCTCACATTGACTGCCACAAAGAGCAAACATAATTTCAACTTTTCAAACGTAATAAAACCACAATATGTCCCCCCTTCTCGCTCTCCCCTTCAGACCCCATTCAGCCAGTGCCTCTCCGCAAATGCGCTTTCGTGCTGCTGCACAGACAGATGTAAAATAGAAACCTCAGAAGCCCGACGACTTCCTTTAGACACCCCCCACCCCTACCCCTTCCAGCACTGATTACGGAAATATGTAGCACATTCAACATTGCCAACTGGGTCGTCATTTGGGGGCGTGGCCAATTTGCTCTCCAGTTGTCTGCGGTGCATCAAAAAAAGAAAAAAAATGACAAACGAAATGCAACAGAGACAAAGCTAGATGGCATAAGTCTGGCCAGGCAAATCGATAATTAAATTTAGTATTGAAATACACGAGGTATATGAACATTTAATTGGCATTTAATGAAGGTATAATTAGTAGACAAAAGCCATGCATGCTCCATGTCCCCAACATTAACAGCAACCACAAAGCAGACACTGCTGCGGATGAGTTAAAAGAGTATTTAAAATGATTTCACTTTTTTTTTTCAATGTGGGCAACTTTTTTAAAATTATTCCGCAAATGTTTAACATCAAATTGTATGTTATTAAAAAAAAAAACAGGTAATCACAAAAGTGGTTAAAGGTATAATAATTTCAAATACAAAAAGCTGATATGCCCTGTTTATAAAATAAAGTATTCGTAAATGTGCATTGTAATTATATATATATATATATATATATATATATATATATATATAGATGTGAGCATATGGACACTCTTGTTTGCCATTATAATACATAAATTGTTATGTATATTTATTTACCGAATGGCATGTTCTGAATGCATTTTGCATATTTGACATATTAACTATCGTTGCATTTGACAGAATGCTGAGCTGAGGGCCGAGGACGAGAGTGAACTGGAGACAGAGGACACGCCTCTGTACAACACGCAATACAGGGACAAGCGACATCGGAGTAAATATCAACTAAATATTGCATTTTTGCATGCATAATTGCTACGAAATTAAAGCAAAATGCACAGACGACGAAGGGTTGAGTGAGTGGCCATTGGGCGACATGCGACAACTCGGCTCGACCCATGGTGGATCAGGTGTGAAGCTTGTGCACAGGTGCATGGCCGGTGTTGGATTACATTAACGTCATAATGACCACCGTCGAGGGCTCGTCGCCAGAAGCCCAACGCCCGACAGTTTTAATCCTGGGCCCCGGTGGCAACAATGGTGGATGAGGTGGTCGCATGCAGACTGACACCACCTCTGGTTGCTGCCTACTTGCCTACTGCTGCCCCCTTGTTGCTTGTTCTTTGCTTGTTGCAGCTGGTGGCTGCTTTGCCTGCGGCAATTGAGCGCACTCGCGACAGGAACTTGCGGCACTGCCGGATGTGAGTAATCGCTCAGTCACGTCGCCATCGGTAGCCATCGTGTTTCACTGCTGCGTGCCACCAGCCGAGCCGCTATTGTCGACTCAGCCAGGACATTGCAGCGTTGCAAGATTTCCGTGACGGCGCACCAGCTCGCCAGTTCACCAGCTTGCCAGCTCGCATTGCTGCACTGGACACTTAGCCATGCATGACGTAACCCGCAACGGAAATCGCTCAATGTTCGCCGCTCTGCGCACATGCAATCCCCAGCAGCAGCATTAGCAGACCCACTTGGAGGTGGGTCAATGTGTTGCTGCACGTTGTTGCTGGCTTGTCCACCACTTAAGCAGCTTCGTACTGAAATCAGTAGATTTAGTAAAAACAGAAATCTAACTTATTTTCTGTGGCAGACGCCATGTGTACACTGTGCATTGCTTTCACTCTCATTGTTGGCCTTGTGTTTGCATATTGTTTGCTACCTTCGCACGGTTGCACAAAACTCTTACAATTTTCATTAAACTGAACGCTTCCACGTCAGTCAAAGTCAACGCTGCTGTTGCTGTTGCAGTTGAACTGAGACAACACACAAGATAGATGGGGTAAGTGCAGTTCGAACCCATCAGTGGCAACATTCTCACATCACAGGCTCACTGCACACAGCACAGGGCACAGTTGAGTGGACTTTCACCCCGCATCCCGCACTCCGCACCCCTCTCCAGTGTCGTCTTAATGCCACGCTGTCTGCTCTTGGCGCGTACAACATTTAATTTGAACTAATGAAGTTTCTATAAAAGCCTCGCGTAAGTGAATGGCAAGAAACAAGCAAAAAAAAAACCGAAAACGAAAAAATAAAACGATGCACAAAGCGGAGCAAGCGACCCAACCCGGAACGAACCAAACCGAACCGAACCGCCATAAAGCGTCCCAACTCGAAACTGGGACTGAAATTCAATTTCGCCCAAAAGTGAAGTTGAAATTTGCAGCAATTGATCATCCTGCTTACAATTGGAGTGACGTGCAAATTACACTTAAAAACAAAAAAGAAAAAAAGTGAATAAAAAACAAAACTTGATATTGATCACAACTTGAAAATACCTTGTTGAAAAAAATATTTAACTGGAATAAAATTGATTTTTTCATTTAGAATACACTAAAAGTTAACAAAATATTCTTTAAAGTATCGAGCCAATCAGCAAAGTTGTTATGCAAGAGAAAGAGCATACCCCTTCCTTAGTGTTTGTGCAGGGTATGCACACTCAACTGACACATCTCCTCGGCCCACCTGCCGTCGCTGGCCCAGCGCTAATTGTTTTAGTTGTTGTTCCATGAATATGCTAAACTGTCTGCTGTATTTTGCGTCAACCCGTTGTTGGTCGTCCCATCCCAGTCCCATCCCAGACCCATCCCGTTCCACTGCATGCCCACTCCACTGCACACGTTCTCGCTCAGCAAATGTTTATAAATGCAAATTGGCCGAAAAGTGCAGCAGCAGCAGCAGCAACAGCAACAGCAGCGACACCGACAACGTCACTTTCTGGACGTGCTTCGGTGAATTTCGTTTAGTTGGCCCCTAAAGGGAGGTGTAATTGGGGCGCGCGGGTGGAATTCATGCGGCATGAGTAAATAAGTGAAGCAATTCACTGGGATTGACTGCTCTGACCAGCTGCTGTTGGGTTTGGTTCACTTTCGGTTTTTGGACAGACAGTGTTACCAACATGGCCCTGACATCGCTCATGTCTTGCCCCAACTCTGTGATGATGTTGTGAGGCAGCCTTCAAACACACACACATACACACAAGACAATATAAGCAGCTGAGCTTGGAAACAAACTAAGGTGCTAAGGTATTTTGATTTGTGTGTGTGTGTGGCTGTGTGTGTGTGTGTGTGTGTGTGTCGTAAACGGCAATCACAATGCCCAATGCGTTTCAATTTTGGTTTTATTTTTATTTTTATTCGAAGTTGTAAATTTTGAGCAGCCGTCGCTGACCTTCTCAAGTTTGTTTGCTTGTTGTTTCAATTGTTGTTGCTGTTGTTGGTGTTGGTGTCGTTGCTGTTTGTTTACACAGAGCTTGCATCGAACTCTGTGTAGACTGACTGACAGACAGACTTACAAACAGACATACATACATACATACCGAGTCTGACAGCCACAACGATCTGGGGACGGGGCCAAAGTTTTATTTGTTTGTTCAACTTGCGGCGTTACACAAATTGCGTTCAACGTTCTCAAAATAGAACCCCGTGGAATACTTAAGGTATTTGCATACAAAAACACATACTTATATACTTAAATACAGTTGAACAAAGTCAGCTGTGTAACTGTGTGAGGAAAATCAATTTTAATTGCTTCGCATATATATCGAAAAAGGCGATGCGATCGAAAAGAATTTAACGCTTTCCGATTCGATTGGAAATTTCAATTGCAAATAATTGTTTAATTATCGTCAATTGCTTGTTCAGCTAAGGGAACTAATTTTTTAATGTATATATATTGTATATTGTATGTGTGAGTGAATGATTGAGCGAGCTGAAGTGCTGCAGATATAGCTGACTTCAAATAGCACCCCATTAAAGGGCAATAAAGCGTTGCGAGTCATAAACTCAGTGCTTGTATTTAGTTCAGCTGAATATCTGATAATTGAATGCGCCAAGATTATACGCATACGCAACGAATGTTGCAAACATCTATACACAAGCAGTAATCACTCAAACATACAAACATATACATGTAATTGTTGTATGTATTGTATGAGTCTGTGTTCGTAGGCAGCGTACATAAGCAATGCCTATTATAAAGAACAAAATGTAGTACAAGGTTGTACATAGCTACAAAATATATGCTACAAGGTCGTTAATACATACATACACACACATATATATATATATATATATTTGTACATATAGCATAATTGTATATATATTACATGTATAATGCAAGATGATTATTGCCTTTTTTCAAAGTTCACAGCTAATCTAAAATATTACAAGAATTACAGATAATCTTTGTATTGTATTAAACTTATATTTACTAGAAAACAGAAAAAAAATCCAGTTTAATATTCAACGTTGACTTTAAATTATACTTAAAGGCAAAAGTTTATAAGAACTCTCTTAAATTTAATATTTAAAACAAAAGTAATATTTCTAGATTGATATCTGTTATCTGATTCATAATTAAATTTAAAATTTCATACTCTAAGCAAAGAAAATCATGAATTCAATTCCTCGTCGTGGTCACTTTCCAAAAGCTCTACTCAAAACACTCGAACTTCAGTATAATTTCGCTCATTCGCACACATTCAGATATATATATATATATATATATACACACATAAATCTTTAGAGACATAGACCACTATATCATAATTTGCTGCACAAACTCCGCAACATGACAGCAAATCTGGCGACATGCGATATGCAATATGAGATATGTTGTGTTATTGGACATGGTTAGTGCGACACATCGCTGGGTCCGTGAACTGAGAGCGAGACACTTGAGTGGCTGCTTAGTGGCGGCAACGACTTTCACCAAACACTCACTGACAGCTCGAGCAAAAGGCAATTCCTAACCTACCACACCTCAAACACAAGGCACAAACAACAAAGCCAACTTAAGCGACAGCAAAATGGCAATAATCAAAACAAAAAGCGCAACACAAACCAATAAACGAGCGTAGACTTCATTATGGAGGCACATCAATCATTGCCAAACGCGAACTGGTAAGGAGGTAGGCTGGGGGGGGGTATGAGGGATCGTCCAAACACTGGGTTGAATGTGCCGAGAGCACAAGAGCTGAAATAAAGCACAGTTGCCATTTTGCCACAACGATGTGCAGATAGACGTTGCAAAGGAGAGGAGCGGCGAAAGAGAAAGACAAAGGGAGCTGGGCAGAAAGCGAAAGAAAGAGAGGGATGTGCAGCTGGAGCCAAGACAGTCAACGACTTGTGGTCAACGGGGAATGGGAGTACGGAAAATATGTGACGGTGGGACAAGGGGGCAAACATGTGCAGCAGAAGAAGGGCTCCTTCGGTGGCACAATAAAGTGTTTAGTAAACAAATTGCGGTTGCCTTTTGATAATATGCGCACAGTTAGCCGAGCCAGTTAAGCAGCGCAGCCAGCGACATTGTTGAAGAGGGGACGAAGACAGGAGGGGTTTGGGAGGATTGGGGGATAAGTTATAAGTGCATTGCACCGAAAAATCGATTGACGAAAGCCACAAAGACGTCAAGAGCTAGAGCGAGAAAGGTTGAGGTAGCTGCTGCTCATGTGAGAGAGCAGATGTGTGTGTGTGTGTGTGTGTGGGAGGGGGGGATGAAAAGGACATTGATTGTGTGCGCGGGGTGTTAAACGATTCGGGGCGTTGGCGCCATCGTCACGCAAAAATCCAAAGAGAAACCATAAACTTAAATTAATGACCTCAGTAGTCGAGGCGTAGCTGAAAGCCGAGACCGTTTGCAAGCAGAACGTAAAGTCAATAAGAGACCAAAAAAAGCTCGAAGATGAACACAAAGAGGAAGGCGATGAGGGAGAGAAGAGCGCCAGATGCACTGTTTTTGTGTATATATGTGATTTACCGTTAACAGTCGTTTCGTTTTGCTGCAGTTGCTCTGCTCCAATTGGAAATGAATCTGCTGGCGATTTCACTGCGATTCTCAATACACACAAACACACACACACACACAAATATACATGTATACATATATATATATACATATAGATGAAAATGCTTGTCAATTTGGAGCAAGGCGGCTGCTGAGGCAGATGGTCGAACGTTTGCTTAGAGCTCAGTTGAGAGGCTGGCTAAATGATTATGCAGCCGACGTCGGCGTTGACGTTGACGTCGACATGGCCGATTTGTTGTCAAACTGGTTTTACAAATATTTTTGCGTTCATCTGTTGCCAGCGGTGGGGTAAAGTCTCTCTGTGTGTGTGTGTCTGTATGTGTTTGTGTGTCTGTAACCAGGCGGCAGTTACATGGCTGCAACGCTCAGTGAAAGTCGCCTGAATGCCGTTGCTGTGTGATACCCTACTCCCCCTACCAGCGCACCCCACAGCACTCCTCACCACCCCTCAGAGCCCATTAGCTAGTTATGTAGCTGAGTGCACATTCAATTAGGTTTAGCGCAGTCTTTTGGCTTTGGTTACGGCTTGGGCCTGAGCTAACCCAGCTGTTCAGAGCTGGTATTTACAGCCAATTATGAGACAAACAAGTTGGCAATTGCGTCTAACTTACCCGTGCATTAAAATCGAAAAAGTATTCCGGCCTCAGCGGACACGGCAGGCCGCACTTGCAGGTACCCTGTGTTAGCAAATAGTCCTTAATTTGGAATTGTGTGCGCAGCGTTTTGCCCGTCGGACTGCAATAAGAAATAACCATAAAAATAATGAAAAATAAGTACAAAGTGAGTGAGTTACAGTGATGTATAATTAATTGATTGTTCGCTGCAATTAATTTCTATTCATTATTTATTAGTTAATCGCAACACAAATTGTTGTATGCTAATGGCAATTACAAAGTCGTCAAGAATAGCTTAAGTGTGTCTGGCCTTCGCCCTTCATCATTCCATCTACCTCACACACTTAGCCCCAATTAGTCCAATCCACGTTAACAGTTAACATAGTGCAAAGGCTGCTCGCTGTTTAGCTAACAGCTCATTAACATAATAGGTAAATGACGCGCTCGTCCGCATTAACATGACAATGTTAAACGACAGTTGGGAACGCATGCTGGCCTACTCATACCTACGCATACATGTGCACACCAATGCATGTGTGTGTATCTGTATGTGTTGTGTCTGTGGCTGTGTGCGTGTGTCTATACATACATAAATTAATACCAATCAGAATTGCTCGCTGCTCGTTTTGATCGCATGTCAAATAAGTGCGCGTCGCTCGGCGCATAATTCAAACTGGTTTTTATGTATTGTGTATTTTACAAGCAGTTTTCGCTCCTCTCCACGTGAGTTGCTAGCCAAGTGTTTGCTGGCTGTATGTGCGGAGCCCCTTCTCGTGCCACAATTGAGTCGCGTGATTTGATGATCCAGCTTGGCTAAATAAATTGAAACTACTTTTAACGATGGGGGCCAATATTCAGGTTGTAAAACAAACTTTTATGAGACTTCAGACACAAAACAAAACAAGGTTTGGACTGACTAATCACTCAACTGGCAAAATCAGTCGAGCTACAAATTTATTTCCGCAAAGGTTTCTCCCTTTTATGACATAAGATGGCTATAAAAAAAATGCATTCAAATAAATTGGAAAGCTGTGTTAAACAAGTTTTATGCTTTCTTCCGATTGATGTGAGTCGTAATTCGAAGATTTTTACCAAAATATGAATGGAAAATCAATGGGTAAAGTTCAATTTTCATTGGATTGCAACAAAATTAATTAATATGTGCTGTTAAAAGTTTAACAGAAAACAGGAACAGGAAATCTGATGCTCCTGAAAATGTGATTTTAAGCTCTATCTAGAAAAAATCATAATCTTATCGCTATCCCTGTTTTCGAAAATTGTCAGTCTTTTGTTATGCGCAATCTGAAATCAAGTTCTACTCGATTTGCAACATTTGCTAGTTGTTATTTAGGGTATTCAGTGGTTCACCCCGACCAACAAGAAAACCTCATTCGTAATCCGTTTTGCGCTCATTTCATGTTTACAACAATGAAATTTATGAAAAGGTAAGAAAAAAAAAATTGATTTAAATTTGAACAGCATTAAGAATATGCGCAGAACCAAAAAGCGAGTCCAGTGAATCCAGTTTTTTCAGTGAATTCATTTTTCGGCTCAGCGCTGCTGTCGAGCCCCCTCCTCGAGAACAGGGCCACGCATGACCGCAAATGTTGAAAAGTTGTACTCGGTATATGTTCTGCTGGGGTTAAAAACATGCCAAAAGCAGCATATAAAAAAAAAAAACAAAACAAAACAAAAGGCAAAAAAATTGACGCTGCTTATTAATTATAAAGTGTGAGCATGTTAAAAGAATCAAGGGCGCTGCTGATGATGACTGCGTCGTCGCGACGAGAGCAGCACTTGAGCTATATAGCCTGAGCATGAGAGACTTCAGAGCCTGGAACGTTGAATAGCAAATGATTTGGCGGCATAGTAGAACGAGGCGAGGCAGTTAGCAGTAGCAGGGGCACGGGCAGGGGCAGCACCAGAACTTCAACTCCTTCCTCTACAACTCGTGTGGGAAATCTGAATAATGCATAAAGTGTGAAAGCGGCAAGGGCACTAAACGAAACCAAACGAAACGAAGCGACAGCAGCAGTAGCAGCAGCAACAACTGCAAACAGAGACGACAATATACATAATTGAACGACAACAACAGCAACAACAAGAACAACAATCGTGCTACGGGCTAAGCGAGTCTGCGAGAATTGTCAATTGAGTAGCCCCTTTGTGACGGCAGCACAGGATGAGGTTGAGGATGGGCATGTGAGTTGGCATGGGCATGGGGATGAGGATGAGGAGTTGAGTTGTGTGTCCCATGGTCATTGAGCTGCAGCAGTTGGCACCCTGGTGCATTTCTCAGTTCTCATCAATGGGCCCCACAGCAAATTGCCAACTTAAAACTGAAAAACGAGTTTGGTTTATTAATTATTCTCAACTAGTTGCGTGGCCGTAAGCTAAAATCGATGGCAAAGTCAATTGGCCTGACTGAACGTGCGACGCACAGACCAATTACAAGCTGGGCGAGCGGAGGGTGGTTGGTTGGTTGGTTGGGAGTCATCAACGCCAAAGCTTATAGCTCAATTTGTATGCAGCTGGCGTAGCTGGTTGGCTTAAGGACCAACGATAACGACCACAAGGCGACCGCTTGTTGGGTTGCAGCAACAACATCACCAGCAGCACCAGCAGCAGCAGCAGCAGACGGCCGGGTTTGCTGCGCTGGCTCATTAAATATTTTATTTACACAAAATGCGCTAATAACAAGTGGGGGAAGGGGGGGTTGAGCGGAGCGCGGTCTGACGACTTCTCATGAAAGGCGTTGAGCTAACGAGTTAAAATAATTTAATAAATTTCACACACAAAGAGCGTCAAGTGGCCGAAGAGCCGCCCTCCTGCGCCTCTGTCTGAAGGTGGAAAAGTTTTACGCCTCTCTGACCTTGAGTGCACCCTCGAGCCAGCCCCGGAATGAGCCACACGGCACAACAGTCGAGGGCCGCCAGCTGACTGACTGTGCCAGCCTATTACTAAATTAATAAACCCTAACAACAGCTCAAACACAAAACCAACAGCAACAGCAATGGCAACGGCAACGGCAACGGCAACACCAACTGGGGACAAAGGGAAAGGAGCCAAAGTGTAATACATTTAGCAAGCCACAACGTCGAAATAAGCGAATGGGCTGGACGCGAAGTTGTTGTTTTTGTGGCCACGTTAAATGAAAGCAGTCGACTATTAAATCTGCAAAAGCCCCTTGCTAATCAAATTGCTTGGGTTAACCTTTACTGCTTAACCTTTTAGCATGAAATACCTGAGGCTATTGGCACTGCTAACATAAACCACTCTGGTACTAGCATATATTGCATATATAAATAACGTATGGAATGGATTTAAGGGACCAATGATCTTTCGTATTATATATTAGTAAATAAAAGTCTTATAACTGTTAAGAATAGCGACATAAACAATTTTCCAGCGTTTTTAAATAAAATTAAAATAAGTTAAATCAATAAATATCCAGTAATTATTGCAAAAACTATTGATTGAACACGTCACACAAGCAATTTATGTTTACCGCATCTTATTTCTAATGTCATATTAAAAATCAAAAATATTCAAAATTCAGTTTCAGCAAAGATGTTTTTCATAAATTAACCCGGCATGAACATAAAAACTTTAAGTGCGTCATATTAACATTTTTAAGAGCATAAAAAACGATTTAGTGGTCAAAATGATTAAGCATGCATCGTTATGGAGACATATCAAATTATACTTGAGCAATCAAATGTTTTATTTATGAAAATGATTTCCACATTTAAGTGGTGTGCGTTGCCAAAAAAAAAAACCAACGGAAACCTGCAGCAAACAAAACAAATGTCTAAGAGGTGCACAAAAGTCAACACGTTGTACACTCAACGGCGGATTGCAATGGAAAACTGCAGGCGGTTGACGAAGCCATCGACGAAGCCAGCGACAGCAACGGACCGCCGACTGTTGATGCAACCTACGCGCTGCAAGCAGGCATAGATACACCTTTGCACGTACACATGTCTGACAGAGAGACTGGTGAATGCGACTGTGACTGTGACTGGGCCTGTCGCACTTGAGGAAAATTGAAAACTCTACGACTGTCTGACTGGCTGACTGACTGTGCCAAACTATTCCGCATTCTTGAACAGTCAGTTTGCTCGTTGCCCGTTGCCGGCCTTGCGGGGCGCTCGACTCGCTCTTTTGAGTCGCCTCCATACCAGCTGCCGGTTCTAATTTATGATTTATGTGTGTGCGCACCGCCGTCGCCGCCTTTTTGGCTTTGCTGGCTTTACGGCGGCACAGTAGGCGGGCCAACGTTTTGACCTGGAAATGTGCATGTGTCACATTTGTGTCGTCCTCTGATGTCACGTTGCGCAGTCAACGACTTGAAAATGCTTGCGCAACAATTATTGATTTACCAAAACCCTCTCTTTCTCTCTCTCCCCACCCATTCATCCATCCTTGAAAGTAGTCGCAGTCGCTTTGAAATGATTGCAACATTCTTTCCAAGAAATAGCCAAGCCAAGCAAAACTGCGCAACTGCAGTTAAACAAAAAGTTGTATTCATTTTGCCATTAGGCCAACCCCTGCTCTGTCTGTTCAAAATTTGAACCCAGCAAATGTTTCTTATCTTTTCCGTCCAAATGGACGAAAGCTCACAAATTTGCAAGGGGAAAAAATACGCAAAAAAAACTAAAAAAAAAAAAAAAAAAAAACATAAAAGTAAATAAATAAAGCAGCAACACGGAATGTGGAAATGAGCAGCTGCAACAGCCGCTGCTTCCACTGCTGCGCTTAATGCGAACAATGACAAACGCTCGACACGCAACAGAAGCGGTTTAGCATTAAACAATGCTTGCTCAGATCGCATAAAGTGTCCTGAATGGGCAATGGCTAGGAACAGATAGCAAAATAATATTATTGAAAAATGTCACAATTGTCTGCAGTACAAAACATAAATCCAAATTGTATTCATACCAAATTTAAGCTCTGCGATGCTAAACGGGAATACGATGACAATCCACAAAAGCTGTATTTTTGTCAAAACTTGAAGACCTGTCCCCTGTTGGACAGTTACAGCTCAAGTTCTTATCGAATAGGAAAACACTATTTGAATACCATTTTCATAGCTCATAACGATTAAGATATATGTTGAATCATTATGATGTTTTCGTTTCGATTCGGGTTTTTCGGGGCAAATAAGATCAGTTCCGCAATGTTAGTTTTAAACAAATTTTGAATTTATGTTCTGATTCCGACTCTGAATTTCAATCGTTCCGATTCCAGAGAAGTATAGCAAAATCTATAACTAATAATCTACAAATTACTTTACAAAAATATCATTGCTATCTAGAAATTCACAGAAATTCATCTAGTTTTTTAGTTTCTGGGCAACAAGGTATCTTGTAGTCGAGCACACTCCACAAGAGCACGTTCACTTGTTACAGTAGCCTGTAGCCATTGCTTCTGAAGGCACTTAATGATTAAATCTGTCTTATTTCAATCCAATATATTTGTGTGCACTCTTTAGTGAGCATCTTTATCTTTTTTTCTTTGCTACAGCTAAGCCCCGCAAAAGCCAATAACAAGTCCAAAATGCCAGAGGCAAAGCCATGGCAGCCCGTCAAGTTCTGAGTTCCAGGCACTTACAGAATCAGCGATTATCCAGCTCTGATGACAACAGTGCGGCGCAGACACAGCACAGGCAAGCAACAAAATCGTAAACTATTTGCACAGCGCCAAAGACTCCCCTTCGCACCTCCATCCCTGCACCGCTGGCCTGGACAGTAGCGCGGTAGACGCAGAATAATTAAAAGTACTTGGGCAATGGGGCTCAGCAACGGCAACGACAACAGCAACAGCAACAGCAGTCTCTGGCTTGTTTTCAACATATTTGTGTAAATATTGTATTTGTGTTTGTAATTATGTCGGCTTGACGATAACTCGCAGATAATGCCCAGGTAAATACTCGCTGTGTACACAGCGCTGGCAAGAGAACAGGCAATAATGCCAAGCACTCGACTTTTAACTGTTTGACTTACGTTGTCATTATACCCTGTACCCATTGACAAATGCCAAAAACGGCCATATTGCAATTGTACTAGTAAACAGCAGAACAAATCCGAGTGTGAATTTAAAAAAAAAGAATTTGTAGGAATTGCTTCTTTTTTTTTAATTCGTAGGTCCACAACTCAGATGGATATCGTTTCGTTCAGAGAGCACTGTAGTGCTTGCTAGGCTGCTGGGGATACAAATCGGAATGAATCTGACAATGCATTTATGCCGAGATGACTACTGCAATTCAGAGTAAAACCAAGCCACCCACTCCCAATGTATGCCCATCTTAGCTGAGCTACCCCCTTTTTTAACTGGCATTTCCTGTTTAACAAGAAAACATTTAAATGGCTTCCAATATGCATTTACCAGACACAATACACAGATTGACTTTTAGCTGGGCCTGACTTGTAAATGTCATGTAAGAGAGCCAACGACAAAGAGTGTGAGAGAGGGAGAGAGAGAGAGAGATAGACAAGTAATGAAACTGAGATAGAGACAGAGACAGAGAGAGAGAGAGAGAGAGAGACTCACCTGATGTAGGCCACTTCATTGTTGTTGGTTAGTCGTCGCCAGCCTGGAGCCAAATTTGCATTGTTATTGCTGTTGCTGTTGTTGATGTTGTTGCCAGCATTATTGTTTTTGGCCAAATTCTTAGCATAGAGCTGCTGTTGCTGATGGTTCTGATTCATTTGACGCGTTGCAATTGTTGCTGGCATACAGTGCGTAGCAGCAACAGTTGCTGTTGCGACTGCTGCCGCTGCTGCTGCTGCTGCGGACTTTACAGGCAACTTGATTTGCGCTAAACGCTGTTTGGTTTGGTGCTGCTGCTGCTGTTGAAGTTGCTGCTGTTGCTGTTGGAGTTGCTGCTGCTGCTGTTGTTGCTGCTGTAGCTGCGTGCCTATTGCTGGACACACAAAAATGTGTTGACTGTGCCGCAGTTGTTGTTGTTGTTGCTGTTGTTGGTGCTGCTGCTGTACAGCAACATTTGTGGCTTGCATCATGTTGGCGCTGCCATTTACCAAACCAGCTGGTAATATCTGTTGCTGCTGTTGTTGTTGTTGTTGTGGTTGCATTGCGGCTGCATTTGTAACGACCCGCGATACAAATTTCGTTTGCTGCTGATAGAATTGCTGTTGCTGTTGCTGCAACAATTGCTGTTGCTGCTGCTGCTTGTACATGTTGAGCTGTTGCTGTTGCTGTTGCAACTCATTGTTGACCTGCAGCACGCCAGCAACCGTCTCCGCATTGCCAACACCAACAATGTTCAATTTATGCTGCGCCTGTTGTTGCTGCTGCTGCTGCTGCAGCTGTTGGCCAGCGGATGCGGCAGCCATGTTAATAACAGCCGCCGTTTAAATTGTAGCGCTCGATTTGTGGCCTGCAAATAATAATAGGCAGCGTTTAGTGTGCATTTAAAGGGAGAGCAATGCGACCTCAACAAAATACACGCATTCACACTTATATGCATATATACATATACACATATATATATATAGATATTATATATATTTGTACATATTTTGGGCTGACTCACAATTACATGCCTACAATTCGAATTGAGTTGCGTGTAAATATGTATGTTTATTTATATGTGCATGTGTCGACCATCTTCAAATACCATTGCTTTTGTTCTTTTACCTTATACTCTTGCAACGCGGGTATCTTGATATTGTCACAAGGAAAACTCCAGCCCTGTACAAAAGATCTCTTTTTATATGAATACCCTTTGCTTTGAGAAGATCTAATTAATAGCATTTACATCGGAATTTTCGTAATAATAAATTTGTTTGATTTTTTTCAGTATATTCAAATATTATAAAACTTCCGAAATAAATAAAATATAATGATGCTGTTCGTTTAAAAAACAAAACTTTGATCAATACAATAATATTGTATATACAAATTCATATATTGAAATTGATAGTTAATTATAATAAAAAACTTCATTGGTTTTTAGAGTGTGTTCATCAATCTCAATAATTACAAGTACTGTCGCATTGAGTTAATAATATTCAGTTGTTTCAAGGGTATTTGAATGTTCGACAACCAAAAACACAAATTGTTGTTCTTTCTTATTGTATTGTATTATCTACTGTTGTTGTTGTTGTTGTTGCTGCTCACCTTTTAGCGTAATTTACGTTTTGCTCATTTGCCAACATATTCAATTAATTTGAGTTATTGTGTAAACGAGACGCGAACATGTCAAATTGTTGTTGTGGTTGTTGCGACTGCTGCTGCTGCTGCTGTTGCTGTTGTCGCGCGTTTTTAAGCACTTAATTTCACTTTTTTTTACAACTTTTCTTGTTGTAATAAGACGACAACGACTTTTGTATTGTTGTCTTGCTGCTGATTTTCTTGTTGTTGTTGCTGCTGCTGTTGCTTTTTATACAATCTGCTTGCTGCTCATGACTTCATTTGGAATTCAGAAAACGAACGTTGCTCGCTGACAGAGGCAGAGGCACAGGCAGAGACACAGGCAGAGAGAGAGAGAGAAGAGCGCACAACGCATAAATGTAGGTGAATGGAGCATGAAGCAGCCGCCGACGTCGCAGTCGCAGTCGCCAGCAGCACAGACAATAACGACAAAGGCTAAAGAGTAGACGAGGTAGGATGGAATGGTGTGGGGTGGGGTGGGGTGCGGAGGTAGAGCAACGTTCAAACTCAACGAATCGTTTTGTTTTATGTACAAAAATTTGTTCAGCCTAAATACTTATTATGCGCGTAAAGCAGAACAATTTGCCAGACGCGACTCTTGCTTGTTGTTATTATTATTTTTATTATTATTGTTGTTGTTGTCACTTTTTAATGTGTGTATGTGGATAAATTGCTGAATATCCATGTTGTGCATGCATTTAAATGATATGCACATAATTAATGCGTGCGACTGTCTGTCTGCCTGCCTGTCTGCTCATGTGTGGACATCACCTGCCCTCGAGTTATGCTCTAATGATCATAATAAGAATACAGCCAACAGAAACAAGCGTACACAACACACACTCACACACACACACGCAGACGCACACACATATGCACTCGCACACACAATTATAATACGTAGAGTGACCTCAAATGCTTATCTGCATTTAACATGCGCTTTTTTCTTTTTTTTTTGGCAGCTGCTGCACTTACTTCACACACACACTCATATAATATACAAATAAATATATATATATATATACGCATACACACATTCAATTGGTTGTGTGTATTGAAGAGCAAGTTATGAGCATATTTGAAATGAGTTTTGACACAACGTTGATTTAACTTTATTATGCACAAACAGCAATTAAATGGGAATTAATTACAACGATTTCATTCGTTGGCTTTGGCTTTATTCACGCAACATTCGACAAACATCCGAGCGAACAACGATTCGACGATTCGACACTCGACTCGCGATTTTCTACTCTCGCACACGAAATTTTTACTCAACTATGGATTTTTTATTTTTTTTTGTTTTTGTTCACCTTGAAGGGTGCCAAGTGCGCTCGTATTGAAGCATAAGCTTTGATTTTCAGAACCATTTACGAATCTAAATTATGCTAACTACTTCACTTTTGCCTGTGCGCGCATTTGTTTTTGGAATTTTTCGACTGCCCAAAATTCCATTCACTAGTAGAAACTAGGGATGTGAAAAGCACACACACACATCGATATCATAAACACGACTATAATCAAACACATTCCTGGCAATACTATCGATATGACATTAATGATACGTTGCTCGTTTAGCGCTTACGTTACGCTTACGTGAGCTACGTTTCAAGTTACGTGCTATGAAATGTTAACTGACATTTAGACATCAATTATAATATGATGTTTTTCTCATGTTTACTCAATAATTTTTAACTAGATACAAATAATAATCAAGAATTAATACTACTAGAAGTGTCACACGAATTCCTGCCTTCGGATTGGATTTAGATGTAGATTGTCAGCAAAAACATTTACACAAATATAAACAATATTGTTAAGCAAATCAATTAGTAAACCAATGAAAAATCGTTTAAATTTGATTCTATGAAATTTAAATTTAACATGCGATTTCTACACATTGTAAATGTGCATACGATTCAGGTCTATCGGTATCGATTGCAGCCCTGACATGTGTAACAACAATGCGCGCGTAGCCGGCAAATACATTTTAAGAACTTTTAACTCCAATTGTGTCTTGATTGAGGATTCATTTGGTAGAATATACTAATTGGTGTTGTTAGAAGACCGTAACAATGTCCAGCGCGGCCATATTGATGTGCAGACAGCTGCTGTTTAGCCGTTGCATTCACGCCGGCCTCCTCAGCGTGGGCGTTCAGCTTGTGATGCTGATCACACTTTTATTGTGCGTCAACTTTCAACTTTGGCATCCGCTGGATTGGGCGGCTGACTCTCTGCGACAGGTGTGCAGCTGCTATCCATGGCTCGCGAGCATGCCGCTCATTGTCGCCGTCGCCTTCTACGTGATCACACTCTCCAAGCAGCGCCTCTCGGAGCGTCGCTATTGCCCCACACGCTACCGCTGGCTGATCCACCATGGACCACGTAAGCTTCTGTTCCTCATCGCCCATGTGTTCGTCGGCTATCTGACTGCCTGGCTATATACGACATATCTGCACACGGATTATCGGTATATCATCCACATATATGCATCCATATATCTGATACTAAAACCCACCGTTTATTTCATTTAGTCACTTGGTGTACAAATCCTTTGGACAGGACTGCCTGAATAGCTACCATGTGTTCTTGCTGGGCATGGGCATTACCAGCGGCTGTTATTATTTTGCCGCCAACTATATGCGTCAAGAGGTGGCCATGGAGTTCCCCATTATTGAACAGAAGCGCATCGAGAATCTGCGCGGGGTGCTATACGAAACCCTGCTAAAATCTCCACTTAAATCTTTGTGGGTCACGTTGGTCTATTCGATTGGCTTCTGGCTATTTGGTGGTTTGGTGCGGCACAGACTGACTCATCTGATTGGTGTGGACGCAGACGATCGCCTCCTGGGCATCTTGGACGTGGCCAGCAATGGACGACTGCTGTTCTATGCCTGGCTGCTAACCACTCAAATCGTGAGCAACATGCATCTCATGCAGCGCTTTAATCATGTGCTCCTATCCGAGCGGCTGCCGCTGGTCATTGCCCGCAGCCGGATGTCGGCCAATGCCAGTGAACAGGAGCTAACCGTGGCTTCCGTGCTGGGGCTCTTCGATATGTATGTGGCTCAGTGTTTGGCCGCCAGGTTTCTGTACGAGCATGCGCTGTGCAACAATTCGACAATTCGCCTGGAAATCTTTCAGCTTACGGAACCCGGCAATCATCCAGCCAATTGGCGTGCGCTATGCGACCAATGTCTCAGCATTGTAGCCACTTTTACTGAAGAGTTAATCGAATCCATGCAACACATCAGTTTGATTAAGGGCAACGAATCACATCTGGCAACGACTGCAGCGTTCATCGACAAAAAGGGTCCATTGCGAACTGAAAAGCTGCTGATCCGCCAATACAATCAGTTGCATGGCATTCGTCCGGCTAGCGCTGAGCCCACCCAGCAATGGGATGCCACGGACAGTGTACGCCACGTGCCCAATCGGTGCGAACGCGCCTTTATCAAGCTGGAGACAATGTTTCTGGGGCTTTTGCCACGCCTACCAGGCATCGTGTACCTCTTTGCCGAGTCGGATGGGGCCAAGACGGTGTTTCTAGTGGACAATGCGCTGCACGTGATCTGGCTGACACAGGCGCTGGCACATCTATGCGTCGCATCGATAAAACAGGATCGCTATGGCGTTGTCCAGGATGACTTGACGGCTATCATCAGGGCGCTGCACCGCCTCAAATGCGAACTGGACAAGCTGCACAGCGCGTTGCCCAGTTTGCGACCGAGCCACAGCAGCAACTACATTGTTCTGCGCGGCGCAATCCGTCGCAGTCTTTACAACATCTGCATATCGTTCCATGACTATCTGGGCGAAGTGATTCCCAATGGCGAGGAGCTGCGCCAGCTGCAGGCCTTTATCTGTCACGGATAGCAACTCACCCAACTCATCATCATCGACTAAGCACATATGTTAAGCATCCTTCTTTAGTTGTTCTTTCGTTTTGGTAACAATACAAATTAATAAATACAATTACATCATGTACAAATGACTTTTTACCTAACTATATGGTATCTGGTATTAAACATATACATAAATTAATTTGTTACATCTCAAGCAGTAATCAGCTCCAGATCCGCCTATTGCTCCTCTAATGCCACCGCGTACATCAGCAGCGCCACATTCTGCTCTAGTTCACGGACTCGTCATTGCTTTGCTGCTGCAGTTGCTGCCGCTGGCGCCTCGATTTTTTTCACAGCCTCGCCCAGTGATCTCTCCAGCTCGATGGCCAGCTCCTCCATCTGCTGCTGCGCCTGTTTGCCCTTTCGATCGCGGCCATCAATAAAAATTTGTGTTTGCAGAAAGTTGAGGGCACGAAATGCCATACCGCCTGTGGGGTCATAGAAACCCTCGTAGGTTTTTGGATTTCTAGCGCTGGCACTCTGATCGGGCGTATCGGGGTCAAATGGTACATACTCTTGCAGCGGCTCGTTGTGCCATCGGAATATGTTACGCGAATCTAATCACATAAAGTGGGTAAATTCATGGACATAAATATAGAGAGCTTTAAGAGAACACACCTAGATCCGCCAGAACGCGTGTCATTTCACGTATCTGCGCATCCTGACGCTCCAGACGAAAGTTCATTTCCGTCAGTGTGTTGGTCAGACGCATCTGTTCCATTTGCATGGCCTCGTTCTTTTTGGACTCCTTGATGCTTTGACGGGAGTACTCGAATATTAAAAGGCCGGCACCAATGGAAAAGATAATGAATTCGCCCAACAGATTGGCGCCCAGCTCAATGGCCATGGCTTCGGTTAGGGGCGGCACTGTAACTGGGCGGCCAAGATTCAGCGCCCACATCTTGGTCTTGACCTCCACCCAATTGTAAACTGTGTCGGCAGGCGAAATGTATTTAATTATTTGAATCATCGTCAAAATGCCAAAAGGAATTCGACTTACACTGCGCCGGCGGTATGCATATGTATTTCCTGAAGAATGGACTCGACTTGGCATTGGATTTCAGCACATTAGCAATGGGCTTGCTAATCTGTTTGATGGCCAGCGCACCAAGCTTGGCAGCGGGAAACACTCCAATAACCATCTCTTAAGCTGTTTTGTATTACAAAACCTCAGCACGGAAAAACTAAGGCAACCAGGGCTGGCGACAAATAAAAGCAATCGAACAGCTGTTTTTTTCAGCGTGGACGATAGACGATATGTGCACTACTTGAAAATATTCAAAGTTAATAAAATGTATGTATATGTATATACCTATTAAGTTTTATGATGAACCCTTCCGTTGTATTCAGTTAATTGGTGGTGCATTATTTGTATTTGTTTTTCCTGCCAGTCAAGCTGATGGATTAGCTCAGAGATATCCGATTGTAGCCTCTCTTCTTTAATTTTGAGATTGACATTTTTCTTCTGATCCTTGATAGCTTGCCTTTAACATTAATACATCAACTTTTACATTTTTTTTTTCCTATCGTCATACACTTTTGTGTTCGCTTACCTTGAGACCTCGTAAAATATCAGAGATAGGCCTAACAGAATCACAAAAAGCTCGCTTAAAATGTTTGCGCCCATCTCAGTGGCGTTTTTTTCTGGGAGGCGAGGAATCCGTTTGGGTTGCGGAAGTCCCAACATTTTTATTTTACATCTTGTCTCCAAAGAGTTTAGCAATTGACCAGCCGGAGCGCAAATATAATTTTTAAATAATAAGTTACGTTTCGCAATCTGTTTGAACCCTAGGCTAAGCGGAGTGGTAATTTGCTTAATGCCCAAAACGGCTATTTTTCCAATAGGAAATACACCGATTACCATGTTTTTTTAACAGAAAATTTTCAGAAAGCCAGCTGAATACGTATTTTGTTGGGTTTTGGCAATAAATGCAAAGTCACACAAAATAAAAAAAACACGGTTTATTTGTGCATATGACAATAAATCTTATTCATACACTTGCCAATTGAATTATTAACAAAAAATCTATTGGATAAGGTATTTACACATATTTACTTGGTGTTTATACGTTTTTAATTCAGAACCCTATGCAATTGATACAACTTGGCTTTAAGACTATAAATTTCATTAGTCTGAGCCATAACACGATCTTGCAATACTTCAATCTCTTTTATCAGTTTTTCCTTCTCTTCCTTTTGTTTATTATTTTTAATCTGATCATTTTTCGATTGGCTAAATAAACAACATGTATTATTAGTTAGCACCTTGACAGATTGGTATTGGCTTATTTACCGTAAAAACTCCAGTGAAATCAAGCTGGCACAAACTGTAAATAGGCATATCTCACCGATTAGGTTACTGCCAGTCTCAATAGCCATGGATTTGTTTAATGGTGGCACATACTTCGGTTGGCTCATGCCTATCATCCACATTTTAGATCTTACCCCAATCCAATGGTAGGCTAAGGTTCAGACCCTTCTCTAATTCATAATATTACACTTAAATAAGTTTGATGCTACTTACTTTGCGCTATTGGATTAACTAGATATGCTCTAAATGTTTGATTTGTTTCGGCAGTTTGCTTAATTACTTTGACAATGGGTTTACTTATTTGCCTGACAGCTAGCATACCTAGTTTTGCAAGAGGAAATGAAACCATGGTAAAACTTACAATTTGTGTTCAACAATGACTGTTACAACAATTAGTGAAGGAAAAGTCGATACACTCTTGCAATATAATATATATCCATCCGACACAGTATTGATTGCATTTACTATATTTAAATCAATACATAAATATATATATGTACATATATATATGTCATTAAAAAAACATTGCAAGTTATTTTACAGTTGTGCAAGCAAAATGTACAATTTGAAATGGCAGTGTCGCAAAGAAAACAAGCTTGAGCTATAAAAGTGCCGATAATTTATTACGACTTATCGTTCAAGATATCGGAGCTGTCAGTTCCGTTTCGATTATACGAATCTAACATCCCTAGTTCTTTAGTTTTGGACACTTGAATTGAGTCGAGAGCGGCATGCAGTGTGGTTTTACAATTTTATGAGAAAAATTAGACAAAAAAAGAAATCGACAAAAAATGGCGAATATTAATAACTTAAGCCTGAGTCCGGACGGATACTGTGTGTTTTGTTCAACGAAAACAAATCTCGTTTGCCATCGCTGTGGCGACTTCTATTGCACAAAAATATGCCAGCTGAAGGATTGGCCTAGTCATCGGTATATATGCTTCTCAATTCCAGCCTTGGTGCGTCCCAAGGGGTGCTCTGTCTTTTCCAATATCAATTCCACATATGCGCTAATTTCCTCTGACGCAGCTGCCCCAAGCAGCCTCGCTGCAGCAAATGCGCAGTCAGCTCAAAAATCGAATATTGAACTTGCCACAAACGGAACTGTGTCAGAATGCGATAAGAGCAAAATCAACAGAAATACAGTGATGAATAATACGTCTGCCACTCAGCCACCAATACCAATTGGTGATAATAAGAATAACAACAACAGCAGCTCAAATAACATTACTTCAAAGGAAATTCCATTCAAACCCACTTATGCCCATGTGGCCATGCCTCTAAATAATAGCATTGTTTATGTCACTGGATTTCGATGGCCGAATCGCTGTTTTATACGCGACGCCAGCGAAACTGCTGAGAAAGCTCATTTGGAAATTTGTCAGAAGGTATGTGTGTGTAGATGCCACAATCCTTGTGGCATCTTTAATGAGTTGATTTTTCATATATGCATGCATGTATTTTCGATATAAATATGAAATTATTTCTGATCATTTGTTAAAAACATTTACTAATGTATAACTTATGCTAGGTGAATTTATTAGGCAAGAATCAGCCAAAATTGAAGAAATTAATCCCTGGTGGCCTCGCGCTGGCCAAATACAATGGGCTCTTCCAGCGCGTTAAAATTGTGGGTAAACCTTATTCAACTAGTCGACTTCACTTCATCGATCTAGGCATGATGAATGCTTCAAATATAGCTGAAATGCGCGAGATTAGTAGCGAACTCTTGGAGCTGCCTTGCCACAACTTGGAGGTGCAGATAAAGGATGTGTCCAACAATAAACTTACCGAACACATCAACAATTTTCTCAAGCATTTCGATGGTAAAAAATTTATACTAACCAATATCAATGGCTGGAATGTTGAACTGCTGCATGTAGAGACGCATAAATCGATGAATGAACAAATACGCGATTTCTGTTCGAATGCACAGGCTTATAGTACACATTCTACGAAACCCACACAGCATACCAAGAACAATCCTGATCCCAAAAGGGCTGCTGATGTAACAGAAATATCCGTTGATCCGTACCTAAATTCGGCTGAACACAAACCTGAAATGATAATGGATCGCACTACTGTTGCCAACCATGCGCAGATTGCCAAAACAGAAAGGATGTCAGAAGTTATTGAAATCAAATTGGATAAAGAATCAATAAGATCTGAAACGAAGCCCAAAGCGAGTGTGCCATTTAATAATTCGAATAAAATCAAATCAGAAATAGCAAACTTGCAACTTATGTTGAAAAAGGCCAAACACGAGCAGATTGCCAAAACCGAAAATATCTCAAATGCCAATGAAATCAAATTGGATAAAGAATCAAGAAGCTCAGAAATAACCAATTTGCAACTTATGTTGAAAAAGGATCAAACTACTGTGGCCAGCAACGAGCAGACTTCTAAAACACAAAATATCGCAGATGCCAATAAAATCAAATTAGATAAAGAATCAATAAGCTCTGAAATAACCAATTTGCAAAAGGATCAAACTACTGTGGCCAGCAACGAGCAGACTTCTAAAACAGAAAATATCGCAGATGCCAATGAAATCAAATTGGATAAACAATTAATAAGCTCTGAAACGAAGCCCAAAGCGAGTGTGCCGTTTAATAATTCGATTAAAAGCAAATCAGAAATAGAAAATTTGCAACTTCTGTTAACAAAGGCCAAACACGAGCAGATTGCCAAAACAGAAAATATCTCAAATGCCAATGAAATCAAATTGGATAAAGAATCAAGAAGCTCAGAAATAACCAATTTGCAACTTATGTTGAAAAATGATCAAACTACTGTGGCCAGCAACGAGCAGACTTCTAAAACACAAAATATCGCAGATGCCAATAAAATCAAATTAGATAAAGAATCAATAAGCTCTGAAATATCCAATTTGCAAAAGGATCAAACTACTGTGGCCAGCAACGAGCAGACTTCTAAAACAGGAAATATCGCAGATGCCAATAAAATCAAATTGGATAATGAATCAATAAGCTCTGAATCGAAGCCCAAAGCGAATGGGCTATTAAATTTGGGTGCCATTGAAACTATTCCAACTTCAGTTTTAGCACGAGAAGCAACCTCTAGAGTTCAGGCTGAAACAAAGAAAAGTCCAGCAAAAGCATTTGTTTCTATGCCTCCTGTTACGCCAATTATTGTAAGCGAACCGAAAATCCCCACAAATAATACGACTAAACCTGATGTGGAACCTGTATTAATTCCAGTACGTAGCCTTATATCAAATGTCAAATCGTTCAAATACCATTTAAAATTTGTATCTTCAGCCCTTTGAATTTAAGCGCCTCACCAGCCAATCTAATGGGGGACTCGATATTTTCATTGTGGATAATGCGAACGTTTCACGAGGCATCTTTGGCAGTTTCGACAGCAATAATGCACGCGACTTCTCCGATCTGCATTCTCGCTTGTCCGAATTCAAGGACTCACAGCCCTACAGACCGATGTAAGTGGATTAAAGTCAAATTTGAAATATATTATTCTACTGTATATTGTAGGATAAGGGAATACGTTATTGCAAAATTTGAAGATGTTTGGTATCGTGCCCGAGTGATCAGAATAATACAAAATCAGCTAGATTGTACATACAACGTAATGTTTCTGGACTTTACCAATGTGGCCTTTGTCACCGAGCAGGACATTCGCCGTTATCCAGCTGACTTGACAGTGCCCTGCTTTACCAGCGTTTGCCTGATTGAAGGTAAATTGATTATAATGAATTATGGTAATACAAATATTTTAAACATAATTCTCAGACATGCCACATCGACCGACTACGGACCAGATCAACTTTTTGGAAAAAAAACTGCAAATGAACAGCCTTTTGCACATTGATAGTGTTAACTATAGACCACATACCGATATCGCCTTGATTAAGTGCGATAGCTTGATAGAAGGACTTGCTAAAATGATGTGATACAGTTCCCTTTTCACTTGAGGTTTTAATGTCTTTTTGATTTGAAACAGTTAACATTTATTGTGACTAATGTAATTGCACCTCCAACTAATTATGACAATATGCAATTTCGATTTTGTACAAGTTTTTATACAAATGTTGTAGATAATATTTGCTAATAAATTCGGATTCTAATAGGTATCAATCATAATAACATGCATTTTCAAATATCGATAGTTGAAACGTACCGCCACAACTACTACAATATATCGATAAAAAGACATGCATTTCGATATCGAATTTCTTTAAACTTTCTGTTTTGGCGTATCGAAAAAAGTTCTTAGTCGCAAAACAGATCGCCCGCAACTCGCAACTCGTAATCTGTGTTTGGTGTATTCCCAGCCTGTGCATTTAAAATAAATTTATTCCAAAACAGGAGTAACAATACATCTATACCCAATCGTTACTTTTCATACTCAGTGAAGGTAAATATATACATTTTTAAGTTGTCTATTATCATACTGCATAAGTACACCTAGTGAATACATACAAGTCATCCATGAAGAATGATGACTTCAGTGCGTAACTGTAAGTGCTCGTTTCGCAAATATGGTAACATTGTTGTTTTTTTTTTTTTGTTGATGATGGAAGCGATTTGCCCACACCGTGAGAATAGAACAATCCAGTCACTTTTATACATACATACGTATAGCAGTACACACACACACTTGTGCGGCCGGTTAATACGCGGGTAAAAAAGATGTAAAGGTGAAATAGAAGTCATTCCATACAAAAGCTTGTCCACATATAAAGCAAACACGCCATAAGAAAATGCAATAGTAATCACCAAGTGCTATATATATATATATAAATATATAAATATATATTTAAATCAAATCGAAATTATTATCGCAATTACATTTGAAGAACAAAAAAATGAACGCAAACACATACAAAATGTATTTTTGCTTATAAAATTGAGGACGTCCAACAACGTGTTGATATGCTTTACAATGCTAATGATAATTCGCCGGCTTTTTTCTTGAAATTGCATGCTTTTTGCTTGATTTTTTTAATGGAATGCATATTTTGGTTTACTATTCCAAAATATTGTGACAATAACCTTCGTGCAAGGTTCAAGGGCAGAGACTAACAGCCTTTGGAAATGGATAAAAGCGCAAGCACTTTCACCTAAAGAGAACTTTTGGTTGTTGTTATCTAGATTAGGAAAAGCACTCGAAGCAAAAGCTTTGCCGCCGCTCTTGTGTCTGTCACAAGGTAGGCACCCCCGCAGCTGGCGTCGAACGCATTCTCTTCGTGTGAAAGGCGTGAGAGTGAATGAGTGAGCATGCGTGCTGTACGCCTCTCTTTTCTGCACTGAGATTAAAATACCCTTTCAAATTGTATTCCCATTATGTGACGAACTGTGGACATATCTTAGATCCTCATATACTCATATGTTGTTCTATTCTTCTATTTGAATGCCGGCGAGTAGCTCAAGATAATTTGGCAAAACGTATCAGTTGAAAGATTAATTGTACTCTTTGAATTAGAGGGTATTTAATTATCGACAACCCCAAAGATAACAAGATTTCAAGGTTCCACACGTCATTGTCGGCGTCTTGCTGTGTGTTTTTAAAAGCTGATAATTAGAAAATGTATTACGCATACGTACGTATATATATATATATATATATATATATATATATATATATATTCTTCAACAAACAGCTGACGATCAGTGTTTTTTTGTTTACACTGGCAACAGTCCCAAGATTTGTTGAACTCATTTGCGAAACCGACTGAGTTAATCGCAATATTCATGCTAGGCAGGCAACGGCAGCGACAGATAACTCCCAAGCTTTCCGCACAGTTTTTCGATAAATTTTTGTCGTAATGTCTCTCATCATTATCGTGCTTGGGTGGCTTTTAGGGGTGGCCTGTTGCCGCTGACGGACTCTTTTCTGTTTGCCGTTCTCTTTCTCTGTTCATTTTTTTCCCCGTTTTCAACAGAGTCTCGTGGTTTTGCTCTCATTTGTTCATTGCATTACCGATATTCTGAATGCCTTGCCAAAATTTTCCACCAAAACTCGCAGTGAACGGCAGTCGAGCATTGTGTGCTGTTGTGTGAAAAACCCCAGTGTGCTTAGGTTTTCAACGCAAAAATTCTTGCCGTGCAACGCTTCGCAACTCACTGTTTTGTGCATATCCGTATCCGTGTCGGTCAATATTCTAAATATAATTCTCGTAACTTGTACAGCCTTCAGCAATTAGGCAACAAAATGGTTAACGTATCCATTTATGACGAGGCTCCGACGCTAAAGGTAAAATCCAGCCAGCCGGGGTATACAGCCCACTGTCAAAGTCAATGTCAAATTTATTGCGCTAAATATCTATGAAGATATTTATATGTAGTCACTCAATGTACCTCACATCAAGTCTATATGAAAACTGTAGAAGTTTTCTTTACATTTTGCTTCTTTGCGAAAATGATAATTATGCAACGGTTTTTTTTGAGCTTTTTGCTGCAATTGCATATTCTGTGACCTTCGACGTTGCAGCGCAGTTGCCGATGCGAAAATCTTTCCTATCTATCAGTCTTTCATCAGAACATATGTAGTTCTCCCACTCTCGCTCTCTTTGGCTTATTCTCCTCTCTCGTGCGTTTGGGTTTCAGCTCATGTGCTCACTCTGTTTACCTTATGTGGGAGTGGGTTGGATATATCGATATAATAAACCATAAACCGCTGAAGCCAACAATTGTTATTTTTTTTTTGTTTTTTCTTTTAGTTTTTTTGTTTTGGTTGTCCACCTCATTAACAATGATAATTATTTTTGGCAATTGGCAATCGTATGCTACATAATAATCTATTCAATTTTTATCGCAGCCCAACGAAGTACCGCAAAACATGGCTGCCGGAGCTGATACCCAATTGGAACACATGTGCCGCCTGCAGTTCGACTCGCCCGTTCCCCATGTGCGTCTGTCCGGCATTGTGTGCACCATTGGCCCCGCATCGCGCAGCGTCGAGATGTTGGAGAAGATGATTGCCACCGGCATGAATGTGGCCCGTATGAATTTTTCGCACGGATCGCACGAATATCACGCCGAGACAGTGGCCAATGTGCGTACGGCTGTCAAGAACTATTCGGCCAAGTTGGGCTACGAGCATCCCGTTGCCATTGCTTTGGATACCAAGGGTCCTGAAATCCGTACTGGTCTCATTGCCGGCAGCGGTACAGCTGAGATTGATCTAAAGAAGGGCGATACCATCAAGTTGTCCACCAACAAGGATTTCCTTGAGAATGGCTCCCCGGAGGTAATCTATGTGGACTATGTGAACATCGTCAACGTTGTTAAACCGGGCAATCGTGTCTTTGTCGACGATGGTCTCATCTCGCTGGTGGTGCGCGAAGTAAGCAAGGACACCGTTGTCTGCGAGGTGGAGAACGGTGGTGCACTCGGCTCCCGCAAGGGTGTCAATCTGCCCGGCGTCCCCGTCGATTTGCCCGCTGTGTCCGAGAAGGACAAGTCTGACTTGCTCTTCGGCGTAGAACAGGATGTGGACATGGTCTTTGCTTCTTTCATTCGCAATGCTGCCGCTCTGACAGAAATTCGCAATGTGCTGGGCGAGAAGGGCAAGAACATCAAGATCATCTCCAAGATTGAGAACCAACAGGGCATGCACAATCTGGACGAAATTATTGAGGCTGGTGATGGCATCATGGTTGCCCGTGGTGATCTGGGCATTGAGATACCCGCCGAGAAGGTGTTCCTCGCTCAGAAGGCAATGATTGCACGTTGCAACAAGGCTGGCAAACCAGTTATTTGCGCCACCCAGATGCTGGAGTCCATGGTGAAGAAGCCGCGTCCCACGCGTGCCGAAATCTCTGATGTGGCCAATGCAGTGCTCGATGGCGCCGACTGTGTCATGTTGTCTGGCGAGACAGCCAAGGGCGAATATCCGCTGGAGTGTGTGCTGACCATGGCCAAGACCTGCAAGGAGGCTGAAGCTGCTCTGTGGCATCAGAATCTGTTTACCGATTTAGTTCGTGGCGCCTCTGCAAATACTTTGGATGCTCCACATGCGGCGGCAATTGCTGCCGTCGAGGCGGCCAACAAAGCCAAGGCAGCTGCCATTGTGGTGATCACCACCAGCGGCAAGTCCGCCTTCCTGGTGAGCAAATATCGCCCACGTTGCCCCATTATTGCCGTTACGCGTTTCCCGCAAACCGCTCGTCAGGCTCACCTGTACCGTGGCCTGGTTCCACTCATTTACAAGGGTAAGTCACATCTCAACTGCTACAGCTCATGGGCATCATTTAATAAGTAATCGAATTTTTGCAGAAGCTGCTCAGCCCGATTGGCTGAAGGATGTCGATTTGCGTGTCCAGTTCGGTTTGCAGGTGGGCAAGAAGAACGGCTTCATCAAAACTGGGGATTCTGTTGTCATTGTTACCGGCTGGAAGCAGGGATCCGGCTTCACCAACACCATTCGTATTGTGTAAGTAATCTAAATAAAGAGAGAGAGAGAGAGAGATCTGACTAATCTAGTATTACATCTTACAGAACCGTCGAATAAACCTGATCGCTGTACCGCAGTGAAAGCGTTCTAAGCGCTTTATGCTTGCATCAATTATTGTTATTAACCAAGTTAATTTATTACAAAATTCTCAACAAAATATATACGGACTATCAGTAAATCGAAATTGGAAACATCTAACCGCTGCCAAAGCGCCACAGTTGGAGCTCCCAGGCGTGGGGCCCTTAACACAAACACACACATAAAGAAATAATGTATCATTGTTAAACATAGCGTTCTTTATAGCAACAAGGAATAATAAAAACTAATCCATATATGTATACAAATAAATAAGCGTTAGACACATTTGTGCGAGTCGGGTGCATATTTATGAAATTTGATTAGATTTCTCGAAATATAGTATTGGTTTTAAGTTCAAATTAATTTGTCAGGCCTTACAAAATTTGTAATCGTATTAATTTTCGTTATTGGCTGAAAAAATCGCTAATCATGACGTACATTGTGCGGAGTGCATGTCGTTTGTCACCATGGATGGTGCCTCGAGATACCGCTAGCTACTCTAAGAATGCCAAAATTGTGAGCGACCTGCTTGTTGTGTAATCTTTTGTGTATTGTATATATGTTAACTGACCAAACATGCAGGCCTCACAACCGGTGGTGCAGCTTGATCGTGGTCCCTTTGCCTCACAATTGGACTACAAATCCCGATTGCAGTTTAATGCGCCCACCTTAGATTATGCGCTGAGCGGAATCATTTGCACAATTGGTCCTGCTACCAATAAGCCGGAGACAATCGTGAAGCTAATCGAGGCAGGGATGCGAGTGGTGCGCCTAAATTTCTCGCACGGAACGCACGAATACCACTGCAGGACGATACAAGCGGCGCGCAAGGCTATCGATTGCTATACGCATAAGATGGGGGTGCACAAGCCAGTGGCCATTGCATTGGACACCAAGGGGCCAGAGATACGCACAGGTCAAAATGAGGGCAGCGATACGGCTATAATTGTACTCAAGCGGGGCGATAAAATCAAGTTAACTACCGATAAGAGCGTGGAGAACAAAGGCAACAAGAACATGATATACGTTGACTATGAAAAACTCAGCCTGATTATTAAGCCGGAAAATATAATATACATCGACGACGGACTTATATCAATGCGGGTGCTGCAAGTCACCGGCAACCAGATTGTCTGCGAGGTGGTGAATGGCGGAAAACTCGGTTCGCGCAAAGGTGTTAATTTGCCTGGTACACCCGTTGATTTGCCCAGCATTTCAGAGAGAGATAAATTGGATCTGAAGTTTGGCGTTGAGCAAGATGTGGACATGATCTTTACCTCTTTCATTCGTGACGCTACGGCCATCGATGAAATTCGTAAAATTCTGGGGACCGTTGGAAAGCATATAAAGATCATATCAAAAATTGAGAACCAACAGGGTCTGCAAAATATTGACAGCATCATCGCCGCTTCAGATGGTGTTATGGTGGCTCGTGGTGATCTTGGAATCGAAATTTCCACCGAGCAAGTCGTACTGGCCCAAAAATGCATAATTGCGAAATGTAACAAGATGGGCAAGCCAGTTATCTGTGCCACCCAGATGCTAGCTTCCATGGAGGATAATCCGCGACCAACTCGATCCGAGGCTTCAGATGTTGGCAATGCCATATTCGATGGCGCCGACTGTGTAATGCTGTCCGGTGAAACAGCCAAGGGCATGTATCCCGTGGAGTGCGTCAGATGCATGACGGATCTATGTTCAAAGGTTGAGTCTGTCCTATGGTACGAGCAGATGCAAAATGAGATGAAGACCGTGGTACAGTCATCAACGTCAGATAACTTATCGGCGATTACTTTGGGCATCACTGAAATCGCATCTTTGAGTCGAGCGAATGCCATAGTTATAGTCAGTCCATGTCCGTTAATGGCTCAATTGATAAGTCAGTTTCGCCCAAGGTGTCCGATTGTCTTTGTTACGGGTAATCCGAGGGTAGCCAGGCAATCGGTACTTTATCGCGGTGTCTGTCCGCTTGTTCCTGAGGCAATGGCGAATGGTTGCATCGATTTTGCCCGTATTCTGACAATGAGTTTAGAACAAATGGCCAAACTGAAAATTATAAATGTCGACCAGACGCTTAAAGTGATGTCTGTAAATGCCTTAAAGGCAGATAAGATCTCTTTCCGACTCCTCCACATGAAGCAAAAATCTCAGGAAACAAAATGCAAGGAAACGGCCGCAATAAAAGCAAAGTGCTCTGCAAAAATCACAAATTGCTTTAAAAAATCCTGATCAAATGAAATCACAGGGTTAAACCCATTTGGAAAAAGAAATAAAATTGGCATTGACAGAAATCAGATTTTAAATGTCTACATTTTTAAATATTATTGTTTAATAAAAAGCATCTCCTTATCTTAAATTTCTTTTGTACGTTAGAATGAAAAACTTTCAAACCGTTATTAAAAACTGCTCGAATGTAATTGCAACGTTGCCAGATTGTCGAGTTCAGATCAGCTGTTAAACTATTGAAGCTGACTCAATAATTATCGATAAATAGAAAATATTTATGCTTGGTTGTGAAATAACGAATTCAAAACGTAGAATTGCTAAGCAATTTATAGATAGTTTTTAGTTAGCTGCAATCGTTAAACACATTAAAATGTCATTGCCCTCAACAAAAGCAACAACTGCGACAACAACGCATGCCGTTGTGCAGGCGGTCGATACATATATACAAAATCAAAATTTACTGGGTGAAATAGCCGAACTCGATGAGCTGCTCTACGATTTGATTGATTTGCACAAGGACAGTGAATTGTCCCTTAAGCGTGTGCTGCAGTGCATTTACAACTTGCTGCAAAGCAACAACAAGTATAATGTGAAATTCGGACCGAAAATATTTCACAAGCTCATTTCGGTTGTGATCGCCGACAGAAGAGATGACGACGATAGCGGTACACATGGTCTGCGCCGTCAGCTGGTGGCCAATGTGCTCGTTTGTGTGCAAATCCATCTGCGCAAGTACCCGCGCATCGATGGCAAATTCCTGCTGCGCCAGCTCTGGTCGCTAAGTCTAAGCAGCGAACGTCAGCCGTATGCTGCCCAAATCCTCGTGCAGCTTTTCGATGATTTTGTTCGTGAATTGAGCGCAGAATGCGCATGCTCCATCGAGCTGTACACCGTCATAAAAACCCTGCTGCAATCGGAGTTGCGCGAGCATCGCAAGTCGGCTCACTTTCTTATGAGAAAACTCCAAATGATAATGCTGACGGCAAATGCAGAAGCCACAACTACTCTAAGCACACTCGTGCTCGACAGTCTCAAGTGCCGCGAGACTCACTGGTCTTCCTATGTCACCATAATGGAGACCCTTGAGGAGCAACAATCGCATTTGGTGCTGCCAACGCTCGGCACACTGTTGCCCCGTATTGCGTCCAGTAATCAGGGCGACGAATGGCTAAGCTGGTTACGCATCTTGTATGTCAAACTCTTGCAAGATAACAATATATTGGTGCTGCGCTGGACATTATCGTATTTTTTTAAGCACTTTGACGTGGCTAAATTGTTGCGCCTCAATCTGCTGGCCGAATTCCTAGCAGCCACAAATAGAACACAACTGTACAATGTCGAATGTAACGTGCTGCCCGCATTAGATGTGGAAAAATTCATTTCGCCGGCCGACACTCAACGATTCTTAGAAGCATTGGTTACGGTGCCATGGGTCTCGGTACCACTGCACTTTTGGCTACTCCATTGCACTGAGACGAAGACGCTGCAAGTTGCATCCTACAACAAAAACGTGTTGCTCAAACTCAGCTCACGAGTTCGCACGTTGAGAAATTCGAAAATACGGATGAACTGCAACAAATGCGTATTTCTGCTATTAGAGGTGATTTTCTTATTATTAATGTAAAAGAAAAACAAAACATTCTTTTTTTATTATTTTCATTACATTTTTACAGGACACCATCGAAAGCCTGACACTGGCCGATTATCTGATTTTCATTGAGACACTTTTCAACGCAAGCGATGATTTCTACTCGGACACCAATCGCTTGATCAGAAAAATTAAAAATTGCGACAATATAAAGGAGATCGTTTACTTTAGCAAACGTTGCTACGATATTATTTTCGGAGATACATGCCAAAGTGATTTCGTAAATGAGTTTATCAAATTATTAAATTATTTGCCAAAGGATCGACACGGTTGGGGCCGCTTTTTACCACTGTCTCGTAGAGCTAACTTGGAATCGAACTTGGAGTTCTATACAAATCAGTATAATGTGAATATCGAATATTTTCAAAAAGGCGCACATATTAGGGAATTACAGCAACATTTAATGCAACAACTTAACTGTCAAACTAAAGACGAGAAATCCTATGTGATGGAGCACTGTGTTGACTGGTTCGTTCAGATGCATCTGAAAAGCTGGAGTCAACTGAAAGAACTAAAATTGCAGCCGATCGATCTTCTAGAACATGGCACACGAAAAACGCATAATCATCTTGCAATGCTATTAGAAACAATTGACTCACCACTTCCAGACATTACAAATATGCTTGCAAAATTTGTGGCCATAATGAAGAATGATATACATAGTTCAGTCATGTAAGCCGCCACATCAAATACATCCTACTATAATCACATATAATTAAGTAAATACATACTTTTTAAATTGTCTAGCGCTGTGGCCCTTCTTCAATATGCAGCCAAAAATTTGAACGATGACGAAAATGAGAAACTTTTGGAGGATATTCTTATAATCATAAAAGATTGGTCTCTAATTCTGGGCATTTTAATGAAAGCGAAAATATTGCCCAATTCTATAGTCGTTAACGGCATTCTTGATGGCGATACCAGCACAGGAGATGCTCGGTAAGTTAGCTATCATAACAAATAACTATAAACTTATATATATTATATCACTTCACAGCATCGAAGCAGCTTATGTCAACAAAATTCTCGGTGATGTATACAATGATGTAGTATACCGAGCTCAATGTATTGATTTTGTTACACACCAATCAGACGGTAAAGTAAGTGATATATGTGATGAGTTGCTGCGCATCAACAAAGAGTTAACAGAAAAGAAACCGCGTTATTTTGAAAATTGCAAAGAGCATAGAATCAAAATACGCATTGCTAAGGCATTGTTAACGATGCAAGGTAAAATCAAATGGTCCGATGAAATGTGGACAGCAGTGCTGGCGCCCAATGATCAGCTAAACATCAGTTACATTTACGAGTGTCTCGTTGCTCAGCTGATGCCCAGCGTGACTACATTGTTGGATCGAATGCAGTCGCTGGCTTCGCTCAAGCCCAGCCAGCAGGTGTCGATCATTTCTGTCGTTCACATTTATTGCGTGATCAATTGGAAAAATATTGAATTTCAACATTTGCAAGAAATCGTCAGTTTAATTTTGCCCCACACAATGGGAGCACATTATCAGACACGTCTTCTCGCTCAGTTGGTTCTTCATAGACTTGCAGTGAAATCTGAAGAAAGCAGGTATATATGGATGTGTATATATATTTAATTAATATGAAACTAATTGAAATATTTCCAGTATTGAATGTCCTATACTTAATACAGTAAAGACGAGCATTGAAATTACTTTGGGATCTAAGTTGCATGACTTGCAAAAAGAAACTCGCCTATTATTACCGACGGTAATATCTCAATCTGCTGCTGATAATATTTTGTATATGACAAATACGCCATTCGACGAATATGTCAACTTTAACATAAGGTTTAATGATAAAGTCATAGAGGAGACGCGAACTGCATTTAAATCGAAAAGGAATTCATCAACAAATGTCCATGGAGTGCTGGCAGATACAGCAAATTTAAATGTTCAGAGAAAAATGAATCCTGTAAACGATATATATCCCTATATGGAATTAGATAAAGCGGACGGAAAACACCGTGAACAGGAGATGATAGTGGTAGCTTCTTTAATAGATAAGTTACCAAATCTTGGTGGCTTAGCACGAACCTGTGAGGTACTGGGTGTCAAGACATTGATTTTAGCTGCCAAGTCACTCGCGGATAAAAGTGACTTTACGAATTTAAGGTATAATCAATGTATATATATATTTGATCCAACTATGATCAGTTTACCTTCTCTTTCAGTATGACCGCCGAGAAGACCTTAAATATTGCTGAAGTTAAGCCTACTGCACTTGCCGAATTTTTAATCGAAAAACAATCGCTGGGATATAAAGTTGTGGGTGCTGAACAAACGGCGCAAAGCATCAGTTTTACAGATTTTAAATTTCCTGAGAAATGCATTTTGTTGTTAGGGTAAGTCTTTTTTTTTATTTAGCTTCAGTTTCTCACGAGTGGTAATAATGAGTTTCAATTTCCTTATAGACATGAGAAACATGGTATTCCAGTGGATTTAATTGCATTATTGGATTTTGCTGTCGAGATTCCACAATTTGGAGTGGTGCGTTCCTTAAACGTGCACGTTACAGGCTCATTATTTATTTGGGAATACTGTAAACAGCATTCAAAGAAATAATATTGGAGTGCAGCGACGAACATCTTTATCGCTCAACATGTGAATCGTAGAAAATCACATACTGCAAAGGGATTTTTGTGTAGAACCAATTTTTTTTAATACCTTCATTCAAATAAACTTTATATGCATATAAAATATGAGATTTTTGGCTTTCGAAAAGCTTAAATATGTATCGCTGAGAAGGTGGATTTTGGTTTTGTAAAAAAATATTTATTTATATGTCCACTTATAGTTTATTATATGTGAATATGTGAATTAAAATTTAGTTTCAAAATGTATCTTTCTGTACATGTATCTTTTGTATTTCGATAAAACGAACATTGTAATCGATGCATCGTACTCACTTATCGCCAAACGTCGTATCGATGCTATTCGTGAATAAATAAATGAATAAAAACAACTCAAAATAAAGGAACAAATAATATGAGTTTCTCCGAAAATACGTCAGATTCCGACTGGTAAGACCAAATAATAGATAAAAGATTCCTTCACCGCCTAACACACTTAAATATATTTAGGAAAGAGGCGAAGTTAAAAGTGAAACTCAATAGTAGTACTGGCTGTGGAAAGCAGAAATACAGCCAAAAGTTTTGTGAGAAGTGGCTCAGTCTCTTTGATCCATGGCTCCGGCGATCCGCCGATGATCCCAACAAGCCGTTCTGCCGAGCTTGTCAGTGTCGCCTGGATTGCAATCGTTGTCATTTGGAGCGGCATGAGCGCACAACGAAACACAAACGGAATCTGGAATCACTTATTACCAAAGGCGAAGGTGCTGTGCGAGAGGAATTGAGTGTACGTCAGGAGCGAAGTAAATACTATCATCAGCGAAAGCGTGCCCTGAAAGCGTGCACGGTAAAGCCCGAACCTGCTGCCATAGCTCTGGAGAACATTTCCGAGGCGGTGGCAACTGCAGTTAGCCCTACCGATGATGTTATCGAAGAAAGGTGCGTATGTTCCATTTATCGCTAGCCTTATTATTTTTAATTGATGTTGTTTTATGGCAGCTCACACAACTTTGAGGTAATTGAAGGCACAGCGCAGGAACAGGTACAAAGTACACCCATTGCAACAACGCAGGCGACACTCACGGCAGCTAACCACATCAGAAGCCCGCCTAAGGCAAGCCAACCGGTATCCAGTGGAGCAGTCAATCGCAGCGCAAACAGTTCGTCCAATAAAGAAGGTCTTAAGCTTCTTATGCAAATACAACAGGATAAGAACGAACTAATGGAGTCATTTCGAGAGCTAATTGGAGTTCAGTTACCGCACCCACCCCCAAGAGAGAAGAATCATGTGGACCTGTTCTTTGACAGCGTCAGCTCCAGTGTCAAAGCTCTTTCCCCAAAACTCGTCGCTGAGGCAAAGATGCGCGTATCGCAGCTGATCTGCGAACTGGAGCTGCGCGCTCTAAAAGAGAATAGTGCAAATGGTGACAATGCGGACATTGAGATGCCAATGCCGACGTCACAGGGCATCGGGCACCATAACATTTCACATCATACGCACTATGGAACTCTGACATGAAATTGTTAGCCGGGCTCAAAATGCAAATACATATATATATATAAAAGATTATGACTAAATTGTAAAGAAATTGTAAATACATATGTATATTAAAATCAGTACGGATTGTACGAACAAAATTCATTTATTTTGAAATTCAGTGAATTAAATCGATACATCGTATATACCCACGCAAATATATCGATATACGATTAATTAAAAGTGTGCATCTCTATTTTCCGGTGTCGGCGATTTGTAAACAAATCTATAACATGAAAGTGATTAATGCCTAGAACGTAAATAGCTAGAAGTAATATACAAATTTATAAGTAAAATTTTAATTATTTTGCAGTCGCAACTAATAAATATGTCTCCAAGGCGTCATGCTATGAAAGCCAAACCACTGTTGAATCGTGATGAACTTCTGCAGAGCATTGTCCGAGATCGTGCGTTGTTGAACGCCTATTTTCTTGATATTGCAAAAAAAGAGTCCCAGTCGACAGTGCCAAAAGGATCTGCCAGCATCCTCACACCAAAATCTGCATCAGCCGTGCAACAGCGTGACAGCTATGATTTGTTCTTCGAAAGTGCTTGCATCAGTATTAAGAGCTTGCCACCAAAACTGGCGGCTGAAGCCAAAAATCGAATCTCACATGTCATTACCGAGTTTGAGTTGCGAGCCATTTCGGAACACGAAGCCCAGCAGGCAATGGGAAAGCAGGAACTCGTTAAAGCCATCAGAGTATCTAACGAACCGGTTATGGATCCCTCAACTGGGATTGTTTATGAATTTCAGGCGTGCTCTTAACGACGCTGTCCCTGAATTTTCTGTCAGCATACGATTTTAAAAGAAAACTATTATGTCTTGGCACATTCGAGACAGTTCGACCTAACAAAATTATTAAAATTAAATTCTATAAATTATTTTTAGAAGAAAAGTTTTTTATTTTCAATGCTTGTGGTTCCTTTTCGCCGCTAAATTGTTCCAGTTTTATTATGCCAAAAGGAAAGAAAGTGTGCATCATTGGAGCAGAGGGCTGGTAGGATATGGCAATTGTTGTGGTCATTAGCATTTTTTTTTTTATGACAAATGCCATATCTTTAATCTCTTTCAGGGGTTCTGCTATTTCCACTGCCGTGTGTAAAAATGTGCTCAATGGTAAATACGATTCTCGAGTTCATATCTATGTGTACGATGAACTAGTTAGAAGCCAATATCTCTCAAATCTGATGAATGAACAGCATGAAAATATTAAGTATCTACCTGGCATTAGGCTGCCCAAGAACTTGGTAAGATGCGTTTTCTTTTATCTAGCATTTGCCATTCGTTCAGGTTAACTACTCTTGTCAGATTGCTGTCAACGATCTGCTGGAAGCTGCACAAAGTGCCGATATATTAATTTTTGCCACGCCGCATGGCTATGTAAAATCATATTGTAACATCTTAGAGGACTATGTGAAACCCACTGCCTATGCGGTCTCACTAGTCAAGGGGCTGGAGCATACTAGAGATGGCGAACTCAATCTGTATTCGCATACAATCGCCGAGCGGTTACAAATTCCGTGCTATTCGATGATGAATGCCAATAGCGCCATGGAGATGGCACAGGGAAAACTCTGCGAGATGACCGTTGGCTGCGACAACGATGCGCATGCAAAAGAATTGATCACCCTCTTCCAGACTGAGAACTGCATGGTGTTCATTATGGATGATGTGGTTGGTGTGGAACTGTGTAATACACTGAAGGACCTAGTTGCACTAAGTGCCGGCTTTATTGATGGCTTGCGATTGGGTGAAAACGCTCGGGTTGCTTGCCTTCATTTGGGCTTGAAGGAAATGATACGATTCATCAAGAATTTCAATCCAACTACCAAAGTGTCTACATTTTTCGAAAGTTGTGGCATTGCCAATTCAGTGGTTTCATCCTTCGGTGAGTAGAATGACTTCTCGAAGACCCCATTCTGCTCATTCTAGTTTTGCTTCTATTTTTATTTTTAGCTGATAAAAACGTTACATTTGCTAATAACTTTGTTACCTCACGAAAAACTATACAAGAAATTGAAGCAAATCTTTTGAATGGTCGCAAGCTGCTCGGACCCATAATCGCTGAAGAAATCTATGCATATTTAGAGCACAAGGGCATGCAGAAAATGTGAGTATAATCCATTGAATTTTAATGTATGATAAATTAAAGCATTTAATGTATGTTTCTAAAAGGTATCCACTGTTTTCGGTCATACATCGTATCTGCCAGATGGAGGTATCCCCACAAGCTATTATAGATACCCTGCGACACCATCCGGACATGAGGTAAGTGTGACAAAATTAATGATATTTAATCATTTATCCGTATCTTTCATTAGCAATTACTCCATTAGACAACTGCAAATTGATGAAAATTTGATGCGAAACACTTCGTACGCTGAAAGTATTTTTGAGAACGTGGCTGACACAGTTCCCGAGCAAATGCCAGGCTCGGCGGAAAAAATAATTCTTGGGTCGGATGATCAGGAAAAGCTTAATAGCTCTAAGGAGGAAAATGAAGGATTCTGGAAACCCTATGATAAATATTTTAATCTTCCCAATAAGTCTACAGAGGTAAACGAGTTATTAAAGATGTATAAAGAAGCAACTGGGACCATGGATGAAGGCAAAAGTGGAAACGTTGGGTATTCTGTTGAAATGGGTTCAGAAACCGATAAAGTGAAAAGCTGTCCTCCGCCCAAGAATTCATCAATTGGGACAGACAGTCCTCCAATCAGGTCCAAAAAGATTTCCACAGATAAGTCAAAAGGACCTAAAAATAAAGAGCAGTCGAAAATGGATAAGCCTGATAAAGGAAAGCCATCGGGAAGCGTCGGTTTGAATACACCAAATGATGAATATAAAGCATTAAGAGTGACAGTTAAGGGTACAAATCCAAAGAATAACGATAAAGTCCAAGAGATATCGGAAAAACCAATTCAAAATAAGAACGAGAAACAACAAACAAACGAGGCAAACGATAGTAAAGCGGACTCAAAGCCTAAATTAAAAAAATTAAGTGATAAACACCCAAATGCATCCAGCAAAGTTTCTAGAAGCCCAGAGAAACAGAAGAAGCAGCAGACAGAACAACCGCACTTGGAAACACCTGACGCAAGTGACGACAGCAAAGAGTCGCGCTACGACAATGAGCCTATGATCAGAATCCAATTGTTTGAGGACGAGCCAAATGTATTAAGGTTCTTAGAGTCAATGCGCAAAGAAGAAAGCGACGCGTTGGCAATTAATAAGCGTCTTCCCCCAAGCAGTAATGATGATCTCCTGGTGTTGGGTATGGGCACAGATAAAAATAGAAGCGTTACTAATGAAATGGGCTCTCAGATTAATAAGGAACTAATTTTGAAAGGATTGGATTACTGGAAAACTCTAGAAATCGAAAATACGCCCCACAAATGCCAAGTACATTATAATATTATGGAATCACAAGAAAAAGCAATCGAAAAGGATCGAAAAGGAAAAGGCACGCCTGAGCTGACCGCTCAAGGTACGCGCTATGATGAACATGTTGTAAATTGTGCACAGAAGCAAAGCAAAGAGGAGCAATTGGATATAGAGATTCAGCAAAATTTGCAGAGGGATCTATCCATAGAGCCAATAATCTCAAATACCCTCAGCACTATTTCAACAAAAACGGGGACGTTCCAAGATCTGAGCAGTCAACACAATATTTGGGGTAATGCTGAAGAGCCAATATTGACGCTGCGCTTAAGCAACGAAAATCAAGAATTCTCGACATTGGGCCAAACCCCACTTCACACAACAGATCCGAAAATGGTCGATATTACACAGACGCATCAGCAGACCTTACCTTGTGAACTGAAAATGCAATCAATAGCCAACGATGACAACAGCAATGACATTTCAAAATGGTATCAGTCTGTTAATGAGAGGAATAACTATGACCACACTGATAATACAGCTGTAAAATATCCACACCTGACACGTTTTAGTTTTGAGGAAGATGACAGTTTTTCGGATCCGAAAATGGTTGATACTAAACGGATGCATCACGACACTTTGCCCGGTGAACTTACGATGCAATCCAACGATGCTAACGATGATAATATCAATGACATTTCAAAATTGCTTCAGTCTGGTAATAATAAGGATAACTATTACAACACTGATAAAGATGCTGACAATGATCCAAGACTGACACCTTTTAATATTGAGGAAGATCAGGACGATCAGATTATTCAGGAATCGGATATCGATGAATTAAATCAATTGCGATTTTTACAGAAGCTATTCAAGGAGTATGATGCTTCATTTGAACCAACAGCACTTGCTGACAGCGACTGGGACTCCAAAACAATCGATCAAATTGAGGACAATTCCTTTGAAAATGATTCGGCAAAGGTGCCTCGAAACGATAAACAATATCGGGAATACACTTCATTTGAAAGCGATAGCAACGAGTCGGCAGAACTCCAATATGAAGCAGTTGACAAATCGCAAAATCTAAAACATTTTGATGAAGACTATGATTATTTTTCGGTATCTGAACCGGCCATAGAATTAAACGAACTGCAAACCACACACAAGTTGCTCGAGGACCATTTCGATGGCAATGAATTCGAATCATTTGATAACAGCTACAATGACGAGTCTTTGGAAAATAGATCAACATCCATTAAAAACAGTAGCGAAGATTTTTCAAAGGTTCTTAAAAATGATGAACTATTCTCGGAAATGGAATTCGCATCATTTGAAAGCGATAGCAAAGACGCGCCAAAAGTCCGACATGAACACGGTGATGAAAGACCAAGGAACGATTCGAAATCTCCATTGTCAAACATCGACGAGGATAATCGTCATGAGCTTTTGGAATCAGAAAATAATCACCTTGAATTTCCTCAAATGAAAGGAGACATTCTAGACGAGATGATTAACGAAGCTATCAAAAACTTCGAAATCGAACAACTGAAGACATATCCTAAAGTGAAGCGGTCCAACATTGACGATAATACAAATATAATGTCGGTTAAAGAGAAACTGGGCAACCATCCAAATATCAGCAGGAGCAGTGATAACGATAAACGGAAAATTCGCCGTCGAGACAGTGAGGAAAGGATTAGAGACGAGGGTAAAAATGTACCTGAAATTGGTGTCGATGAGAATCAAAACTTAGGGACAGAAAATAAATTACTGGATATGAACATTAAACGTAAGCCTTCATCAGAACGGGATTGGTTGTCGGATGATAAGAAACTCGACGACACTTTCGAGGACCTTACGCAGGAGAATTTGAAAAAGAAGGTTTCCACTCTGTATCAAAACATCTTGAAAAATATTATCAAATCAAATGAACCAGAAAAATTAGAAGAGCCAAAACAGCATCAAGATCGACTACCATTGCCAAATAGAAAACAGCAGGCAAAACATGAAAACAAAACGCTTAAGGATAGTCCGGAACCTCTTATCGCACCCAATGTTTTATGGTCCAAGGATAAGATGAGGGTAAAAGAAGCCAGAATCAATACGAACTCTTTGATTTCAAAGATATTTGTTAAGCCTAAAATTGATTCTAAGAAAAGAGGGCACCAAGAAACAGAACCGATCGCTGAAAAATACGACGAGCCAGCAAAGTCAGAATCAAAAAAACGGTTTTATTATAATGCCAAAAAATCATTACCCAAACGACTTCCGTTAAAACTGAAAGGCAGGAAGCCTTCGAGAAGCACTGAGTTGCAAATGGATAATAAATCAATTAAATTTAGTCTAAGTAAAATCATATCAAAAAGCCAGCCGAAGGAGAAAACGGTCAAACATCTGAGGACAAATCCCTATATTCAAAATCAAACTGTACTGCCCGCGCATTGTAAAAATGACAGCGTTTCTGGACGAGTCGCTAAAATAGGAAACACCAAACAATATCATCCACCAATCAATCCCCGCATACGCATACCCCATCCCCCATTTGATGTGCGTGATCACGAATACCACACGGTGAACTTTCGGCCTCCACCCGATCTGCTGCGCAACGTATCGCTCCCGCGGAGGCGACTTGTGACCACATGCAAGATGGCTAGACAGGTGGGCGCCCAAGGCGTGGCAAGACTACCGCGGCCAACCTTCAAGCTGCCGCAAGCCATGATGCGCTCTTCCATTTTGGCCGTAGAGCTGGGCATTTTTGCCGCTCTCTTGGCGCGCTACAAGACCAAATGATCGATGGGCTTATCTCTGCCTCCCAATAACACCGATTACACACTTTTATCTTTTTTTTTGGCAATAAATTTGTAACATATATTATAACCACGCATATTCCACGATGGGGCGACGCTGAAACACCTGCCGCGCTTCCACTGATTGCAATGGTCGAAAGGTATTTAGCAGAGGTCGTCCAAGGCGATCCCGGAGCTGCCAAAACTTTGGTAATTCCCGATGGGAAATGGGCAGCACCTCGGCGAAGACATGCCACAACACAGCTGGCGAACAGGGCGGCGTTGTCAATGAACCTTTGTAGGCATAAAAGTTGCCCCTGTCCAAATTACCCAGCAGTGATCCAAGTGTGAGGAATGCGGCTGGCGTATAGCTGTTGTTAAACTCTCCCAGATGTAACAGCGATCCAAAGATTTCATTCAGACCAGGTTGGTAATACAAATAGTCTGTCTGTAAGCAAAGCAGACATTAGGCAGGCTTAGCTAGTCATTGTTGATTAATTTAAAATGCTTTGTGTATTTTTGTATTCACTTACCTTCACCACTTTAAAGAGCACGGCGAGTACGGCGATGCCATCGGTTTGATTTCTCGCCTCCTCGTCACTCTGGTACTTTGTATTGCGGTGAACAATGTGCATTTCCAGATCGTAGCGACGACCGTTTATCAAATGCTCCGAGCCCTTGCTTTGAGATGAGCCCCAGTGGAAGTGGACGGCCATCGCCTCATAAAAGTCACTCAGAAGGCCGCCCGTCAAATAGGGACGTTCTCCAAACACTGTCGGCGGCACACCGAACTCAACTGTAACTCAGCACAAGAATATGAAATGAACATTTCCATATGATATCTACCTACCTGTGTGTCCATTGTTTCTAATGCTCAAGAGCTCATCGAAGGGCTCGTCATATAAACCAAAGTACAATGGCGGCAAACCAATGGGTATCACTTTGTGCGGGTTGAGTGCTATGGGCGACTGTTCGGAGCCGCCACACTGTGGATAGCTGTATTGCCATTTCTGGGGTTCATCATAGCTAAAGCGTAGGCCCTCCGGCAATAAATCTACGAAAGGATACATAAAGAATGTAACTTGTTTAATTGATTTTTAACATTTACTTATAGAAGATGGATTCTATTTTAATATTATGCTGGAGTCCAATACAAGTAGATGATTTCAATTGCAACTGTTGCACTTTTGTATAGAAGGATTCTTTTTCAAAATCTAGCCAAATGCAACTGTTTTTGTTTGGATTTCCTCATTGATATATTTGTTAAGCTGTGCAAATTTATTTACACATTTACTATTCGCACGCCCAAGTCAAGTTATTTGGGCAATTCCCAGGTGCCTCGACCACAATGGCTAACTGTTTTGACTCGATTCCCAAGAGCTGCGGGAGTCAATTGCATCAATTCCAGCATCAATTTGCTGCTCACCACGCCCACTAAATGGGCAATTATTGTCCAATTTGAGAAGCGTTCGCCAAAAACAATAAAAGAAAAATAATAATAATAATAAAAAGAGAGAGCCCTTCTGCGTCATCTTATATAATCATTGTAGACAATAAGCATTACTGTGACATATTCCATGCTTTTTTCGCAAAGCATTTGTGCATGCAATTTTAATTATTGTTATTATTTACAAGCCGCTGCTTTGTTTGCTATCCATTAGATGATGCGTGTGCCACTCCGCTGCCGCAACAATTTGACAGTTTTATGGTCGCTTAGGGTGATATACGCGGCAGTTTCGATTAGAGATGCCTCATAAAATGTTACCAAATGCTGTGCGCCATGTAGCGTTGCAGATCGTCTCATAAACCACACAGTCGTTCAACCTTATTACATGCAAGCACATAAAAAATCTCGAAAAATGTTGTTAACAGGGAAACATTGTTAGATCTTCACAATTTTGATTGTCAATCGTTGATATTCTTTGGTCACACTTGGTTGATTTGTAAATTGATTTTTTTCTTCTTTTGTTTTATGACATTTGGAGATAAAGTTCTCAATAATAATACCCACTTGCAGAAAACGGCAGAAGAAAAAGCAAACGTTGATAGAAATCGCCAATGGCCGGAAAATGCATTATAGACAAAAACGACAAACACAATATACAAATATATATGCATATATAGGTAAGTACATATGCAATTGTTAAATACACGCACTAACGACAAAGATGCGCAGGCCACGTTGCTCTGCAAACTGAGCCATGCTCACGGCTGGCTTAGACCTTTATATGGAGCCACGGTTGCGACGGTGACTTCGACGACAGCCCTTCGTCAGCGTCATCTGCCGCGACGCCGACGAGATCTTTGATACCAACATCTCGAGCCTTACGCCCTTTTATTAAAGGCAGACTAACCAAAAAAACACACAATGTTAAATTAAAGTTGCTAGAACTCGCACAAAATAATTAAAAGAATAAATTCTGTGTTTTATTTCGTCAATGCTCGCCGAGTTTATCGACTAAGTAGAAATAAAGTCCAAAAGGGCATGGACACGAATGTTTCGAATTTCATACATTTGTATGTAAGCCATTCTCATACCTGGGTACGCACCTGAAAGTAAAAAAAAAAAAAAAACTGAAGGCTTAGATTAAAAATGACACTTGCAGATATTTAATAGATTAACGATATTTAAATCTGGTCTTATGCAACACTAAACACTAAGCACATACTTTAATTATTTTTATTTTCCAATTTATTCTCTCTACGAGATAATGTTTTTAACTGGTGCGTTTTGCTCATAAAATGCTTGCTGCAACAAGCAAAACAGTTTTTACTATTTAAACTCACTTTGGACCGGTTGTTGCTGTGGCGTGATAACTTGAGCCGATCTAATATCATTGTATATGTAAATACTCCAACGCAAAGCTTTATTTGCAACTTTGTTTCCCCATTTATTATTTAGATAACAATATAAAACTGCATAATGATATTAAAAACGTGGCAGATAAACATTATTTGCTTTGATCTTGTTTGTAGACAAGTCATTTGTTTTATTTTGGACACATTTACAACATTTTTATGGTGGCTGCAACTGCCGTTCTTGAGATATGCCAGCATTTCAAAATTTATTCAAGGGTTTTGATGTCCAAAATTTTAGTTACGCATTTTACTTCACCTCCAACTATGCTCATATCTTTTCTTTGTGCCTTTTACTACTTATGTATGTTGTGGAGCAGGGACGCAACCAGCAGTTTGCAAAGGGGTTAGGTAAGGGGTTGTCGCAAGAATTTCTGTTTTTCATACTCATAAGTGTGAATCACATGTCACACATTATAAGTAAATAATTCAAAGATTCTTTAAGCCTTTGAAAAACTTATCCTTTCCAACCCCCATTGCGTAAGCCCATGGAGATAAAGGTTCTTATTATGTTATTCCTAGGAATTATTGCAAATTGGCAACACTTTCATGTGAAAGCAATAAATGCCAATATCCGTACAGTTTGTTGGGGAAGTGCCAGGGGAATGGTCAAAGATCAATATCAAATTCTTCACATTCTTGCGGCTATCAGTTGAAAATACACACATATGTTTTATATACTACTACATATGTATAATAAGCGTCGATCAGCTGGCGGAATTGTCTCTAAATCTTTTTCATATATGCAATGCAGTGGTTTTCAAACAAATTTATTTATAAATGTATATAAAAGCTTTTCAGTGTGACTTTTGGTGCTCTTTGGTAAAGGAAATTGCGCAAACTAATTTTCTCTGTTAGCGTTAAATGCTTAAAGATATATATGATAATTGTGTATACTGTCAATTAGTCAACTAAATAATACTAAACAACTTTTTTGAATATTCCAAATTTTAGTTTGCGTGTAACAGGACTTTTATTGATTTTTCGCTTGCTCTCAACGAGCTGCGGCACAAACAACAACAACAGCAACCGGCTCAGCATCAGCTGTTGTGTCGTGTCGCAGAAAGCAAAAATCAGAAATCAACAACAGCGACGGCTACGGCGACAGCGACGGTGACTGCGACTGTGACGGTGACTGCGACGCTGAATAGTAGCGTACATTTTGCCAATAAGAATTTTGCGCAGTACTTGGCCGCAGCCAATAGAAACACAAACGTTGTTGCATGCAGAAGTGTTATAAACAAAACGCATTGTTGAACCTTAGACGAATTTGTAGCGGGCGAGTGAAAGAGTGTGAGGGAGGGAGAAAGAGAGAGAGGACAAAACGCATCACGTTATGTTCAAGGCATTAAAGGAAAAACTGTAACGTACTGGCGAAATAACTAACATTTAGAAAATTCACTAATAACAAAAACCTACGCAAAAACCAACAACAATTTATCAAAACACACAAACAAATACTCGTAAAAGCAAAAAAAAAAATGCGCGAGCTTAGGGAGCAGCGACAACGTCAGGCGTAAGTACTACAATATATATGAGAGAAGGACAGTGTGATAGAAAGAGAGAGAAGGGCAAAAGCGGCAAAACGAATTACGCGTTATAAGCGAGCGACGCATTGGCGCGCTATTCCCTCCAGTGAGTGATTTAGAGAATAAAGCTTAAATACGAACTACGAAACAATAATAATGAGGGGATAGAGGAAACTATGATAATATGGCATGCAATGGAGCAGCAGCAGCAGCAGCACAAACAGCAACCGCAACGAGTCTAACAATATGTCAGAGTAGGAAGCGCGAAATAACAAACAGAAATTTGATACGATACCTCGAAACGGCGAATGTGACGAGCAAAACACAGAGACAGAAAGCACAGAATGAAGCGCGAAGCCAAAGCGTGTGTGTGCCCTGTGTGTCTGTCCATGGGCATGGATATCATTATTGTATTTCGTTTCGTTTTGTTTTGTTTTGTTTTGTTTGTGCTGTGCTGTGTTGTGATGTGTTTAGTTTTGGCTTGTGAGCGCGTGTTCTTCTGTATCTTTCGGATACGTTAGCCAAAAATATGTGCGGTATGCGGTGTATGCGGAATGTTTTCAAAAAAGGTATCCGAGTCGAGTCTCGTGGCTTACCAAAACGTTTCTGAATCATTACACTCGAAAACGGTCTCTATTGAAAGTCGGAAGTACGTATGAATGTCGCGGTAGGGTATTTAAATGCAGGTCGCATTTTAAAAAGAAATGTGTACCAGATAATAAAAAAAACAAGTATTAATTTATGTGTATTTATAATCAAATTATTAATTAGATTTCTCAGGCGACACAGACACAGAGACACAATTTTGTTGGTGTTGTAAAATTGAAATTGCTGGCGCTTAAACATAAAGCAAATACCTGTTTTTTTCTTTTTTTTTTTTTGATTTCAGCTCCAACTTAATAATGAAAACAAACCGCCTTGTACTATTGCGCCACGGCGAGAGCGAGTTCAATCTGAGGAATCTGTTTTGCGGCTGGCACGATGCGCCGCTCAGTGCCAGTGGTAAGTTTGCCACAATGCTAACATTATCATATTATGTATATATGTATATGTGTATATTTAATATTTATGTATGTCTGTCTATCAATTCGATAAATAGGTTTGGAAGAGGCGCGCACCATCGCGGCAGCTAATTTGATAGCAGCCAAGTTGGTATTCGACAAGGTTTACTGCTCGACACTGAGTCGCTCTAAACGTTCCGCTGAGGTGATCTTAAGCGAAATGAAATGCTCCTTTCTGCCGACGGTGTCTGACTGGCGACTCAATGAGCGCCACTACGGCAATCTGACCGGTGCCAATAAACGGGATATGGCCAATCGATATGGCGAGGAGCAGGTACAGTTTTGGCGACGCAACTATGACGGCCTGCCACCCCCAATCGAGACCAGCAACAAATACTTCTATCACATCTGCAACAATCCCGCCTTTCAAGCTGTGCCCATCGATCAATTCCCGCTCACCGAATCGATGCGCATGTGCGTGGACCGAGTCAGTCCCGTCTGGTCGGAGATTCGCAAGGAAGTGCTGGAAGGCATACGGGTTCTGATCGTCGTCCATGGCACGGTGACCCGAGCTCTGGTTAAGCACATCGAAGGTGAAGGAATAGTGTATTCTGATAAATCACTGGATGACTAATGCTTAATATCCTTACAGGGCTGAGTGAAGAACAAATTGAGAAAGTGAACATACCCAATAGTGTGCCCATTGTTTACGAGTTCAATATGAAAACCGGTGAGCTAATCGGTGGCAGCAAATACCTGGGAGACGCCAAATACATTGAAAAAATGACAGAAAAAGTGGCAGGTATTGGCAATTAAATACTAAAATTACAATTAAGGAAAAACATGTCGTTTTTTTTTTGAGAAACCTATTTTGTTAGTAATAAGAAAATATATTTAATTTAACACTTTGTGTCAAGCACTTATTGATTTCTATTTAGTAATAATATATTGTGTTTGTATCTACGCTCATAATTGGCATAGAGTTTTGTCTTCTGACAAACGTTGTCAGTTCAAGTAATCAACAAAGTTATTTTTATCTCATGATAAGCGTAACAGAAAAGATAGTTCCCAACTTTGGATAGCCAAAAGATTGTGATTAAAGAATTAGTCAGTTTCGTTTTGTTGTTTATTTTCCTCATTGTATAAAATAACTATTTAATTATAGTATTTAATTATAGTATTTAATATTGATAATAGTTGAAACAGTTAAATGCATTTAGTAATACTTTTAGTTTCTGCCACGCCCCAATGTCGCAATTAGTCCAACTAATAGTAATTTTGCTCATTGTAATTGTAGAGAGAATTTAGATTATTGGGCAGTATGTAGATATCCTCCGGGCGACCATTGAACACAAACGGACGCTGGAGCGACATCAGTTTGGAGTCCTTCTGCGGTGCTGGCATCGAGGCAAGCCCAAAGTTCTGATGGCCATGGCCAAAGCCAGATGGCACAGCTGCCGGCGGCGGCGATGTCATTGGTCTATAGGGATTGGTGGGCGTGGGTGGGCGCACATTGAAACCACTGCCGTAACCAGCAGCGGTAAATGGCGCAAGATCGTTGGGAGCACCATTAATTTGATAAATGCCCGATGGTTTGCCATTGGCCATAAAATTAACGGGCAAATTGAAGACCGATCCAAAGGTGGAGAATGTGGGCATTGGCTGATATGTCAGCAGCGGTGAGAAATTGTTGCCAAACGATGCGGGCGCCAAATTGGTGGGCAAAAACATGTACGGCGTGGGCGGCAGACGGACATAGAAGATGGGCGAGTTGCGAGATGCATGCGACGACGTTGGACGCCGTGCGCCGGCTGCGCGTGACGTGACCACATCATCCAGCTCACTGCTGGCGCCCGGATAGGTGGGATAGAACATGTCGGGCGCTATATAAAGTGGAAACGGTATTAGCACCGGCTGGGCGTACCCAATAAATGGCAGCATCTTGGGCATGGGCATAGCAGGCGTCGGTGGCGTCATACTTTCGAACGGATTAATGGATGCACTGTTGGCGGCGGCGGCGGCTGCTGCTATGTATGGATTCCATACATAGTTGGTGTCTGGGACTGGCATTCGGGAATCCTGCTTAAGCTCGTGCAGCATTTGATACGAATCATCCTCCTCCTCACTCTTTATATCCTGCAGCTCAACTGGGAGCTCCGACTCATGCACATAGTGCTGCTGCCCCGTTGCTGTATTGTGAGTTGCCGGTTGTTGCAGCTGCTGCGGCGGCTGTTGCGACTGCTTCTTGACCAGTTGCGACAAATTCGCGGCATGCGCAGAGTAGATCAGCTGCAATGCCACCAGAATGTGCAGGTATGTTGTCCACATGCGCAGCGCCATCGTTTAGTTTGACTGCAAATGTGTTTATTAAGTTGAATGTAAGAATTGCGATGATCTGTCAAACTGTTCATAATATTTAGTTATTTAACTTCGATACAGCATTAACGATTTTTTATTTATTATATATGCACGCATAACTGATCACATAAGGTAATATATTCCAAAATACGTTTTATGTTGTCTTTATTTGCAAAAAGTAGTCTCTTAGTTTAGCTCCCACTTCAATAAAGTGATTATTGACAAACAAAAACAAAACACAAAATATGAAAAGAAAATTATCATCCTTATTTATCAGAGTTTTCCGACAACGGTTTTCACAACTTTTCATGTATGTCTACTACTACTTTCTTTAACTTTATTTTCCGATATCTTTGTTACTTTTGCTATCTGTTGCATTCCTTATTATAACTTTTATTTACAAATCTTAATATTCTATTTATATATGGAGATGTGCAGAGCTGTTTGTCAGATTTTGACAGATCGGCTAGTTATATCACAGTTGTCTATTTAGAATGAACAAATTAGCTGTCTTTTAAGACAACTTGCCTTAACAAATGAATGATGATTATGAAGAAATGCAAGTTACCATATTATTTAATTACCATCAACAAGAATTACAAGTTTCTTCTTTTTTTTATTAATTTTCTTTGACCAAAAATCAATCAATATCAGACTTTAATATCATTTAAAGAACTTTTCTTTGTGTTTTCACATTTTGGGAAAGTAAAATTAGGCAAGAAGTCATTTTCACTTAACACTTTTTAAGTCATTCTTTGTTGGATTAAATAAAAGTAAAGTTCTTTCAAAGCTGTTAGTTCTGCAATCGCTGCCCACACATACAATTTATACTTGTGTTCCAAATACTTCTTGGTTTGACAAACAGGATGCGTATCCTGTCGCACTGTGTACACACACACAAAACAAAACGAAACTGAAAAATGGACTGCACAGCAGGCGCGTTCAACTGGCAATGGGTGTGAACGCGTTGAGAAGCTGCGCTTTATATATTGGCCAAGAAGTCGCCAAGTCGCTGCGCATGCGCAGAACTGGCCAAGAAGCGAATTGCCCACAAGTACCAACAGAATCCGAAGCAAAGAAAAACAAAATAGAAAAAGAGAAAAGGCAACCAGCGTTGGCTGCTGCTTAATATTAGCTGTTTGCAAGTTGCTTAAAATACTTCACATTGCGACTGTGAACAACTCTGATGGTTCGATTTAGATTTGCGTAGATTGCGTGCTTGGCTCCCAAGTGATAAATTTAATAATTGCTGGCAGCACAAGCGTAATGATTAAAAAATTAAAATAAGAAAAAGAATCATTTAATTCTATTGCCACAAGATTGAGTGACTGGCTGTCGTTGCATAAATAATACGACTAAAATGGGTAGAATTAGTATGTAACTGGCAGCAGGACAAATATATATATATATATATATAAAATATATCATAATAATCATAGGGCAGCTGCTAGTCGAGGTCTGTCGGGTGATACATTCGTGCTTTATAAGTTAGACTAGGGCAGCTCGACAAGGAAGTCAGATGAAAAGCTCATTAGTCAATGATATCCACAAAGCACTCTACTTACCAGTCTGCTTTAGCACCTGTATCTTTATTTGCAGCTTGTGCATAATTGCATAATTGGGCATCATTTTCTGATTACATCAATGTGCATACACACCATATGTTACACTCAGAGAAAATCAAAGTACTAGTGAAAGAAGCCTCAATTTTAAAATAAGCATTAAGCATTAAACTAAGTTCCTTTTTAAACGTTAAGCAATTATTAAAGAATTTGAGTTATCATATAACATTCATAGGAACATGTCTTAAAAACTGAGAAAAATAATAATTTTATTATTACGAATTTTGGCATTATAAAAATAGCTCATGAATTAAAAACTTTATTTTCTGTTCACAAATTCAATTATTTTGTGCAGTGTGCATCTTTATTATCTGCATAATTCCAGGCCAATGGCAGTTATAGCTGCATATTAAGGCATGTCATAGACCTTGCCTCTGGTCCAAGCCTCTGTTTGATACACAGAGAGAAAGAGAGAGGGAGAGAGAAATGGTGAGCGAGAGAACGCCTTGTATAATTATGTTGATTTTATAAAAGGGGTAGATAAACATAGATAGATAGGCGCTCCCTGACATTGCCCGTTTGCAATATTCATATTCTAATAAAAATACATTTGTTAGTGGCAGTGGCAGTGGCAGTGGCATTGGCGCCGGCGCCGGCGCTGCTCCTCTAGAGATTAGGCCAATAATAAATTACATTGCTAATTAAGCGTCCCGACTGGCGGTTGACTGTAACTGCAGCTATGGACAACCACGCAGATGTAAAAGATACAGATACAAATACCTAGCACACGTATCCATGTCTGTATGCGTGTACTTGCATGCCACAGATTGCGCCGCTGCTGCTGGAACAGAACAGGAACGACAACAGCTACAGATAGGCAGAGGCAACAATAATGAACGGATGGTGCCATAATAAAGCCGAACCAAGTTAAGTTCTGGCCAAGAATACGCGCGCCAACGTAATTAGCCTTGGAATGTCCTTGTGCACGTGACCATCAACCCGGACAGCAAACTGCAGCAGCAGCGGGTCTTTTTATGCTGAGCTGCTGCTGCTGCTGCTGCTGCTGCTGCTGCTGGTAGCTGGTAGCTGTTAGCTGGTAGCTCCTACCAAATGCTAAATATAAACGAGCGTGCCTGCACCACATCTAACTTGGGCACACTTTCCTAACGAAGCGAAGCCGCTGGTGTCGCACACTCGAGGTGTTGCTGCCGGCAATTGGAACGTACATAAATGTGAACGCCAAACGTAAACAACCAACAAGAAGGAACGGGATTGCCTCCGGCACGCCGTTCTTTACATACCCTTTCTTTTCAATTAAATCATCTTAACGTTTCTATTCGTCGTATTTAACGAAAAGCTTCTCTACGTCTCCTTAGCCCACCCACTTCTTGAGAACTGCTTATGTATTTGATCCGTTCAGAAGCAATTCCTTCTCGTTGCCTTGTGTGGCACTGGCTTGGCTCCCAATCTTCGTTTGCCAGCCCATATAAGTGGGTCATCTAAACGTTGATATTCCTAGTAGACCTTCTAGAAACTTTGTTCCCTCCTGTACTGTATTGCCATACACAACTTATTATGCTTTCCTTTATCGACGTATTCTCGATTGAACAATCTCCTTCTTAAATTAAATATTCAATAATAATATAACCTCTGAGATTGCTGAACTGTGGTAAACTTACCATACTCAAAATTTTACGCCCTTAACACTTTTTTACTTGTACTCCTAGATTTATTATATCCATCCTTTATTTGTCTTTCGTTTTAAATTTAATTTAATATTTTAAATATATATATTCAAAAAACCTGTGGACTGCTTTTAGTGCACATTAAATAAATAAATAGACAAATAGACAGGCATTTGAAATATTTTTAAGCAATTTTTCATTAAGATAAGTTTTCTGTTTCACAACTGGACTGAAGTGGAATGAATATTTAATATCTGTATGGTTATATTGCACAGAGAAAGGTATGCTTATCTCGAACTTAAGTCTATATAATACCATATAATATAATGGTCCGACCCGGTCGACCTAAGAGGTGATTGAAACCAAAAGACGGATAGCTGCCAAGGTAGTCCTAAAACTAAGGCAGCACAACATATTCAACAAAATGAGGAAAGACACAAAGACGAACAGACGGACATAATTGTATCGAGTCGGTTGCTCATGCTGATCAAGAATACATAAATATACTATATGTATTTGGAGACGTATATTTCACTGCGGTACAATCTTCATGACCAAATCCTAATACCTGCAACAAGAGTATAACAACTACAGCTAATGCTACTATCAGAAGCACACAAGGGTTCATTAACACCACCATTCTGACGGTTGACAACTGGACAACAACAAGAAATACACACACTTGGGACACTCGGCACTTTTTTCTGCAGTACCAGCAAACAACAGTACCCGGCAACAGTTCCAGCCATCGTTTAGCTCATTTAAAGTAAACTACTTTTGTTTTTCTATACCAAACTTTGATTATTCGAACAATAAGAGGCGCAAGATCAAATCAAATACAATAAGTAAAAAAAAAGTAAGAAAACAAAAACTGGGTCAGCTAGCGGCACGACCGCATCCATAACTGAATTATGAATAGAACCCTTTAAGATGCGCGCTCAGCGAATGCTTAAGCAAACAAATTGATTCTGTGAATACCATTGCCAAAATACACTTTCGAAAAAAACTGTAACCAAAAATTAAATTATTTACATTTTAAAAAAATAATAATAATTTACAGCCTTCAATTCTTGCAGGGTTTTAGCCAATAACTAATTCTGTACAACATTTATTTACTTACAATATCACATTCAAATTACAAATCCCGTGTGTTTCTCAAGCTTAGGGTATTGCAGCAAAAGCTTATTGAGATTGCCAAATAATTAAAACACTTGACTGCACTTCAGAATTCACAAAACACGCGCCGGCACTTGGCTACTTTCTTTAACGGGCAACAGGTAATGTTCTTTTCAATGCCTGCAAGCCAAGGAAATCACTTAGACGAGTACACATAATTGTTGCTTTTGCAAATATTTACGCCATTTTCATTGACATTATTATTGTTTGCTTATTGAGCAAACAAACAGACTGTTGTGTCAAAAGATTGTTATAGAGCCCGAAAAGAGTTCAGAACCATCATTGGGCCGGCGCCTGGCAAGAAGACGAGGTGGCCGAGTGGTTAAGGCGTTGGACTGCTAATCCAATGTGCTCTGCACGCGTGGGTTCGAATCCCATCCTCGTCGGAATTCCTTTTTTAATTCTTGTTAGTTTTATTTTTTTAAAATTTAAATGCTTTTAATTAAAATGTTTTGTAGTTTAGTACAAGCTGCTGGTAACTTTCTATCTGATAAAAATTTGAGCTAAAGTTTAATATGATAACTCAGCAGAGCCCATACACAATTTAACTTGGCTCTTTAAGGCAAGATGGTTATCAGGTTTCAATTGAATCTAAAGTTTTTACGACCGCAGCTGAAGCGCCGCGGGGAACGTTTAATTACCGGCCGAGAGGTCGTAATATAAACGGAATGAAAATAGATACATTGATAACAAGTTAAGTGTCGATGACGACGACAACGCGTTGTGCTCGTGTGGAAGCTGCTTAGAGGATGTATTCGCTAGAATTTCAGTTTATTGTCATTGACCGTGAAATGGTCGCCAAGATGCTGACTATGCGTCAAGGTCGCCGAAGCGCCGGACAAGCTGGAATCCACAATAATTGAGATGAATTTTTGGAGTTGTAGGCGCGGTGGAATTTAAGCCAACAAGAAAAATACCAAACGTAACAATAAACAATAAAGATATAAAATGCCAATTGAAATAATGACTGGCTTTGAACAGTTAAAATCGCCACAGTAATTAACTTCATTTCAACTGATTTCTTCTTCATCTATTTACGACGATGACTACTGAATCTTTATATACTCCAATTGTGAGTGCAACAATATAAATATACATATAGGAAATACAATCTTTTTTTATTTGCAATTAAAAAAGTATATATATATATATATATATATATATATATCGTCTTCTAATTCGTAAAAATCCAAGAATTGTTGTAGCTCCATTTTCCGTCGACGACGTGTGGAAAATTCCTGTAACTATAAATCAGTAGCGATCATAAAAATTTACTATCAATCGTTTGCTCCAATTGTCAGGAAATTGGAAAGTTTTCTTTTTATAGTGCGGCATATAAAGTAAATGAGATATATAGTGCGCAACTTGTTAATCGCATCTGGTGTGGGAGCTGTGAACGCGACTACCGCATACGTGCAAGAGAAATCCATTTTAGGTCTATGCTTTTATAAATTTTTTAATCAAATTCATATTCTCTGATAATGTTTCTCTTTACCAGATGCGTTCGAATTATTGTTTGATTTGAATCACCACTTGTCCGACTTACAGATTCCACTTAAGTCGCTGCACAGCAGCCCAGATTCGCAGTCGATCTGTGTAGACAGCCAATTCAGTGCAGGGCACGCTTCGGCGCCCAGTTTAACCTTTTTACTTGTGGTCACTTGCCACTTTCACAAAAAAAAACAACAAAAAAAATGCAACAAAGTGTAATAAAATATAAATATATGTATAAGTGGCTACTGGATGTTGGACTTTAAAATACCCTCTATAAATCGCTTCATGTGCATATTCCTCGAACGTTTTTCAGCTCTTTAAGTAATCTTTTATGCAGCTGTTGGTGTATTCTTATATATTCAGATCAAGCATTTATCTTTTCTTATTTCAGTAAATTTCTTTAAATTTAGTTGGAAATTATAGTGCTGTATAGTCTTTCATCTGATTCTTTTTATAGATCACTTCAAGGACAGCAATCCTTCAGTTTTCTTTTAGCATACCCATTATAAGTTAGTTTAACAAGTTTGTCAGATTATCGACAAATGCGATGGGCAAATATTGAATTTGTGGCCTAAAACATCTTCACGTCTGCTGATGCTGTTCCAACAGCAGATTAAACTGATCAGATCTTTTCCTTTCGTTGCATTTCCTTTCGTCTGCTCCACAAATATTTAACTTTCAATGAAAGTCAGAGTCGTGTAATTGGCGTCCATCGCTGACCCCAATCCGGGTGTATTACTCAGAAAATGCCAAACAAAAAAAGACGGATCGAGATTGTTGGCATTGCATAAGCCGGCGCAAAGCGATGACAACTTCATTTCGAGTGCATAGCGCGAAAGTCGGGTGGTTCAATTAAATGGCGAAGTCCACATGCCGAGACGCCTCAAAAATCAAGATGAAACAAGCTGAAAAAACAAAAAAAAACACCAAAGACAAAAGGCCAGTTAGTCCGATTAAAGCCTAATCGCTTGCCGTCAAAACGAGTTTAATGAACCTGCGAATTGAACGACAATAAAATGTGAAACTACTACACATAATTAGCCAGCACATATTTATGACCATGCATATGTATATGTATATCATATCTAGATGGCCGACGGCTTAACAATGACGTAGTGTGTGTTGGCGCTAACTTTAGCTGAAACTGTGGGTGTTCCCGACCATGATCAACGGTAATTCGGTAATAATGAAAACATCTAACTGGCTTGCCTGCTGCCTGCATGCAGACTGCCCGTGCAAAAATCAGTTGTCATGAAACACGCAATCATTAAGCATTTCTGTCATTTATGTAGTATTGCAAATAAGATACAAATAAGAATGTTGTAGTCGAGTTAGCCCGACTAAAATGTACCCTGAACGAAAGCTCAAAAGTTTTACAAACTTAAATATAAATAAAAAAAAAGGCAACGCATTTCTTTGTTCATATGCAATAAGATGCACTAAAAGAATAGGTTTTGGAATTTGATCTGAAGCTGATCTATAATATATATATTATATATTAATTAGAAGCCTCTACCATTCAGATTATGACTTTTATTGCCATCAGAAATCGAATAGTTATCGGTAAACATGATCTGCCTTATACGGTCAGAGATGCTTTATTCTGCCTGTTAACTACATTTGTATTACATTTGATACTCTTTTTAGTCATTTTCATGATATAAAAAAACTAAAATTCGTGGCTGCTACGAATTAGATAGGCGACGCGATGCGTCTTCTTGATTAGTTATCTCAAGTTGTTGTTGTTGTTGTTGTTGGCCATTGACATTGCCATTTCCATTGGCATTGTCTCGTGCTTCTGCCTATTCTATCTTCTATATTGCTTCCGTCAGCATTAAACTGTCTACATCTACTATAGCTCATAATAGTTCCCAGCTTAGCTCGCACGGAGACTGCTCCAGCACCGATGCAGAAACGGGAACGGGAACGGGAAGGGAGAAGGGAGCTTACAGCCCGTTCGTGTTTTGTGTTTTGTGTTGTCTAATCGTTAACAATTATGCCAGCTCCAACACAACCAGATTTTCTTTGTGCCTACATTATGCATGCGTGCAGTTAGCTTGATTAGGCCAACCAAGCTGAAACAAATCAGTCTCAGCTTCAACATCAGCATCAGCATCAGCTTCAGCATCAGCTTCTGCTACTTGAGTTTACGCGCTTCAACACACACTTTTGTGTGTACATTGGTTGAAAGTAATTGCACGAAAAGGGGAAACTGATGTTGACGGCACGCCTAATTAATATTTAAAGGTGTTTTAATTGTCAACCAATTGGCCTCGCTTGGAGTGTAGATGGGGTTGGAGAGGGAGGGGCGAAGGGCCTGTTATTTATGTATGTCATTTACATGTACATATCTCCGGCAAATGAGTACATTTAAATTAAGATGGGTATTCAGAGACAACACTCATGTTAACTAGAAAAATGTTGGTCAATTGTGTTGCGTTAATTGGTGAAAGATGGGAAAGTGCTTAGTTGATGGGGTGCATGTCAAATAAGGCGATTATATAATGACAACAAAAATGTGTTAAGAAAGCACTTTAAGCACATTTTTATTAAGTTACTTTAATTAAGGGCTATAAAAAACAGCTAAAGAAATGGAATTCAGCTATCAATTTGGCTAATAATATACAACTTTATCCCACAGAATGACGGAATGTCAAGCAGACTGGGTCAAAACTTGAAAGTCGATTTTCGCTCAGACAAAAGGTCAACAAAGAGGGCCACTAACCCGGCCAAAACACAGACACCAAACGTCAACGCATCACGCAATGCCATTTAAAAGAGCTCAATCAGAATACGCAAAAAACAAAAATGAGTGCGAATCGCTAGTCGAGAAAGCTCGACTAGGAGATACCGTGTTAAGCGTTGCAGTCGGGTGGAAGCGACCTCGGCATACTCTAATATCAGCTTGAAAAGCTTTATCTGTAAACTGTAAAATTAACTATTATCGAAAATCGTTATAAAGAATCTCAATATATATATTAGTTCCTTAACTTAATTATTTGCGCTGCACAGAAGAGAGAGGCTACCTTGACGGATAAAATGGGGATATTTCTATCGAAAATCGATTTGTATCGATATTTGCGAAGCGGTTCACTTGTCAGTAAAATTAAATAAACTTGCTAGTTATAAATCGACTCACTGCTGATCAATAATATATATTCTTTTTTGGAATTGCAGATGCTTACTTCTGCACTACACCCTTTTTAACCATTTCCAAAGGGTTCAGGGTGTAAGAAAAGAAAATGAGAGCCCTTAAAGCGACACACGCACATCGAGTGTTGGCCAGTTAAGGCCAGCGTGCAGATTTAGTTGCCGCTGTGTGGCATGCGATGGTTTGTCAATAACAACCTGATTGTCATTATGTTGGCCCAGCGGCCTTTTGTTGTCGTAGGTTCATTTGTAACTAATTTGTGCACAAATCGGAAAGACAAAAGAGGCAGAGAACGGTGGCACTTGCAACCGAACGTAATTTAATCAAAAAACACACAGCAGATGATGATATAAAGTTTCCACAACACTCCAGGCACTTTCCCAAACTCCCCACACTCTCAATGCAGCCCAGCCAGTTGCAAAGTGTATCTGCTGAATTTGTCAAGCAAAAGCCACAAAGTGCAATGGCAACTGAAACAGTAAGCGGGCAAACAATAAAGTGGCAAATTGATGCACTTCGCTCGCCTCGTTCGTGTTTGGCTCATCATCAAGATCATTGTCGGTTAGGCTATGTCGGACCTCACACACATCGATACGAGTTGAGACCGGCCAACTGAATGCCGCTCACTCTGTTTTACAGCCAACCGTCATTCGACCAAGTTCAACTTGATGACGTAGCACTACGACGGCGATAACGACGACGACGACGACGACAACCACGACGACGACGACGACGTCGTAGACGTCGACTGAGGCAGCGACGGGCAAGCCAAGCTAGGTGATTTTGGCTTTAAGAAGCAGAAAAAAAAAAAAAAACAAATTACACATAGTCCGCAGATCTCATTTATTTGCTGCTCTTCGAGGCGTCCACAACGTCAGACAAGAAACGCTGCGCGCCTCGCAACGTTGAAGATTTGTAGATTTGTGTTGAGGCTGCTACCGGTGCGTCGGGAAAACTGTAGTGTCAGGAGTACTACTAGAAAATCGTGATCATAATTCAAGTTTTCAAATGCAAATGCAAATGCAAAAAGTCGCATAATTAACTAATAATTTCAATACCATTTTGGAGTGTACATGTGTTCAAAACTTAAGCGCTTTTAAATACAAATCAACGTCAACATCTGCAGCTGCAACGACAGCCTTTTAAAGTGAGTGCAGTTTACCCAAATTGGCCATAAAATGATCAATCAATTTGCATAAGTTGACACTTATTTTTACAATTCACAACAGCTAGAAATATGTAAGAAAAAATTTTAAGTGCGCATGCTGCTAACAAGTTTTTTGCTTAAGTCTTTCGATTTGAAAGCACTTTTCACTAATTGCAAGCGATTAATTATTGTGACTTCTTAATTAGTCGGGCTCAACAAACGATAGGCAGCACACAAAGACGACCTTGGCGGGCCAAAATATGATAATAAAAAAAAACAGTGAAAAGGAAAAAACTATAGCAAAAAAGTTCATTTAAAATGTCAAGTTGATATGTCATTAAAAACCTTTCTTAATGTTTTTTTCTTTTTCTTTGCAAATATTTTTATTCGTCAACTTAAGCTGTATGTTTTAGTTTAAACTTCGCTTTTGATTGGACTTAAGTTATCTTCTCTCTTTCACTGCCAAACACATTTATAATGATTATCATCTGTGGCATTGCTCAATAATTTTTCATATCAAATTACATAGATAGAATGGTGAACACTCCCACAACTTGGCAAGATAAAAAACAAAATCGCTTGGTTTTTTTTCGGCCCTCCCTGATCATATTTCATGCGGGTCGATCGTACACAGTTGGCACAGGTAACTGCAGCAGTCCATGTTTGCCAGCTTCTTAATGGCGAACTTTCTGCAATTTATCAATTTCCAACTGTTTGTTATTTATTTTCATCTCATCATTTTCTTGGCAACAAGGTCAATTGAGGGCGCCACACGCCAAGTCACAGAATTGCCAGCGGGGAAATTCGTTAGAATCGAAGGCATTGGACAAATCTAAAATAGATAATGCCAAGCCGCCTTTATTTATGATATGTGTCTTTAATTTGCATAATCAGGCAGGCGGAGGCGCACCCAGACGTTACGCCCCCCACCCTGCCCCAAACTTGTTAACGTTATCGCTGTTGTCTCGATTCTAAATTGATGCCGTTTAGGCTACCATTGCCTCTGTTTTTTTTTCTCTTTTGTTTTTGTTGATCAATTTTTTTTCTTGCTCATTAATCACTCAGGCGTTGAAATGCGCCGCCAGATGGCGCTCGCCACGCTCATTAGCGTAATTGCTCAGCTGGCAACACAGTTGGTGTCGACAGCGACAGCGACAGCGACGGCAATGGCGACGGCGACGTCTACGCCACGTCAGCGTCGGCGTTTTGATTAGCGTGCATTAAATGCTTTCGTTTAAGTAAATCAAATCGAGAGTCTTGAAAACAATTATTTTTCTTCTCGTTTTGTTTGCGTCTGGAACGTGAGAAACTTTACAATAAAGTGGCAAACATTTGCTGCAAAAAATTATAAAAAAATATAGTTCACGCTCTGAGGCGCACAAACCGATTTATTTATTTCTTATTGAATTATTCGGCATTTGTGACTTGCAAAAAATATTGAAGAAAAAAAAACAAAAACAAAAACAAAACGAAAAGCAAATGCTTGCCATTACCATTGATTTGTAAGTGTAATGCTCGAGTTTTGGTTATTATTAATTCGCCGGTAGCCATTAAGTCCATCAATCAAATCTGGAACAATCGCATTGGGTGTGGGCGCCAAATCAGCAAATTGTGGACACTTTTACAAACTTACCTTGACATATATACATTCATTCATTCATATATATATTTATTTCCCCTTTTCTCTGTGTAGCATGCCTTCACTGTCGCACGCCGTGGGAGTGCTGCTAGCGCTGCTTGCCCTGGCCACACCACAACTGGGCACCGCCTACTCCTACAGCATGCGCTTGCCGAGCGGCAGCAGCCCGATTGTGGCCGGCAGTGTCAAGCCACCGAATCAGAACAATCAACTGCTGATGCAATCTCCATCCCTGGACAATGTTTACATGGACTACTTGGTCACGTCGAAGCCGCTGAATTTGCGCAAATACAACAAGAGCGGCGGCAAAATCAAGAAAACCAAAAAGGATTCGAAAATCTATTTTATACCCATACCACCGCTGCCGTATCGCTATATACCCGGCTTCGGCTACGACTACCAGCCGATGAAAATCAGGCCCATCATGCCGGAGACAACCAGTTCGACGACACCAGCACCCAGGCCGACAACTGTTAAGCATCGCCTCAGCCAGCCAACGACAGCGACGCCATCGACTGCTCAGCCGGCGCAAAATAAATTGCTGCGCGTCCAGCATCACAAGGATTACTATTTCAATGGACGCCCGTTCCGATTGCAGGTGGCGCATGCCGATCGCAAGTCCGCCCTAACGCCACATAATCTTAAATCCAAATTCTATTACAATAAACATATTATTTATTAATTAATTTAAATTATTCACATTTGTTTTGAATGGGTTTGCTCAACACACGACTCGGCTGAAGAGAACACTGTGCCAATTTCAGCTGCTTAATTGTTTTAAATATCAAATTTCAATAAGCTTATAAGCTTTTTGAGAGTACTATTTTAAAGTCTTATGAGCTTGCTTTCAGTTGGGCAACTTAAATATGTTTGTGGATCATGTTTCTCATTGTATAAGCCGTTTTTTTATAGACTGAATCCTACGCAGGATTTTTGTATTCTATACTCTGAAAGCAGTATTTAAAAGTCAATTTAATTATTGAATTTAATTGATTCTCATTTTTTCAAATGGATAGAAAATTTTGATACAAATTTTTAAAAAGAAGATTAAAATTGAATCTTTGACTCCATTTTTGCAAGTGTAAACAAAGTACGAAATCAGTTGAGTTTATGATGAAAGGCTATTAAAGAATTGACTAGTTTGTTAATGATTTAATTTTAATTTAATGTTTAAATTTTGATGATTCAACATTTCGACAAACTATTATCATAGTTTGGGGATTATTAGTTTGTATTATTTTTTATGCATAACATTTACAAAAAACAAAAAAAATGGAAATAAATCATGCCACTTTCTGTTACATCCATGGACAAGTCATAAATGTGCATGGTATTTCTTTATTAAGACCAACAACAAATTAGAGTTAATCGCTATCATTATTTAACTGCTTTTGGCATAGCCATAGAGCAATCATGAACACGTGTGGATTGCCCTGAAGCATAAATAGTATGTATTACATACATGCATAAATACATCAGATGAGATAAATGCATATCTTGAAAACCATTTAGTAAAAGTAATTACTGTCGGCGTCTACACAGCATCAACTATGATATTGTGCAATAAATAATGAACCGATGACATCTACCAGATACATTTTCGCGACACAATTGTTGCATTTATGTATATATGTATGTACACTAGGGCGTATGCAGCTTTTCACAAAACTTTCCATAGCCAAACTTAATCTAAACTCAACCGCTATTAAAAGGAATGTATATTTGATCAAGGTTTGAACTGTAGATTAAAATTGAACTTTAATTGAGAAGCACTATATTTTAATTTACATACATGTATGTATATATAGAGATAAATATTTACCTCCAACAACATTCATCGATATTTCTTGTAATTTGAACAATAGTTTCTTTGCAACATTTTATGATTTGTAGATCAAAGCAAAATTGGATGATAGATGTTGTTGTGTACGTATAATTAATTTAAAAGAAAAATTCCAAATATTGCATTAACCAAGCGCATTAGATACATCATAATGATCCTTTTTAAATTGACTCCTTGAGTTCTTTTTACCGTCTCTTAAGAATTTATTTCATAGCATCCTTCATACTTCATGTTCATGTACTTTTGCGCGTGTGTTTGGTATATGCAAAACACCAACGGACAACGAATTTAAAAATTTGCTTGCTCAACTAAATAGGTAGCCATTATTCTTGTATTTGCTTTCTTATTTTACTAATTTATTTTAATTTCGCCTTGCGCTTTTTGAGCTCCCATGATGCACTTATTTTTATCAGTTTATTTTAAACAGGCGAATTCTGCTTAAATTTAACATTCAATCAGAGGTTCTACAAGGTTAATGAACAATGAAAATGCCACCTCAGGCATTGCACCGAACAAAATGAGAGTTCAGTCAATAATAAGCCCACGCCAAAATGCACTGAGCACTATTTGAATATCTGTCCCCTCCTCCCACATACGTATGAATTAGCAATTATGCATACAAAACAACAAGAACGTATACAATTGGTTGATTCAATATGATTCTTAACGGGTATCAGGTCTATAGATCGGATGTATATGATTCAAAACTTTCTACAATGAAAACTGAAAGGAATTTCTAAGTCAAATCCATCATCATAGTTCAAACACTAGAATAATACAGCATTTAAATTTGGAAACGACATTTTTCATTCAAATTCATGTAATATTCTGGCCTAAAAAATGTCCAATCTCATCGCCTCCCTTACCGACCCAAAATGTATTTTAATGTTCAGCACAAATGGAAATCGGGGCAATTAGGCAAAAATTCGCTCGTAAATTTATAGCTGACAAAAAGATAGCGGCCACTCATCATATTAGTTGAGTGGCGCTTTCACTACAAGAAACACACAACAACAACAACAACAAAAACACATGTAAATAAAATTAATTTAAATACAACAAAAAAATGTGTAACTACGAATGCGTGAGAAAATTCAGTGGCCAATTAGGTAATAAAGAGTACGAAATGTACGTTAGGGAAAATGTGGCATGGCCAACGGGCGCGTTGCCACAACAGGGCGCCAAGCAACAGTATTTATTGAACAAATGAATTCCCATAGCCTCCCCTGACCCTGAACAGTCGTCCCATTTGAGGGCCCCACACCGAGCAGGCCGTTTGGATTCCACAAATAATCAACTATAGAATAAAACGCATTTATATTTTTGAGTTACATACGAAAATGAGCGACAAGGATTCTCCGCCGCCGCCATCCTACACATGCAATTTGCAGCTGAATGTTTCGCCATCGCAGCAGCCACAAGTACGGGCCGTATGCGGACCAAACTACGAGGAACGCAGCACCGAATCCGAACTGATAGAGGAGAGCTGTGTGCAGGTGCAAAATGTTACGGTCAAGTTTTGTATATCGCAGGGCAAGTCCATTGCCCAAGTTTATCCCAATTGCATGACCATTGGCGAGGTCAAGCAGGATATATCACGTCGCTTTGAGGTGGATCCGGAGCTAATTGTTGTTAAGCAAGTGGATCGCATTCTCTGCAATTCCATACCCATTAATTCGACCATTTGTGATGAGTTTGGTATACACGAGTTTCAGCTGGAACTCAATGTGCCACAAAGCGCTGATGGCATGGACTCAATGCCCAAACTGAGTCTGAGTGTGTACTATGAGTGAGTATGAATTTGCATACCTGAAATACTTATTACTAACACCATACATGAACTGCATAGCAAATATCGTCTGCCTGACTATCTGACCGTGCATATATCTGGTGAGGATACGGAGGATGGGCAGCCCAAGAATGTTGTGGTCGAGATCGAAAATGCTGCAATTGTGAAGCCTTTTATGTGCGGCTATAAGGACAAGATTAGTGGCAAAATATATGAGGATGCCTTTACACAAACTGGACCTTATTTTGACAAATGGAAGTATAGACGGTATCGCACACGGGATACCCAAACCTGGGATCACAAAGAGAAGACTTTGGTGAGAAGCTACTTTTTGATTTTTACTAAGAAATGTTCGCGAATATCAAACATAAATGATAATTCTAGAATACGGCACACGAACAAGCCGTGCAATGCTTTTTAGATGACATCAACATTAGATACGTGTCCACGGCCACTGATTTTGTCATCATACCTGGTAAATATCAAACATATGCGCAAAAGGAACGAGCCGAGCGACGGCTCGAGAAGATTCTCCTCATACAGCGCAACTGGCGACGCTGGATACTCTGGAAGCATATTCACCTCCGTGCCAAGGAGTTTCGGTAAGTAAACCTAAACATTCAGGTGGATTTGATTAGAACTGTTCTTGTTGGCAGACGTCTGGTAAAAAATCGCATGGATGAGGATCAGCGTTATGAGCAGTGCGTCGAGAAGCGGGTTGAGCGAAATGAACTCATCAAGCAATTTCCCCGCTCCAATGATGACTTTGACTTGCTGTTTGCGGAAATCTCACGTTGGAAACGAGCGGAACTTAAACGCATTGCGGCTAATTTTGAGGGACCGGCACGCATCTCGGAGGTAAACATTCTGCTGGACAAGGAAATCCGTTTGCTGAACGGTGTGGAGCGACAGCGTCGAGTCGTTTACTTGGCCATGGAGGACTTTCGGAATGATCAACTGCTCAAGGAGATGGGTAAGCCGGTCGAGTGGATTGGCTACAAGGATACCAAAATACACCTGGACCTGCTGCGTACGCAACGAGTGCGATTTCTGACTGAGATCTACAAGGATTTGCGCAAAACGGTGGATAAGGAGAAGCGACTGGAGCTGATCAGGCGTGTCATGGAATTGCTCATGGATGAGACAAGTTTTCCCAACTTTCCAGAGGTAAACTTGATTGTTTGGGATATCAGTTGAGGTAAATATTAACGTTCAAGTCTTTAGCTTTTTGATCTGTTCGATCGGGAAAAAAATCTGCTCATCTATACCAAGTCCTGCGATGTGGAAATCCTGCGCAAGCGTCAAAACATATTATTCTTCGAGCTGATTAAGTTTCAGAAACGCGAGCAGGGGGAGAGTAAGTAGCTATCGACATCGTAGTATATATTCGACCAATTGTATATCCTTATGCAGAGATTCCCTCGCGTATGTGCATCGTCTGCAAGAAGGTGAAGCCATTCGCCCAGTTTGCGATTCGAACGCGACAGAGTCACGTGGACACTTGCAAGCATTGCTACTACCTAAAGGTGAGCTAATAACTTGGCCAAGATGGCTTCGTCAAACTAATCCAGGACAAATCCCTTACAGTTGGTGGCCACAGAGAACAATGTTTACCAGTCGATTCTGCGTTGTATTCAGCGAGACGAACGGAAGCGAAAGTGCGCCACATCCTTTGCCTTTGTCATCCAGCAGGACGATGTGCGTCATATTATTGACAAAATCTGGCATGGTCACTCAGCGCTGAGCAAGTCTGAAAACCTAAACGAACTGCGGTAAGTTGTCAAGGCAAATTACTGCCGTAACTGATTCCTCGAATATTTTGCCAGTTTGCCACGCTGGAATAAAAGCGACGATTGGTCGCCATGGAACTGTGTTTGTCTCACAGAGCGTGAGACGCGCGATCATTATAAGATTGAGCAAATGGATAAGGTTTACGATCCCAAGTTTATATTGCATGTGGGCAATTGCCATATGTTGTCACGCAATTTGTTCCATACACTGGCAGCTGTTGCCACCGAGTTCCAGGAGACGGGACAATGGTGGAAGGTTGGCATGAATAAGCAGCGCAGCAGCGACCTGAATGCGATCTAAACGCTAGTAGAAATTAGAAAATATTTACAATAATATTAAAATTTTAATTAAATTACAAGTTTTATCCGTGCAGTTAACCAATTTTAAAGATATTTAAATTTTGCAGATACCGGATTTGAATAGTTTACTTTAATGCAGTGCCTAATATAATTATAAAATTACAATAATCAAACAATTCAAATTATGATGAAAACAGTACAAATCTATAATTGATTTTATTTGCTACTAACAAGGGCCTTAAACTTCGCCTCCAAATACTGAACACGCTTCAGTAATTTGTCACTGGTGTTGAATTCGTTGTAGGGCACAGGTATCACTTGATAGCCACTCTTCTCCAGCAGATCGAACGCTAGATTCGTTATGCCGCTGGCACTACGATGCGTCCCATGGCAAATGTCATGAAAATCAACCACCATTAGTGCGACTCTGAAAGTAAAATACACACATTATCGAATCAGGAGAGCAACGAGGCAAATTATAATGGAAACCACCTGATGGCATCTGGATTCATCTTATCCAGGGGAAGTGGATTTCTTTTTGCATCGAACTGACATACCGCATCTGTAATTGAGACATATTTAAAAAGTTTCGTCATTTATTGCTTGCAGTCACATACCAATTAGGAAACCCATTTTACTATCCACCGAGCCTTGCACATGATTACTGGCCGGCAGCAGACTCTTAAGCGCGTCCAGCATACCGTTGACAAGAATGTGTTTCGTCTTCGTGTGCGCCATGGGCACTTGGTAGACAGCACTATCGGCTGGCAGCAGGACGCCCTTGTAGTCGCTAGCACAAAGTTGCGCATAACTGTTTAAATTTAGAAGCCTCATTTTTGCTGTTGGCGTTAAGCCGGCCTTGTCACTCTCCAATTTAGCCAAGAAGTCCGCGCTGTAAGACAAATATAGTTAGTTAACTCTATTTTAGCAAAACACGTAGCGAACAATGAACAACCTCAGCACCGACTCCAGTTGACTGTGATCCACAAGACCCAGCATTGTCAGCGACCAAACATAGTTTAGCCAGTCTGATTGCTTTTTGAAGTCCTCTCGAACAATGGACTTCGCCAGCTTTTTGTGCACATCCTCCAAATGTGCACTTTTAAAGTTAAGCAGCGCCGCTGTTAAAAAGTAAGCGCTGAGATCCTGAGGCCGACAGATTTCACTATTGTTTAGCAGCCACTGCGTTAACGATTCTAGTATATCTGCAATGATATATGATTAGAGATGCTCTAAGACCTGACTAAATTGATGATGTTTTGTACATACCCAAATCACGATAGCGCATTATGCCGAGACTGGTGAGTACGGAGCCCACAACGGATGATTTTTCCGAGTTCTTTGGCAGTGCAGCTTGTACATCTGCACACACTTTAGCACCGAGCACAGAGTCCTGGAAATTGAGCGTGGACATGGCATACAGCACATCGGCTGATTGCTTCAGATCCAGCTGTTCCGAGGAGCTACTTATGTTGAACGCCAGCGAGCGCAGCAATGGAGTACTGCGACGTTTTCGCTGCGCCAAGGTGCTCATCACCTTTACCATCTGCGGCAGACTTATGCTGGCTATTAACTTGGCCGCCTCATCGTCACCCGCCACACCTAGGACCGTATTTAAGTCATCAGTGCGAAAGCCGGAAATGCGTTTCGAAGCGTTGTTGTTGTTAGAGCCACCATTTTTTCCATTGGCTCCATCCTTGGGCACTGTGCGGCCCAGCATTCGACAAACGCGAAGGAACCTCGTATCATTCTCGAACTCAGATATTTTAACACGATTAATGGTGCTCCATTCGGCTAGTATTGAAACAATCTTCAGGGCATGTTTACGTGAAAATGCGTTGTTGTTCTCTGTTATGGCCAACAGTCCGTTTACTGTCTTAGCGTTGACAATCCGTTCATCAATGTTATTGCCGATAGATGCCGCTGATTTCCCTTTGGATTCGTTTTCATTTCGCAGTGATTCAAATGCCGCTGCGACCATGTGACCTGTAAATTATCAAACTGTAAATGTAAAAGTTACTTTATCATAATAAATACCCACCCGAGCTCTTTTGTTTCCTGGCGCTCGCCTCTGCCGCCGGCGTACGAGCATCTGGCTCATCGGTCGCTCCAGATCCCACTCCATTACTTGCCGCCGTTGCAAGTGCCGCGCTCGCCGCACGTGTGTTGCTACTGTATGTGGCGCGTCGATAGAGCTGCGTCACAATACTGCCGGCTAAACGTTGTAGTCCCAACATTTTCACTTATGTTCCCAGTGTTTTCGAGGAGCGCTTCGGCAAATCTTCACGCTGTAAGACCAATGAAGTTTACATAACCTTTTTGTTTACATTTTTTATTGTACGAAAATCTGATAGTTCAGTGTCAACATGATGTCCACAGTTAGTGTTCTTGCAGAAGATTGTTGTACATATGCATTACGAGTCATGATTTATACATTTTTACAAAATATATTAACTTTCCTATTAGTAGAATCGGACAATTCCACAGATGACGGCAACGGCAGCCTATTCCAGTGTTGTAAAATGCTCATTTAGTAATATATCGATAAGCAAAAACAGCACCTAATGTTTTCATCGATATGTAGCAGATACACGTTTTGCAACACTGCTTGCGGAATATTTTTGGTATCGCTGTGCCATTGAAACCATTTGCAACACTAACGAGAGACAGCTCACCAAAATTCTGCCTGTAGTGCAGTGATTTTATTTTGCATTTTCATTTAAATTTTATACTTTTTATTTGGCGTGAAGAAATAAAACACATACGGCTACATGTAACTCGTTTAAGCGAGCTTCTCAGTTCAATATATACATATATATATATGCATACGGAATACGTGTTATTACCACAAAATAAAAACGAGTTTTGTCTGCCAGCACCTAGGCAAGTTTGTGTGAAAAGTTCCAAAGCAGAAAATTAAGCTAAAATGGTTGATAAATTTATCAGCATGTGGAAAGTGCGCGAATTGGCGGACAAAGTGTAAGTTGTGCACTAAATTAATATGTTTAAATAATAATCTAAATGGGGCAATTTAAAATAACAGCAACAAAAAAAAAAAACTCAAGTGTGTAGGGGAAGAGGCACTCCCACGCCCTTCGCCAACAACTCACCCCCAGTCCCAAATACCTGTCTCTTTCACAATATACAGGTGCTACAATTGCAGTCGTGCCAAAAGTAATATAGTTTTGCCTGTTGTTCTCCTCCTCGCTTATGGTAACGAGCGATTAACGCTCTGCTTTGTTTGACGTTGGTTGCTTTTGTTGCTTTCAAGGTTATTGTGTTCATTTTGTCCGGATTTAAATGTACTACTTACGTTGAAGCTCATATCACAGAAATTCCAATTCACACATATACGCATGCATGCATATATGTATATATATGCACACATACATATACATAGAGTTTATCAAACAAAAAACAATTATTTGTTCAACGTTTGCCCCCAAAATAAATTATGTGTATTCCAGCTGTGCTCACATTTGTGCTTCCAGTTGCGGCTTTCCAGCAACGAGCAGCTATTAATTACTGTATTTATAATATTTTACTATCTTTTCCATTGAATCGCTGTGAGTTTGTTTGTGTGTGTGACTTCAAAATTTATCCACTTCAGTTCATATGCGATTGGGACTTCCGGAAATATGTTTGTCCAAAATGGAAAGTGTGTAATTTTGGCAGTTATAAATCTATTGTTGTATTCCCCAAGTCTGTTGTGACTGCTTATCTAAGAGCTGATAACAGGCACTTGTGACAATTCACACTTTTTGTATCACGTTTGGAAGTCCAACCAACAACGCATGTCAAACTCCATGTTAACCAAGTGGCAATCAATGATAGTTTTTTTTATCAGTTCAAAGACGTACTATTTTTATCTACTGCGACCTATAAAACACAAACAATTAAAATATAGTTTGTTTCGAGATAGCGAAGAAGTACTTTTATCCAACATGAACAATATATATATATATATTGGCTTGCCATCAAAGATGTGTTCACAGAAATTGCCTTCGTGGAACATATTAAACCCATATTTATATTTTCTTAATCAAACAATAATTGTGTCAGACAAGTGCAGATATATTTATTTATGTACACCGTACGCTCACGATTGTACCTACATGTGTATATAAAAAAAGGTATGCGGGCATTTATTTGTTGTGCTCTTATGTCTCTTTGGATACTAACTAATATCAATTTTTTGTTTGGCATATCGAATTTTTTGTTTCTGAGCAATGTTTGCATCTATTTCTTCTTGTGATTTTCAACCCACATGATTTTTGATCAGCAACACAATGAGTAATCGAGCACTGAAGTACTTTAGAAGAGTCCGCGATATTTAACTAATTTTATTGAAATAATCGTAATTTGCAATATTCCACACGTGTATCTTTGCAGCACCAATGTCGTAATGAACTACACAGAAATTGAGGGCAAGGTGCGCGAAGCGACCAACGATGATCCTTGGGGTCCAACCGGTCCACTCATGCAAGAGCTGGCGCATGCCACATTCTCCTATGAGACGTTTCCAGAGGTCATGTCCATGCTTTGGAAACGCATGCTGCAGGACAATAAGACCAACTGGCGGCGGACCTATAAAGTATGTAACAAATGAACAAATTCTTCTAGATTTCTTTGTGCTCATCTTTAGACCATTTGTAGAGTCTGCTGCTGCTAAACTATTTGGTGCGAAATGGGTCGGAGCGTGTGGTTACTTCGTCGCGGGAGCACATCTACGATCTGCGCTCCTTAGAGAATTACACGTTTACGGACGAAGGCGGCAAGGATCAGGGTATTAATGTTAGGCATAAGGTACGAGAGCTTATAGACTTTATTCAGGACGATGATCGTTTGCGCGAGGAACGCAAGAAAGCCAAAAAGAATAAGGACAAGTACATTGGCATGAGCAGCGATGCAATGGGCGGCTCTCGTAGCGGCGGCTACAGCGGTTACAGTGGTGGCGGTGGTGGTGGCAGTAGCTACAACGATGGCGACTGGCGCAACAATCGTGGCGACAATTGGTGTAAGTATTCAGAGGATTATATAATATTAAATAGTAATATCTGCTAGTTAAACTTATCCTATTATTGGAAACGTATTCAATCAGTTGTTAAGATACATACCGATAGGCTATAGCTACTTGCATATTGAACAGGTTTGCTTTACATCACATCATATTAACTGAAATGCTTTCACATTGAATTTTAGATTCCGACAAAAGCTCCGCAGACCGTTACGAAGACGAGGATACTCATTACGATGGCGAGCGTGAGGGTTCCGACAGTGACTCACCAAGTCCCAGGTAATTAAATTGATTTTAAACGTTGTCTGTCATTTAATCATTGTATTTGACCATTTTTAGACGCAACTATCGTTACAATGATCGTGCTAGTCCCGCTGAGGTGGCCACTGAGAGCAAACCGCCAAGCCTGAATATGAACATACGCTCAAAGGCAGTCAGCTCGCCGGTGTCCAAGCAGCCGACACCAACAGGCAGCTCAACCTCAACCAAGATGCCGCCAACGCAAAAGAAAATTAATTTGGGTGCTGCTGCTAACTTTGGTAAGACGCCAAACGCGGCCGGCATTCATTCGCCCACGCATCGCGACACGCCCACCGGCAACAGTGTTGATCTAATGGGCGGCGTTTCGCCTAACAACAACAGCAACAACAACAAGAGCAATACACCCAGCAACAACAATGATTTGCTGGATGATCTTTTCAAAACGTGTGCTCCGGCAACACCACAGCAGGAGAGCGAAAAGACGCTTAATAGCGCAGCAGTTATTGTCGATGACGACGATGATTTCAATCCACGTGCTGCAGACGCTGCCCCAACGCAAGAGTTTGGTGATTTTGCTGCTGCTTTTGGCGGCGGCTCAGCACCACCATCGACTGGCATATTACCGGCGACCGGCAACGATGAATTTGCGGACTTTGCTGCATTCCAGGGCTCAAGTACGGCGGCGGTGTCATCATCTTCGGCATTGGATGGCCAGCTGCTGACGACGGCGACGCCAGCCAATGATGCCTTCGATTTGTTCAATGCCACAACGCTAGCAGCGCCAGCGGCACCAACAACAGCCACTGATCTGCTGGCCGGATTGGGTGATTTATCGATCCATCAGAGCATGCCAATGGGTGAGTATCTTAAGCTTAAGCTAAATAGTTCTAAGCATTAGTTTTTAGGATTTGCATTAGGATTTGTTTTAGCCTAGATAGATCACGTTTAACGTATCTTTTGGTCGTCCAATGAAGCGTTTTGCATGACGACTCGTTTTCCGAACGAAACTCTCCCAATTTCTCCCTCTCTCTCTCTCTCTCTCTCTCTCTGTTTGTCATTGTATCTCTCTTGCTGCTAAGGTAGCTTCCACACATAACGGCAACATATTCCAATCGGATGCACTCGTTCTCTTTTTCTTCCTTTTAAATCGACGCAGCTGTTGAAATGCCGCGGCAAGTCTTGAAGACGCCGCCGTTACCGCTACCGCCACCGTCCGAATCGATACATCTGGCTCTAAACGAGGCCATTGCGGAATTGCGATCGCTAAGCAGCGTTCAGAGCGCCGCAGATGTCAGCTTTGTGGCAGCCACACTGCGTCAACTGCATAGCGTTGGTGCCTTGCCTGGATATACAACGCCAGAGCAACTCGTGGATCTAGATTGCCCGACGGTTGATTGGTCCCAGCTGGCCAGTGACGAGTATGCCGCTCTGCTGGCCCAGCTGGCCAGGCTGTTCACACCGGATTGGCCGGAGCCCGAGGCAGATGGGGATATCTTAAATATGTTCAAATTGGATCACAGCTCGGGCTATGTGCAAGTGGCATTTGAGACGCTATTAAAGCAGCTGGAACGTGTGCCCAGCAGGGCGAGCTGTCTGCTCGCCGCCCTGCTCCAAGATGAGCGTCTGCTGGCCATCTGTCTGCTGCACTTGGCACGCCAGCGTGGAGCGCTAATGCAACGTTTTGCGCGCACCATTAAGTTGATGCCAGAGCCACGGCTGGAACAGCACGACGAGCAAATAATGCAGTTCATTCAGCTCCTAATGGGTCTGCCCAGTCTCGTGGCCAATAAGCTGGGACGTCAGATGCCGGCGATATTTGCGGCCAGCGCCTATGGGCGCCTGTTGTTGCGTCAGTGGTTGAAAGCTGTCCACTTTGTGCTGCAGTGCGAGGATAATACAGGACATTTCGATCTAAGCCCGTTTAGCTGGCTGCTATCACGTGTCCTCGCCAACTTTCACGATGCTTCCAATGTGGAGTGTCTGTTGCGAGTGCTCGAGGACTTAGCGATTGCACCCAAGCCACGCAACGTGGTGCAGCAAATCTTGCGTGAACTGGAGCCAACGGCGTGTTTTAAATTGGCACAGAGCGCACTCAGCATCCAGCTTAATCTATACGTGCTGCTGGGAACAATTGCTTTGGAGTCGCCCCATTGGCAGCATTGTTTGCTGCAGAAGCTGCCGCTGCAGCGTACGCCCATCGAAAATGGAGCACTTTGCTCGCTTGTGGGTTATCTAAATGTCGTTGCGCCCACACAGCTGCAGTTGCTCTTCACGCAGCTGCTGGGCATTTGGTCCAGTCGCATCTCACTACAAAAGCTGAGCAGCCAGGAGCATGTGGCGATCAGCAAGATGCTTGTGCTTACCGGCAAATACGGTGGCATGTTGCAGGCGGGGCACAAATGTCAGCTGCACGATGGACTCAGTCACCATCTGCAGTCGCCTGACATGGTGCAGCGCTATGTGGGCATGAAGACCGTAGAGCTGCTCTATAATTGCATATTGGATCCGAACGCCAAGAACGAGGATTATTTGCATTTTAATTACGTATCCATGGAGCAGACGCCACATTGGCACATTCTCGAGGAGCTCGAGAATCTTGTGCTTCCCAGCAAGGAACAATTGGATGCGCAACCCAGTTGCGAGTTGATGCAACGCCTCGAGCTGCACATGGCTCAGTTTATGGGCGAGCAGGTGCAGCAGGTGCAGTCAAACTCACCACAGACGCAGCCAGCAGCGACAACAACAACAACAACTGCTGCAATCATGCAGCTGGACTTGGACTCGGATGATGATGAGACACCAGCACAGATAGTCGACGAGGACGATGACTTACAGCCATATGACATGTCCAATGATATTTCCAGCAGCCTGGAACAGCGACCCAAGTTCATACTTGACTTGCTGCATCTGTTGCGCACCAAAGTGGCAAACTGTGAGATCTTTGAGAGTGCACTGAGCACTGCCGAGCAACTGATACGCAGTCAGCTGGCACAGCAAGATGTGAAGCTGGCCCAGGAGCTGATGCAGCTGTTTATAACACTCGAGATGCAGTACTACTTTGAGAACTTTGAGATCACCCAGTTCCAGTGTTGTGTGGCCATTTGCGTAGCCCAACCGGCCGCCTGTGCGGAGTTGCTGTGTCGTGAATTCCACACGGACAACACACGGTATGCGTCCAAAGTGCGCATCCTCATACTACAGGTGCTGGCTGCCGCGGCCAAGGAGCTGGCCGGTGATCAGCACCAGCCGTCACCAACTAATGCGGAAATCTTGGATATTGTGCCAACAGCTGCCAAACAGCGACGCAAGTTCATGTTGCACCCCGACGAAGATGCAGCCGCAGCGCGCCTGCTTGCCGCACAGCGAATCATACGCGAAAGATTGCGCAGCAAGACAAGACGCTTTCTAAGCAAGCACAAAATACCAGAGGCTCAGGCGAAAATGAATCCCTTCCATGCCGTGGCCGGAACATTTTTCTTTGGCCTGGTGCGCGGTCAGCGGACACGTCAAATGCTTTACGTAAAGTACGATAACATTTCGCATGACATTGAGACATTGCTGCTGATCAACATGCTGCACACATTGGCCGTGTTGGTTATGTGCGCCCAAAACTGTCCCCTGCTGCCGGCCATGACCCGTGAGATCTTCGATCTGTGCGCCTTTGTGCGCTTCAGCGCCGAGGCACGAGTACGTGCGGCGACACTGCAACTGCTGGGCACTGCGCTGGTCACCATGCCCGCCCACCTGCTGGCTGCCCATTCTGCCGAATCACTCAACGAACTGAGACGTTGGCTGGAGGAGTTTGTGCGCTCACCGCTCGTCGGTGGTGAATCATCGGACGAGTGCCGAGAGCTCGCCGAACAGATTTTAGGCACATGCTATAAACTATATGATACGGCCGTTCTCGAACAGAGCCAACAGTACTAAGCTTTAGATATAAATATATATATATATACTATATGTAGTTATAATATATGCCCTAATGAACACAAATCTTCAATTTTGTCATCTCTGCTTCTCCACAAAAATATGCATAGCGTATATTTTAGATACGACACGTTTTCTATATTCGAAATTCGAAAATTATTGCGATACTTTGCTCTAATCCGAATCGTAAATTGACAATATGGTTTTTTCTAATCCCACAGTATTGTTCAAATTGAACAGTTATTCAAGCACATATGTTAGGTAACCGACATATTTAAATTAATATCAGTTTATCAATTTACTTTGAATATTTCAAAATTTAAAATAAACTTTAATGTTACGATTACTTTCATTTCAAATAAGTTGAACACAATTATTTGTCTGTCGGTGGATTGCATGACTTTTCATATTTACATATATTGTTGTAAATCATTTAAAGTATTCGGATTATGTTCAAAGCGCCGTAGTAATTTTCGAAAACGATAATGGCGATTCAACGCTTTAGACTACAAGCATAGAAATATACATTGATACTACATATGTATAAAACTAGCAAGCCAGGTACTTACAGATTTGATTTGAACAAATATTTCTACTTTACTTTTATTCCTTTTTCCCTTGACATTTTATATTGCAAACGCACAATTTGGATATTATTTCAATTATAACATATATATATATATATTATTGTGATAAATCTATGAAATATATATATAAAAATACCTTAAAGCATTTCTCAATATACCGGGCATTGTGCCACAGCCGCGGACGCACTAGGTAAACAACTATAACCAAAAACAAATACAATAAATAGTAATTGTTAAAAAAAAACAAACAACAATTCAACTGCACTTAGCTGATTGAGTTACCTGCGCCTGTTATCAACAATGCTTCCAACCACACTCATCTCACACAATCGATAAGCCGCACATAGACACACACCCACACACACTTACACACATACACACACACACTTACACCCACCTATGCTTACTAACATTTCTTATGCCTATACTAGTTCCCTTAACTGCGATTTGTATTCCACCTAATTGATGGTCAATTTTTGTGCGTTCTTTGCAGATAACATGCTGCCACCAATTGCTGCTGTCAACGCCGACAGTCTGTTGCAGCCAATGTCAGTGCTCAACAACAATAACAACATCAATACAAACACAAATGGGGCGACGACGAGCAGCAGCACGCAGCCGACAAATGTGGGTGCCACCTGGTCGGGTAATCTGAAGGCAGGCAATCTGAACATTGATTTGGATAATCTGCTGTTGAGCAAATCGGGCAAATCGAATGCGCCGGCACTCTCGATGAATGCGCTGAAAACGCAGAGTCCCGCCAAGACGCAGTCGCCGCTGAATGTGCAAACGGGAGGCGCATTTCCGGGGCTAACGGCCTCGCCACTTACCAGCCCCAATATGTTTGGGGCGCCGCAACAGACCATTCCACAGATGCAGATGCAGGCACAGCCAGCAGCAGGAGCAGCAACAGCATTTGCCAACTTCAACGCTTTCCAGCAGCCACAACAGCATAACAGCAGCAATAACAATTCCTCAGCATTTGATTTGTTCCAATGATATTTGTTAGCCTAATGACGTTCCACACGGAAGCACGCACGCACGCACGCACATCCGGAACGGAACTAACCTGTTCCGGTGTATTCTATCTTATCTTCCCCTGTATCATACAATATGTAATATGATTATTTTGTTGGTAAATCGATTGTTAATCACAGCAAATTCCAATACCCAATATCCCAATGTATTATTATTTGTAGAATTTGAGCACTTTTTGATTTTCCTCCAAAAATTAAAAAAAAAAAAAAACCGGTACCGAAACAAAATCAAAAAACAAAACAAAAAACGATAATTCCACATCCGTCCTGTTGTCCACTCGGAATTTAAATACTTTTGCGTGTTTAAATGTCATAAATGCAATAAAATTAATTAATGGTTGTACTAAATCGATATTTTAGCGCAACATTTGGAAGGACGTCTGATGTATCATTCAAATTGTTACAAAAAAATATTAAAATAAAAAATAAAAAAACAAAAAAAAATACCGAAACATTTAGCAATAGTTGAAAAGTTATGTGTATGTAAATAAAACCAATGTGTGAAAATAAAGAATGAAATTAAAACTCTGATTTATGTTTACTGCTTTCAGCACTGATTTATCAAGTCAAGAAACTGAGACTAAGCCGCTTAGCTTGTCGTCCGCATACAAATGGTTCGAAATGATGTCTTCTGTAACGCCTTACTTTGTATTGAAAGTCATTTTGAACAATTTGTGTGGTAAAAGTGTTGTTTATTTAGTTGGCTTTATCGTGATATATTGAAAGAAATATTAAGTAAAATAAAAAGTGTTGAACTTAGAACTAAGCGCTAATGTGGAATACCGAAAAGGTACATAGGTGATATCTACGCCTCCACGGCTTGTTTGTTTTTATTCTTGTTCTTCTTTTTCTTCTTCTTGGGCTCACCATCCGCATCGCCATTGCCATTGTCGGCCTCATCAAGTGCTGCTGCTCCATTGCCATTGCTTGTGCCATTTGTATCAGCATCCGCAGGACGCTTCTTCTTCTTGTTCTTCTTTTTGTCGGTCTGTGGTGTGCTTGCAACTTCTTGACCAGCCGCCTCGATGGCCTCCTTCATCACTTCGATGTTCTTGCGAGGCACATCACCCGATTCATAGAATTTAAGGCGATCCTCCACCTGTTGCTTCAGTGTGTCACCAAATACACTCGTCGGCTGTTCAAGGAAGCAATCAATGCGCGAGGCAATCGAGCATTTGTTGGCCAGGAAACGAGAGATGCGACCCTTGTTCTTGAGGCCCGCGCGTCCAATGAAAGACGAGTGATAGATCAAACCATACTTTGGTGTGTTGGAGCGAGTCTTGAGGGCACGGAAGAGTGCCTTCTCGGCACCCAGAATTTGTACTGTCGATGCGGGGTACTTGGCCAGATTTGTCAGGCTGCCCGCGTGCGAGATGAGGCGTGCGCCGACTTGATCGCCGATGAGCGACTGCAGATTTGGTGCAACACTATTCATTTTGTTGTGCAAGTATGTGGATAGTTTTTTGCGATATTCCGAGAGCTTGACGACTCGCTCGGCAAATAGTTCAATGTTCATTAGATCAACAATGGATATGTCCATGCCCATGGACATTTTACCGGCATCGATGATCGCCTGCGCCTTGGCAGAGTCCATTACAATTTCCTCGAGACCCTCAAGCTTATCTTGGGTGAGGTCCTTGCGGTCCTTAATGAACTTGGCCGCCTTGGCAAACATGTAGTTATCGGGAACAATTTTAACCAGTTCTGGGAAGTGATACGAATACCATTCGCGTATCCGCATGGAGAACGTATTGACATCCTTGTCCAGCTGATCCAGCAAAGCTATAGACTGAATGATCATATTGTCCGAACGATGCACATTGAACTTGACCTTGGCACGTGAGTAGCTGTGTCCCAGACCCAGCTGTGCCACGCCAGCCGACTTGTCAGTAAAGCCTGCAAACGCAAATTAACATGTTTATTATTGGGATAATATTTCTAAATGAGCTTGTTGACCTACCTTTTACGAGCTTGGCAAAGTGGAAACGCACACCGCGCAAAATCTCGGGCACAACACCAAAGTGGCTGCACTGAACGCCCACAGATTCAGTTATGGCAGCGCCCAGCTTTGCATCCGCAATGCCCAAAGTGCACTTCTTCTTCTTCAACTTGGCGAAGAAATCATCGAGGAAATGCAACAAGTCCTGAGGCACAATACCCTCAGATATGGCATTGATATTCTCCAGTGCAGCAATTGCCGTCTTAAATGGCGAAAATCCCGCCAGCTTCACAATCGAATTGAATTTGGCAATGTCCGTGACGGAGGACTCAACCTGCGGCAGGAACATGGAGACCTCCTCGAACTCCTTGACGGAGAAGAGCGAAAAGCCTGCCGCATGCTCATACAGCACGTACAGATTCGTCTGCAATTGTAAATAAATTTGAATTAATACACGAAATCAATTGAAATTGCGGTGCAAGTTGAGTTTTTTCCACGTTTTATGGAGCTCCCGCACACATTTAACACATAGGTTATATTTATTGTATATATGTGACTTATATCACACATATATCTATAGAAAACTCCTCAATGACTATGATTTCAAAAGTATTTACCATAATTAAGGCTTAAATATGCCTTTAAATTAATAAAGATTATCAATTTTCCACGGGGAAACCAAGTCGCGTTGTTTTTCCACGTGCTTAAGAGAGCGAATACTGTGTACACACTTGCACGTTTCCAGTGTATACATATGCGATTATTTAGCTCCATGTGGCAACGCGAACAGCGCTGTCAAAAGAATAATCGATATGTCAGCTTTCGAGTTTGGCCTATCGATGTGGTCAGTATTAGTTGCCAGCCCTCACTTTGCCCTGCCAACAATTTTTGTTAATAAAGAAATAATTAGGATTAAACATTGTTTTTAACAACCCTACAAATACTCACTCATCCGAAAGGTGTACTGCCGATAAATATCCATACTGCTAGACAGGGTGCTGAATAAGTTTTTCGTTTTGTGGCAAGTGAACGGCGACAATAACTGTATGGCAATGGATTTTTTGTTGTAAGTATATTCATATGTCGAAAGCTGTCGCACACACAATCGCATACGTATGCGTATATTGTTGATTTTACACTGCGAACATTTTACATATATGCATATGTTAATGTAAGCCTAGAAGCCAGTTGCACTGGCATTACTAAAACAACAGTGGCAAACAAAGAACGGCTACCCTTTGTTCAGCCATGTTGTGGGTTGGTGTGAGGCGATGGCTCCACGACTGGCTGTTGTGGCCTGGAGGGGTTGATTGTTGTGGCATACCAATACAATGAATCTGTTTTTCGCCTGCAGCGGTTCACGATCGAGTAAAACCTTTAAGCCGAAAAAGAATATACCGGAGGGCACGCATCAATATGATCTCATGAAGCATGCAGCCGCCACACTCGGCTCCGGCAATTTACGCAACGCCGTCGCTCTGCCCGATGGCGAGGATCTCAACGAATGGGTGGCCGTCAACAGTGAGTAATTGTGTCCTAGCATCACCATACATGCACACACATTGTCTTGGCTAACTTTTTCATAAGCTCTCTCTCTCTGTCTGCCTTACAGCTGTGGATTTCTTTAATCAGATTAATATGCTGTATGGCACAATAACGGAATTCTGTACGGAGGAGAGTTGTGGCATTATGTCGGCCGGTCCGAAATATGAATACCATTGGGCGGATGGTTTGACCGTTAAGAAGCCCATTAAATGCAGCGCACCCAAGTATATTGATTATTTGATGACCTGGGTGCAGGACCAGCTGGATGATGAGACACTGTTCCCATCCAAAATTGGTGTACCATTTCCAAAGAATTTTCTCACCTCCGCTAAAACCATATTGAAGCGACTGTTTCGCGTCTATGCACACATCTATCATCAGCACTTCTCCGAGGTGGTGACGCTGGGCGAGGAGGCCCATTTGAATACGTCCTTTAAGCATTTTATATTCTTTGTGCAAGAGTTCAATCTGATTGAACGACGCGAACTGGCCCCGCTCCAAGAGCTCATCGATAAGCTGACGGCAAAGGATGAACGGCAAATATAGGAATCACTGCAACCGACGATGGACAGTGGTGGGAATAGCGTTAATCTACAATTGGACTTGTGATGGGCGGGCGCAAGTGCGCTTTACTTTCAATTGTATTTGAACGCTATATATACATATATATTACGCTTCAGTTAGTTACCGCCTTTCCTTTTTTCTCGTTTATAGCTTTTAAGTTTTGTTCAGTGCTTTTTGTGGTCCCACTAAAATTACCAATAGTGCGTTGTTTGCTGATGATAATGGAGCTGATGGGCTTAACATCTACTATATTTTTATATGTGACACATACTTTTAAGAGATATAAAACACACTTATATTTATATATGTATGTATATTTATATAAAAAAAAAGCAAAAAGCGAACAAACAAAAAAAAAATCATCGTAAAAATTAAAAGAACACAAATTGATACACTAACAAAGAACCCGCTTTTAAAAAAACATTCTGTTCACAAAACTGTGTGAGTTTCCATTTTGTTTATGTTCTTTTGTATGTATGTACGTATTTATTATTAATATCGATAGATGGATGGAAAATCTTTTGCATTGCAAACCCCCTAGCAAAGTGAGACGACACTCGATAGCCCCAAATAAATGATAATAATTATAGACTTGATAAACATTTTTGATATACTATTTTATACTAATAAAGACACAGAGAATATAATGAAAATGAACAGAGCTTGGGGTCATGTTATTTAAAATATCAATATCGCTTACCTAACTAACTGATAACAAGACAGAAGCTGTAACATATATGGCAAATTGTAAACAAATTTAATAAGCTTAATGTGATTTTTTCTAAACGAGCTTCCAGATTAAACATCGTTGCATATAGTCGCGAGACGATAACACAAAAGCTTCGCGTTATACTAATCTACGAATTATAAATACTTATTCGTTGCATATGAGCATAGTCCTTCAGAGCAATACATTTTCTGATTACTGCGACTGCAAAAATATAAATGTTTCTGTGCCAATAAGTATTCCGCCTCTTTGTGGACTTCTAATCACATATTTTGTTAATCGCACGCTTATCGCCTTAATATGCTTTTGTATTTGCCCTGCTCCACATAAAAGTCAGCGTGCTGCTCAAGCAATTGTTTCCATTTGAAGGCCAGCTCTCTGTAGCTGGGTCCCTGACCGCCCAAATTGCTTGGCAGCTGTTTGCAATTCACCATTGTGCCCTCGCGGCGCACCATGACGCGAGATCGTATCTTCGCTGTCATAAAGACTCTAAAAAACAAAGAAAGCATTAATTATACTCAAATAAATAAAGGTAATCAGTTAGTCGAATGGATGTGACGCACCGAAAGGTATTCAGAAAAATGTTGACATGACGCGGTGCATTGGTAAACTCCAATAGCTTCGGTTGACACGGATACGCCGTCCAGCTCTCAACGGAACGCTTGATGAGCTTGGGACTTAGTTGCAGTGCATGTCCCAATTGGACACCCTCCATATCCAAAATAGCAACGATGCCGCGAGCACAATTGTCTGGCTCAAATTTCAATAGCAAATCCAATATCATTTTGCTTGTCTACAATGTGGCAAGGGTCAAAAACATATTTCATATTTATACAGTGCAAATATATAGTGAAATACCTTAAAGACATTATTTTGAGTGTGTCGTTTGGGATCGTGTGCCGCAGTTCGTATTATGACCACCTTTCGTTGCTGATCATCGACGCCATCGACGGGCAGAAAGACGCCCACGCTGAGTAGATCCTGGATTTCGGGCAACAAGGGATCGCAGTTGTCAAACCATTCGCCACGCTCCGCGCGCATTTGGTAGAATGTTTTAATCTTCTTTTTGGCGCGATCAAGATCAAATTTGCAGGTGCGCAAAAAGAAGTGCAAATTGGCATAGTCTTTGCAGCCATTAATAGTTGGATTTGCGTCTAACCAATAACTCAACTCCTGCACTTGCAACTGCTCGCCGTTCGGCACCAACTCCTGATCGTTATTCATGGCAGGGCACGAATCTTGATGCTCGATATTTGTGACGTTCTCGTCGGAGGTGCACATTGTCCGCTGTTGCACTTGCACTGATCGACGGTCTGTGGGCGACTGACCATTGCAGTCGTAAGCTTTCGGTGTGCACAAGTGTTTAGCTTTCGGATTGCGTATCCGACGAGAGGGCAAAGCATTTCATTGACTATTGGGAAGGCGCCTGTTAATTGCTGTTATTCATTAAGCTGTTAAGCTATACTCGCATTGAGAATTTATCTTATATAATTGCTACAATTGGATTAGGAAAAACTATTCAAGAAAATGCTTGATTCAGCAAATTTGAAATATTGGGATAGGTCAACATGCGCCAGTGCTTGGAATTAGTGATGTGCTCTGTCAGCATTTTCCCGTGCAACAGGCAGTCTCCACTGGGTTGCGTTTTTGACTATCGTATTGATTGAGCGGAATGAGTAGATATCTCTTTATTTATATTCTTATTATTAGGTTTATTAATGAATTTACGAACCCAGCAATGTATCTTGTTATTCTTTTAACTAACGTAAGCAATGCGGGAGATTTACAAAAGCACCGATATTAAAATGGGCAACACAACTGAATATCGATAAACGATAACCGGTATCTGAACACGTGTGTTTGTTATTGTATTATATTATTGTAGAAAAAGATTTGAGAAGTTGGCTGACTTAAATATTACAATAGCAAGTCAAAATGGAGGACACGGAGATAATGGAAGTGGCTGACATGGAGTGCGATGTCTGCCGTGAACGCACGTTCCAGGAACGCGAAGGCTATTACTACTGCATCGAGTGTGGCACCAAAAAGGAACAGCTACGCGCCGTGGAGATAAGCGCCGAGGACACATTTAATGACACTACCAAGCACGCCTCGCAACGCGCCATCAAGAAGCCAAAAGAGCAACAGGAAGATGCCGAAATAACGTCTTGGGAATTTTACAATTATGTCCTGCGCGGCTTTACGCAGGAGCTACTGCAAATGGGCGCCAAACCGGAACTGAAGCTAATGACGCTGCAGGTGTGGGCTGCCTATATGGGACGCATGGAGGTGGCGTTTACCAAGAACAATGAGATGGGCCTGCCAAAACTAAATGTGCGGGCCTTAGCAAAGTAAATGCAGCATCTTTTCCAATTGATTAACTTTATGTACCCTTGCAGAGGTTATAACAAACTTGTAGTGTAGTGTATAAATATTCTTAGTCGACAATTTTGTTGTCTGTATGTTGAAACTGGATGGGGTATCTTATTGTATATTGGAGTGATCTATAAGAATAGAAAAAGTGACTTCTGAAATGTCACCATTTTGTTATTTAAATGTCTTTACTAATCTGAGCATATACAATTTCCGATTTAAAATTCCTACTATATGCTTATGACTAAGATCAGAACCATATATTGTCCAAATATCTAAAAGGGAGTCAATATTTATTTTTGTGTTTTTAAATCGTTTGTTCTTGTTTTTGCCTTGTAGCGATGCTCGAATCATTTATAACCACAAGAGGATAAAGCGGAAACGGGCACGCCTAGACAATAAGCCAGCAAATCAACTCAATGACGAGCGCGCCAACTGGCGGAAATGGAGAAAAACCAAGGTGTTTGCATGCTCAATTAATTCACTTTATTATTAACATATATTTTTGTAAGCGTATTCATATACGACTCTAGCTATGGCTTTGGCAGCGCCATCAGATATTTAGTATTGGTTGGAAAAGAGCAGCGGCAACAGCAGGAAGAAAGTCCGCTGCTTTGGTTGACCCGATTCCGATGATGAAGGCTCCACGGTTGTAGCCAATTCAGTATCAGGATCACGCTCCAGCAATGTAGCTGTGCAGAAAGGGAAATATTTTATATAATATTTGTTGGTTTTCATCAGCTCATCAATTGACTCACCGCCACTTAGCTGGAAAGCTGCCGCTGATGTGGGCTGGGGTGCGTACACCAGCACAAGGAGTGCTAGGCAGATTAGTACCAGACGAGGAGACATTTCAGTTAGGTTTCAAGCAACAATGTTCAACTGGTATTTGGATGGTTTAGTTGGCTATTTATAGGAGCTTATCGCTTAGACTTATGCTAATGACGCGACAAATTACCTAGGTTAAGTTAATCAATCACCTGGCTATCTGCACTAAACTGACACCGACTTATTCTCGTTTCCTGTTTTCCAGCGCAAATTGGATGCGTCGGGCATTAAGAACGGCGTCAACTCAGAATCTACGCTGGCAACTAACCAGAATTTGAAGCTACAATGGTCAGCGAATGCGCGAAAATTCTTCAAAAAGCAGATGCCTCTCAAGCATCTGGACAAACACAGTATGGACGGTTCGGGCAGCATGCGTTGTCATAAGCTGCACCACAACGCTGGTAGCCTGAACAATTTTGATCGCAACGTTTACTGCTTAAATTTTACCAAACTGTATATTGTGCTGGCCATAGCACTCAACCAAATCGAGGATGACATACAGTTGACCGATCTACTGCGATTCATTGATGAGGAGCACCTCACTAGTCGCTATATGCTCAACTATTTGCCCGAGAAATTGGCCATGGGTGGCAAAAAGCTGCTCAAACAGATGGAATTTGCTCACCAGAGGGACAAGGTTCGCTATAAGGTAAGCACTAATGGAATAATAGAATCCGAGACCATGGATTCTATTCACAGATTATATTAATATAGATGCCTAGCTTTTCCTTAGGGATGAACTAAACAAAAAGAAAAATGAGCGTTAACTTTAAAGTTCGACAAAGCTACGTAATTAGTTAAATAATAAGTAAAGCGATTTCTGAGTATTCATAATTTAATTATTTATTTAATTTGGAATCGTGTGATTAAGTTATAATCTAGAAATTTCAAATTCACAAAAGTAATTCAAAATCATGGTTTTTCTAGTTTATGCGGACTCACATGTCAAAAATAGCAATGTTCATAGACTTGAACGGATACCAGAAACCTAATCTGGAAGCGCTAACTCGTCGCTATGTACTCGAACTGAGTTTACCACCGGTGATAGCCAGCTACGTGATTAGTTTAATGGATATGCTGCCGCCCACCTTCGAATCAAATCGTCCACAATCCATGCATTTGTATCCGCACTATGAGGCCCGAGTGATGGCTTACATTATATACGTTCTAAAGCTGATGTTTGGTCTGGATGATGTCAAGGAACGCGCCATATCCGAATCTGCGTTGCTCATTAATAAACACCTCTCAGAAATTACAGATCATGACAATATTCAGCCGGTGCAACCGCTCTTTGTCTACACGGAATGGATGCAGTATGTCGAGATGCGAAAAGTATTGGTATCGCAGTACAACGAAAGCTTTGCTCGGCAATTTGGAGTAACCACACCAAATGGACGACGCATTGATGAATATCTGAATAAGGAGCAAAAGCAGAAGGAGCAGGAGTACAACTACAACGAGATGCTGATGACGCCGGCCATGCAGCGCATGCGCGAGAATGTTTGCCTTGTTTTTGAGACGTTGTTGAAAAAGAAATACGGCGAGTCCAGCATGGAAAGCGTCACCAAGGATCACATTGAATTTCAGCCCAGCTTAACTCCGGCGCATAGTTACTTTCAGCGTATACTTCTGCATGCGATTCAGGCGCAACCGGGTGAGATGAGTGTCCAGATACCGGACTGGATGCGAGTCGATCACAAAGAGCGTCAGATGGCCCCATTTAAAGGTCAGACCACAGAACTGGCTGACCAGCTGGCTGTGCGCGGCAAGTTACTTCGAGTGGAGGAGTTGGCTTGCCAGCAGAACTACCAGCAAATAGGAATCTATCAGATGCTCGATCGGCTACCAGTGCGTTCCGCGGAAATTCGTGCTAATTGCGATATACAGACGCACACCTGGATTGAGGAACTGCAGAGGAGGGAGAAGCGACCCGATTTCAAATTTCGACAGCCTGTTGCCCATTATGGCAGACAGTATCAAAATAAGATTATGGAAAAAGCCGAGCGTCGTACGGTACTCGAGACGAACAATCCGTTCTGGGAAATGCGCGACACGCCCACCTATTTGCTGAAACTGAATAATGAGGAAGTGCCGCTAAACAATTTGGCCGCCATACAGGCATTCGATGAGCGTAACATGGATCCGTTGCGTGTGCCGCTAAACTTGCCGCGTCGGCAAATGAGATTGCCGGGGGAAACAGGAGCTACGGCTCAATCAAAGCCAGCAACCGAGACAGACCGCATTGCTGAGCCCGCTGTAGAGGAGCAGGATGATGAGGATGAGCAGGAAGATGACGATGAGCAGGAAGATGACGATGAGCAGGAAGATGAGAATGCGCCACATGCTGATGACCTTTTGTTGAAAATATCGAATTTCGATTGTTGGCTTTTGCATGGCACGCAAGGCATGGGAATCAACTATGCAGGCAAGCAAAAGTTGCGCTCGCTTTTCCCCTGCTCATTCCGCTGGCTGCTGGAAACATGCGCCGCCACCATTAGCATGGAATGGATTGAGGTGTACCATCAGCTGTTGGTGTTGGAGGTGATGTTTCATCATGGCATCGAGGATTGGGGCACGCACAGCAATCATTTGCGTCTGAGATATAATATCTTGAATAAGGATATAAATACGTTAACCAAATGTTATCGCGAGAAGTGGTAAAAATATAGTAAGGCATGATTTCCTCATTACTGTCTTATTTAAGCAGCTTTATCATTTAATGGATGCCACAGGAATAACATGGCACAGCAGCGCGCAACAGCATCAATATGCAAATTAGCGTTTATCAGAAGAATACGGAGGCGACAACGACAGCAACCACAAGAACAACAACAACAAAAAGAGCAATAACAATAACATCAGTTACTCACTCACACATAGTTTTGTTTACATTTTACAATCAAATCTTCGACAAGAAAGAGCACAAATAACGAGAGAGAGACTGCTCTTCGCTTTCTTTACCCCCCTATTCACACACACACACACACACATACACTCAACAGCAGGTGCCGAGCGCCGCTGCAGAGAACAAGAGAGAAACAGAGCACACGTAGGCTTATAGTGGCCCACAACTAAAAGAAACGCCAAGCTAATATGGTTATTGGAAAATTTAAATGCTGTTTCCCAATCAGAAATTATTTGTTAAATTGCGTGTACAAACTCGAGCTACTTTTTGGATTGCATAATTTTTTATAATTTCACGGTACACAAAATTAGCTTGCCAACATTAAAATGTATGTTGCCGAAATACTTTATGTAGAGGAGGAATCCAGGCGATCATACGGTCTATTTTTAAATATAAGGAAAATTATTTTTATCGTAACATAAATTATAGCTTTAAGTTGTAGCACTAGGAAGATACGATTAACTAAACTACAAAAATAAACCAAAAATATACATATTTTGTAAGGTGTTTGGAAATGTTATAATTTGCTACAGCTGTGACCCACTGTGCATGCTATGTAGAAAACATAGGCCGCACAATCGCTGGGCGACGCATGCGAGTTCAGTGCTAATTTTAACGACGCCGCGTTGACTGTTTCGCCTTTGCGGTTTTTGATTTGCGTTTCGTTGCGATGCGTTGAAGTTGAATCAAATTTAAATCAGATTCAGTGCCTTTATCAAGCGCACGGCAAATGTGCGACACGCGTTTGACTCTCCCCGTCAAGTTCATTTCGAAAGTGCAAGTTGCTCATAAGCAATAAAACAGTGCTGCTAACAGTGCAGGAAACAAGCCGTTAACCGTTACAACACTTACAACACTGTGCTCTATAGCAAAACAAACTGGAATAGAAACTTGAGACTAAAAGAAACATAAACTAACAAATGATAAAACCAAAGAGGATGTGAAGTCAATTACTACATTACTACATTGCAACATATCGTTTCGGAGTTTATTCAGGTATTCCGATATTTAAAAATATCAGTGACCATTTTTTTTTGGATTTCAAATAAAATAATAATACAAAATTGTATATAAAAGAAAATATATTCAAAAATTCAAATTATCTTTGTGCTTCACTTGTTGTTATTTGTTTTCTGTCGAGTTTAAAGTTCTGCTTCAGCATTTGGCAAATGTGTGCGTGGGTTTTTTATGGCAATACAGCTGTTTAAATATGTATTAACCCTCAAAAAAAAAAAATATAATAAACAAAAACTTGGCCAAGTTACGTCAATCAAATAATCGAGATGCGGATCTGTAATAAGTTCTATGCATTTATTTCCCAAATGTACATACTGTGCACATAATGATATCATATAGCCACATTATAACAAAGGTAACGCCATATCGTTTTAGAGAGCCCGAACGGCAAGTTGCTTACCCCTCGCTCTCCCCATTTCTAGAAATATACATATCTATATATATATATATATATATATATATATATATATATATACATATGGACATACAAATATACGTCGCTTTTGTACGTGCGATCCAAGTTTTAGTTGTTGACGTTCTTGGTGGCTTTTGAGGTTAACAACATTGTTTCACTAACGCAACAAAAACAACAACAACAACAGCAACTACCCAACAGTTGTATTTGCCATATAAATTCAAAAGTAAATTCATTGTATCACAACAACAATTAATGGCGTCTATTTTGTCACTAGCCGCGCTTTATGCCAAAAAATATTTGCCTAAGCTGTTTGCATCAATTACAACCAAATTCATTCAAATTGCTTGGAAAAACAAGCGAAGCACGCGCTTTGATCTGACTTATCTGACTCTAATGATAACTGGCATGTAATTTGTTTAGCTTTAGACCTGCCAATAATATGCACAACCAAATATACATCCCAGAAGCCGTTTATTTTTGTCAAATGTTTAATTAGTTTCGACATTGACTCGCTCATGCATTAATTAGACAACAGCGCAGCACACACATTTTGATAAGAACAATATTGACCCATTGGCTTATGCCCAGATAGTTATCTATATATATATATATATATATATATATGTATCCATATGCATAGATATAGATATTCCTATCAGTGCTATGGTAAATTGCCACAGGCAATAGATCTCGCCTCCTGTCTATCTTTATTAATAATAGTCGAAAGGAATTCGAAGTAAGGGGATAGGTCACAAATTATAGGAATACACTCAGAAAAATACGGCGTTCCTGCCTATTTATGTATTTAGGTATAAATCTTTTCTAATATTCATCAATCTTGAGTTAAGAACTTTAGCACTTGAAATAAGAAGTAATATATCTGTATTCTGTGCATTCTGACGTCATCGAGCCATCCAAACTTGTACAAAAGCAATGAATATTTGTTCACTTATTGATTTTCACAAGCTCACGCCAAATTTCCACGCTGAGTTTTTTGTATGGGTATTTTACTTTTCAATATTAGGATTGACGATTAGCAAATTGGATTCACATTTTGTACATTTTGTAATCCGAGTTGTCAACTTTTTTTTAACAAGGCAACTGTCTCAAGATAATTTTAACCTATCCTACAACAGTCTTACCTTACTTTTAGATTATTAAAATTACAAATAGGACTGCCGTAGTTAAATTTTCCTACAGTCTTTTCGAACGTAGGCTTGATTTGAGATAAAATATTTTTCTTTTTGTTTTTTTTTTGTATACGCACAAATTGGTAGACGTCAGTTTGATGACACAGTTTGACAGTCCTGATGAAATCTTCTAAATATAAATAAGTCAATTTTATGCTTGCGTGTAGCACGCTTTTAAAGCAGATTAGGAGCGTTCTCATAGCGAGTGGGCTGACGACATCTTTTAAGGTGGGCATCCAAAAATATGTCTCTCACATAATCAAAGCCCCTCATCACGAGAGTCAATAGACGGATTGGGATGGGGGGTTAAGGGGTTGCTTGGGAGGGGGTTTGTCTCGTGTTGCACGTGCGACTGGACGCTTTAAATTGTTGTCCTGCCTATTTTTAGTTTCGCCCTCGCACACAACTTTCACATCTATATGTGTGTGTGTGTGTGTGTGTGTGTGTGTGTGTGTGTGAATATGTGTGTATATGTGTTTGCTAACGTATTTTCAGCGTTTCCTTCACATTCTTTTAAAAATAAACAAAACCGAAACTGTGGGGCTACCTTCAATGTTTGTATTATTGCTAAGCAAAATATATATATACATTATATTCGCTTATATATCTTTCTGCCTATGTATAAATAAAAATAATTTAATTTGGTTTTTATTTCTTCTTATGTTTTTGTTTTGTATTTCCTTCCTTTGGTTTTCTCTGTCCTTTACACTTTTGCACCTCATTTAAAGATTTAAAACAATTCCACAAAATCTCCGTCTTATCGAAACAGTTAATACCCTTGCACATTTATTTAGCAACCTGTTAATATGACGTAAGTGTATAAAAACTATAAATATACCCCTCCTTTTTCTATTATCGTTTCGGAAACCCTACAAATCAATTCATTGTTTTTGCCCAGTATAAATCTTAATTTCATTGGAGCAGTTAACTAAATTATTTTACTTTAAGTTTCGGTCAGATATTACTTTTAGCGTATTTTTTGAATTACCTTCCGCTTCCATTTACTTATGCTTTTATATATATATATATCTGTCAAAGTGTATCTAATTTTGTGTTTTTAGTTTCGCAAAAATTTTGTTTAGCACATTTACTTGTTGGCTTTAGCATAGACAATGTTTAATTTGCAACTTTGATGACACATTCCACACTTGGCTTGTTTGATTTTCTAATTCTGTCGACTTTTCGAGCACTTACTTCTGTTAGACGAAAACAATTTCCCACCATTTTTTTTTCATTTAATGCCTTTGCCACGCGCTTACTCACGTTTCCCCGACCCTCCCCGTCCCCACCTCTCCTTCCTTCCCACACCACAAAAAGACATTGAGACTGGTGCCCATTAATTGGATTACAATTTCATGTTGTTTTATTGTTGTTTTGTTTTCTATTTTGCACGTTGTTCTATTGTTTGATTCTAAGGCGCATGCCTCAGATCAACTTGTTGCATGCGCCACCCGCAACACCCACATGTAGTGTGTGTGTGTGCTGTTGTATTCTGACGTCATCAAGCATCACCAACTCGCATAAAAACAATGAAAGTTTCGTCTATGTACATTTCCGGAATGTATTCCTAATAAATGTATTCTATTTGTTAATTTATTGATTTTGACAAGCTTACACACAATTATTGTGGTTGCAATCAAATTTTCCATGCATAAGTTTTTTTTATTATGGGATATTTTACTTTTCAATATTTGAATGGACGATTAGCAAATTGAATTCGCACTTTTTGTAATTGCTAATTGAAATGTGAACAGCTTATTATGAATTTGTATTTGTCTGCAACTTTTTTTTGTTCGAATTTTGCCATTTAACAAATATTTCCATAAAATACAGTGATCTTTCAAAAATTGGGAATTGCAAAAATTACTCAAATTTAAAATGCTTTTTTTTTTTAATATTCCAACAAGTTAAAATTCTTTATGAATTATAACATTAAATCTGTATAAATAAAATTTTATTGTTTTTGTAAAATTTTTTATTTAGTTCAGTATTTCAAAATGCTGTGGCAATGTTCCATAAGAAACATAAAATTAAAATATCTAAATTATTTTTAGCTGTTTTTTTTTTTTTAATAACAAAACTATTTTAAGAAGATTAAATGTGATTTGAGAAATCTGAGAGGAATAGCAGTAATACATTTTTATTAGTTTTCTTAGCATTTCTAATATGTACACAAAATTATAGTTGTCGTAAATTTAAATAAGTTGACAAAGTTCTTTACATTTGCTAAGCGTAGTGTCACTCATTAAATAGTGGCACATTAACGCTAAACGGCGAACAGAATAGACACACCTCTCATCCAAAGAGTTCGGACTTGGTACGGATCCTAACTAATAAAACACGCCGCGAGGTGATTTTCAAAATTTTTTGGCAGATGCTAAAGTTGTTGTTTTTGCAAGCATTTTGCAACCGAAACGTGATCGTTATGTCTGACTAATGTAAACAAACGACAGCTACATTTACACAATTAATTTATGCGCGCAAAAAAAAAAATAAATAAATACAATAAAATGTATCTCTAGACGGAGACATTTGTGTGATAAGTGCAAGTCGCCAGAAAGAGAAATCCAGCGCAGGCCAGAGAGAGAGAGAGAGAGAAAGGGAGAGATGGACGCGGGAAGGTGTACAGGTGTTAATTGCCTGACAAATTGAAAAACACGAAAAGCTCTCATGTGTTAAAGTCTAAAGTGGCCAAGTTTTAAGCAAATATTCATTATACAATACGTGTGCTTGCCACTGTGTGTGAGTGTGTGCGCTTAAATGTGACTGTGCTTCAAAATACATGTTAATAGATTCGATCATTTTAATTTATTTACAGACATCAAACTGTAACACAACAGGAAAAAATAAATAAATAAACCGTCAACAGCATGGGTCGTTGGGGTCGACAAAGTCCAGTGTTGGAGCCGCCTGATCCGCAGCCGCCACCCATACCTCCACGCACATTCATGCGGCAGTCGAGCATTACAAAAATTGGCAATATGCTCAACACGGCCATCAATATAAACGGTGCCAAAAAGCCACAAAGTGAGTTTGTTTTTGTTTTCCAACATACATACATGGCTTTATTTAAAAATGTTACGCGCCATAGCGCCAGAGTTCAACGGCAACCCAGACAGCTGTAGCTGTCTCACATTGTACAGCACTTACAATATACGTTGATCAACACTGTAGACTTGCGCAACGCCGTTCGTTTGCGGCAATTTAGTGGCGTAAAACTGCTATTGTAAAGTGCGAAATTTGCAATACATTTTGTACTTCCATTTTATGTTGAAATTTTCATAACAAATTAGTCATATATTAAGTTGAATTTGTTATCGGCGCGTTAAAGTGTTATAGCCGCATTGAATTTGTATCATTGCAATATGATGTACATAGTTTAAAAGTGCGTAAATTGTTGGCCGCCGCAGCCGCATTTGCGAAAACGACGACGCAACGCAACGACGACGGCGGCGACGAAGCACTGCATCAAAAGAGGCGGCAAAAACTGGAAGAAGAAGAACAGCTCACCAGCAGCAGCAGCAGCATTAGAATCTCGGGATTTTTTTTTGTTGCCCATATTTGTCAAGCGAGTTCAGCAGCGAGTACAATTCTGGTGCGATAATCTCAGTCGTGACGCGTTTGCCAAAACAAACATGTAAAATTATAAAATAGTAAAAAAAAAAGTATATATATTAAATACGAGTCACACTTGAATCGAGTATTGATTGCTATAGCGCGCGTTTTATAAGAAATCCAAATCAAATCAAAACTGCAGAGCTGAATGTCAAAATAATAAATATTCGTGCTGTAGGAATTAGTGCTAAACAAGGAATACACAAAAATTTGAAGGTTAGATTGCCACCCGTTGCTGCGTTTGTAAGGAAGCACACAAGAAAGAAAGCACGATAAAACAAAAGAAAGGAGAGATGAACGAGGAGTGAGGTGAGGTGCAGATGTAAAAATGCTCTGCTGCCTCTGCCTGCCTGCCATTGTGTTGTGTGTTTGTTTGTTTGTTGTGCGACACACAGAATAAATAATATTAATCGCATTGTTTAGCAAATATATTCTGGCGAATTATTAACGTTTTACAGTGTCGCGTTTATTACTTGTGCTTCGCGTTGAATAGAATACAGAATATAGTGCAAAGTAATTTCAAGATAACTTTTTTTTTAACACAACCACCGGCTGCACACGCACACACACATTTACACAAACGCAGATCTGCTGCCGCTGCTTCTTTTGCTGCTGTCGCCGTTGCCCTCGTCGTCGTTGCTGTTAACGCTATGTTGTTGCTGTCGGCGTTTGTACAAAAGAAAAACTCCTCCCCTACTTTGCAGTTTATTCCCCACATGTCGTCGACGCTGTTGTCGTCACCAGTAATACGTATACGTGCTTAAGTTGTGTGTTGAGCAGCGACGAAAAAAAAAAAAAAAAAAAAAAAAAAAACAACATACAAAGAACAACAACAACACGAACAAAAGAAAAAGGGCAGAAACAAAAGCTACGAAAGTTAAGCACTTTGGTTTTGTCTTTTGCTTTTGGTTTCGGTTTCTTCGTCTCCTCGTTTCTTTTGCATGCCAATCATAGTAGTAGCTCCTTTGGCAAAAGAAACCGCGCTCAACACTCCTCCACAGCAGCAGCAGCAGTAACAACAACAATAAAATCACGTTTCTCAACACACACAGAGAGAGAAACATTAGAAAAGAGAGTGTGTTTATTATTTTTTGTTTTCGCTTGGAGTGTGAGAGAGTGAGAGCGACCACAACTCCTTGGCCTTATTTGACTGTTATTGTTGTGCTGTTGTTGTTGCTGTTACTGTTTTGAGCGCTACCTCCTGTTAAACTTGCGCGCGCCGTTCAACGAAAGCTGTTCAACTGTCATGGCCGGTAAGTCGTTATTCTTCTTCTTGCTGTCGGGGTACTTTCGAACACACGTATGTCTGTATTTGTATGTGTGTGAATTTATTTGATTTTGTTGCGATTTTAATTTGAATTTTGCATTAAATATGTGCAACAGCGTATAAACAATTTGATCGCGAAATAAACAAACAAACTAGCTGCTGCTCTAGTTTATTAGTAGATAAACAACACTCTGATTGATCTTTGCACTTGAGAAACTGCCCCCCAAGCTACGTATTTAGACTTGCCTAAATTATCGCACTGGTTGCCGATATTCGACCTATGATACTTTAAGCACCCATCCCCAACCCCTTTTTTCTCTACTTAGCCCCAAAGTAATTCAATTGATTTGCATTATTTCAAATGCCAAAACCGATAATCGAATAATAAACAACAGACATGATAAGTAGCTAGATAAATTGCTGCTTACACTGAAATATAGATGAAGTATCTGAATCTCTTCTTGAATTTCTTATATGTATATATATATATATATGTGTGTGTGTATGTTATTGTATCTACGCATCTATGTCTACTTTTGACATGCTTTTCGCACATTTTGTGTAAATTAGGCTTCTTCTTGTTCCTAGTTGACTGTGAAAATGCACAAATACTTTTATTGGCTGCAGTATCTTTGGGAAAAGTTTCAGCAAAATTTGAGTTAGATATGTAGATTGATTGAATAGATAACTACAAATATACAACAAATAGATAAGACAGAATTGCTATAACTATTTACAGTTACGATACCCGGACACTGTAAATACAAAAATAAAATTATCATCAATCACAGCTCTGTCTTAAAATAGTTGATACGAGAAATTTTTCTTCTTTTTTTTGACTTAATGTGCTTAATTGCGCAGTCAGTTTTCTTGAGAAGTTCGAGTGACTGGGCGGTTTATGCACCCCCATCAACTGAACCAGTTACATGTTTATAAGATTCTTCACACACAAACACCAACACAGACGCACGCATACATCTGCACATGGTAAGCGTATATTCAGTACAAACCATTGGTTTTCGCCCCCGCTGCCCCCCACACATGTTGCTCACCTATTTTCCTTTGTTATGCATGCTATCTATCGAGAATCGAGAGTATAGCAAAGGAGGGAGAGAGAGGGCGAGCGAGAGAGAACAGCAGCAGTCAATCAGGAGGAGGCAGGGGTGCTGTTCTCTAGGTCGGTTCATTCGTTCCTGGAAAAAGTGGGTCGGGTGGCAACCCTGCCGTTGGTCGTTGTTTTTTGGTTGCCGCGCGACATCGCGTGGTTGAGTTAAATAATTGTGCCAATATTTGAGTATCATTTAGCTGCTGCTTATGAGATTGTCTATCTGTGTGTGTGTGTTTGTCTGTTTGTGTATGTGTGTATGCGCTGAGGCATGGGAATTGTGAGTAAAATCCGAAAATCTGGGCCGCACTGTGTTCGCATTTAGGCGTAATTATATCATTAGATATCCCCAAAATCAAAATCAGCGAGCGATACGCTGCTGCCAACCACTTAAATCTCAAACGGTCGAGAGTGGTTTTGAAAGTAATAGTTAGCACAAAGAGTCCTATCTAAGTGCTTGTGTACATATTTAAACACTAAAATATAGTATTGGAAAATTGATATTTATTAAGTGTGTGTAATGCCAAATTAATGAGGTGTTTGTTTAGTTGTGTGTGAGTGTGTGAGAGAGAGAGAGAACCTATTGAGCCGCCCTCGTAGAACAGAATTGTTGTCTACAACTGGTGACTTGGTCTGTTTGTTGCCTTGACCCGGAAAACAGTCTGCCGCCACTTTGGTCGTGTGCGGCGTTGTGTACAATTTTAGTTGTTGTTGCTATTCTTTTCGCTATCTCAGCTATATATTATATAATATATAAATAAACATATAATATATATATAGATGTGTAAAACAATTTAATAGAAGCGCATATTTCTTTCTCGTTGTGTAACTGTGCAAGTTTCTGTAGCACTTTCCTTTTTAGTGAACGATGAGTTCAATGACTGAAAAACTCTTTGTGGCTGAGTGTGTATGTGGGTGGGTGTGTGGCTGGCCGAGTGAGTGTCTTTGGCAACGTAATCGTTACGCACATAAAAGTTGATCATATACATTCCTAAAAATAGGACGCGATGAATGAATGTGAACCGTCAAATTGGCTAATTGAGTGACTGACTGACTAGCTGACTGGCTGACTGACAGATTGACTGACTGACTGATCCTATTATCATCATTGGAGCGCAATCAATCAAATCATGACGTCGCCAATGGCGCTTTGAACGCAGCGCAGACAAACAATAAGCAAGCACGGCGAATGTGATCCAAAAAGCCAAACAGCAAAATTCATAATGATTGGTGGGCAGGCAAATGAATGAAAATTGGAAATAATGCTCGACTTGAATATACCTAGTAATCTATAAAATATTTGCGCTCTGCATGCAATATGTGAATATTGCTCTGTGGCCCGTTGTCAAGTGCATTGAAATTGAAACGAAGCTCAGCAAACAGAACATCAGAGGAGGAGTGTGTTGCATGTGCTTCATGAATATAAGGGCCAAGCACATTTTCGAAATAAAACCCTTTTTTTTCTTTCTGCTATTTTTTTTTTTGCACAACGACGCTTACACAATGTGCAGCAGCAATCGCAAAAAGTGGCTGGCAAACAGGGTCTCTAAAAAGAAGCAAAATAAATAGGGCCTGCCAGCGGCCAATGCTTAAAGAGCAATTTAAAGCCCAAAAAGAGCTCAAAGCCAACAGTAGTCGTAGCTAGTGAAATGGCGTCATTAGTAAATATTTGAGCAGGCAGGCAGGCAGAGAGACAGGCAAGCAAGGAAGCAGGACGAATCGTCCTGCAGACGTCATCGTTGTCCTCTGGCAGCAGCAGCAGCGACTGACTACTAGTATTGATTGTGTCTGGTGTCTGTTGTCTGGGGCCAGAGGCACAGAGAGAGTACAAATCAAATGTAACAAGCACTTATTTCGGCTTTTCAGTTGGAGCTGTGTGATGGGTATTTGCAATTGAATAAGTAGTCGTTTGTATTTTGTAATATTTTGTTTTATAATTTTGTGTATTCTTCTCTCTCTCTCTCTCTGTTTGCACGCGGACAGGTAATGGAGAGGCGTCCTGGTGCTTCTCACAGATCAAGGGCGCCTTAGACGATGATGTCACCGATGCGGATATCATATCCTGCGTGGAGTTCAATCACGATGGCGAGCTGCTGGCCACCGGCGATAAAGGCGGTCGCGTCGTCATCTTTCAGGTGAGAGTTGATTACCAATTTATGAACATTACGTTTACTCATTTGATGTTTGCTTCATTTGACATGACAGCGTGATCCCGCCTCGAAAACCGCAAACCCGCGACGCGGTGAATACAATGTCTATTCGACATTCCAATCGCACGAGCCCGAATTTGATTATCTTAAATCGCTGGAAATCGAGGAGAAAATCAATAAGATACGATGGCTGCATCAAAAGAATCCCGTACACTTTCTGCTATCCACCAATGATAAAACGGTGAAATTGTGGAAGGTCAGTGAGCGCGATAAGTCATTTGAGGGCTATAACACAAAAGAGGAGAACGGTCTGATTCGAGATCCACAAAATGTAACCGCCTTACGAGTTCCTTCTGTGAAGCAAGTACCGCTTATGGTTGAGGCCTCGCCACGTCGCACCTTTGCCAATGCACACACCTATCACATCAATTCAATTAGCGTTAATTCTGATCAAGAGACTTTCCTATCGGCCGACGATTTGCGCATTAACCTCTGGCATCTGGAGGTGGTCAATCAGAGTTACAATATTGTTGACATCAAGCCAACCAACATGGAGGAGCTAACGGAGGTCATTACCGCGGCGGAATTCCATCCGACCGAATGCAATGTATTTGTCTACTCCAGCTCCAAGGGCACAATACGATTATGTGATATGCGATCGGCGGCGCTATGTGATCGCCATAGCAAGCAATTCGAGGAGCCCGAAAATCCAACGAATCGCAGCTTCTTCAGTGAGATAATCAGCTCCATCAGTGATGTGAAGCTAAGCAACTCAGGCCGTTACATGATCTCCAGAGACTATTTAAGCATCAAGGTGTGGGACCTGCACATGGAGACAAAGCCCATTGAGACCTATCCGGTAAGTCCGATATCCTGTCGCCCCCTCCCTAAATCATCAAATTATAATTGTGTTATGTTTTTGTCCATACAAACAGGTTCATGAATACCTTCGCGCAAAGCTGTGCTCACTGTACGAGAACGACTGCATTTTTGATAAGTTCGAGTGCTGTTGGAACGGCAAAGATAGCTCCATAATGACCGGCAGTTATAACAACTTTTTCCGGGTCTTTGATCGAAATTCGAAAAAGGATGTTACGCTGGAGGCATCCAGGGACATAATTAAGCCCAAGACGGTACTGAAGCCACGCAAAGTTTGCACTGGCGGCAAACGGAAGAAGGATGAGATCAGCGTCGATTGCCTGGACTTCAATAAGAAAATCTTGCACACCGCTTGGCATCCCGAGGAAAATATCATCGCTGTGGCCGCGACTAATAATCTGTTTATATTTCAGGATAAATTTTAGCTAAAGCTACTACTGCTATTACTAATTCAAGCATTGTATACACCCACGCTAATTTTTAGGGCCTCGGCACAGCCTTGGCAGCAACCGTGGCAACAATGGCAACAGTCGCCTCATTTAAATGTTAATTCGATTGATTTGTTTCAAAAGCGCCCTCAAATTTCCCATCAGCCTTATGCCTAACAATTATCCTGGACCTTCCACACACACATACACACACACTACTCACCTACACTCACTTATACACACACATACATACATAAATGCCATAGCAAAAGCTTTGTAACATTTTTCCTTAGTGATACAAGTTGAATAAAAAAAATTTTATACGTAGATAACATTAAAAAGAAAAACAAAAATAGTAAAGCAGAAATTTAATTTTCATTGTAGCGTAATTAAAGAAACAATCGAGTTATCCAACGTAGTGCCCCAATATTTTTTTATATGCATACACAGATACGCGTACCAAGTATTTCTAATATAAAAAAAAACAAATTACATTAAAAAAACACACACACACACAAAATACATATTGTAATTTTTTTTAGCTACCAGGTTTGTGCGTTTTATGTTCGCTTGTTAAGTTTAAAACAAAATCGAAAATCATGAAAAAGTTCGAAACAAAAGTTGTGCGCTTTTTTCTGTTGTATATTTCTGTTTTCGTTTTCGATCAAGTTCATTCCATGCTGTTAAAAACGAAAAACAATTTAAATAGCTAGCATACCTTTAATATATAATTCTAAATCTCAATAAAACAAGAAATAATAAAAAAAACGCAATTCCAGCCCATGTCTCCTTCTCTTCCTGCTCTGTTATCATTCATGAGAATCACGCAAAAAAAGAAAAAACATACAAAATGCTCATTTTAAAATTAAAATTTAATCTATAAAGAGTAAAAAATAAAATAAATAAATTTAAAAAAAAAAACAAAATGTAAAACAAATAAAAAATAAAGCATAAACATGCAAAATTCTTACAAAATAAACCAAATCGATGAGAAAACTTCAAAATCATAACCTAAGTTTAAACATCTAATTAGTGTTCTCAATTTCTTTAATTTAATGTCTTACTAAAAACCAACCTATTTTTATACGCTACGTTATAAGCTAAGTATTTCTATTTTTAGTTACACTTTGCGTGCATGCGTCCAAGACCTACATTGAACATACAGCTTACACCCGCCCCCAATCAGCCACCCTTCACCCGCTCATAACGGCAACGGCCTTGACTTGGTGGTTTTATTTCATTACACACTTTTACCGTCATATGTTTGTTATCCATCCCCCCTCAACCCCCTCCCTCATGCACAGCCGGTCGACTTTCTTAGGTTATCCTAGCGTCTAGTGTTAACAAAAGTGCGCTAAAAAATGTTAAACAATAAAAGATGAATATAAATGTATAAATAATTATATACAAATATAAATATATATATATATATATACATATATATATATATATATATATATATATATATATATATATATATATTTATATTTATATATATTATAATGAATTGACAGGCATTGAAAGCGAGTTTAAACAGTGGAATGTAAACGCATAAATGATAAATAAAAATGTGCTTCTTATGAAATTAATTATGTATTAAATAATATGTATTTCAATGAACTAGTTATACAGTAATAGAAAGAAGGAAGAATAACAGTTACATATATACATACATAAGCATTAAGCCCAAAATTAAATAAAATAAAACCACAGCAACAAAAAAAAAAACGTGAAAAATGATGATTTGTTTTGTAATAAAATCGTGTGAAATTCGTTTAAAACTTAAGTGAAAATTCTATTTTTAATACATATAATGTAATTTTTTCTTCAGACAAATACAATACACATACATACATACAAACGACAATGATTTAGTTTGCGACAATTTAATCGCCTATATTTATGTTGTGCAACGGATATTTTACAAAACATAATACCTTTATGTAAATAAAATCGCATTACAACTTTTGCAAGAATACAGAGAACGTTACACAAAAAAAAAAACAATTACAATTAAAACTATTCATAAAATGAACTAAAATCCGAGTCGGTAATGCGACTTTTGCAATTGCAGCTGAAAACAGATGCAAGAAATGCAATTGGTTAGTTTTTAACAAGATTTATTGAATTGCTACAAGAAATGGTAAATGAAATAAAAGCAAACGTACGAAGATTAGTTTTTGAAGGCATAAAAATCGAATTGACCATGTTTGTTTTAATAAGGACCGGGAAATAGTTGATCAATGAAGGTAGGTGCCTAGAAACTGTTATTGCTCACCTCGCATTTTTCATATAGCGCAAGCGAGAAACCGTTACACGCAACTCACACCAGCTTTTATTGCAATGCAGCGCACGCGCAGCCGTATAACTTTGAGCGTGAAAGAGAGAAAGAGAGAGAGAGAGTAAGCCACAGAAAGCTGTGCGCAGACGTAGGCAAAAGAAACTCCTAAGAAACTTAACAGCCGTTCGCTCGCTCACTCAGTTATTGTTGAGAGGCGCAGACGCAAGGTTCGTTTTGCTGCTGCTGGCGGGTTTCTGATTTGCGCAGCCGTGATTTAAACCAGTTTTGGACTATACCACAAGTAATACGACACAAACAAAAACAATACACATGCGAATGACGAAACGACCTTAAGAAAATACGCAACAACAATTCAAGCCACAACAATTCGTCACGGAAGCTAAAGAATAATCCTAACAACGACTATAATTGATCAAAATGATTGTGTTTGTGTTCAATTAATTGAATTAAATAGAGTGCGTTAAAAAAAAAAACGAAAAAAAAGAAACTCAACGAAACTTGTCTACGATTTGCAAATTATCTACGTGGAACGGACCGCGCATATCTTCAGTGCGAGAGAGAGAGAGAAAGAGGGAGAGGGAGAGTGCAACGCAAAGGCAAACGGAATGACATTGAGAAGCCAAGGCGTTCTTTGTCATTGCTGCGTATGCGATGCCGCCTCTGCCGCCAGTGGGTGTGCTGCAGCGCTGCAACAGCGAAGTCGCCGACTGAGACAACGGCAACGGCAACAACTTTTGTTGGCGTTTGTGGCGCTTTTCCTGTTTGGCCTGCCCTCAGCTGCAAGTAAGTACATAAGTAAATACATACATACAAAATGCACGCCAAAAGGAAAGAGAAACTTTAATGCTTGTTACGTTTAGTACAAAAAAAAAAAACAAGCTGGCAACAGAAACAATAACAACAGCAGCGAAAACAAATTCACTTTCGTGAGAAACTAGCGAAACTGGTCTATGCGTCTAAAATTGTCTACTATCTGCAGCCGAGTGCTGCCGACTGCTGCTGCCGCTGCTGCTGCTGCTACTGCTGTTCGCCGGTTCCATGGGACTGGGCGAGCAGTCGGCAAAAAAAGAAAAAAAAGTGTTACCAACGATTGACTGACGATTGCCATTCTGCCCCAGTGGCAGTAAATTAGAGGAAACGCTGCGCAATGCATGAGTCAGCCTCCGGTTTGGCAAAAATAAATTCGTTGTGTCTGCAAATTTTGCGTTTCTTTTAAGCTCCAACGTGACTAAAGAATTCTTAATTGTTTTGCATGGAATTTTACTATTAGATTAAACCTTAAGCTGAAGTTTAAGTTTAGGCAAAGCTAAAAAGATATTATTGTTTTGAAAAGTATGGTAGTTAATTTTTTTGAGATTTACTTGTATAATCTTAAGATGAAAATCGTCTCCAACTTTCTGTGTAGTTTTTATCCTGAGACCTAATCATGATCAGTCAGCCCTGGTTTTAGAAAATCCGATTTCAGTGGAAAGTATTGATTTTTTGGGAGTATTATTAATAAAACTGACATAATATTAATAACATTGAAAATCAGTATTGATCTATAGCGTAGAATAGAAAGCCTTGGTTTTTGAAAATCGGAACACATTTGATCGGATTATGGTTGTGGATAGTTTTGATCACTTTTTGGAAATATAATTTTATTAAGATTTTGTGAAACAGGTTCGTGTTTCTCTAAACCATAATCAAAAGGTAGAAATCATTCCTTTCTTAATTATTTATATTAAAGCCACTAATTGATATTTACAGTTGCTGAGGGCGAGGACGAGGAGGGCCCGTATCGTGGCAAATATCTGGGCAAGCTTAACTCCTATCATCATCAGGTGTCTGGCGACGTTTATGCCGTAAATGAGTATACTTTTCTGATAGTGGGCTTCAATTACGATGGCAACGGGGCGGATACATTCTTTTGGTCCGGCGCCAGCAATCGGCCGGGTCCACAGGGCTTCATAGTGCCCGATGAGTATGGCAAGTGAGTAGAAATCAGACAAACTTGATCACCTTCTAAATTAATCAAATCCGACTACTCATTGGCAGGACCAACATTCTGGATCGCTATCACAACAAGGACTTTACGCTTACGCTGCCCGATCGCAAGAAGATGACCGAAATCCAGTGGCTCGCCGTCTACGATCTGAACAATCAGAATAACTTTGGTGATGTGTATATACCCGAGGATTTTGAACCGCCTCGTGCTCAAATCGGCGGCACCTTCTCCAAGCGCAATCACAACGTGAGTAGCAGCACCATCGAGATCTTGGACTCGAAAATCATACGCATCAAGGAATTCACATATGATGGGCGTGGCAAGCGCACGTTCTTCTGGACGGGTGTCGGCGCCCAGCCATCGAGTCGGGGCAGCAAAATGCTGGACGAGCGCGGATAGTGAGTAATCATTATTATTCAATTGCAGTTGGAATCATTTGAAGTACATATTTTTTTTTACTTTCAGTCTTGATCCAATTCGAGCGTACAATAAGGAGACCATTGAGTTGGAGTTGCCTGGCGATAAAACGATCTTTGACATCGATTGGATTAGCGTCTACGATGTGGCCGACAATGAGAACTACGGTCATGTGCTCATACCGGATGGTTTGAATGTGCCGCCATCGCTGGTGAAGATTACGCCCTATGAATTCTCACTGCCCAACTGCAGGCAGCTGCACAAGGATCTGCAAGTGTCGTGGGAGGTCTTTGGGCCGCAGATAACGTTTCAACTATCCGGAAAGGTAGCGAAATCGGATTATATGTCCTTTGGCATCTCTGGCTCAGATACATCCAGTCAAATGATTGGTGCCGATGTAGTCGTCGCTTATATGGATGATATCAGGGGCTACACAGTGGACTATAATATCACATCGCTGGCGCCCTGCGTGCAAGTTTTGGGCCAGAATAAGGGCGTGTGTCGCGATGATGTTGTGGGCGGATTAGACAGCTTTCAGCTTAACACGTACGCCCGCAAGGATGGCATCAATACGATTAGCTTCAGGCGACTACTTAAATCATGTAGGTGCTCTTCGACGCATTACTAAAAAGTATTCTCATTTTGGGATTTTAATTTTCAATTGCAGCTGACGATGGCGACAAGGAAATCTTTTTGGATCGTAGCAACTATGTTGTTTGGGCCTTTGGCCAACTGGACTCCAACAATGAGCCCGCCTTTCACACACATTATCCCAAGAGCGATATAGTTATTGACTTTAACACAACGGAGCCGGTTAACGATTGTTTTAGTTTTACAGAACGTGCGGAAACTCCTGTGCAGCTATGGGAACGCACACGAATTAAGGATGCGTATGTGAAAACTATCCTTTTTTTCTATCTGAAAATAATTGAAACATATATTTGTATCCCTATATAGTACCGTGCGCACCTTTAATGCTTATCTGGGCCCATCGGGCGGACTGCGTGGCTATCAGGGCCTGACGGGTCATGTATCCAGTGGCTTGGCCTGGTACATCAATGGCTATATGATACCGGAACTGTATTTAAAACGTGGCCTGACGTACACATTTAAAGTTCGTGGCGGCAACAATCCACATTCGCCGGATCACTATCATCCATTGGTCATAACGGATGATCCGCAAGGAGGCTTCGATCGTCTGTCGGATGCCAAGCAGAGCGAAATTCGAGTTTTAGCCGGCGTGGAGTTCACCCGTCGCGGTCGCCCAAAGCCCACGGCTGCGGGTCCACTCTGCTTATCCAGCTATCCGGAGAACTACGATCGTCGCTTGGATGACAACTTTGTCACATTTAAGAAGTTCAATCGTTCACTCGTAAATATCTGCAGCGATGAGCCGCCAGCACTGCTAGAGATAACGCCAAATATAACGTGGCCCGACACTGTTTACTATAATTCATTTACGCACGGCAATATGGGCTGGAAGATCCATATAGTTGATAGTTATACGACTGTACTGCGCAATGCTGGCCAATCTTTGGCTATAACGTGGCTGATGGCTCCCTTGGTGCTCCTGATCTTTCAGGCATTTTAAATTTTGACTGCTTGTTTTTTTTTTCTCATTTTCATTTCATAGAATCGTCGTTTTAAATATTGTAATTGTATTATAAGTCAACGAGTCACAATTTACATATGTATGTATGTATGCATGTATTTATGTATTATTTATAAGTATTGTAATTGAAATACGTTAATAAAGGCAGAGCTTTCCCTTAAGTCAGAAGCGATAAAAACTATTTTAAGATCTGACGTGGAATATTTTGGTTGTCGCCCAAAAAAAGAATGTTTCGCTGTATTTGTCAGTAAACTGTAAACTATTGATTTATTGATTAGATTCGATTTTACGTTTGCGTTAATACACTTATATATATACAAAAACGAGTCAATACTGACACACAAGTTTAATACAGATAGAGAAGCAAGTGCCTTAGGCGGCACTAACTTTTGCAGTTATTTGGAAAACAAAAAGGCAATGTTCTTAAAGCAAGTTCCCTTTTTTAAAGCCAACTAGAGCGAGATAAGTTTTTCAATTTGGCCCACTAACATTTTACAATATTGCATTTGGAGTTTAATTTCAATTTGTTAACATGTAATAAATTAGTTATTCTATTCGAATGTGTATAAATATTAGGTATTTGTATATATATATATGTATATATACTATATATATATTTTGTTTTTTTGTTTGTTTATATAATGATGTAAGTGTTTACAGTATTCAGGCATAAATTTGAATGCAGATTATGTGTACAGTATACAGTTTATTGTTATGAACTAGTTGAACAGCTGCATAGAACATGTGGTTTGCTTTTCTCTGTTAGTTATGTTTGTAAGTTTACTAAAATATTAATGATTCAATTTCATTTCCTATGCAGATTTAATATCACGTTGATCTCTTACACATTTTGCTTTTGCTACACATAATTGTGCAGCATTTTCATTTTCTTCTGTTTTGTATGTTTCGTTATTGAGTTTTTAACTACATTAAGCCGAATAAGTTAACAATAGTAGAGTTTTAAAAGTAACAGGAGATACACTGGTTAAATTTCGATATGGCCAATATTAAATATGCCTACTAACAATTTCAACAGAGATGTGTTTCCAAAATTATTAATGTGACCCACTCAAGGCTCATGGTCATGCACAAATTGCTCGAGCTGCTTGTGCAACTGATCCTTATAATATATCTTATGCTTACTCAGAACCGTCGCACACAGGCACTGCAGCGAGACGAAGTTGAGCAGCGGTATGGTGTTGGTGGGATTGGAGGCAATAGAGTCATAGGGTCGCTTTTCTGCCCGATTTGGCTGATCGATGTCCGCGCCACACTTCAACAACAAGTGTACAATCTGTAAAACATGGCAAATATGTAAGTGTTCAATTATTGCTTTATCAGTTTGAACGTGATCCTCAGCTAACCTCGTTATCAAAATTGTAAGGCTGACAGGCGACATGCAATGGGGTTGATTTGGCTTCATTTTTCGTATTGACATCAATGCCACATTCGATAAGCAGTTTGATGACCTCCGCATTGGGAAACACAGTCTTCTGTCGAATATTGATAAATTATGGTAAAATGACAACAGCTAACAGCTCAAAACTTACATCGGCAAAATTGTCTTCGGTGAAATAACCGCTTTTGATCACATTCAGCCTTGAGGCGCTCAAGTGTAGTAGGGTGTCTGCTGTGCTGGCGCTGCGCAAATTTCCAACAACCACTGTCTCGTGGACGGTCTCATAAATCACCTTGCGCTGATCCTCTGTGTGGACGGTATTGATCAACAGATAGATGAGATGTGCCAAGCAGCGCAATACACGGTCATAGTTCTCCTGCTGGCGCCGGAAGACGGGACGCACCTGCAGCAGCTCCTTGACCGCAACAGCGCCCTCGGCAAGCGTTTGAAATACGCCAAGCACATCCCAGAACTTGGGCAGTAGATTATCCTGATGCATAAAATGAGCGCGTGCATCGCTTCGCATGTGGCTAGAGTTGCGTACATGCAGATCGAGCATGAGGCGCACCAATGCCTGGGCAGCGAAGCATGTCTCAAAATGCAAAATGGACCAATTATTGACGCGAATCTCGAGCAGAAGACTCCAGAGATCGATGCAACGCTGCAGCTGCAATGAGTCGGCATATGAGGCACCCCTAAAGGTCAAACGGAACAACATATCCTTATGGGTGTGTCCCAGCACTCGTTCGCAGATTAACAGACTCTGCGTACGCATCGCATCCATATCTGTGGCAATATTATCGAGTTCCTCAAGCGTCGTAAATTCTTCGGCATATTCAAATGCCTTACACAGCGGAAACTTTGGCTGCTTCTCAACGTAGGGCGTGTAGGCGGCACGAATGTGGTGTGCCATGCGCCAGTGCAGAATGCACACACGAGACTCATTGTGCTCGTCCAGAAATGTGGAGCCCATTAGCTCATGCGCATCGGCGATGCGATCCACCGTATATGTGAGTTCCTTTTTCAAATAATCGAATATCTGATGAGCGCCCTTCAGGCACGCCGTTCGCAGCGCATCGTCACCATACCGACTCTTGGCAAATGGATCGGCCCCCTGTTCGATCAGCATTCTGGTGGTATCCAATCGATGCTCCTGTATCGCATAGTGCAGAGCCGTTTTGTCCTGTATGTCGCGTGCATTGATATCCGCCCCCTTGCGCACCAGATACAGGCAAAGCTGTACGGACTGCACCGAGTTGATTAGGCAGGTGCCGCCATTGATGTTGGGCTTCTTGATGTCGGCACCGTTCTCCACAAGAAACTTGACTGCAGAACGCATATTAAGAAATTATACAAGACCCGGTAAGTTATCAGTGGGAATTCCACTTACCAATGTCAGTGTGTGTCATGTAGCAGGCACTGCGCACCGGCGTTGAACCCGAATCGGATGTGGCATTTATGTCGCAGCCGACGCGCACCAAATACTTGACCATAGCCAGCTTGCCAGAGACGACAGCTGCCCAGAGCGGGGACACATAGTGAAAGCTATTGTCCTCGGGCACCTCAAAGTGACCACGCTGCTCGATGTCCGCCTCGCAAATGGTTATCAGATACTCGGCAATCGCAACTGCGCCACGTTTGCAGGCAATGAAAAGTGGAGCACAGCCATTACGCTGCTTGCGAACCAGGTCGCGACGGGTCTCTCGTGCGTGCCTTGCCAGAAAAAAAGGAGGAAGTGCTATTAGGTAAAATGTTGTTTTCAAATGTTCATTTATTTTGTTTTAAGTGGGTTCACCTCCGATAAGGCCTCAATCTCAGTGGCGACAACAACAATCAAATAATAATAACAATTCAAAATATTGATTAAAAAGGTAATTGGCCAGACAGCTTATCGGAGCACGGAAAACGTGCGAGATATTTGAACATTTATGGTTATTATATTGTACATACTTCTCTAACTCGTGGCGCAGGAAACGTGGCAGGATGGCTTCCTCGTGACTGCGTTTGCACTCCTCGATGAGCTCGTTGTAAAGTTTTGTCAACTCCCATTTGGGATTACTCTGCTTGCATTCGTTGGCCATGGGACTCGTGTGCCCCGAAAGCTGTTGAGCGCCTTCAAGTCTGGAGTTCATTGCCAGCACAAGTTCATTGCCAACTTTTCTTAGTGATTGCTTCCCTTTTTGAGTTTTCCAATTAGCTCGCGTTTCTTTTCCAAGGCCTTTCAGCTTTTCGCTCTGTGGCCCAAGCACTTTCTTTTTTTTTTGTTTTTTTTTTTGTCCTAATCAATTTTGCATGTGTGTGGAATGTGTGAATGAGAAGCCAGTTTTTACATAATACGTGTATTAACCAAGTAAAACTCAATAACAAACAATAAACGGATAATGTTCTCTTCAACTATTTTTGTATTTTTATTTATTTAATGTTTATGTGTAGCCCAAAAATACAACAATAAATGACAAAACTGAGTGAACAGCTGTCCCAGTGTGCCAGTGTTGAGGACACTCCCCAGCTCAGTGCTGGAAAATACCAAAAAATATGTTAAAAATTTAAAAAAGCTTCGCATACAACAAATTCTATTCACAAATTTTTTCTTGCCAAGCGAAACTGCAGTTGAAAATGTCAATAAACAGATGGATTTACAAGAAAATTGTTATGTTCTGTTTTGTGAAAATTTGTCCTTTTTTAATCACATTTTGAATGTGTCACAAATTATGTCTGTTAAATTTAAATAGCTGCCGAATATCTTTTGAGTGTGTATTTCGATAGCATATCCATTGCTTTAAGATTGGGATTTTACATGTATTTGTATATGTTTTGTTTGATTAGCTGAGACGAGTAGGGATTATTTATCACAAATAAATTATAAGATCAGTAAATAACATTTTAGCAAATGTTAATATTAATGCCATTGTTATGTTAAATAGAAACTGCTAGGGTTGCCAAGGCGCAGTAAAGAGGCGCTACGCTTCAGATTTCATTTTGTTTTCTTCTGTGTGTGTATAAAATATAAAATAGTTTATTTTTGTATAAAATCCCAATCAAAATAATGGATGCAACAACTATGCCGAGTTTAGCCAAGCTCGATGAGTTTCGTGGTCTGCATTTGTTGGAAAAGCATCGCATAGAAAGTTTCAAGGACTGGCCATTCTCAGCAAAGTCCGCATGCAGCATTGGCAAGGCAAGCGCGTTGTTAAATTTCCTCCTAATCAGTTTGGTAATGTATAGTGATTCTTATGCAGATGGCCGAGGCCGGTTTCTATTGGACGGGAACGAAACGCGAAAATGACACGGCCACATGTTTTGTGTGCGGCAAAACGCTGGACGGCTGGGAGTCTGAGGACGATCCTTGGAAGGAGCATCTCAAGCACGCACCCCAATGCGAGTTTGTCAAATTGGGTTGTGCTGAAAAGGATATGACTGTAAGTGTTCCGACTCCAAGACTCAAATAGCAAAATGCTCAACTTACTTGTGAATGTCAAAAATTGTCTTTCAGGTGGATCAATTTCTGAAAATTTTTCACGCTGTTGTCAACAGCAGCATTGAAAAGAGCGTTAAGCAATTTAAAGCGCAGTTCGCAAAGGAGAATGAGAGCAAGCTGAATGAATTCACACGTAGCCACTGATAGTATTACATTTGTGCACATTCAATTTTAATATAAATATATACATATAACAATAAAATTAGCTTGATTGCAATTTGCATTTTGCGCTCATTTGAATTTACAGCGATGTGGTTTGATTACATTTGTAATGGTCGGCAGATAGATCGATAGGCGAGGGGTATCGATGGGGACCACCTTCAGAAAAATAAGGAAGCAAAGAGAGAAAAAAGAACAAAGAGGAGGACAGCATGCGCGTGCGCTGCGAAAAGATTGATTTAAAAAGAAATTCAAATAAATTAATTGTGAATAAATTATTAAGTAATTATATATAAAGTAAAATAATGTAAAATAAATAAATATAAAGCAAAAGAAAAATAATAAATAAAAACAAAACAAAAAAAACACAAATCGGCTGCAGCAACAGGCGGAACTATCCATCGCCGCCATCAAGGAGAAAATCGCCAGGGACAACTGGACTCAGGACCGGTGTCCCGGTCCCATTGAGCGCACTACTCCTGCAGCTAAAGTGGCACCGCGAATAAGTGACCATGGAGGACCAGATAACTGCGGCAGAGTGAGCCAAAGACAGCTGATCGGTCCTAACCCATGCAATAGTGGTGCTCATTTGTCACTCAGTGATGCGCACTTTTGAAGCCAAATAGGCAACACTGTACATTGCCAGCTGTTTTTGGCTTTAGCTATTCACATTTACTGCGAGCTTAATGTATTTAAACTTTTAAAAGTTTTTGCTATGTTGAAACGAAAACTGGAGCAGCAAGCGGCGCCAGCATCGGGTCAAAGCTTGTCAAAGACAACAACGCTGCCTGGGATAACAACATCGGCGTTGTTTGCTCAACCATTTTGGATGCAGTTCTACGAAATTGAGTGCGCATTAAATGAACAACTTTCGACGTTTGAACTGCCCCCCAACCTCAGTTGCACCTACAATCCCGTGGATTATGCGGCGGCCTTGCATTGCGCTTATTTGCGACACTTCCTGACCAAACCGAAGCGCGTCATATTCATTGGCATGAACCCGGGACCCAATGGCATGGGCCAGACGGGAGTAAGTTTTGTTCATTTGTTTTAATTATCTTTATTTCTATTTGTATATGTATGTAGGTACCCTTTGGCAACATTCGCACCGTGCGTGAAATGATGCAACTCTCTGGAGAAGTGCGTCAGCCACCGGTTTTGCATCCAAAGCGTGCGGTTGACGGCTTAAATTGCCAGATTGAGGAGCCGAGCGGTGTGCGATTGTGGGGATTGATCGAACGTTTGGCTGACGGCAGTCTGGACACTTTTGCGCAACAGTGCTTTGTCCACAACTTCTGCCCACTGGCATTCTTCGATGAAGCCGGACGCAATATTACGCCCAGCGAGCTGAAAGGTGTCCACAAGCAGCAGATACGTGATATGTGCCTGGGGGCATTGGAGCAGCAGCTGCAGCTGCTCCGTCCGCAGATTGTGGTGGCAGTGGGCGATTATGTGCACACAGTGCTCCAACGTTCAAATTATTGTAAATCGGTAGCTGTCCATCGCTTGCCTCATCCATCGCCACGGGCGTTAAACAACACCAATTGGCCAAAGAAGGCTGAGGCGTTTCTGGCGCAGCACGATTTGATTAAGTTTATGCGTAATGAGACATAAAGCAACTGCATTTATTTATATTTGTAAGGTAAATTCACACAAAATAAATGACAGTAGACATAGGTTTGTAAGATAAGACTTCTTGCAATGTAACATTTTTCATAACAAGACATACATACATTATGTATGTAAAATTAAATCCCCTCGAAATTTGTTTACATTTTTTCGCTTAGAGAGTTGCCACCTTGGTAGAAATAAAAGCAGTATTTTTAGCCAGTGCTGCCATAGGATTGATAGCTTAACGAGCTGCCAAACATTCGGATGATGAACAGCTGATTTTTGCTTGTTATTTTTTGCATGCTTGTGTCGTGGCGTCGTTGACTGCTGTGTTTTTGTTTGCACGAGAATTGACCGCGATCTTTCCATGCCAAATGGCCGCATTTATGGAGGAAGCTTTAGTGGAAGCGCGGCGAGCACGTGACGCCGGCGAGGTGCCCGTCGGCTGTGTATTTATACACGACGACAAGGTAATCGCACGTGGCGGCAACGAAGTGAATGTCCATCGGAATGCAACACGTCATGCGGAGTTCATCTGCATCGATGCCACCTTGGCCTATTGCCGCGAGAAGCGCTTGCCAGCACGCCAAGTGTTCAGCGAAATCAGTGTTGTGGTCACCGTGGAGCCCTGCATCATGTGCTCGGCAGCGCTGCACACGCTAGCCGTCAAAGAGATTATCTATGGCTGTGAGAATGATCGATTCGGTGGCAAGTCTGTCATTGATGTGGCCGCCGTTGTGGGTCAACGCATCAACATAACGGGCGGTGTGCGCGCAGAGGAGGCCATGACGCTGCTAAAAGAGTTTTACAAGGGCGACAATCCGGCGGCGCCACCAGTTGCCAAAAAGAAGAAATAACGTGCTTATAGTTAAAAACGAAAAAAACAAAAGAGAAATAGAAAGAGAAATGAATGGAACACCATAGTCACCTTAAGCTTGAGCTCATGTAAACATTTTGTATATGTTTTAATTTATTATATAGTACTTTAAGCATAGAACATAAGCTAAATATGGCGTTTAAAACGTTTAAATTATAAACATAAATACAATTACTGCGTGAAATTGCTACAAACAAACAAAAATAAGGCTGTGCCCTTTGTAAATGTTTACAAGTTATCTGTGAAATGAACAAATGTCTCCTCTTTTGGAATTGTAGTTTCGCCAACAATCACGAACAGTACCGACACCAGAAATTGTTATTATTAACCCATGTTTGACTTACATTTGTAATTGCACTACAATCTAAGCTAGTCTTTTGGCACGTCATTTGCGGCGCAAGCCGCTCTCAAAAAAATATCGGCGAGCTTGCGCAGCAAACAATTGCGTCGCCTTTACAATTTCTATATTAATGCTACGTGTGTATGTATGTATGTATGCATGTTTTAAATGCGCAGACTGCGACGTCTGTGTCCAATGTTCACCCACTCCAGCGGCACACTCTCGCCCACATTGTATGTGGCTGGGATGCAGCTCGTCAATTTTCTGGCCTGTTCGCAGCGTCGACTCACATTCCAGTAGACAAATCCTTGTGGGCAACGGTTGATTTGTCCCTCAATCCGTCCCGTTTCATGAGAGTATACGCACTTGACAAACACCTGGCTGCATTCATCCTGGTTCAAGGCGAAGTGTCCTTCCTCCGGACAAAGCGGCAATTCCGATTTTATTTTCACCTGGAAAACGATTTTAATTTATTGTATTTAATTCTGTGTGTTTGCTAAAAAAAAGTACTTGCCATATTCAGTGAATGATCAATGACTTCATCAAACAATTGGGTGCGAGATGATCCCTTGTTGCTGCACCTGTCGTTGGGTTCGGGTTCACCGCAGCGACACGATCCCTCTAGATAAACGGTGCCATTGGGGCATTGGAAGAGCACAATATTCAGATTGGAGTTGGAATTCTCATTGCATTGGTAGAACATGCCGCAATTTTTGGAATGACGACGGAAGCCCGACGGGCAAACAAACAAGCTTTGCTCCTCAGTTATTGTCGGGCAGGGAGCACTTGTGTTTGCTGATGGTTCAGGATATGGTTTCGTCGGTTGCTTTTCCGTAGTTGTCTCAATCGGTTTGGTTGTTGATTCGACTGGGCGATCTGTGGGACTGGGTGGAGTCTTTGTTGTTGTGTCTGGCTTGGCTGTTGTCACTATTGGCTCCTTGGTGCTTGTGGGCTGCTCAGTCCATGGTTTTCCTGTTGTGGTAATGCTGCCAGAGGAGCAGTTGCCAGACACCTGATCAGCATGATTACACGTCTCCAGCGATGAATCCCACACGGTGCCATTGGAGCAACGGAATTTGTATGCCTGATAGTTATCATTATGCTTGGTGCAGCGATAGTAGATGCTGCAGTCCTGCGGATCCGCGTGGAAACCTTCAGAAGGACACCTAAAGTTAGTCTCCGGTTCTTTTGTCGTGCCTTGGTTGCTGTCCTCCGTTGTCGTCCCTTGGTTGTCCTCAGTTGTTGGTGGATAGCCGGGCATTGATGTGGTGAAACGCGTTGTACTTTCTGTATACATTTCTGTGGTTGTGGTGGGTTTTGTTGTTGGATAGTCTGTGGGTTTTGTTTCGGGTGTGGTGGGATAGTCTGTGGGTTTTCCCGGATAATCAGTTGGTTTTATTGTGGAATCGGTCGGTTTCATCCAATTTTCGGTTGTGGTAGGATATTCAGTTGTAGGTTTCGTTGGAGGATCTGTTGGTTTTGTAACTGTTACAGTTGTGGATATCGTTGGAGTCTCTGTAGTGGTTGGCTTTGCTGGATGAGTTTCGGTTGTGATTATGCCTGGATTGGTTGTGGCCTCCATTGGAGGATCGGTCTGACCCGAGCAACTTGAAACATTACTGGCGTGATCGCAAGTCTGTATGGCTACATTCCAACCGGTATTCTTAGGGCACATGAATTCGTGTTTTGAGTAAGAATCGCCGGTCTTTTGACAGCGATAGAACTTGCGACAATTGTTGGGATCAGGCATAAAACCTTCGCCCTTACATTCGGTGCCGGGTGGCAAATTGGGTATCTGTGTTGTAGTTGGAGGGATCATGGTTGTAGTTGATGGATTTGCTTCACCTGTTGATTCTGTTGTGGTCGGTTTGTCCGTTGTTGTCAACATGGTTGTTGTAGGCTGATTGGTTGTGGGCTGATTGGTTGTGGGTTGAATAGTTGTGGGTTGATTGGTTGTGCTGGTCTGTTCTGTTGTTGAGTCCGTGGTCGGCTCTGTTGGACGATTTGTTGTTGTGGTTTCCATTGTGCTTGGTGTTATCGTTGTCTCCATAGTGGTTGTCGTTATGGGCTTAGCTGTAGTGCTGTCACATGGACCCTTATCAGACTCTGTGGTAGGATTACCATTGCCTTCTTCTACAATGGGATTGCACATATTTAAATCGTGATTACAGGTTTGTAGATCCTGGTCCCAAACGGTTCCGGCAGCACAATGGAAGGGTACCTGATCGTAACCGCCCTTACCATTGCCAATGCAACGATAGAATTTGGCACAATTGTCCAGATCTCCAATGAAACCCTCAGACGTGCACTTTACCTTACCACTAGGTTCAGTTGGCTTTTGTGAGGTCGGTTTCTGTGTCGTTGGCAATGGAGGTTTTCCAGGCTGCCCGCTTTCACTTGTTGTCGTTTCTGGTACTACTGTAGTCGGCTTCTCCCAAGTCGGTTTCTGTGTTGTTGGCAATGGTGGTCTTTCTGGCTTGCCTTGACTTGTCGTTTCTGGTGCTACTGTAGTCGGCTTCTCCCAAGTCGGTTTCTGTGTTGTTGGCAATGGAGGTCTTCCTGGTTTGCCTTGACTTGTCGTTTCTGGTACTACTGTAGTCGGCTTCTCCCAAGTCGGTTTCTGTGTTGTTGGCAATGGTGGTCTTCCTGGCTTGCCTTGACTTGTCGTTTCTGGTGCTACTGTAGTCGGCTTCTCCCAAGTCGGTTTCGGTGTTGTTGGCAATGGAGGTCTTCCTGGTTTGCCTTGACTTGTCGTTTCTGGTGCTACTGTAGTCGGCTTCTCCCAAGTCGGTTTCGGTGTTGTTGGCAATGGAGGTCTTCCTGGTTTGCCTTGACTTGTCGTTTCTGGTACTACTGTAGTCGGCTTCTCCCAAGTCGGTTTCTGTGTTGTTGGCAATGGTGGTCTTCCTGGCTTGCCTTGACTTGTCGTTTCTGGTGCTACTGTAGTCGGCTTCTGCGAAGTCGGTTTCGGTGTTGTTGGCAATGGAGGTCTTCCTGGTTTGCCTTGACTTGTCGTTTCTGGTGCTACTGTAGTCGGCTTCTGCGAAGTCGGTTTCGGTGTTGTTGGCAATGGAGGTTTCCCAGGTTGCCCGGTGGGTCTTGTCGTCGTTTCCGATGCTACTGGCCATTGAGTGGTTGCACTGTTGGCACAATTTTTGTCTTTCACGGCCCATGCATGATTACAGGCTTCAATCTGAGCATCCCATACAGTTCTAGGTGGGCAAGAGAAGGCTACCGTGTTGAAGCCACCTCTGTCATTGTCTACACAGCGATGGAACTTGGCACAGTCATTCACATCGGCGAGGAATTGGCCATTTACAGCACAATTACCAGACGGTTTTGATGCCGATGACGAACCAGAGTTACTTGAGCTTGATGTTGATGAGCTCGAGCTGCTGCCAGATGCGGAGCTTGAAGAGCTGCTCGAAGATGATTGTTGGTTATTGCTGGTATTGCTACTGCTGCTACTTGACTGTTGTCCTGGACTGAACCGCTTACATTTCAAACTTTGCATGTCAACTTGTGATGGATGATCGCAGCTGTTGGCTTCAGGATGCCAAATTGTGTTTGGTGGACATGTGAATGATACTTTCATAAAACCACCTTTGCCATTATTAACGCAACGATAGAACTTTGAACAGTTTTCCTTATCATCTAGGAAGGTGTCTTCGCTCTCACATTTCGTTGCTGGCTTGAACGGTTTCTGTGTAGTACTAGAAGCATTAGAGGATCCTTGATTCGAGGATGATCCCTGGTTGGAAGAAGATCCTTGATTAGAGGACGATCCTTGGTTGGAAGATGACCCTTGATTGGAGGAAGATCCTTGATTAGAAGATGATCCTTGGTTAGAAGACGATCCTTGATTGGAGGAAGATCCTTGATTAGAAGATGACCCTTGGTTAGAAGATGATCCTTGACTGGAAGAGGATCCGTGGTTAGACGATGACCCTTGGCTAGAAGATGATCCTTGGTTTGAGGACGATTCTTGGTTGGATGAAGATCCCTGATTAGATGACGATCCTTGGTTGGATGAAGATCCCTGATTAGATGACGATCCTTGGTTGGATGAAGATCCCTGATTAGAGGATGATCCTTGATTGGAGGATGATCCTTGATTAGAGGATGATCCTTGATTAGAGGATGATCCTTGATTAGAAGAGGATCCTTGGCTTGAAGATGATCCTTGGTTCGACGATGATCCTTGATTAGAGTGAGCGAACCTTGGTTTGATGATGAGCCTTGATTAGAAGACGAACTCTGATTTGATGACGATCCTTGGTTGGACGATGATCCTTGATTAGATGATGATCCTTGGCCACTGGCCATAGCCTTGCACTGCTTCTTCTGAACATCCGTTGGATGGTTGCAGCCCTTTGAGTCGGGATCCCAAACTGTACCTGGAGCACAATCGAAAGCAATCTTGTTATAGCCACCATTGCCATTATCCACACAGCGATAGAAACGGGCACAGTCCTTTTTGTCGGGCAAATATGTTTCCGAGTGTTTACATTCTCCGTCAGGATTTGGAGGCTTTGATGTTGTTGTCTGCGAACTTGAAGAGCTTGACGATGTGGACGACTGATTATTCGAGCTGGATGATGAAGATGAGCCTTGATTGTTACTTGACGAGCTTTGTTGGCTGTTGGAAGATTGATTGCTACTTGATGTGGATGATTCTTGCTGATTGCCAGATTGATTGCTGTTATTATTATTATTGCTCGAACCGGAGCTAGAGCTACTTGATTGATTGCCACTTGCTGATGAACTTTCATTGCTGCCACTGGATGTGCTGTTGCCGCTTTGATTATTGCCGATATTAGAAGAGCCAGATTGCATATTGCATTGTTTCTTTTGATCATCGGTGGGTAGAACGCAAACCTTCTCCTCTTGACCCCAAACGGTGCCAGGACCACAAGTAAATGGAACCTTCTCTAAATTTCCATTGCTATCAAGACGACATCTGTAAAACTTGGCGCAGTCCATTCGATCGGGAATATAGGTGTTCTCGTCTTCACACTCGCCTGAAGTTGGCTTACTGCTACTCTGATTTGATTGGTTATTGGAGGCACCGGAAGATTGATTACTTCCTGAATTCTGATTGCTGCTAGCGCCTTGGTTGTTGGAGTTTTGATTCTGATTGTTGTTTGATGACTGACTGTTGCCAGAGCTTTGGTTTGAGGAACTCGAACTCGATTGCTGATTGCTACTCGTTGAGCTCTCTGACATAGATTGTTGACTGTTGCTCGCTGTGGAGGACTCCTGATTTGAGCTGGAACTGCTGGACTCGTGTTGGTTTGATGAGCTGGTGGAAGAGCTTGAACTACTCGACGAGGAAGAGGAGCTTGTCGACGAACTCTGCTGACTGCTGGACGATGCCGATGATGATGTGGTATTCTGATGGCTCATTTGTGATGACTGTGTCGCTGTTTGTTCATCACTCAGCGGATCGGCCTGACTGCGACAGCCTCCACTAAGACGTACTTCAACCATATAGTTGCACAACTGAAGTGACTCATCCCAGGCGGTGCCCTCCGAGCAGCGAAAACCGATTTTATTATAGCCATGACCATTCGAGATGCAGCGATAGAACACGGTGCAGTCAGCAGGATCACTCATAAATCCATCATCCTCGCACGCCACACCACCATCTGCCGAGCGCAAAGATGATGAGCTCGAGAAGGATATGACTGAAACACCATTCAGACCTGTCAATCCATAATTTGTGGGCAACCGATTTGCCGTCGCATAGGTGTGCAGCTCAAGGGCCGCGGGTGTGACAACGCTGTTAAGCAAAGCATTATGTCCATTCGTATTATTGACGAGCCCATCATACGCCAATTGGCTGTCCGTCTCGGTATCGCTGCTGTCGACTTCGTTAATGCACTCCTCGCGTCCAGCCAACATCGGTGGCATACACAATTGCAGGACACGCGAAAAGACTGTCCCCGGTTTGCAGGCAAACATATATGGCTTGATGTAGTACTCCGTGTGCTGCTCGCAGCGATAGTAGATGCGACAGTCATAGTCATCGGGGAACATGCCCTCCTCCGGGCAATAGAAGGCAGCGTCATCGGGGGCGTATCGTGTATAGACTGATGAAGATGGAATGTCTGCAATAAAAGTCAAGTGTTGCATGTTTTAGTCTTATTTGTAGTTTTAGTTTTAGGCATTGGCGCTTAAGCATATAAATTAATATGGTTACGCCCAACAAATCAAGTGCTGAGTTCGCTTTTTGCCCAATCATTTTCAATAGATATAGCTATATGCAGATATAGATATGCATGTATACATAAGTGCAGGCAATTGAGAATCGGTCGATGGAACAAACCATTGAACTGAAACATCCTGTCACAAATGCCCCGCCCGAATATATTTCGCTCAATTTTGTGTGACATTTTGCGCTCGTACTTTGCTTCGTTCGTAACGGGATTTTTCGCGCTGTCAAAATAAAATTGATAATTTATTGTCATTCAATGGGTGAGTGCTTTTTTTGTTGTTTTTTTGTTTTTCGTTTATTTTTCTACTGTGTCGTTGCTTCGTTTCTTCTAGTGACGTCGATACTGCTGTCGCGCATTCCTATAAATTTAAATGCATTTATGGACGTTTCAGCGGAACAAATTCATTTTGAAAATGAATTGTGCATGTTTTTTAGCATCCGCATACCCGCCACTCCATTTGCCACATTATTTTCATTTTAATTTGTTTTTTTTTTTTGTTAGGTGGGGCGTGTCCTTATAGACCAAATGGCTGTTGCCGCATGCAAATCTGGCAAAAACATTGTAAGCGCGCTCTTAGGCCAGGCTAGGCTAGGCTAGGCATAAATTTGCATCAGTCACTGTGTGATTTTTATTGGAGCTTGTAAGCCAAAGCCAATGCTTTATGGCTCGACAACGTGCCCTAAACCAAATACGTCCATTTATTGTGCCAAAATTGCCAAATCCCAGGGCCATTAAGCTTAATTATGGCTAATGTGGGCATATACAGCATACACAGTCCTGCTATTCACAATTGCAAAATATAAATTATTAAAAATTATGAGCTGTGTAAGAAAGCAGAATTGAAATTTACCAACGCAAAAAGATGGCGACGGTTTATTTTCGCTAAGACATAAGTATTCATAAATCTTGAAAGGGGTTTTTTTTTTATTCTTTTAGAGTTGATGTAATAATTGAAATATTTTCAGTTATGAAACGAAAACATTCTGATAAATCCATTAAATATAAGAAAAAGTATTAATTCTATAATAGTTATAATATAAACAATTAAACATTCATATCATGTAGTATTTTAATATTATATGTTGTAGACATTACAATTTTCACTGGTGATGCCCGGTTTCAAGGTGGTGTGCAACGAAGTCCCAACTTGGGGCTCACAGTGTGTACAAACAAACAATTTTAATACAAATACTGGAGCATGCATGATGCCCGAGTGCCGGAGCTATTACTCAGGGCAGGGTATTCGACGGGTTGTCGCTGCTGAGGCGAAATTGACCGTTTTGTGATTTTAATTATATATAATGTGTACTTTAGAACTTATGCAAAATGAAATAAAAGGAGCGACCGCAAACTTATGTGGCGCCCAACAGGCGACAGGCGTAACGTGGCCCAGCCACATTCTGACCACAGAGAATGGCCGCAAATACATGCATAACTTTGTATAGGCCACGTTCGCGGAGCTGGCAGACTGGCAGGCAGGCAGACAGGCAGACAGACAGTGCCAAAAATGAGTAGGTTGTTGCGTTAAAATTTCAATTTGCAGCATTAAAGCATATTATGGCTCAGTAAATGTAGTTATAAAAGCTTAATATATACGCTGTTGCCTTTCAGCAGTTTGCCATTTTGGCGTTGGCATGCAGAATTTTTGGCTAGCACAGTGTCACTTATTAAGCAAATGACAAATAGTAATTAAACTTTTTTTTTCCATTCGTTTTATAATTAAATATTTATTGAGCGTGGCCGCTGTCTGTTTTTATTATGGTCATAATAAAGAGGATACCCTCCATAAAGCTTCCTTGGTTGGCCAACAAATTTTTGTACAATTTGCGCGACAACTTGGCATCTCCGCTAGGGGGAGGGGTGGGTGTACGGTTTGTGGTGTGGGTTTGGTTTTGTGCAGTTGTTCGTTGGTGTGTTGGCAATTTAAATTTAAATTTGACAAATTAAAACATTGTTTGCTCTCTTTTTGTGTTTACTGCGAAAGCGAGGCAAGGAATGCCCAAGCGAGAGAGTGATATGGAGAGCAAGAACAAATTGTCAAATGTAGCCTTGTTGTTTTTTTGTTTGTTTTTTTTTTTTTTTTGGATTATCTTGACAATTACCGCAATCGTTTAGGGTTTTCGGTGAAACTAATTATGCATATCATTTGCGCTTTGGGCGTGTCTTGTGTTATAAAACTATGTTACATAATGGCGCTTAATGAGTTATCAAAAGTTTAAGCATTATGTTTCAAATTAAGTTACACTCGTCCTAACCTGGGGCACATTAAGTTGCGGTGCACATGCCAAATCGTTGAGAGGTGAATATTTTGTATATAGCTTATGTACATGCTGTGTATACGTTGGGGAAGTTAAATTAAAGCGAGCCAGATTACTTACGCCCAATAATAGAAAAAGATAGATAGATTTGAATAGTGGTCGTGTAAATAGTTATTGACACCCTTGAAAATAGTGTGCCTAATGTTAAATAAAGTAACGTGTTTACTATCAGCAATTGCGTTAATAAGTAGAAGCTCAGTTTTTTGCCAAATTTGAAGTTAATTTGATTTTGATTTGATTGCGACCAGACTAACACAATAAACTTGTTCTCTCATTTCTTTCCGTATAAATGTTGGCGATGACAAAATAAAATAATTCAGATGTCAGTTTTCATTTTGCCTTTTATCATTGCATTCCGACATGCTAAAAGTTAACTTCGCTTTGTACAAGTAGTCGTAGTAGTGGCAGTTGTAGTTGCATGTTGTAAATATGATATTTGGATTTTTGAGCTGCTGTCCAAGTTAGTTGCTCCCATGGCATCTGCTGCTGCTATTACTGCTACTACTGCTGTTGCTTCTGGGCTTGTTTGTAATTTCATTTGCGTCTGGTGAAATTTTGTCGCCAACTTCATGTTAGACAACGTACGTGTGCGGCCAGAATGGCGTCGACTGTTTTCCCATAGAGAAAACGCGAAAGACAGAGACATAGCAAAAAAGAGATGGCAAGAGAATATAGTATTTCTATATACCCTTGTACACGTGAAAAGGATATGTCAACGAAAGATGTCTAAATGTCATTTACAGACAGAAGTAGAAAACGGGTCTTTGCGATCCTTAAACTCTTTATCTTTAATTGTTTCTATATATAAATTTACCTATTTTACTTTAATTGAATGTTTCAAATAACTCATATAATAGCAGACAAAGTCTATTTTATGCACTTGTAGACAAATTGTAGGATATTTGCTAGTCGATGACGGACGATGCGAGTGTTTGAAATTGTTTTGAAGTGTGTGTCTATGTCGTTGCCTTAAATGCGCCAAATGTCCAGCAAGGAGAAATTCAATTTATTATGCAGCTTGACTATTTTTTTTGAGATTCTTTGGGAGATGACAGTGCGCCTGGCGGTGCTCTGACAGTTGCTTCGCATCATGGCTTGGCATGAAAAAGCAGGCTGTACGCTAATTCCAACAGCTGTCCTTGTTGGAGATTCCGTTTGCTGGTGCTGCAGCTGCTTCTCATTTTACTCCGATTACTACTCTGAAATGCGATGCGGCATCTGCGTTCGAATTTCGCGCTGCGATGCGCTTGAAAGGCTTTTAATATTGGAGATGTCCTTGAAAACATTGCAATGACCAGCCAGTGCAATAAATTCGCCACCATTACTCATACGCAGCGTGTCACACAGTTGCCATTTCGCTCAAACTTCTTCATTGGCTTGCATAATTCATTGGTGAATAAACTCGGCAAGAAATTGTCGACAGCTGCCATAAAAATATTAAATATTTAAATTGTCGTTGTAGCACATTTTAATGGAAATTACTTTCGACTTGGCAGCAATTAATATGAATTTCAACAACTTGAAAGCATCCGAGCTCATCATGTCATCTAAGTAGTAGTTGAGGCGGCACAAAATGCTAGCCATCTATTGAAGTCCTGCTGCCGACTAAGGAAGTTTTCCCTGCCTGCACGCTTGCCTACCAGCCTGGCCTGGCTGCTGCTAAGTTAAACATAAAGCGCTTTTAGTTAGAATCACGTTCGTCTCAATTAAACTACATGAAATTCAATTAACCAACAGCAGCAAGCAGTGGCGCAAAATGTAAGCAAAATTGTCATTACGGTTATAGTCAAGACGATGGGGTAAAAATCTTGGTACTTTCAACCTGACCTAACTACAACTATATATACATACATACACACATATAGTGCAATGGAGCAAGTGACAGTATCTAGGCTGGGACTGGGTCCTGTCTTTGTTACAATTGACTTTCATTACTGCTTACAATCATGCTGCATTATTGAGCGTTGTCATATTGGACAGGCCCAGGCCCAGGGAGACGTCAAGTCGACAAGTCGACGACTCGATGACTCGATGACTCAACGTTCCCGGGACTCAACAGATGCGTGCAGCACGACGACGACGACGACGTGTTAGTTCGTTCATGTAATTAAGTTAAATATTTAATTTAATTGCATGTACATATAAAACAACAACAACAGCAAATTACTCATAAAAGGGCCCAAGCACGCGCTGAGACAATGTGCGCCGTTGAGCTTGCTCAAAATTATAATGAAAGCCGGAAGCATAAGGGCTTTTAGACAAAGTAGCGATGGGCTGGCTACGTCTTAGCCTCAACTACTGCACCCAAAGCACCGTCGAAGGTGAAAGTTCATGAATCGGCTGTATACCTAAAACGTGCCACTTTGTAGCCAGTTGCCAGTTGCCAGTTGTCTACCGGGTTCGTGATTGTCTTGTCCAGCACTGGGTTTATATTTTGTTGTCGTTGTCGAGTCCCGGGTTTAGTTACTTCATTTTATGTTGACCTCTTTCGGCTGCATTATTATCATTGGAGTTGTGCCTGACCTGCTTATGGCCGCTCACTTTATGGTATGGGATTTTGGCATGTTAGCAGCCAGTTTACGTTGGGCATTTGGGTGTGTTCACTGTATTAAGCAGGTTGTTCCTGGTCATGTAATGAATTGCGTTTGCATTCTAATTTGCCCAGAAAGCTAATGATGGAATTGCGTGGGCTTGGGCAGCTCATATGTTAAACTAAGCAGGCGCTTTGACATATGTCATATAAAAGTTTATGTTTACATTTGAACTAACTAATTGATGTAAATATATCACAGCTTTCTAACTAATTGCAATTTCAGCTGCATTTCATATCAGCCAAAATCGACATGTAATTCAAATGATTATTGTATGTTTATTTTTAGTTTGCTTGTTTTCCTGTCTGCACTCAACATAAATCAGAAAGCCGCTAATTATAATTATACACATGTTAAACATTTAAATAGCTACAAAAATATAAAATCCGATAATCAAGAGGCACTTGACTAAAATATATTCTGTACATGTACGTCGTAATTAAAACTTTGTGCTTCTACATGGTTAAATTAACATGGCCAACAGCAAGTGAGTCAAAACTTTGTCAACCCATCAAAGGTATGTATATTCAATATAAGGTATGTATATTCAATATAAGCTCAATATGAGGATCGGTTATTGATTTAGCACTGCAGTCTACTTGCGTATGCCCACTTTAAAGTTGTCATTCATTGTTCGCCACACATTGTTCATCAGAGTTGGCCCATTCACAAAAGGCCAATGTCAATAGCCGGCAGTTATTAGGCGTTAAAAGTTAGGTGTTCGTTAGTTAGATATTAAGCAATATGTGTGTGCGGCTGTGTGTGTATGGCTATGTGTGTGCCGCCCGGGGGTATTCAATTAATTTCATTTGTAGTGCGGCGCAACGGAATGCTGCAAGCGATTACTAAACACACACAAACAAACGTAACGTTGTACTTACAATATTTTCAATTAAGCTGCAACAATACCACTAGAATAATAACAATTTCACTAGCAGCAGCAGCAGCAGAACGTGCATGTGTGTGTGTGTGGCAGCTGCTTGCTTTTTACATGGAATACATATACACACACACACCTACACAATCAGACATAAAGACAGGAGTAAAAGTTGAGGCGCCCACCCGTGGCTTGAATGCTTCCGATAGGATAACATGCTTGAATTAAGGGAGACAGCAAGATAAAGGTGTGTGGGGGAAAGTGAGTGGAAATTGTCTGATTGTGTCGGGCTGCCTTCAAGGGGTCTATTGTCTTCGAGTCGCCTCATGAAGTTCTACTGATAGTAACATGAACAATTGATGCCGCCACTGTGAGGCACGAGGAGAACCAGCAATGCTGCGGTAATACATGACAAATGAATAGTTAACAATGATTTAAATTTCTCCGAACTGACATTGCGGCAGTGAGGCATATCTGTGAATTCTGAACAGCAGCCGGCACCAATAGTTGCTTGATTGTCGCTCTGTTCTTGTTGCCATATTGTTTTTGTATTGTTGTCCTCAATTACCACAACTAAGTCGATCAGGGAATAGTGGATGCCTGTTTCGGACTTATTTCGTTAAGGCGCATGAACATAATGACTTATGTTGCACTGAAGCGATATTAGTGTGTGCCTGATATATAATATTAATTCAATTATTTGATGATGCGTATCACTGCACTGAACTCTTTAACCTATTAACAAAACTTACTTGGTATGGTCTGAAGCTAAAGGACATTTAGGCATGAATATATTGACTTAGTCGTACTAAACAAGCGTATACTCCCATATGCATATATATATCCCTTATGGCTTGTTACCTGTGTACTGATTCACTCTTAACTTACTATCCATTTGAAATGCGTTTAATTCTGAATGCCTTCTGTCGAGGTCAATAACATTTTTATTAAAGTTAAACGCTTTAGTCACATAACAATTGGGCAGACACATTTCAAGTGTGAAGTGACTCAGAGTTGGCTGTAGACAAAAGGCTTGGCATCAGAGAAAGGCCCGAGGTCACGGAAGCTGTATTCTAAGCTGCTGAGTGTTATGTACTCCGCTTTGAAAGCGCATATTAAAATTTGTCAGACAATAGAAGGAAGGGACTCCAGCAGCTGACGCAATGCTGAAGATTTCAAATGCCAGTCGGAAACTGCGTAATTTCGCTACCATCGTGTAAGTCAACAAAGTACCATAAAAAGCAAGAACAAGCTGGCTACAACAGATTTCCAATTACAATGCAAATTCCAAAGTCCAAGTGCCAACAACAAATGCACGTGTTAATTATTTATAAGCGTAGTATCAGTTGAAGGTATTTTTTCTGCAACTACGCAGCTGGCCATAAGAAGCTATCGCGCTATAAATTTCTGAACTGCCGCCTTGAGTTCCACGAATAAATTATACAAATTATTATTTAGTCGGGCTGGACAAACTGTTGCGACTACGATGCGGTTGCATGCCACACTCACATTGGAGCCTGCAATCCGGTTAAGGCATCAGAGTTATGCGCAGACAAATCGCTTATTTAGATTAGAGTTGACAGCTGAAGGTGGAAGGGTGTACGCAGGCGCAGATTCAACTTGGTTGCATGCTCGATTCTAGGATGGTTTGTTAAATAATTTGTTGACTGGCAATGGTGTTGAAGTTGTGCCAACAATTGTTAGCCAGACCCAGACCCAGACTCCAAGGGCCCCTCGGTAGGCGTTGCTGCAATGCCAACTAAATGTCTACTTAAGTTAAGCGTAGCTACTAGGCAGCTGGCCCAGCCAGCCTATCGTTGTTTCGTCCGATCATTTTCAATTATGCGCTCACAGTCAGCGGCTTAAGTTATACGCCTGTCTGGCTCCTGTTTGCTTTCTGTAAGGTAATTACAAATTAGTGCTATTGCCCCAAGCGGAGATAAAATGATGTGTAAGACGGTGGCTGACTGTGATCGCAGCGTGAAGTGAGCATCATTTGCGTTAACGAATCAATGATTCATGACAGCACACATCACATGGATTAAGCAGCGCTTGAAGCTTATTAAACAAGTATCTGAATCACTTGACTTGACAGAGTGAACAAATCCAGGAAAAAACACTGTGTACAAGTTTTTTCTTCGACTTTTTCGCATTTGTCATAATAAAATTAGCATTTGCCTGGGTCAATGCATTACCCAGCGAGCCACAAGCCGACTAGACGGGAAGACAAACAGGATCCGGCAATCGCCTGGAGCTGCCAGCCATGGGCTGTAACACTTATCAGCGTGTCGACAGTCATCAGAACGAGTGCAAAAAAAACAATAACAAGGACCAATAACAAACAAATGGCAAATGCCTGGCGGCAAATGCCTCGGCCATTTTTGCAATTTCTAATTTGCTTTCACCCACTTGTTTCGTGCGCGACTGCAGATTTCATTTCATTGATTCCGGCATGCATTGGCACAGACAGGCAGTGTGCTGCTGCTCCTTGTGGCCGCCGGGGAGTTGCTTGTGTCTGCAATTGTTGGATTTTTTGCCCATTTAAGTTCCACAACTGGTAAAAGCAGCAAGGATAGCAGTTGCCATCATTATTATCGTAATGGCTAATTGAATTTTAAATTCTTGTTGGCCAGCTCGGATAGCATTTAAGCTGCCTGTCGTTTTACTTTTAAATAACAAACAAAATGCTGACTTTCGGGAAGGGGTAAATGAAACGGTGCAGCTTGCAAAATTCAAATCACGTACGGTGTCCGTTGCCATTTGTATTTTATTTGTATTTTCTTTTCTTTTTTTTTTTTTTTTGCTGACCAATATCATGCAGCTGCAACAAATCAAACAGCACCCTGAAAGTCAAGCCGAGGCGCATCGGTTTTGTGCTGAGATACGTTCACAGACAGCGCCCCAGAGAAGTGCTAAATAAATTGAAAAATTCTAAATTTTAATAAAAATTGTCGCAATATGGCTATGAAATTGCCATGAGCTGCCTGGTCGCGCCGTCTGCAGCAGTAACAGCAGCAACAGCAGCAGTAAGAGCAGCAACAGCAGCGGAGGGAGCAGCAGCAAGCATCCTCTGGCATATCCATGGCAATCACGTGATCCGCATTCGTTGCATCACAATTGCAATTTTTTTTATCTCATGCTGTGCAAGCATCGAGTACTGAGTGTAATGTGAGCTTTTCTGTATGTATATGCATGATGTGTCATACATAGATGCAAGTTTTTGATAAATTTATCATCGTTATGTTGTACTCTGTACCAATGATATTGTTTCAAGAGGGTATAATAAAACAGAAGTAGAAGTTGACATCTATAACACAT